>NC_138972.1:149022500-151422500 GCF_055761805.1 Camellia sinensis
TGTGGACTGTTTTGGATGTGGATCCCTCCATACTAAAAGTTTTGAAATATGTTTTATTTTTTTGAGATATTTTTCATGATATTTTTTGGGGACACATAAATTTTTCATACCCTGCCCCCTTATATTCATTCATCTGGTGTGTTGTTGTTTCTCCTAGAAAACAGTAGCAAATTATTGGCTCTATTACTTGGAAAATGGATATTGAATAGCTCTAAGGTTATGTTTGGCATGGGTTTTATTTGTTATTTTAGTTATAAAAAGATAAAATAAATTAAAAAATTGATAAGATAAAATGTCATATTTAAATTATAATTATTTTATTTTTTTTTCATAAAAGTTAAAAAAACTTAAAAAATCTATCTCATATGAATTGTTTTTATCCCTAGGGTTAAAATAACTATAAAGTTAAAAAATCAATCTATATATCAAACAAAGACTAAGCTTTGTTCGTCATTTTTTAAAAAAAAGTTAGAAAGTCACTATCTGATTTAAATTATATCACCTTTTTATTACATCATTTCAAATTTAATTCATATCCAATTTATATTTTACAAAAAATTAAAAAATATATTTATTTAGAACATTCTAAATAAAATGCGCACGATGGTCATAATTAACTAAGTTAGATTAGTTGTTTATTCTTGCACATGTCTAGTTAGGACGCAAGGGAATTACACCTCTAGTTAGGACACAAGGGATTAATTTTTTTTTTTTTTTTTGTCAATGGTAAAGATCGATTGTTTTTAAGAATCTTGTTGTATTGAATATTTTATTTCTTTTTTTTATAAGCCTCTTTTTATGGTAGATTAATGTTTGGAATATCAAATTTTTTACTAAATGAATGACTAAATGTCTCTGCACTTTTGTGGATCTCATTTGGTAGAAAATTTGAGACTTACAACATTTGCCTTTATGTTATACTATTGTTAGTGTGTGGATATATTTTTTGAGTTGTCCATATAGCTAATGTTGTTAATCGAGTGCCATATGGATGGACCAAGTCACAGAGATATGATGTGATCATATCTGAATCTGAATCTGAGATATTCAGATAGAGAACAAGAGTCTTAGATGGTATCAAGTTATCTATTTGGATAGAGATGAGACTCTTGAAGAAATTCATTTTAATCTCAATAGTGTGAGTTGTGATAAATGTTATTTTTGTAAAGGATAAAGTTCCATGAAATAAGACTTCTACGGAAAGTTGAACACTGATTATTATAAAAGTGAGACACTCCGTGAGTTTAAGGTATGTTTTTTTATTGTAAATTGTGTACTTGTGTTGATATCTGTGAAAGATAAGATTAACTGATTTGATCATCGGAGTGCCACTGAGTGAACGAACTACCGTGGTATCCTTATCTTCCTGTTAACGGGTGCTTGGTTTAATCTATACTGTCGTATACTCTCCAGTTAAGTTTCTTGTTTGGTTGTGAGGTTAAAAATCAACACCCACAATTAGTAAAAATTTTGTTAGGCTTAGATCGATAGAGTTTTTATCAAAATTTAACCAAATAACACAATGATCAAGCAATTGTGTTGAAATTCTATATCTTTAAAGTTCACGGATTTCCTTGAAATAAAAATAATGGCAATACAAATAAGAAAAAGATAAAGAGAGAAGAAAAAGATGATGATGTAAATGATTGAATGAACAATCAAATACAAATAAAGTACATTAAGACTACTCCTATTTAAATTTAAACTACTCCTATGTAAATTAGATCTACTCATAGGATAGAAAATAAATAGAAATTAAGTCATGTATGGATTTGTTGGTCTTTTACAATAAAGCCATTAATGGCAATTTATTTATAAAAAAAAATGAAGGAAAAAACTTCCATTATCTACCACTTAAATAACTATTTTTAACTTCTTAAATCTTCCATATTCTTTCTTACAATGCCATGTATCTTCTATTCCTTGAATTTTTAAAACTTGTTTTAACTTCTCTTTAATCTCCAAGATTTTTCAGCATAATAATAATAATAATAATAATAATAAGTAATAGAATATTTAAACCTAGTCATAATCGAAGAAAAATTTATTTATGGTGTAAACAATGCCCCCAACTCTTTAAGAATGAAAGCACTAGAATTCTTGAAGAGTTGTATGAATATAAATACATAATGGAAACTATGAAAATTATAATCGATTGCCCATATGTGTAAAAATAAAAAATAAAAAAAAATTGTTGTTGTGGCCACATCGAAATACTCCTCCTTTACTGTTATATAAAAAATAGAAATAAAATTCAGAATTTCTTTTTGCAAACTATTTCATCAAAGTTAATTTTTGATGTGAATCACAAAGCTATTGTGGTTGTTGGATGACAGAAATCATAATATCAATTGATTTTAAAAAATTAAATTTTTTAACAAAATTAACAATATCAAAAAATTCAAATTCATCAAATGTGAATTGTTAATGATTTTTAGCCATGTTTGGCTTAAAATCATACCCCCGAATTGAATTTTTACCATAATTTTGTGATGGTTGTTCATCAAATTTAGTTATGTTTGGCTTAAAACCATACCTTCCAATTGAATTTTCATTATCATTTTGTGATGGTTGTTCATCAAATTTAACCATGTTTGGCTTAAAACCATGCATTTCAATTGAATTTTTACCATCATTTTGTGATGATTGTTCAACATTCTTTCTCATATTTGACTTAAAATCACACCTTCCAATTGGATGGTTGACATTAAAATGCTCAATATCCTTTGACAAAAGAAATTGGTCTTTTTTTTCAATTAATGGCTTGAAAAATTACCCTCCAAGCATGTCATTTTCAGAACTTAATTTTTCCTTGGCCATGACTTTTGTAAATAGAAAGTTTTGGTTAGAAATACCTCTTAACAATTCATAAAATTTGTGCTTTTTAAAATTTTCTAATTTTTTACTCCAATGTTAAATTTCTCCATCAACTTAATAAACTTGACAACTAAGTTGATGAATTTTCCCCTCAAAGTAATTTATATATTTTTGCATCAAATAATAGGTGGTGATGAAATTATTTGAAATTTTTGCCAATCAAGAGAATTAATTGTTTTTTGTAGGGTTAAAATTTCACTCGTATACCAATAAATTTTATTTTCACAATACCGAATCATTCTTTCCATTTCATTTGTTATGCCATTATGTTGGCAAAAGGCATTAGAATCATTATACATGGAAGATGAGGCATTTCAATAACGGTGGTGCTATATACACCAATTAGTGTACTAACTAGTGTATCAATTGATGATATGACATAATTTAAGAAGCTTTGGGTATTTATAATGTGATTAGTGAGTGTGGTTAATAATAATATTATAACATTACACATTAATCGCATTACAAATACCCAAAACCTCTTAAATTATGCCACACCATCAATTGGTACACTAGTTAATACACTAATTGGTGCATATAGTATTATTCTTTCAACAATAATTCATACCCATTGGAACATTACTACTCCTTTGGTGGTTTGCATCCATAGGTGCACAAGATGTAAACATGCCACTTTATGGCATAATTTCTTGATATTTTGTCTTTATCATTTTTTTTTCAAGTTAGGACGGTGTTGCACTGGGCGTGCAAAAATTGTCAATAAAATTTTTGTCAGGCTTAGATCAATAGGGCCTTAACTAAAATTTCACCAAAAAATACAATGATCAAGTAATTATGTTCAAGTTTTATGCCTTGAAGGTTCAAGAACTTCCTTGGAGTAAAAATAATGACAATACAAACAAGAAAAAGAGAAATAGAAAAGAAGAAGAAGATGATGTAAATTATTGAATGAACAATTAAATTACAAGTAAATTACATTAAGGTTATTCGTACCTAAGTTTAAACTACTCCTATGTAGATTAGACCTATTCCTAAAATAGAAAATAAATGAAAATTAAGCCATGTATTGATTTGTTGGTCCTTTATAATAGAGTCATTAATGACAATTCATAGAAAAGATGAAGGAAAAAACTTCGATTAACCACTACCTAAATAATTACTTTTAACTTTCTAAATCTTCTATCTTTCTTACAATGTCATGTGTCTTCCATTCTTTGAATCTTTAAAACTTGTCTTAATTTCTCTTTAACCTCCAAAAATTTTCTACATAATAATAATAATAGTCAAGAAGAAAAAAAAAAAAAAAAAAAGTAACAAACATTTATCTAGTGGAGGAATAATTGATAAAAAATAACTATTTTTGATAAAAAAAAAATTGATAAATGTTTGTCCTAATTATAATTGATAAAAAAATTATTTATGATACAAATAACTATTTAAAAAATAAAAAATTATAGTTTTGTTCACCCATTTATCTAGTGGAGGAATAAAACTGAACACATATCATGCACTGCATGATGTGGCACTTTAGAATTAAAACCAAACAGAACTAATTTAATGGATAGTTCAATAATATGACATTAATTTGAATTTTGAAAAAATAAAAATTAATTTAATGAAAATAAATATAAAAAAAAATTATTTAAAAAAATATTTTTACTCTCCCAAAAAATAAAATTATATAAAAATGATGTGTTTTTAATTTTTTTCACCAATTTAATTTTTAGTTTCTTAGAAATTTTTTTTCTAAAAATAGATTCTAAAAACCAAACCAAACATAACTTTATAATTAAGAAAGTTCCAGCATTATTAATTTTAAAAAAAAAGTCATTATATTTCAAACAACATACAAGTTAAACAATACAAAATAAATTATATGATAATTTTACCTTTAAAATGGACCGTTCTTTGATTGTCCTTATTTAAAATAAGATTCAAAATTCAATATCAAATATCAAATATATTAAAATTAAAAAGTTAAAAATTAAAGTGACATAAGTTTCAAATTATAAAAACTATTTGTATAGTTCGCCAACATCCATCCATTAGATATACCTTAGAAAAATAAGTGAATATGTTGATTTAATTACATGTGATGTGGGTTGAGGTTTTTTTATTTCAAAAACAGTCTTTGTTTTAATTCACCTGCATTCATTCCATCATCTCTCTGACATTTTTTGTAATTTGAAAATTTCAAATTAATAATAATTAAGATTAATTATAAACATATACTTTGAAATTTATTTAAAATATAAATTGTCTTCTGTGCTATGAAAATTATATTTCATTTCTTAAAATTTCTAATTGCAAAACAAAAACTTATTTTATTAATAAAATTATCAAGCCAATTAATAATTTTAATAATATCCAAAATATGTTTCAATTACGGTAACAATTATGAAAATTTTATTATTGTACAAAAGAAACATTAGAAAATATATATATATATATATATATATTATTAATTCTATTAAATAAAAATTTTACAATTAAATTTTAAAAAAAATTATAAAAAATAAGCTGTATTTTAAATAAATTTCTAAAGCAAATAAAGAGTCCCAAACTAGGAATTCAAGTCAGTTACCTCGAAGAAAAAAGCCCGCCAAAAGATCAAGAAGCAGAGAGCCTCGCCGCCATTAAAGCAAACTCTTTCGAAGCTCTCATCGTCTCCGTTAATGGCGTCGAATTCTCGCTTATTCTCCGTCAAGATCATCACTCTCTGCTTCTTCACCATCCTCCCCATATTCTTCCTCCTCTCCACCGTCATCGCCGTACCAGACCAAGAACTTGAATCGATGCTGGCGGTGTTGAGAACCAGAGGCTACAACCTCTTCTGCAACGCACTCACTACCTCCGATCTCTACTTCGATCTCCTCGCCGGAACTTCCTTCACCGTCTTCGTCCCCACCGACTCTTCTCTCTTCGCTCTCGACATGACTTCTTCGGCCTCTGTTTACATCATCGCCCTCCGCTACCACATCGTTCCTCTCCGGTTATCCCTCGCGGATCTCCGGAATCTCACCTCCGGTTCCATTTTGCCCACGCTATTGCCGATTCACGATATTCAAGTTCAGAGGAGGCCCGAATCGGAAAACTTTACCGCCAATGGCGTTGATGTTGTGCCTGGTCTGTTCTTCGGCCGAAACATCGCGGTTCATGGATTGGGAGGTATTCTCAGTTTCAGAACTCAGATCGGTCTAGGTCATGGATCTTCGCTTCCGCCACCGGCAAATTTGTACAATAATCAAAGTTCCAGACCACCGGTGGTCGAACAACGTCACGATCCGCCGAGTGAGGTTTTGTATCCGGTGCCAGAACCGGCTAGTTTTGATCCATTTTCACCGGCAGATTCGCCGGAAATAGGAGATTTTGAGTTCGATATTTGGCCGGCGAGTTCAACTGTTCCAGCTATCGCACCGAGCAGAGAACAAGCAACAGTGTCAGTGCCAAAGGATGATGATACTCCCACGTACGCTCCTTCGCCGTCGATCGATGAAACAGAAGAAGATAGCGGTGAAGATTGGAGGCTGATGCTGAAGTCCACGGCGGCGATTCCGTGGGCTTTCGATACAGTCGCTCCTCTCGACTGCGAAGGGAAAGAGAGTGAAACCTTATTGGGCCACGTCAGAGTCCACCCTAGCAGTCCCCGTACTTGTCTCAGGTCATAAACACGTGATAAAACCCTTCTTCTGTTGTATTTCATCTTCTTTTTTTCTTCTTTCAAGTTCAATATTGTCGAAACTTGAAATTTTCCTTGAGATTTTTAAGAAAAATACAAGCATAGTGTGCAATGAATATTTGATCTGAAAATCAAACCAAACAACATAAATTATTAGTTCTGATTAATTGGTGTTTTACCAACCAATCAAGAGAGCTATTCTATTCTTGAAGGAAAAACAAAAAAATATCAATCAAGAGAATACATGTTTACAGTGTTTTAAATTTCAAAATAAGGTTTATTTACATAAAATTAAATTATGAAATGACATGCAAAATGTGGAACTAATCCCATATCTCTCTATTTTGTAATTTATTTTATAATTTAATTCTGTTAACTAGCATGATTGAATTTTAAAAATATTCTTACAATCGACTTTAAATAAAGAGAATGTTATTTCTGCCCATTCATGAGCTATTAACTAAAAACACATTTTACATTCGGATTAATAAATATGCTTCAATTGTCTTTGATAAATTTAATAAAAAAGCAACTACACAAAAATTCAAAATCTTGTGATCATCGATCATAACCAGCACCACCTTTGATAGACTGCCAATTAAGAGCCCACCAGATGATTGCCATTATTGAAATAATTATTGTTTTAGTCTTCGTCTAAGCCTCCATCATACCCCTCTCCATCACCATCGCCATAGAGATCATCAGCCGGGCCTTCTTGTTCCACATCAGCAGCAGTGTCACCATAGACAGGCCCATTAACTGCCATGTCATCAACCGGAGCTTCTGTCACCTCTTCCTTGGGCGGGCTCACTTCCATGGCCTTCATATTATGATCGCTGAAAAATTCTTTGTACGGCTTGGAAACCTGAAGGGAAGGTCCACACTTGTTAGCAACTATGCACAATTATTTGAACGATATAAGAACCAGTGCCAATCATTTAGTCCAAATTAGGGTATAAAATATTTCGGGGTAGGGTTGTAAACAATTCAAGTGTGGTTCAACAGTGGTTGTTCAAACTTAAGTTTCAAATTGTGTTCTAGCTCGACTACTTTACTTCACAAGCTAAATGAGCTTTAATTGGGCCGAGCTCAAGTAACTTAGTTTTTTGTAGTCCAAATAGGGTAGAGAATATTTGAGGTAGGACTGCAAACGAGTCAAATGTGGTTAAGCAGTAGGTCATTCAAACTACATTTGAAAAACTTAACAAAGTCTCAAATTGTGTTCTAGCTCAACTATTTCAACTTACAAGCTAAATGAGTTTTAATCGAGCCGAGCTCGAGTAACTTAGGTTGCGTTTGGTAGAATTTTGTAACTATAATTTGAGAGTATGAGTTGTATGTTGAGTTTGTAAGTTTTGGAATTATGATTTGAGTGTAAAAAATTTGTTTAGTAAAAAAATTTTGAAAAAAGTTTTGAATTGAGTGGGAAATTTTTGATGTGACATTTGATATTTGATACAAAAATTTACAACTCATAATCAAACATACAACTCAAAATTCTATTAAAGCACATAAAAAAATTTAAAAAATTCGAAAAATATTTTTTTCGAATATATAAAAATTAACATATTAATTACAAAAAAATAAAATAAAATTGGCCAAACAACCGGTGGGACGACCGGTTAGGCCAAATTTCGAAAAAAAAAAACTGAAAATCACGCTCTTAAATAAAGTTTTCTGCAGAGTTGTGGAAAATTAATTCCACAACTTTATCCGAACATCACATTCAAATGTGGGAGTAGAAAACTCGTTTAAAAATCGTTCCAAACAGAGCCTTGGATTTTTATAGTGCAAATAAGATCACCAAGCAAATTAGTAGGTTGTTCGAACTTATTGTGAAAATATAATGAGCTTTAAAATGCATTCAAGCTTGACTTGTTTAACATAGCAAATTGATCTTGAACGAGATTTTAATGAGTCAAACGTTAGTTGAGCTCCAGTAGCATTTCTCACTGATCAGCTATACCATAAAATTTTTTGGGATATTTAAGAACTATTTGACCAAATATCAAATATCGAGTTGCATAAAAGTAGTTATGTTAAAAATTAAGTGTGCACTGAAGGATATATGAAATGCTAAATTTTGTTGATGAGAACTATACCTTCAAGAGAGAATTTCTCTGCTCGGCACTCTCAACTAGGCTTTTCCAATGCTTATCCCCCCTCTTCAGAGTTGATGCTGAACCCACCACCTAGGATACAAGGGAGAGAATATGTAAGTTTTTAAAAACCATGGTTGTGATTTGTGTAAAGCCATCATCTAACTTTGGATGAAAAGCATACCAGGACAGAAGACCTTGCTCTGGTTATACCGACATTCATTCTCCGAAAATCAGACACAAACCCAATGCTCCTATCTTTGCTTGATCTAACACATGAAAAGATTGCGACATCCTTCTCACGTCCCTGCAAGAAAGAGAAGACATTTTAATAAAACAATCTGTTGGGCTGAAAATAGTAAAGACAATCTATTAAAAAATACAAAAACAAAACGGTTGAATGGGAAATATCATCCTTAGGCCATGATTGGATGGCAGGAATGCAGAAGCGGAATGGGAATCTCACTTCAAGCTTCTTTATTCTGTTGTTTAGGTGCATCCAAGAATAGGAATGTGATTCCTTCCTAGTTCAGTTCCCAATGCAGAACGAGAGAACTACACTAGGATGAAATCCTATTCCCACATCCTCCATGGGAAATCTCACATTCATGAAAGAATGTGATTAATTTAAGAATAATAAATGAAGTAGATTCCCAACCAAACTAAGCGAAACGCTTGAATTGCATTGACACAGGAATATTATTACTAGCAATGAAATTCCTAGTAATAGGATTCTCATTCCTCCTCGTCAATTTCTGCCATCCAAACATAGCCTTAAAATACAATCTCTATGCGCAGACATGCGTGGTGTGATAAAGAGTGTTGCAGATTATTCAAACCTTAACTACATTAAACAGAGGAATTGTGTAATAAAGTGAGCCATAGATTACTGAGAACTTCAATTACACAATTCCTCTGTTTAATGTAGATGCATGGAATGGAAGTGGTTTTAAAGAGCAAAAAGAGAAACAGCACCTGGAAACCATCAACGGTGTTAATATCCACTAATTTGTTTGACTCGACTCCAAAAGTATCCTGAAAGCGCTCACGGAAGAGCTTGACCTGGTGTCTGTAAGGAGATATAATTGCAAGCCGAGAATTTGACTTAAGCTCTGGATATCTAGTCACCATGGTACGATACAAGACGAGAACAAAATCAACCTCATCTTCATTTACCCAAGAACCACCTGAGGGTTGGGACTCTTTCCCCTCGTGTATGTCAAAGAAGCAAAAGGGTCCAAAGCAGCGGAAGTCGTGCCATTTACGTTTTGTCTCGGATTTAACATCAGACCCATCCTCAAGAACCCCATTGTAAAATTCTCTTGAAGGAAAGCTTCTTATCTGCATAGACAATGGATTAGAACCACTATGTGCAAACATTCTAACAATGAACAGAAGCCATATATGTTGGGAAAATAGGTTCCCATTTGCTGGCGGAAGCATCCACAATAAATACACATGCGTGCACACACAAAAAGAAAACCAACATTCAACGTGGTTTGGCATACACCAGCCTACGTCCACGGGTGAGAGGTAAATCCACTGTAGATAATAGAGAATACAATGCAATGGTAAGATAAATAAAATAAAACAAACAAACAAAATCTGACACCAATACCCGAGTTTTATGCTCAAGAGTAATTGAGTCCCTGAGCCCCATGGCTTCAAACTCTATGGTATTTTTACATCTTACACCCCTCACATATCTCTATCAGGCCCCTTGGCAACTAACCTCCGGATGCATGCGGTACTGGGTCTTCAGCATCACTACTTTATAGCCAGCCCTCTGGAATCTCTTGAACAAGCTCATGCCATACCTAAATCGGAAGGTTGCAGAGAGCACAATGGCAATGGTGTCAGGTGTGTTGAGCTACAGAGATGAAATGGGGCCATTATCACAAAATGATATTCTTACCCAAATTGCTCAGCTATAGGAGAAATTACAGTTGCTGGCAATTGAACTGGATCACCAACCTACAAAAAAGACAGAAACAAAGAATGAGAAAGAAAGTGGCCAAAAAAAGCATCACATCAGGAAGGGCATATATATACATACACACAGACACACCAAGTGGGATTATTAGAAGTCAAAATCATCAAGAGATCACAAATTTTTTTCCAGATTTTAGACAAGGAACAACAAGACGAAAGCATGGATGAGATACTTTATCCTGGCCCCTTGGGGGACCCGAGCAGCTTAGATCACATTCCCCCAGTAAAGAGACTTAAAATTCAAGTCTCCTTACCTTACCTATCAAAAAAGATACTTTATCATGATAAAGTCATATCCACATAAATAAAAATATATACATCAAGTCAAAATGTTGAGTTTCTATTTATACATAATCACGTTTTTAAAAGCATCAGCACTTGACAAAATTGAAAATCCACTGGTCTTACATTGGCCTTTTGATGCAATTCAAAAACAGATTTTCACAATACTAAAGTTGAGTTCAAAATTTGGTGTTAGTCTGTACAATTCGCAATTTCTATGTTTCTTGGAAGGCAGAGTTTCCTGTAATTGGAACATTAATCAGAATAGCTGATACTATCTATACATAAATACAGCAACTTGTGAAGACATTCCAATTCTCCTCTATTACTTTTTCAACTAAATGGTAAAGCAGGCATAGCAAAGTCTAACAAAAAACTCTAAAAAAGGGGGTGAAACTGTAGTTCACATGCACATTCACTTGTGCATAATTCAGCAACTACAATTAATAATCACCAACTTAATAGTAACTTGCATAGATAGAGTCTGAACAATTTTCGTATACAGGGGCACTCTATGGGAATCATACCTACAGTTTAAATCACCCATATTGAGAACAAAGCTATTGCTAATCCTATTTAGTTGCTTCCAAGAGCCAATTTTGGCACTGTTTGGACAAAGCCATCTGAAAAACATTTATTTGAAAGCAGCAACAACTCCTTTCAGAAAACATTTACCTGACATATCTTATTAGCTTGTGTGCTTTTGCTTATTTTATTGCCTTTGTAGTTATTGTAAGACCATAATACCATTTGATATTGACAAAAATAAAAAAACACACATTACACCATGAGATGTTAAACTGTAATGAGTTTTGGGGGAAGGTCTACCCCAGAACTACTATCATATATTTACCAGAAATACTTGTTTGCATCCATTGGCCAATGGAACGAGGGTAGCAGGTTCCACCTGTTGATAACAGAAATCAAAAGTTAAAATGACATTTAGAATGCCAATGATTCATGGCAAAGGAAAAAAAAAATGCATTACAGTAAATTACAATTGCTGCTCTTAAACACATCCACATACAACTGAATATACCCCACCCCAATCAAACACTTCCCATCCAACAAACGTTTGCATATAGAGGGGTGCACTGTGCTTAAGGTATGTTGTACCTATGTAGAAACTACAGAGCCCATTTTTATTCCTGATAGTAAATATTATGATCAGGATTATTCCCTCAAGAACGTCAAGACTCACTGCAGAGAAAATGGTGCAGACTCAAGCACATAAAATCCATACCCACTAAAGAGGTGGAAATTAAAGAACATAAAATATTACTTTCTTTGAAAAAATCACTCTAAAAAAAGTATAGACCAAGGTCATGGAAATTAAAGATTGACGACTATGAGATATACTTTAATGATTCACTCTCTGATTCAACTATGAGATGTGCTTTTAAAAAAATCCCCCACCATTTACTTCATTAAGTTCTCTTCTGGGAAAAAAAAAAAACCCTCTTTTAAGGCACAACAATACAGCAAATTTTAAGTAAAAAGGTTTGGTCCAAAGACATCACCACTCATGTCAATGAAATTAATATCCAGGTGCACATGCATCTGCACGCACAAACACAAACACCCATGCAAACGCATCTGCATGCACCAGGTGAGGGCTACATCCGATTCTCTATGCAAGCAATAACATTTTAATGAAAGAAGGTAGATAAAGCCAGAGCCTAAAATCTTTGGAAGGCTCCCAAGTGCTTTAACAGTTACCTATTTCTGAAATTATTCCTTCACTTGTTTATGTACAGTTTTAATCAAGTAAAATATCAGCATATAAACCGGTAATGAACTCAGTAAGTGAATTCATAATATAGGTGGCATCATCACCCGCATTAATAAGTAGCATCATAGAGGGTAGAGAAACGTACTGCTTGAGCAGCTTCATCGATTATAACAACATCAAAACTGCGATTTAATTTACTGAAAAGAGTTGAACCGCTGAAGCTAAGAGTGGAGAACACCTGCCAATAATACAGAATTACAAAGGAAAGTAATGTTGGTTTTAAAGTTCAATACATGTCAAAAATTACATACAATTGCTGCTTCATCCAGAACTGAAGCACGGATACTGTCTCTCTCCCTTCCTGCTCCTCCATGTTTGTGCTTATCAGTGGTCTGAAAATCCATGCCAGCAAGTTTTTGTTCCACCTAAAAATGCAAACCTTTAGACTCAAGATTTTTATTCAAAATTTAATGGAGTCAAATATGATACTGTGCAAAAATAAAAAAGATTACAAGATAATATGGTGGAGTTCATAGACATACAAGGTAATCCATGGAGACTGTGTGGACAGAATGATGTGACTTAAGACCAATACGCACAATTTTAGGGTTGTATGGACGGTCATTTTCATCACGAATACCTGAGAATAACCAGAAAAACAGCAGTGAGTATCCACACCAAAACCATTTTATTACCCTGGTATGGAAGTACTGCCCATCATATCAAGTGCACCTTGTATTCACAGTGTCAATTTTTTCAAAGTTTGAAAATAGAATGAAATGTATTCAATAAAGCATGCCTACATGAAGAAGTGAAATGGCAACATCACATTTTAGCCAAAAAGCCAAAAAGTCACTATAAATTGTCACATCACTCTCTCTACTTCTCTACACATCTTTTCGCAAAAAATTACTAAAATAGCATGTTCCCAAACGAGGCTAAAGTCATATTGCATTGTTCAAGGACCTCAAAGAGAACCAAGAGGGCCAACAATCAGGAACATCTCAGCAACATTGAAGCCAAGAAGAGAAAAATATGAAAAGAAAATAAGTTTCCTTTGGTTTTGTTTAGTAAATATAACCCTATCAAGTATGAGAGGGGGAATACAAAGAAAATAAGTTTCCTTTGGTTTTCAAAATTTTGTTTGGTTTGTGGTTTTTCTCAAAAAATTTCCAAAATCACTCTCTCTCTTACACATCAATCAATCACTTTTTCTCTCTCCTCTCTCCTTCTCAATCACTTTTTCTCTCACACATATCTACTCAATTATAACAAAATATCAAATCATCCCAAACTCCAAAACTATTTTCAAAATATACAACCAAACAAACCAAAAAAATTTCTAAACTCCCTCCCTAAATTTTTTTTTGAAAATCACTCTCTCAAAAGCAAACCAAACACACCCCCAGTGTCTGCGTATCAAATGCAGTAAGTTGGTGGAATGGGCAGCTTCTCATCTTATCGGTGAAAGTTGATGGTTGTTAGATAAACACCTTGGGGGAGATGAACTCACACCCACTCCTTACTTAAAGGTTACAATATGGACAAGTTGTTATGTTGTTGCCTATTTGCTGCCACTATGTAGATTCTGTGGACGGAAATGAATGCAAGAATGTATCAAGATAATTATAGGGATGGTAAGACTATCTCAGGGGAGATTATAATAACTGTCAGATATGTGCTATGCCTTATTAGAGATGTAAGAAGTTGTCAGCCCAACAAATGATTGTGGACTGAGTGGCGTTTTCTGAATTCAATCTTGGTGGGTAATGTCTGAATTCAATCCTGGTTTTATTTATTCATCCTTTCTTTTACTTTCTTAAAATAAAGTTAATACAAAGTTTAACTTTGACGAAAGTGAGAGAGAGAGAGAGAGAGTCGCATAACAAAGCAATATGGAGAAAACCAAATTGCATCCAGTAAAATGGCACTCTGGAACAAAAGCAAACTAAATTGCAGAAAACAGGATGATATGTATCAGACAGACACTTATACCAGTGTTTAGAAGGCGCCACACAATCTCATCAAGTGCCGAGTTTGATGGAGCACATACCAGAACACGGACACGATATTTGCGACTGGAATTAACCACTTCTGGTTTCTACAAAATGTTCTGGAGTAAGAATATGCTGTGGCTTCCAAGATCATCATTATGGCACAGAAAACTTAAACATACCAGTTCATTGCCGGTGGTTGGGAAAAACCCGTCATCACCATTTTCGGGCATCTTCACATCTCTCGGATTAGTACTACTTAACCATGGAGATGCTTTCTCCCAGTGATTATATCTGCTAAAACAAAACTTAAAAAATATGAGAAAGAAGAACTCCGAAAAATATGAGGAAGAAATAATATATTTCTGTTATATTCAAAACTTCTTATCTTACAAGACCAAATGACACTCCTTATATAGGAGATATTACAAACATCATTATAACCCATTATATGCCACTTACATATTATATATTACCACTATCTACCACTAACATATTATCACATATTCTATACATGCCACTATCTACCACCAACACCACTATCACATATTCTATACATGCCACTATCTACCACCAACACCACTATCATATTATATACATGCCACTATCTTATTATTAATACAAATTTCCAGCACTCTCCCTCAAGCTGGTTTGAAGATATCTTCCATAGCCAGCTTGCTAGTCAGCTTATCAAATTGCTTCTTGTGTAGTCCCTTCGTTAGCACATCAGCTAATTGTTCACCTGTTGGAAGGTAGGTCATACAGATTATGCCAGCATTGATTTTCTCCTTGATGAAATGTTTATCCACTTCTATATGTTTTGTGCGATCATGTAGAACTGGATTATGAGCTATAGATATAGTTGCTTTGTTGTCACAATAGACCTTCATAGGTGTCGAGAGAGAAAGCTTTAATTCTTCAAGAATTCTTTTAATCCACATTACTTCACAGATTCCATGGGCAACAGTTCTGAACTCTGCTTTTGCACTACTTCTAGCTACCACATTCTGTTTTTTACTCCGCCATGTAACTAGGTTCCCACCTACAAAGGAGCAGTATCCGGATGTTGATCTCCCGTCTGTAACACTTCCTGCCCAGTCTGCATCTGTGTATACTTCAACTTGAAGATGTCCATGTTTCTTGAACAGTAAGCCTCTCCCTGGAGTTCCTTTCAAATATCTTAAGATCTTATAAACGGCCTCAAAGTGCAACAGTAAGCCTCTCCCTGGAGTTCCTTTCAAATATCTTAAGATCTTATAAACGGCCTCAAAGTGCTCTGCCCCTGGTGAGTGCATGAACTGACTTACCATGCTGACTGCAAAGGCAATATCAGGCCGCGTATGAGACAAGTAAATCAATTTCCCTACAAGTCGCTGATATTGTTCCCTCTCTTTGACTTCTTCAGCCTTAGCAGCTTGTAACTTCAAGTTAGGCTCGATCGGAGTCTCCACCATCTTACAACCAAGCATACCTGTTTCTCCAAGGAGATCAAGAACATATTTTCTCTGATTAACGAATATACCTTCCTTGGATCTTGCAAATTCCATTCCAAGGAAATACTTGAGGGCTCCCAGATCCTTAATGTGAAATTCTTTTGCGAGTTTCTCTTTGAGGGCTGCTAACTCTGCTTCATCATTACCAGTTAAAATGATGTCATCAACATAAACAATCAAAATTGCAATTTTACTGTCTTTTGAATGTTTATAAAATATTGTGTGATCTGCTTGACTCTACGAGAAGCCACAACTGATAACTGCCTTCCCAAAGCGTTCAAACCACGCTCTTGGTGATTGTTTGAGTCCATATAATGACTTGTTCAATCTGCATACTCTGTCGCTTCCAAGTCTCTGCTCAAATCCCGGCGGTAGGCTCATGAACACCTCCTCTTCAAGATCACCATTGAGAAATGCATTTTTAATGTCAAGTTGATGTAGAGGCCAATCTGAATTTACTGCAAGAGATAACAGTACTCTGATGGAATTTATTTTAGCAACAGGAGCAAACGTCTCCTGATAGTCGATCCCATAAGTTTGAGTGAAGCCTTTAGCCACCAGTCTCGCCTTGTATCTCTCAACGCTTCCATCTGCGTTACATTTTATCGTAAACACCCATTTACACCCAACTGTTTTCTTGTCTTTGGGTAGATCAACTATCTCCCAAGTACCACTTCTCCTTAAAGCATTCATCTCCTCCATGACTGCTAATTTCCAATTCGGATCATCCAATGCTTCCTGTATATTCCTTGGAACAAACAAGTGTGAAATCCTAGATGTGAAAGCTCTATGGTTTTTAGACAGTCTTTGATAGGAGAGGTAATTTGCAATAGGATGTTTAATGCAATTTCGGACACCTTTCCTAATTGCTATAGGAACATCAAGGTCGGAAATAGAAGGAACAAGATTACCTAAAATTTCGATGCCAGAACTCGGGTGGACATTCGGGTCATTAGGATGGACATTCGGGTCATTATTCCTCAGATGAAATCGCTTCCTAGTATAAACCTGAAGCTCAGGATTTAGATCATTTTGTAGTACTTCTCTCCCTAAACAAGAATCTTCTTGACTAGGCACCATAGAACTTGGTTTTCCTAAGTGATCATTATCAGACAGATGTGGTTTTTGTGTAGGATAAATGACATTGGGGAGCGGGATAGAAATATCCCAAAAACGGTCTTCTACTCCACTTGTCTCCCCCTGAAGAGAAGTGTTGGGGAAATAGGATTTTGTTTCCACAAATGACACATCCATACTCACATGAAATTTCTTGGTTTGAGGATCGAAGCACTTATACCCCTTTTTGTTTGAGGAATAACCCAAAAAAACACATTTTATAGCACGGGGGTCAAGTTTTGAACGAAATTGACTGGGAACATGAACATAGGCAGTACATCCAAAAACTTTGGCGGGTAAATCAGAAAACAACCTCGTGTCAGGAAAAAAAGTTTTGAGACAATCAAAAGGTGTTTTGTATGTTAACACCTTTGTAGGCATCCTGTTTATCAAATAAGAGGCTGTTAAAATTGCTTCACCCCATAAATACTTAAGAACGTGCATGTAAAACATTATAGCACGTGCTACTTCAAGTAGATGTTTATTTTTTCGTTCTGCAATGCCATTTTGTTGAGGGGTATCCCGACATGTAGATTGATGAAAAATTCCCTTTTTTTCCAAAAACTCACCCAGCTGCTCATTGAAATATTCTGTTCCATTATCAGAATGTAAAATACCAATTTTGGTTTGAAATTGGTTTTCAATCATATTGTAAAAATTTGTGAATAAATTTTTCACGTCAGATTTTTTATTCATCAAATAAATCCAACATAAGCGGGTATGGTCATCAATAAATGTAACAAACCATCTTTTACCAGAAAGAGTAGTGATTTTAGAAGGGCCCCAAACATCACTATGAATCAAATAAAAAGGTTTGGAAGCCTGGTAAGGTTTTGGCAAATAAGTAGAGCGATGAAATTTTGCAAAAATGCAACTTTCACAATGAAAAGAAAAACAATCAATCCCTTTAAATAATTCTGGAAATAAATGTTTCAGATAAAGAAAAATAGGATGTCCTAGCCTATAGTGCCATAGCATTATTTTTTCTCGAACAGAGATTGAACTAGTACTATTAAAGCTCTGAGCTTTTTTATTACTAACAGGTACTTCATCAAAGTAGTAAAGACCTTCAAGCATCCTAGCACGCCCAATCATCATCCCCGAGTTCTGGTCCTGAAATTCACAATGGGATTCAAAAAATGTAACACGACAATTAGAATCCTTAGATAGTTTACTGATAGACAAAAGGTTACAGGCTAAGTTGGGGACGTGAAGAACAGCATTGAGATTAATTTTCTCAGTTAGTTTAATAAATCCTTTTCCTGCAATAGGTGAAAAACTACCATCGGCTATTCTGATTTTGTCATGACCAGAACAAGGGAAATAGGTACTAAATAAATGGGAAAAACTAGTCATGTGATCGGAGGCACCGGAATCTATGATCCACGGAGAGAAGTTTAGGCAAGAGAAGGCTTTAGGATTTCTACCTGTTTGTGCCAACAAAACACTAGGAGTACCGGATGAGGAGTTGGATTTTATCAGCTTTAAGAGTTGATCAATCTGCTCTTTGTTGAAGGAACCTAAATCGGCTTCATTAGCAGTAGGAAAGCCACGATTCTTCTCTCCTTGTTTGCTGCTCTTCCAGTTGACAAGTTTGCCATGGATCTTCCAACACGTTTCGCGTGTATGGCGAGGCTTGTTGCAAAAATCACACCAGACCCGTGGCTTATCATCAAACCTGCGCTGGTAATTTGCAGCCTTGTTGGCCGCAGCATCGCTAATTAAAGCAGAAATTTCAATTGATTCACCAGTACCTTTTTTCTTAAGCATGACGCTCCTTCGGCTCTCTTCCCTTCTGACTTCGGCAAATACTTCGCCAATGGATGGGAGAGGAGGTCTGCCAATAATTCTTCCTCGCACTTCATCGAACTCAATGTTGAGGCCGGCAAGAAACTTGTAAATACGGCTGTCTTCCACAATTTTCTTGTGGTGGTTGCAGTCGTCAACCGATTTCCATTCGTATGTGTTGAAGATGTCAAGATCCTGCCATAACCTTTTCAACGAATTGAAATATTTGGTGACGGAATCATCTCCTTGACGAATCTCTCCCAACTTCAAAGTTAATTCGAAAACTTGAGATTGATTTCCTAGGTCAGAATACATCTGACTAACATTATCCCACAACTCTTGTGCAGTAGTATAGCACATGTAATTAGAGCTTATATCTTCCTCCATGGAATTGACCAACCATGTCATAACCATGGAGTTTTCAGCGTCCCAACTGTCGAATAGCGGATCATTAACAGCAGGAGCCTTCTTGTCACCAGTGATGTAACCGATCTTTCCTTGCCCACGGATATACATCCGGACAGATTGTGACCAGCGGAGAAAATTATCACCATTTAGGCGAATGGTGGTGATTTGGACAGAGTGAGAGTTGGACGTTTTCACCGGAATGGCAGCGGCAGGGGTTGAAGTGATTTCGGACGTGACTTCCGACATGGCTATGACGGTTTTAGGGCTGCTGTGTTTTTTGTTGCTCTGATACCAACTTAAAAAATATGAGGAAGAAGAACTCCGAAAAATATGAGGAAGAAGTAATATATTTCTGTTATATTCAAAACTTCTTATCTTACAAGACCAAATGACACTCCTTATATAGGAGATATTACAAACATCATTATAACCCATTATATGCCACTTACATATTATATATTACCACTATCTACCACTAACATATTATCACATATTCTATACATGCCACTATCTACCACCAACACCACTATCACATATTCTATACATGCCACTATCTACCACCAACACCACTATCATATTATATACATGCCACTATCTTATTATTAACACAAATTTCCAACAGGGTGCAATTACTGCAACTTGTTACCACTTAAGAACTCTAAAAAGTGTCAACACTGGTTATCAAAAATTTAAATTTTGATCTTAGATCATAATTTTTTGCCACTAGAAAAGTGGGAGTGAATGCGGAGATCTTAGAAACTGAATGGACTTTTGAATCCAACATTGTTAATTCAAACAAGATTGGTCTAAAATCTCATATTTGATCAATCACGCTATAAATAAAAAATTAATTCACGGAATTTATGGAAGTTCATAGAAGTTTGAAACTAGGGGCAACATTACTTCCTCTATAATTTTGTGTTGAATACAATGACAACTTTACATTTACTGCCAAAAGAATTTGAAGTGCATACATAATTTGAATCTTTCGCTTAACCTCATATCTTGGGTTTTGGCAAGCCTGACAATGGTAGAGGGTAGAGTTTGAAATGGGGCCCTCTCATCCTCAGCCAATCCAGCCAAAGATCCAACTTATATTTGGAAACCGCACAGTGGCCCACCTCAATTATAAAAACCAAAAAAACAAAAAAAAAAAATTCACAGAAGTAACCCAACATTTAAAGAAACCCTGGACTATCAAAATCAAATATAAATCCAATGAATCTTAAACAATCACAACCTAAGAAGCACGGACACGGACACGTGACACGACACGGATACGACACAGACACACCGACACGTTAATTTTCAAAAAATAAAGGACACGACACGTGGGAGACACGCGTGAAATATGTAATTTTATATATTTATTATATGTTATATATATTAATATATCATTCAAAGATAATACAAAATGCAATATGATACTAATTCCTACAAATTTATATGATTTTTGTTTCATTATTGTATCTTAAGTTATTTTGTTTAAACTTATAATTAGTTTCATATGTGTCTACTCGATAGACACGTGTGTTTATATGATTGACATGTGTGTCTTCCAAGTGTCTAAAGAGTGTCTGGGTCTTTAAAAAAATTTAAAAATTAGGACACGTTTTGAAGAGTGTCGGACACGTGTTCTAAGAGTGTCCAAAGAGTGTCGGTGTCCGATACGGACACGACACGAATACGTCACCTTCTTAGAAGTGTCCTTGCTTCTTAGATCACAACTAAGTTCAACTCTGAACTTGAATTAAGACAAATTTGCATTGAACTTGAATCTTTGTAACTATATAACTAGTTGATAATTGTAAGAAACATCATAACATGTTTGAATAATATAATAAAATAAAAAATAGTTACTCAAATCAAATTTAGGTTGGTGCACTGAGTAGCATAATCACCCAATTTTCCTCCATAAATCATAATTATATAGAAATTTAAATGGATAATATTTCTAAGGAAAAATAGCTAGTTTCTCCAAGCGCTTGAATAAAATGATGCAAGGAGTCCCATTACCAGGCATCCTATTTGAGGAACCAACCACAAATCTAATTTACCCATAGTTTCACAATCGTTATATCACCTACTAATGCTTAGCTTCTTAAAGTTAATGTGATTGAACGCAATAGCAGAGGTGTCCACCAGGCTTACCAAAACTAGGTTCTCTATCTTCAAGGAGGTCACGGTGTCACATAATTTGAGCTCACATTTGAAGATAAGAACACTTTCCCCAGCACCATTGTGTCCACTTTCCCCTTTCTCATTTTAGATTTTACTAATCACAATTTGTCACGCAATCCTAGACCCTTCATACACCAGGAAAACAAAAACTCAAGTCCTAATTTTAAGAGACATCATTTTTGACTTCCCTGACCCTCCATACTCTTTTCCCAACGTATCTTTATAGTTCATGTTGCTGAGCAAGATGTAAATTTTTCATGAAACACTAAATTTTTTATGAGTTTTGAATAGAATTTTGGATTGTTTGTTTGGTTATGAGTTTTAAGTTTTTGAATCAAATATCATATGTCACATCAAATCATTTCAAACTCAATTCAAAACTCTTTTCAAAACTCATAATCAAACAAATTTTCCACACTCAAATCATAATTCCAAAACTCACAAACTCAAAATATAACTCTATTCTCAAATCATAATTCTAAAACTCTACCAAATGCTACCTAAATTTCCTCAGCATTTTGATGCATGGCACCCTTCCTCTAAAACTGTAGAGGTAAATTGAAGGCACAAGTCCTTTAAAAATCCCTCAACCACAAACTCAAATGTCCAACAATTCCATTTAAAAATGGGTGGAAGCGAGTTTTTTTGGAGTTTTTCCGGAGTCTAGTTCCCCTTCGAAAAGAACGCATTAACCATTCCATATAGTGTTCAAGAAAAAAAGCTTCAATCTTAAAAAAATTCCTTACAATTACAGAAGTTAAATCAATGTGGTGCAAGGTAATTGTCTTTCAGCAGAAACATTCTATGCAATGTTTGTGGAAAAGCATAGATGAGAAAAGTTCACATACAAAAAAAGCTGTTTCTCTAATAGCCCCTTGAATAGGAGGGCGAAGGCTTTTTGAAAAAGTCTTTTTTGTCTTGTAAATGTATTTTTTTTTTTTTTCTATTTAGAGAGAGGGGGCTTCAAGTTCCTAGGAAGAGCCGTACAAGGCAGCTCATGTACGGTTCGGGAGCCGAGCCCCAACACAGGGGCTTAGGGCAACACTTGTACAATAGCCAATTCAAGAAATCTCCAATCAAATGAAAAGAATCCAAAAACAATGTGAAGGCAAAGAAATGAATTAGTGACCAAGACATACTTTTCCTGAATCGGCAATTCTGGTCCACGCTTTATTCCACGTGATTTGCCCCTGCATCAAACGGAAACCAGACTATTTATCAAAGGAATGCACGATATCTTATTCTGCAGTTGATTCTCTACCCTAATAAGATCTTTTGGAAGTAATGCCGTACAAATAATACTTTGATAAACAGCTATTATAAAGTAAAAAGTAAAAGCACACTCAATTTATTCCACATTGAGTGATCTTTAGCATTATTTGCACAAAGTGGCTGCCCTCAAGTTCGAACCCACAACCTCTAGATTGAGGGACTGAGTCTGATGATAAGTTATCATAAGAATCTAATATAAAATGAACTACACTTGGTAGATACCTACTTTGTGTTTATTCTTGCTGGAGTTGCATGTAAGATGGCACTAAGGAGCCCAAGAATTGTTTGTGTTTTACCTGTTCCAGGGGGCCCCTGAAAGGAAGCATATGCCATTAGATTCCACACATCCATATGGAGGTCCAAAATTACAGCCTCCAACGGTCAGCCCATTTAAAAAAACACAAATTGGGAAAAAGACATCTGATCTTGTAATAATTACTCAAGGTTGCACTTAGCTTGCATCTGAGTTATATAAACACTGTTAGTGGCCACAACAAATGCATGTGTAGTGACAATAGGCTATATTAAGTTGGAAAGAAAAAATAAAGAACAAAAATCATATATTTTAATTTTTGAAGGTTACCCATGCAAAATTTAGTAATTAACTGACTATATGAGCAAGATTCGGTTGCTGAACAGGATTGATTGTGTTAAATAAATGTGCTTAGTTACTACAACTAAATGAACAATAGATCAAGAATGAACAGGAATAAAAATAATCACAATAATATTGGAAGTATAGGACACACTTAGATGAAGATGAAATACAATTGGGTAAAAATAAACAACTAGGAGCACTTAGACATAGATCAAACCTGTATCAGAACAAATCTTTTACGGGAAAGACCTACCTGCAGTAAACAAGAATATCCATTGAGTAAATTCATGACAAACTATTGAAACCAAATTGACATAAACTAGTCAGAAGCAGCTAAGTTGACATAAAAGCAAGACCAATTAAGAAACCTTTGAGTAAAGACTCACACGAATGGCGTCCAGTTGAGATTTATTGTGATTACTTTCAATAGACTCCATGAGAGGTCTGGGGATTTCCCAAGCCTGGTCTTCAGAAATATAATTGCTTTCAGCAGCTGCTAATATCAAATCCTTGAATGGAAGGGATTTAATTGACCGTAGAGCAACATATTCTCGAGCAATAGTTGATAAACTGCAAATCTGCACATTATGTTACATTTATGCTGATTTAAAATCATAGGGGGGAAATGTCTGAAATAAGTCCGAGATATGGTTTTTCTGGAAAACAGAATAGGACAAACATATTAATAGGACCTCTGTGTTTGTGTGTATTTGTGTAACATTACTGGTAATAATCATCACAAAACAGCAGCATGATAATCATGATGAGGAAGATGACAATGACAACGACAACGGCAAGGATGAGGAGGAGCACAATAAAGACAAATAGTAATGATGATGACAAGGATATTGCAAGCAACCTCCAATACAAACCACAAATCATACTGTGACTACACCTCAGTCAATGACATAATTATCATATACAACATTTTCACCCAATTCAGTTACACACATAAAATCAAACCTACAGAAAAAACGACCACAATGAGCATGTCTTCCAAAAAGTTCTGTTATCATAATCATCCTAAAAAGCCTGCTTCTTGGAAACAAAATTGTACATTCCAAGATCTCTTAAAGCTTAATGCTTGAAAACGGCTTTTTTCAAACACTATTACACAACAAAGATATTACTTATGCAAGACAAAAATCAAATTTTAAATCTCAAATATAAACTTAATGCAAATCATGTGGAATCTTTAGTGTATGTTCATTTTAACCATCACTTGTTGACTCGATATCGAGCTGATTATGAAAAATCATATGAGAATTGGGAGAAACTTACATTGAAGATAATTTTCAGTGTTTCACATAGCATAAGTTGAGGAAAGAGAGTATACACTGTTGTTTTCAAATGATGAAGCTAACTTATCTAGATATACTCCTCTAAACTTAGCAAATGAAGTTTATGCTGAAGAACAACCAAACTCATCAAAGGAACAAAGTCAAAGAGAAGAGATTTCACATTGAACATGGCCAAGAATTCCAAAGTAATCAAGTTCTAGTGATTCTGCACTTTCGGAAGATCGAATGTAAATCATGTACTTCTTTATGAACATACAACCATGAAAGTTTTTTGTTTTACACTTTCTTGAAGCTTTAATGCAAATCACGTATCTACTTAATGGAGAAAAAAATCTGCAGTAACACATTTTGTTATCAACTGTTATCTATGCATTGAAAAATTTGTGTTGATATTTCATGAATATATCTACATTTTTGTGTATAAAAAATTATTCATAAACATATTAATTTACATATATAAAGGTATTTCAAATATTGACGCTCTCGTGCTCCTACTCTCACTCTTGCTCTGCGTTCTGGTGACTTAGGTTATGACATCTGCTCCTCCCAATGAAATTTTACCAACTTGGGTGCACTAGGATCAAGCCAAGTATATGGTAAAAAAAAAAGGAAAAACGAATCCGTTGAATAGTAAGTAAACATTCTGCCACTAAGCCTGCAGAAATATTTCATCCCAAACATTAAAGAATTCCCCACCCCCTGCCTGGCTGAAAAAAGAAAAACATACAATTACGTACAACAGCTGTCTCTATAATAGAATCATACCTTCAGCATGCGTAATGGTTTGTTTACTTCAGAAACAAGAGAAAGCATATTCAACAGCCTTGGACACTGTTCGACTTCATCTGCATTTGTCCGTTTGACTTCTCCACTTAATTGCATTCTAAGTGTAACTTGAAGTTTATTATCATTACGATGCTCAACAAGCGCAAATGCATACTTAGTTGGGAGTTCTTTACCCTCTCCAAACTGCAAAATGATACCATTGATACATGTAAAACAAGGGTTTTAGCATATCGAAGATTATTCAAAAGGGAAATAAAAGATTCAAGCAAAAACAATGCCAGTTATGATTTGGAAGTTTTAATTTGTAACTTGCCAATCTATTAAAAAATTTAATAACCAGCCAAAGACAACAGTTGAACATGATCAAATAATTACCTGCTTTTCTGAAAGCAGTAACAGATCATTCTGTGATACTGACCCCACATCTACAAGTATAATAGTTGGCAAGTGAAACCCATCTGTCTCATTACATTTGTTTGTCAGTACAAGCTGCCATTCTGCTTCTGCAATGCCCAACAAAACATTTCAGAGAGAGAAAGAGAGGTCATTTTCTCAGTCACATTTCATACCTCTAATCATACACAAAACTAGAAAAAATATAATAACGAAGCCACGGGAAATGTCACACACACAGAGTAACTCTCCCTTGAGAGACAGAAGAATACATTCCTACCATGACAATGACATCAAGACTATTCTCATGATAACATATATAAGAAAAACTGGTTACAGTGTGCAAATTAGAATGCGAATATAATGGGAGCAGTTGTTCCATGACATGGAATTACATCATCAAGAAGTTTATTCCCCAAGCAACTGCTCTATAAATAGAACTCGTATCTTTCATTGGAAGAAGCCTTTTTCGCTATCAGTAACTAAGGGGAAACTCTGCTGAATTGAGACCGGAGAGATGACAAAAAGCTTGAAGATCAATCATGAAGCCTAGGGAATATGGAGCCCTACAAAGCTACAACTTACTGTAAAAAAAATAAAAATTTGGAGTACAGATAAGAACATCATATAGTAGTTTTACTGGGGGAGAGGGAAAGGAGTGCCTGGTGAATGAACCTGGAACATATTCACCAAGCCTTCCTTGTCCCGCGACCCACCCAAGCTTCCAATAGTAAAGAAGCTGACCACCTTTCCAGGGAACACCCTATTGCAGTGTTTGGTTCACTGAAATGAGACCATAATGGAATGGTCATTCCGTTGGAATGCTCATTCTCATGTTCATGTTCAGTCACCACCGTTCACCAATATAGGAAAATGGTCATTCCATTCCTGCCTAACAGCGTTCCAACAACCCAAACACAACCTGAATCTCTTGCTCTCCATGGCTTTTCCAGTCATGTTGATGGATATCCCACTTAAATCAGTGTCACACCTTTTGTGTTCTTTCTTTCTTCTTTCTCTACAAGTTGAAAATGTTGTGCATTGCGGTTAAAATCACAATAGACAGTTTTTGGAAAAAGATTGAGACTCACAATCTTTTCATGGGTCTCTATCTAGCATTCCTCTTTTTTGTTTTTCTTTTTTTTTTTTTTCATGGGTCACACCAATCGTTATCAATGAAAACAGAATATAACATATACACAGACATAAACATACATACATACATACATGTATGCCTATAATTGGCCAGGAACTATGTAAAATTTCAAATAAACAAATTGCTTGAGGAAAAACAAACAAGGGACAGAAAAATTACTTTCTTCGTCGTCTTTTTCTTGGAGGATCTGTGCTTTCACTTCTTCAAACAAAAGGGGCTCAAATGTTGCCAGATAGTCATCAACATCTTTGTATGTATTCTTCACTTCCCTCAGTCCCAAACCACTTCCGTCCTCAATGTTCTTTCTATTTTTCGACTTCAAAACAAATCGCGTGAATTTAACGCATTGAAATTTCAATAATCACATGAATCGAAACATTAACATTTAAAAATCATACACAGACAAATATATATATATATATATATATATATAGAGAGAGAGAGAGAGAGAGAGAGTAATTACTCCGGAATCTTGGATGAGGCGTAGATAATCCCAACTGAGAACTATTTTGTAGAAGCGAAGAACACTTGCTTCTTCTTCGAGCTTGTTCTTGTCCACGGCCATCTCACCTCCTTCCCCAGAGAGAGAGAGAGAGAGAGAGGGAAGCAAGAGAGCAGGGTTTAACCTTGCAGTTGGGTTTTAGAGGCTGCTGTTATTTTCCGCAATCTCTCAATTCATAAATTTCGCATTTTTAGGGCAAATAATTCGCATTTTTTTTATTTTTTATTTTTAGTGGTATTTTATTAAAATTATTTTTATTTTTTATTTTTTGTAGGCAAATTTAAAAATTTTAAAAAAATATAAAAAGTCTAAAAAATATTCACTTTGCTTGATTTTAGTTTTTTAAAAAATTCTACTTTCTTGTTTTTCATATTTTTTTATTTTTACTGAATTTTTTAATATTTTCGATAATTTTTTTAAAAAAATTTAGATACACCTAACATAAATACACTTTAAAAATATAATTTTTGTGAAAAAATTTTTAAAAAATTCACTAAATACTAAAAATAAAAAATATATATATCAAAATTTAGTACATTTTTTGTATTTTGTGTATTTATTAATTTTTTAAAATATTTTTTCACAAATACTTTACTTTTTAGATATATCTAAGTAAGGTGCATCTAAAAAAATAAAAATAAAATGCTTAAAATTTTAAAAATATTCATTAAAAACCAAAAAAAAATACAGCAAACAAAAATCTTAATTTTTAAAAAACTTAATTCAAAAAACTAAAACCAAACACACTGATTATTTTTTTACTTATTTTTTTATTTGTCTCGGCAAGTATACCTTAAAAGTCTAAAATCTTTTTAAAAAATAAAAAAAAAATACCAAATATGAAAATAAGCAATAAAAAGTCACCTAAAAAGCAAATCGGTGGTTGTTTTGAGTATGATATATAAGTTAGTTTTTTTAATTATTACAAAAATATATGAAGAAAAAGTATATTGGTGATATCGGAACAGATTATTTTAATAATTTTTTGACTTATTATTAAAAGATGTGCAAAAAAATTAAAAAAAAAGTGATGTGACAATTTATAATAAGTTTTTGACTTTTTAATTAAAATTTATAATTGACAAACGAGACTTAGATAAACTAATAGACAGCTTATATGTGAGTTGTAAGTGTTAATTTTATGACAAAAAAATGTGTTCAATAATTGATTCATGGGTAAATTAAAATTTTCACCTCTATAATTTGATTTAAATTTGAGTTTCATTTTTATTATTTTACATTTGGAGAAAATTTTCTAAAATTTTGTTTGGTTTACTGATTTTGGAATTTTTTTTCTTTCTAAAATCACTTGTTATCTCTTACACATCAATCAATTACTTTTTCTCTCTTATCTCTCATTCTCAATCATTTTTTCTCTCATACACATCTACTCAACTGCAACAAAATATCAAATCATCCCAAACTCCCATACTCCAAAACTATTTTCAAAATATACAACCAAAAAACCAAAAAAATTTCTAACCTTTTTCCCAGAATTATTTTTGAAAATTTATCTCTCAAAACCAAACCAAACACACCCTAAAATAATAGTTTTGATTTTTAAATTTTACTTTTAAAAGGGAAAATAAAATAATTTCCCACAAATTTTAAAATGTTTATATAGTTGCCTGAGTTCGAATCCCCTCTTTGAGAATCCTCCTTCACTTCCTGCGTGCAACGGTTGAGATCAGCCATTGCACATCCAACGACTAATAATAATAAATAAATAAATAAAATTTCAGTTTTCCCGCCCTACTATACAAGTTATACAGAGTATACATCAACCTCACTCTCACTCTCTCTCTCACTCTCACTCCCACTCTCTCACTCTCTCACACCCTCACACTCACTTTTTCTCCTCCACCGAATCCAGCCTCACTGGCTACCACTCCCCACGGTGACATACTCCCGACGGTGACCCACTCGTAAACCCAAACCACCGCTCTAGCCCTCGTTTTCTCTACTTCACGAACCATTGCTCTACCGCGACCACTATCGGTTGGAGCGAATGAATTTGTTGAGGAGAACATGGGTTTTGAGGCCATAGATAAACCAGGTTTGTCCTCGAAACGTTGAAATTATAAAGTTAGGGTTGTGATTGTGAAAAAAAAAATTAAAATTTTAAAATTAGGGCTTTGACTTGATATTTGTGGTGCTATGAACTTCTAGATTTAAATGAATGGCATAAATATAGTGGATTTGATATCCCTGATTTTCGAATATTGTCTTGATCTGTAGCTGAGTTTGAGTAAAAAATTTGGAAGTTTCATTTATGATTCATCTGTGCTTGTGCTTGTAGACATCTGTGCTTGGAGAGGAGTCTGATTTAACTTGTTCATACTTATTCATCTTTCTTAGTTTCAATAAAGATTGATCTTTCTGATTGAACTTGTTCATACCAATTTACTAGTCATAGTGTGTGTTTTCTAAGATACCTGTTTTTGGTTTTGCCCTTGGTCTGTAATCTTATTCCAATATGAGTGGTAAATTCTCTCTTGATTTTTCTGTTTATGTGTTAATCTTATTTGGTTTGTGGAACTTAATGTATTGGTCCTTGTATTTTTTGCTTGCCAGGTTGATTATCATAGTCATTCATTTTCTTGTGTTTCATGAGCTTGGTGGAAAGATTTTCATATACCGTGGCTACTAGCCACCATTTGACTTGATTTTGGTATTTGGGTTCTTTGAATTATATACATAATGTTCCTAGAGCCATTCGGAGCCAAATTATGCAGATTGATAAATAGTATGATTTGTTGAAAAAATTTGTGAGGAACATATTGTTTTTGAATATATTGTTCTTTTACTCTTATTACAGAGAAGATGTCATAAAAGTACTCAATCATGCAAAACTGCCATGTTTGTTCAGTTTGAAACTGCTATGTGTGTAACATGTGTGTAATTAATCACAAATGCTATGTTTGGAATTGAAGAAAATGACTGACATTGAACTGCCATGTTTGTTCAAATGCTATTAACAGTTTAGTCTGTGTAACCTCTGTTCAAATGTTATTAAACATGGCAATTTGAACAAATAGATGTTTTCAGTGAAGACATACACTATGTCCATCAAATTCAAATAGCCTTCACACTCTATCCCTCTCCTCTATAGAACTACCATTACTTCTGTTATGGGCATTACTCTATAGAATTGCTATTAACCCCATCAAACACAAGCATAGCACAACACTACAAATTTCTCATGTATGCAGATTTAAAATATGACTTTTTCTTCTAACAATAGCAACATAAGATTACAACCGAGGTTGTGCAATTGTGGAAGAATCGCTGCCATATATATTGTAAGAACTAATGAGAATGGAAATCAAGGGGGTTTGTTCTTTATTTGCCCATCAAAATATGTAGGTATATATTGAAAAATTTAATCCTTTAGTAGTCACATTAATAGTTGTCTTATTCAACTAACTGATTGCCATGCATTGTAGAGTTACACTCACACTCCCCATTGCAATTACTTTAGTTCGTGGATGAAGATGATGAAAACGTTACGTCCAAAATCCGTTCCAACACTAGAGCTTGTGATGCTATAACAGTAAAAGACTTTAACGATATAAAGACGAGGCTTGATAACATGGGAAATGACTATGGTCGAAGGCATGAAAGGATATAAAATAATATCAAAGCGATGGTATATTTTATTGTATTTTCTATCATTTTGTACTTTATGATGTAACTTTTATACTTTTTTGTATTTTGTGAAATTGAATGGAAGTTTCTACCATTTTGGGTTGTTTTATACTTCATGATGTAACTTATGTTTATGGAATGAATTTTATTATGATGTAACTTATGTAACTTACTTTATTATGGAATGAATTTTGGGAAACATTGATCTCATTGTTAGAGCTTTGTGGATGCTATTTGGCAAATCTGTGAATGAATTTTGTGGATGCTATGTGGATGAATTTTTGTGAATGCTATGTGGATGAATTTTGTGGATGCTATTTGGCAGATCTGTGGCGTCAACCTGTTATCTGGTAGCAAGTTCTTTTATTGCCCTCACTTATCAGACATAGACTATTATCTGTTAACAAGTTTAAAGCAGATTTGGCAGATCTGTAGATGTTGTTTGTTGCAGGTTTGGCAGATCTGTGGATGCTATTTGGCATCTAAACAAAATTGAATAGCACCTAAGCATCTAAACAAAATTGTATCAACTGAAATAAAAAAAAAAAAGAAAAAAAGAAAAAGCTTATCATATTAGTAATTGAACAGCATGACAGAAAGGCACCAATTGTGAAAATTCAATAAGGTGATCATCTTATGTAATTAAACTAATCCAAGTTGGTGCCTTTCACAAGTTGCTGAAATTCACTAATCCACTTGTGTAATTAAACAGTATGATACTTGTAGGTCTTGAAAAATTAAGACACCAATTTGGGATAAATTTTCTAACAAATGAAAAAGTTGTGTACTTGTTCTTTCACACAAAAGAAAATCTAAAAATTTGAACACACACATTGGTCCATTTAAAAACCAGTCAAAAGAAAATAAAGTATAACATCAAGTGTAAATTAACATCAAGTGAAGTTTGCTCACATTGGTCTATCTAAATTAACACATTGGTCCATCTAAATTAACACATTGGTCCATTTGAAGCAATTTGCTTCACACATTGCTTCACAATTTGCTTTGAACACACATACAAGCCATTAACATTTGAACACACATTGCTTCACAGTTTGCTTTCCAGCAGTTTCCTTCATAGCAGCAACATCACTTTCCAGCAGCAGTTTGCTTCACAATTTGAGCTGCTATGACTTCACTTTCCAACCGAATTTCAGCACTAGTTTGCTTCTCTTTCTGCTTGTCCATAGCCTAAAACGGAAAAAGACAGAATTTTCCACAATTTTCAGTAACTAAATGCATACTTTAAACAGAATTTTCAACCACTAAAAAGCCAAAATTTTCAGCAACTAAAAATTAAAAAGACAGCAAGGACAAACCTGACTACACATTGGGTTGTTTGATTCTTAAGAATATCGAAACGTAATGTCATATTCACATGAACCTTGAAGTAGTGACTGGAATGTTGGTTAAGCAGAATACCGTTGAGGCATTGAATTTGACAAAGAATTTGGCACTACATACATCTCCGGCAACTTGTTCGCCTACAACAATATCATGTATTAGGCTTCGCAGTCATAGTTTGAGTCACATATTATATCCACACAAAAAATACAATGTTAAACTAACACTTACATGATATGTAGGATACATCAATAGCAGAGGAATAGAATTACCACCCATGGCCAAAGATGGAGGAAAAGGATAAAGAGGAGGAAGAGGAAGAACATGTTGATGAACATAGATATCTCCTCCAACAGATAATGGAGAATGTGTAACTATTGGACTAACTGTTGGACTTGCAATAGATTTGGACGAAGCTAATCTGTTAGCACGGGATTTTTTTTTAGAGTTCGCTACCAACGCTACTTCAAATCCACCTTTTACCCTCATTTTGCCCTTACTAGTTGCCACATTTTTCTTCAATCATTTTGGTTACACAACATGATTCACATTTTCGTAATCCACTTCAAAGCTTTGGGTGTCATCATCATTACTTACTTCATTTCCAACACAAAAATAAGCACTTAACTTGCGTTCAACATTTGCACCTAATGTAACAAGGTGTGCAATACAAAAATCATAAGTTTCATCAGTTTCAGCAGCTCTATTTGCCAGTGCTCTAAATGCGGTCATCAATGTCTTATACTGCGAGGATTGTTTGATTTTCACATCTACTTGAATGTCATTCCCCTTAATGTCCTTCACAGTTTCGGCTCTTGTTTGTTTGGTCCACCTCTTTAGAATGTATTGTGGAGGAACCTCTTTTATCTTCAATATGTCTTTAATAACCTTCAATGAGTGACAATACAAGATTCCTTCCATTTCAAACTTTGTATAATTATAACCCAAAGAGTCATCCCTCTCCATCTTCACTTTCCTTGCATGTTTGTTACCAACATCAACAACTGTGTAAATGGTACTAGCCTTGCCATATTCAATTATTTCTATGTCCGATTCAATGGATCGAAAGTACTCATTTTGAAATTTCTCAAAGATCTTTTTTGTGTACATATTACCCATTTGAATTAACATTCTTATTGTTGCTTTCACCTTTGGCACAAAAGCATATCCTGCTTCTAACTCCTTGTACGGGGAGCAAATATTCCGGCGTGCCCGTATTCCTTTCTTCCGAGCTCCGTCGATATCCGATCACCTGCGAGCAAATAACGATGAGCTACCCGGCGGTGTGTGGCCGGAAAAACCCTCCGACGGTCAAGTTAGCACACACCTTAGAGGGAATAGAGAGAAGGGAGAGAGTGTTTGAATGTAAGAAATCCTTACAGATATGTTCGCGTGTCGCGTATGGGGGGCGCAGGCAAGCTTTTATACCTTCTGAACCCCATATCCACTCCCAGTCATCTCCTGACACGTGGCTCTGCTATCCCATCTGTCAGCATAAACCATGCCATTCACCACCTAACCTCAACTGCTTGACCTCACAGCTGGAGCTCGGCAGCCGAGCTGTTCTACCTCGGCCATGTCATGCTTCAAACCCATGCGCCTAGCCGGACAAACACATGAAGGACCGGGCTAAGCGGCATCTCGGCAAAGCCTAGCCCGGGCTCCTCCTTTGGTTGGCCCTCTCGCCGGTCAATCAACTACCTCGGCTGACCGCGCCTTTCCGGGCGCTGGTTTCTCGGTCTGTCTGGTTTCGACCATCCTCGGACCGAGCATCCTGGTCTGACCGGTCACTTCCTGGCCGAGCAGCTTCCATACAGTCCGGGGCGGCATACACTCAGTCCAAACTCGGCCCGGCCCAAGTTCTGGTAGCCCATCTCTGGGTGAACAGTCGATCATCTCGGCCCAATGCACTGCTGGGCTCTCAACTTGCTCGGTCGATACCTCGGCCCAACACCGGATCATAAATCACCCTCTCAATTGCCCCTTAATCCCGTCCGCGAAAGCGTGACTAGGATTACTCACTTCGACCGAGATAACATTTCTCCGGTCGTCAAGTCGCCAAGCCTTCACCGAGCTAATCTGCTATCCTTCCCCGGTCATGTTCCTCGGCTTACAGCCTTTTCGTCGAAAGTAGCTCGGCTGGCTCTTCGTTTCTTCATCCCGTCGCTTCAATCCTGACGTAGCCATAAATGGGGACACGTGGCGAGCTCCCATTGGTCATCGAGAAGCCAACCCGCCGTTCTTGTCAGATTTTGAATTTTGGCGGCCTTTTACTCTTACATACACACGGCCTCCCTACGCCATTCCTTCCTACTGCCTTTCTACTATCTGACGATCCAGAGCTCAAGCCCTCACCTCTATCTCGACTGCCATTTCTCATTCTTGGAAGAACAGCCCCCATCCTCCAAAGGTAAGGTTTTCGATCCCCCTTGTTGCTATTTTCTTTCATATTACACACATTAGGGTACAAAAACATAGCTATTAGGGCATAGGTCGTAGAATCCGCATTAAACCTTCCACTATTCTTGGTGTTCTTCGTCTTCCTGAAGAACACTGAAGAACTGGGGTGAACCGGGCTCTGGGCCTTCTTTTGATCCAAAAAACCGACCAAACCGGGCAAACAACATGTTTGTTTTAACCAAAGCAAAAACCGAGATGACAAAAGGACTTGGCCGTTCAACCGGGCTAACATTTGGTCCGATTGGGCGACCGGGCTCCTTAGATAGAATAGACAACCGAGGTGGTTTGGCACCCTTAATGACCGAGCTAAAATCCAGCGCCTTTCGCGCGACCGCGCTAACACTTAACACTTGCCATCCTTTTCCTGCAGAGTCCAAGAGGACCACTGTCATTCCTGAGGCTCTCAAGACCGGGCAACATCCAATACACAGAGCCAAACCCCTCAGCCGGGATACACTAGGCCGACCAAAAATGGGGAAATTCCGCTTCCTAGTGGATACTCCGGCTGCGCTGGCTACGTTCAGGGAGGAGTACGGCGTCCCGGCCGATGTCCACCTGCAGCTCGCAGAGGAAGAGACCACACCTTGGAGTAGGGATGAGTGCCCCTTCACCGTGCTATCCATCGTTGAAGGGGGTCTTCGCTTCCCGCTCAACCCTCTTATAACCGAGTTCCTCCGCCGCACCGGGCTGGCACCCACACAGGTGTCCACCAACACTTATAGAATAATCAACGGCGTTCACGAATTAAACAATCGGTTAGGCATCAACTTAGGTCTAGCCGAGATACTGAGGCAATACACGATGGGCCACACCGGCGACGGTCTCGCCTATTACCTCAAGATTAGACCGGGCAGAGAGAAAATCGTGACCGGCACACCAGACAAGGATCTCCATGACGATGATTTCTTCTGGGTGTCTGGTAACTACGAGACAGCCGAGGTACCGGGCTGGATGATTAGCAAAAATTTTGGGAGCACATGTAAGCCGTGCAAATTATCTCGGTTTTTACACTTGATGTTTCTGTAGACTAATGATTCTCTTGTTTCTTTTGCAGCCATCCAAGCCTTGCAAGCCAACTACAACTTCCCCAACGTCGAGGCGATCAGGACCGCGCTTCGCTACCGCGACCGAGATTGTAACCAACTCCTCGGCTACAGTCCCACATATAGATACTCTGCTCCCCGCCGGAGTAAGGTCACCGACTTCCTCCGAGCTCCAACTCCTCCACCGGATCCTACTCTGCCAGACGTGCCCCTCGTTCGCCTGACCGAAGAACAAGAGATGGCCAAGCGCAGCAGAATCAAGAACTTGCTCACCGCCATATCCGCCGAGCTGCCGAGCGTTTCAACTCGCTCACCCGTCGCCGGTCAATCCAGTGGCGCTGTGGTCGCCCTTGCCTCTCAACCGACCGGCCAATCCAGCCGAGAACCTTCTGCAAGGCGGGCCGGGAAAAGGGCTCGGGCAGACCCATCTGCCGAGTTAGTCGCCGAGCTAACTACCGAGCATCCGACTGACGCCCCCGCCCCAGTACCGGCTTGGCGTCCACAGTTGAAACACCGGGGTCAGGACATCCCAGCAACTGCCTCGATCAAGGCTGACAAAGAGCATCTGCTCGCCTTTGATCTGTCCAAAGCATTCCTACTACCGAGCGACGTGGTCGGCAGTGACCACGTCCCTGACACTCGGTTGGTCAAGTCATCCGTGAAGTCCATGGCCAGGGTAAGTCGGCGCTCTTTTGAAAATTTCACAAAGTGTTTGCCCGGTAATTTTTCTTCTCGGTCTCCCTTCTCTCTATTCCCTCTAAGGTGTGTGCTAACTTGACCGTCGGAGGGTTTTTCCGGCCACACACCGCCGGGTAGCTCATCGTTATTTGCTCGCAGGTGATCGGATATCGTTTTCGCTTCCGCGAGCCCTTATATCTATGTTTTGTATAGCAAGGCCTGTGGTAATCTAGGATTACTGGCCGGTCTCGTTGCCAAACTCCTAGGGGCGAGTTTGGGGCGTGACAGAGTGGTATCAGAGCTTTAATGATAATACAACAAGGGGAAATAGTGGGAGTGTAGGTAAACCTATTTGTAGGGAATGTGGGAAGTAGCATGGGGGCATTTGCCGCCGAGGAACTGGAGTTTGTTACAAATGTGGACAACAAGGACACATAGCCAAGACTTGTCCACAAGTGTATCCACGGAATGAGAGACCCGTGACTAGTGGAGCTAACTCAACGGTGACACCAAGGACGACCGCAACAACTACTCCCGAGGGGAATACGTTGAGGCAAGCAAGAGTTTTTACCCTAGTGGCAGATAAGACGCAAAATACTGGAAAAGCGAATACAGGTATGATTTTATTATCTATTGTGATGTTAGCAACGTTACCTATGCGCTGTAAAGACTATGACGAAACAAATTTACCTTTGCTATTACCTTTGCTATTAGATGTCTATGGAATGATTATATTTATATCACTACCGTCGGATTAAACACTGTGGAACTTGATAGTTGATAGTTGACTTCAGTCTTATGTGTAAGATATGCTCATTACGTGTTTGACTGCTATGATACTGCCTTCATTGTTATGGAATAGACATACGAACTACCTTATCATGCTGAATAACTGAATAGAACCGTCGAGTTGCTTCCGACTGAGATTGCACCAGGATAAGAAAAGTTTGGAGGACCAAACTTCTTAAGGTGGGGAGAGTGTAATGACCCCAAAACATGTGTCATATTTATCAGTAATTAATTATGTGTTTATGCGAATTAATTGAAGAATATCTGTTTGAATTAGAAGAATATCTGTTGAGATGAGAACTTTGGGACTGAAATTGATGACCGTAATGGGTTCAGAAAACGAAATTGAGCACGCCTATGTGATACCGGGAATTTTTAGAGCCATTTGGGAAAATAAATTGAGGACTGAATTTCGTCTGAATCGCTAAGTCATGTTTGGCTCAAGATTATGGCACAATTCTAGTTTTTGTGTGATATATCTATACATAGATAAGGATGTTGACTCTTTGACTCAAAAAAAAGAAAAGAAAAATCTAGAAAGAGAGAGAGAGGAGAATTCGTGAGAAAGGGGAAGAAGGAAAAAAAGGGGAATCAAGCTACAACTTCTCCAATTAAGTGATTAAGGTAAGGATTCCTCTCTAACTTCTTGAAATAAGGTTGAATCATCAATGATCTCGTGTTAAATAAGAGGATTGGAAGGGGAAATATGTTTAATTTGAGCATGTATGGCATGAATAGATGATTTATGTTTATATTTGGCATTCTTGAGGAAGAACCTCCATGGATATGAAGAAATAAAGCTTTTACATGAATAGTTATGATTCTTCACCTCAATTCATGGTTTGATCTTGTATATGATGCATTTGGGTTTGTTTAGAAGCTATAATGTGTAATTCAAGTTGTGTTTCAAGTATTTTGGGTCTTGGATTTCATAAATGTGGAAAGTGATTTTGTAAAGAGGAGATTCAAGCTTGGAAGAAGAACCAGAATTTCGGATTTTTGCATGGTCCGCTCGAGCGGAGGGATTCCCGCTCGAGCGTGAAAAACAGCCTCCCAGCAGTTTGGGACTTTTTACAGTACGCTCGAGCGGCCAAAGTGGCGCTCGAGCGGGAAGGCCTTTTTCAGGAAAATTTTGGGGAAGTTGCAGACTTGATTTTAACATGTTAATTGCATCATTTATCATCTTATAAACATGAAATGAAGTAAAGGAAAGAATGAAGTGCATGAATTACAGGATTTAATGATAATGTGTATTGAGAAATGTGTAATATGTTGATATTTGCAGGTCAAGATTTGAAGACCGTGCAACCGGTTTTGGAAACCCACTGTGAGTAACATTTCTGTAAAGATATGTTAGTATGATCTATGTTTAAAAGTGCTACGTTATGCTATGGTTTTGAAATGATAAATGTTTTCTGTGAACGAATGTCCAGTTTGCGAATCTAGTATGGCATCCATAGATAGTCCTAAGTGGACCAGTTTACGAGATCTCGGTATGTGTTTAATCGGTGTCCGGGACCGGTTACTCTAGTCGTTGGACGACATATGTTATGTTCTATGGAGTATGCCATTATGTATGTTCTGATATGAGATGATTATGTTTATGAATGATTTATGTTATGGATATATGAAATGTCGGACTTCGTTCACTAACCTCTTTACTGTTATGTTACTTGCTGAGCTTTAGCTCATTGTTTGTATATATGTATTTATAGGTGAGCATTCTGGAAGTCAAGCCTAGGCGGAGTCCGAGCCGAGCCGCCGTTTTGAAGCCTACCAAGTGTTTTGTGTGCTCCGAGCCGGGGCTAGGCCTGGAAGGCCGTTTTGTGAGCTTTGTCTTGTTGTATCTGTGGCTTTTGCCTATGTGTTGTATATGATCTTTTATTGTATGTGATGTAATGTAGTGGGTAAATTAACATTTTTGGCATGCAATGTATGTTCATATAAATGCACAGCTCTTTGGACTATTAGTGGTTATTGTTTTCGCTTCCGCGAGCCCTTATATCTATGTTTTGTATAGCAAGGCCTGTGGTAATCTAGGATTACTGGCCGGTCTCGTTGCCAAACTCCTAGGGGCGAGTTTGGGGCGTGACACAACTAGTCCTAGTTTCAGCTCTAGGGTTTTTTTGCCAATGGGTCTCGTTTGTCAGCCTTCCGAAATCCCTCATTGTTGTAAACCAAAAGTCTACAAATAAGTTGGTTAGTGAACTTGTTCTTCCTACAATAATCCATTCTTATGCTAAATCTCATTCTTCCTCCATATGTATTATAAAAATCATATACTCATTGTTCAGAATCAAATGTCATTCCATGTTTTGGCTCCCAAGCACAATTATTCTCAAGTTCCATATCCATGTCAAAATGCAACTGGAAACCCATATAAATAAAATCTTAGCTACATAAATAAAATCTTTATTTCAAAGACAAACAAAAAAACACAATATATGCACTATGATCAAAGAACTCATTGTTACACTTAGATAAAGAAACAAGAAATGAGAACTAAGTAGTGAGACCCAATTAAGATCAATTAATAAATCAATTAAACTATACAATCCCAAACTCCAACTACTTGGTTTTCTTTAAAGTGTCTAAGAAAAGGTATGCAAGCCAAGTACCTTTGGTAACATTGATTCATGGGCAACAAGAGTCATTTAGTTTTGGGTTGGGTCACTGCACAAGGTTTGGCAAACCTATTGTAGCTCAACGGATACGAAATAACACAAAAATACAAATTGTGAACTTTAAAAGAGCCTGATCAACAATTATAACAAGTGAATTTTTTTATCTGTCTATAGGTTCACATGAAGCAATGGTGCATCTAACTGCCTTAAACAACACTGTCAATTTACATTGTTAATTGATTATGTCTGTATTGTATTTTGGGAAATTGAATGTGTTTCATTGACACAGTATTTTTAACACTAAAATACCATTGAAATACACAGTGTTGAATGTATGCCATTGAATGTATTTCAGTGGTACACATATTTTTAATACTGAAATACCATTGAAATACATAGCGTTGAATGTATACCATTGAATGTATTTCAGTGGTACACATATTATTAACTCTGAAATACCATTGAAATACACAGTGTTGAATGTATACCATTGAATGTATTTCATTTGATGTATTTTTAACATTGAATGTATTTCAGTGGTACACATTCAACACTGTCAATGAAATACACAGTATTTTTAACACTGAAATACCATTGAGAATGTAAATTGAATGTATTTCATTATTGAGAGGGTGATTTATGATCTGGAGTTGGGCCGAGATATCGACCGAGCAGGTTGAAAGCCCAGTAGTGCATTGGGCCGTGATGATCGACTGTTCGCCCAGAGAAGGGCTGCCAGAACTTGGGCCGGGCAGAGTTCGGGCTGTGTGCCACCCCGGACCAGACAGAGACTGCTCGGCAAGGCAGTGCTCGGTCGGACCAGGATGCTCGGTCCGAGGATGGCCGAAGCCAGATAGGCCGAGTGACCGGCGCCCGGGAAGGCGCGGACATCCGAGGAAGTTGTCTGACCGGCAGAAAGGCCGACCCCAGGAGGCACCTCGGGCTAGGCTTTGCCGAGATGCCGCCTAGCCCGGTCCTCCTCAGTCTTAGCCAGTGGAGGCACCTTGGGCTAGGCTTTGCCGAGATGCCGCCTAGCCCGGTCCTCCTCAGTCTTGGCCAGTGGAGGCACCTTGGGCTAGGCTTTGCCGAGATGCCGCCTAGCCCGGTCCTCCTCAGTCTTGGCCAGTGAAGTGCTAGGGTATGGAGCACGGCATGGCACAACAACGGATAGGGCAGCTCGGCTGCCGAGCTCCAGCTGTGATGACAGGCAGTTGAGGTTAGGTGATGAATGGCATGGTTTATGCTGACAGATGGGATAGCAGAGCCACGTGTCAGGAGATGGCTGGGAGTGGATAGGCTCAGAAGGTATATAAGCATGTCTGCGCCCCCCATACGCAACAGACGAACACTTTGTAAGGAATTCTTACACTCAAACACTCTCTCCCTTCTCTCTATCCATCCTAAGGTGTGTGCTAACTTGACCGTCGGAGGGTTTTTCCGGCCACACACCGCCGGGCAGCTCACCGTTACTTGCTCGCAGATGATCGGACATCGACGGAGCTCGGAAGAAAGGAGTACGGGCTTGCCGGAATATTTGCTCCCCGTACAATTATTATTACAAACACAATGCATTTAACTGCCCACGCAATGGATGAGGGCAAATCAATGGATTCGGTTTGGGGAGTGAGGGCAAAGCAATTACAGGGACAGAGACAATGAAAACTAACCTCTGGTTTGCGAAGTGAGGGCTTTGGGGTGTGGGTCGCTGTAGTGAGGGTCTGCTGGTGAGGTAGAGGAGAAGAGCATGACGGTTCTGGTTTACCAAGTAGACAGAATTTGTAACAGCGTCGAAAGTGTTTCATCGTCGTCAGATCTGCAATGGTGTCAAGACTGGGCCGTCGTCGGTGAGGATGGGTTCGACAGAAAAGAAGGAATGAGTGTATTTTTGTGAGTGTGATTCTAAACCAAAATCTATATAAAACTATGTTTTGTTTTGGACGAGAAAATAAAAATGAAAATTCATTTTTTATTTCTATTTTTATGATTATTGTGCAACGACTAATCCCAACTATTATAAGGAGGGGATCAAGGAGCACATGCAAGGAGCGGATCCAGACTCATAGTTGCCTACCTCCTCCAGTTCACTAGCTGAGGTGACTATTGCCACCTGTTTTATGACCAACCCTAAAACCTCACACACTCGTACTCATTTACGTACATATATATGTTCTGTATCTATCTATCTATCCATGTATCTATCTATATATTCATAGTCGATTTCATTCAATCGCTCGCCGGAAAATCGCCGATCAACTCCACCATCGACTCGGTACGAACCCTAATCCGAAACACTTCCATTTTCAATCGTTTTTCCAATCCAACCGAGATGGTATAACAAACCAGTCACTGTTGTGTATTTCTCATCGAAACCAACGAGCTCTGATTGGAAATAATGCTATTGTTGAGCTCGAACTACTCGAGAAGCAAAATTTTCACTTTTTTCGATTCCATTCTCTACATTGCTCGAAGGGATTCCAATATTTTCTCTGGCGTTGCTTGTTTCAGTTGTTTCCCCAATCCTCATCACTCTGAGGTTTGGTTTGTTAAGGTTGTTTGCACTCTCTGTGTACGATCCTCAGCTACGTCTCTTGATATTCTGGGTTCTGATTATTTCTGCAAGAACTTGAATCCATTGATAGCATTTGGAGTTATCAAACGTTTAAGTAATAACAACTACGATAATCCCAAGTTAGCTTTTGACTTCTTCGACTTTACTAGGCTCAATTTGAGTTTCATGCATTCGATTGCGACTTATAATTTGCTTTTAAGGTCTCTTTGTCAAATGGGTCTTCATGACTTGGCTAAATTGGTATTTGAGTACATGAGGATTGATGGGCATTTACCTGATAGTTCAATTTTAGGATTCTTGGTTTCGTCATTTGCACATGTGGGTAAGTTTGATGTGGCCAAAGGTTTGCTTACTAATGTTCAATCCGACAGTGTAGAGATTACTTCTTTTGCGTATAATAACTTGTTTAGTCTTTTGGTGAATAGAAATCGGGTAGATGAGGCTGTTTCCTTCTTCAGAGAGCATATTTTGAGGTCGCAATGCTATTGTCCTGACACTTGCACATTCAATATTGTAATTCGAGGTTTGTGTAGAGCGCGTGAAGTTGAGAAAGCTGTTGAGTTTTTCAACAACATGAGGAGTTTTGGTTGTTCGCCTGATATTATAACGTACAATACACTTATAAATGCAGTATCTAGGGTTGGCGAGGCAGATAGAGGTTGTGAGTTATTGAGAGAAATTCAGTCTGGAAATGATTTTTCTCCAGATGTTGTAAGTTATACATCAGTGATATGTGGTTATTGCAAGATGGGTAATATGGAGGTGGCTTCAAATATTTTTCATGAGATGATTAGTTCTGGAGTTAAACCAAGTCTGGTTACTTTCAATGTTCTCATTGATGGTTTTGGCAAAAATGGTGACATGTCATCTGCACTGAATATTTATGAGACGATGCTTTTTCTTGGTTGCCTTCCTGATGTTGTCACCTTCACGTCTCTAATAGATGGTTATTGTCGGACTGGACAGGTGGACCAGGGATTGAGGCTTTGGGATGAAATATATGCAAGAAACTTGTCTCCTAATGTGTATACTTTTGCAATTCTTATCAATGCTTTGTGCAAGGACAATAGACTAAGTGTGGCTCGAGATTTATTGAAACAGTTGAGACGGAGGAGGGATATTGTCCCCCAAACATTTATTTACAACCCTGTGATTGATGGGTTTTGTAAGGCTGGTAATGTGGATGAAGCAAATGTGATTGTTGCAGAAATGGAGGAGAAGAGATGCAAGCCTGATAAACTGACCTTCACCATTCTCATTATTGGGCATTGTATGAAGGGAAGAATGCCTGAAGCAATAAGCATGTTTAATAAGATGTTAGCAATTGGTTGTGCTCCGGATAGAATTACGATAAATTCTTTGATATCTTGCCTTTTGAAGGCTGGGATGCCTAACGAAGCGTATAGGATAAAACAAACTGTAGCAGAGGACTTGAACTTGGAAATGACAGCTTCGAGGAGAAATGTGCCTCTCAGGAAAAATATGGACATTCCAGTGGCTGTTTAATTGAAAAGGTTGTTTTGCTAGTGCATATGGTCTTGTGGACCTGGCAATTGCATGACGTCCTTCCACTAGTATGCTTCAAATATGAACGTACACTTCCAACTCACGGCATAGATAAGCTAGCAAGCGGTAAGTGTTTGTACTTGTCTATTTGTTAAGTGTCTATATTATTAATTTATTATGCAATTTTTGCAATTTCTAGAATTAAATGCTGTTTTGGTTGGACATTATACGTATGAAGTTGTTGCTTTTGTTTCTGGAAGTTCATCATGATTACTTGATGCAAGGCAGGTCAAAAGTATTAGCTTGAATAGGATTATAGGAAAATGAATAAGTAATTGACTGGATAAAAAAAGAAGAACAAAACCAATGGAAAAGGGATATGCATGTCAAAAGTATTAGCTTGAATAGGATTATAGGAAAATGAATAAGTAATTGACTGGATAGCAAAAGAACAAAACCAATGGAAAAGGGATATGTTTAAGAGGAAGGAATGGAAAGAGAGAGGTAGATGATATGGTTAAGTGAAGAGTTTGCCTTAATTTTCCCAGGATTTCCACAAAAAAAGTAACTCCTGATATAAGTTTGTCATAATATTAACGATGTAAACACAAACACCACCCCCCCCTTCCTTGCTGTAAGTGAGCTTTTATGACTAAAAAGAATACACAAAGAAGTACCAAACACGGCCTAGAAGGAAGCACGGACACAGACATGGTGGCAATTGATTATTCCATTCTGAATGATTCAATCACAGAAGCTCATCATTTTGTGAGAATTATACTTGTAAAGTCCAATGTGCGTCAATGTTTGTTAGTATCCTTATGTTCTTAGAAATCTGTCTGCGACTTTATCTTGAATTTGAGTGATTAATGTAACTAATTTTTATGTGATCCTTGTAGCATGATTATTGAGCAACATTTATTCTTTATAGGCAATAATTTTTTCATCGACTGTTAGAAACTTGATGAGATCTATGATTAGACCAATAATAGTGGTATTTTTATCTTTTATTTAGTTTTGATGTAATCTTTTACCTCTTGTAGTTACTTGTCTACCTTTTATTATTTATTCTGCTTCTGTCTCCAAGAAATTTGTTTATAATCTTGGTAACAGCACCCTTTTAATAATTTTTTGATCATACTGAAATAGTTAATGCTTCTCACGATGATTATTCCTTTTATAAGATTGATAGGAATTTGTGGTGTCATTTTCTCCTTGTCCTTTGTAGGTACGTACGTGATGAACGGACTTGGTTAAGCTTTTGCAGCTTACATATGAGGTGAATTTATTTGTCCTCTATGCATGCTTGTTGGAAAGTAGCTGCTGCTGTGTGGTTCTCTCAAAACCATTATTGTTTTATTTTCACATTCGATATTTTTTTTTTTGGTTAGAGCTTTCAGCACAATTTTGACTGTGTCATTTTTTACAGTATATTCATATTCCCAGATGAACTAGGCATCATAATGTAACCCTAAAAGGTTATAAATAAATAAAAGATGTAAAGTTAAAAGGTTCATGCTTCTAGGAATTTGTATTCATCCACACAACTGATTTATGCATTGTCTATTATTGCAATTTCTGTTTTTCGTTGCTTGGGCTATAATTAGGCACAGTGTGACAATACAAATTCTTTTTCAGCTACTCTGTTTTGTGGCTAACACAAAAAAAATGCAAGAAATTCACGAGTGGACTGACTTTTTATTTGGAATAACAGAAGACTACTAGGTTGGTTCCATACAATAGATAAGACTGTTGATTCATGTTTGTTTGGTCTTTATAACTTAATCAGATCATGCTTTGCTGCAATGTTCAAACTACTTCCACAGCAATAGAGTTCATGAAATGGTATCAGAAATTGCGCTATGTCATGCTTGCTTCAACTCTACAAAATCAACTTTTGCTAGAAGTTTATTCCATGGATACAGACGTGTTGAGCTTGCTTACATATATGCTTCTAGCACATATATATTTGTCTGACTGCAAGAATTTTACACTTCACTAATATGATCCTGTAGTTTATTAGTAGTTTATTCTAGCTGTTTTTTATTTGTTAGGTTGATAATGGCTATTTATGTTAATTCTCCAGGTTTATTGGTCAAATTCATAAGGAGTTGGATTATTGGCAGTACTGGTTATAATAAAGTGTTTAATATTAGTTAAATTTGGGCATCTTTTATATTTCAGTTGTCTGCTCTGACAATATTTAGTTAATTTCTTCTTTTGGTTGCAACAATTTATTTGCAGAATGCAGATGGGCAAGTTTGGAGGCAGATGAGGATATTGTTGGTAAAGCAGTGATCGGTAAAGTTTTTTTTTTTTTTTTTTGGGGTTCAGGAAATACCATTTGGCTGTGGCATTTTAGATGGACACTCTTGAATTCTCATTGAATTTTTTCTGTTTCTTTTTTTTTTTTTTGCCTAAAGTAAAGCTAGCTAAGGGTATTTTCATCTTATTCATTTAAGGGTATTTTCATCTTATTCATTTATCTGAATTGCAATTGCTTATAGACAGAAAATAAGCACTATTATATATACAGGAATGTCATGTATGTATGTTTGTGAATTAAGAATCACCATTTGCAGGTCAAGCTGGAACTCCCAGAATGGCATTGCTCAACACTTGCTTCAGCTTTACAACACCACCTCCAATATCAACGAACGTGAAAGAAAAAAAAGAAAGTGGAAGCACTATAACAAGGACAGGAGAAAAATAAGTAGAAGACGAGGAAGAAAGCAAAATTGATGAAACTGTCTTCTGTCGTGTGGACGATTTTCTTATGAAGGTAAGAGAAGCTCTCTGCAAAAGAAAAATATAAGGTTGAGGACTATGGTTGATTTATACCGACCAACAAAGCATATAAACTTTGTTTGTAATGGCATTTCCTATTTTGATTTACAAATGGCTAGTCTTGATTCCTAACTGTGTATCTTCATCCCCCGTGAATAGTGCCTTGCTGAAAATATTCATCACCATTTTTGCCCCTTTCATCTAATGTTAGAATGACTGTTTCTTCAGTACAATCTCTCTCTCTCTCCCTCTCATAGAAGTCTCCAAGTATTTTTGCCGCCGTCACCAGCACAGAAGCTGCAATGCCACAGTAGCTAATCTTGCATACAAAAGAAGCCAAGTGCCATACGAATCATACCAGCCGATGGATAACTATTGCTAGCCAACTCATAAGCAAAATTGATTTATTTATTATTTTTTTGGCAGGAAAATTTCACAAATGGCAATTTGGTATCATTTCAATGCAACACATTTTCCTGCAAAAAAATAAAAATAAAAATTGGGAGTGTTAACAAGGACAATCACTACCAAATGATAAATTTTTGGATGTTAACAAAGACAATCACTACCAGATGATAAATTTTTGGATGAAAATAGTCACATGCACAACATGTGACTAATTTTAGGGGGCAATGGTCTTCCCTTCATCTTCTTCCATTTCCAATTACTCCTACAACCAACATTATACACCCTGCATCACCGCCTTCATCTTCTTCTTTTTCCACATTAACCTCCACCACCAATGAGCATCTCGTGCCAACACCCGCCACCGCCAACAAACACCCTAGGCCACCTCCCTTCATCATAAATGCACAACCAATATTTGTTGCTACACACCGCCACCAACCATCCCTTCTCCCTCTTCCTCACTCCCCCCTTACGAACCTGTGGGACAAACCTAAATCAGAAACATGAAAAACCCAATTTTTGGGGTTGGCCAGCTTTTTCTGTTTGAACCTTAATGTCAAGCGATGTGTTTTCCAATGTGGAATGAGGAAGTGCCATTGCGCTACAATATCCTCAGCTTGCCTAGCCAACTCAAAAGCAGCATTCTCTCAACACAAACAAGAGCCCCTCAATATAGTCACAACATCAATAAGATATAACAATCATAGAAGAGGCACAGCTGCAGCAACATTGTGATGAGGGATTAAGGCTCAAGTGTCTGACAAATAAAGAACAAGTTAGTTGCAACCACAAGCACTCTTTCCTTGGCACCAAATCTAATGTGATATGTTTGAATCTCAGATTTGTGAAAGAGAAAAGAAAAAGCAATAACATACAAGCTTTTCCCCTCCACAAATCCAAAAGTTGTCAAACTGTACATGGAAACAAAACAAATATATTCTTGCTTTTACTAACCATGATCTTCACAGGACTCCCATGTATTCCTTGGCTAATGCTAAATCTATTAATACCTAAGTAGGGGTAGAAAGTTGAAACTTGTGCTAGTACTCATAGGACATAATAAAACAAAGATGAGTTTAAAAAGCCAATATTTAGCTTCAGTGGACTAGATTCAAAACACAAAAATCAATGAATTTTATCCCTCTTTCTTTTTTCTTTTTGGGTCGGGCCCTAATTTGATGATCTGAACCATTCATTTTGTAGGACCTTCAATGTATATCATTCATGAAAAAAATAGATCAATCTAATAACCTTTTCATTTTATCGTGTTTGTTTTTGAAAAGTGGACAACAATAATGTTTTTGAAAATAGACCATCCATTTTTCAAAAAAAAAAATACGACAAATGAAAAGGCTATGATTATCGGATTCACCTAATTTTTTTTATAGATGATATACAAGAAGAGCCCTACAAAACAAACAGTCTGGATCATCATAATGGAACCCGTGCTGGCCCCATCAGCCCCTTATGTTCTCTCAATTTCAAATCTAAACTTGAGAAAACCCATATTTTGAGATTCTTTAAAATCTGATTAATGCTCAAGGTGGAACACATATTCCGTAAGGCGCTGCAATTTGCTAGGGTCTAATTTCTGCTCCGTCACAACAGGTAGCTTCTTCACAGTTAGCATTCGAGAAGCCGGGTCCACACTCCAACCTTGTTGCAGCACATCTGCACATGGCACAATTATTAGCATTTGTAGCAAGCAGCTAGAGAAGGCATTGATCACAATTCTACACCCGGTGTCACAAGATGCCTTCTGTTCACACTGCCAACACAAGTTATGATTTTTCTTCTTTTCTTTAAAAAAAAATTGTTTTGTTTTCGTCTTTTGGGTACATGGCAGACAAATTGTGATTGCCCAGCAGTTTTTTCTAACAGATGTGCAAAAAAGGCTATAAAACGCCACCTAAGGAGAATGAAAAGTAAGTGGAGGAATTTTTAACTCTAAAACTAAAATGGATCAAATGGCGTAGTATATTAGTTGGGATTTTATCCTTGTACATGAACATTATCTTCAAATTTTTTTTTATCAGTGATGCATCCCATTATCAGAAAACAAGATAACAGCAGAATTATATCTTTGAGCATAATGGGATCTCAACTCTCACACCCATCTATTCAACTACAAAAAAATATCAAATCATCACAAACTCTAAAACTATTTTCAAAATATACAACCAAACAAAATTTTAAATTTTCTAAACTCCCTCCAGAAAATCATTTTTAAAATAATATCTCAAAACACAAACCAAACAATGCCTATATTTCACCATGTACCCATAAAATACAATTCTGATTCAGATAAGTACTGATGTTGCAAGGCAAAACACGAGAATATAGAAACTTACAATTTGTAGCATCATCCTCATTCATTCCCAAGAAGAGAGAAGCATCTTGAATGCTTATTGTTGAATAAGCAGACAGCAGTAGCTGAAACATCTTTTTGGTGTAAACATCTGCAAAAATGTTCAAAAGATAATTTTGACGACAAAAAGTGCCATAAGGTAAAACATCTCTCAATAGAGGAAGATAACAAGAGTCATTGCCTCTTAACTAATTCAGGACCCTATACATAAACAAAAAAAAGAAAGTAACAAACCCCCATCTCCACCTCCAAGGTTTCCCCACACACACAATTACACCATTTAATCGGGGAATTGAAATATATGCTGGAGTAATCTTGAGGCGTTCTTACAATATTAATCATTTCATGGTTGATATCCACTTTGCCCAACCAATGAAAATCTTACTGAGCCCTCTTCATTCTTAACAAGTTAGGAAAAGTAGACAGAAAAAAAAGAAGAAGAAGAAGAAGAAGAAGAAATCTAATTAAAACTCTTAACAGAAGCTTCAGTTAATAACTTTCATACGTCAACGGCATATTTAGTTGATTAGCGATAAGAGTGTAGCTTCCAAAAGAAGCTATTCTTGCTTGTGGTTTAGGTTCATTTTTCTGACCGATAAGAGTATGGCTTCCAAAAGAAACTATTTAGATCCATTTTTCTGACCTTCTGCATCTATAGAGGTACCAATAGCAGCAACATTACACTGAGTTACACCATGATTAACCCCAGCTAACCCACCCCCACTATTTCTTCTTCAGTCGCTGCTATGCATATTTTGAGCGCGACATGGCATGTTTCATGAAAGTGCACTTTTGCTAGTATCAAATGCTTATTCTAGTGCTAGTGGGTGACTTTATGTTTGATTGTGAGAGCCGACGTGTTTTGAAGGAACAAGCTGTGCATTGCATATTCACTTGAATGGGTAAGCAAATGCACTCCAAGGCCCGGAATGCAGTCTAACACCTTTGTTTCTTGGCCTTAAAAACAGCTCTGAACTCTTCCACCTCTCCTTAATGCTGTGTTTGGTTGGGAGATTTGGGAAGGGATTTGGAAACGGAAATGGAAAAGGTAGGTGAAATGTGAATAAATCATGCCTATATTTCACATAGTTTCACACACCTTTTCCCTTTTCTTTTCCAAATCCCTCCCCAAATCCCCCAACCAAACACAGCATAAAACTGATTTTCAATTGAGTCAAATAGAATTCAAAGTTTCTACTAATCTTCCATTTCATTAAAAATCCATTACTAATTTCCTAAACACATGAAATAATTTTTCAGCCAGAAAATCAAAAATATATTTAGACAAATATTTTCCTATGGTACATTTTCAGCAAAAACATAACAATGTATGCAAAAATAGGTGTAGATACAAACTCACCAGAGAAAGAGGCTACAAGATCTCGAGTCTCTTGACTCCAATTGAACCCACGAATGGCCTCGTGCACACCCGCATGGTCCCGCATCCACAACCGCTGACAAATTTTCCACACCGCCACCAGTTCCGGCCGGCTTTCCTTTACCGACGAAGGTATCGATTTCCATAGAAACCGAGCACTATTGCTGCAATACAAAACATATACATAAACCCTAAAAACACCGTAAAACCCCAAAACAATAACACTGAACAAGACATTCATACAAAATCAACTCACATGTCGTCGATGTAGATGTGGCCTAGAAGATGAATCGAGTAGGGCCATTCGTCCTGGAATGTAATCCCCTGCGTTGAAACCTAGAGAGAGAGAAGAGAGAGAAGAGAGAGAAAGCAAATTAGGGTTTGATAATAAGAGAGATCAACAATGGAATAGGAGGAGAAGGAGAGACAGTGTGTGTGCCTGGAGGATGTGGTCGTCGCAGATATCGGCGATCTTGTCGTAGGATTTGGAAGCCATTGCGTCGCTGAGGAAAGAGAAATCCATTGAAGAGTGAGTGAGTTTTTTCTCTCACACTACTTCGTGTTCGCCCCTGTCTCTGTGTGTGTGTGTGTGTGTGTGTGTGTGTGTGTGTGTACGGCTCCGCTCACATCAGCTGTGAATGAGTGAGAGGGTCATCAATCGGCCCAAGGTCTGCTATTCGGCCCAATGCTATAGCCTTTTAGGCCTATTTTTGAGAAGTAAAATTAAAAGTTGATTTTTTTAAAAAAAAATATATATATATATATATATAAATAAAAAGAAAAGTTAAAAAGTTAATTTTTAATCTTGTTGCCAAAATATACCTTACTCTGGCCCAAGTCTGCACTCCGAACATGCAGGGTTCCCAAGTTCTCCTATTATTTGGACTGGATTTTAATTGAGCGTCTGTTTGTTTTTAAAGGTAAAATGGATTGGATTGTTAATGTGAGGATTGTTAGTAATAAAATTAAGAAAATTATGTTTCTTTAATAACCACCAGACTAACAAAATTTTTTGTTTTGTTTTACCATTTGATGATGGTATTAATTATGTAAAATTCCATAAATACCTTTGATATTTTTAATATATTTTAATATTAAAAATTATATTTTATAAATAAATTATTATTTTTTGTACTATATGATTTTAATATATACATATATATATATAGCAAATATTATTATAATAACAACCAACACACAAGAAAATTCAATAGCAAATGCATCTAGATATATACAGCAAGGAACACACAGGTAAGTGAGACTGAAAAAGAAATAGGCCATCAGCTTGTACATGCAAGAGGGTTAAAAGAGTCTTTTTCTGGAAGCTTGGGATTGTATTCTGAATACCAAGCCTTCCAGGGATTGGAAATCCACTTCAACGATAGGATTACTAGTAGAGATTATTAATCCAACCCAATTTCATCGAAACAAATATAAAATATGTGAGACGTTCCTCACTATTAATCCAATCGCTCATCTATCTCGTATAACAAAACAAACATGGCCAAATAGTATTGGAGCTTGGATCACCTGTCAGATTGACCTATTAAAATGTCTGGAGTGTTCATAAATTAGGTTAGTTTGGTTTTAGAATAAATCAATAATCAAACTAGTCCCTATTATTTCAAAAAAATTGAAACCTTAACTGAACCATTAAATCTATGTAACTGAATCAAAACTAAATTACAGAAATCAGTTTAGTTCTAAAAAATTTATATAGCATACTGACAACAATAGATTTAGTCGTTAATTTTGTAATTAAAATTATGTAGGACAATCTTCACTGTATTTAAAAAGATTTAATTCTATTGTGTACACAACAACAAATAGAATTTAAAGAAATAAAGAAAAGGAGAGAAATTGTTTGATTACAAAAATCAAACTCGAAATAAAAATAAATAAATAAAAAACAGATTTTATTTTGTTACCAAAACAAAATTAAAATCTGATTTAAATAAACAAATAAAACAGAATAATAAATTAAACAACTTACTTGATTAATTTCTTTGAATTATTTTTCTGATCAAGTCCAGTGTTTGACACTGTGTCCTTAAGACAGATTCGTCCTCTCCACGGTGCTTTCAGAATTTGGACGTCTATCTCCCAGGATAAAATGATCTACTACAAACAATAGCAGCACTACAAATTGTTTGCCTTACGAACACACTAAGTGTTTATACTCTCTCTGACAAGAAAATAATGCAGCAAAATGAAGAGGAAGTTTGCAGAATTATGAAGAACGAAAATTAGAGTTACAAAATCCAAATGAGGGTGGTCCTATTTATAGATGTGAAGGTGACTCTTTGTTTTGAATTGAACAGGTATCATACCTGTTGGGTTTTGTTTGAATTCAAACAGATTTGAATCAATTCAAACAGATAGTAAAACGGGAAGGGCCCTGTTTGGGTGTGCATTAATTCCAAAACAGTTTATTTCTGTTTGAAAACGGGAAGGGCTCTGTTTGGATGTACACTAATTCCAAAACAGTTTATTTCTGTTTGAAAACGGGAAGGGCCCTGTTTGGATGTACAAAAAATCCAAACCAATTTAATTTGAATTCTGGATTTTATTTTAATAAAAAATAAAATTAAATTCAAAAGTTTTTGGCCCAAAAAGATTAGAAGCCCAACCCAACCACACACCACGCACCCGCGCCCAAGCCCAGGCCCAGCCCGCCCGACCGACCGGACGGACGGCGGCGGCGGCGCGCGCGTGTGGTGATTTTTGGGTCCAATGGGTCTAGCCCATTTTGCCCATAACCTCTCCCTCTAAAACACTTGGGTACCCCTTGGGGCACACCCCAAGTATCACACCCTAAGCCTTATAAACCCTTTCAAAACCTCCCACCAAATCAATGTGGGACAAGCCAATTTACAACCTTAAGAAATTTCCACCAAAACTCCATTTCCATGGAGCACACTTTGGCTTCAATTTCCCATTCACTCGGTAATGGTTTTGAGCAACCAAATATACCACGTGAATCACAACGCGGCATAGAACGCGTTACCACTTTGACCCGAGTAAATCGACACTCGGGGCCCACCTAAAAAATAGACCGAACTTAGGAAAAAATTCTGGTTTTATCCAGAATTTTATAACCATTCCAACAATCCCCCACATGAATGGAATTTGATGACAACGGAAATGCAACAAAATGCAGACTTTAACGAAAGAGTATAAGTCGAAAATATCTTGCATCAGAATAGGTAGTTTTCGGCTTTGAACCTTCCCTAGTGATAACCTATCGGACTTACTGGCTAACCAATGGACGCGATGCCTTGAATTGTTCAGCCGTTTGTGTAAGCCAAGACAATAGATTTCACACAAAATATCTTCTAACACATCGTGGTTCTCACTGTTGTGTTCATTTTGGCCTTGAACGCACCTGGTTTTCATAAGTGTTTCTAGAGAATTTAGCCTTTTCATTCTCATAGAACCGACCCCAGTTCAACACTCATATAGGTGATTCTTATTGTGAGTATCTCCTTATACTCGTCTTGATTTTATGCCTTAATCAAGATATAAGTAATCATTAAAAGCAAAGCTTATCCTTATACCCCTGCAGACAACATATGTTGCAGATATCACTCTCACCATAGGAATGGGTAGGAATTTTAATCCCTTGGTGATTTCTGGCGAGCCATACATAACTTAGTTGTCCCTTTGAACTTAGTTCTTGGGATCTCCAGTCATATAAGTAGGGTTACCATTATGACGACTCTTATGTAATAGGCTTTAATCCCATCCCCTTCGATGAACTATACACTAGCTCTTTTGTCAAACCTTTTGTTAACGGATCCGCAATATTCTCTTTAGATTTTATATAATCTATTGAGATTATTCCGTTTGACAACAATTGCCTTACGGTATTATGTCGACGACGTATATGTCGTGACTTACCGTTATACATGTGATTCTGTGCCCTGCCCATTGCAGATTGACTATCACAATGAATGCAAATAGCTGGCACAGGTTTTGGCCACATTGGAATGTCTTCTAAGAAGTGACGAAGCCATTCTGCTTCTTCACCTGCTTTGTCTAAAGCAATGAACTCGGATTCCATTGTGGATCGTGCGATGCAAGTTTGTTTCGTGGACTTCCAAGAAACAGCAGCGCCTCCAAGAGTAAAGACATATCCACTAGTGGATTTTGAATCTTTAGTATCCGATATCCAATTGGCATCACAATAACCTTCGAGTACTGCTGGATATCGAGTAAAGTTCAAACCATGATCACGAGTAAATCTTAGATATCTAAGAACTCGAATGATCGTTTTCCAATGGTCTTCTCCAGGGTTACTAGTGTACCTACTCAATTTACTGATAGCATAGAGTACAATTCATTAGGTACATTAGGCTTCCAATGATTTGGGAGTATTTTAACTGAGACACTGCATCACATTTATTTTTCGATAAATAAAGACTGATGTCTACAGGTGTTCTAGCTAAATTCAAATCATCCTTGATAAATTTATCAAGAATTTTCTCAATATAATGAGATTGAGATAATGCATATCCGTCAGATGTTTTAGTAATTTTCATTCCTAATATAACATCTGCGACCCCCATATCTTTCATATCAAATCTTTTGTTAAGCATCTGCTTAGTTGATTTGATCATGTTTTGACTGCTTCCATTGATAAGCATGTCATCCACATAAAGACAAACTATGACATATCCTTGGTCAGTGTTTTTAACATAGACGCATTTGTCACATTCGTTTATCTTAAACCCATTAGTAAGCATTGCATGATCAAATTTTTCATGCCATTGCTTAGGTGCTTGTTTTAATCCATAAAGGGATTTTACAAGTCGACAAACTTTCTTTCCTTGCCCTGATACTACAAACCCTTCGGGTTGTACCATATAGATCTCTTCATTTAGATCACCGTTTAAGAAAGCTGTCTTAACATCCATTTGATGTATTTCTAAATTAAACAACGCTGCTATAGAAATAAGCATGCGAATGGATGTTATTCTTGTCACAGGGGAATATGTGTCAAAATAATCCAGACCTTCCTTTTGTCTGTAACCTTTAACAACAAGTCTTGCTTTATACTTGTCAATTGTACCATCTGCTTTCAATTTTTTTTTTCTCTTGAATATCCATTCATATCCAAGAGGTTTAGAACCTGGTGGAAGATCCACCAATTCCCAAGTATGATTTTGCATAATGGATTCAATTTCATTATTAACAGCCTCTTTCCACAAAGGTGCTTCAGGACCTGTCATTGCTGCCTTAAAGCTTTTGAGGTTCATTTTCTAACAAGTATGTCAGAAAATCTGGACCAAAGGATTTTGATGTTCTTGCTCTCTTACCTCGTCTTGGTTCATCATTAGTTAAATCCTTTTGGTCGAGACTATTACTAGTCTCTTGTGTTTGATTGTCATTAGTCTCTTGACTTTGTGTACAATCATAAGTTCTTTTCTGTGAACTTAATTCCTGTCCTTTCTTGTAAGGAAAGACATGTTCAAAAAACACAGCATTCCTTGACTCTATAATAGTGTTCATATTTATATCAGGTATATCTGATTTATAAGTCAGAAACCGATATGCACTACTATTCTGAGCATAACCAATAAACACACAATCTACTGTTTTTGGTCCAATCTTAGTCTTTTTAGGAACAGGTACTTCAACTTTTGCCAAACACCCCCACACTGTTAAGTATTTGTAGGAAGGTGGTCGACCTTTCCACAATTCATAAGGAATGCTTTTGGTTTTCTTGTGGGGTATTCTATTAAGAACATAATTAGCAGACAATATTGCTTCCCCCCACAAGTTCTGTGGTAAGCCTGAACTTAGTAACATGGCATTCATCATTTCTTTTAGGGTTCTATTCTTCCTTTCAGCAATTCCATTTTGCTGTGGAGAATAAGGGGCTGTAGTTTGGTGAATAATGCCATGTTGTGCACAAAATTCATTTAATGGTGCATCATATTCACCACCCCTATCACTTCTAATATAAATCAATGAATTTTAAAACAAATTCAAAAAAAAAAACCAAAATAATTATGACTACTCAAGTCAGAATTAATGTTTTGACAAAATCATATCCTCATAAAAATTTTTGCCTAAGAATCAAACAATTCAAAAACCCATTTGATTGTATACATTCTTGCAACTCAATAACAAATAAATGTCACTGTCATAAAAATATTTGTGACAGAAGAAAATTAAATTATCTCAACTAATGCAAGAGATACACCCCCATATTAATAAAATGGTTCATGGTTTAACAAATTCTACTACGCAAGTAAAATAATTATTAATGACATCTCATGTCACATAATTCAATAATAAAATAAAAATCAACATAAAAGATTTCTTAAATTTACTTTCCAATTAAATGGAACGATATAATTACATACATCTTCATGTTTAAATTTCTCTGGTGTTTTAAACACCCATTCAAAATTGATTAGAAATATTCAAATTAACCTGCTTATGTCCAAAATCGACATAACAAATTATCATTCCAAATCACTTGAAATTATTGTTTAAGAAATAACTTGAGTTGATATCATACATGCATATCAAACGCATTAACTAAAAATAATGAATTAACAAAATAAATTAATCATGCACGATCCTATCACTTGCATCATGAAATAAAAGGATTCTCAAATTATAAATAAAATCCAACGCATTTAAACTTTAAACTTCAAAATGACAAAACATACCTTCATTTAATCAGTTTGATTTGTACATAAATAAACAAATTAATATGCATTAAAATGTTCTTCTGAATATATATATATATATATATTTTCCGACTCTAGTGCAGAAACAATTCAAAACTATGAATCCACATTGTAATAAAAATAAAATTAGTTTGTAAAACTAATATTTTACTCTAGAAACAAATTCTTCCAAGTATACTCATGATGAACTATGATAAAGTCAAAATAATTAATACCTTTTCACAAAGGATTTAAAAATAAATGGTCTACCAAACGAAATCATAAGTTACTTACAAAATTAACAGATTGTGACCGAGTCACAGAGTTACATGATCTATTAACAAAATTAATTTTCTAGTTACTAAAACCAGAAAATAAATTACAATACAAAATAATTTTATTTTTCTTGTTACTGAAACTAGTAAAATAAAATACCGAAATAATATCTGATTACAAAAATCAGAAAACCAAACCATAAATTAATTTTCTAGTTACTTAAACCAGAAAATAAATTATAACACAAAATCATTTTATTTTTCTTGTTACTAAAACTAGAAAATAAAATACCACAAAACTTATCTGATTACAAAAAACCAGAACAAACACAAAATAATTTTCTAGTTACCAAAACTAGAAAATAAATTAAAACACAAATTAATTTTCTAGTTACTAAAACCAGAAAATAATTATAACAACAAAATAATTTTATTTTCCTTGTTACTAAAACTTGAAAAATAAAATATCACAAGAATTTTCTGTAATACCAAATAATATTCTGAATTGTTAATGACACCAGTATCGTACTACTAGTAGTTGTCAAAGAAAAGAGACAGTATATTACTACTATCTGTCAAATAGCATAAATCACTATTTGTTTTTCCAACCAGAATATTAATTTGAAAACACAGAAAATTAAATACAATGAAGATACCCAAAAAGGGATCTGTCTTAAGATTGTAGGACAATCTTCACTGTATTTAAAAAGATTTAATTCTATTGTGTACACAACAACAAATAGAATTTAAAGAAATAAAGAAAAGGAGAGAAATTGTTTGATTACAAAAATCAAACTCGAAATAAAAATAAATAAATAAAAAACAGATTTTATTTTGTTACCAAAACAAAATTAAAATCTGATTTAAATAAACAAATAAAACAGAATAATAAATTAAACAACTTACTTGATTAATTTCTTTGAATTATTTTTCTGATCAAGTCCAGTGTTTGACACTGTGTCCTTAAGACAGATTCGTCCTCTCCACGGTGCTTTCAGAATTTGGACGTCTATCTCCCAGGATAAAATGATCTACTACAAACAATAGCAGCACTACAAATTGTTTGCCTTACGAACACACTAAGTGTTTATACTCTCTCTGACAAGAAAATAATGCAGCAAAATGAAGAGGAAGTTTGCAGAATTATGAAGAACGAAAATTAGAGTTACAAAATCCAAATGAGGGTGGTCCTATTTATAGATGTGAAGGTGACTCTTTGTTTTGAATTGAACAGGTATCATACCTGTTGGGTTTTGTTTGAATTCAAACAGATTTGAATCAATTCAAACAGATAGTAAAACGGGAAGGGCCCTGTTTGGGTGTGCATTAATTCCAAAACAGTTTATTTCTGTTTGAAAACAGTTTATTTCTGTTTGAAAACGGGAAGGGCCCTGTTTGGATGTACAAAAAATCCAAACCAATTTAATTTGAATTCTGGATTTTATTTTAATAAAAAATAAAATTAAATTCAAAAGTTTTTGGCCCAAAAAGATTAGAAGCCCAACCCAACCACACACCACGCACCCGCGCCCAAGCCCAGGCCCAGCCCGCCCGACCGACCGGACGGACGGCGGCGGCGGCGCGCGCGTGTGGTGATTTTTGGGTCCAATGGGTCTAGCCCATTTTGCCCATAACCTCTCCCTCTAAAACACTTGGGTACCCCTTGGGGCACACCCCAAGTATCACACCCTAAGCCTTATAAACCCTTTCAAAACCTCCCACCAAATCAATGTGGGACAAGCCAATTTACAACCTTAAGAAATTTCCACCAAAACTCCATTTCCATGGAGCACACTTTGGCTTCAATTTCCCATTCACTCGGTAATGGTTTTGAGCAACCAAATATACCACGTGAATCACAACGCGGCATAGAACGCGTTACCACTTTGACCCGAGTAAATCGACACTCGGGGCCCACCTAAAAAATAGACCGAACTTAGGAAAAAATTCTGGTTTTATCCAGAATTTTATAACCATTCCAACAATCCCCCACATGAATGGAATTTGATGACAACGGAAATGCAACAAAATGCAGACTTTAACGAAAGAGTATAAGTCGAAAATATCTTGCATCAGAATAGGTAGTTTTCGGCTTTGAACCTTCCCTAGTGATAACCTATCGGACTTACTGGCTAACCAATGGACGCGATGCCTTGAATTGTTCAGCCGTTTGTGTAAGCCAAGACAATAGATTTCACACAAAATATCTTCTAACACATCGTGGTTCTCACTGTTGTGTTCATTTTGGCCTTGAACGCACCTGGTTTTCATAAGTGTTTCTAGAGAATTTAGCCTTTTCATTCTCATAGAACCGACCCCAGTTCAACACTCATATAGGTGATTCTTATTGTGAGTATCTCCTTATACTCGTCTTGATTTTATGCCTTAATCAAGATATAAGTAATCATTAAAAGCAAAGCTTATCCTTATACCCCTGCAGACAACATATGTTGCAGATATCACTCTCACCATAGGAATGGGTAGGAATTTTAATCCCTTGGTGATTTCTGGCGAGCCATACATAACTTAGTTGTCCCTTTGAACTTAGTTCTTGGGATCTCCAGTCATATAAGTAGGGTTACCATTATGACGACTCTTATGTAATAGGCTTTAATCCCATCCCCTTCGATGAACTATACACTAGCTCTTTTGTCAAACCTTTTGTTAACGGATCCGCAATATTCTCTTTAGATTTTATATAATCTATTGAGATTATTCCGTTTGACAACAATTGCCTTACGGTATTATGTCGACGACGTATATGTCGTGACTTACCGTTATACATGTGATTCTGTGCCCTGCCCATTGCAGATTGACTATCACAATGAATGCAAATAGCTGGCACAGGTTTTGGCCACATTGGAATGTCTTCTAAGAAGTGACGAAGCCATTCTGCTTCTTCACCTGCTTTGTCTAAAGCAATGAACTCGGATTCCATTGTGGATCGTGCGATGCAAGTTTGTTTCGTGGACTTCCAAGAAACAGCAGCGCCTCCAAGAGTAAAGACATATCCACTAGTGGATTTTGAATCTTTAGTATCCGATATCCAATTGGCATCACAATAACCTTCGAGTACTGCTGGATATCGAGTAAAGTTCAAACCATGATCACGAGTAAATCTTAGATATCTAAGAACTCGAATGATCGTTTTCCAATGGTCTTCTCCAGGGTTACTAGTGTACCTACTCAATTTACTGATAGCATAGAGTACAATTCATTAGGTACATTAGGCTTCCAATGATTTGGGAGTATTTTAACTGAGACACTGCATCACATTTATTTTTCGATAAATAAAGACTGATGTCTACAGGTGTTCTAGCTAAATTCAAATCATCCTTGATAAATTTATCAAGAATTTTCTCAATATAATGAGATTGAGATAATGCATATCCGTCAGATGTTTTAGTAATTTTCATTCCTAATATAACATCTGCGACCCCCATATCTTTCATATCAAATCTTTTGTTAAGCATCTGCTTAGTTGATTTGATCATGTTTTGACTGCTTCCATTGATAAGCATGTCATCCACATAAAGACAAACTATGACATATCCTTGGTCAGTGTTTTTAACATAGACGCATTTGTCACATTCGTTTATCTTAAACCCATTAGTAAGCATTGCATGATCAAATTTTTCATGCCATTGCTTAGGTGCTTGTTTTAATCCATAAAGGGATTTTACAAGTCGACAAACTTTCTTTCCTTGCCCTGATACTACAAACCCTTCGGGTTGTACCATATAGATCTCTTCATTTAGATCACCGTTTAAGAAAGCTGTCTTAACATCCATTTGATGTATTTCTAAATTAAACAACGCTGCTATAGAAATAAGCATGCGAATGGATGTTATTCTTGTCACAGGGGAATATGTGTCAAAATAATCCAGACCTTCCTTTTGTCTGTAACCTTTAACAACAAGTCTTGCTTTATACTTGTCAATTGTACCATCTGCTTTCAATTTTTTTTTTCTCTTGAATATCCATTCATATCCAAGAGGTTTAGAACCTGGTGGAAGATCCACCAATTCCCAAGTATGATTTTGCATAATGGATTCAATTTCATTATTAACAGCCTCTTTCCACAAAGGTGCTTCAGGACCTGTCATTGCTGCCTTAAAGCTTTTGAGGTTCATTTTCTAACAAGTATGTCAGAAAATCTGGACCAAAGGATTTTGATGTTCTTGCTCTCTTACCTCGTCTTGGTTCATCATTAGTTAAATCCTTTTGGTCGAGACTATTACTAGTCTCTTGTGTTTGATTGTCATTAGTCTCTTGACTTTGTGTACAATCATAAGTTCTTTTCTGTGAACTTAATTCCTGTCCTTTCTTGTAAGGAAAGACATGTTCAAAAAACACAGCATTCCTTGACTCTATAATAGTGTTCATATTTATATCAGGTATATCTGATTTATAAGTCAGAAACCGATATGCACTACTATTCTGAGCATAACCAATAAACACACAATCTACTGTTTTTGGTCCAATCTTAGTCTTTTTAGGAACAGGTACTTCAACTTTTGCCAAACACCCCCACACTGTTAAGTATTTGTAGGAAGGTGGTCGACCTTTCCACAATTCATAAGGAATGCTTTTGGTTTTCTTGTGGGGTATTCTATTAAGAACATAATTAGCAGACAATATTGCTTCCCCCCACAAGTTCTGTGGTAAGCCTGAACTTAGTAACATGGCATTCATCATTTCTTTTAGGGTTCTATTCTTCCTTTCAGCAATTCCATTTTGCTGTGGAGAATAAGGGGCTGTAGTTTGGTGAATAATGCCATGTTGTGCACAAAATTCATTTAATGGTGCATCATATTCACCACCCCTATCACTTCTAATATAAATCAATGAATTTTAAAACAAATTCAAAAAAAAAAACCAAAATAATTATGACTACTCAAGTCAGAATTAATGTTTTGACAAAATCATATCCTCATAAAAATTTTTGCCTAAGAATCAAACAATTCAAAAACCCATTTGATTGTATACATTCTTGCAACTCAATAACAAATAAATGTCACTGTCATAAAAATATTTGTGACAGAAGAAAATTAAATTATCTCAACTAATGCAAGAGATACACCCCCATATTAATAAAATGGTTCATGGTTTAACAAATTCTACTACGCAAGTAAAATAATTATTAATGACATCTCATGTCACATAATTCAATAATAAAATAAAAATCAACATAAAAGATTTCTTAAATTTACTTTCCAATTAAATGGAACGATATAATTACATACATCTTCATGTTTAAATTTCTCTGGTGTTTTAAACACCCATTCAAAATTGATTAGAAATATTCAAATTAACCTGCTTATGTCCAAAATCGACATAACAAATTATCATTCCAAATCACTTGAAATTATTGTTTAAGAAATAACTTGAGTTGATATCATACATGCATATCAAACGCATTAACTAAAAATAATGAATTAACAAAATAAATTAATCATGCACGATCCTATCACTTGCATCATGAAATAAAAGGATTCTCAAATTATAAATAAAATCCAACGCATTTAAACTTTAAACTTCAAAATGACAAAACATACCTTCATTTAATCAGTTTGATTTGTACATAAATAAACAAATTAATATGCATTAAAATGTTCTTCTGAATATATATATATATATATATTTTCCGACTCTAGTGCAGAAACAATTCAAAACTATGAATCCACATTGTAATAAAAATAAAATTAGTTTGTAAAACTAATATTTTACTCTAGAAACAAATTCTTCCAAGTATACTCATGATGAACTATGATAAAGTCAAAATAATTAATACCTTTTCACAAAGGATTTAAAAATAAATGGTCTACCAAACGAAATCATAAGTTACTTACAAAATTAACAGATTGTGACCGAGTCACAGAGTTACATGATCTATTAACAAAATTAATTTTCTAGTTACTAAAACCAGAAAATAAATTACAATACAAAATAATTTTATTTTTCTTGTTACTGAAACTAGTAAAATAAAATACCGAAATAATATCTGATTACAAAAATCAGAAAACCAAACCATAAATTAATTTTCTAGTTACTTAAACCAGAAAATAAATTATAACACAAAATCATTTTATTTTTCTTGTTACTAAAACTAGAAAATAAAATACCACAAAACTTATCTGATTACAAAAAACCAGAACAAACACAAAATAATTTTCTAGTTACCAAAACTAGAAAATAAATTAAAACACAAATTAATTTTCTAGTTACTAAAACCAGAAAATAATTATAACAACAAAATAATTTTATTTTCCTTGTTACTAAAACTTGAAAAATAAAATATCACAAGAATTTTCTGTAATACCAAATAATATTCTGAATTGTTAATGACACCAGTATCGTACTACTAGTAGTTGTCAAAGAAAAGAGACAGTATATTACTACTATCTGTCAAATAGCATAAATCACTATTTGTTTTTCCAACCAGAATATTAATTTGAAAACACAGAAAATTAAATACAATGAAGATACCCAAAAAGGGATCTGTCTTAAGATTGTAGGACAATCTTCACTGTATTTAAAAAGATTTAATTCTATTGTGTACACAACAACAAATAGAATTTAAAGAAATAAAGAAAAGGAGAGAAATTGTTTGATTACAAAAATCAAACTCGAAATAAAAATAAATAAATAAAAAACAGATTTTATTTTGTTACCAAAACAAAATTAAAATCTGATTTAAATAAACAAATAAAACAGAATAATAAATTAAACAACTTACTTGATTAATTTCTTTGAATTATTTTTCTGATCAAGTCCAGTGTTTGACACTGTGTCCTTAAGACAGATTCGTCCTCTCCACGGTGCTTTCAGAATTTGGACGTCTATCTCCCAGGATAAAATGATCTACTACAAACAATAGCAGCACTACAAATTGTTTGCCTTACGAACACACTAAGTGTTTATACTCTCTCTGACAAGAAAATAATGCAGCAAAATGAAGAGGAAGTTTGCAGAATTATGAAGAACGAAAATTAGAGTTACAAAATCCAAATGAGGGTGGTCCTATTTATAGATGTGAAGGTGACTCTTTGTTTTGAATTGAACAGGTATCATACCTGTTGGGTTTTGTTTGAATTCAAACAGATTTGAATCAATTCAAACAGATAGTAAAACGGGAAGGGCCCTGTTTGGGTGTGCATTAATTCCAAAACAGTTTATTTCTGTTTGAAAACGGGAAGGGCTCTGTTTGGATGTACACTAATTCCAAAACAGTTTATTTCTGTTTGAAAACGGGAAGGGCCCTGTTTGGATGTACAAAAAATCCAAACCAATTTAATTTGAATTCTGGATTTTATTTTAATAAAAAATAAAATTAAATTCAAAAGTTTTTGGCCCAAAAAGATTAGAAGCCCAACCCAACCACACACCACGCACCCGCGCCCAAGCCCAGGCCCAGCCCGCCCGACCGACCGGACGGACGGCGGCGGCGGCGCGCGCGTGTGGTGATTTTTGGGTCCAATGGGTCTAGCCCATTTTGCCCATAACCTCTCCCTCTAAAACACTTGGGTACCCCTTGGGGCACACCCCAAGTATCACACCCTAAGCCTTATAAACCCTTTCAAAACCTCCCACCAAATCAATGTGGGACAAGCCAATTTACAACCTTAAGAAATTTCCACCAAAACTCCATTTCCATGGAGCACACTTTGGCTTCAATTTCCCATTCACTCGGTAATGGTTTTGAGCAACCAAATATACCACGTGAATCACAACGCGGCATAGAACGCGTTACCACTTTGACCCGAGTAAATCGACACTCGGGGCCCACCTAAAAAATAGACCGAACTTAGGAAAAAATTCTGGTTTTATCCAGAATTTTATAACCATTCCAACAAATTAGTGTTCAAATCTCGAAAGTAACTTCTATGTTTTTATTTGGGTAAATTACACTCGCCTAGATTTGAAGAAATACAATTAGCTGTACATTTTTTACATAGTTATATTATCATCCTTTAAGATTTTAAATCATATAACACCTTGGTATCTTTTTAAACTTTGGTCATTTTTCATTTATAATTCGTTTGGTTTGGTCGTGTAATTTGGCCTTCTTATTTTTACATAGAAAAAATATTATAAAAAAATAATAAATGAATATATAATAGTTGAGATTGGTTTGATTTATCAGTTACCTCATTATATTTTTTTTAAAAGAGAGATTATTTGTTTATGTTAGGTCCAAATCTTTTTGGCATTTTATTTTATTTTATTTTATTTTATTTTTTTTGGGTTAAAAGATACTATTGCTTACTCGTGCTAGCTGTAGAAAAGCAAACACATGCAATATCTTTCCATTTCCAGCTCCTCACTTTCTACTTTCGTATTTCATTAAAAAGCTCCCAAACCTCATCACATTGCTCTGGAATATGGAATGGAATGGAATGGAGCCATCCTAGAAATTCTAATCTTTTTCCCCCCAATCACTTTCTAAATTACACAACAGAAAAGAAAAGTACCCGTATAGGCCTATTCAAAGGAATAATCCCAACCCAAAGATATAACCCAACTCATAGGTGTTGAAATAATAAAGATACAAGAGAAATATTAATCACCGCTTAATATCTCGAGAGTTTAGTTTTAGAGAAAAATCATAACTAATCTATTGATTGAATTTTTTTAAACTCAAGTCAACTCACTTATCCTCACAAAACCAATAGGTTGGTTAAATATTTTAGCAATTTTAAATAAACTATTTGAGTGGATTAAGCAAGTTAAAAATACAAAATGAAAGAACATCAATTCAATGACTGTACAACCTTAATTTATTTTTATTTTTTTAATATTTTAAACAAAAATTAATTAATTAATTATTTTAAATTCTGACACAAAACTCATAATACATAAGTATATATAATCTTGTATTTTGAAATTTGTTTTTAATACTAAATTTGTTGCCTTTATAACTTCATACACATTTTGATTCCTTGACACCCCAAAATAGAACAATTTAATAGAAATTAAAAACCACTTTTCTTCGACCATGTTTGCCACCAACTTCTTTTTTTTGAACTAGATGTTTGACACCAACTTGAAAGCTAATTTTTGAAGCTTCAAGCTCAAAAAAGCAGAATGAGTTTCGGCCAAACCTTAAAGAATGGGCTTTTCACACTTTCGCCACATGTAGCTCTGCTTTGTTGTTGCGTTTTAAGCTGGTATCAACGAGAGTGCGTGAGTGAGGGTAAAATAATCAATTTATATATATATATATATATATATTTTTAAATAAAAGTAACTTCTACCAAAGGTTGTAGCCAATATTTTAAGTTGATGCCAAATCAGGTTATCATTAACTTTAGTTAATATTCCCTCTTTTACTGGTAAGAGTTCAATTTTTGGGGTAATACGGATCTAAAGTTGCAAATGAACAAAATCATTCGTCAACATGTTCGAATTCGACTAGGTAAAAAAATTTTCGAACTTGGTTCGTTAAATTTTTTTTGTCTTCTAGCTTGAGCTCATTAAATTTTTAATGAACAAATCCAAACATTCTAAAACTCAGTTTATAAGCTCGACTCGTTAGTTGGCTCATTTAATATTTATTATATATATATTAAATAATGTAAATATATGTATAAAAAATAAGATAAATATGTTATTTATATATTTAAAAAATATAAATATAAATAATAGTTAATTATAGATAATACATTCATTTAATAGTGGTAGTAGATATTATTATTTTGATAAAATATTGATTCTTTTATAATGTTTTGTATAATCAAAGTTTTAATTGTAACTTTAGTCTCATACGTAAATATAAATTTATAAATTTTTTGACTCATTAAAGCTCGTGAACAGATTCGAGCTCGAGTCAAATCTAAACCAACTCGGCTCGAGCTTAGTTCGTTAAATTTTTAATGAGTTCGAACTCGAGTTCGAATTCGTTAAAATCTTAATAAACAAACCCAAACATATTAAAACTCAGTTTGATTTGGCCCGTTTACAACCCTATGTAGATCCAATGCTATGCCTAAAGGCAAATGATATTTACAGTCCAATTTTATGATTAAAAATAAAATATGAGAAACTTAAAATAAAGTGAGAATGTAATTATTAAAAAAAGTAATAATATCAAATTTGCAACATTCAAGCATGTTAGCCCAAATCCAATAAAATTGATCCTGCAAAAATACGAATATCAAATTTTCATTCACGAATGATCACAAATCCATGTTCTCAAAGAAAAAGAGAAAAAAAAAATCCAAATTCACAACCACGTGTACAATGCACAACTTTGACATAGATTTTTTGAGTAATTCTTCTACTTGTACGTAAATAAATTAGAAATTTAGACACAAATCTCTTATATAAATGTGAAATTGACAAAAAAATTAAAATTAACTCATATGAGATAGGATTGTATCTAATTCTACAATAAATTTTTATATTTTTAAGACATTTTCATATCTTAATAAACTTAAAAAACAATACACAATATATCAATACATAATCTCTCCACCAAAAAAAAAAATTAAATAAATAAAAAATTGGGAGATAGAAGAAAAGTGAAGGGGCGCAGGATGGCATACATCAGTTTCAACTTTACAGGTGAGAAACAAAATTTGCAGGGGGGGTGAAAAAGAAAACACTAATTAATGGTTTTGGAAATATTTGAAGGGGTAGGGAGAGAGGGGTGGGTTGGGTTAGACAGTCAAGCCATCAAAACCACACTGTTTGTAAGTGAGAGCCTGTTTCCTTGGACTTATCACTATCGCACAATCCACCGATACCTGTAATGCCATCAAAATTATCATCACCACCAGTTCGCTCGAAATATAGAAAGAGAAACAAACAGACTTCCCAAGAAAAATCATAGATATAGAAGAATAACATCTCAATACAACTGTGGGGTGTTTTGAGAAGCAACAAAAGCTAACTTTTAGCTTTTTACTCATTTTGGGTCATATCACTTCTCATATTTTTTACTCAAAAAAAGATAAAATAGTCTAAAAAAATAAAAAAAATTAACTTTCTACCAACTTTTCAAAACACCAATGTATATGTATATTTTTTTTTTTTTTGGCAAAAGGGCATTACATTACATCATGTCATGTTGGACGGATCCACAAAAATCTCAGTGCTAGTGGGATTTATTTATTTTTTTTAAGTGGTTTTTTCTTTTTTTACAATATAATTCGACTTACAAAGTAAAACGAACTATTAAACCTGTTAAGAGTTTAAATAAAAAGACTAAAGTATCTTTGTAGAAAGTAATATTACTCACAAACATTTTCATCATCTTTTAAGAGGTAAAAATCGTTGTTGACACACATTTGACAATCAACACATAACTCTTTATTATTCTACTATGTGATGTTAATTGAGAAGATATGTCTATGATGGACTTTAGCTTACAAATTACAAAAGAATATGAGATTATTTTCAAATAATAAGAATAACCCACACATGAATAAAGCGAGATTGGCCAACCATGAAAAAACATACATATATATATATATATACATCATGAAACTACACGTAATAATGTTATTTATCCAAAAAATAAAATTCACTTTTCAAACTCATTGATGTAATAATTAATAAAAATATTTAAAATAACACTCTCTTTCATATATTCTCTAATCATTAACCAATCATATCTTATACATTATTAAGTCTAAAAAACTAATTTAAAAAATGAATTTATATATCATTTTTCATGTTATTTTTACAAATCATATGTTTTTATATACAAAAATTAATTACTTTAGAAACATAAATTTAGATTACTGACCCCCCACAACAGACGGTTATTATTAGCTTTTCCCTCGAAAAAACATAAGCCTGTTATTTTGACTTTTTTAATTAACTTTTTTTTTCCCATTTGATCAACCGGATCTGTGTTATCTTGATAAGCAACCTGATTTTTGTCTTATCTTGATTTACAAATAAACTTTGAAAGCTCTCATCAATGGCAGTTTTAGATCTCATGTTTACTTTGTGAAGAAGGGTCGTGAATTTTTTCCAAAACAAGCCAAAGTCTACATTTTTTTTATCCAATAAGCAAGGCTTTTTTACAATTCCTCAACTTTTTCTTTTTTCTTGCAGATTCTTGTCTTCCAAACAACCCAACTTTCCATGTTCAGCTGAAAAAGAAAAAAGAAAATAAAACCGAGAAGAATTACGTCATTTCTAGATAAATAATGATGTGAGTTCGAAATAAATTCGTGTAAAGAATTGATTTTTGGGTTTGTTTCGAGAAAGTGATTTGAGTTTTGATTGCTCGATTCTGGGGTCATTTTCTTTCTAAGGAAAGTGAGAGAAAACATGGGAGAACAAGTGGGATTCATTGTGTGTTTTTGGTCTCTTCTATATGGGTCTTGTTTGGGTAGATTTGTGGTGGAGAGGAATAACTTGAAGGTGACTTCACCGGACTCTTTGAAAGGTGTTCATGAATCTACAATTGGGAATTTTGGGGTTCCTCAATATGGAGGAACAATGGTTGAAACTATGGTTTATGCAAAGGCTAATCAAAAGGCTTGTAAGAGCTTCAGTGATGTTGATCTCTCCTTAAAATCCAAGCCTAGTGGTCTTCCGATCTTCCTTCTTGCCGATCGAGGAGGTGAAATTTTTTAATTTACAATTTTTCTTTTTTATGAATGTGTTCTTTCTCACACTCAATTCTTCTTTTCCTTCTTCTGTTATTTTGATAGTCGACTGCAAGGGACGACCAGTGGGATGACCCATGGGACGACCGGTGGGTCAATCGGCCGGATATCCGGCTAGTTGACTGGTTGGCCCACCCCTAACATTACAGTATAGTGAAGTGGTGAAATCTTGCGCTTGTCCTCAGTTTGATGAAAGTTTTGTGCCGTTTTCATATCAATTTGGTAAAACCATTGGAGAGAGAAAAATAAACTTTTTCATCAAATTTGAATTTGATACTTAATCTGATGCACCATTAGAGATGAACTTAGGCTAGTTTGTTAACTAAATAGATATTTGGTCGGCACAAAATTTAATTAGTGTTTTAGGCTCGTTTGTTAATTATATATTTTAGTTAAAAAAATAAAAAATTATTATAATTTATCGCATCACTCTCTTTATTTTTCTACATATCTTTTCATAAAAAATCAAAAAATTATTAAAATAATATGTTCTCAAACAAGGTCATAGTAAGTTTACATACACATAAATTAAATACAAAATGGGACACAACTCTTTCACAATTTAAAAAATATATACTTCAAATTTTTATGAGTAATAATTTTTTAATTGTGTAGTATAAGATCCAAATATAAATGAATATGAGTTATACATTGATATTTCTATGTAAAATTCACAATAAAATTTTAAATTTTTTTTTTAGCATTTTTAATTGCTAAAAGGCTAAATTTTTATAAACATAATTACAAAAAGTGAAAGAGACAAAAAAAAAACGTAAATCAAACACAATTAAAAATATTGTTCAAAAAAACACAATTAAAAATAAATACATAAACCAAACCATATAAAAAGTAGGGCTACACAAATTATCTTGTGAAATTTCATTTTGCTGGAATTTATGAAAAAATATATATTAGTGAAACATTTTTTATAATATTAAAAGATAAAACTTATAGTAACTTTTTTCATAAACCTTTAATTTTATAACTTACCAACAAACGAAATGATGGTTTGTATTTCTCAAAAAATTTTGAGAAATTTTTTTTACAAATAAGTTTTCAAAAGTAATCAAACCAAATAAATTTTTCTAAATTTTTTTTTTAAAACTTGTTTGGTTTACAAATTTTCCAAACAAATCTCTCTCTCTTACACATCAAATCAATCACTTTTTCTAAAATTCTCTCTCAAAATAATTTTTCAAAACATCTTTTGAAAGAAAACCAAACAAAACAAATTTTCGTACTTTTTATCTCAAAATATGTTTCTCAAATACAAACCAAAGAAGGCCGATATTTTTCCAACTTTCTTCCAAAAAAAAACACCCAAAACAAGACAAAAATGTCGGGCGCACATTATCACCTTATAGTCTGTGACCAGCTCAAGTTAGCACGCACATTGGAAACCACAGGCAGTGGCGGTTTAGCAGCCGTCGGCAGCGTAGCTCCGCCCTGTCACGGCGGCGCTACATATATATATATATATATAGAGAGAGAGAGAGAGAGAGAGAGAGAGAGAGAGAATGCTAACCTGGACGGCGGGGGAAGTGAAGCCGAGAATCCGGATCTTAGCCCCAACATCACCCAAAACCCTAAGCTCAACCCTGTCATTGAGCTCGGCATCCCTAACAAGCTCCGCCGCATCGGCCTGCAACAAGCTTACCCTATCGACGGCCACGGTGGTCTCCACCTCCCTCACACTATGCGCCTCCTGATAAAAGCCCGGCACCACCCCTCTCCCAAGAGGAATCCCCCTATACATGACAGTGAATCTGGACTCCGAGTACTTGATTCCGACCTTGTTATCGTTGACGGCGGTGAAGAGGAGGCGAATGGTGAGCGAGACGGAGGCGGAAGTAGGGGTGGTGGGGGAGATGCCGAGGTACTGGACGCCGACTTGTTGGAGATCGAATTGGGGTTTTTTGGGTTTGAGGGCGAAGAAGAAGACGAGGAAGAGGGCCAGGATGAGGAGGGCAAGGAAGGAGAAGAGGAGGAAAAGACAGCAGCAACACCCTTTGAATGAGGCTTTGGAGGAGGAGTATGGTGGTGGGTAGTAGTGGCGGTGGTGGTGTGGTGGTGGTGCTAGGCGAGATGTGTGGTCAGTGTTGAAGGTGGGTCTGGTGCTGGAGGTCATTTTCGTGATATTGTGCTCTCCACCTTCTTCCTCTTGTTCTTCTCTCTCTCTTCTGCTATTTGTTGTTTTTGAAGAGAGCGAGAGAGAGAGAGTGTTGGTGTTACAGTCTGGTTATGGTAGTTGGCTGGGACCTTTTTGTTTGTCAAATTGAAAGAGAAGTTATTGTCTGTCCTCCACATTTGTTTGGCGATTACCTTAGACGAAATTGTTAGTGGGAAGATGATTAATAAAGAAATTATTAATGTAAAAATTATTAGTGAATAGATTAACACTGTGTTTGGAAATTCAGGAGGGAAAAGAAAAGAAATAATTATTTAAGTAATAAGAAAAAAAAAAAGAAATGATTGTGATTTTTTTTATTTTTGTTTGGATAAGGAAGAAATAAAAGAAAAAAAATGATTATGATTTCTCTCATTCTTATTTGGTTAGATTTCATTAAGAGAAAATAAAAGAAATTATTTTATGTTATATTACCAAAATAACATTTTTATATTTTCAATCATTTTATTTCTTTTATTTTTATAGGGACAAAATTGGTACTGTGAAAATAGTGGTTTCTTTTCTCTCCCAATCTCTCCACTTTTGGAAAGATTGAAAATTAGGCTTATAAGATAAATGAGTTTCTCTCAATTTCTTTCCATTTCTCTTCACTTAGGTTATCCAAATAAGTAAGAGAAATGCATATCTCTCCATTTCTTTTCTTTTCTCTCCAAATCACCCAATCCAAACATAGCGTAAGTAAGAATATATTTATTTTAATGATAGTGTGAGAAATGGTTAGTGATAAAATTATTAAATTATTTTTATATAAAATAAATAAATAAATTATTTCTATATTAAAAAAATTAAAATAAATATTAAAATAAACAGATGCACTTGATAAAAATAAAATTAAATTAAAAAAATGTTTTTTTTATATAAAATAGATTTAACTTATTCATTATTTTTCTAATCCTATTCAAAATTTAATCAAATTAATTTCTTTTCTAAAAGAGATTACTAAATCTCTCACACTGTTAATCTTCCTCTCAAATCATCACCAAATAAGATGTAAGTGGGACTCATACTCATATTAATCCAATCTAGTCTCTTACCCCGCTAAATAAATATGTTCTATATGTATTATAATTATTAAAAAATGTGAGGTTTATAATTTTGTATTAAATAATTGAAAAATAAGAAGTACATCAAAAATTTATAAGCAACTTGGAACATGACACGTAATATTTCACGATCAATTAATAAGTTTTTAAGTTGAAAAGGTGGAATTGTACACGTTGCGTTGCTGGGGAATATTTTAAAAAGATAATAAATATTAATAATTATATATATATATATATATATTTTATGTCAGATGTAATTCTACCAATTAAAAATGTAAGGCATCAACGAATAGTAGATAAAATGGCTTTCCGATTACGAAGGTAAAAGGTTAATTAAACTGGGGGAATTATTTATAAAAAATAAAAAATATTAATAATTAAAATTATAAATTACTTTCTTTTTTCTAAATAGTTTTTTTAATTCTCACTAAATAGTAATTCTCTCGTTAAACTACGACTTCGTTCAAAAGAGTTAGATAGATAAGTTGAGACAAATTTATTTTATTCTAGTGATGAGACAAAATTTATTTTATTCTAGTAATTTTACTCTATGTGCAATTTACCTACCATTTAAAATAGGTATATAATATGATATAATCTATGAACTAAATTGTCCCCATTAGAAATTCTGTTTAAATTAATAGCAACAGTAAAACATGTGATTGAAAATAAAAAACAAAGGCAATGGTTTGCCTCCAGTTCACCATCTGAATTGGAGGGTCTACTCTGATCTATTGGGCTCACTTTTTGATAATCTGAATCGTTCACATTTTAAGAATTGTTGAGTACATTATTCCTGTAAAAAATCATATCGATCGGATAACATATATTATGTATTCAGATCATTTTTTTATGAATCGTTAATTTTCTGACCATCTATTTTTTTAGACAAAAGTATTCAGAATATATAGTATTTTTTATCCGATCGACATAATTTTTACAGGAATAATGTAATCCTAAAATGTGAACAATTCAAATTAACAAAAAAATATCCAAAAGTGAATCCAATAGATCGAACTAAACTAGACTGTCCCGGATCTAGACTAGTGACAGTCCAAACCCAAAATTAAATAAACTACTACATAAGTTAAGGAGCAAAACACAAGAGGTAACGGGTATTTTAAATTTCAAAAAATAACTAAAATGCCTGCAATGTACAAAATGAGGTTACCTATGTATAAAAATATTTTAGTCTTTTTGTTTACTATTAACAGTAGGCATTTCAAATGTCAAAAAATAAACAGCATATAAAATAAACTGTATAGAATTAAACTGAAAATTTCATAAAATTAATTGGGGATCCAGCTTCCACCTAAATGCATTGATCACCTTATTTTATTTCATGCTAAAGTGAGTAGTTTTCAAAAGAAATGGTAATAAAATTTTAAATTGTGGGATTTATGGGTGAATGAAAGTGATCTAATTGTAAATTTTAGGGCAAATTACAAACACTCCCCTCATGATTTGATAAAAATACAAATTCTCCCTGAAGTTTGAGAAATTACATCCCGTCCCCTGAGGTTTATATTTTCATAACAAATTGCCCCATGAAATTTTTATTTTCATACAGATTCTCCCCCTAATTTTTTCTAATTTGTTATGAAAATTTGACCTTTAAGGGGCAATTTGTAATTTCTCAAACCTCATGAGAGAATCTGTATTTTTATCAAATCTCGAGGGGTGTTTGTAATTTGTCCTAAATTTTAAGTTTTTGTGTTGAAGTTCAAGCTTAGTATTTGATTTGGAGCAGTTATGCTATCTATCATTTTGGTGGATAAGCCATCACATGTTTGATGATTGGTGAAATGGCAACTAAATTATGACCAATAAGAAAGAAAAAAAAATTTCTTATTTACTATCTATTGTTTTTTTTTATTAATTTTTATATCTAATTTAATTTTAAATTTAAATAAAAAAATTTAATTTGACATAAACTACTACACTAATCATTTCATCAGATTTCCATTAAAATCTTTTTAAAAATTCACTTCTTATCTCAAATTTCATTTTTGAAATTGGATCTCTAATGCTTTATTTTTTAAATTTTTCATTAAATTCAAATTTGTATAAGTATTTGATTAAAAAAATGAAAGGCAAATTTCACTTTACGGCGCTGTGGTTTGGGCCGAGTGCGGTTTGCCCCCCTGACATTCAAATATCACCACATAACCCCCCTGTAGTTGATGGATTAAAACGCACACTAACTTCTGTTACCAGAAGTTGTAATAAATTAACAATTATATCCTCATATATATATTATTTTAGGGAAAACCAGTTCTTTCTCTCTCCATCTTCGTTTTCTTCTTTTCTCTCTCTCTCTCAATTTCTGGGTTCAGATCCAAAAAATAATGTGCACTTTATCTTTTAAATAAATAATGTGCACCTACAGCCACTTCTAAGAAGCAACTTTTCACATATTACATTATATATACTATCAGATTGAATTTGACCCAAATATATATATATATATATATATATACTATGAATCTGACCAGAATTTGACCCAAATAAATGTGAAGCTTGTTCCAATATATGAGTTTGTGATCAATGGTATCGTTTTGACTGGTTTCTTTGATACGCCATCGCTGTGGTGGCGTTGTCATAGGGATTACAAGCTTAAATTGGAGGTGAGAGTTCTTTCTTGTAGATCATGTCACATTACAGTACCTTAAATTAATTGGAAGGGGTGATGAGACTGTGCGTTTGTCTTTTCTTTTTCTTTTTGTTTCCTTATTTTTTGTTGTGTGCTATATTTGGTTGATGGATTTCTTATATAAATTTCTGACTGCTATTGCTAAAATAATTCATAGGTGACTGCTATTGCTAAAATAATGATGTAGAAAACAAAATTTCTTCCATTTTTTTGTTATTTTCCTACATGTATGCATTTCTTCTTGGCATTCTTACACCTGAGGCTAATGGGATTATTTCAGAGCCTCAACGAAAAAGAGTATTCTCATCATATTTAGAGTTGGACCTAGCAGATGTAGAACCCTGTGTTTCAGGACCAAAAAGCTAATGTTTTATTGTCAGTTCTGACACCAAATATTTTGCACTTCCATGTTATTGTTGTGTGCTTATATGGATAGTTTTTTTTTTTTTTTTTTTTTTTTTTTTTTTTTAACAAGCCTCATGATCGAGTTCCTCTAAAAAACATGAAGGCTGACTGACATTTATGTCTCGATAGTAAAGTTGGATTCTAAGTAAAATGAAAGCAGCCATTGCTTGGATTGGCTATAATTTGGTTTTCCAGATTGTGGTTCTGCCATTACAAGCTTTCAATTTTCCCAAATTACAAGCTTCCAAACCTCATCTTCAATCCACCATAGAGAGAGAAACAGTAAAGAAAGTACGAAGAAGAATGGTATTTTTTTGTAAATTTGAAGGTGAATGAGGAGTAACTGTCTTAAAAATCAACTTCCTCTCTTCTAAGCGCGTGAGCTTCACATTCCGTTAATTTAAATGAAAAAGCTAACGGTGCACTTTGATCCATAAACTACATGAAGATCATGTAGTGATTTCAGAATATCAAAGGGATAAACCGCACCCTGCTCAAACCATAAAGGGGCCTAAAACCATAGAGGGTAAAGTGAAATTTGCCCAAAAATAAAAAATAAATTCTCCCTTAATTTGATAATGAAAGCATTGGAGCTGGTTTTTCAACACTTCTTTATCAAATTTAAATTTGATAAAAAAGAAAAGTTAAGAGTTGGATGCTTATAGTTTGGTCATGAATGAACCCAGAGTTCGATCAAGGAAAGGTTTAAAAAAGTAAAAATAAAATAATAAATAAATAAATAAACGGTTAGTACTTTCAAAACTCAATTTTAAAATTAAAAAAAAAAAAAAGTACAAAAACATAATTGATGTTATGTTTTGAAAGCACATCTATAAACCTGATGTCCTGTTTTGGAAACACTTCTTCACAACACAACGAGTTTATGAAATAATTTTAAAATTACTTAGATTTGGAAACTACGATTTAAAATGGCATTTGTTTGGCCAGGAAACTCCTACAAGGCTACAACCATACAAATAAATCCAAAACAAGAGCCACAAATAATTAAAACCCCTTACCCATTAAAAAAAAAAAAAAAAAAAACCCTTACAAAATTTATGGTGTTGGTGAGAAAAAAATAACACAAATTCGAAAGACAATACTCATAAAAGGCCAGTCCACATGTGAAAATAAAGGTTACACAATACAAACCACACACACACACACACACACATATATATGGAAATAACATAGAAGACAGGAAATGGAATGCTTCAAATCAAACACTACTGATCTGTATTATCCACATGTGGACTCCCATTACCTGTTTCTGGCTTAACTGTTTCGTCAGTCCTGTTGTTCTCGTCGACTTCAAGCACATCATCCATCATATCATCCTCTCCGACGTTGATATCCTCCACATCATCCTCATCTTGGTTGTTGCTTCCACTGGGGATCTTTCGTGTCTTGGGACCGTGCTCAAGCCTGTGGGTCTCCAGTTCTTTGTCCATTGTCTCTTGTAAGTTCAACATATCATTGTTTGGTTTCCTAGCTTTTCTTGCATTTTGCCACCTCTCCAGCTCCTTTTCGACATTGGCAAGATACTGCTCCCCAATTTGCTTCTGATATTGTGATAATTCTTCCCTCCTCGCATCCTTCCATGCTTGAAAAGTCTGATACGCAAAATCAAGATCATCAATGTTTAGAGAAATGAAAAACTCAATCACACTGTTTAGTTGTCTTCAATTATTATTATTATTTTTTCTTGAGGGGGGGGGGGGGGGGGGGGGGATACTGAAAACTTGCTTTGTTTTTCTGTTTTCGTGTTTTGGAAAACAAAAGTGGGTTCAGAGCCAAACAAAGATTTTGTATTTTCCAAGGAAAAAAAAAAAGTTGCCAACCAAGCAGAGTAATGTGTCTACAAAGTAAGAAAATAACTTCGAGTAATGTTATGTCCAAATTGTTGAACCAAATTTGTTTACCATTTGACATGTCATCACTAGGTGCCACGTGGCACAGGCTAAACAAATTTAGTACAAAAAAAATCTCCCAAATTGTCATCAATCCCTTCTGCCAACTATATTCGTTATTGTTACTCCACAAAGATGCATAACACATTAAATCTTTATTTAGTCAAGGTACCTAGATAGATTGAATGGAAGGTATATTCAAATCCTTCCAAAGGATAGTTTACCCGTCCTTTATGGAGGTTCCGCCCTTTTTTTTGTATTCAGCCAAACAAACCAAACCAAACCTTACCTAGTGTCCCAATTGAGTGGGATTAGCTACATAAATCATTTTTCACTATTTTGCTCTATCAAGAGCTATATGTTCAATTAAATTAAATAAATATGTATATTTTTTCACTACTGTGTCCTATGACAACTTAGGTCCCCCCCACCATCTCCATTTATAGTGATCATATCACTCTTCCTTATCGTTGCATCTATAAGTTTTCATGACCAAACCATCTTAACATATTCTCTCCCAACATATCTTCAACAAGTGTCACTCCTGCTATTTCACAACTATAATTATTTTTAATTCTATTTTTTCTAGTCTTATCACAGATCCATCTAAACATGCTAATCTCAGCCATACTCATCTAGTGCACATATTGTTAACACTATGTCCCGTAAAGCTTCGCCAATCCAATTAAATACAAGGCAATATTTTACAGAGTGCTTCCATTAATCCAAACTGTTTGCCGTGGACAGAAACTCACCTGTTCCTTCTGCTGCTCAATTAACACTGCATCATCATCCATCGGCTTGCTAAACATGTAATATATAGGAGGCTCTGCCTTAGTCCTGGAAGCACAAACCCAAAAACAAATTGAAAAAAAGAGTTAAGAACATGTTATAAAATACTGTCCCGATCAACCTATAGTCCTGCCAAGCACGAAGCTTTCAGTCATCCAGTTGCTTCAGCTCTATGCACATGTACAGAAACTTATCTTCGTCTCAATAAAATTGTGAATATGGACACTTTTGGACCAAAATTAGAAATAACCTGTGGCAGAGAGAACTCAGTAAGCTCATAAGAAAAGGAAAGCTCAATTGTCCAAGTTCCCCATTTAAGGGATATTTGGAGAAAAAAGAATGCCTGCATAGCATATTAATGACATTAAAAAAACTGCACCTTAAAAAGTTGCCAAGTTTTCTTTGGTGCTCACTCCACCGAAGGAACAACAATTCCAACTTCTTTTCCTCTGCCTTGGCAGCAACACGTGCCCTGAGAGTCTGGTAGGAAAACAAACAGTAATATCAAAAAGAATAAATAACAGAAATTACCATGTACATACATGAAAGATTCCATTCTAAACTTCATCGACAGGGATGCACAATTAAAGTGAGATATAACAAACCAAATCTCTTCTCCGTTTCTCTGCAATTTGTTCGCGCTCCTGTTGTCTCAGCCTTTCACTTTCTTCACGAGCCCTTTGCTCAGCCTATATAAGTATTTAAACATTTATACAGATACAGATACAATTTTTTTGGTACAAGAAGCAAACATACCCAAAAACAAAACAAAAAAAAGAGAGCTAAAGACATCAAACACACAAAAGAGAAATACCAAAAAGCAACTCTAAAGATGTCAAACAAGCATAACTACACAACACACTGCCAGAATACCAGCTATTATAGTCCTCTCACAGATTCACACTGATTTTATTTGTTAGTAAAAACTGGAAGTGAAATTAATGGAAAGTGTAGAAGCTAAAAAGTACTCACTCTTTGTAACGAATTAGACCTCCGCATGTACGCCTCCGTTCCTGAGAGTTGCTTGTCTTCCTTCCTGAATTTCTGGAACAGGTTCACACAAATGAGAAAAACAATGACAACATTAGAATGGACACAAAGACAAACACGAAGACCACACTAATAACAAATTAAGAGGAATTTGTTGGCTGGAAAAAACAATTTATTCAGAAAAATAGTAGTAGAAATATAATATAATGGAACTTCAGCAAAAGAAGGATCAGTTCTCCACAATTATTTGAGGCATACTGAAGAAGTTCATATATAGTGTTTCAATTTTGAAAATATTACATGCATGATACATGTCCTATCGTTTTGTAAATATATTATGTGTCTACTTTTAGTGAAGTGCTTTAAGGAAGTTGTTGTGCTTCATGTTTTCATTTGGATAGAATAAACAGAAGAGAGATTTCAACAGAGCATGGCCTTTGCTGCCTTAGAATGACAGAAATATTCCTGTTTACAAGTCCATCCACATTTATGAATCTGAGGGATTTAGAGGGTGCTACAAGAAACTCTGTATTGGCCAAGTTAATGAGTTGGTGACTAATGGACTTTTGACTACTGACACTATTCAAATGGTAAACCATTTCCAAGACTGCAGCTGATTCTGTCACGAGCAACTGTTGAACAAGGTTCTAGTCCATGTCCTAATCAAGGCAATCCTATGGGTCAGAGCTCATTCTTTTAACAAGCATACAGTAAGAACCTGGCTTCACCTACTCCTTGTGGGCTCAAGAGAACAAAGAAAACATAATCATTAGCTTCATACAAGTTTATTACTTCACATTGACTCTGGAAGGCTTGTTGAGGGAGTTTATTTGGCTGACAACCACTAGCTAATGTTAAAATACTAAGAGATAGCTCATAGCTATCATGTTAAATCACCTCAAAAATTCCAATGATTACTTTAAAATTGATAGTAGCCACTTAAATCACATTTTAAAAAAGGTGCAACAACAACTAAAGTAGTCACAATAGCAACCCATCATACAAAAAACAAAGAAGCCATACATGCCGTGCATGGATTCCTCACCACAAAGGATCCGAACAGATGTTGATATGAGAAGCATACACTCAAGGGCACAAATGACATCAAGAATATGTCAAACTTGAGGGCTCTTGACATGTTTAAGCTAGCAGATAACTATTTCACTTTTACTCTTGATGTTGACTGGAAATTTTCCTGATTGCTTCCTTTAGTGTTAATTCTCACGTGGTAATATCAACATCTAAAAGTAGGTTTTTTTTTGTTCCAAATACTTGTATCTATCAGTATAGCTAGTATCATCAATGACTTCCACTTTCTCTGGCTACAACAATTTAACAGAAACCAACCTAACTACAAAAAGTACATCCAATTTAGTCTCCATTGGATGCGGATCTAGGAGGAAGGGATAGATTGGGTATAGACCTTCGACATAATTTCCACAAAGGGACTGCCTCCTTAGGTTCGAACCCACAATCTCAAGATTATTAGGCCAAGTTTTAACCACCTAACGAGTGGTCCGCTTTGAAACCAACTTAACTAATCATTATTTCAAAGTAGTGTTTTGGTACAGGTTCACCGTTGGTGAATGGAAGACGATCATAGGCTTGTTAACAAGTTAACTCAAATACTTGAACAATTGCTATAATGCTTTCTGCATATAAGGAAACACATTCCGAAGGAAATCCCACATTCCCCCAGATTCCATTTAAGAACAAGTTTTGAAAAATTCAAACTAACTAATGCTACACATACAACTAGACTTAATTTGGGCACAATAAAAAGTGGTCATATAGATTTTGCTCACCCACATTTTTTTAACAATAAGCACAAGCTTGTACATTTAACGTCTTTCAACTACAATAAAAGCTTGCTGAATATTCATCTTCTATTAAGTAGTGCAACCAAATCATAATCTTCATCACTTGAAGTACCAATAGGGGCCCCATTGCCCCAAATTACATAGGAAGAAGAAAGGTAATATGTTTAAGCTATAAGATTATAAATAATAAAAAATACAATTCTCAACGAAATGTTTGAACCAGATATAATCAACTCAAATAAGCCTTTTGAGCAACTACTTGGGTCAACAACACCAATTAGGCACATACTATTTGTCTAATAAGGCTATGACTTTGGTCAAACTAGATGCTACCAGGTCTTTCTTTAATACCTCCACCCCCTTAGTGAAGGTCTTCTATTTGCCGTAACATTCCCCATCAGGTGACTTTCTCCACAATTAAGTTATTATGTTCCAAAGGAAATGACAAATCATCTGGTTGATTCCCTTTTTTTAAAATTTTCTATACGTGCTTCTCCACCTTCTCACACAAAAAGCTTGAAAACTTAAAATCTTGCAATTCTTGAGATTTCCTATCTAGAAGAAAAGGTCCCTATAACAGAACATTGAAACAAAATAGGCTGACAAATTGAAAATTTTTGCCCATCATAAAAAAAAAGTCATTAACATTTTTTTTTTTTATTACAATCACTTTTAAGTTGGAGAAAGATCCTTTAACAACATTATGACAAATAGTACTCTACTTAGTCCACATGGGTCAATTCAAGTGCTTCCCACAGAAATACCGAATAGAGTTGGATAAAGCAGCTAACTTCCACAACTCAAAGAGCTAAAAGATGGAGCTCCATCAAAAAGTTGAAGTGAATTGCATATGTCAATGAACACTGATACAAGTATAGAATTACAGTGTATGCAAATGGTGTTTTCACCACTCAAGTCACAGTTTTTTTTGTTGTTGATAAATACATGCATAATATTGCACTTATAAAGCCAGAGATTTTGCATGTGCATAAATAGAGGCACAATGTAAGCAATGTATAACTTTTTTGGCATTTTCATAGTCAGCACTTGCTCACAGAAGTCCTTTGCACTAATATAGAAACAAATTCTCCAAAGTAAAATATTGTGAATATATAAGACGTCCATGATATATCACAAGCACAGTGACTCCCTCAATTGATATATATTATCAGAAAGATGTGAATTGACACAATGGCATAATTCATGCAAAATAACACCTCCTATTTCCTTCACAAACGCTAGTACAACAACGACGACAATCGGAAGTTAATACAATTCCATGTATACTTCAAAGATTACTAAAAATTTAATTGCAGTAATCTTTTCCAACAAAAGGAAATCGTTCAAAATTAGTTCTAACCCCGAAAGTGATCACACATCACATAAATATAGTGAAGCAAGCAAGTTTCAAATCTTATGCGGTAATAAATAAATAAAAAGAATAGAGTTTAAAAGCACCTCCAATGTCCCCAAAAGCTGTCCGAGCATTCTTTTATTTCTATTAACCAAGCTTGGGTCCTCATCCTTTGGCAATACCCTTGGAACATGCTCTGTCGGAGGAACTTCAAAATCCTAATTGCACACACACACAAAAGAGAGAGAGAGAGGATGCAAACCTTAAACCACCAGCATTCCATTACACAAATAACGATCAAAGCACCAACAAAACATGAAAGAAAAGTAAGAAACATTTTCAATTTTTACCATCTTAGATGGCCTTTGATTGCCATCCCTCCTTGACAAATTGGATGGCTTTCTCTCACTCTGGTTTGCTGTGACACCACTACTGCTACTACCTTCCACGGCTGAATCCTTCTTCTTTGCATTATTTGCAGCCTCGGCAGCATCTTCAATGATCTCTCCATCCTCAGCCTTCACTCCCAATCAAGAAAACACCAAGATTCAAACAAAACCCACAATAATTTCAAAAAATAAAATAAAAAGGAAAGATCATATTTTCACTTACCTTAACTATAGCAGAAGAGAGTCTCCTCTTCTGCGGAGGCTGGTCTTCAGAATCAGTCCTTTCAGCCTGAAATCAATCAACCATTCAACTAAAAAATGTTGAAACCATGAATGCCTAGAGACATAAATTTATTACATAAAACACACAACTCATAATTTTTCTCCAGTAATAACTACTAACAGTTTGCAAATTCAATCTATCTTCCTCATTCATAAAGTTACCAAAAAAACTATCCATTCTATTATATAAAGCACACAACTTGGAACAGTTTTGAAGCTTCATAACGCTTCTTTTTATTTTCTTTTCCAAGAATGCCCATATTGTTAACTGCTAATAACTAATAACAGTTCTCAAATTCAATCCATCTTCATCATTCATCAAATAACCAAAAATATTATCGATTCTATTATATAAAGCACACAACCCAGAACAGTTTTGAACCTTCATCATCCTTTTTTTTTTTTTGTTCTTTCCCAAGAATGCCCATATTGTTATCTGCTAATAACTAATAACAATTCTCAAATTCAACCCATCTTCCTCATTCATCAAATCACCAAAAAAAAAAATTAGATGTATAATTATAGATATATGTAGAGAGAGAGAGAGAGAGATTACAGGTCTAAGAAATCCACGCTGGCGGCCGCCGTCGGCAATAAAATTCCGAGGGCCGGGGCCCGATAGGCCTCCGCGGCGGAGACCCCTTGGATCGCGAAGCCGCTCCGTGATCTATACCCAGTGAAAAAACAATCGATATAGATAATGAAAAACAAGAAATAGAGATCAAAACATATAGATGTATGGTTATGGGGATGGGGTGTGAGAGAGAGAGAGATGACCTCCCATTTTTGGCGGTTGAGTTCTTCGATCTCTTTGCGAAGCTCTTCCTCTGTCTTCTCCGCCGCGACTGTGCCCATTTTTGAGGGGAGGGTTTTGTGGAGAAGAACAACAACTCAGCTGTGTGTGTGTGTGTGTGTGTGTCTCTCTCTCTCTCTCCCTCCCTCCCTCCCTCCCTCCTCGGTGCTTCTGCTTAAAACCCTTGCCTCACCTCACCCAACACAACAACTTTTAAAAATTGATATAAAAATATAGATTGGGTTTGTGTTTTGACATAAATTTTTTACAAAGGAAAATGACTCATACACCCACTGGGGTCTACAGTGAGATGTCACTCCGGGGTTGGTCGAAAAAAAAAATTATTTTTTTTTTTTTGAGTTTTCAGTCAGTGAGGGCGCACCATGTCCTGGGGGCACGACCCCCACTGGAAGTATGCAGCGCGGTTGTTTTACAAAGGGTGTTTGGAAAAAATTTTTAATTTGTTTGATTGTATATTTTGAAAATTGTTTTAAAGATTGGGATGATTTAATATTTTATTATAATTAAGTAGATGTGTGAGAGATAAAAAGTGATTGAAAATAAGAGAAAAAAGAGAAAAAGAGATTGATTGATATGTAATAGAGAGAAAAATAATTTTAAACTTTTTTTGAGAAAATTTGTAACCAAACATGTTTTTGAAAATTTTCTTCCAAAAAAATGTTTCAAAATACAAACTAAACCTATGTTTTTAACAATTTTAAAACACAATATGCCTAAAAAAATTATAAAAAATCATATAAAATAATGAGTGCTTTTAATTTTATTTTATTTTTTACCAAATTAGTTTTAAATTTTTTTTTAGAAAAATTCTGAAAATTCAACCAAATATTTTTAATAAAATTTTGAAAACTCCACTAATTACTAGATCAAATAATGTTATATAAACATTTTTTTGTAATATAAGATCTCGTTTGAGAATAAATTATTTTAGTATTTTTTTAACATTTTACAAAAAAATGTGTAGGAGAAAAAATAATATGACAACTTATAATAATTTTTTAACTTTTTAATTAAAACACATAGTTACCAAACGAAAATTTCTTTATAAACTGATAAGTAGAGAATTGGATCTATTAGAGCATCCACAGTGGAGCTGCTAACGCTAGTGTTAGCGTCAGTTGTTAAAATTTAGCTAGCAATGTTTGTTGTTAGGTCGTGCAATAGAACTGTTAAGGGTAGTATTAGTCTACTTTGTTAGTGTCAGTTGTTAGTGTGTTTGTTATCTGCAGCGAGTGTTCTAGCGAGGGAGGGGAAGTGAGTTTTTTGTCTTCCGGGTTGACCGGCCAGCCGGACGTCCGGCCAGTTGACCGGTCAACGGCATATATATATATATATTTTTTTAAAAAAAAACTTTTTAGGATTTTTTTTTTGGACTTGAAATTTAATTTTGGACTTGAATTTTTTGATTAAACTAAATTATTTATTTATTTTATTTATTATATACACACACACATATATATATATATATATATATTTAATACACCCCTTAACACATCTATTGCACCACCACTCACTCTCTAAAATTAGCAAACTCTTAACACATCTTAATAAACATTTTTAGGCCCCACTTTTATCACTTTTTGTCATATAACACACTTTAACAAATAATTTTGACTATCTCATTGTGGACGCCCTTAGTAGGTTTAAAATTTGCCTTATTGTATGTCAAAATGATGTGTAAAGTACAAAATAGCTGTACACTGTTCTTTTTATTAGATGGCATCTCTACTAGTTATATGCAAAATATTAGAGGAGTTGATCTGTTGTGATTTATAATTGTGATGTCCTTGTGGAAGGGAGAGGTTGGGGATGGGCAAGGGAGGGTCGTTGGGGCTGTAGGGTAGCAGAGATGGGTTGGGAAAAGGGTGGAAGAGTGCTGGGATGGACAAGGGAGGGTCATCGGAGCAGTGGGGTGGTAAGGATGGGCTAGGAAGTGGTAGGCAATAGTCAGAAGGAGTAATGGCAGCCACAAGTAGTGGTGCTGCTGGTGGGTGAGATATGGATAGAATTAAGGTTTGAGAGGCTTTGGAATAAAACTCCTGCCCCAGCTGCACCACATCAACTAAACTACGCAACATACTCATTACATAAAATACTTTTATACATTCAAATTTTAATTGACCTCATACTCATTACATAAAATACTTTTATACATTCAAATTTTAATTGACCTCAACCATGCATCAACAGAGCCGGTACCTTTCCCTGTAGCCGCACCTGGTCAACCTGTTCATTGTATTCAGAGTTCAGATCAACCTGCTCATTGGATTCAGAGTTCGAACCCCGCTGTCTGACATTCTACTCAATACCCAGAAAAACAAAACAAAACCACACAAAGCAAACAAACGAGTGCATCAATAGATCAGAAAGCCCTCTAACTTCATCACCTGGATTGTTCCAAACTACTCTAAAACTTGGTGGTATTACTCTCTCTCACTCTCTCTCTCTTCCCAAGCAAAGTCCATTGTGCTCAACATTTTGAGTACAAGTCAGCCATCAATCATCTAAACAAAGCCATAATTTTAACTGCAAAAAGTAAAACTAAAAAATGGAAAATCACCACACACACACACACAGAAAGAGAAAAAAAAGTTGCATATATGTGGGGGTGTGTGAAGAGGGTGTTTCATCACAGCATAAAAACTGAACAAACTAACAGCAGAGGCAAAGAGAATGTATAAGAAACAATTTTCTCTTTCTTTTTTCTCTTTTAAAAAGGACTGAATTAACTGTAAGCAATTCATTGAATTGAGGCCTTCTCAAAAAACATAACCCAAAACTGACAAGCACCCAGATTTTCCACACTATGTAATTTTCCCTCGGCAGCTTCTTGCGTCGCCTGGCCAAAATAAAAAACCTATTCCTATACTCTTCTATCAGAGACCTTGAACCTCAAAAGATTTTAGACAAGTCAACACCACATCTACACCTGATGGGACCATCTGAAACTTATTCCAATTTACTTCCACCAAACGGCCTACAGGAAAATAAGAACCTACCAAGCGCTGTGAGAGGTTTGGTACATTTAAGATTCAAATGTGGAGTCAGATGAGCTTGATCCAGATGAAGAGGCACCACCAACACTCCCTGTGTGCAGATTGGGCGGCATCAAAAACTCTGGCTGCATTACTTGGAAAATTTTAGAGGATGGCCTCAATTTGATGTACTGCAAAAAAGAAACGAGCACATGGTTACCTAACAAATTCAAGCGATGCCAAACAACATTGAAACTCACTAACTACAAAACAATGAATATGGGAGCCATCTTCTAACAGTGACCAGCTGAGTCTTGACTATCATTAATTTAAGGGTTAATTACACTTTACCTCCTCAACTATCACCGACAATCACCGACAATCACCTCATCCCCCTTAATTTTTAAAACCGTACATGTAGACAACTCAACTATCAAAATTACTTCACTTTTCTCCCTCCAGGATGCGGCTTGATTACGAAATTTGCGATAAGAAAGGTTCAGAACTAATGACCCTCTACCTTTACGGGATTCTGTTGATTACAAAATTTGGGACAAGCAAGGTTCCAAAAATGTTTTAGTGAATCTCACTAGGATCCTAGTTGAGAATTCTAGTGACCCCTCTACCTTTGCAGGATTCTTTCCCTGTCGTATGGTTTTTGATAGTTGAGAGGTCTAAATGTACGGTCTTAAAAGTTGAGAGAGCTAAGATAATCTTCAGTGATAGTTGAGAGGGGTAAATTGTAAGAAGCCTATATTAATCAGATTCCTGTTAAAATGGAATGACTGATTGTGTTTTAAAGAGATGGCCACATCATCTACCTCCATGCAGAAAGAACTGATCTCTTCCTCGGTGAGACCTTCATCCTCTCCACCATTTTCCTCTTCCCACCCAAGTGAACGTAGAAAAGCAGCCTCTTCCTCCTCCGAATAAAGAATGGCGTTGGGGCTTGAATGGTCTGTTCCATTGTTAAGATTCTCCTGATGCCCATCATCAATGGATTCCTGAGCCCTCTCAAAGGAGGCATTGCCATTGCTGTTCACATCATTTGTCTTCTCAGTAGACAGGTCCCCAACAAAACTCTCCGATGAAGGAGAAACTGCATCTGATTCTGTTCCTTCCAACTTATCCAAGACAGACGGTGACACATCAGTGACCAGAGCAGGGGCAGCAGAAGAGGGGCTCGTCATAGATTTCTTCCTCATGAGGTTGAAAAAATCATTCCTGCTTTGAGCTTGAGGTGTAGGTCTCTTCTCCAAAATTACAGGGGCTGACTTGCGCTCAGCACTGGCAAGACTAGGGTTGTTGCTTGGGCCCCTCAAGGGAGCCGATCCAACAACAGAAGGAGCAACAGCAACTGGGCTGCTTGCTACTCTGCTGCTACCACTTGTAGGACTCAAGGTATCCTTTGCAGTGGGAGAGACACTGTTCCTTCCTCGAGCCGGTTTGAGCACATGAAGCTTTCCAACACTAGAGGTCCTTGAAACATCAGATTTCACAGGCCCACTACGAGGAGAGTGGTTAGCAAGGTGAGAAGATGAGGTTTGATGCTGCTGCTGCTGCCCAATTTTAGGTTTTGGTTTCTCTGAAGGATTGAGCACCTGAAACAAAAACTACACGATTATGCCATAATTGAGTGAATTTGACTAATATGAAAAATCAAAATTTAACAACAAAATATTGAACTCCACCTTAAGGATAAATTAAAAACATTGAAACATCCCGGTTTAAAATTGTTCCACTTCATGTCTACAACTAAAATAAATAAAATAAACAAGTTTAGAAAATGAAGTCAACAAAACAAAGCTTTATCCCAACTATTTGTGGTTGGCTATCATGAGTCCTGCTTCACCCAATTCATTTTTTGAGGGCCATCACTTTAGTTAAACAACATGCTACTATGTTTGTTCTTACTCAGTAAAACCACATAATACTGAGTTTTTTCTTGCAATCTCAATCCACATTAATTTTGGTCTTCTTATTCCCAACATTGTTGGTCTTCCTTACTGGTGTAGTTATTGATCTTTGTTGCACATTAGTCAATTTCCCCTCTTTTATCTCCAATATGTGCTGCTTCAACCATCTCACCGAATTGGTTCACTTCCACATTCATCTTTTCTCATTCTACCAGACATCCATTTCAATGTATGAAGACTACAAATAAAACAGTTCTTTTCCTCCTAACAGAACCAAGGGGATTCGTTCTGTCTAGTCTACCCTTTAACTTGATACCATGAATTATTTACTTAATACTGTGAATTATAAACTCACAATCAACCAAACAGAAGATTAAAATTGAGAATTATGTCTCCCTAAACCTACTTTTCTTTTTTGATCGGCAACAAAGAGTGAATACAAACCCTTTCCAAAATGATTTCAAAATGATCTTGCTTCCCTTCAAAAACTCTAGCATTCCTTTCTAGCCGCAAGACCAAAAGAACTGCACATACCACACTTCTCCAATGAGCTTGTGCCTTGTCATTAAAACCAAAACCTCTAAAATCAATGTATACAAATGCTCACAAGAGGATGGCATAACCCAATTAACCTCTGCCAGGTTGAATACTATCCACCAAAGAGATAAAGCTATAGGACAATGCAAGAAAAGCAGATCCATAGTCTCCCCTGCCAACCTACACATAGCACACCATTGTGGTTGCAAATAACAACTTGGCCGCCTTCTTTGAATCACATCATTAGTATTAAGCTTCTTGTGAGCCAATGTCCATGCAAACATTTTATCTTAATGGGCACATAAGCATTCCAAATCATCTTGCAATGAGAAAATAGTGGGACACTTGGATTATCAATAAGTTTCTCAAAATAAGACTTACAAAGTGAACAACCCAAATGAATGAAAAGACTACACCGTCTCACCAAAAGAATCATTAGACAAAGAAACATTCTCTCCCGAACCCTGAACTACTAATTGGGTAAGGGTAAATGAGAAAAAATAGGTCATAGAGCAACAAAACTAAAATTCAACAGCATTAACAGGGCACCTGCTTAAGGAAAATTTGAGGATAATCAATAAAAAAATGATTCAAACAACTACAAATGCACGGTATCCAAAGTTTTGCACACCACAATAAAAGGCTGAAAAACCATCATAGTAATGATGTAAATCCCAACATAATGTTGATTAACATTACATGATTATATGATAATTAATAATGTATGCAACTAGCTTCAAGACTCTTGATTTTGCATCATATCATTCAAAATAGTTTATTCAAGTGTTAATGAGAAACATTTACAATTGCTAAGCTTCCTAGATAAGAAGATCTGCATAAGTTCATCATGTATACACTTCAAACCCAGCAAAGGCTCAGCCAAAAATTTGAAAACGTTTGTGGACATCCCAACTGCAATTTTCCATTCCGAGGCCCAAGACTCCATTAAGATAACAAACATTGGGATAGTTTAAGTGTTGATGAAAAACATTTACAATTGTTAAGATTCCTAAATAAGCAGATCTCAAAAGTACATTGTGCATACTCTTCAAACCCAGCAAAGGCTCAAATAAAAATTTGGAATTGCTTAATGGATAATCTAACTGTAATTTTTTGTTCTGAAGCACTAAACTCCATTAAACAATGCACTATCACATCTTTTCTTACTACCTTATAAGTCATAACACAACCTTTTCCCATAAGCTTATTGTTGTAACTCAGTTATCATAGATGCATTATTTTTCATTTTGAAAGTCTCTTCAGCCATCCATCCATCCATCTTTAACAGTATCATATATACTACACTACCTTGGATATGTTTTTTGACAGCTCAACCTCATAAACAATTGCAATTGCATCCCCCCATGATACATCCCTCCAACTTGACAAGTCACTCACACTAGCACTTCAAAAGCCAAACCTCACAGCCTACCCCCACAACTGACCTAGATGAAAAAGATGGGAACCACCCATATGACTATATCATTTGCTATGTACTAACCAATGATATAGTATTTTTACATGAGATTATTACCACCCATCACATTACATCGTGTTTAATAACTTTGACCACATCAACAATGTCAAATCAATAAATTTAAGAATTAAAAAATTTTAAGCAATTATAAAATCAAGCAATTAAGAAAATAAAATGTAATGTAAACCAACTCAAGCCAAACATAGAATAGGTGCACACTTCACGAATCAGTTCTACATACAATTCTAAGTGCTTACCTTGATAACCAAGCAATTCAGAACATGCATCCAAGCACATTTGAGCCAATTTCCCCAGTTGTAAAATAAGCAAAATTTGTATAAAAAATAAAAGGAAAGAAAAACAAAATAGACAGAGGGAGGGGGAGGGGGAGATAACCAAGTGTGAATTGAAGATCTTACGAGATCTTTCCAATGAAACTAAGTGCGAGAATCTGAACCCCATTCGCATTCATGGAGAAAAGAAAAAAAAAAAGTACATGTTTAAGTGATAGAAATGTGCGTCCCCCAAATATCCAAAGTGTATCCAGGTTTTTAAAAAAATAAATACTACTTGGAGGTGTGTCCGACATGTGTTGGGAATCATTGGACACGAACACAAACACACCACATTCTTAGATGAGTATGTGCTTCTTAGTTCATCACAAAATAAGCCTAAACAATTCCACACCAAAGCAAATCAATTTTAAGTAATTTCACCCATAAGTCATTTAACATGACAGAATATCTAAAAATTTTAAAAACTTTTGCATCTTTCCACCCAAAAAAGAAGTATATCCTATACTTAAGGGTGCTTGGATCATCAGTAACTAATTCATAACAAAATAAGCCTAAAAATTTCACATTAATGCAAGTCAAGTTTAAATCTTAAAGCCAAAGACTATCTATTAAGTGTTTCCATCACTAATTTAGATACGAACTTGCCAACAAGGACCTAATAGAAGAACCAAGAAAGCATAATTAGGACATCATCCTATGAGTATACACTTGTTGAAACATTTTGGGAATAGCACAATTTAAGCAAACTAACAGCTAAGCTAATACCAAAGAAGGGAGGCAGCACTCTTACCAATGGTTTAGGCATGGATGGTGTCATGGGAATTAATACCCTAGATTGTTTAAGAGCCAGCTCTTCCAGCCTCTGAGTTCCAGCAGATAACTATAATACATAAAAATAACAAGAAATTAAAACATATATATGTTCCTTCATGTGCTGCAAAAACTAGAGTGCAAAGAAGCTACCTGTGGACTGATAGTATGAGCACGAGAAGGGGCCTGGACCAAAGTTTCAGCCATATTGAGTCCAGTCATCATACTTGTAGCCAAGGAAGCTGAAGTTGGGGGAATGGTTTGTTGAATAGACCCAGCAGTGCCGTTGCTTCCAACTAAGACAGGCACCTCTGCCAGGGCTGAGGTCCACCTATCACCACCAATCACAGCCGAAGTACCTATTGGCAAGCTTTGGATAGCAGTGCTCAACCCAGGAGAAGAGACTCTTCCCATTTCAGGAGCTGCTTGTCTTTCTTCTGCCCCCAGAGATGGGAAGTCCCTTTCAAATGCAGCCTTGTGCACACTGCCAACAGCGCTGCCCCCAGCAAGAAGACCATTGCTGTTGGTGGTGTTGTTTTTGTTTGCACTGCTTGAGTCAGCTGTTACTTTTCTGGGCCAAGCTTCACCTCGTTTCCCAGTAATCATCGATTGTGATCGCCTCATATCCTTCTCAAACCTACTTGGAAAAATCTGCTCTAAAGTTTCATAACATTCACGGCGCCTATGGTCACCCAAAATGGACTTCTCTTTATCACGTGAGTCATACACATCCTTCTCCCAGTCCCTATCACGGTTACTTCTACCAAAACTAACATGAGACCGCAAATGAGAAGAACCATTACTACTTGAACTTCGACGAAAATAGGCGGAAGTAGTTCGATCTGCAACAACTGAACGCCCTATGCCATTATCATTTCTTGAAGGCTTTGATGCAACATGACCGTCTAAGACAACAAAACATTGCAACTTGTTAGGGTAATTATTCAAACCTGTATAGAAAAGTATATACTCAGAGACAGAAGTAAACAACGACAAAGTACATAAATGTTACCTGAGTGCAATAGAGATAAACCCATTTGGTGGGTTGTAGTGCCACCGCTTACGCTTACACTTCCACTGCCTTTCAACCATTCCGGTATTAATGCGGGTTCACTTCTTTCCATAATTAGTACCAAACATGATCAACTAAAGTAAGAAATATATCTATACCAACTTTTCTCTCCAGTATTATTGCCCAATAACCACCATCTCAGACAAAATTATCGTGTTTCTTCACCGTATCAGTCAAGTTTACCTAATTTCACTTTACTCTTAAACATCAAAGCTCACTTTGCGTGCCACCAAAAACAATTAAGTCGCTAGTGCTGTCAACAAAATTGTTCCAACTGCAATCCCTCAAAAACCCAATTCCCAATAAAAAAAATCCGAACTGCCCTGTACACTTTAACTAGGGTTTTTGTTCTCTCTGTACACTATATCTACTGTAAAATCAATCAATAACGACTTCAATCAATCAGAAGAAACAAACTTGAATGCCCTTTTGGTGCCAAAAAAACAATCTCAACAAGGGCTTCTAGAGGCTTCCATATTCAAGAACAAAATCTAAGAATACCCTCATCCCATCAATTATCTTCAATCAGAGACGTACAAAACAGAGCACTTCTGAAGAAAAATTCAAACCCATTACAGAAAACAGGGATAGAACCAAACCCTACAACTGAAAACCATCCCAAGGCGGCAATAAAATTGATACCCACAAACAAGTCGCAAAAACCTAGGGTTTGAACAGTGCAAAGTATATCAAAATTCACACAACAGCATATATAGAGAGACGATTGTAGAGAAAAAGACAAAACTGACTAACCATGAACCGGTGTATTACAATCAATAAAAGCAAGATCAAACTCGGGACAAAAATACAAACCCTAATGGGTCTGACTCGCGCCGCCTTGGTGTTGTGTGCGAATTTCTGGATAGAGAGAAAGTGAAGACTCTCTCAATTGCTTGAGTATGTATGTACTGTTTGTGTGTATGTCGCCGTGTATTGTTTGTTGTGAGTTGTGGATATAGAGAGAGAGTAGAGAGAGAAACACCGAGAAAGAATCCGCTTTGATTGCGCTGTGTAGAGAGATGAGGATTTTATCTGTGTGAGGGAGAACGGATTAGTGATGAATATATAGAGAGAGAGAGATACAGAAGAGATGAAGTTTGTTTCTCTCTTTGTTGTACGTGTGTTGTGTTGTGTTCTGTTGTGCTGTGTTTGGTGAAGGCTTTGCTTTGTGAAACAAAAAATATGTATTTAACCCTATTTTTCTTGTGTTTTGCTTTGAGGTACAACTAATACCATTCTCCATGTTTCTTTCTAGTTTTTTGAAATATTTTTTAAAAAACTATCCTTTCTTATTTTTCATATAAAAAAATTAATGCTTCTAACACCCCCCAATGGGGGTCGACCCCAGTGACGTGACGTGCTTTCATTGACCAGTTTTCTTTTTTCTTTTTTTTTTCCTTTCCTTCCAATCCCGCAGTGCCACGTGGCACTGGGGTCGGTGGGGGTGGGGTTTACTGGGGGTCCGACGCATTTCTGTAAAAAAATTTAATATTTTAAACAATTTTTTTAATTTTTAGACATATCTAATATAAATATACTTAAAAAGTGTAATTTTTGTAAAAAAAATATTTAAAAAATTCACTAAATACCAAAAATATAAATAAAAAATACGAAAATTCAATATAGTTTTCGTATTTTTGTATATTTCTTAATTAATTTTTTAAAATATTTTTTCACAAATAATTTTTCCTTTAGCCATGTTCATGTTTTTTACAATTTTGTAAATAATTTTTTATTTTCTCGAATTCCTTTGGCAACCATCTTCCGTCATCACCTCTCAACTCTCAATACTTAGGGGTCTTTTCGGAAGCAAAAAAAATAAACTTTTAACTTTTTTTAGTCACATCACATTTTTTATTTTTTACTCACAAAAGGACAAAATAGAATAAAAAAGTTTAAAAAATTAATTTTTTATCAACTTTCCAAAACACTACTTATTTTCAGAACAAGTTCAGTATCAATTCAAACTCATTTGGTATAAAAATAAATAAATTTATGGTTGTACTAGCAACTTGAGATGTGTTTGGGATTGATTTTTTATTAGTATTTTTTTATTTTAGTAATTTTTTAAGAAAATTATACTTTTAGATTCTACTCGACTAAACAAACTGTAAAAGTAAAAATATAAAATATAAAAATTTGGGAAAATAAGGTGTTTTTTGTCTTTAATGGATTTTTTTTTTTAAATAAATACTTTTTAATCCTTTTACAATAGATGGACTTTTTAAAAAAATATAAGAATGGCACAATTTTTTTTTTAAAAAAAAAACATTAAAAAAAAAAGTGTGGCTTGAGTTTGATCCCTATCAAATAAATTCATTTGATACTAGTTCAAATTGCACTTCTTTATTTATTGAATAATACTATATATATCAATTAATGTTTTGATTAGTGTATCAATTGATGATGTAATATAATTTTTAAAAAATTTGATATTTATAATGTTATTAATGAGTTGGGTCAATAATATTATTATAACTAGTGTTGGTATACTAGTTAGTACATTAATTAGTGCATGTAGCACCATCAACTTAATATTTTAAGTGACACATCAATTTATAAAGAAAAATTATTTAAAAAATCTGTGTGTATAGCATTACTCCTTTTCAGTGAACAATTAGGCTTTATTTGGGAAGACAAAATAAGTCCACACTTTTTATCTTTTTATCTTTTTTGAGTCACATCAATCAATATCTCTTCTTTACTTTTCTACACATCTTTTTATAAAAAATCAAAAAATATACTTATTTAGAACATCCCAAACAACCATTTATTTCTTTTGCCCCCGGGGTCTTTTGTTCCAAAAAAAAAAAAAAAGTAAAGAAATTAATGTTTTAAGAAAAGGGCACTAATAATAACAAACAAGCAAACAAAAAAAAAAAAAACCTTTGAAATGTCAAATTTTAATGAAGTCAAAAATTACACGTGTGATTAAGAAATTTAAAACATTTACTTTGTCATCAATATCTTATTCATTAAGATTGGAATACAAATGGGACGTTTTGCAAAGTGATGGTATTATTATCATTACTGGTTGTTAAGTTCTAATTTTGTTTTGCAACAGTTTTAATATTAATGAATAAATACATCTGAATATGGTCACGTGGCTCCAAAAATAATAATAATAATAATAATAATAATAATGGATAGTTAACAAATTATAAATATCTATAATATTAATAAAGGAAACCTATTAATTGGTGTCCTGGAACCATTGATAAGTGTATCTTCCACTTTAATATCAAATGCTGATTTTGTCATTAAAAAAAAAAAAGAAACATTAGACAAATAAGGGGTATGAGACTTGAATTATAGACAAATAGTATAATAAAGAAAATTCTTTATCACTTAACTTAAACATAATATAAGTGATAAATATTTTATTTTATTTTTACTTACATATGTCAACAGCTAGTAGCAATTAAAAACCACAATTCATAAGTACAATACCCTCTTCATAGGAAAACTTACATATTCACATGCGGTAATTCATCGACAACTATCAAAATTTAGCAGTGCAGATATAACTTATTATACTAATTGACTAAATAAATTTAAAATACACCAACAAGGACATAATAAATTGCGAGTGTTGATTCCTAATCACATAACCAATCAGGTAATTCAGCTGGAGAATACCGATAGAATAGATTGAGCCAATTACCTGCCAATAAGAAGATGAGAATACCACGGTGGCTCATCCATCTGGGGACACTCCAACGATTAAGTCAGTAAATCTTATCTCTCACAGGTATCAAAACAGTGCTTAAACTCACAAAACATATCTTAGACTCACGACGGTGTCTCATTTTTATAACCAACAGTGACTTAATCCTAAAAGTCTCGCTCCATTGGACTCATGCTCATTGTTCATCTTGGGCTCTTTGTTAGATATGGATAAACTCTTTCATGAGCCTTATCCTTATCCAGACTGGGAGTCTCTTTTATTTTAGGACTCATGTCCCATATTTGAATACTTCGAGATTCCAGCATTACTGCATAACATCTCAGCAATATTGTAGTCACCTCGACAATATGACTCATTCACGTGGCACCTTAGCCGACATCTCAGGGTTATCTCGTGCACGTGACGTATTCGCAAAACACTTCCCCACACAAACTAATTTTGTTTCCAAAGAACCATTTAAGGCTTTCTAACTATTGAATATATACACATAATCTATATAAATTAAAAGTAAACAAACATTTTACAAATAAAAAATATATAATATAATTTTATATGGTAATTTATTTTACCTTTAATGGTAAATTCATTAGTATATTCAATTGCACATTCTTTATCAATCATATTGTATCAAAGCGGTGTACATATTAGTCAAGACATATCAATGCTTTCGGAAACATTGTACCGAGCATATTAATATGTATGAATTCAAAGAATTGAACAATTGTGAAATACACAACTATATATTTTGTTGCACAAACATAATATACAATATGAATTTTGATTGGCGTAATTTGGTCAAACATAATACTATTGTCAAGCCCTAGTTTGTCGACTATATTCAATTCCATTTTTTTTTCTAACTCAATTAACATGACAAAAAATGTAACCATTTCATTACTAAATTGTTTACATTCCGCTATTTTGTTATCCATTGGTCAAATATTATTATATAAACAAACAGCGACTAATTTTCTTATGAAGATAAGATTGTTTAAATGATTGGAAGAGACACAATAAAATTATTTATTTTATATTTGTTTTATGTATGAAATATGTTTTAAGCATATGTAAAAGCTTATGTGTATTTATATATGTGAGCCAAAGTGAAAATAGTATGGCTAAGTTCCCTTAAAGATAACCACCTAAATGGTCTGGGTGAGTGTCCAAAAGAAAAATTAAAAAATAAAAATTACATTCTAATTGTTTTTGTCTTTTATTGTAAGTTTACATAGGGCATAATTGTAATAAAAATTATTAAATGATGTGTGCAGATAGAAGAAACAATGTGTGCGCGTTTAGTAGCTTCAAATAGATGTAGATTTCATTTAGGATGAAATGGCTAAACTGCCCATTAAAAAGCACACATAATGCTTGTGTTTGCTTTGTAATGACTAGGGATGGCAATTTAAACTCGGTCCGATGGGGATTCGCTCCCTCGTCCCCGATAGGAGCAGTTTTTTCTCGAAAAATATCCCCAACGGGCCGGGGATGGTATTCAAAATTAAATCCCCGATCAATTTCGGGCCGGGGACGGGGATAGCTTTCATAGACCTGTCCCGGCACTGGCCCCGTTTCTCTCCCGAAGTAAAATTACATTTGTACCCCTCTCTATATGTATAATATGTGTGTCTCAATCACTGTATAGGTTCACACACACACGTACAAAACAAAACACATCGCGCCTCTCTCTCTCTCTCTGCTCTCCCTCACCGCCGCTCGCTCGCTCTCCCTCGCCACCGCCGTCGCTCCTCACTCACCGCCGCCGTCGCTCTTCCATCTACTCTCTCTCTTATATGTCACCGATTTCAGTCCCTCACTCACTCGATCTTTCACAGCGTCGATTTGCACAGCGTCGACCTGCACAATGTCGATCTTCCTCCACCGATCTCCTCCGCTGCCCTCTTCCGCCCTTCTGTATTTTTCTACTCTACCGATCTACTCCGCCTCCCTCCTCAACTCAGATCTGCAAGATCTGTTTTTTTTTTTTATCTGTTATTTTTTGTTTTTGATCTATAATGATGATCTGTTATTTATTTATTTTTTGATCTGTTGTTTGATGATGATCTATGTTATGTTGTTGATAATGATCTCTGTTGATGATTTATGTTGTTGATAATTATCTCTCCCTCTCTGTTTGGTTTTTTTTTTGTCTAGGGAATTTCAGAGTCGGGGAAACCCGATCCTCGTTAGGGGACGGGAACGGGGATGGCAATAAGTTCCTCGTCGGCGATCGGGGCCAAGGACGGGGAGAATTTTACCATCGAGGATCAAGGACGGGGAGGGCGATCCCCGGCCCCGTCCCGTCCCGCCCCGCCCCGTTGCCATTCCTAGTGATGACTCATGCGGAAGAACAATCTTGTTAAAATTTAAGGCTATGTTTGGTTTAGATTTCAAAACATAGTTCTACCACTGATTTGATTGTGGTATTTGATTGCAACTTTCCACTCATAATTCTACACCCATTTCTCAAAACTCATTTCAAACTATAATCATTACTTTTCAAAACTCATAACCAAACACACAACTCAAAACTCTTTTCAAAACTCAAAAACAACTTAATTTTTATCAATTATAGGTTGAATTAAGTTTTGAAAACTATTTTGAAAACTCATCACCAAACAAATTTTCTTATTTCGCATATCACATCAAACTTTGAAAACTCAATTCCACATACAATTCAACACTCTATTCAAAAACCATAACCAAACAAATTTCCTACACTGAAATCATAATTCCACCACTCACAAACTCAAAATACAACTTATACTCTCAAATCATATTTACAAAACTCTGCAAAACGCAACCTAAAATTTGAAATCTAATTTTAAATTATTCAATTTGAAATTAAAATTACAAAAATTTAATTTCTTATATATATATATATATATATATATATATTCATAATTTCAATTCAAGCATAGCGCATATAGAGAGTTGTTGCCTTGAATTCATATCACTTAAGCCTCAAATTTAGATCACTTATTTTCTTTTAAGTTTTCATTTTTTATGTTTTTTTTTTAATGTTATTACTCATTAAAACATTTGTTGTTAGTATATATAAGTACTTTTGTGAAAAACTAAAATTTTAAAAGAACAAAGATCACCAAAGATAGTAATCTAACATATGAGAGCTCATTCTTATTAGATTTGGTGAGCAAGTGGCTCTGTGTCACGATCCAAACCCGCCCCTACAGGTTTAGCGTCGTAACCGGCCAGTAATCCTTAGATTACCAAAGGCCTCTTAGCAGAATAACATATAATTAGGGGTTGCAGAAGCAAATATACAAAATATACGTAATCCATTGAGCTGTGAAGACATACATGGGACAGATAATTTAAATCTTTTATAAACTTGCGAGTGAAGTCAAAAGATACAATTTTTATACATCGCTCCATGAACATATTATTAGAAATCTTGGCCTTAAATCATAAGAAACAAAGTCTAATGCATTCACAAAAACAGCCATTAAACTTGATTTAATCCGGAACCTCCTCGGGAGGCACAAAGATTGGCTGACAAAAATTGAGACGCTAGGTCCTCAACTTTGAGCCTAGTCACATGCCTGATCACCTACATACATAATATAAATAGTGAGTGTAAGCCCAATGAATAATAACGGAGTAAAGGATTTAATGAATGAATCCATACTAGATTTAGAAAATCATAATTCAGATTCATATTCATATCCTTGTTCAAAATATACACAGAGGTCAGAGTTCATGCTTAATTATACGTGGTACATCTATTGGCACTAATAGAATAGATACAAAACAACTGCAGAACATATGGTGGTTATGAATAACCAGTTCCATAAAGGAACCTCCGGATCCGGGTAACAGAGAATAAACATGCTGAGCCCTATGATAGAGCCTCCGGTACCGAGTAACAGATTACAAACATATTAAGTTCCATGATGAAACCTCCGATACGGGGTAACAGCTAACAGATATCACATGATGCTAAGGATGCCACGAATACATTAGAAATTGGACAATCATTCATTGTACAAAACATATCATTTCAGAAAACAGATCTTAATTCATTATATAGAAAATAAATAATGTTGAACATAACTTTACTAAGTTATTACTCACAGTTGGCTTCAGATGCAGACAAATAGAGCAGACTAATCAAACGGTTTACAGCACGTGACCTACATCAACACATAACAAATACACATTTGAAACACACGTTGGAACATGCTTAACTCTTTACGTTCTATTCATAGTGTGTTTCTACACACTACCCTCATTATTATGCATTAATCTTGGCCTAGGGATGCCTGTGATGGAATGAGGATGCAAAAATGGATTTGAAAACACTTGGTCAAATTTTTTGAAAACAAGGTCCTCGCTCGAGCGTAGCTTCCCCTGCTCGAGCAGACATGCAGTGTGTGAGGGGACGTTCGAGCGCAACTTCCCACGCTCGAGCGCTCTGAAAATTTTGAAAAAGTACTGGTTATGTGTTTTTTACGCCCGACGGATGCTCGATAAACGCTCGAGCGTGAGGCTCATGTCCCCGATTGAACGCGACTCTTGCCGCTTAAACGGTCTGCAAAAACATGAAACTTCTAGGAGCAAGTATTTCACACTCGAGCGAACTTCTAGTCACTCGAGCGGAAATGCAAAAACAAAGGTGTCCGCTCGAGTGCAGAATCTCACGCTCGAGCGGAAGTACAGAATCTGAAATTTCCAGATTGCACTCCCAAGCTCCAAATTCGAATTCCACACTTCAAAACTCATCTTTTTGGGCCAAAATTCTAGAGAATATCTAAGAACTTGTAAAACATTAAGATTTGAAGATCATTTCATGAAATCAAGGCCCAAAAGTATATCAAACATGTGAAAATTCAACTTAAAATGTAAAAACATGGTATGAACATGACATGCAGGTGTTCACTTGAGTTCATGGCTTCTAAAATATGATCAAATATGGTCCATTGATGAGAAATGTTATGAATCCTTCAACTTATGCTAGAATTACAACATGCATGGGGAAAATTTTTGAAAACAACTTCAAAATGCTATAAATATGCATGCATATATAGAATGACTTAACTTTCTTCAATTCTAGCTCAATCCCTACATGAATTCACCTAATTCACCTGTTTTCATACATTAATCAACTACATTACAAGGTCAAAGACTAAAACTCTTACCTAAAGTCTAAATTGCACAAGTGAGGAAGCTTCAATTCTCAAAGTCTTGGCAAATCTCCAATAGTTACTAGCAATTCTCTTATATCCTAACTTTTGATCTCAATTTTCTTTTATCTCTCTCTCTCCCACGTTTTGCTTGTGTGTGTGAGCTCAAATGTATTGAAATGAAGAAAAAGAAAGAGTGAAGGCATATAAGAAGCCTTATAGAGGCTCACTTAATGATAATTAATTAAAGCTAATTAAGTGGGCATTAAATTAATCTAATTTAATCGTTCCAAATCGAATGTTAATTAAACCTATCATAATGTTCTAAAAATTCCAAATAACATATAATTCAAGTCAATTTCTGAATTAGATGCCGATAAGGCCTTCAATTCGTGAACCGAAACGGAATCATGAACAGATCTTTCTACGTTAAACAGATATAAACACACATAATATAAACACACATAAGGCAACACATGATGCAACATTTCACATTAATTACTTATTAGGCATAATGTGACAACCCTCACTTCTGATTAGCGTTAAATTGTGATTAGGCATGATAAGTAATTGATTAAGATGAGATCCTAGCTTGATTTCATTAGCATGTTGCTTAATTGCATTTCCATCTGTTGAACCACAAAATGATATGTTCATGTTTTACTTTCGAATTGCGAATTGAAAGCCTTATCGGTGACCGTTTCAGAAATTGATTAGTGTTATATGCTAATTAGGATTTATATGATTTTATGGTAGGTTTAATTAAAATTTGATTTGGAATGATTAAATTAGAATTGTTAATGTTAAATTATTTGAGCCTAGATTATTTACAAGTGTGCCATTGAGTGGGCCACATTTACAAGCATTGTTTGGGGTTAATTCATACACTTTGACACACCACTCTTCAGCCATATTCTTGCCAAAACCGAGAGAGAGAGAGAGAGGGAGAGTAGGAGAAAAATTGATGTAACAAGAATTGGCTTGGAAAATTAGAGGAATTGAAGGAGAATTGCAAAATTGGGCTACCACACTTTGAATTCAAGACTTAAGGTAAAAAATTCATTATCTTTATTATGAATTTAAGTTGTTTCATGCATGGTTCATGGAAAATTGGTGATTAGAGTCAAGAATTAGTTTAAAGTGTTGTTTTGAGAGTGATTTCATGCATGCATGTCCATATCATAGGATGTTGAGGTTGTTTTCATGAAATTCTTACATGCATGTTCATATTTTAGTTATAGTCCATGAATTCACCATGTTCTTGAGCTCAATCTTGCATTTGATCATGTTTTGGAGCATTAGAGTTCATGAGAACTCATGCATGTTATGTTCTTGCATTGTTCTTCAAGTTTCATTGAAATTTGTGTTCAATTGGCATACTTTTGGGCTTTGATTTTGTAAAATGATCTTCAAGACATGTTGTATTATGAGTTTCCAAGTGTTTTCTAAAAAATTGGCCCAAAAGATTGAGTTTTGGCATGTTTGATTCTTGGTTTAAGCTTTGGAAGCAAATCTGGAAAACCCAGATTTTGGCTTCCACGCTCGAGCAACCACTTTTGTGTTCAGGGCTCTGCTTGAGCGACGGAATGCTGGCTCGAGCGTAAATTACAACCTCTCAGGTTCTTTGCGTGTGCAGACGCACGCTCGAGTGACAAGACCTATGCTCGAGCGAGGAACTGTGTCTCACGCTCAAGCGAGCATCGAGCGGAGAATTTCAGCAACCAGTACTTTTTGCATTTTTACAAATCGCTCGAATGAGGGAGTCTATGTTCGAGCGACCCCTCTGTTTTGGTAAACTCGCTCGAGCGGAGAAAGCCACGCTCAAGCGAGACCCCTGTTTTCAGCAAATTTTGTAGAGTGTTTAAAAGTACATTTTTGCATCCTCATTTCATCATAGGCATTCCTAGGCCATGTTTAAGGCATCTTAATGAGGATAATGTTATAGAACCACACCAAGTCAAGTTAAGGGCTAAGTTATTAATCCCAAGTGTGTAACTTAGTGGGCGTTCGTTCTGCAACTGTGTAGGGTTAGCACCCGAGGACGCTGATTAGCCTGCCTATAGCCCATTAATCTGTGAGTAACAATGTTGTAAATTCAAGTATTATTGATTGATATTGATTGATATTGATGTGTTGTGATATTGATATTACAAGGATTCCTATTATATAGGAGAGGATTTGGGTAGTAGGTGAGGAGTAGGTGAGGGTACATTGGTGGTAGGTGTAGTAGGTGTGGTAGTAGGTGGTGGTAGGTGTAGGTACATTTTAACAGCCCCCCGCAAACTCAAGGAGGATAGGAACTAACCAACTTGAGTTTGGAGAGAGTTACAAAACAAGAAAATACATAAAAATAAAAGAGGATAAGAGACACTGTATGGTCGTGTCAGACCATTGGTGAAGACACTGGATGGTGGTGTCATAACGTTGTAGAGGACACTGTATGGGGGTGTCATAACCATGTAGAAGACAGTTTATGGGGTCATGTCGGACCGTTGTAGCAGACACTGTGTGGTCGTGTCAGACCGATGTAGAAGACAGTTTACGGGGTCATGTCGGACCGTTGTAACAGACACTGTTGTGGCAGTTGTTGTGACAGTTTACGGAGTCTTGCTGGACCCTTGTAGAAACTAACCGGAATCAATGTCGGGACAGTTTACAGAGTCTTGTCGGACCCATAAAGGAGCTAACCGGAATCAATGTCGGGACAGTTTACAGAGTCTTGTCGGACCCTTATAAAGTCGCACCCTCAAAAGGTGTGCCCAATCTATCAAAAGGCGTGCCATCAAAAGGCGTGCCCAATCCATAAAAAGACGAGCCATCAAAAGGCGCGCCAGACACGCGGTGATGCACGTGATCGACAGTGCGCGTGTCGGCCTCTTCGTCATGTTCTATATAAATCAATGCGGAGGCTGAGGCAGAAAACCTGCTAAAATCTTCTGAAAAAATCTTCCTTGCCTGAGAGAGAAACTCTGTAATACTCTGTAACCAACCCGTCTCTGAAACACTTAGCAACATGGCCTCTTCTTCCCGTCCAGCTACCCAAAACATGGCCTCCTCTTCCCGTGGGCTACTTACGCTCTTTCCAGAACTGAATGAGTCCACAAGAGAAATAACTGGTGCGGTGGCCAGTGAACCTCAACCAAACACCTCTGTGTTTGCTCCGTTGAACTTTCCGATGCGGTCGGTGGAGCAAAAAATGGCGGTGCAAACTGATATTGAGGCCAATCAGTATACTCTGAAGTCATGCGTGGAAACCATGACTGCGGTCACAAATTTGTCGCACCGGCTGCAGAGCAGGACAAATGAGGTGCAACAGTTAAACTCCCAGCTGGCTCTGCTCCAACGCATGTATAAGGATGCGCGAGCAGAGATAAGCGTGCTAAGGGCAGAAAACAAGGAGCTGAAGCGGAAGGCCACCGTGATGTTCCGATTTGGAGGGCCGCCATATGCTGCAGTGGAGGAGTATGGGGGAGTGAACGTGCTTGGCGGCGTGGAAAACACGGAGGCAACACCGTCAAGGACTGCCCAGGACAGAGGCAAAAAGAAGAGACCTGCAGTAGAGTAGAGGAGAAAAATTCCGCCTGTGGATGAGGTTGTTGTGTGTGGGTTTTTTTTTTTTTTGTGTAAAATGGTGAGCGGGGTTGATCCCGATATAAATAAAATGAGTGTATTGTGCAAATCCGAATGGCGTGAAGGGACAAGACGGAGCAGAAAAATTAAACTGGAATGAAAGTTTTTTTTTTTAATAAAATAATAATAAGAATAATAATAATAAATAAATAAAAGGAAGTGGGGAACAAGGAGGGCATCAATAAGTTTGATAATTAAAAAAAAAAGTTTGGGCGGTGGATGCAAAGTGAGGAGAGAGAGTGGATGTAAAGTGATGAAAAAAATAAAGAAATAAAAGAAGAAAAGTAAAAAAGGGTGGTGAAACCAATTATGGTGGGGGGACAAAAAGAGAGAGAGATGTGACGGCCCGTGGTAGGGTTTGATTTGTGCCCTGTTCCGTGAGTTGCCAGTGACAATGAAAGGTTGGAATCAAAACAACGGCAAAGGAAGCAAGATTAAGCAGAGTGCATGTCTAAGGCAGTTTGAATTGGTTGGGGGGGAAGACACACACACACACACACTGAGATCTTCAGATCCAATCACAGAAAAGCTCCCCATATATTTCAGATCCAAAGTCTCCCACCATCAAACCATTCAGATTATTATATATGGTTTTTAAGCACAGGCGCAAGGATTGTCAAGGAGAAGCACATCTTGATCGGCACTCCTGAAGAGCAAGTAGCCAAAGGCGAGGCCGACGACGATGGCGAGGAAGACGCCGGCGTTGAAAGACATGACAGCGAGCATAAGGAGGTATCCGAGGGCGGAGTTGACCCCGAAGAGGAGGGCTCCAGCGAATCTGGCAGGGCTCCAGCGGCCGCCGGAGGCGGAGGAGATGGTGGTGGAAGTGAGCTTCGAAGACGAGGGCTTCAGAGGGTCCTGTGACGACGTGACTGGGCGGCTCAGCCTCGGCAGAGAGGCGGTCGAGGGAGGAGCAAGGGGCGCCGAAGTAAGCGACGGGAGTGAGAGGGAGCGGTTGGTCTTTGAGCTCCTGAGACATGGCGCCGATGATGGCGCAGAGGCGGTGGTGGTGGTCCTCCGTGGAGTGATGTGGATTTGCACCTAGGACATGGTATGATCTTGTATGGTCTCTTGTCTGTTATTGTTTGATCAGGATGATGATGATCATCAGCTTTGTTTGGATGATCATTTTGTGTTGTTTGATTTGTACTGCGATTGTTGTGCCAAATAGCTTGATGCCTTGTGCTCCTCCATGATGAACATCCGCCATGGAGAGAGAGAGAAAATGTTGAGAGAGAGCAGCGGAGTGAAGGTATATGTAGAGGTCCGGCGGGCGGCCAAGGCGAGGCTGCCGCCCGCCGGTGAAGCAGAATTACTAGCTTCTCAACCTTGCTCTGATACCATGTTAAAATTCAAGTATTATTGATTGATATTGATTGATATTGATGTGTTGTGATATTGATATTACAAGGATTCCTATTATATAGGAGAGGATTTGGGTAGTAGGTGAGGAGTTGGTGAGGGTACATTGGTGGTAGGTGTAGTAGGTGTGGTAGTAGGTGGTGGTAGGTGTAGGTACATTTTAACAAAAGCTATATTCAATTATAATTATTTTCTGAATGATTGACTGCACTGTTTTCTGAAATGACATTATTTACTGAATGAATGTTTGTCCTATTTGTAAACTGTACTCGTGGCATCCATAGCAACTTACTGTTACTGTTACTGCTACTGCTACTATACTGTCACTGTTATTGCTACTGTTACAGAGATCTCTGTCAGTTCCAATGTATGGAACTACTACTGTTTACTGTTTTGATGGCCATCAACTGACTGTTCGGTCTATTAAGACCTACTGTACTGTTCTGCTATTGGATGTACCACATATGACTACTATGGTTTCTAAATGACTGTTCTGACATGAACTATTAGTCACTGATTGAATAATTGATCTACTGATGCAAATGACTGTTTTAATTACTGAAAGGACATTCATTTTTAACCTCTTTACACAATTGTTATTTACTGGGCGTTAGTTCACTGTTTATATTTATATGTAGGTGTCTAGGCACCGGACCGGAGCTAGAAGCGTCAAGTTAAGCTCATGTTTTGTCAAGCTAGCCATTGTGCCTCACTTCGAGGTTTCGAGTCCATTCAAGCCAAGCATGTTTTTGGAGTGTTTTAGATTCACCCTTTTGTCTCTATTTTGTAACGAATGTTTAAGACTTTTGACTGTACAGTCATGGTGAAGGGATTGGATCCCTAACCTGTATGTTATGTGTATATGATGTATGTATATATGTTTTGGTTATGAATGTGGCTTGTTCATAAAAGTCTTTTTCCATTCAGATTTTCACAGCTCATTGGACATCTTTTACTTACTGTTTGGCTTCCGCCAGCCCCTTACTTTGTATTATTGTTGATATTGTTAAGTAGGCCTTGGGTAATCACGGATTACTGGCCGGCTACGATGCTAAACCCATAGGGGCGGGTTTGGGTCGTGACACATAACTAAGCATGGATTAACGCTAATCATGGGTCAGGGTTATTATACTCTGGGCAACAATTCCATAAGAATAAGGCAATTTTCATTTAGTTTAAATATGCTTTCAGTTTTTGCTTGGTAAGATTGTCACGCCCCGAAATTTGGAAAATTAAATATTAAATTAGGACTAAATCTCAACCAATATTCCATCATCCAAATCTTAGGGGTAAAACAAAATTTAAACGTTCACGTCTTCAAAGGGTTTAAATAAATTTCCATGCTCAAAAGATTACAAGAGGAAAAAAAAAAAAAAACTAACAAAACGCCAACCAAACCATCAACCATAATTTTATAACTGTTCAATACCTCCAACATTAAAGTAGCAACAAATAGTCAAAACAATTTAAATAATGTAAAGTTACAAAATAACCCACCATGCCAAATTATCAAAACACTAAGGTCATAAAAATATAATATATACATAAACTAATATTAACCCTAAGCTCAAGAAAATAAAAGAAGTCCAAACGGCATGTCCAACTACTATAGTTATTTCTTTTCACCACCGTAGTTACCACCGTAGTCCCAACTAATCTTGCAAAGGAAGCTCGACTGCGCTCAAACAGAACGCAACCGAGTTGCCAAGAGACAAAACGGGTCAGTATACAAGTATACTGGTATGAGTACAAAAATTTGACACCCGCGTGCACTAGACACAAACAAAAGTACATTTAATTCTTATTATGAGACAAGGCAAGTAGTTCTACCCGCACTGAGACGAATGGGTAGTTTCCTGAGATGCGGTGGCATTTAATTTCTTACCCGTACACAACTAAATATAAATTAAGTATAAAATAAACAAAATAAACATAAAAATACGATAGGCTAGCCGTACATAAAAAAATTAGCAAGACCCATAATTCTGCACACAAAAAAAAAAAAAGTTAATATAATTTAATCATAAGTAAATTGTTGAAGAAGTAAAAAAAATGCACTATTTCGTGCTTAAATAATTCGAATTGACCAAAACTCAAATAACAAAATTTGTACATAATCAAATTTTCTGTAAGGTAAGGTGAACGAATTTAGTAGAAACTGAACAGGTTAAGAGAAAAACTTGATAGAAGAACCTAGACGGAATTCAACCGAAAAATTTGAAGCTGAAAACGAAAAGAAACTACCCTAAGATGATTTTTTTTAGAAATTTTCAAAAAATGAAAAGTGTTCAGAATAAGGTTTTACTTCAGTTTACGCGAAGCCAATAAAAATGAGCTCGTTTCGTGGGTTAAAATAGCATCTAAAATCTGCATTGTTTGAATAAATAAAAACTATTATAACCAAGATCATCCGATTACAAGTTCTAATCGATCTTTTTAGTACAAAGTTAAAATAAAAAAGTTGTCTAAAATTACATATATATGTCTCTGCCCAAATTTCATAATTCATCAATGTCACGACCCGAACTCGCCCCTATGGGTTTAGCGTCGTAACTGGCCAGTAATCCTTGAATTACCAAAGGCCTCTGAACAGAATAACATAATATAGAGGCTGCGGAAGCAAATACACCAAATTAACATAGTCCATAGAGCTGTGCAGATATACATGAGACAGAAATTTTCAAAACAAACTTATATATATACAGATGTGACGTCAAAATATAATAGTCTTACGTCACTCAGTTACACAGATAGGGTCAAAAGGGTACTTTGCCCAAGTACAAATATACAAACAAGCTCAACTAAAACCTTAACATAATCCTCTCAAAAGAAACCTCCTCAGAAGGCACGGTAGTTGGTTGACAAAACAGAAACATAGGCCGTTAACTCTGGGCCTGGTCACGTGTCTGCTCACCTACATACATAATATAAGTAATAAGCTGGAGCCCAATGGATAATAACAGAGTAAAGAGGTTTAATGAATATTGTCCATAACAGTTACAAAAAACAGAATTCAATAGTTGTCAGAAATGAATTTGTAATTATGTTAAAAAATCATAGTACATAACAGATACATTTTCAGAGTCGTATTCATAATTAGAACTTGCAATTAATTATACGTGGCACATTCATTAGCACTAGCAGAAACAGTTGACCCATAAAGGGACGGCCATAAAGGCATATAATTGACCCATTAAGAGACAGCCATAAAGGCATACAGTTGACTCTCGTGCACGGAGACGGTACAGTTGACTCATGAGATATACAGTTGGCCCATAAAGGGACGTATACATAAAGATCCATAACAATTCGCTCATGAGACGTACAGTTGACCCATAATTAGGACGTAACAGAACAGATAACATATGTCATCTGAAACTAAGAATGCCACTAGTACATTTCAGAAATACTGGACAACCATTTATTCATACAAAAAACAATATTTCAGAAAATAGTTCATCTTATATCATTCAAAAAATACTTATAATTGAATATAGCTTTACAAAGTTATTATTCACAGATAACAGAGGCTCTAAGGTAAACAGACAGAATAAGCAAATCAGATGTCTTGTGGCGCGTGACCTACATAACATAACAGATACACGTTGGAACACACGCTCGGAGTGTACATAACTTATTTCATTATTCTCAGTGTGTTTCTAGCCCTTACCCTCATTATGGTGTCTTAATCTTGGCCTAAGAATGCCTAGGATGGAATGATGATGCAAAAATGTACTTGAAAATATTTTTCAAAACTTGTTAAAAACAAGGTTCACGTTCGAGTGTGGCTTTCCTCGCTCAAGCGGACATGCAAAATGTAAGGGTCTGCTCGAGCGTAACTTTCTTCGCTTGAGCAGTCTGCAAACTTTTGACAACAATACTGGTTGCTCAGTTTTCACGCTTGACAGACGCTCAACCCTAGTTTGTGCGTGACTTTTGTCGCTCGAGCGATCTGCAAAACATATGGACTTCTGGAAACATGCATTTCACGCTTGAGCGGGCTTCAGGTCGCTCGAGCGGAAGTGCACGCACTCAGAGTGGTCGCTCGAGCGTAAACTCCTACGCTCGAGCGTAGGTGCAATTCTGGAATTTCCAGATTTGTTCTCCAAGTTCAAAACTCGATCTTTAAGCATCAAAACTTGATTTTTCTGGGCCAAAACTTGAGGAACACTTAGAAACTGATAATATATCATTAATTAAGGACCTTTTCAAGAAATCATGGCCAAATAGCTTACTAATTGTGCAAAAATTCAACTTAAAATTTATGTATAATCCATGAACAAGACATGCATGAATTTCTTTGAACTTAAGCTTCTCAAAACATGATATGAATGCATACATGATATGACTTAGTTTTCTTCAATTCTAGCTCAATTCCTACTTGAATTCACTTGATTCACTTGTTTTCATACATTAATCAACTATATTACAAGATCAAATGCTAATTTTCTTACCTAAAGTTTGAATTTGTGACAACCCTCACTACTGTTTACTGATAACACCACTGAGTAGTGCTAATCTATGATTAAGCATGTTAATTGACTGATTGACTGAAATTCTGAACTGATTGATTGAGTGTGTTAGTTTGAATGCAATTCTATCTGTTGACTGCTAAATTACCTGTTCATGTTTTATGTTTAAACTGCAAATTGAAGGCCTTATCAGCGGTCGAATCCAAAATTGATTAATGTTTTATGCTAATTATGAATTATGTGATTTTATGGTAGATTTAATTGAAATGTGATTTGGTATGTTTAAATTGGATTAAATAATGCTAATGTACAAGAGTTGGACATAATTGCCATTTTGCCATTAGTGGGCTTTGCTAGACAATTGTTTAGTCTTGACTTATCTATGCTATACATCATTCTTGTTCATTTGTGAGAGACCAAAACCGACTAGAGTAAGAAAGTGAGAGAGTGAGAGAAATTGAGTTCAATTTGAAGGTTTTGCTTGGAAATTATAGGAATTGAGGAGTAATTTGCATAATTGAGCTCCCTTATCTTACATTCAAGACCTAAGGTAGGACATTTGCCTCCTTGTTTGTGAATTCAAGTTAATTGTTGCATGTTCATGGTAAATAGGAGCTTAAGATCATAAATTGGTTGTAGATTGTTGAATTGAGGCTTAATTCATGCATGCATGTGCATATCTTGAGGTTTTAAGTTGTTTTCATGGAAATTCTTTCATGCATGTCCATAATATTGTTATAGTCCATGAATTTATCATGATCTTGAAGGAATTGGCTCATTTGTTCATGTATTGGAAGCTTTGAAGTTGTTTAAATTCATGCATGTTGCATGTTCATCATGTTCATCATGTTCTTGAATTTTGAGTTGAAATTGTGTTTAATTGACTCACCTTTGGGCCTTGATTTTACAAATTGAGCTTTGAATCATGTTATATTATGAGTTTACAAGAGTTTTCCAGAAAATTGGCCCAAGAGGATCGAATTTGGTGTTTTAAAACTTGGTTTTGAGCTTGAGGTTCAAATATGGAATTTCCAGAATTTGGACTCACGCTCGAGCGGGGAAAGTGGCGCTCGAGCATGGAATACGTGTTCCCAGCACTTTCATTTGTTTTACAGTCCGCTCGAGCGGGGAAATGAACGCTCGAGCGGGGACCTGAGTCACACGCTCGAGCGGGGGTCGAGCGTCCGTCGAGCGTGAATTTGGAGCATCCAGTACTTTTGCAGTCTGCTCGAGCGGTAAAAGTCGCGCTCGAGCGGAGCTCCTTTGTCAGCATGTCCGCTCGAGCGGCGAAAGCCACGCTCGAGCGGGACCCTGTTTTCTGAAAATTTTGAAAATTGTTTTTAAAGTACATCTTTGCATCCTCATTCCATCCTAGGCATTCTTAGGCCTAGTTTAAGACATCTTAATGAGGATATTGTTGAAGAACCACACCGAGGCAAATTAGGGATTAAGTTATTATTTCCCAATTGTGTAGCTTAGTGTGTGTTCGTTCTGTAACTATGTAGGGTTGGCATCCGAGGACGCTCACTAGCTTATCTGTAGCACAGAACTCTGCGAGTAACATTGTCATAAAGATATGTTCAATTGAGATTGTTTTCTGAACGAATGACTGAACTGCTTTATGAATAATACTGTCTACTGAATGAATGTTTATCCTATTTGCGAACTGTATTTCATGGCGTCCATAGCAATATACTGTTACTGTACTGTACTGCTACTATCACAGAGATCTCTATCGGTTCCCATGCTTGGAACCACTACTGTTTACTGATATGATGGCCATCAACTGACTGTTCGGCCTGTTAAGACCTACGGTACTGTTTTGCTATTGGATGTACCACTTATGACTGCTATGACTGAATAACTGTTATGCTGATATAAATGACTATTTTCGATACTGAAAGGACATTCATTCTTAACCTCTTTACGCATATGCTATTCACTGGGCTTTAGTTCACTGCTCATATATATATGTAAGTGTACAGGCACCGGACCGTTGCTAGGAGCATCAGGGTTAACTCTAGTTTTGTCAAGCCAACCTTTGTCCCTCACTTTAAGGTTCCAGATCTGTTCAAGCTTAAGCTGTTTGGGGTGTTCTAAGATTCCCCTTTTGTTTATGTCATGTATAGACTGAATGATACTTGTATTGTACTGTTCTAATAGGGATTAGGTCCCTGTTCTGGATGATTGTATATATAGTGCATACTGTTTTGTACTGAATGTAATTATGTATGAAAAGTCTTTTTGCATACAGACTGTCACAGCTCATTGGACATCTTATAATTACTGTTTTGGCTTCCGCCAGCCCCTGTACTCTGTATTACTATTTTACTGTAAAGCAGGCCTTTGGTAATCTCAGATTACTGGCCGGTTACGGTACTAAACCCATAGGGGCGAGTTTGGGTCGTGACAGAATTGCACAAGTGAGGGAGCTTCAATTCCCAAATTCTTTACAAATCTCCAATACTTCTTGGCAATTCTATCATATCCCAACTTTGATCTCAATTGCCTTCTCTCTTACTCTCTCACGTTGTGCTTGTATGAGGGAGAAAGAATAAAGGCATATAAGAAGCCTTATATAGGCTCACTTGAAGATAATTAATTAAAGCTAAATAAGTGGGCATTAAATTAATCTAATTTATTCGTTCCGAATCAAATTTCAATTGAACCTACCATAAAATTTTAAAAATTCTAATTAACACAAAAATCAAGTCAATTTCTGATTCGGATGCCAATGAGGCCTTCAATTCACAAACCGAAACGAAAACACGAACAGATCTTTCTACGTTAAACAAATATAATCACAAAATAGTACAACACATATGTAATTAATTCAGAATTTGAACTCAAGAACTTATTAGGCATATTAAGCATGAATTAACGTTAATCATGGGTCAGGGTTGTTACAATCAAGGTCATTTACTATTTTTCAAGATGTACAAATCAAAACAATTCAAATTATACCTATAAGTTCATATATAATTCTTTGTACCTTAACTCCACCACATCAGCCCTTTACTTTCGACCTACGCATATATCCCATGTGCCTCCTGTATACCTAACACCGCTCCAAAGCCAAACTTGCATGGGGATATTGTCCCGAGTTTGACCCACACTCCCTGGATGGTTAGCATATATGTACGCACGTAAATCAAAGCCCTCGTCTACTCATGAGAACGAGACAACAATATATATATACACAATCTCTCATCTACTCATGAGAACAAACATAACGATGCCAAGCCTAAGGCATTTACATAAATCTCATAATTCTCACCTTTTTTTTTTATACACTCTTTCTCCCCAACACTCAAATAAAACAACAATCCATAGAGTCATGGTACAGTATAAGGAATTTATCTATGGATTGTAAGTTTATTTTAATTTCATATAACCACGAGTGTGATTATAACCATAAAATAAATACATATAAAAACCCTAAACCTAACATACACAACTAATCAAAACAATTAAAATCAATCTATCATCTTCATGTAAATACAAGATCAAACTGACATCAAATAAATAAAAACAACAAATTAAACATAAATCAAGGGAAGTAGGTTTTGTACTCACAACTATTTTTGAAGCTCAAAGAATCACTTAGAGAATCAATGGAACCACCAAAATAAAACCCAAACCCTTTTTTTTTTCCTCCGCTCTTCTTTCTTGCCATACCTTTGTTCTCTCTCGGTTTCTCAAGGATTGATCACTTTCTTCCTCTCTCTCCCTTCTGCGGCTATTGCTGAAAATTCTTCCACAAAAAGTGATTAAACCTAGGTCTAGTATATTATATCTAATTGACTATTATATTTATATCTTACACATATAACATAAATACAATATACATAAATATGATATATATTTTATCAATATATAAAATACTTTTTTCATATATAAAATATATTAATATTCAGATTAATTATATATAATTAACTATCACAATTAATTAATTAAACAACACATTAAATTCTCATGTAACCACACAATTAATAAAGTCAAAAATAAAATAAGATAATAATAATAATAATAATAATAATAATAATAATAATAATAATAATAATAATAAATAAATAAATAAATAAAGACTTACGAAAAATCAAGGTTGCTACAATATACACACCTCAAAAGAATTTCGTCCCGAGATTCTATAGGAAAGAGTACTAAACAAAAAGCTTCAGGTGCACATGCCAAACTTTCTCTTACAATTCTCAAGTGATATCATTCACATCCTCGTTCTATTACATTTTCACCAAGTTCACTTTCTTGTGCCATAAATGCCTTACATCTCGATCTAGAATAGTAACCGGTCGCACCACATACGTTAAGTCGTCACTAATCCTCAACATTTCTGGTGATACTACTTGGGAAGAGTCTTGTACACAGTTCCGCAATAAAGAAACATGGAACATGTTGTGAATTATAGCTAAAACAGATGGTAGAGCTAATTTGTAAGCCACATTACCAATCTTCTCAGTGATCTTGTATGGTCCCACAAATTTAGGTGCCAACTTTCCCTTCTTTCCGAACCGCATGATACCCTTCATCGGCGAGATCTTAAAAAATACAAAATCTCTAACATTCAACTCAACTCTTTTACGTTTTCTATCAACGTAACTCTTTTGACGACTCTGTACAATCTTAATACGTTCCCGAATAATGTTTACCTTCTCTATGGTCTCTCTCACAAATTCTGGTCCTAACAACGGTGCATCTCTTACCTCTATCCAACAAGCAGGTGATCGACATGGCCTCCTATACAAAGCCTTAAAAGGTGTCATATTGATACTAGAGTGATAACTATTATTATAAGCAAACTCCACCAATGGCAAGTGTTTTTCCCAACTACCACCAAGATTGAGAACACAAGCTCTCAACATATCCTCTAAGATCTAATTTACCTGCTCAGTTTTCTTATCCGTCTGAGGATGATAAGCGGTGCTCAAGTCTAACCTAGCACCTAAAGCATGCTAAAAACTCTTCCAAAACTCTGCCACAAATAACGGATCACGATATGAAATTATAGAATCTGGTGCGCCATGAAGTCGCACTACCTCCCGAATATACAATCTAACCAGTTTATCTGCAGTTCAGTGAACACTGATAGGAATAAAATGAACAGACTTGGTGAGTCAATCCACTATCACCCAAATAGATTCATTACCTTGCTTAGACCGCGACAATCCATTTACGAAGTCCATAGAGATGTACTCCCATTTCCAAGTAAGGATCTCAAGAGGTTGCAAAAATCCAAATGGTCATTGGTGTTCTGCCTTAACCTGTTGACACACATAACATCGAGAAACATACTCTCCTATGTCCTTCTTCATACCTTCCCACCAAAACGTCATCTTCAGGTCATGATACATCTTAGTCCCACTAGGGTGAATGGTATATCGGGACCTATAGGCATCATCGATAATCTTTTTCCTCAATTTAACTATATTAGGTATATACAATCTGCCACTGAATCGCAATCCCTCATCTGAGTCCATAGACCAATCAGTAGGACAATCATCAATCAAATCCACCGCAACGTCATTGAGCTTGTTGACGAAGAACCTATTTAAATTCTGCATCTAACGAATTTTACCTAGTAACATCGGCTGCATGGTCAAACTACCAAGGTATGCCATCTCGACACTCTCTATTGGTTGACCATCGTGCATCGAAATTAACTCCAAGGACTTCCATTCCTGAATCATCAAAGAAGCTATATCCCATGTTGTCGACTAAGTGCATTGCAACCACATTTCCTTTCCCTGGGTAGTAAAGGATCTCGAAATCATAACTACTGATGAATTCAACTTACCTTTGTTGCCTCATGTTCAACTATTTTTGAGAAAAAAGATATTTGAGGCTCTTGTTGTGACACCCCGAACGTTTAATTGGGTACCACATAAATATTTAGAGTTATATATGATTATGGTTGCATGTGATGATAGACTATTAAATAAATAAATATATAAATCTAATTTGGCATTGGGTTATCAAATATAGGATTAATTAGAAATTATTTTGGGACAAATTAACACATTCATGGAATTATAATACTAGTTGGATTAAATTAAAGTTAAAAATAGTAAATAAATAATAATATAATAGTAATTTGTAAAGTAAATTAAAATAATTAATTTTACATCGATAAGATGTAATTTAATTGGATATACTGAAAAATTTAGCACCAAAACAAATAAATAAATAAATAGAAAGAAGAAAAGAAAGAAAAAAAATAAAAGTTTAAGCTAGTGTTGGCCCAACAAATGCCTTGCAAATATTGGCCCAAGCAAAAAGGCCCAAGTATATATATATATATATATATTGAGAAGATTTATACTTATCCAGTAAAGATGCGAATCTGTGAATTGAATCTACAATTAAGGCTCAATCTACTAGCTTAATGATGGCCTCCATACAGAGAGGATACGTGGCATTCACATCAAGGCTCGGTTTGCAGTATAAAAGGGGGGCAAAGGTGTTGTAAATAAAGAAAAGGGAAAAAAACGAAAGAAAAAAAAGGGAAAAAAAGAGTGAAAAACCGAGAGGAAGAAATTTATAGTAAGGAAGTTCTGATAATAAAGTAAGGCTAAGGGTTATAGTTAAGGTGAGTTATATTGTACCTTGATTTACCATTATACGTTTTACGAATGTTTTGAGTTACAATAGCTTCTTTTATAAAATAAGTTATATAAATAAAAGTTAGGTTTTATAAATATTTCGGTTACGTGGCTTACTTTCTAAACTCTATTTACTTAAAAGGAAACTCATGGATATGTTTGTTTAAATTTTAGAATATATTTGATTATAACCTAATAAACAATTATGTTTTGTAAGTATCACCATGGGAGTCTCACGCCTTGGGGGACTTAAATAGCCATGAGCCTCTGTTTGGCCACTTTGTGGTCCTCTGCTTGTCATGGATCCATTGAACTCTATTCTGACTGTCACTTCTATGACCTTTGTTCTGTTCTGTTTTATACCGTGGTTATGATTATTTATGTACATAATTTCTATATTCCGCCACTTTAAATAAACTATTATTTCAAATTAAATTATGTAAATATTTTAGCCTAACTGATTATTCATGGTTATTTTGTATTCCCTACACTCTTAGCATAATATTTCTCACTCTGCTCTGTGCTTATAGCTGTTACCCTTTCAGGTGACGAGATGTAAGGGAAACCCATAACCCCACAAAATGGAACCTGCACATGGACTGATGTTGAACCACTATTTTATCTTCTTTTTTTATATATATTTTTGCTTCCTTTTGTTTCTATTCGGAGCTGGTCACTGAATAACAAAATAATGAAAGCCCTAGAAATGTATTTCCTCTTTCTTAGATAATAAAATGAAGTAAAATTTATGTTTACTTATTTTTATTTCTACTTACGCAGATTAATTTGCTACGAATAAGAATAAGTTAGTAAGTTGCGATTTCAACCCTAAGCCTTCGGGGTTGGGTCGTGACACTTGTGATCTGTATATAACTCAAAGCGCTCTTCAAACAAGTAGCGTCGCCACATTTTCAACGCAAAAACAACTACTGCCAACTCTAAGTCATGAGTAGGGTATCGTCTCTCATGAGGTTTTAACTGTCGAGAAGCATAAGATACAACCTTCTAATGTTGCATCAACACACATCCCAAACCAATTCCACTCGCATTAGTAAATACTATAAACTTTTCCCTTTGTGCCGGTGTAGTTAACACCGGTGCTGTAGTCAACTATTGCTTTAATTCTTGGAAAGCTTTCTCACAATCATCTGTCCATATGAACTTCACATTCTTGTAGGTCAACTTGGTCATGGGTGCTGCAATATTGGAAAACTTTTCTATAAATCTCCTATAATAACCAGCTAGTCCTAAAAAACTTCTCACCTTTTAAGGGTTCGTGGGCTGCTTCCATTCTTTGACCACAACAACTTTTTCAGGATCTATCGCTATCCCCTAATTGGACACAACATGTCCCAAAAACTGAACTTCTTTCTCCCAGAAGTGACACTTACTGAACTTAGCGTATAATTGTTGTTCCCTCAAAGTCTGCAATACAACTTTCAAGTGTTCTCTGTGTTCTTTCTCATTCTTAGAATACACTAGGATATCATCTATGAAGATAATCACAAACTTATCTAGATACAGTTGAAAATTTATGTTCATCAAGTCCATGAAGTAGGCAGGAGCATTGGTCAAACCAAAAGGCATTATAGGAAATTCGTACAACCCATACCAGGTCCGAAAAGTAGTAAGCGGTATACTTTCCTCTGACACACCCATCTAATGGTAACCCGTTCTCAGATCAAATTAAGAGAACATGGCTGCCCCCTTCAACTGATCAAACAAGTCATCAATACTAGGTAGCGGATACTTATTCTTGATAGTCACATTGTTTAGCTCTCTGTAATATATACACATGGGAGAGTGCCATCTTTCTTGGAAACAAAGATCGCAGGTGCTCTCTACGGGGAGTTACTTGAACGTATGAACCCTTTCTGAAGCATCTCTTCCAGCTGCTTCTTCATCTCCACAAGCATTTTGTTTGTCATTTTAGAAATCGGTGTAGTTCCCGGCACTAGGTTAATGCGAAATTCTACTACTCGTCGAGGTGGAGGTCCAGGTATCTCCTGAAATACATCCTCAAACTCACATAGTACATCTACCTCACTAATATCCTATTTAGTGATTTCTACCGAGCATAGAAAACTCGTCATTACCGACTTTTCTCAATCACTAGAAGTGTGGGTAAGTCGTGGCATACTAGGAATATCTATATTTACAGTCTTTCTAGTACAATCTAGAGTCACAAAAGTATTTTCGCAGCCAATCCATACCTAAAATAATTGTAAAACCTTCAAACCCTAACACAATTAGGTCTGCATACAAGAGTCTGCCTGCAAAATCAATTTCAAAATCTTTACATATCTCATAAAGAGTAATTGCCCCTCTTAAAGAGGTCTCAATACGAATAAGTCTAGACAATGAGGTAGTTACAAGATGTTCTCTCTCTACAAACTGTCTAGATATGAAAGAATAAGAGGTACCAGTATCAAAAAGTATTCTAATGGGTTCTTGAAAAAGATTAAAGATATCTTACAGCCATCACCGTCAAGTTAAACACACAAAAAGAATTTGTTCATAAACACTTAGAATAAATTCTACTACCAAACTAAACCAGCTAACCCATGTTTCCACAATCCGAGGATCACCTAAACTCTCACAAGTCTAGGATAACCTAGAGCTCTGATACCAAACTGTCACTCCCTAAAATTTGGACAATTAAATATTAAATTAGGACTAAATCCCAACCAATATTCTATCATCCAAATCCTAAGGGTGAAACAAAATTTAAACGCTCACGTCTCCAAAGGGTTTAAGTAAATTTCTATGCTCAAAAGATTACAAGGGAAAAAAAAAAAACTAACAAAATGCCAACCAAACCATCCACCATAATTTCATAACTGTCTAATACCTCCCACATTAAAGTAGCAACAAATAGTCAAAACAACTTAAATAATGTAAAGTTATAAAATAACCCACTATGCCAAATTATTAAAGTACTATGGTCATAAAAATATAATAAATAATAAATTAATATTAACCCGAAGCTCAAGAAAACAAAAGAAGTCTAAACGACATGTCCAACAACTATAGTTATTTCTTTTCATCACCATAGTCCCAACTAATCCTGCAAAAGAAGCTTGGCTGCGCTCAAACAGAACGCACTTGAGTTACCAAAAGACAAAACGGGTCAGTATACAAATATATTGGTATGAGCACAAATATTTGACACCTACGTGCGCCAGATACAAACAAAAGTACATTTAATTCTTGTTACGGGACAAGACAAGTAGTTCCACCCGCACTGAGACGAAGGGGTAGTTTTCCGATATATGGTGGCATTTAATTTCTTACCCGTACACAACTAAATATAAATTAAGTACAAAATAAACATAAAAATATGGTGGGTAATTAGTTAGACCCACAATTCTACAAAAAAATAAGGTTAGTATAATTTAATTATAAGTAAATTACTGAAGAAGTAAAAAAAAATGCACTGTTTCATGCTTAAATAATTCGAACTGACCAAAACTTAAAGAACAAAAGTTGTACATAATCAAATTTTCTATAAGGCATAATGAACGAATTTAGTAAAAACTGAACAGGTTAAGAGAAAAACTTGATAGAAGAACCTAAACGGAATTCAACAGAAAAATCTGAAACTGAAAACGAAAAGAAACTGCCCTAAGATGATTTTTTTTAGAAAAGTTTAAAACACGAAAAGTGTTCAGAATAAGGTTTTACTTTAGTGTTATCTGAAACCAATAAAAAAAGAGCTCGTTTCGTGGGTTAAAATAGCATCTAAAATCTGTATTGCTTGAATAAATAAAAACTATTATAACCAAGATCATCCGATTACAAATTCTAATCAATCTTTTTAATACAAAGTTAAAATACAAAAGTTGCCTAGAATTACATATACATTTCTCTGCCCAAATTTCATAATTCATCAAGGTCGTTTACTATTTTTCAAGATGTACAAATCAAAACAATTCAAACTATACCAATAAGTTCATATTTAATTATTTGTACCTTAATTCCACCACTTCGGCCCTTCACTTCCGGCCTACGCATATATCCTATGTGCCTCCTGTATACCTAACACGGCTCCGAAACCAAACTTGCACGGGGATATCGTCCCGAGTTTGACACACACTCCCTGGATGGTTAACATATACATACGTGCGTAAATCAAAGTACTCGTCTACTCATGAGAACGAGACAACAGTATATATATTTACACAATCTCTCATCTATTCATGAGAACAAATATAACAATGCCAAGCCTAAGACATTTACATGAATCTCATAATCCTCACTTTTTTTATTTTTTTTTATTTTTATACACTTTTTCTCATCAACACTCAAATAAAACAATAATCCATGAAATCATGGTGGAGTATAAGGAATTTATTTATGGATTATAAGTTTATTTTAATTTCATATAACCATGAGTGTGATTATAACCATAAAATAAATACATATAAAAACCCTAAACCTGACATACACAACTAATCAAAATAATTAAAATCACTCTATCGTATTTATGTAAATACAAGATCAAACTAACATCAAATAAATAAAAATAATGAATTAAACATAAATCAAGGGAAGTGGATTTTGTACTCACAATTATTTTTGAAGATCAAAGAATCACTTAGAGAATTAATAGAGCCACCAAAATAAAACCCAAACCCCTTTTATTTTTTTCCTCCGCTCTTCTTTCCTACCATATCTTTGTTCTCTCTCAGTTTCTCAAGGATTGATCACACACACTCTCTCTCTCTCCCCCCGCGGCTACTGTTAAAAATTCTTCCACAAAAAGTGATTAAACCTAGGTCTAGTATATTATATCTAATTGGCTATTATATTTATATCTTACACATATAACTAAATACAATATACACAAATATGATATATATTTTATCAATATATAAAATACTTTTTTTTATCTATAAAATATATAAATATTCATATTAATTATATATAATTATCTACTACATTAAATTAATTAAACAACACATTAAATTCACATATAACCACACAATAAATAGAGTTAAAAATAAAATAGGATCATAATAATAATTAATAAATAAAGACTTACGAAAAATCAAGATCGCAAAAAAAGATATAATAGAGATGGGTTAAATTATAAATCAAGTAAATATTAATTTCTGTATGAAAAATGTAGGTAATCATTTATTGTTGCCGGTGGTATTTTGGCTTAAAAAATGCTAACGATCCTTAGCCTCCGTTTGGCAAGCAAAAAGCCAGGCTTTTTTGGCTAAAATAGCCACAAAAAACAAAATAGGCTATTTTAGCCACAAAAAACAAAACATCAAATCCAACCCATAATCATTACAATCCTCTCTCACAAAAAAAACTAAAAAAGTCAAAAAGCCAAAAAGCCCTTTCCAAACCAGGCTAAAATAGCCCAGGCTAAAATAGCTAAAAAGTCAAAAAGCCAACCCACTTCCCAAACGAAGGCTTAGTATTACTAAATTATCAACAATTCACAATGAGGTGTGGTCCCTCACTCATATGTGAGGTTGCATTCATTTGTTAGATTTTACAGATTCTCGATAAACTTAGGCTAGCCGTACTTATTGAGGTTTGAAGAGTACTATAATATTTGGAACCATGACGAGTCAACTTTTGGGATCAAAATTTAAGGTTCACCTTACCCCTTCATTAAGACACCCCGAATGAATTAGTTGGTATTATAAATGTTTGAAATCACGAGCAAAAATAGTAATAATAAGTGAAAATGACAAAGGCACTTCACTTCTCAATCATAAAGCAAAGTTTCACAATCCTTTGAGTTATCTTTTTCCTTTCCATGTTACCTTTTCCTCCTTATCCATTTTCGGAAAAATCAATAACTGAAGGGTTTAACCATTTTGCCTTATTTATAATTGATTTAATATAGTTTACTAATTTAGTTGACGATGATAATGTTTTGGGAAAAAAGAAGTCATCATTTCAAGTGAAAGGGAAGTTTGCAAAAGGGAAGTTCTCATTTTGAGACCTTCTTCTCTTACTTTCTTTTTTTTTTTTTTTTTTTATAAAAAGATTTATTTTTAATGGAGCTTATTCATATTATTTATAATGATTCTGCCAATGTCAATCAATCAAGCATAAATGATTTTATTTCTTAGTTTTTTATTATCACCAACATTAAAATTGTCATTATTTTTTTACTTTTTTCAAAATATTATAGATCCGGAAATATCAAACAATACTCTTCTTATTCAATGTATTGTATAACTTTTTAGTTGACATGAAAATATTACAGTGACTATCTTGAATATAGCAATGGGTTGAATATTTAAAAAGGAGCCGTGCTTCCGACCCCCAGTGGGGGTCGCACTCCCAATGACGTGACAGCATGGGGTTGACAGAAAATATTAAAAAAATAATAATAACAATTTTTTTTTTTGAACCAATCACACGTGACCCCTAGTACCCCACTGGGGTCCGAAGCTTTTTCCTTTAAAAAGAAGCTTTTATTGAGTTGTTCATTAGTTTGTTACTTAATATTTTTAGCCTGAATTAGCGTTTATTTTTGAAGTTTTTTTATTTTAATATATATTTTTTTAACCTATTATGATTGCCTAAGCATACTCCCAAGCCATAGAGAAACGAAGAGAAAATGACAAAAAAGTGAAAACAAGAAGAATGATAATGTAATTATTTATGGTCAAGTCATCTCTTAAACTTTACGAAAAGTCTTCATTGATTGCCTACTTCGTTCATGAGAAATAAGCAGAGTCACACACCCTACGCCATTTATAAAGATAGATAGATAGAAAAGATTGAAAATTGAGTTTTTTAATTTTGTATTTTAGGAAATATTTTTAAAATTTTAAATATATTTTTTATTTTTTTAGATGTATCTTACTTAAATGTATATAAAAAATAAAAAATTTGTGAAAAATATTTTAAAAAATTAATAAATACATAAAAATATTAAAAAAAATGTACAGAATTCTCGTATTTTCTTTTTCGTATTTTTGATATTTAGGGAATTTTTAAAATATTTTTTTCATAATTTTTTTACTTTTTAGGTATATTTATATTAGGTATATCTAAAAAGTAAAAAAAAAAATATTTAAAATATCAAAAAAATTAAGTAAAAATAAAAAAACACTGAAAACAAAAAAAAAAATGAATTTTTTAAAAAGTATTTTTAAAAAAATGAAACCAACCAAAATGAATAGAGTTAAAGAGTGATATGTGGAGCTCACACGTCTTAGTAATGAGTAAATATTTTTTTAAATATATCTTGTCTAATATATGAGTAATTGATAATTTAGTAAGAAAAATATTAAAAATAATCTTCAATATTATTGTTAGAATAAAAAAAAAACAAAAAAGTAACAAATTTATTAAAATATATAAAAACATTATAAATAATTTCACATTTCATTCCATTAGTAGAAAGGGTAATTTTATATCAGTGAAGATTGAAAAAAACATTTTTAAATTAGTAAAAAAATATTATAAATATAAAAAATCAAATTAAATAATTTTTTTTATAAAATTGTAATTAATTTTTGAAGAGATATCAAACATGTAAATTCCCCATAATAAAAAGTTTTATTATATATATATATTATTAAGTAAAAGTTAAATTTGGTGTCAAAACATTTATGTTATGTCACGCAAAAAATTTATTTAATCTAAAATAAAAAATTATTATTAAAATATGTAAATAATATTTAAATTTACTCTTATTATTTGGACAATATATTTATAATATTATTTATTTTTATTTATCAACTTGTGCCACTGTAGTGTAGTGTAATGTAATAGAGGCCAGTTTCTAATTTGGCGCGCCTGACCAGTCACCATTATCTTATGTGCCGCCACGTGTAACCACTACTCTATTCTACTGGCCAGTTTCACTCCCTGTCAATTCTCCAACTATCTTTTCAACTCAGCATTGACTCGACACATAAACAGTGTTCAGCTCACTGTTCACCAGCCCACTTCACACTCCGTACTCTCTCTCTCTCTCTTTAGAATCCTTGAACACGTATGTGTACGAAGTGAGAGAGTTTCAGAGACAACGATCGAGATGATGATGATGATGAACACGAAGAAGAATCAGCAGAAGAGGCTCGATCGACGCAACGCAATCAAGAACATCGACTACGACGCTTCTCTATCTCCGTCGCCGTCTTCGTCTTCGTTTGAAGGCCAGTCTCGTCTCCGGACTCGGTCGCTCGATCTTCCCCCTCCACTCGCCGTCGACGGAACTAGCTTCCGAATCCAAGGAACCACCGACGGCGAGTTCGATCGGATCTGCCGATCTCTAGGGCTTTCTGGAATCGAAGATTTTGCGATTCCCACGGCTGCTTGGGAGGCTCGCAAGTCTCGCTCTTCTCGCTCTTCTTTCGATCATTTTACGAGCTCTAGGTTTCGAAATCATCAGAATTCCGACAAGTTTGGGGTTGGATCGGGTGAGGAGGATGGTTTGTCAGGTGTTTTTGAAGCTAAGGTTGGGGTTAGTGGTGATCGGTTGAAGAATGGTTTGAATTCAGCTAAGATTATTGAAGCTAGGGTTAGGCAAAGTGACGAGTATGTGAATATTGTTAAGAATTCGGTTAGTGTTAGATCTACTAGGAACGGTGGATGTGGAATTAAAGGTGTTCGACCACCAGTACTTGATCCTCCGCAGCCACCAATGTCACCGTCTGTTATGGATAATGTTAGTTCAATTCGGGTTGAAGATTTGAGTTCCGGAGTTGGAGACGAAGAAATTGATGAACGAATTGGGGGGAAACAAGATAAGGACAAGGCGTGTTTAAGAGATACTAGTGTTGATTCTGAATCTTGTTCAGATACATCAAACGATGACAAGGATGATGATTCCTTTCGCATGAATATGGAACCCCTCTATTCTATTTCGCCTAATGGAAGCTTTAAGCGCAACATCAAGTCTTGGCAGAAGGGTGAATGTCTCGGAAGCGGGTCCTTCGGAACGGTGTACGAAGGCTTCACTGAGTAAGTATTCTCTAATAATACTTCAATCTTGTTTATATCTTCCCCAATTGATGTGCCAGTTATGATTAATTATAACAGTTGTTCTTGTCTACAAGTTAGATATTGCTTTTCAAGTGAAGAGACCTTGACATTTTTTTTATTCTTGGATGATGAGTACTAGAAATTGTAACGAGTGAATCGAAGAAGCAGTGGTAACCTGGAAAACGGCCTCTATGTATTCATTATAATTATACAATTGTCTAAACAAAATGGTTAAGGCCAGTCTTTGGCTGCACCGTAGTTGGACAGTTAGAAGTTATTTTGTTCCAAACTGTATTTTAATGGCTGCTCTATCTGAAACCTGAGACTAAAGTGATTGGTGTCAATATGTGTCTAACTTTTGGCATTCCGTAGGCTGTGAACGGAACAAGTGAACCTATCAATTTTCTATAGTGGATTCTTTTTAATGAATAAGCTGGCAATTTGGAGGCAGAAGTTTTAAAGGATCACATTTACTCTACATACAGACTCACTTCTGACATTTTTCCATCTCCTCGGGCCTGGCCCAACATTCTTAGGGGCATAAAGCAAAATCTCAAAAGTGGATTTTATACTTAAACGTTAATTTAAATAATATTTGGTATATGTTGTAAAATTTATTTTTTTATTGCATATTTATTCTTGTAATGTAATTAAGATAGTTTTATTGTCTTTACCATTGAGGACATTTTAACAAAGATTTTTTTATTTGTTGGGCTTTTTGCTGGAAATTTGTGTTAATGCATATAATAAGATAGTGGCATATGATAGTGGTGTTGGTGGTAGATAGTGGCATGTATATAATATGATAGTGGTAGATAGTGGTAATATATAATATGTAAGTGGCATATAATGGGTTATAATGATGTTTGTAATATCTCCTATATAAGGAGTGTCATTTGGTCTTGTAAAATAAGAAGTTTTGAATATAACAGAAATATATTCCTTCTTCCTCATATTTTCGGAGTTCTTCTTCCTCATATTTTCTAAGTTGGTATCAGAGCTACAAAAAACACAGCAGCCCTAAAACCGTCATAGCCATGTCGGAAGTCACGTCCGAAACCACTTCAACCCCTGCCGCTGCCATTCCGGTGAAAATGTCAAACTCTCACTCTGTCCAAATCACCACCATCCGCCTAAATGGTGATAATTTTCTCCGCTGGTCACAATCTGTCCGGATGTATATCCGTGGGTAAGGAAAGATCGGTTACATCACTGGTGACAAGAAGGCTCCTGCTGTTAATGATCCGCTGTTCGATAGTTGGGACGCTGAAAATTCCATGGTTATGACATGGTTGGTCAATTCCATGGAGGAGGATATAAGCTCTAATTACATGTGCTATCCTACTGCACAAGAATTGTGGGATAATGTTAGTCAGATGTATTCTGACCTAGGAAATCAATCTCAAGTTTTCGAATTAACTTTGAAGTTGGGAGAGATTCGTCAAGGAGATGATTCCGTCACCAAATATTTCAATTCGTTGAAAAGGTTGTGGCAGGATCTTGACATCTTCAACACATACGAATGGAAATCGGTTGACGACTGCAACCACCACAAGAAAACTGTGGAAGACAGCCGTATTTACAAGTTTCTTGCCGGCCTCAACATTGAGTTTGATGAAGTGCGAGGAAGAATTATTGGCAGACCTCCTCTCCCATCCATTGGCGAAGTATTTGCCGAAGTCAGAAGGGAAGAGAGCCGAAGGAGCGTCATGCTTAAGAAAAAAGGTACTGGTGAATCAATTGAAATTTCTGCTTTAATTAGCGATGCTGCGGCCAACAAGGCTGCAAATTACCAGCGCAGGTTTGATGATAAGCCACGGGTCTGGTGTGATTTTTGCAACAAGCCTCGCCATACACGCGAAACGTGTTGGAAGATCCATGGCAAACCTGTCAACTGGAAAAGCAGCAAACAAGGAGAGAAGAATCGTGGCTTTCCTACCGCTAATGATGCCGATTCAGGTCCCTTCAACAAAGAGCAGATTGATCAACTCTTAAAGCTGATAAAATCCAACTCCTCATCCGGTACTCCTAGTGTTTTGTTGGCACAAACAGGTAGAAATCCTAAAGCCTTCTCTTGCCTAAACTTCTCTCCGTGGATCATAGATTCCGGTGCCTCCGATCACATGACTAGTTTTTCCCATTTATTTAGTACCTATTTCCCTTGTTCTGGTCATGACAAAATCAGAATAGCCGATGGTAGTTTTTCACCTATTGCAGGAAAAGGATTTATTAAACTAACTGAGAAAATTAATCTCAATGCTGTTCTTCACGTCCCCAACTTAGCCTGTAACCTTTTGTCTGTCAGTAAACTATCTAAGGATTCTAATTGTCGTGTTACATTTTTTGAATCCCATTGTGAATTTCAGGACCAGAACTCGGGGATGATGATTGGGCGTGCTAGGATGCTTGAAGGTCTTTACTACTTTGATGAAGTACCTGTTAGTAATAAAAAAGCTCAGAGCTTTAATAGTACTAGTTCAATCTCTGTTCGAGAAAAAATAATGCTATGGCACTATAGGCTAGGACATCCTAGTTTTCTTTATCTGAAACATTTATTTCCAGAATTATTTAAAGGGATTGATTGTTCTTCTTTTCATTGTGAAAGTTGCATTTTTGCAAAATTTCATCGCTCTACTTATTTGCCAAAACCTTACCAGGCTTCCAAACCTTTTTATTTGATTCATAGTGATGTTTGGGGCCCTTCTAAAATCACTACTCTTTCTGGTAAAAGATGGTTTGTTACATTTATTGATGACCATACCCGCTTATGTTGGATTTATTTGATGAATAAAAAATCTGACGTGAAAAATTTATTCACAAATTTTTACAATATGATTGAAAACCAATTTCAAACCAAAATTGGTATTTTACATTCTGATAATGGAACAGAATATTTCAATGAGCAGTTGGGTGAGTTTTTGGAAAAAAAGGGGATTTTTCATCAATCTACATGTCGGGATACCCCTCAACAAAATGGCATTGCAGAACGAAAAAATAAACATCTACTTGAAGTAGCACATGCTATAATGTTTTACATGCATGTTCCTAAATATTTATGGGGTGAAGCAATTTTAACAGCCTCTTATTTGATAAACAGGATGCCTACAAAGGTGTTAACATACAAAACACCTTTCGATTGTCTCAAAACTTTTTTTCCTGACACGAGGTTGTTTTCTGATTTACCCGCCAAAGTTTTTGGATGTACTGCCTATGTTCATGTTCCTAGTCAATTTCGTTCAAAACTTGACCCCCGTGCTATAAAATGTGTTTTTTTGGGTTATTCCTCAAACAAAAAGGGGTATAAGTGTTTCGATCCTCAAACCAAGAAATTTCATGTGAGTATGGATGTGTCATTTGTGGAAACAAAATCCTATTTCCCCAACACTTCTCTTTAGGGGGAGACAAGTGGAGTAGAAGACCGTTTTTGGGATATTTCTATCCCGCTCCCCAATGTCATTTATCCTACACAAAAATCACATCTGTCTGATAATGATCACTTAGGAGAACCAAGTTCTATGGTGCCTAGTCAAGAAGATTCTTGTTTAGGGGGAGAAGTACTACAAAATGATCTAAATCCTGAGCTTCAGGTTTATACTAGGAAGCGATTTCATCTGAGGAATAATGACCCGAATGTCCATCCTAATGACCCGAATGTCCACCCGAGTTCTGGCATCGAAATTTTAGGTAATCCTATTCCTTCTATTTCCGACCTTGATGTTCCTATAGCAATTAGGAAAGGTGTCCGAAATTGCATTAAACATCCTATTGCAAATTACCTTTCCTATCAAAGACTGTCTAAAAACCATAGAGCTTTCACATCTAGGATTTCACACTTGTTTGTTCCAAGGAATATACAGGAAGCATTGGATGATCCGAATTGGAAATTAGCAGTCATGGAGGAGATGAATGCTTTAAGGAAAAGTGGTACTTGGGAGATAGTTGATCTACCAAAAGACAAGAAAACAGTTGGGTGTAAATGGGTGTTTACGATAAAATGTAACGCAGATGAAAGCGTTGAGAGATACAAGGCGAGACTGGTGGCTAAAGGCTTCACTCAAACTTATGGGATCGACTATCAGGAGACGTTTGCTCCTGTTGCTAAAATAAATTCCATCAGAGTACTGTTATCTCTTGCAGTAAATTCAGATTGGCCTCTACATCAACTTGACATTAAAAATGCATTTCTCAATGGTGATCTTGAAGAGGAGGTGTTCATGAGCCTACCGCCGGGATTTGAGCAGAGACTTGGAAGCGACAGAGTATGCAGATTGAACAAGTCATTATACGGACTCAAACAATCACCAAGAGCATGGTTTGAACACTTTGGGAAGGCAGTTATCAGTTGTGGCTTCTCGCAGAGTCAAGCAGATCACACAATATTTTATAAACATTCAAAAAACAGTAAAATTGCAATTTTGATTGTTTATGTTGATGACATCATTTTAACTGGTAATGATGAAGCAGAGTTAGCAGCCCTCAAAGAGAAACTCGCAAAAGAATTTCACATTAAGGATCTGGGAGCCCTCAAGTATTTCCTTGGAATGGAATTTGCAAGATCCAAGGAAGGTATATTCGTTAATCAGAGAAAATATGTTCTTGATCTCCTTGGAGAAACAGGTATGCTTGGTTGTAAGATGGTGGAGACTCCGATCGAGCCTAACTTGAAGTTACAAGCTGCTAAGGCTGAAGAAGTCAAAGAGAGGGAACAATATCAGCGACTTGTCGGGAAATTGATTTACTTGTCTCATACGCGGCCTGATATTGCCTTTGCAGTCAGCATGGTAAGTCAGTTCATGCACTCACCAGGGGCAGAGCACTTTAAGGCCGTTTATAAGATCTTAAGATATTTGAAAGGAACTCCAGGGAGAGGCTTACTGTTCAAGAAACATGGACATCTTCAAGTTGAAGTATACACAGATGCAGACTGGGCAGGAAGTGTTACAGACAGGAGATCAACATCCAGATACTGCTCCTTTGTAGGTGGGAACCTAGTTACATGGCGGAGTAAAAAACAGAATGTGGTAGCTAGAAGTAGTGCAGAAGCAGAGTTCAGAGCTGTTGCCCATGGAATCTGTGAAGTAATGTGGATTAAAAGAATTCTTGAAGAATTAAAGCTTTCTCACCCGACACCTATGAAGGCCTATTGTGACAACAAAGCAGCTATATCTATAGCTCATAATCCAGTTCTACATGATCGCACAAAACATATAGAAGTGGATAAACATTTCATCAAGGAGAAAATCAATGCTGGCATAATCTGTATGACCTACCTTCCAACAGGTGAACAATTAGCTGATGTGCTAACGAAGGGACTACACAAGAAGCAATTTGATAAGCTGACTAGCAAGCTGGCTATGGAAGATATCTTCAAACCAGCTTGAGGGGGAGTGCTGGAAATTTGTGTTAATGCATATAATAAGATAGTGGCATATGATAGTGGTGTTGGTGTTAGATAGTGGCATGTATAGAATATGATAGTGGTGTTGGTGGTAGATAGTGGCATGTATATAATATGATAGTGGTAGATAGTGGTAATATATAATATGTAAGTGGCATATAATGGGTTATAATGATGTTTGTAATATCTCCTATATAAGGAGTGTCATTTGGTCTTGTAAAATAAGAAGTTTTGAATATAACAGAAATATATTCCTTCTTCCTCATATTTTCGGAGTTCTTCTTCCTCATATTTTCTAAGTCTTTTAGTTGAGAATTTATTTTTTTCCATTGCCAGACCGTTGAGCAAAGAATGTCTTATTCATCATTTATTATTAAGGGCCTAAGGATAAAAATCGTTTTATTTTGATGGCCTTTGGATAAGGAAATTTTTAATTTTGCTTTTTTTGTAGGTCTTATCAGTTTATTTTTTAACTTTGTGCTAGGTCTTAGGACAAAGAGGGTTTATTATTTTGCTGGGCCTATAGACAAGTAAATTTTCTTTTGGTAGGATCTTGAAAGGTTAGAGGGTGAAAACCTGGGGTCTCAACAAAATTAGGGGACTTATTCTAATTTTGAAAGGAAAGATTATTGACGTAATTAATTTTAGGCTAGAGGATATAGTCCAAAGTTTTTGAAGTCCTTTGTAGGGCCTTTGATAAAGTTAGATAACTTTCATACGTCTCTGTTGAGGGTCCTAAGGTCTTGTGATTTTTTATTTTTATTTTTTTGTAGAAACTTTATTATTTTTATTGGCTATATAAAAACATATATTTAATTTGGGGCCTTCTACACTTGCTTTATAATAGAGCCAGACCTGCTTTGCTTTTCTAAATGACATTTTGGCTTCTGTTATAGTTTGATTTTATCTCTTTCTTCCTCGTCTCACAGTAGGAGATCTTCTCTCTTTTCCATGTGTTTCTTTTTCTTCTATTGTATAACTGGCCTTTTTCTTTTTCCCTCAGATTCCCACCTATCCATGTTTCTGTACCTCTCATATTAATCTTATATTTTCTGCAGTGATGGCTTCTTTTTTGCTGTGAAGGAGGTTTCTTTACTTGATCAAGGAAGCCAGGGCAAGCAAAGCATTTTACAACTTGAACAGGTAATGCAAACTTGTCATGTTATAATAGTTTTTGCATGTGGTGTATGTACATGCAGGTACAAAACCATTTCATTGCTTTGATTAAAAAAAAAAAACTATTTCATTGCTGATTTTTGTTGCTTGTTGTCCTTTTCTTATTTCATGCTAATTGGTTCAGGAGATTTCACTTCTAAGCCAGTTTGAACACGAGAATATAGTTCAATATCTTGGCACAGACAAGGTATGGCTTTTATAATATGAGTGGGCTTCTTTGTTTACCTCCTCTACCCATTTGCTATGGAATCTTCTTGGATATGTGCTTCGTATTACCATGTTCTTTGTTGATTATACACTCAAAAAGATGCTTTTGTCATGAAATTCTGTATTTCTTGACCGTGTCAACAATTTATAAATAAAACAAGAGGAGACAAATTCTAAGAAGATTCAATCTGGACAAAAAGAAATAAACTTCCATATTTTATGGCTTAATATTAAGTTCTTTGTTGCAACCATGAAATGTTGGCAGTGTACGGTCACTGGCATAATTTCTCCACCATTGTAGCGTGTGAAAAACATTTCGTATGCTTAACCACTAAGAAGCACGCACTTCTTGTGTTGAACACTCCCCGATATGTGCTGGACACTCAACCAAACGTTTCCTATGTTTTAAAAATTTTATGGACTGACACACATGGGAGACACATGTGTCCATCTCTTAGACACTTATGAAACACGTGACAAAAAAAAAAAAAAAAAAAACTTGAGATTCAATGATAAAATAAAAATAATGTACATTTATACCTATTAATCACTCTTTCAAACTTTTTGAATGAGTGTTATGTTGCGCTTTCATATTATCTTTGAATGAAATATTGTATATACAACATAAAAAAAAATAAAATTTGTGCTTTGCATTTTTTTTCAGAATTATCACATTGGAGTGTCCGTGTTCGTGCTTCTTAGTTTGAGAATTAGATTGCTAAATTAAGGGTGAATTTCTCTATTTTGTCCCAATGTTTGGTGTATATTCACTTTTTACCCACTTCTTGTTTGTGCTCTCATCAAACCACATTATACGAAATAAGTGATTATGGTCTATTTGGATGCTCCACGAGTGTTCAGTCCCCAATCGCTTGTGCTGGTCCTTGATAATTGAGGATTCTGGGAGGGGTGGACTGGGCACAACCCTACTAGGGTGATTGCACTCATGGCATACTATTGCAAGCGTTTACATTACCCAAATGATGTATTTAGTTATTTAATTAAAGTTATGTTAGGAATTTTATTAATATTTAGTTTCTTAATTTTATTAGGATTTAGTTTCCAAATAATAATAGGAACCTCTTTCCTATTTTAATTAGGATTTCATGCCTATAAATATTGGGTCTTTTTTATCTAATTTTTAGCTTTGAATAATGAGACTTTGAGTGTTTTATGCTGTGGTCGTTCGTGCTTTGGGCTTTGGCCCTCTTCTCCTTCTTCTCTCTCTTCTCTTTCTTTCTATTGCGTCCTACATCACTTTGTTTATCAACTTATATATACTTGACATTTTCCTTTGCTTTCCTTTAACTTTGTTTTACTTTCCTTTTTTAAGACTTTGATCACATAGTTCAATTACAATTCTTATTCCATATAGGCTGATAATATAAGCTGATTATTGGTTCTTCAAGCTGACATTATACCAGTATCAAGAAATAGTTTTTTAAACATTGTTCTATGGCCAGAAAGAAATATGTTTCATTTATTCTACTTTTGGTTATTCTTGTTCTAGCTCTCTTCCTAGATTATAGGTAGTGGACTTCATATTCTCCCTTTGTTTCCATATATAAATGGTCTTTCCAGGTTGATAGCAAACTCTATATCTTCCTTGAGCTCGTAACCAAAGGTTCACTTGCAAGTCTCTACCAAAAGTATCATCTGCGGGATCCTCAAGTCTCTCTGTACACGAGGCAAATTTTGAATGGTCTGAATTATCTTCACTCGCGAAATGTGGTTCACAGGTGATTAAATGATCTTTTTAGTAATTCTTTGGTTATTTTTGTTGTAGTTAATTCTTGTTTACTTGTTCTATCTTTTCCTTTTTCTCAGTGGCCTTTCTAGTTGCCTTCTTTTTTATCTTCACAAATTTCACATTTTTTAAAGCTTTTGATTTCTATTATTTCTTTCTGCCATGAAGTTCGATCATAGATATTATTTATTAAAAAAATGAATTTGGATCATATGCATAAACTATGCTGATCAAGTGCATCTTCGCTATCTAGAAGGAAAACCTGTCCTTTTTTTCCTCCTCCTACAAAGCATGATGTAACCCAGAATTGTTTTTAAAAAAAAATCAGCTTTTCAACTGGTCATAAGCCTACCCAGAGTTGTGGTCTGTGTTATATGGTTTGGGAGTAAATGGGAGGGGCCAAGATGTTATGGAGTGGACTGGGGTGGGGGCTAAGAGGTGGTTTTCAGTTGCATCTTTCTATAAATGTTTGGTGGGGGATGATGGTTTTGCTTTTCCTTGGAATAGTGTTTGGCTACCGGGTGTTCCGTCTAAGGTGGTTCTCTTTATGTGGACGGCTGCTTTAGGCCGGAATCTTACTTTGGACAACTTAATGTGGCGTGGTCATGTTTTAGTGAATCGGTGTTGCATGTGTTGTCGCGCTGCAGAGTCAGTGGATCATTTGTTTCTTCATTGTTTGGTGGCTTCTCAGTTGTGGGGTTTTATTTGTTCTCTTTTTGGAATTGTTTGGGTTCAACCTAAAGGGGTGGTGGATATGCTTTGGGCGTGGCGGGGTGTTAGGTTTGGGCGCCGTCGGCGGCGAGTTTGGGCGTTGGCGCCGTTTTGTTTGATGTGGCTTGTTTGGTTGGAGCGGAATCGGCGTACTTTCTTACACAATGCTCATGGGGTTGTTTGGTTACAAAATCGTCTTTTAGTAGTTATGTATAGTTGGTTGGAGAGGAAGGTTGATCTAGACTTATTTGTTTTTTTGGATTTTCTAGAAGATGTGATTGATTAGCTTTGTTTATGGGTTGTTTTCCCCAAATTGGGGAAGGCTTTTCTGTATTGGTTTGCATCATCTTGATGCGGTTTTAATAAAATCTGGTTTTAATTATCAAAAAAAAAATAAAGCCTACCCTTTCGACATAGTCCCATCTCCCATAAAAATTTTATGAATAGAATTAAGACGAGCAGGTGAACAGAAGGATTCAGAATAGTTGACTTTGTACATCAACTGGATATCTATGCATGGCCTTTGGCCACAAGTGGAGCTTCTACTATTTCCTTAGCACTCATTAGGATGCTAGTTTATAGCCTACACACAAGGGAACTTGGCAATCAGTTTGTTGAATTAAATTGGTTAACTTATGTGTTTTTGTCATTTTCAGTAAGGGTCTTCATACCAATATCTTTACTGCATAGATGATGGTGCTTGTTGATAAGACAAGACATTGGAGAAAATTTAATATTAAATTCAAAGTCTTGAGTTGGAGACAAATAAATTTAGATTTTGTAATTGGGATTTGAATTTTTTTTAAGTGAAAAAAGAAGAATATAGAAATGAGAGAAATCATAAATAGGTGAGCAGATTCTTAAAAATCAATTCAAGGACACCGTCCTTACATTCTCTCTCTCTCTCTCTCTCTCTCTCTCTGTGTGTTTGTGTGTGTGTCCTGGAAAGAGTCAGCAGCTATAGGTAGAACAGATGCTGGAAATAGTAAGAAATATCTTTCTTTATCCTCCAGACAGGAAGATTGTCACTCAGAAATTTTCCTCAATAAATAAGGAAGCATCTATTTGTGTGTGTTGTGAGTGTCTATTTGGGGTGGTGGTGCATAGAAAGCTAATTGAAAAACAACTGATTTTTTAAGGTATGTATGCATATGTAAGGTATCATGTGTAAATCAAGGACTTTTTATTGATTCGCTTTGAAGCTCAAAATACCGCTATCTGACTAACATGATAGGCGTACTGGAAATCTCAATCTTAGAGTATGCTATTGTAGATTTCCATTGTTCTAAGACTTTCTATTTCTTTCTCTTCTTCAAGGGATATCAAATGTGCTAATATATTGGTGGATGCCAGTGGATCTGTAAAACTTGCGGATTTTGGATTGGCAAAGGTTACTTTCTTCAGCAGAACATGGTCTCTGTTTTTTTTCTTCTTTTCTTATTGATGTTAGATTTTAAACCACATAACTATTATCTGTGTATCTTACCAGGCCACTAAACTGAATGATGTCAAATCTTGCAAAGGCACTGCATTCTGGATGGCCCCAGAGGTTTGCCTGTGTTCTTCTAAAATCTAAAGTGTCTTTGTTTTTTTGGTGGTGTTTTAACTATATTAGCTTGTCGGTATAATAACTCTCTCTATGAATGGTTGGACAATGTTCATTTTATATATTAATTATCCTAGTGTTTCACCGGTCTAGTTGGTAAGTACTAATTTGTAGCTATCTCTAATATGCAAATTTGATCTTTCTTCTTTTCCAGATTGGAATTCTTTGTTACTTTCTTCTTCTTTCGTTTTTTTTTTTTTTTTTTTTTTTTTGGGTGTATGTGTATGTTTGGTTTAGGGATTCCCCAGTGAAGAACACAAAAGATTTTTTTTTATTGAAATGTGAGGCAGTTATTTTATATATTTTTTTTATCACATGCACAGGGTGTCTGGATGTCACTCTGATTAATACTCCCTTACATAGAATTATTATCAGAAATTACCACATACCTCTGGTACACCACTTGTGCCTGTTTTTGTAATTTATTCACTATATACCTTATTTTCCACACCATATTATGCGTTCACTACGAACATAATATTCTTGAAATACATGATAATTACTCAAAGTCATCATTGTTTCTTAAGTACCTAACCAACGTAAGTTAGCATTACTGATAAAATTTTTGCTATGTCATTATTAAGAACACCATGTGAACAATGCCATGCGGTACTTTGGAGCTACACAAATTGTTCACCTATTGTTGTGAATCTTTTGCACACTCTATTATGTTAAAAGGAGAAGTTGAAATTTGTATTTTAATTTAAGAATTTTATTAAGTGGTTTAAAAGTATTGATTAACAATACTTAAAATGGCGAACACAAAAGATAGGGAAAGAGAAAAAAAGTCCCTTGTCCGGTGTTGGTCTGGCGAATGTCCATGTTGGTAGGAGTGGACTGGATTCAGACCAACTTTAGCATGTCATGACCTGTGTAAAGGATAATGATCTTTCACAAATCTTCTTGCTGCATGCTATATGTATTTGTCCTCTGCTACAGTGCCAAACTGTTACAGTGCAGAACTACCAACCCAAACCCCTACCACATCTGTACTAATTACATATAAACTATGTTCTATTAACTAGTCATACAAGCTTTTTGTCTACCTATATAAAACTCAGAAAGAGCAGTAATCGTAGTAATAATAATTCCTGTCTACATTTACTTTTTCCCCTGAAATCTGGAATAAGTTATTGCCTCACTTTTAAGGAAAAACAACAGTAGATCATACACGTAGAAGGATGCATAGATGATGTTTCCGACTAATTTGTTTTTTATATTTCATAATATGATATGAGTGCTACTTTTTTCCTGCTGACTGTTATAAAATATTACAAAAAAAAAGTTTTTATTTCTAATTTGTACTTGAATTGATACGCAATAAAAGGCAAAATGAACGTCTTTTTGTGAGATATTGTTGATTAACGGGACATAAGGCAATGTCGATTCATTTACTTTTAATAGTTTACGAAAAGAAGGTACATGATGATTACTGATAAATATAGTTTTCATTCGTGTATTGTTGAAATCTATTTAAACCTTGCTCTTAACAATCTATAGATTGATACAATGATCAATGTTTTGACCAAAAAACTGACAGAGTAACCAATTCCATATGCCTGTGCCTTGTACCCACAAGCTATTGATTATTAGGTAATTGATATACTTATAATTCCACAAAAAACTCACGTGACTAAGGCCAAGTTTGGCATGTCTTGAAAAAGACAAAAAGTTAAAAAGTCATTATCTTATTTAAGTCGCATCATCTTATTTAAGTCACATCACCTCTCTAACACATCATTTCAAACCCGACCCAAACCCAACCCATATTTCATAAAAAGTCAAAAAGTGCACTTATTTAGATCATCCCAAACAACCCCTAACATTTCCCCTCCAGACAAACTAAATATCAACTTCTAAATTCCTAATGATTTTGTTGTTTTCTGCCACTACAAGTACAAACTGACATTGTTGCATTTTTCTCAAGTCTGTTGTTCCACTCATTTGTTGCTTTATTTTTAGAAATAATAACTTATTAGTTGATATTCTTAGTTTGAAAACTTTGATTTTGCAATTATATATGTTTTTAGTTTTCCGAGGAGGAAAACCTTTACATGTTACATGCATATGATGGACCATAGAATGCTTCCCTGATTCTTATTCTGTTAGACCTTTAAATGACGCAATTAGTTATGCATTTCAGGTTGTTAATCAGAAGGACGGATATGGGCTTGCAGCAGATATATGGAGTCTTGGATGCACTGTGTTAGAGATGTTAACCCGTGAAATTCCTTACTCTCACTTGGAAGGGGTATGATGATATCTACTTTGAATTCACCATTCATTTTTATGTTGTACTAGTTTTGGTTTCTTGTACATTCTAAATAAAAGAAGTCCAAGAAATTGGAATGTTGTTCACAGCTGTTGTTTTGCGACATTGCTTGTGACGCTTGATGAGCAAATGATATGATTGGTTAAATAAGATAGATTCAGCCCTTACTGCTTAAATTATGATCCTGCAATGTCATTATTAGTTCCTTTTGATTTGAGTTAACTAACCATCAACATCAATATGAATTTAAAAAAACATTATCCATGTAGATACCCTTAAAAGGTGTTGTGTTCTCGTTGGATGTTGAACAGTGACACTTGTCACACTCGGTGGACATGTCTGGCACGTATAGGACACGCTCATGTCTTATTACCTCTTTGCTCTTTTTAGAACCTATTACTCTTTAGACACTTGGGGGACACATGTGCATCGCTTTGATAAACTTCAAACACATTGCAAGGTTAAAGAAATATAACTTGGGAGTCAATGATTAAAATGAAAATAATGTGAATTTATACCTATTAATATCGCCGCCTCTAGGTTTTTAAATTTTAAGGACTCCAAAGACTTGAACTTCCAATTTGTTTGGAAATAAAATTTTTTAAAATAGATAGTAGTAATGTTGATTCAAACTTTTTTTTTGAACATATACAACGTGGAAATTGATTTCTAACTATTTTGAAAAAAAAAAAGATTTTTTTTTAATTTTATATTTCATATGTATATATGAAAGTATAGATTTATTTGTTTTTGTGTTCCCGTTGTGTTCTTGTCTTGACTTTAAGATTTCCATTTCCATGTCCATGTCATGTTTTATTTGTGTTGGTATTCACGCCTCTTAGTTGATAGTACCCTTGATCATATATCCAGCCAGCAGCTTTGATGATTATTGTTTTAACAATTTGTAGGATTAGCTGTTTCTTTTTCCGTTGTTTGAATTCTGAAACTGTAAGACGTAAAATCTATCACCGTTCCTTTCATCTTAGATCTCTTTATTATTTTTGTATTTGGTTATTGACATTTATCATTATTATAAAGTTTTTTGTGTTTCTTTATTATTTTTCTTTTTGTAGTTGCTAACCATATTAAAGTAAATTTGTGTTTTGTTTTTGTTTTCCATTTTAACAAATCCGAAGAGCACAGCAGAGTCTTTGATTTAGCAGAGCACAGCCCAACTGTGATTAGATTGTATCTTTGATTTCTTGCTTAGACTCTGCAAGAACTGCTCTCTTATGGTAAATAAATCAATTGTGTATCAAGAAAATAGAAATGCTATGTGTATCAATTGTATGTCATCATAACAAGTTATGGATGTAGCAGATTTTTTGGTTAATACAAAACTATGTTTACTTATATCTGGGGGTCTACCTTAAAATGCAACAATGAACCAAGTAATACTACTTGAAAGCAATGAAAGGAGTGCTACTGAATCGGAATTAGAAAATCCAGGTGAAATCACTGTAGTGTTTTGCACATTCATAATGCCCAATAGCTGCTAGTGCAATTCAGGGAATGCATGATTTTTCTGGAATCACAAGGACAGAATGCTTTCCTATGAGGTAGATAAAGAAAGTATATAGTGACAAATCAGAAAGCATGCTTTGTACTATTTTTAGTTGTGTACTCTTGAGTTAAGTAGTGACAGTTCAAAGACTCTGCTTTGTATTATATTTGATTTTGTACCTTCAGCTTTTCTATAATTGTATTTTTTTCCTGCTTCAGCAAGATATTTCAGTTCTCTTCATGTGTCCGTAGTTTGGGCTGCCTTTATATGCCATTTTGATACCATTCATTTCTTAAATCACTGATAGCATGTGTCCATCTTTTAGACTTGAGTCATTCCACAAAAGCAAGGACAAAAAATATGAATATTAACAAAATGGAAAGAGGATTCTTCACCAAATTTTTTTGTAAGTTTTGAAAATGACATTATTGAAACTTTTTTAAGGACATTGTCTTGTGCTGAAATTCGTCTCAAATGACTTGAAATGTTTTGTTTTGTTTTGGGGTGGGGTTTTTTGTTCTCCTGATGGGACAAAAAATATTTCTTCTTTTAATGGGGGCTGTTTTATTTTGGCAATTTGAATTTGTCTCTGATGTTCAATTGGAAGTTGTAAGGATGTATATTCGTATTTCAGTAAGGAGTTTTAACGATGTATATTCGTATTTGATGACAGATGGCAGCACTGTTTAGAATTGGCAAGGGTGAACCTCCTCCTATTCCTAATTCGTTATCAAGCGATGCCCAAGATTTTATCTTCAGGTGCTTGAAAGTTAACCCGAATTATCGGCCTACTGCTGCTGAACTATTGAACCATCCATTCGTGAAGAGGCCACTGTCAACTTTCTTAAGCCCTGCATCTCCCTACTACAATGGCACAAGGGCTTAAAAACTTTGATCAACCTTTGGCGATTGAAGATGTAAGATTTTGAGGTAAAAACATTCATTTTGCTTTAGTTTCACACTGTTTCGCATTCTTTGTCCTGCCATTTAAATTTGTTTTTAACATAGTAGTTCTTGTCAATTATTTATTTATTTTTTTTTTCTAATTACTTGTATTTTACTATGCAGGCGTCGTCTATATGGAAACACAAATGTGGTCAGGCATGTTGTTAGCATCCGTGGGATATTTGATCAGCTCAACTGATTTTGTATAAACGAGCAGTTCTTACAATGTTAAACATCACACTTTCATTGTTGTCTACTTGACATGGAATTTCAATTTTTTTTCTCTTTCTTTTGTTCTTTTCTTGTCCTTTTTCCATATTTTTTTCAGCAATAGTGTTCTTGTTTGTTATGAGTACTTGTATATATTTGATCAACACTGTATATGAGTTATCCAAAGCCAAAGTAAGTGTTGCCAATTGAGCTGGTACATGTTCTCCGTTTCATGCATGACTACCAAAAATCATCTATTTCATAATTTTGATTATGCTTATTGTTCTGTGATTTTCGGCCGCAATTGGAACAGATTTAAATGTTGTTCTCCGAGGCAGAGACTTTAGGATAGGTGTCATGGTCTGAGATTTGTGGGCCAGCCTATGCACAAACACAACCTCGTGTGGCACATGCCAAGTCCTGCTAGCAAATCCACCAGTATTTTCGTTTCCCTGTTAACATTTATGGCTCGACATGTTTGAAATCTTGTTGAATTGCATAAGCATGACAATAATAGAACTATGATAATCAAACAATTTAATCAGACTAACTGTAGTCCTACTCAGAGCAGACTCAAGTTAAATTGAGATTTTAAACCAGTCCTGTTCATGTTGAAATGCGGATTTTTTGAGTCCTCAAAAAAATATGCAGATTTTTTACCATGTCCTTTGGCCAATTAGATGAAAAAATTGTCCATTTTCACGTACATATTGTTCATTGCTATCAAGTCATCATAATCATAAATGAAAATATTCAAAATTACATTTTCCTACAACGTCCAACAAGAAATCAGTGTCTAGAGAAAAATCAAATTCAGATTAAAATTTGGCAATGCTTTAGGCATGAATCAATGTCCTTACATTGCCAGCTAGTGAAGACCAGATACATGGGATTTTTCTATGTTACAAAAACATATAGTTGTTGGGTACCATATCCAAAATTAACTTCTATTCTAACTGTTAGATTTGGATAAGGAAAAAAAATACAATATTTAATTTATAATTATTAAAATCGGATACAAAAAATGAGGAAAACTTACCATTTACCAGACAATATGATTGCATATTCTTACCACATAATGTGACTTAGGATTGAACTAACCTACTTACCATACAACGTGACTTTACTAAATTTTTTTTTCCGAGTATGGTACTCAAAACCACTAATTTTGTATCATAATTAAACCCGAACATATAGTTAAGCTTTTCAGAGCCAACCAGCATAGCAGCATGACATCTCATGTTTTAATAGGGTAGCCCTAGCTTCATTACAAAGCCACCCTCTCAAAATGAACCAGAGTCATTAAACTGCTAGTGACAAAAGAATCATATAGATATTAAAATCAGTCTTATCTCCATAAGATAATTAAAAGCCACAAGCTGCGACGAAGTCAACATAAAAGAAAATACAAGCTTGTCTTCTATTTTGCTAAATAAATAAAAATTACTGGTAGGATTTTAAGCAAGGCAAAAGAAGAGAGATGTAGACACAAATTTCACCTACCCATTGGAAAAACTATACGTCAGCCGATTGTGTCAAATTGTGCTTTCAAGGAACCCTTGTACATATCTGACACAGATTCAACCGTTTCAGAGAGAGCACTCTTCATCTCTAAAATTTTTGATGCCATATACTCTTTGTATTTTGAAACTGAATCAACCAATTGGAAGAGTTCTTGAGCACACATCTGGGTTTCTTCTTCATCTTGTATGATTGCTTCCTGCAACTTCTGTTCGGAACCCTTCAGGAAAACATATAAAAGTTTATCAGAATGTGATGGATGAACTGTATATTTGACTTTGTAAACTATCTACTTTGAAAAGTTCATTTGCACTTGGATTATCCAGCTTTATACAGAACCTTAACCGTCTAATCAAGGGAAAAAAACAGGGCCATACCTCCGAAAACACTGCTGCTTCTCTTTCAACAATATCCAGCTTGTGAGTGTCTGCTTCAACATCCCCTAAAATCTTTTTAGCTTCTGCTACACATCTTGAAGTATAGTCCTGCGTTTCCTTCTTCAATAAGTTCAATTGAGCTTCCACCTGACAAATTGATCATCAATGCAATGAAGGATCAACCTCAGACAACACTTCAAAATTGGATTTTGTTGGGCACATGTTCATAGGCTTGGCCATGTTTCGGAAGTTGGCTCTTTTAGTAGGCTATTTTAATTTTTGACTATTTTAGTTAGCTAAAATTTGTGTTTGGAAAGATGAGAGGATTTTTTTTGTAGTTGGATATGATGTTTGTGAGAAAAAAAGTAAAATGAGTATGGATTTGATGTGACATTTTGTCTTATTGGCTATTTTAGTCTATTTTGTCTTTTTGTGAACTTTTAAAAAGCCAAATTTTAGCCTTTGCCAAACAAGGCCTTAAAAAGATTGTACATTTTGAACGAAAATGCGTGTAATAAATAATGTACTATCTTTTTAAGCATTCTTAACACGTGCCTAAGGGAAAATATAAACAAGACTTTTCAAAAATATATCCCAAGCACAAACATTAGAAAATTACAAATAGACGGGCAATGGTTACACGAATTTATGCTTTAAAATCTAGTGAGATGCCTTGCCAATAAGTACTAAATAATGGTTTCATGACACAAATGGCTGAGGTGTCTCAACAAAGTTGAGAGTGACTGAGAGATTGTAGGCAATTCCTTAATTTAAGAGTACAAAGAGATGGGAATGGTCGCAAAGTTCATTCAGGATTTCAAATTTACTAGGTTCTTCTAAGATTTCTTTCCAAAAATAGTTCAAAATGTGAGTCTATGAATTGCAACGCCCTATGGAGGCCATTCAAAAGGAATAAAGTTTGTGTAAATTCAAAAACTAATCATTCAAGGAAAGAAATAACATGAAGAAAATGGTTGATTAACGTGACCTTTGACATACAATGGCATTGGTGAAGTCAAGGTTTGATCAAGTTCAACCACATGTTTGCCAGTGAAGAGATGTGATACAGTAACGGTAGATGAAAATGTTAGGGGACCGGAAAAGGCCTAGATTAATGTTGGCTAGTGTTGCAAATAGAGATATGGATCTACTTAATTTGACTAACAAAATGACCCTTGATAGAGCCGCGTGGAGGAGGATTCATGTAGCCGACCTCATTTGATGGGACTTAAGGCTTGGTTTGGTTTGGCCAATATTTTCATACCCATGTTTTTTCATAGAAAAAAAAAAGAAAAAAAGAAAAGAAAAAAACTGTTACGTAATTTTCCATTGTGCCAATATTTTCATGCCCAGGTTTTCATAGAACATAAATGGAAAAAAGTTTATGACACATTTGATGGCATTTTTTTTGCTACTTCAAGAAACATCAGACATATGATACTGAGGTTCAAACCACAGCCAGATGAGTTGGGGTGCAGCGCTTCCCTACCACTGGGCAATCCCCATGTGCTCCACTTCGATGACATTAAAGTATGTAAAAGCACAAGTATTGGGAACTATGCAGAAATGCATCATTCATTTTATCTATCATATAAATAATGATGTGAAGACCCATTTGCACTGCACTTACTTCATCAATCCGGGACTGAAGTGCTGTTATACGGTTCTTTTTTTGCTCAATCTTTGCAGCAGTTTCAACTGATTGTTGCTGAAGAGATATCAACTCCTCCAACTTTGCCATTGAGCTTTTCTTTATGTCATCAGCAAAGGAGGTAAGTGCAGGCTTAACTGTTGATTTGTAGTCAATCCCTAGCACCTCGGCAGGTGTGGATCCTTTGCCACTCAACACATACTGGAAACCATTTCCAAGCTTTAACCTGGAAATCTCCAATGAAGAAATCAACTTGTCAGATTCATTAATGATCGTACTTGGGGAGAATTACATGAAGTGGCAAGCGTATCTTAATGTAACAAATTGCAAACAACAGGAAAATATTGCTTCTGTCATGGATATTGGATTTTCTCACTATTAAAACATCCTCCAAAGGAAATGATATGCCTAATCTTTGCACAAAAATGACTAGAAATGATAGTTAGTTTTTCTTTTCTTTCAAACTAACAATATGACCAAAAATGATTGTTGAGTTTGGTATGACCCATTAGTTTCCAGATATCAAATAAGAGGCATAGCCAAAACAGAAGCTACCGTGACTCAAATACATGCGTAGGAAATAATGCCCGAAAACAATTCTTTCTTTCTTTTATTCTTTGCTCAAATGTTTAAAATTAATCAAAACTACAGAAAATGCAATCTAAATTCTCCGTAAGATCGTACACTGAATATGTTATTTGACTTTAACCTTGAGTTGGCTTCTTTATAACTGTAGATGTTGACTGACAGATAACCAAAAAATAAACCTTTAAACATATGTTGCACATGTACCTGCAACAACTTTTTTTTGTCAAACTTCACTCATTACTCATACTCTTTTTCACATAGTTCTAACTTCTATTCTATTAATTAATGATATAAATAACAAAACTTGATCATATATATGCCTAAACAGAAAAGGAAAAAAAATGTCAGCAACCATAAGAAAGAACTACAAATACCACCAAATATGCATGTATTCTTATTGTTAATAATAATTGCAGTTCATTTAAAAACATATTGAACCAAAACAATAGTCTATATGAAGAAGAAAAAACAAAACCTCTTGATGGCTTGGTTGCACTCAATTGAAAGGGCCTCAAGCTCCTTAAACTTGTGCCCAATTGTCGCATCTAGATCCCAACACTTCTCCTCCCACGTGTTCCTTGCAACCTCAGCTTCCCCGATATCTCTCTCCACGGCCTGCAACTCCCTCTTCATCCTCTCCGCATCCCTCGCATTAATCCCCTGCAAATCAACCCTCTTCTTCAACTCCTCATTCTCCTCACAAATCTTCTTGTTCTCCCCAACCTTCGCTTCCAATTCCTTCTCTTTCTCCTCCAAAACCTTCTCAACCGTCGTAATATGCCCATTCAACTGCTCGATCATCGAGTGGAACTTCTTCACATCCTCCTCCAACACACACTTCTCCTTCTCAAGCAATTCCTTCGCAGACGGCTCAGTCCTCAAACTCTCCAATTTCGCCTCCAATTCCCTAACATTCGCCTCCACCAACTTCAAACTCTCCTCCACCGACTCCCTCTCGTACTGCAACTTCTCCATAAACTCCCGATCAAGCATTTCCATGGAATCATCATCGCCTTGAATAAAATGCAAATAACTATTCATAGTATAAATAAACATACTATTATCTTCGAAAATCGATCGCACTTGTGACGAATCGTTCAAATGATCGTTATACATTGCGACTTGAACAAGCCAGTGAATTACAGCGAGGAGATTGGGCCATGAGTGAGGAGTACCAGGGGCTCTGAGAGCGGACTTGTTGAGTTTAATCGGACAATTGAGGTGCTTGAGAACTACGTAGAGATCTTCTTCGAGTTTATTCGAAGGGAATTCGAGGCGAGAGATGACGAATTTTAGGGTTTCGGTGATGTCTTTGGCGGATGGGAGAGGGGGTTTGAGGGAGATTTGGGAGGAGTGAGAGGAAAGGTAGGAGTTGATGGTTCGGAGGGCGGAGAGTTGGTAGCTGCGGTCGGTGATTGGGACGGAGGCGGAGCGATTGATGCTGCTGCAAAAGCTGGCGTCCGAGTCGCGACTGGTGGTGGTAGCGCCGCCGTGGAACTGCCATGGATCGGCGGCGGTGGGGGTGGGTGGTGGTGGTGGTTTCCGGTCCGGTGCGAAGGAGTCCTTCAGACGGCGGCGCCCGGTTCCGGCAGCCCTCATTTTTGGAGATTGTGATGGGGTCCTCTCTCTGCACTAAAATTTCCCGCCTGTTTTCTGGTGACGATTTTTTGGGGTTACCCTCGCTCTTTTCAAAATAGTTTCCCAAACCACCAAAATTTTGAAATATTTCCCAAGCCATTCAGGTTCCGTTTGACAAGTTGATTTGCGACTATTTTAGTCTAAAAAAAATAAAATAAATTATTTTAGTTATAATAAATAAAATATCACATTAAATTCATAATTATTTCATTATTATTTCACAAAAATAGTTAAAAAAATTTTAAAAATTCTTTCCAAACTAAACTTTTTAGCCCAAACTAAAATAGTTAAAAAAAACAAAAAAAAGTCAAAAAACAAGTCCATTTCCTAAACAGAGGCTAGTCTTTTTTGAATTTGTTTATTTATTTATTTTTTTTGTAAGTTGAGTTTTTTATTTTTTATATTTTTTGTTTTAGTAAAAATTTTCAAAATTTTAAATAATCTTTTTACTTTTTTAGATGTATCTAAAAAATAAAATATTTATAAAAAATCAATAAATATATAAAAATACAAAAAATATATTAAATTCTTATATTTCTTTTGGTATTTAGTGAGTTTTCTAAATATTTTTTCACGAATGTCATATTTTTTAAGTATATTTTATGTTACATATATCTAAAAATTAAAAACAAAAATGTTTTGAATATTATAAAAATTCAGTGAGAACAAAAAAATATGAAAAAATTGCTTGGTTAGGTTTTGCAAAAAACACTTTCTTTAGAAAATTCTATTTTCTTGTTTTTTTTGTTTGTACTGATTTTTTTTAATATTTTAAGCTTTTTTTTTTTTTTTACTTTTAAGACATAGCTAACATAAATATATCCAAAAAATAAAAAAATTTGTAAAAAAAACCTTTTAAAAATTCACTAAATACCAAAAAAAAAAAAAACGAAAATTCAGTACATTTTTTAAAATTTTTTTAATTTTTTAAAAATATCTTTTAACAAATTTTTTACTTTTTATATACATCTAAGTAAGGTAAATCTAAAAAAGTAAAAAAAATGTTTAAAATTTTAAAAATATTCACTAAAAAAAAAATACGAAAACCAAAAAACTCAATTTTCAAAAAATTTAATCCAAAAAATTCAAACCAAACATACCGAATACTTTTTTAAAATGTATAAAAGAAAAGTGTATTTTTGACTTTTTTTAGTTTTTTTTTTAAATATGTACAAAAATAAAGAGATGATGTGACAAAAATAGATTAAAAGTTATAAAATTATTTTATACCCACTAGCCAAAACAAACCTTATCCTAAACAAACTGAGCTCTTATGTTTAGTCATTTTTTTCTCACTTTGGTAATTTATATTTTAAGTTTTTATTAATTTACTCTAAAAATTAATTTGTATTCAAAATTAGACAAAAATGACATGTTAACAACCATGTAACATACCAAAAAAAATAAAAAATAAAAAAATGATTATATAACTCATAAATTTGACACAAACTTAAATTTTAGTAAAATATATTTTATGTGGTAGTTAACATGCCATTTTTTATTTTGAATATAAGTACGTTTTAGAAGTCAATTTCTTGAAAATGATTGTATTTTTTGACTTTTTTAGATCATATTATCTCTCAATTTTTTTACACATTTTTTTTAAAAAAAAGTAAAAACCTCATTCATTAAAATACATGTAAATCCAGCCAAACAACGAAGTTTGGTTTCTTAAAAACCTCATTCATTAAATGGTGACTTAATGGTAAGTTACCACTTGTGTAGATTCTGATTAACTTAGTTTCTTAAATAGAATGTAGATTTTTATTTCATTTAATAATATTGTAACTTGCCCTTCTAAAAAACACAATAGTTTATAGGGTTTTTTTTTTAAGGTCCCTGGTATTAACATTTTATAGCATAAAGGACATCAAATATTTTCATCATGTCTAAGGTCCCTCAAGTTGTTCCAGAGAAAATTTGTCCAGAGAAAATTGGTCCAGAGAAAATTAGTCAAGAGAAAATTCACATCACAGAGAAATTTGGTTCAGAGAAATTCTGACTTTCCAGAGAAATTTTACAAATTTCTCTGATTTGAGAAAGGAAGGAAACATTAGAAAATTGATCCAGATAAAATTTCAAATACATGCACTTACATCCGTTGTGGTTCAAGGTAAAGCACAGAGATCAGCAACAACCCTTCCCAATATCAGCAACAACCCACCTTCTCTCTCTCTCAAGTCTCGGAATGTGTTTTAAACAAATTTTTCTGACTTCTGAATTTATCTCCAGAGAAATTCTGAATTTCTCTGGAACTGATATTGATGTTTGCAGATTCATCCACCAAATTTCTCTGGACATAAATTGATGACCAACCTCGTGGAAGCAGGTGTAGGTTGCAGAAAATGCAATCTAAAATGCAGATTGACATATTAACCGAACCCAAACAAAAACCATGATCCCCAAATGCATTGTTTGCTTACCAAGAAAATGCATCAACAAAACAGAAGAAAATAATAGGCATGATGAATCTCCAATTTCAGTAATAAAACCCAAAGAAACAGAGACATTTCACCTTCACTAATCCTAATCACTTTTTTTTTTTTTGGTTGAAGTAAACATAAACACATAACAAAAATTATACTTTATTTTCTTACATCATATGTTTCTCAAGAAACAAACAGTGGTACATTACCAATTTTCCAATCACTTTGCCTTAAAAAATGTCTTCTACAAACCCACCAATTTCAAAGAATTCAGACTCTGACTACACCTCTTCGATTCAATGTACACATATACAAAACAAAAATATTTTTATTGGATTTAAGAAACATAAAATGGAATTACCCGAGTCGCATGGAACTGTAATTTGAAAACAAATTTGATCTTGTTCTTCTCGCTCCTCCATAGCGCCGACTTGAACATCTTCTCCTTTAAGCCTCAATTTCACATCGTCTTCCTCGAAATTAGGGTTCACCGGAGTTTCGCCGGAAAACCTCTGTAACTTCGGAGCTCCGGCGACGCCTAAATCACCATTTTCACCGTGAGTTTTGCTGGTAGGTGAGGCGCTTGATGACACAGTCGAGGTTGAGGCGGTAGCCGCCGGATGGAAGGAATTGGGATTGGCGGAGGTCGTCCTCGTAGACGGCGAGAATGAGGCGGCAGATACGGGGACTTCCTCGAACTCCTGAGAATAGAGAAGTTTAGAGAGAGAGAGAGAGAGATGAGTTTTGATTTGGTAAGGTCAAATTTCTCTGATATATGTTTAGGGACCTTAGACATCAAAAAATAATTTTGTGGATCTCTTCCATTACAAAAAATGGAAGAGGGACCCTAGACCGATTTTCCATAGTTTATAACTACTATATTGTCATTATAAGCTCTATAACTTTTGTTATATTTAATTTAAATAAAGATTTATATCATAAATCTTTAATCACCATTGATAATATAAAAAGAATAACTCCATTCCATATGCGAAATGGCGAGAATTTAGATTCGAGTTGTATAATAGCCTGGCCCTATTTATTAATACGAAAAATATTAGAGATTTATAATTTAAATTTATAAAATAATTATGATAAAAGAGGTTTTTTTTTTGTTTATATTTTTTTATCAAATGTGATAAAAGAGTTGAATCCTATATATTTAAATGTGTGTGAATCAAATAAAAATAATTTTGAGCGAATTATACTAATAATCTTTATAATTTGAGACTCGTATTATTTTGATCCTTAACTTTTTAATTGTGACACATTTGATCATGGATTTTGAATCTTATTCCAAACAAAGACAATTGAAGATACTATTACTCAATTTCAAGGGTAAAGTCGTCAATTTGATAAAATATAAATTAATTTGACAAAAATAAATGTCAAATTTTTTTAAAAAATTATTTCTACTCACCAAAGATAAAATTATGTAAAATTTTTACTCATTTATTTATTTACCAAATTAATTTTTATTATGTGTTTGTATGATAATCATGTAATGTGTGGTTATTAGGCTTTTAATGTGTAATCAATATATTTAGTGTATGAAATGTTTTTAATTTTGGATTTTTTGATTTAATGAATTGATTTAATAATGATATTAAAGTTGTCGCTAAATTTGAGTTTTGAAAAAATAGAAACTAATTAAATGAAAAAAAAAACTAACTATTCATTACATGACCGTCATCTAAATACATAATAAAAACTAATTTGGTAATAAATAAATGTGTAAAAGATTTATCAATTGTACATAATTTTTATCTTTGGTAGGTAGAAATAATTTTTGAAGATTTAAAAATATTTTTATCTTTGGTAGGTAGAAATAATGATATTAAAGTTCACTAAAATGAAGGCGAATTGGAATAGAATGATCATTCATTTTATTTCCTTATTGAATGACCATCCTTTTACAATATTGAATGATAATTCCATTTGTAATGTATTTTTTATTATTTTTTTATGTTGTGTTTTGAAACATGAATTTAGATAGAAATTTGAAAAAGACAAGCAAAAGGTAAGAGAAATCTAAATGACATATAAGCTAATTCTTTTACCTTAAATGACATATAAGGTAATGGACATCTAAATGACAAAAGGTAAGGGAAATCTCTTACCTAAAAAAAAGAAAAAAAACAGCAATACTCAATTTTTTAATTTTGGTTTTTTTGATTTAATGAATTGGTTTAATAATGATATTAAATTTGTCGTCAAATTTGAGTTTTGAAAAAATAGAAACTAATTTAATAAAAATAAAAATAACTATTCATTACATGACCGTTATCTAAATACATAATAAAAACTAATTTGGTAATAAATAAATGTGTAAAAGATTTATCAATTGTACATAATTTTTATCTTTGGTAGAGAGAAATAATTTTTGAAGATTTAAAAATATTTTTATCTTTGATAGGTAAAAATAATGATATTAAAGTTCACTAAAATGAAGGCGAATTGGAATAGAATGATCATTCATTTTGTTTCTTTATTGAATGACCATCATTTTATAATATTAAATGATAATTCCATTTGTAATGTATTTTTTATTATTTTTTTATGTTGTGTTTTGAAACATAAATTTAGATAGAAATTTGAAAAAGAAAAGCAAAAGAAAAGCAAAAGGTAAGAGAAATCTAAATGACATATAAGCTAATTTTTTACCTTAAATGACATATAAGGTAAGGGAAATCTAAATGACAAAAGGTAAGGAAATCTCTTACCTAAGAGAAAGAGAAAAAAAAAAAAAACAGCAATACTCAAATTTTTAATTTTGATTTTTTTGATTTAATGAGTTACTTTAATAATGATATTAAATTTACCGACAAAAGGTAAGGAAATCTCTTACCTAAGACAAAGAGAAAAAAAAAAAAAAAACAGCAATACTCAAATTTTTAATTTTGATTTTTTTTGATTTAATGAGTTACTTTAATAATGATATTAAATTTATCGTCAAATTTGAATTTTGAAAAATAAAAACTAATTTAATAAAAATAAAAATAACTATTCATGACCGTTATCTAAATACATAATAAAAACTAATTTCATAATAAATAAATGTATAAAAAAATTATCAATTGAGAGAATGTTTGGGTTTACTGATTTAATTTAAAATTTGTAACATTATTGCATTCCACTCCCTAAAATACCCTCAATTATACAAATAAACAACCCCCATTATCATTCTCATCCCCACTCTGCAACAGCACAAAGAAAGAAAGAAAATCAAGAATGAAAAATCTCTTCTACCAATTCATCATCCTCTCAGACCAATACTTTGATCCTTCCACCATTGAATAACACACCATTGAAGACCAATACTTTGATTATGCTTCCCAATTTGAATATATGGTTTTTAATACATCGTAATCACGAAACCCTATAAATATGGATGTCATTCGTCACTGCAATCACATACCCACAATACTCACACAAAGAATTTACTATCATGGATGGTCGAAACTTCAATGACGGGGTAGGAGGGGTGGTCGTCCCGCTGGTCGGGTTACAGAGCCATCAGAGCCATTGACCCAGCGCCGCCCGAAACGTCGAGAAAGCGGCGGAGGCCGGCTGATGGAGACGACAGCGAGCGGCCGAAGAAGAGGAGGAAGATCGATGGATGAGTAGACTCCAGACCTGTTGCCGTGGTGCGCCGAAAGTAGATCCATGGACTTGATCTCTTCTTGATCTTAGTCTTTTTTATATATAATTTATCCTTATTTCCTATGAACTGAGGTATCTCTCTCTCTCCTTCTTCTTCTTTAACTGTTTTTTTTTTTTTTTTTTTTTTGTTTTTGGTTCCAGTTCTAAACTTCTAAATCTAATCTTTTGAGTCTAATCTATTATTATTATTTTGTTTTGTTCCAGTTCTAAACACAGAGAAATGTTCTTCTGTGCTATATGTTTGATGTGCGTGTATTTTTTACACAGGTTGAGCCTGAAAAAATGACACAAAATGGCAAGCAACAGTCAATAGGGAAGATTATCCACAAAGGTATGAAATGGCAGTAATGAGTTTCTTCTTTATGGCTCTTTATGGGAGCTAATTTGCAATGTGTCTTATAGGCACTGATAGTGGTAATAAAAGAGCTTCTGGCTCTGCCAATGTTAATCTGCCGTTGAACTTAGAGACCTCCAAATGTGGTTTATGTGGTAGTATGAGACGCCAATGCAGCCTTCAAAGTGATTATGCTCGTGCATCTTCAAGTGTTTAGTTGATTTTTTCTAATGCTACTTCTCTAGCCAAGTTTCTAGTTGTCAACCGACTCATTCAAATGTGTTTTGGTTCAGATTTGTCTTCAGAAATATCACTAGAACAAAACCATCATGATGCTTCCTGTACATATTAACAATGTTCTTGTTTTTGTCATGAATTTCTGTTGTTATCATTTGTCTACTGTGCAAAATTTAGTTAAAATCTTTGTATATAAATTCAGGACTGTGAGGCAAAGTCGGCATCCCAGATGAGCAAATCAGATCTGGACTCTGATGGATTGTTTTCTGCTTTGTATTGTGTCATATTTGTCAGTTGTTAATTGATCATCTAAATATCGACATGCTTTTTGATCATCTAAATAAGGCCTTGCATAAATACTTGGATATCATTGAAGGCTTGACTACTCTGTTTCAATCACTTTGTAATTAGAATTCTCAATTATAAACTTGTTTCAATCGGTTGGACTATTTTCCCTTATTGATTTGTTTGATTACTGAGAGGACATATCCAAAGAAATTAAACTAGTTTTTTTTCCCCTTTGATTGAGTTGATAAAAAGACATTTAAATTTTATAGTTTTATTATTTTACATGGTTTATGATTTAGTAAAATTAGTAAAATTTGTGGTATCATACACATGGAGTGCTGTAGACAAAATTGTCATTTAAATTTTACTTACTGCTATTGACTGTATCTTAATGCTTCGTCTTGCTCATGTTTTGAAAGGTTTTGAACTTGGTATGGGCTTTTCTCTATTCAAACTAATTACTTTATGCATGTTGTAACTTTTATCTTGGAAAAGGCCTGGTGTACTTGTTTTATTTGAAAGTACGTATCTTTTTATTAGAAGTTAATTCATGGATTGCTGCTGTTTAAACTTACAGGTGGTTTCTAGGTTATACTTGCTGTGATGCTTGTGGAAGGTTGTTTGTAAAGGGAAACTACTGCCCTGTTTGTTTAAAGGTATCACTTGTTTTTTGATGATCTTGAATCTTTCAGCTTCTGTTAGTTTATTGAGTGGTGAACTTTTATACTGACCTTTGGTTGTGAATATTTTAATGGTATGTGCAAATGTTTAGACGTGAGTTTTCCCTTGAATTTGTAGCCATCTCTCTCTCTCTCTCTCTCTCTCTGTGGACTGGAAACTTTGATATCCTTTGCACCTGATTGCATAGAAGTTGACTAACTGTTTGCATCCATGGCTCTAGGTTTACAGAGATTCTGAATCAACACCTATGGTTTGCTGTGATGTTTGCCAGCGCTGGGTCCACTGTCAGTGTGATGGGATCAGGTATCTTTTACTTGTCCTTGAAAACCACAGCGTTTAGTTGTGACACAAGTGTGGTTGCTATTTCATTGTTTTGATTGTGTTGATAATTATGCACAGTAGGAAATTATATTCTTCAATGTTTTGTTTGAAGTTGTCATAAATAAACGAATTTGGAAGTATAATCACCTTGAAGTAGATTACTAGATATTGAAGACTTTCTATTTCTTCTTCTATATCTCATAAGAGGTACCTTAAGAAGACTCCTCTTTAAGTCCTAAAAGAGATACATATGAACAACATAAAGAAGAAAACAACAGCTTCTGTGAGGTATAACTATTTCATGAGATATTCACCTTGGATGGTTGGATCTTGCTTTCATAGTAAATTAGACTGCTAAGTTTGTGGACACTAATAGTTCTTCAGTTTAAATCCCATGAAAAGCAACTAGGAAGTGAACATCAATGAAGATCAAGTTTGTTTGAGGTATGCTGTTATATGATATACCATGTATGAGTTAATAATTGGTTATTGATTAGGGTTGTAAATGAACCAAGCAGATTATTGTTACTCTCTGGACAACCTCCATTTGAGAAAAAATTCCAATGTAATGCCATCATTACTGTCCAGGTTGTTTTGTTTTAATAAAAATAATGCCAACAATGTAATTCCAATATAATTCCAATATAATGCCAACAATGTAAAACAAAACATTTAATGAAACATTTGTTGCCACATTGTGAAGAATGAAAAAATATTGCATTGTTTAGGGAGGGTTTTTATTTTTTTATATGTTGAAAATTTGTAAAATTTCAAACCGGCAAACCGATTCGTATCCATCCGCCAATCCGCCAGATTGGCGGACGGATGCGGATTGATTTTCTCTAATCCGCAAATCTGGCGAATGGATGGCAGATTGAAGGTTTCGTGGCCGCAACCGATCCGCGCCCACCCCTCCCTCACTTCACCATCTCCCACATTATAACTCTTCCCCCCCCCTCGTGTCTGCAAACCCACCCGCGCTTTCTCTCTCTAAAATTTCGTTCCCTCCAAACCCTTCCACACAACAAAAAAGAGTAAACACTTAGAAAATTGAATTATAGAGAGAGAAAATCGAGTTTCGATTAGGGCACTGCCATCATCATCGTCTTCATCGATTCTGAAACCTAGCAATGGGGAAAGACGACGATGAGATGAGAGGAGAGATAGAGGAGAGACTGGTAAACGAAGAGTACAAGATTTGGAAGAAGAACACACCGTTCTTGTACGATTTAGTCATCACTCATGCTCTTGAATGGCCTTCTCTCACTGTTGAGTGGCTTCCCGATCGGGAAGAGCCGCTGGGGAATGACTACTCGGTCCAGAAGATGATTTTGCGGACTCACACATCCGAGAACGAGCCTAATTACCTCATGCTCGCTCAGGTTCAGCTTCCACTCAAAGATGCAGAGAACGATGCCAGACATTACGATGACGATCGGTCTGATTTCGGTGGATTTGGCTGCGCCAATGGCAAGGTACAGTGTGTAATTAATTGTTTGCGTAGCAATTGTTTTTTTGAGTTTTAGATTGATGATTTACTTTATGAACTGATGTGAGGAGTGATTGGATTGAGAAATCGAGAAGCTTTATTTGGTCATGTGAAGAATTTGGCAGTTTTAGGGTTTAGGGTTTTCTTGCAAATTAAATTAGTAAGACTGGTTGCTTGGGTAGTTAACTTGATATTTGTATTCAAAAGGTGAAAGATTTAAGTGTTTGACACTCTCTAGGGTGAGCTGATGGGTGAGCAATGTAACCCAAAGCCTAACCTTTTTTAAGGGGAAATTCTGTTAGTAACAATAACATTAATTATTTGGGATATGGATAAGATTGACGCCCTGTTTGTTTTCAGAGGTAGAATGTAAGGGATTGATAGGGAGGGGATTAAGTAAAATTGCGTTTGTTTTGATGATAGTTGTTAGTCTAAGAATTGTTAAATTATTTTTATATAAAATAATAAAACAAATAAAAAAATTTAAACATTAATGTTCAAAAAAAATTTCTAATATGTAAAAAATAAAAAAATTTCTAATCCTCTCACTATTTTTCTAATACCACCTTTACCTCCTCCATCCCAATCCCCCGTTCAACTTCCATCTTAATTTCCTCCTCCATCCTAATTCCTTCCCCAACTCTATAAACACAATAATAAATAACACTACATCCATCTTAATTCCCTCCCATCTATTACGCCCCAAAACAAATGCGGGGGGGGGGGGGGGGGGGTTGGCTGCTTGTCCTGCAAAGTGAGTTGGTCCATTTTTGAAATTGCTCATTTATAAATTATAATTAGATTTGTTTGGCTGCAAAAATAAAACAAACTCTAGAATCTATAAATTGACTTTCTTTATGGAAATTTAGATTTCTTTGTTGCTTTTAAAGCATAGAATTACCTAATATAGACTGGGGAGATTCAAAAATCTATTCTGTTCAATGTCTACATGGGTTTTGAATTACAAAAATGCTAGAGGCCCCAAAAATTCTACCAAAAGTTTTACCAAATGTCTCACATGGGTGTGGGACCTACATGGGACCCACATTGTGTGGGTCCCACACCCATGTGAGACATTTGGTAAAACTTTTGGTAGAATATTTGGGGTCTCTAGCATTAGTTAATTCAAAATGAAACTATTCAATTTGTGCCACCAAGCAGAACCTAAAGACCTTTTTCATTTTATGGCTAAATGGTGATATAATTTTATCTTAGGTTCAATTTTTTCTGACTATGGAACTTTGGTATTCAGAACCTCTATATGCTATTTTTGTTTGTACATCTGTCACATGAATGCATGTAAACGTATGTTATATGTACTGATAAGCTATGAAGCTTTTTGAATTTTAATTTTAATTTTAAATATTTTTATTGCAGGTTCAAATAATTCAACAAATCAATCATGATGGAGAAGTTAACCGAGCTCGTTATACGCCCCAAAACCAATTTATTATTGCCACTAAGACGATTAGTGCTGAAGTATATGTTTTTGATTATAGCAAACACCCATCGAAGCCTCCTCTAGATGGTGCATGCAGTCCTGATTTGAGGTTGAGGGGCCACAACACTGAAGGATATGGTTTGTCATGGAGTAAGTTTAAACAGGGTCATTTGCTGAGTGGTTCTGATGATGCCCAAATATGTTTGTGGGACATCAATGCGACTCCTAAGAATAAGGCTCTGGATGCCATGCAAATATTTAAGGTACTTTTCTCTGTTCAAGGTCGACATACTATACTACATCATGTTTAGTTTGCCTCAAACATGTGACACAGTTTACACAGCATTCCTTCAAGGCTACAAGAACTGAAACATCTAGTAAATCGATGCATGCACTGAATAAGATGTGCTAGCTAGGAAAAACAATGTATTTTGTTATCTCGTAGTAATCATAGTACAGAAATAAAATTGTTGATTGGTGATTTATAAAATTTGATATTTGCTGAAACAGGTTCATGAAGGTGTTGTAGAAGATGTAGCATGGCATCTGAGGCATGAATACTTGTTTGGTTCAGTTGGGGATGATCAGTATCTGCATATATGGGATCTCCGGACTCCATCAGTCACCAAGCCAATTCAATCTGTAATTGCTCATCAAAGTGAGGTCAGTGTCCAAAGTTTCAGAAGTCTATTGGATGCTTAGATATGCACAGACACATTCATTGAAATGGTTCTACTCATGATACATGTACATAAGTTTGGATGAACTGACACATGGTATAAAAGGTGTAATATTTTCACCCCTTGATGATTTTTTATAGTGTCAAATTTTGAGTAGGGATACCCTTTTCTCCCTCTTGTCATCTTTTCATTTTTCCACCCCTTTTACCATTACCAAATGGAGCAAGGTCTGTTAAATATTGCAGCATGGGTAAGCAATTTAACAGAAAATTAAATTTTCTGGTTGGAAATTAAACCTGGCTTGAAAATATTTTGTTTAAATTTGAGTTAACTATGTAAATTCTTTTGAAGAATAAGTACAAGAACTGCAGTTCATGTTTAGTTCATGTTTGGAAAAGGTGTACATGCTATGTGTGCAGTTCTATCCCCTCATGAACAACTTCTAGCCACAGGTGTACATGCTACGTGTGCAGTTCTATCTTATACCCATTACATATATACACGTGTAAATAAAAAGAAATATAATTGAGAAAGTTTAGAGGATGTTGCAACATTAACGAGATATTGTTTGGGAATTATGGGTGAGACATGATTTTGTGGATAAGATTCAGTTTTTTAGTGTTACACAGCCACAGCTTCAAAAAGAGTTATACACCAAATTAACATGTTCACTTTATACAATAGTATATATATACAATAATGGATGGGATGCTGTGGGAAAAATCTTTTGATGACATAACCAACTAGAAAACACAGGAACAAATTCTATGTTTATTCCACTCCCCTTGACGATCTGTCAGACCGTCAACAATGACAAATAGTTTGTGGCCTACTCAATCATTGTACTAGTTTTCTTTTCCAATTATCATTTGTAGACTCAATACTTTTTTCTTTTTGTTATGTAAGCTCCCTAGTTGCAGGGACACTTGTGTTGAGAGGAGATTGTTATCTCTGTAACTCAGATAGATGCTAATTCTGGCATTTGTTAGACGTTACCATTGTTTATCGTTTCTGCTTCGGCTGGATTGACTTGTAGATCTTTATTGCTTTCATACACCTTAAGTGCACCCTTGTTTAGCGTATCTCTGAAATGCAAAATGCTGCTTACATTAGCTTACATGGACAATTTCATGTTGCACTTTTTTTATTATTATTTTTATATATTTTAAATTTTAATAAATTGGCATATTTAAAGATGTGTGTTATTTCAGTTTCCCCTAATATTAACTTCTTGTGATAATTTATTTTCTTCATGCGTCGGACCGCAAACTATAGAATTACCTAATATAATAATTCCATTTGTAAATTGAATGACATAAGTTTTCTAAGTTTATCAGTACATTTATCAGTACATTACAAATGGAATCTATAAATTGAATCTATAAATTTCTTGTGATAATCTAAGTTTATCAGAAAACCTATTTTTTATTTGATAGTAAATTTCTTTATTTTTTACTAAATTTCTTTATTTGTTTATCAGAAAACCTATTTTCTTGTGATAATAAATTTCTTTATTTTTATTAAATTAGTTTTTATTTTTTCAAAACTCAAATTTGGCGACAAATTTAATATTATTATTAAATCAATTCATTAAATCAAAAAAACCAAAATTAAAAATTGAGTATTGCTGTTTTTTTTTTTTTTTTTTTTCTTTTAGGTAAGAGATTTCCCTTACCTTTTGTCATTTAGATTTCCCTTACCTTATAAGTCATTTAAGGTAAAAAATTAGCTTATGTCATTTAGATTTCCCTTACCTTTTGCTTTTCTTTTTCAAATTTCTAGAAGGCCAACTGGATAATCTAATTATGAAGGCGAATTGGAATAGAATGATCATTCATTTTGTTTCCTTATTGAATGACCATCCTTTTACAATATTGAATGATAATTCCACTTGTAATGTATTTTTTATTATTTTTTTATGTTGTGTTTTGAAACATGAATTTAGACAGAAATTTGAAAAAGACAAGCAAAAGGTAAGGGAAATCTAAATGACATATAAGCTAATTTTTTACCTTAAATGACATATAAGGTAAGGGAACTCCAAATGACAAAAGGTAAGGGAAATCTCTATAAGGTAAGGGACAGCTAATTTCGTAATACATCGTAATTACGAAACCCTATAAATATGGATGGTCAACATTTGATGGGTTAGATAGAGGGAACTAACCAATTATGTCTTCAGAAGGTACAGGTGGAGCATATTTTATGGTTGATGCATTGGGGAAAAAGTATATATCTGTTTTTAAGCTAGTAGATGAGGAGCCTATGGCTGTGAACAACCTGATTGTTAATCGGAATATTGAAATACCTTTGGTCCTTGAGAATTTGCTTAACTCAACATTTGATAGGTTAGATAGAGGGAACTATCCAATTACGTCTTCAGAAGGTACATGTGGAGCATATTTTATACTTGATGCATTGGGGAAAAAGTATATATTTGTTTTTAAGCCAGTAGATGAGGAGCCTATGGTTGTGAACAACCCTCGAGGGCTGCCTATTTCAGTGGATGGGGAAGGACTAAAGAAGGGAACAAGAGTCGGGGAAGGTGCATTGAGGGAAGTTGCTGCCTACATTTTAGATCATCCAAAGAATGGGCGCCGCTTTATTTGTGGGGAGGATAAGGGATTTGCTGGGGTCCCACCTACAATGATGGTCAAGTGCTTGCACAATGGATTTAATCATCCAGATGGTTTAACTGTCAAGATTGGGTCTTTGCAGATGTTCATGGAGAACCATGGAAGTTGTGAGGACATGGGTTCTAGTGCTTTCCCAGTGGAGGAGGCACATAAAATCTCTGTGTTGGATATAAGGATGGCAAATGCAGATAGGCATGCTGGGAACATTTGATGAGCAAAGGTGAAGATGGTCGAATTGTGTTGATTCCAATTGATCATGGATATTGCTCGGTCCATGAAATCTCACGCTCTCAGGAAAGCAATATCCATGATCAATTGGAATCAGCACAGTTCGGCCATCTTCACCTTTGCTCATCAAAATGTTCCCAACAGGCCTATTTGCATTTGCCATCCTTATATCCAACACGGAGATTTTATGTACCTCCTCCACTGGGAAAGCACTAGGACCCATGTCCTCACAACTTCCATGGTTCTCCATGAACATCTGCAAAGACCCAATCTTGACAGTTAAACCATTTGGATGATTAAATCCATTGTGCAAGCACTTGACCATCATTGTAGGTGGGACCCCAGCAAATCCCTTATCCTCCCCACAAATAAAGCGGCGCTGTAACAAGTCCGCGGGGGGCCCTCGCTACAGTTTGAACTCGATTTTGTTTCACGGTTCTTAATCTGAACCAAAGAGTCCAAATCTGGCAAATCGTTTTGAGAAAAAAAAAACAGATTTTTTGAAAGAGAAGTGCCAAACATGGACTGCTTCGCCAGATATAGAGTCGCTACCTAAATATTTTTTATGGGGGAATTTAGGAAACCCTGACTCGGTGCCAAAGGCCATATGTCCGTCATCACCGGAGTTGTCTCGGCTCGAGAGTCAGGGTACGATCGGGGAAGGTCAGCTATGAGCACCCCTCTCGCCCGATCCGAAGATCGGCCTTTACTAACCATGATATCCGTTTTTGAAAACGTTATGTATTCTTAAACCAATTATTAGCCTAGCGTTACTATGTTATGCGCGCAGCAAACAAGTATAGACTAGATTGCCTAATTTGGAAATAAGCATTGCATATCCGTTTGTCTTAAAAAGTACTTTGGAATTTGCTACTCGCAAGTAGGCTAAAATACGGATTTCAACGAGTTTTTCCAACTCAAACAATCCAACCTTCACCCACAGGCATTCAAACAATTTATAACACATAAGCATCTAGCCACATGGTAAGCATACTATCATGTTAACATTCACACGCATGCGAGATGCTAAAGCATAAATACTTACATCGTACTCCGTGCCAAAATAATAAACTAGTTAGCAAACATGCGTGATCCTAGTTCATGTCAGGTTGACTAATGCAACACATACATGATGCAATTAGATAGGCTCGGCTAACCTAAAAATGGCATGTGAAATGCGGTCAATTGATGCACGTATTCAATTTGGAATTGAAGTACAAATGCAGTTAGCGTGATGTATCGAGCCTGATGTATGCAAGACAAATGCATGAATGCACGCATGCATAGCATAAGGTATGCTAATTTTAAAGATGCCCTAGTCTACCATCATAAGCAGGTAAATAAAAGGGAAGAAAGAAATGGGGGTTGGAAGACATTCACACACTCACCCACACTTATTACAGATTTGCCCTCGCTCGGAGGGTCCAGATAAATAATACAAATTAATTAACTACACAAGCTAATTAAATATTACAAATTGCCTAATTAGCTAAGCAAATTAACTAATCTAGGAAAAGCAGTAAACCGCCTCGGGAGGAGAGCCAGATGCAATGCATGCTCGGTCCTGCTCGGAAATGCACCGCCATGCATAGGCTGCCTCTGTTTTCCTTCCTTTACCCCTCTGGAGGCTGTCAAAACCTCAGTACTGCTTCCTTGGATGCTGGGAGACATCACCGGCTGAATGGGACTATCACCGGCAGTGTTATGTGGCCACCGGCCATTGGTGAAGCTATCGGCAGAGAAAGGATTGCCGGTCGGCACTTGACACTGCCGGTCGGCAGAGTGTTCCTGCAGAATCTGCAATTGACAGTAACAGAGGGCAAGGCAGAGCATGGCAATACAATTCAAGGCATATATGCACCAATCATGTCCCCTATCATGCTTGTGACTCAAAAGGACATGTGTCTCGATTCTCGGACCACCAATCACGCATTTCCATGCATGATGGCCCAAAGAGTCAAGTGTGCAATTTTCATGTCAAATGAAATGCAAACCAAAACAAACAATCCAAGGCCCAATTCCTATCACCAATTCAAGGAACAAGGCATGCATGCAAGATGCAATGCAACCTAGGCATGCAAGCTAAGGATGCAACATGGCATGGCAAGACACTTATGCAAGCATACAAGCAAACACGAGACAATGCAAATGGATGAAAAGATGGACTTATACATGATTTAGGCAACTCCAAATAGGCCTAAAACAGTGGCCAAAGTGACCAAAATAAAGGACCAAAACACATACACACATGCACATGTTAAAGGGCCAACACTTAGGCACAAAAGAGGGACTCTCAAGCACACTTGAAAAGGGATATCATGGACAATTAGCATGCCACATAAGCTCTGAAAATCATGCTAAGATGGTGTCAAACCAAGCAAACAAAATAGACCAAGCATGCAATGAATGGCCCAAGTACTTGAAGCAAGTCAAAGGGACTTGAACCATGACTAAGCCAACCAAGCCTCACAAGGTTAAGAGGACTTAAAATAGGTTCAAGATAGACCTAGACCATGCAAAGGGGATTCTTAGATGGCATCTAAGTGGCTCAAATTCAAAGGCATGCACAAATGCTAAAACATGGAGCATGCTACACAAGCTTTCAAAGCATTAAAGATGCGTCCAAGGTAAACATATAGGCATGCAAATGGGACTGAAATGACATGGTGGACGGTTCCAAATCACCAAATCAATGCAAAAATGTCATGCTATACATTCACATACTTGAAGCATACAAGCTCGAATACAAAGGGGCTATACTAAGCATGCCAAATCCGACCCAAACAACTATGGACAGACCTTAAACATGGCAAAATATGCACAAAAGCTTCACAAGACTAAGCCTAAAACATGCTTGAACAAGGGCTAACAACCTAAGGCATATTAAGGCAAGAACAAGGCATTACATGGTAGGTATGCTAAGCATGCATGGTGTACCAAAACCAACAATAAACAGAGGCATATTATGATATAATAGGCACAAAAAACAGCCAAGGCATGGTCAACATGAAGCTTAGCTAGATGCTCCCTCAAGAGGCCAAAAATGGTCCATTTCAAGGACAACAAGGAGAGGGGATGGCCCTCCCCTTTTGGAGACTTCAAGGCACCATCTTCACCACTGAAATCCCTCAAGATTTCAGTGGTGAAGAGGCCCAAACACCAAAGTCTCGAAACTTATACAAAATAGCACAAAATGAGGCCTTTCAAGGCCTAAGAGGGATCAAACACCTCCAAACCAAAAAACACTCTTAATAAACAATTTAGAGGGTCTAAAAACAGAACTTTTTTGTATTATACACTAAGCTCAAAAATGATTTTAAGATAGGTAAAAATACAATGCAAAAATGGGGGATATATGGACTAGTTTCTTGCCCTTGAAGACCCCTTCAACAATGATGCTTCGACAGCCCCTTCTAGGTTGAAAACAGCTCCAAAACTTCAAAACCAACCTCTTAGAACCTCAGTAGCTAAGTGAAGGTGAAACACTATGCGTTTGTGTGCAATAGTAAGACACAAACACACTTAAACACACACAAGAGGGAGATATAGAGATAGAAAGTGTATGGATTCTAACCCTAGAACTCAAAACCCTAAAATGGCTGTCTAAAAATATCTAAAGTGTCTAAAGTGTCTAACCCTTGCCACAAGAGAGAAAACCTCTCTTTATAGAGCTTATTGTCTTGTAAAGCTTACAAGACAAGCTTCTAAAGAGGGAGATCCCTCCATACACGTGTATGGAGGGGAGCCAAAGGCAAGACATCTGTCTTAAAATATCTGCAAAAGCAGATGCACAGTAGTCGGCCGACCAAAGATGCCATTTTGGCAAAATTGAGTGCCGACCGGCAACAAATAGTGCCGACTGGTAATATACATTGCCGGTGGAAGCAAAAACCAGCCGGTGGCCTCTGGCCATGGCCGGTGGTGTGTGGGGATGCCTCACAAGGCATTCCCTGCTCCTCCAAGGCAAAACACAAGTGTTTGGTGCAAAACCAGACACTAAACGGTCGAGTTCGGAGATCCTGAGGCAAGGCGCGTAGCCGAGACCTCCGGGGTTTGTTCGGTGCCTCGTTTGGCGTTTCCACCTTTTCGGGGTTTGTTCCCCTCGCTAGCGTTTCCACCTTTTCGGGGTTTGTTCCCCTCGCTTTCCTCTCGATTTCCGTGCCCTTTTCACATCCCGGCCTTTTCGGCCATTTTCGACCTTCTCGGGAGTTGACTTTTCGGTTGACTTTCTGTATTCTAGCCCGGTTTTCCTTCCTCCGGCTATTTTCTCATCATTCTCGACATGGCGGACGACATTCCACGCGGCGGGACTCCCCCGGATCACGAGATAGATCCCGGGGTCGAGCTTCTTCCTTTGAGCGAGCGCCCGTTCGACCCGGCGACCTACCGGCCGGCGATTCATGTTCTGCCCCCCGACGGACTGCGCCAGTTTCGGAGCTTCGAGAGGCACGTGCCACCCGAGCTATTGCTGCGTGAGCCTACCTCCCACCTGTCCTTCGGCGCTTCCGAGGTAACTCTCTTTCCTCTACTTTACTTTCTGCAATGTAGGGCACAAAAACTGTCGTAGCTTATTTATGCTCTTTAACTGCTGAAATCTGATATGCTGTATACCGTAGTTGATCATAGACATACGTACAACTGATATCTGCTTGAAACTGACACATGCACACACACTGCACTAGCCCTGAATCACCCAAACACACTGTATTTCACTGCATACACACTGGTACCCAGCATTTGCTTGAATCTGTCAAACTATGCACACATGCTATACTGTACTGAACCACCCGAACACGTCGACGCATCACACGTTGTAGTTCACTGTAGGCACACCGGCACCCGGTATTTGTTTAAATCTGACAAACTTGCACACATGCTATACCTGCTTTGAACCATCCAAACATGCTGACGCATCACACGCTGTAGTTCACTATAAGCACACCGGCACCCGGTATTTGTTTAAATCTGACAAACTCACACGCATGCTATACCTGCTTTGAATCATCCAAACACGCTGACGCATCACACGCTGTAGTCCACTGTAAGCACACCGGCACCCGGTATTTGTTTAAATCTGACAAACTTGCACGCATGCTACATCTGTTTTGAATCATCCAAACATGCTGACGCATCACACGCTGTAGTCCACTGTAAACACACCGGCACCCGGTATTTGTTTAAATCTGACAAACTTGCACACATGCTATACCTGCTTTGAATCATCCAAACACGTTGACGCATCACACGCTGTAGTCCACTGTAAGCACACCGGCACCTGCTATTTGTTCAAATCTGCTAAACTTGCACGCATATTACGTCTGTATGCTTCTTAAAACTGCATTTTGAATGTTGTCTTGCAATTGTCATTTTCTGTTTACAGGAGGATTCCCATACCATCCGCGGGTATGGAAACACTGGCGCTCGGGAGTGGTATGACGAGCTTCCTGACGTGGTCCGTCGCATAGTGGACCGGGCGGGCTTCGGCGCCTTCTGCCGAGGACTCTCCAGGCTTACTACATGCAGACCTCTCCTCGCCGCTTTGGCGGAGAGGTGGTGGGACACCACCGATTCATTTCATTTCTCCACAGCAGGGGACATGACGATGACCCCTTACGATTTCTCGATGCTCACAGGCATCGGGGTAGGGGGTGATCCGATCCCCTTTGATGTTGACATGGACGAGTGGACTGCCGCTCAGGTCCATCTGCTAGGTGAGGCGCCACCTCTCGCTCGTCCAGGCTTTGTCCGGTACTCCTGGTTCGAGGTGCAGTTTAGGGTCCAGCCCACTCTTGTTGATGCAGCCCCGATGACCCCGGAGGCCGTGGAGAGGTACGCACGCGGCTTCTTCACGTTCTTATTCGGGACGACCATCTTCGCCGACCGGGCGAACACCGTGCCTCTCTGCCTCCTCAGCGCACTGGTGGACGTCCGGGACATCTTGCACTACGACTGGGGTGGCGCCGCTCTGGCCACTCTCTACGGGTACATGAGCTCAGCCTCCCGCGGCAGCGGACAGTTGCTCGGGGGCTACTGGCGGGCTTGGGAGGTACATTTCTTCTCCGCTTTTCATTTCTGCCCTATATTTTCTGTACTTTGTACACTGCACATACTGTAGTCTGCTTTGTACTTGCTGTATACTGTACACACGGCACACACATACATTCTGCTTTACACTGACTGTACATTGCTCACACTGTACACTGTACACAATACACTGCACAACACACGGCTCTGCCATTTTTGCTTTATTCTATATTCTGCTTTATCTGATAAATGCACTGGTATTTACCTTGCAGTTGTGGGTTTATGCCTACTTTCCTAGGCTTGCTCCCGTACCGGTCACGGAGACTCCTCTGGTTGTCCCGTTTTCGCGTCGCTTTGACGGGAGATGCACCCGGAGGCCGCGAGAGACTTTCAACTTCTTTCGCCGCTACTTCGACACCATTACCCCTGCCGAGGTATGTTTTACTTGCAGTTTATTTAAGCTTCGCCTTTCCACTGCATATTTCAAAACAGTAGATAACAAACTGTATGTCACTTTCAGATCACTTGGCAGTCGTGGGCTCCGTTGCTGGCGGCGATACGGGACCGGTTTGCTGGTGCTGAGGAGACCTCGCGTTTTCGGATCTTGCTAGAGGGCCCGGTCTGTCGGGCTTGGTACCTGGGTGAGCGTTTTCTACGCCAGACCCTAGGGTTACCGGAGCAGATAGTCCCGGTTCACCCTCCTGCGGACATGAGGGAGACTGAGAGGCTCACCACCGAGCAGATGGCCGATTACACTATCGGCTGGGAGGCGACCCGCTTCAGAGGCATCGGCGACTACAGAGAGTACGTGCAGACGTACCTTATGCGACCTCTGAGCTGCAGCCATCGAGCTGAGGGAGCCAGGCCCGTGGCCCCAGCAGTTGGGGCAGGAGCGGGAGCTTCGAGGAGGGCTCGAGTCCGGGGCAGGGGCGGAGTTCAGGGAGGACGGGGGGCTGGTTGGCCCGCCCTGCCCGCTGTACTGACTTTCCAAGGGCAGGGTGGGGCGACCTATCAAATCCCCTTCGCCCCTTCGCCAGCTGATCATGAGTTTGTCGGTGTCCCCGACTTGCCTCCGGTATGTATTACTGCATTTTTGTACAGTCATTTCATTTTAGCTTATTTGATATTCCACAGAATATTGATGTATCTGATACTTTTGCAGGCTTCTTCTGAATATACCCGGCAGTCATTGGAGATGAATGCCTCTATGATGGGGATGCTTCAGCGGACCTTTGACCTCCTGGCCCTCTACAGCATTCCGGTATGTTCTTCTGATCACGGCCTCAAATCACTCACAAGCTGATTCACGTAATCTGATGCATGGCACAACACCTGATACACTGATCTCACAGTATTTGATACACTGCATACACTGCATTCTACACTGTACTCTACACTGATAAACTGCTCACGACATTCACACACTGTACTCATACACTGCATTCTGCACTGATAAACTGCTCACGACATTCACACACTGTACTCATACACTGCATTCTGCACTGATAAACTGTCTACAGCATTCTGATGCATTTCCCTTTTATGTACTTTTTCAGCCTCCTTTCCAGATTCCTATGGCAGGAGGTGCTCCAGCTGGACCTTCCGTCCCCGCCCGAGGGAGAGATGAGGAGGGCAGAGCATTCTCCCGCACCAAGGTAGGGCGCACTCATATCGGGAGTAGCTCGCGAGCTCCAGTCCCCGATGATGACGATGAGGAGGAGTCGGAGGCGGAGGCAGAGTCGGAGGCGGAGTCATCAGAAGAGGAGACCGGAGGCGGCACTAGCTCGGGCTCTGCTGACGATGCTGATGATGCTCCTGGACCTTCGTCCAGGAAGAGGACTAGGACAGACTGATGGCCCCCAGAGTGCTCGTCGTGGATACAGATTTTTGTATTTATTATTATTATTTTTTCTTGTACTTTTCTCTTTTTGGTAGTTAGATGCTTTGTACTGCCGCAGGCAGGTTTTTGTTTTCTAAAACTTGTGTATTTGAAAAGATGATGAAATGAAACAGGCTTTTTATCTGAAAAAGTGTTTACATTCGTATATTTTTACATTTCATACTTTGCATCGCATCACACCATATTACACCTCAATGTAGATGAAATTGATTGGTTGTCTGAAAATTGAACACTTGAATAATCAGATAAATAAACAGCCAACAGCAAAATAACCCAAGCAACCCACTGCCTGATTCTGGACACACAGCCCTTACTCTGTTGGGGATTAATCTGCATACAGCCCATAACACAGCATTCGGTTCATTCTGCGCATAGCACATCTCGAACAATCAGCCCAATCTGACAAGACGGACCACGGAGGTGGAACCAGCTGGAGTTGAAACACAATCGAATATAGAGAATGGCACAACATTCTGAGCATAAACGATTTTTGAAATTAAATAAGGGTTTTTCAAACCGGGGTATCGAGCCTATAACTGAACACAGCGGGGAGGACTCAAACAAAGAGGTACACGACCTAAACACAACGAGACACACTCGGAAGAGACCTAAAACAAAGGTTGTGGTAAACAAAACAAAAGACACGACACACAGGCTCGTCAACGAAGACAGGGGACCTCAGATCACGAGGAGCCAGTTTCTCTGGGTATTGTTTCCCACCCTTTTCTTATCTGTGATTCTCACATCACTCTAGCACTCAAGCTCGGTTTTTCTCTCAAAACCCTCTGGCTCGCTTTTTCTCTCAACTTAGACCTCTCTATTCTTTATTCTCTCATTTTTCGTCCTTCCCCAGGGTGATTAATGAATGAATAGGAAGGTGTGAGTTCATGCCCAATGCCTTTAGCTCACAGCTATTTCTTCTGGTGGGTAGAGTGCCCTCCTGGCAAGTACGTTGACGACGGGGGAAAGACAGAACACCTGACTCAACTGTGCCCGTAGTTCATCATTTTGACCATTTTTTTTTTTTTGGTTTTCAACTAAAATAGTTTCGATCAAGATAAGAGTCGAATTAACGTACTTGTTCGATTTTTGATTTGAAAACCATGCAAGTCAGGCTGTAAGCACTGAAAATTTTCCTTTTTGGGTCCAAGAAAATGGTCCAATTTTGGAAAACGAAATAGTTTTCGAGAAAATAGTCAACCTCAGTAAAAATTTTCAAAAACTATTTTTGCAAACGGCTGATGCTCAACGAGCATGGAACTTACCCTTTGAGATGCGCAACCTCAGATCAGAGGCAATGGAAAATTGCCCCTAGCTTAAAGGGGGTGGGTGGCAAAGGAAAGTTGCCTCTGGTTTGAATGGCGGCTCACGACGACTCGTGGCAACGGAAAGTTGCCCCTTGTTTGGATGGTGCCGCAGCAGTCCGCAAACAGTCTTCACTGGTGGTGGTCGAACTCTTGGACACAGAGATGACGAAGACGATTATAACAGATATATGGACACAATCACCTTGGAAAGTGTTGGCGACTAGACTTTGGGATGAAATCGGAACCATTGCATGGACTGAGACACTATGAAAGCGTTGGGGGCTGGACTTCATGATGAAGTTGCCTACGTATCCCAAACATGGGAATCAAGCCTTTCGTAGTTCCGGTTAAGGTACACTCGGGTATTTTAACCTTCACTTTTCAGGCTCTAACTTTTGCCAAGGTGCCCGATGCGGGTTTTCAACCTTGCGAGCTTCTTTTCATTTTTTTTTGTTCATTTCTTTTTCTTTTCTTTTTTTTCGCATTTTTTTTTCTTTTCTTTTCTTTGTATTTTTTGCTTCTTTTTTGCTTTTTTGTATTTTTCTCTTACTCTAACTTTTGCCTGGGTCGCCCTTTCGGGTTTTCAGCCCAGCGAGCCTCTCAAAGGGTAAAAGTGTAACAAGTCCATGTCAAATGGTTTCTGGAGTTGAAGCCTTTCTGTATCTAGGAGAACGGCTGTTGCTATGATTTGTAGGAGACTCCGTCATGGCTGCTCCACGAGCTTCTTCTGGTGAGATCTAGTCCTTCTGATTCGGCTTTGGTGCCTCTTGCTCGAGGGCTGCTTCTGATCTGGCCATACAGACCTTGCATGACGTTTGACCGTTGAACTTGCTGAACGGGTTCAAGGTTCGAAACGGACGAGTTGAATCTTGAGGCTGAGAGCGATCCTAGGCTACACAATCTCAAGAGCGGTTCCACACAGGTCTTCACAGGGCCGTGTAAAACATTTGTTTTTGAAAGTTTTTAAGAAAGCGACAAATCACTCGCGCCGAAGATGGTGTGGAACCAATCTGGATCAAGCCAGGGTCCTTCTCAGTACTCACACTGACAAGCATGGTTTCATTCATTAAAGGCTTAACATGCTTCTCTTTCTCTCAAATGATCAAATTTTTGCAAAAACCCGAGGAATTCCTTCCTCTTCGTTTTCATCACAATGTTCAAAAACAGCTTTGAAAAACTTAGGTCAATGCAATGAGCTTGGCGCGCAGGAGAGCAGGCGAGATGTACTGTCAGTCCATTCAAGTCCTCTGGCACAATTAACTTATACTGGAAGCAAGCGTGAAAATGAGATAACCACAGCTGTTTCATTCAGATTTGTTGGTATAACTGGCCCCTCGGCAGAAACAGACTCAAAAAAAAAAAACAGGTAATTACAAGACAAAACGGTGTTCGAGGCAACAACCCCGGAATCACCTGGTATTCTATACAAAGGGGACTGACTCGATACAACAAGACAGACCCTTAAGCAAAAAGACTGACTCAAGACAAAGAGACAGACTCAAAACAAAAGACTGACTCGATACCCAAGCCAGAATTTACAAAGCTAGTGTTCACCGATGCTCAAAATACGTGGCAGACGCCACATCCAAAAATATACCGAATGCCGTCCGCAGGTGGTTCACTTTCTGATTACATACTCGCAGTATCTGTATCCTCAAAATCCAATAACTGGGTAGTAACGGACTTGGCTGAGGTCGGCGGGAGGATAACCTCGTTGTCAATCAAATCTTGCACCTCATGACGGAGGCGGGAGCAATTGTCGGTTGGATGACCTGTCTGCTGGTGGTACGCACAGTATTGGGCAGCATCATGCGTGACAGGGAGATTCTTTGGGAGAGGACGAGGCTCCAAGGGTTTAAGGTGCCCCTTCTCGGCAAGGATCTGAAGTGCCTTGGACAGAGGCATGTAGAGAGCATGAAAGGCCCTGCGCCCCCGGAGTAGGTACTTCGGAGTCTGAGCGCTCTTACTAGCCGCACAGGCGAAAGGGTCGGCAGGCGCCACCTTAGCTTTCTGATCTTTCCCGGGTGCAGGGGCGGGAATAGGAGGAACTGTTCTGGCATGACGGGACCTATCCTGATTTTCTGACTGACTTGAACTACCCTCAGGTGGAGTGGGGAAAGCATCCTCCACAGTTTTTGCCACAGCTGCGGATATCTGTTGCTTGTTCATCCCCCCGGCTTTCAAAGCCTTAACTGCCCACAGCAGTTGTTCGATGGGATCGGCGTCTACCTTTGCTTTGTCTTTTCCTCTGGCCTCAGCCTGATCGAGGGTCTGGGTTGGTGCTGATATATCATTACCATAGCTGGAGGCCATCTCCGGTTGGCTAAGTTCGATCACAATTCGCCCCAACAGCGGGGGTTCCTGGGGTACAAAACTCCCGGCATATGGTGCAGCTGGAGGTGAAGCTGACATTCCGTAGGCGAGATCCGCCACAGACCTCTGGAGATCACCTATCATCCCCATTAGTTCAAAGGTAGTGGGCTCACGAGCCTGATACAACTGGGGGGCCCAGACCGGGTGCACAACAGGCGACCTGGGTGGATGTGGCATATCAATGTTGGTCTCACTTTGCAGAGTGATCCTTTGATCTAATGCAGTCGTCATAACCACGAACTCTTTGGAATTCTGCGTCGTCATAAGTCCTGCCTCGGCAAGGGGGAACACTGGCTATTTTGTATCAACTCTCCGACCCTCTGAAACCTGAAGGGAAAAACAAACAGCATTTCAGCCCCAAACGGATCAAACACAGGTGTAGCCGAATAACTGTACTCCACTACTGATAACTGTTCCCCAGAATCACTATCCCCAAAACTGAACTGATACCCGCAGATAACTGATTTCCAACAACACTGATATTGGTGCCCTCGGGCCCAATACTCAAACTTGCAAACTGGTATGTACTTTCCTGTAGAGATACATTCTACAAGCACATAGCAAGTAAAGAGAGCCAAAACACCCCTATATTGGGGTAGGGTTTCCCTGTCCTATTTTGTCAGGAGCTAGGGTTTCGCTACGCACACAGCGGTTTTCAAACAACCTAATATCGGGTAAGTAACATGTCCTAGCTTGGAATGGTCACTATGGATCCGAATATGCACTAGGTTGAATGGTCGAAAAAGGGTGCCCCGGTAAAACCGGGGTTTGTGTTCCCATACTGTCAGAGCCCATAACCGGTCAGCCTTATGGTCATGCCTTAACAAAACAAACCTCCGGCAAACCGTTCAGGAATGGCAGATGGCAAACACTGTGTTCCTAGGCGCACCAATGCACATGCAATGCAAAGAAACACGTAAGCGAAATCAAAACAAGATATCACGAGTTCGAGTCAAGCTCTCTAAAATCCCCAGCGGAGTCGCCAGAAACTGTAACAAGTCCGCCGGGGGCCCTCGCTACAGTTCGGACTCGATTTTGTTTCACGGTTCTTAATCTGAACCAAAGAGTCCAAATCTGGCAAATCGTTTTGAGAAAAAAAAAACAGATTTTTTGAAAGAGAAGTGCCAAACATGGACTGCTTCGCCAGATATAGAGTCGCCACCTAAATATTTTTTATGGGGGAATTTAGGAAACCCTGACTCGGTGCCAAAGGCCACATGTCCGTCATCACCGGAGTTGTCTCGGCTCGGGAGCTAGGGTACGATCGGGGAAGGTCAGCTATGAGCACCCCTCTCGCCCGATCCGAAGATCGGCCTCTACTAACCATGATATCCGTTTTTGAAAACGTTATGTGTTCTTAAACCAATTATTAGCCTAGCGTTACTATGTTATGCGCGCAGCAAACAAGTATAGACTAGATTGCCTAATTTGGAAATAAGCATTGCATATCCGTTTGTCTTAAAAAGTACTTTGGAATTTGCTACTCGCAAGTAGGCTAAAATACGGATTTCAACGAGTTTTTCCAACTCAAACAATCCAACCTTCACCCACAGGCATTCAAACAATTTATAACACATAAGCATCTAGCCACATGGTAAGCATATTATCATGTTAACATTCACACGCATGCGAGATGCTAAAACATAAATACTTACATCGTACTCCGTGCCAAAATAATAAACTAGTTAGCAAACATGCGTGATCCTAGTTCATGTCAGGTTGACTAATGCAACACATACAGGATGCAATTAGATAGGCTCGGCTAACCTAAAAATGGCATGTGAAATGCGGTCAATTGATGCACGCATTCAATTTGGAATTGAAGTACAAATGCAGATTTGCCCTCGCTCGGAGGGTCCAGATAAATAATACAAATTAATTAACTACACAAGCTAATTAAATATTACAAATTGCCTAATTAGCTAAGCAAATTAACTAATCTAGGAAAAGCAGTAAACCGCCTCGGGAGGAGAGCCAGATGCAATGCATGCTCGGTCCTGCTCGGAAATGCACCGCCATGCATATGCTGCCTCTGTTTTCCTTCCTTTACTCCTCTGGAGGCTGTCAAAACCTCAGTACTGCTTCCTTGGATGCTAGGAGACATCACCGGCTGAATGGGACTATCACTGGCAGTGTTATGTGGCCACCGGCCATTGGTGAAGCTATCGGCAGAGAAATGATTGCCGGTCGGCACTTGACACTGCCGGTCGGCAGAGTGTTCCTGCAGAATCTGCAATTGACAGCAACAGAGGGCAAGGTAGAGCATGTCAATACAATTCAAGGCATATATGCACCAATCATGTCCTCTATCATGCTTGTGACTCAAAAGGACATGTGTCTCGATTCTCGAACCACCAATCACGCATTTCCATGCATGATGGCCCAAAGAGTCAAGTGTGCAATTTTCATGTCAAATGAAATGCAAACCAAAACAAACAATCCAAGGCCCAATTCCTATCACCAATTCAAGGAACAAGGCATGCATGCAAGATGCAATGCAACCTAGGCATGCAAGCTAAGGATGCAACATGGCATGGCAAGACACTTATGCAAGCATACAAGCAAACATGAGACAATGCAAATGGATGAAAAGATGGACTTATACATGATTTAGGCAACTCCAAATAGGCCTAAAACAGTGGCCAAAGTGACCAAAATAAAGGACCAAAACACATACACACATGCACATGTTAAAGGGCCAACACTTAGGCACAAAAGAGGGATTCTCAAGCACACTTGAAAAGGGATATCATGGACAATTAGCATGCCACATAAGCTCTGAAAATCATGCTAAGATGGTGTCAAACCAAGCAAACAAAATAGACCAAGCATGCAATGAATGGCCCAAGTACTTGAAGCAAGTCAAAGGTACTTGAAGCAAGTCCAAGGGACTTGAACCATGACTAAGCCAACCAAGCCTCACAAGGCTAAGAGGACTTAAAATAGGTTCAAGATAGACCTAGACCATGCAAAGGGGATTCTTAGATGGCATCTAAGTGGCTCAAATTCAAAGGCATGCACAAATGCCAAAACATGGAGCATGCTACACAAGCTTTCAAAGCATTAAAGATGCGTCCAAGGTAAACATATAGGCATGCAAATGGGACTGAAATGACATGGTGGACGGTTCCAAATCACCAAATCAATGCAAAAATGTCATGCTATACATTCACATACTTGAAGCATACAAGCTCGAATACAAAGGGGCTATACTAAGCATGCCAAATCCGACCCAAACAACTATGGACAGACCTTAAACATGGCAAAATATGCACAAAAGCTTCACAAGACTAAGCCTAAAACATGCTTGAACAAGGGCTAACAACCTAAGGCATATTAAGGCAAGAACAAGGCATTACATGGTAGGTATGCTAAGCATGCATGGTGTACCAAAACCAACAATAAACAGAGGCATATTATGAAATAATAGGCACAAAAAACAGCCAAGGCATGGTCAACATGAAGCTTAGCTAGATGCTCCCTCAAGAGGCCAAAAATGGTCCATTTCAAGGACAACAAGGAGAGGGGATGGCCCTCCCCTTTTGGAGACTTCAAGGCACCATCTTCACCACTGAAATCCCTCAAGATTTCAGTGGTGAAGAGGCCCAAACACCAGTCTCGAAACTTATACAAAATAGCACAAAATGAGGCCTTTCAAGGCTTAAGAGGGATCAAACACCTCCAAACCACAAAACACTCTTAATAAACAATTTAGAGGGTCTAAAAATAGAACTTTTTTGTATTATACACTAAGCTCAAAAACGATTTTAAGATAGGTAAAAATACAATGCAAAAATGGGGGATATATGGACTAGTTTCTTACCCTTGAAGACCCCTTCAACAATGATGCTCCGACAGCCCCTTCTAGGTTGAAAACAGCTCCAAAACTTCAAAACCAACCTCTTAGAACCTCAGTATCTAAGTGAAGGTGAAACACTATGTGTTTGTGTGCAATAGTAAGACACAAACACACTTAAACACACACAAGAGGGAGATATAGAGATAGAAAGTGTATGGATTCTAACCCTAGAACTCAAAACCCTAAAATGGCTGTCTAAAAATATCTAAAGTGTCTAAAGTGTCTAACCCTTGCCACAAGAGAGAAAACCTCTCTTTATAGAGTTTATTGTCTTGTAAAGCTTACAAGACAAGCTTCTAAAGAGGGAGATCCCTCCATACACGTGTATGGAGGGGAGCCAAAGGCAAGACAGCTGTCTTAAAATATTTGCAAAAGTAGATGCACAGTAGTCGGCCGGCCAAAGATGCCATTTTGGCAAAATTGAGTGCCGACCGGCAACAAATAGTGCCGACCGGCAATATACATTGCCGATGGAAGCAAAAACCAGCCGGTGGCCTCTAGCCATGGCCGATGGTGTGTGGGGATGCCTCACAAGGCATTCCCTGCTCCTCCAAGGCAAAACACAAGTGTTTGGTGCAAAACCAGACACTAAACGGTCGAGTTCGGAGATCTTGAGGCAAGGCGCGTAGCCGAGACCTCCGGGAACTCCAAACGAACACAAACATGGATGATCACCGAGTGTTCAAACGGTGACGTCCAAGTCTTGAGGACGGTCAAAAATGGGGTGTCTACAGGCGCCCGTTCTTTGGATGATCTAAAATGTAGGCAGTAACTTCCCTCAATGCACCTTCCCCGACTCTTGTTCGCTTCTTTAGTCCTTCTCCATCCACTGAAATAGGCAGCCCTCGAGGGTTGTTCACAGCCATAGGCTCCTCATCTACTGGCTTAAAAACAGATATATACTTTTTCCCCAATGCGTCAAGCATAAAATATGCTCCACCTGTACCTTCTGAAGACCTAATTGGATAGTTCCCTCTATCTAACCCATCAAATGTTGAGTTAAGAAAATTCTCAAGGAGCAAAGGTATTTCAATATTCCGATTAACAATCAGGTTGTTCACAGCCATAGGCTCCTCATCTATTGACTTAAAAACAGATATATACTTTTTCCCCAATGCATCAACCATAAAATATGCTCCACCTTACCTTCTGAAGACCTAATTGGATAGTCCCCTCTATCTAACCCATCAAATGTTGACCATCCATATTTATAGGATTTCGTAATTACGATGTATTAAATTAGTTTCTATTTTTTTCTTTTTCTTTTAGGTAAGAGATTTCCCTTACCTTTTGTCATTTAGATTTCCCTTACCTTCCATATTTATAGGGTTTCGTGATTACGATGTATTAAATTAGTTTCTATTTTTTTCTTTTTCTTTTAGGTTAAGAGATTTCCCTTACCTTTTGTCATTTAGATTTCCCTCACCTTATATGTCATTTAAGGTAAAAATTAGCTTATATGTCATTTAGATTTCCCTTACCTTTTGCTTTTATTTTTCAAATTTCTATCTAAATTCATGTTTCAAAACACAACATAAAAAAATAATAAAAATACATTACAAATGGAATTATCATTCAATATTGTAAAAGGACTAGCGTATGCCCGTGCCTGAAGGCACGGTGTAAATAATATTAAGATTAAAATGCAGTTATAAAAATAACAAATCCAATTGTATAATTGCATTGTGTCATGATCTAGAACCAAATTTGACTCAAAGGCAACACCGCACCTCATTACCAAACTTTGGATACTAATCTTAAAATGCAAGCTCTCATAGAGAGAATATTTTACAAACATCAGGGGCATATTTATAATTTACCTTTTTTTAAAATTTTGTGAAAATTTGGTAAAATGGAGATTTAGAGGGCTGCGATCCATCACATTCTTACAGTATATTGGCATAGTTTTTAAATTTCTTTTGTTTGGAAACCGACCAATAACAATAGACGAAAAGATAATCAAGTGGTTTACTATTAAATCTAGGATTACATCTCTTTTTAAGACAGGTCCCTAGGTAATTAATGAATTTCAATTAAAGAAGACAACTTCAAAATCCTTATGTAATATAGCATAAGCTTAAAACAAAAGTTGGCCATTGAAAACAAAAGAGGCAGCACTTTAACTACAATTTCAAATCTCACTGTGATTGGAGATCGCCAACCAATCAGTATTCAAGGAGCTAAAGATAAGTTAGACCAGACACATACAAATGACCAAAACATTAATCCAGTATTTCCCTTTATTTTAACAAATACCTGAACAATTATAATCTCTTTTCTTCAAACAATTGCTGGATATGAGTATCCTAACAGTTATAATCAACAAACTCAACTTCAGAGAAAGTTTCGGATGTGTAATGACTTCACATCAACCATCTCCTCATCCTTAAATTCCTCCTTGAAATATATTGAAAGCATTCCATCAATTAACCATAAAAAAATAATAAAAATAATAAAAATAAATAAAAAACCAAAACCCTGCTGGAACAGTTCCATCAACCGAATTATTCCCCAATTGAAAAACCAAAAGTCTCTTCAAACCCACAACCTCAATTGGAATACTCCCATTTAGACTGTTAAACCCCAAATCCAAGATTTTAAGGGCATTGCAATTTGATATGCTCACTGGGATCTCCCCGTTCAATCTATTCATCGAAACAACGAAAACTTGCAATTTCTTATTGCAAATCTCAGTCTCTACAAATACTTTTCCATTACAAAAAAATCTAACTTTGAATACAATGGAACCCAACAGATTCAGAAATTAATAATGCAAGAAAAGGAAAGAGCATATCAAAGCTCCAAATAAAAAGAAAAAGTATGAAGCATAGAGAAACACGCAAACACAGAATTGCTTTAACAGCTTGTGAAATCAAATGTGATTGGCATTCAAAACAGCACTCATTAAAATTACCTGAAATGAAATCAAGAATCAAACTTATCTGAACATAGAATACAAAATAATAATAATAATCTATATAATAATAAAAACCATTTGAGAATATCAAAATTGAAAAACTAAGAACAAAAACTTTAAAATTAAAATTCAAAAAGGGTATGTATAAGTTCAGTTTAAGATATATAAAGATTCAACCTCACCTAAACATAGGAAATTGAAAACCCAAAAAATATTCAACCTTTGAAATTTGTGTTCCAGTGAAACAAGCAGTTGAGAGCAAGTGATGTTGAAGAACAAACCTCTATGAATTTTGAAGAATTGAAGATGGTTTCATGATAAAACAACCCAATGGAACCCAATGAATAAATAAAACAACCCAATGAATTTTGAAGAGCAAGTGAGCCACTTGATAAAACAACCCAATGGAACCCAATGAATAAATAAAACAACCCAATGGAACAAACACCTAACGATTAAGAGTTCAAAAAATTCTTAGAATCTTAACCCAACAGATTCAGAAAATTAATAATGCAAGAAAAGGAAAGAGCATATCAAAGCTCCAAATAAAAAGAAAAAGTTAGAAGCATAGAGAAACATGCAAACACAGAACTGCTTTAACAGCTTTTGAAATCAAATGTGATTGGCATTCAAAACAGCACTCATTAAAATTACCTAAAATGAAATCAAGAATCAAACTTATCTGAACATAGAATACAAAATAATAATAATAATAATAATAATAATAATAATAATAATAATAATAATAATAATAATAATAATAATAACCATTTGAGAATAGTAATAATAATAAAAACCATTTGAGAATAGAAACTTTAAAATTAAAATTCAAAAAGGGTATGTATAACTTCAGTTTAAGATATATAAAGATTAAACCTCACCTAAACATAGGAAATTGAAAACCCCAAAAAAATTCAACCTTTGAAATTTGTGTTCCAGTGAAACAAACAGTTGAGAGCAAGTGATGTTGAAGAACAAACCTCTATGAATTTTGAAGAATTGAAGATGGTTTCATGATAAAACAACCCAATGGAACCCAATGAATAAATAACCCCTTGAATAAATAAAACAACCCAATGAATTTTGAAGAGCAAGTGAGCCACTTAACACAAATGTGAGAGAGAGAGAACTGCTTTAACAACTTTTGAAATCAAATGTGATTGGCATTCAAAACAGCACTCATTAAAATTACCTGAAATGAAATCAAGAATCAAACTTATCTGAACATAGAATACAAAATAATAATAATAATAATAATAATAATAATAATAATAATAATAATAATAATAATAACCATTTGAGAATATCAAAATTGAAAAGCTAAGAACAGAAACTTTAAAATTAAAATTCAAAAAAGGGTATGTATAACTTCAGTTTAAGATATATAAAGATTCAACCTCACCTAAACATAGGAAATTGAAAACCCCAAAAAAATTCAACCTTTGAAATTTGTGTTCCAGTGAAACAAACAGTTGAGAGCAAGTGATGTTGAAGAATAAACCTATATGAATTTTGAAGAATTGAAGATGGTTTCATGATAAAACAACCCAATGGAACCCAATGAATAAATAACCCAATGAATAAATAAAACAACCCAATGATTGTTATTGCCACAGATTGAAAAACATATCATTTTCTTATAGCTCATATCAATAATATTATAGCTCAGAGGTAAATTTTGCCATAGGTAAATGTATCAGAGGGAAAAAAATAATAATAACGATGAATGATATTCCAAGATGTGAATTGGCCAGTTATTAAATTAGAAATGTTCCAAGTCCAACACCTTACACACCCGAAACATAAACTATAGACATGCAAAGGTAGATATATACGTGACGCAAACAAATTTTATGTGGCATACAACACACACATAGTAATGCTGATGCACAGAAATATTTATGTACAGATCTACATATTTTATACCATCGGTGGAACACTTTAAAGCTAGTCCACTGATGTTTAGTGTGCTTAGAGCAAGATAACAATTTAGGTGTCATTACGTGCCTAAGCAAAATTTGCATGATTATTAGGAAATTAAGGAAGCTTGTAATCCATATTAGCGATTCAATACCTATTTCCTATCAACTAAATTGCAGGTGTAGACACCACTTGAGAGGAAGGATAACATAGGTCTTATAAAGAGAGATCATTTTTGCCTATTTTTGCTTTTTCCAATTTCCTTTATAACATTGTTTTTAAGTTGGAAAAACGATCAATCAATAATTTTTTTTAAATGAAACCCATTTCAGAATTTTTGAAGGATAATGATTATACATGTATATAACATTTCACATGTATAGACAACAATAGTTGCCCAATCAAGAGAATCCACACCATTTTTCACACCAAAGTAATAAAGCAACTGTGGCAAAATCTGGAATGACCAAATCCAAACATAAACCAAAGGTTTCAATGGAAGATCAAATTTTAGATAAATAGGCACATACATGGTGCTACAGATTAAATTGAAAGACTGCAGCAATGACACAAAAATAAAAAATTGAAGGAACATTATTTCATACCCTGAATTCAAACCCTCGAGGGCCACCACAGTAATTGCATTTAGGAATCTTGGATGGCTGGCCACTGGACATAGGCCATAAGGGTTTAGCACTTTCATACCTACAATACCTGTTATATTTAAAGAAAGAACTGAATTAACCAACCAGATCAATAATATTATAGCTCAGAGGTAAATTTGCCACAGGTAAATGTATCAGAGGGAAAAAAATAATAATAACGATGAATGATATTCCAAGCTTGTAATCCATATTAGCGATTCAATACCTATTTCCCTTAAACCAAACAGATTGAAAAACATATCATTTTCTTATCACAACTTGTGAAAATTTCTTAATCATCACAAATAAGAAAAACTGTGTTATTGGCTCAAGAAAAAGGTCATTAATCATAATACCCTCATCCACATAACATGAAACATGCTCATTCTAGAGGTTAAGATGAACAATAGGGGCTCAAATTCAATCAAGTCAATTTGCCACCTTGTACAATCTCAACTGAGAGATTAGAGGGTCAATACTTGTCATTGGCAAAGATTGATTATTTACTCCCTATTATTTGAGGCCTTTATTTAGTTGTTCATTTATTTCCTATTATGGTCTAATTTGGACTTTCATTGTCCAGTTTAATCTTCTTCGTAATGATTGTTGGTATTAGCTTTGTTGGAGTTTAAATGATTATCTAATTTAATGTAATTATCTTGATCTATGTAAGATCAATTGACCACCAAAAAAAAAAAAAATACTAAATTCAATTGCAGAGGAACTAAAATAATAATTAATTTTTTTTTTCTTTTATCAGTTTCTGCTACCCAAAAAAAAAAAAAAAAAAACCTCTTAATTGAACAAAGATGGAATTAACTTTAACCCATTATTAAAATTCGTAAAATTGAACAAAGCATATCAACATGCAATAAAAGAGGGAAATAAAAAAAACTAAATGTGACTAAACCTTTCAAAACCCTCAATTTGTAGGACCCTCAATGTGATTAGATGCATACCCTTTGCATATTGTTTTGCTGCAAAATGCATTGCAATGATGGAAGAACAGCAGCAGCTGAAAGGGTAGGGGTTGTTGGACTGGCAGAACCTTCAGAAATTAGATTAAATAAGCAGTTTGTAGGACCCTGAATGTGATAAAAAGAAAGGGAATGGTTACAAAGCCATTGCCTAAAAGAAAAATTACTAAGTTCCATAAAAACAGTCAAGACAAACATTAATTAAATAAACCATAAATAGCAAAGCATTCTTTCAGCAGCATTGTTCTGTACTGAAGACATTAAATAGCAAATCATAAATACAAATGGAAGACTTAGTGTACACACCAAAGTTCTGTACACACCAAAGTACTGTACAACAAACATTCTTTCAGTAGCATTGTTCTCATACAACAAAGATTAAAAAGTTCTGTACTGAAGACTTAGTGTACACACCAAAGTATGTGTTGTGGTGTAGTTTTATACACAAATTAGGGGTTGTTTGGGGTGTCCTAAATAAGTGCACTTTTTGTCTTTTTGGACTAAAAAATTGAGGAAGAAAATATGGATGTTTGGGTTAATTTTTTCACTTTTTATGGAAAAATATGTAGTAAAAAATTGTAAAAATTGATTTGTAGGGAAAAATTAAGATTGAGAGTTGTGCAGCCGTAATTGTTGACTTTTGATGAATAGTGTTAACTTTTTAACTTTTTGAGTAACTTTTTGACTTTTTGACTTTTTGACTTTTTTGTAATATGCCAAACTTGGCCTTAACCTATTGGGGTTCATTTGATTGGTTTGACACCAAATTGTGTGTTGTGAAGTAGTTGTTTTCATTCACATGCTTCATGATGTTTTCACCTCTTAGATGAGAAAAGAAAGTCTCTTATATGTAATCAATCTTAAATCTCAATTTATGGAAGATACTAATTTGTCTTTTGTCTCCAGCAGTGTTATGTATTCTAAGTTCTTATTCATAATTTGTTTGAAATTTGTATTCTAGGTTGTTAACCACTTCCAAACTCTCCTGTTTAGGTAACAAAATTCCAGAATTTCTTTTTCTTTCTCCTATTCTATCTCTATTAAATCTTAGGAAAGAAAAAACAACAAATCATCTTAAAAACAACAAAAATGGCTTACAATTTCATACAATTAACTCTGTTTTAATGTTTCTCTATCTAAAAGAAAATTTAACATTAAAGAATGGTCAAAGTTTTGCATCTTTTCTATTTGTTAATTCACTCAAAAAGTAGCCTACAATTTTATATAATTAACTCTGATTAATGTTTCTCTATCTAAAAGAAAAATTAACTTTAAAGAATTAAACCATTGATCAATTAAATTGTTACAAACTCTTCAAGGAGATAGCTTATGCTATGAGTTTGAATGGTAATAGAGTAAGAAATCATGTCTGTTAGTTAATTCACTCCAAAAATATCCTAAAATTTTATGATAATTAACTCTGTTAAACTCTGTTTTAATGTTTCTTTATCTAAAAAAAAATTAACTTCAAGCAATTAAACGAATCGTCAATTAAATTGTTACAAATTCTTCAAGGAGATAGCTTAGGCTATGAGTTTGAATGATAATAGAGCAAGAAATCATGTGGGTTAGGAGGGAGTGAGAGAGTATAATTAGGAAACATACTTTTTCCCCAGAGTGGGAGAGCCAAATTGCAGGAGCCAACAGGCAGTGAAATCTTGTGCTCCAACATCTCAATTTGGGACTGAAAGAACCACCAGTCGCCTTCTTGTGTGACCATGTCATCGCATCAAAACAGCTCTAGCAATGGCCTACCCTTGCTCAACAGCACCACTTTGGTCCTCCCCTCATTCCACCCTCTTATCAGCCTGCCACTAAGGAAGTTTCCATTAAAACTGACTCCAAATTGAAATTCGACGTTGCTAAATGTGTTTTTATATACTAAGCTACCACTTTAGATCTAAAATGATTTATTTATGTTGTAGAGGAATTGTGATGATGGACAAATTGTGAAGCCATTTTTTTTAATGCTTCAAAAAGAAATCGTGTATGTGTTTGATAGTATTTGTTTGGAATCAGCGAACCCTAGATTTCAACTCTGTTGTAATCTCTAAAACCGAAACCGAAGCCTAAAACTGAAGCCTCAACTCTGATTGATACAAAAATTAGCCCTAAAACCGAAGCCATCAACTTTGATTGGTACAAAAATTAGCCCTAAAACCGAAGCCTCAAAGAACTGAATAAATGTAAAATACCTCTGATGTTGGGAGGGTGGGAGCCGAGAGAGAGTGGGTGTCAATCAATGGCGACGGTGATGATGAGCAGCGGCGGTGGTGGTGAGCCCTGTTGAGACCACCGTCTTTGTTTGAATCAAATTGTTGGAAGATGTTTCTCTGATCTGCTACCTCTGTTAGCCAGTTTTAGAAAAGAAAGAATTTCGAACATGAGAGAGAGATCATAGAGGGAGCTGAAGAGAGAATGTGAGAGATAACGTGTAGAGAGGGAGTTGAAGAGAAGTGGTTTGGGCAGACGTGGGAGAGAGAAAGAGAGCAGAGAGTGTTTTATGACATTTTCAAAATCCCTCTTCCCTTATTATATAGATATACTAGCGAATGCCCGTGCCTTCAGGCACGGTGTAAACAATGTTAGGATTTTAAGTATAGTTGTAATCGCAACACTATTTAAATTTAAGATTAAAATGCAATTATAAAAATATATTTAATAGACTACACTCTACAATTCCAAACAAATCAAATATAAAAAAAAATTAAATATCAAATAATGCAAACCAACCAGTACTCTGTAATTTAAAAGAAATTAAAATTAAAATGCACACCAGTTAATGTTACTGCTGCCAATCAAATTCTAACTACATAAGAAAAACACACACATAAAATTAAGAAAACAAAAAACCCAAAAAAAAAAAATTCATAATTTTTGCTACTAAAAAAAAAACAAAAAAATCACAATTTTTAAACTAATAGAAAACTCAATTGTATATACCGAATATTGTTATATAATAAACGTGATGTTTTCTTAGTTGATGATTGAAATTAATAGTATTTATAATTTTAAGTTTAACCAAATCATATCAAAATTCTATTTATCATAACCATCTATTAGCAATCCTACCACACCAGATCAAATCTCTTTTCTTTTCTTCCATAACCATCTATTTAAACTCCTACCACATCGTATACTTAACAGTGTACACACAAAATATGAAAATACAAATCCATACTCTTGGAACAATTACAATAAAAAAAGATTTGATATATACAAATAAAAATAATAATAAACTATTAATATAAAAAATAAAATAATAAAAATCCAAAAAAACTTTTTTTTAAAAATAAATTTTAATATTGTTATTTTAAAAAAACAATAGATTTTAAGAATGCTGAACTGTTTTTTTAAAAACACACACATAAAATTAAGAAAACAAAAAACCTAAAAAAAAAAATCACAATTTTTGCTACTAAAAAAAAAAGAAAACCCCAAAAATCACAATTTCTGAACTAACAGAAAACTCAATTGTATATACAGAATATTTTTATATAATAAACGTGATGTTTTCTTAGTTGATGATTGAAATTAATATTATTTATAATTTTAAGTTTAACCAAATCATATCACAATTCTATTTATCATAGCCATCTATTTGCAATCCTACCACACCAGATCAAATCTCTTTTCTTTTCTTCCATAACCATCTATTTAAACTCCTTGTTAGGGAAAATATGTGATTCTCCACAAGTAAATCAATCAATGGGAATAAAAACTAATGCAGAAAAATTAAATCAAAGGCAACACAAGAATTTTTACGTGGTTCCCTCAATGTGAGGTACGTCCACGGGATCGAAATCTGATTCCACTATCCACCAAATAGTTCCAAACGATTACAAACGATACACGAATGGTCTCCCAAAACTACCTTAGGTGAATTTTAAATAATCACAAATAAACAAGAGGAAAGACCTCACCAAATAGATGAATAAAAAACTTCAGAACCAAAGTTGTAAAAGACCCAAAATAATAAACCAAATCAGCTTTGAATCAAAGATAGCAAAGCATCAACAAATCAAATCCAAAGCACTAACCAAGCACCAAATTGTAGATCAACACGCACGGTCACCGAGATGAATGAAAACCGTATGTCTCTATCTAGCACTTCGGAACAATATATATATATATCTAGAATTTTGTAATCAAACCCTAATTGTTACCAAATTGGATTGGGTCTCCACAAAATTAGATATAATATATAAAAATATATTATACCTAAACCAAGCCTAATTAAAATTCTTTAACAAACCAATTGAGTCCCACACTCCAATAAGGAGGTATGCCCAACAATTCTCCCCCTACCGACTTAGATGGAGATATCAACCATACCCGCCAAAGTTCGACACTTTAAATGTTTGTCCCTCGACAAAGTCTTAGTTAACATATCCGAAATATTATCATTTGTGTGAACCTTTTCGAGTTGCAACAATTTCGAATCTAACACATCACGAATCCAGTGGTATCTCACATCAATGTGTTTCGATCTCGAATGAAAAGTAGAATTTTTACTCAAGTGAATAGCACTTTGACTATCACAATAAAGCACATACTTTTCTTGCTTCAAACCCAACTCTTGCAAAAATTTCTTCAACCATAACTCTTCTTTGCAAGCTTCTGTAATGGCAATAAATTCAACTTCGGTAGTTGAGAGAGCAACACATTTTTGTAATTTAGATTGCCATGCCACAGCTCCCCCTGCAAAAGTCATCAAATACCCCGAAATAGATTTCCTAGAATCAATATCACCGGCCATGTCAGAATCCGTGAATCCATCAAGCATCGGCTTACCATCTTCAAAACACAAACATACCTTCGAAGTCCCTCGACGATACCTTAGAATCCATTTTACCGCTGCCCAATGTTCTTTACCCGGATTAGAGAGAAAACGACTCACCACACCAACAGCGTGAGCAATATCCGACCTTTTACAAACCATGGCGTACATCAAAGAACCAACTGCTGAAGCATAAGGAACTTTCAGTATCTCTTCCTTGTCTTTGTCACTTGTAGAACATTGATTCGAACTAAGCTTGAAGTGACCCGCAAGTGGACAACCAACCGGATTTGCTTTATTCATGTTGAACTTTTCAAGAACTTTCTCAATGTAGCTTTCTTGAGACAACCAAATCAGTCATTCTTTGCGATCACGAACAATTTTCATACCAAGTATTTGCTTTGCCGGTCCCAAATCTTTCATAGCAAAAGACTTGCTCAACTCCAATTTCAACCTGTTTATCATGGTAGAATCTTGACCCACAATTAATATGTCATCAACATAAAGCAAAAGAATAATAAATTTACCATCCGAAATTTTTTTCACAAACACACAATGGTCCAAAGTGGTTTTAGAAAAACCATTATTCATCATGAAAGAGTCAAATTTTTTGTACCATTCCCGCGGGGCTTGCTTGAGGCCATACAAACTTTTCTTTAATTTGCAAACAAATTTTTCTTTTCCTTTCTCTACAAAACCTTCCGGTTGCTCCATGTAAATTTCTTCTTCAAGATCACCATGAAGAAATGCGGTCTTCACATCAAGTTGCTCAACTTCAAGGTTCATACTTGCAGCCATGCCAAGTACAACCCGAATAGAAGACATCTTTACAACCGGCGAGAAAATCTTATCAAAGTCAATACCTTTCTTTTGCCCAAAGCCTTTCACAACAAGACGTGCCTTGTACCTCAGATTCTTGCCATCATTCTTCAATTTGAAAGCCCACTTATTTTTCAGAGTTTTCCTCCCCTTAGGCAATTTCACTAAATCATAAGTCTGGTTTTCAAGCAAGGAATTCATCTCCTCTTCCATGGCCTTTTTCCAATCATCTTTCTTTGCATGCTCAATTGCTTCTTGGTAGCTCTCCGGTTCCCCTTGATTTGAAATCAACACAAATTCATTGGGAGGATACTTTCTTGAAGGTTGTCGGTCCCTTGTAGATTTCCTCAACTCAAGTTGTGGTGGCGGTTCTTGAGTTGGATGCTCTTCCTCAATTTCTAGCTTAACTTCATTAGGATTAGCATCATCCTCTATATATTCAATGGGTGGCCGCACATCTCCCCCATTTTCATCATCAACTGAAGATGAAGGAGATGGATCCATGTCAATGAGATCACTAGTTTTTGGCTCCGGTTGATCACCTTTGCCAAAGTCTTCAATTGTTTGGTCTTCAAGAAACACAACATCACGGCTTCGAATGACTTTCTTGTCGACCGGATCCCACAATCTATAACCAAATTCATCACACCCATAGCCAAGAAAAATACATTGTCTTGACTTGCTATCAAGCTTGGACCTCTCATCTTTTGGAATGTGAACAAAGGCTCGGCAACCAAACACTTTCAAGTGCTCATAAGACACATCTTTACCGGTCCAAATTCTTTCTGGAACATCACCATTCAAAGGATAGGAAGGTAACAAATTGATCACGTCAACCGCTGTCTTCATTGTCTCACCTCAAAAGGATCTTGGCAATTTAGCTTGTGAAAGCAAACACCTTGTTCTTTTCACAATGGTGCGGTTTATCCTCTCGGCAACTCCATTTTGTTGAGGAGTCTTCTTAATTGTCTTTTGATGCCGAATACCTTGGCTGCGACAATACTCATCAAATGGCCCAATATATTCACCACCATTGTCTGATCGGATGCACTTCAATTTCTGCCCTGTTTCTCTTTCAACCATGGCCTGAAAATGCTTAAATACTTCTAGAACTTGATCTTTAGTTTTTAGTAGAAAAGTCCAAACTTTCCTTGAATAATCATCAATGAAAGTAACAAAATAAAGTGCACCACCATGTGTTCTAACTTTTAAAGGACCACAAACATCCGAATGAATCAACTCCAAAACATTTTCTTTTCTAGAAGTAACATTTTTATGAAAAGAAACTCTATGTTGTTTACCCGCCAAACAATGAACACAAGTTTTAAGATGTGTACCTTTCAAACCGAGTAGAAGCTCTTTCTTGAACAATACTTGCAGCCCCTTTTCACTCATGTGGCCAAGCCGCTTATGCCACAATTTGGTAGAAGTATCATCTTTAAGTGCATTGACAACACCTTTACAAATTTTTCCTTGCATCGAATAAAGTGTATGAGTTTGCACTTAGCCATCACCAAAGAACCCTTTGTGAGCTTCCATATTCCATCACCAAATTTATTGTTAAAGCCTTCATCATCTAGCTTCCCAGTAGAGATCAAATTGAGGCGAATGTCGGGAACATGCCTCACATCTTTAAGCAACAATTTGCAGCCCAAATTTGTTTCCAAGTAAACATCACCCATGCCGATAATCTTGGACAAACCTTCATTACCCATTTGAACAGAACCATAACCTCCTGCAGTGTAGGTAGTGAAGAAATCAACTCGAGAAGTCACATGAAAAGAAGCACCGGAATCAATCACCCAATTGCTCTCTTGGCCCACAAAATTGATACAATCATCTTCACAAATGACCATGAGATCATTGGTAGTAACTGCCGTTGTGTCTTCTTGCTTCTTATCCACACTTTTGTCACGCCTTTTCTCCTTATTCTTGAGCTTTCGGCATTCCCGCTTCATGTGCCCTTTCTCATGGCAATAATAGCACTCAATGTCTTTCTTTGAAAAAGAATCATCTTTTGATTTGTCACGGCTTTGATCACGACCATAAGGAGTCTTACTCCTCCCTCTTGTTTTGCTTCGGCCTCTCACAACAAATGCTTCCGAATGAGAGGAACCTGCTGATTTTCTTCTAGTTTCTTCATTCAACAAGCTACTAGTGACTTGGCCCATTGTGACAACTCCATCGGGCGCCGAATTACTGACGGTCACAACCAAAGTCTCCCAACTTTCGGGCAAATAACTAAGTAGCATCAAAGCCTGCAACTCATCATCAAAAATAATTTTCATAGAAGCAAGTTGGTTAACAATACTCTTTATTTCATTCAGATGTTCCGGAATAGGGCTGCCCTCTTTATATTTTAAATTAACCAACTTACGAAACGGAAAGGCTTTATTTGTGGCTGATTTCCTATCATAAAGGCCCTCTAATTTTTTCCATAAATCATGTGCCGAAGTTTCAGTAGCAACATGATGAAACACACTGTCATCAATCCATTGACGGATAACACCAACGGCTTTTCGATTAAGCCTCTTCTATTCATCATCTTTCATATCCTTGGGTTTGCCAGAATCACCCTCAATGGGTCCATATAAATCTTTACAAAATAATAGGTCCTCCATTTTAGTTTTCCAAGTTACCCAATTGCTTCCATTGAAGCTAGACATATGACCCACATTCCCCTCCATTGATTTACACAAATAAATAAACTCAAATAAACTGTAAGCTTTGATACCAGTTGTTAGGAAAAATATGTGATTCCCCAGAAGTAAATCAATCAATGGGAATAAAAACTAATGCAGCAAAATTAAATCAAAGGCAACACAAGAATTTTTACGTGGTTCCCTCAATGTGAGGTACGTCCACGGGATCGAAATCCGATTCCACTATCCACCAAATAGTTCCAAACGATTACAAACGAGACACGAATGGTCTCACAAAACCACCTTAGGTGAATTTTAAATAATCACAAATAAACAAGAGGAAAGACCACACCAAATAGATGAACCAAAACTTCAGAACCAAAGTTGTAAAAGACCCAAAATAATAAACCAAATCAGCTTTGAATCAAAGATAGCAAAGCATCAACAAATCAAATCCAAAGCACTGATCAAGCACCAAATTGAAGATCAACACGCACGGTCACCGAGATGAATGAAAACCGTATGTCTCTATCTAGCACTTCGGAACAATATATATATATCTAGAATTTTGTAATCAAACCCTAATTGTTACCAAATTGGATTGGGTCTCCACAAAATTAGATATAATATATAAAAATATATTATACCTAAACCAAGCCTAATTAAAATTCTTTAACAGACCATGTAACGCCCTCAAAAATAACAACAATAAACCCATCAGATAAGACATGCATTTACATATAAACTAACCGCATTCTTTTATCCATTAGAGTTCCATTACATAAATATTACATGTTGACATCAAAACAAAATGCCCTACGGGCTTACAGCTTTCCAAGTTAAAACTTGGTTACAACAAAAGAGTACTAACTCGTTTACACATTAAGCCCTTGGCTTGAAGTTACATGTAATACATCAAAAGTTAAACGACAAAAGTATGTCCGCCACTAGCCTCCCAGCTATGTCCTTGGAGGTGGCATGCTACCTGCACCTGAAAATGATATTCCCATATAGGGTGAGCCACAGCCCAGTAGAAATACACTAAACCAACCATGAACAATGACTAAAATATTAGCAATTGATAGATGGCCAACACTGATACATTCACATAAATTATACATTTATGTCTTACAACTTATGAGTCTAAGTTACCTTTCATTTTCCCTTTTTCAACAGATGAGCATGCTAGCTCTATCATTATTTCCACAGATATGTATAAAAACTATATCTCACATTCAGATAAGCATAAAAGCTATATCCACATTCTCAACAGATATGTATAACAACAATATCCCACATTCACAGATAAGCATATAAGCTGTATCCACACTTCTCTAGACAAGCATATGAGCTATGTCTACGGAGTTCATCCCCTATCTTCTCCCAACACTATCCGGTTTAGAGGTACATCCCCTATCTTCCCCTAAACCGCGGAGTACATCCCATATCTCCTCCTCTACACATAACGTATATAAACACATTGGTTCTATATACAATCACCCAATACATACAATTAATGTATTCTATCAACCGTCAAGTTCCATGACACATTTCATTGATTAGTTTCAGTTTACCTAATCATCATGCATTGTCTACAACAATCACGACTATCCTCCACCGATAGCCCAAGCAGTTATTTCTAAACAGAAAATAAATGCACAATGGATATTCAATCAACATTTCATTTCTTCATTCTTCTCAATTAATTAACCCAATTAATTAAACAATGTAATTAGGTCAATTCCCATAATTAACATTTCAACCCTTAGGTCCCATTTTCATCAATGATTCAACAATCATTCCATTTTTCCATGCCAAACATGCATCTAGGTTTATTATGAATAAAACCCCAACTTTTGTAAAATTACACAAAAGCCCCAAACTTTCATAAAATTACCAAACCAAGCCCAACATCTCAAAATACCAAAATTTAAAGACAAAACCCATAGAGAGGAGTAGGATATCCCTACCTCGAAGTTTAAGCCACAAAGGAGATGAAGACTCGAAGATCAACTTGCTCCAAATCCAAACTTTTTCAGATTAAATCGAAGCTCTCAACGCCCTCTATCTTTTTAACAAAGGCCCTAGGCTAGATTCACACCCTAGGGAGATCAAATCTTAGAGAGAGTGCAAGTTTAGAGAGAGAGGGTGTCGGATTTAGGGTTTAATCAAAGAAAGGGACTGAAAAAGTGATGTTTAAGACGCTGCTGTCCGCTGATATAAAACACGCTCGCTCGAGCGAAGTCTTGGTCGCTCGAGCGACCAGACACAGAAAACTCTCGCTCGAGCCAAGAAGTTCTCGATCGAGCGAAGAAAAACCCAGACCGCTCGAGCGAAGGAAGCTCGCTCGAGCCAAGAAAGACAGCTCTCAGGTCCAGAACCAGACGCAACACAACTCTCGCTCGAGCGACAACTCCTCGCTCGAGCGAAGGACCAAAAATCTGGGCAGCAACACTAGGCTCCCAAACACAACCAACCTGTAACAAACCTGACCAACACATCCCATAACTCAATATACAAAGTACAAAGGATGCAGACACGATAATAAACAACAACCAACATCCACGGACACATGTCCGGATCACTGTACAACAAGGGTAAACCCGGGATCGCTATAAACCAATTGGGCCCCACACTCCAATAAGGAGGTATACCCAACACTCCTACCACACCGAATACTTAACCGTGTACACACAAAATATCAAAATACAAATCCATACTCTTGGAACAATTACAATAAAAAAAGATTTGATATATAAACTATTAATATAAAATAATAAAAATGCAAAAAAAAATGTTTTTTTTTTAAATTTTTTTTAATACTGTTATTTTAAAAAAAACAACAGATTTTAAGAATGCTGAATTTTTTTTAAAAAAACACACACATAAAATTAAGAAAAAAAATATCACAATTTTTGCTACTAAAAAAAAAATTTAAAAATCTGTTATTTTGAAAAAACAACAGATTTTAAGAATGCTGAATTTTTTTTTAAAAAAAAACACACATAAAATTAAGAAAACAAAAAACCAAAAAAAAAAAAAATCACAATTTTTGCTACTAAAAAAAAAAAAATCAAAAAATCACAATTTCTGAACTAAAAGAACATTGAATGAAACTGTTTACAATCTCTCAATTCTGGGAAAACCTAAAACCCCTTTCTCTGTAACAAAAGCATATCTCTCTTTATCATCACCATCAATGGCAGGTGTGGATAGAGAAGATCAGGAGCGATCAACACCATTAGATTTGTCATAGAAACCAATGACATGCATTGAGAGATAAAAGAACATTTAATCAATACTACTACTACCCTGACAACCCAAACACTAACAACTCAGCAGTATAAATTGGGAATATATGATATCAAACAAACACCTTGATACTCAATTCAATCAGTAAATCGATTCATGTTAAAAGAAGAATCTTCAGTATAAAATCGATTCATGTTAAAAGAAGAAGGGAGAGGGATAAAGACCCATTACAGAGAGAGATATATATTTACAAACCCAAAAAAAAAATCACAATTTTTGCTACTAAAAAATAAATAAATAAATTTTAATACTGTTATTTTAAAAAAACAACAGATTTTAAGAATGCTGATTTTTTTTTTTTTTAAAACACACACATAAAATTAAGAAAACAAAAAACCAAAAAAAAAAAATCACAATTTTTGCTACTAAAAAAAAAACCCAAAAAATCACAATTTCTGAACTAAAAGAACATTGAATGAAACTATGATCGTGAGAACAATTGAATCAGTTTACAATCTCTCAATTCTGGAAAAATCCAAAACCCCTTTCTCTGTAACTGTTAGCACCATAAATCTGCAATTTTTATTATTATTTATTATTTATATAATTGCAGGACACGTGGCATCCTCTTATTCATTTGGAAGTTAAAAGAAGTTATAGAGATAATGGAGAATATGAAGGACAAAGTGGATGAGTGGGAAGACAAAGTGGATGAGTGGAAGGACACATGGCAAGACAAGAATGAAGATGGAAGAAATGGGTAGTTACTAAGTAGTTATTGCTGTATTTTTTCTTCTATAAATAGCCATTAATGGCTACATTGTAAAAGATCCAGAATTCATAATCAAAGACAATTGATTTCAATATTTTTTGTCATTTTTCTTATCTTAGGAGTAGTTTAACATAGATTTATATTTCGAAGCATTTATTTTCAGTATTTCCATTTCGAAGCATTTTATGTACTTTCTTTTCGAAGCATAAGAGTAGAGGTAAGTATTTATTATTTTGATTGTTCACTCAATCATCTTTCTCCGTCCCGCTTTCTTCTTTTACTTTTTCTTTTCGCTACACTTGGCAAATTTGAAGTCCTCTTCGTTGAGGCAAAAGAACCGTCAACACAATCGCTTGATAATTGGCTTGAATTTAATCTGTAAGGATTTTTCAATCCTTGCTGGCACGCTCGCATTTATAATATTTTCCTTCGTAGGAAAAATAAGCCAACATTTTTTGGCACGCCCAGTGGGACAGCTAAGTGTAAGAAATGACAAACGATTTGGATTTCGCCATTCGAACTTGTCAATATGAAATATATTGGCGTGAAAGAGAAATTTTGGATCTTCAAGAAGAGATCCATTTTCTTGATGAAATAAACTTTCATCCCTTACAATATTATTTGGTGGAAGAAAAAAGACACCATTTAATTGGAGAAATTCATCAACTTGATATGGAAATTCGCCAATGGAATGATGAGTTATCAACTCTCACTACCAAGTCTTTAACTGAGGCTTTAATGGTCGGAATTGTTGAATTTTTTCTGAATTTTTCCATGGTTAAAAATAGTAAAAGCAAAGAATTGATTTCATCAATGGCTCGGGGGGTTCAAGAGTTCGTTTTAAAAGAGCCAAATTATGAAATTAACACAACGAAAGAGCATGTTCTTGAGCCAAATTTGGCTAAGAATGATGTTCCATATATGACTCGAGGGGTCCAAAAACCAAATTTTAGAGAGTCAAGTCATTAAAATAATATATCTATGGGTGATTTTCATAAGCCATTAATGGCTAACATGGAAAAACAACCCACTTTGCCAAATAATTATGAAAACCTATTCGGCAAAAGTCATGTTTTTCAAACAAACATGGTCAAAAATAATGAACAAGCCACTGTTCATGAATTCAAAATTTTTGATATTTTTCAAAATGTCAAAAAGTATAAATTTTCATGGTCACACTATACCATGACTTTTGGTGTTCAAAATCCTTTTTGGATTTGTGGTTCACATCAAAATATAATTATGATGATGTGGCTAATAAAATTAACAAATTGTTCTTATGAGTTCGAAGCACTAAGAACAAGGGATGACCATTTAAAATGCATGAACTTGGCTAGAAAAAGCCTGTGCATTTAAATAAATGGTTGAGAATGGCTTATCTTTTCAAATTGATGGCCAGTTGTTTGTATGTACACAATCAAAGCATCGAAGATACATTCGAAGCATCAAGAGTTGTTTCGAAGGTTGATTACTTCACATTCGAAGCTGTATAAAACTTTGAAGATACATTCAAAACATCAAGAGTTGTTTCGAAGGTTGACTACTTCACATTCGAAACTGTATAAAACTTTGAAAACTTTCGAAATGTGTACATCTCTTCAAATATATGTAAAATGACAATTAATTAGTTGTCGAATAATGCTTGTTTTTGGCATCATAAGTTGGCTCGAAGAACAACAGTTTTGGTGTCTTCGAAGAATTAATAATTGGTTCGAAACACAAAATTAATATTTCCATTAATTATGTGTGAACCAGAACATATAAGTTTTGAATAAACCACAATGGTTGGCCAAAAACAGCTTCGAAAGCCGTTTTGCCATAAGTTGCTTCGAAAGCCGTTTTGCCATAATTTTGTAAGCTTTGAAGCACTCTATCTTGCATCAACAACAGCTTCGAAGAAATAATAATGGTGGTTGTGAACCTTCGAAGCTTTGTCGAGTATTTTTGAGGATGTAATTCGTCTTTTGTCGGTTCCATCGACCTTCGAAGAATGATTTTGGTCCTTTATATCACTTTCGAAGCTTGCTACTAGTAATAATTCGAGTCATCTAGTCATAATTTCATACTCATTCGAAGCACTTTATTGGTGTTGTTACATCATTCGAAGCACTTTGCTGCTTAAGTTAGTCATGTGCTTGGTTCGGCCCTTCAAAAATTCAAATAAACATCATTTTTAAGGGCCGCGGGGGGTAATGTTAGCACCATAAATCTACAATTTTTATTATTATTTATTATTTATATAATTGCAGGACACGTGGCATCCTCTTATTCATTTGGAAGTTAAAAGAAGTTATAGAGATAATGGAGAATATGAAGGACAAAGTGGATGAGTGGGAAGACAAAGTGGATGAGTGGAAGGACACATGGCAAGACAAGAATGAAGATGGAAGAAATGGGTAGTTACTAAGTAGTTATTGCTGTATTTTTTCTTCTATAAATAGCCATTAATGGCTACATTGTAAAAGATCTAGAATTCATAATCAAAGACAATTGATTTCAATATTTTTTGTCATTTTTCTTATCTTAGGAGTAGTTTAACATAGATTTATATTTCGAAGCATTTATTTTCAATATTTCCATTTCGAAGCATTTTATGTACTTTCTTTTCGAAGCATAGGAGTAGAGGTAAGTATTTATTATTTTGATTGTTCACTCAATCATCTTTCTCCGTCCCGCTTTCTTCTTTTACTTTTTCTTTTCGCTACACTTGGCAAATTTGAAGTCCTCTTCGTTGAGGCAAAAGAACCGTCAACACAATCGCTTGATAATTGGCTTGAATTTAATCTGTAAGGATTTTTCAATCCTTGCTGGCACGCTCGCATTTATAATATTTTCCTTCGTAGGAAAAATAAGCCAACAGTAACAAAAGCATATCTCTCTTCATCATCACCATCAATTGCAGGTGTGGATAGAGAAGATCAGGAGCGATCAACACCATTAGATTTGTCATTTAAAGTTGCACCAGCAAAACTTGTCTCTGGCAGCATGCAGTCCAAAATGGAAGACAAAGAGAAAACTGATATTCTTCTTCTCGAAAATCTCTCTGAGTTCAGAGAGGAACTTGCCAATTGTTCAAAGTTTGCTGAACTATTATCAGCATGAATCGATATCCTTGTTAATGATGCATTTTCCCAATCTCATAGAATTCATGCCTCAACTGTTGCTATTACTCGCTTCTGCTATGCATGTGTTGCTGGTTTTCATTTTGAAGAGGGCCTGTATCAAGTAAAGAAGGCCATCAAAACCAACAAAAAACAATTTATTGCCATTGTATGTCTGTAGCATTTTTATGCATTAAAGTTGATTTTTTTAAAAAGTTTATATTTTCACTATATGAATCTTTGGGCTTATATTCATTGACTTTGTCAGTCTCTCATGACTAATACTCTGCAATGGATGCCAGATTGGAGGGGGTAAACTGTTAGAAAAAGCAGTTGCCTTACATTTTTTAGCTGCTAGATGTGATGGTTTGGTGTTTGTTGGAATGATGGCATTTCAAATAATGCATGCCCAAGGATTGCCTGTTCCTAAGAAGTTGGTAGAACACTGAGCAATTAAAGAAGCTTTAAATTTAACTCAGTTTGCAAAGTTCAGAAGTATGCCAATTTTATTTCCAAAAGATTTTTGGTGCATCAATGATCATCTCCCAAAACGAATTGAACTATTTCCTGCTCATAATATTTTGGATGGTAAGGTTGAATCTTTTCAACTTTTAATAAATTTTAATACTGTTATTTTAAAAAAACAACAGATTTTAAGAATGCTGATTTTTTTAAAAAAAAAACACACACATAAAATTAAGAAAACAAAAAACCAAAAAAAAAAAAATCACAATTTTTGCTACTAAAAAAAAAACCCTCAAAAAATCACAATTTTTGAACTAAAAGAAAACCCAAAACCCCTTTCTCTGTAATCAAAGTGTAAAATTTAATGTATAAAGAGAAATAGAGAGAGAATAAATTGTATGTATTATTGATTGTATTGAATATGTTTACAATGATTCCTATATATAGAAGAGTAGAGTAGGTAGGTGTGTAGTAGGTGGAGTAGGTGGTAGTAGGTAGTAGTGGTAGTAGGTGGAGTAGGTGGAATTTTAACAGCCCCCCTCAAACTCAAGGAGGATAAACAGAAACCAACTTGAGTTTGGAGAGAGTAACAAACAGGAAAATAAAAGGACAATAAAATAAAATAAGATAGGAGACACTGTATGGTTGTGTCAAATCGTTGTGGAAGACACGGAATGGTCGTGTCACACTGTTGGAGAAGACACTGTATGGTCGTGTCGGACCGTTGTAGCAGATAATGTCTGGACAGTTCACGAGGTCACACCGGACCGATGTAGAAGCTAACCGGAATCAATGGCGGGACAGTTTTATGGGGTCATGCCGGACCGCTGGAAAAGCTAACCGAAATCAATGTCGGGACAGTTTTATGAGGTCATGCCGGACCGTTGGAAATGCTAACCGGAATCAATGTCGGGACAGTTTTATGGGGTCATGCCGGACCGCTGTAAAAGCTAACCGGAATCAATGTCGGGACAGTTTACAGAGTCTTGTTGGACCCCTAAAAAGTCGCACCCTCAAAAGGTGTGTCCAATCTGTCAAAAGGCGTGCCATCAAAAGGCGTGCCCAATCCATAAAAAGGTGTGCCGGACATTATGGCGAAGCGCGTGACTACCTTGGCTTGTGCGCCCATGTTGTCGTCTAGCACCGAGCGGCGCACAATGCGCGTGTCTGCCTTGGCTATTTAACCAAGACGGAGGCTGAGGCTGAGGCTGAGGCTAAGACAAAAACCTGCTAAAAACCTCTGAAAAAACTCTTCGTGTTCTGAGAGAGATACTCTGTAACACTCTGTTGCCCAGAAAATGGCCTCTTCTTCCCGTGGTCTGCTCACTCTCTTTCCAGACCTCAACGAGTCCACAAGAGAGATAACTGGTGCGGTTGCCCGTGAATCTCAACCAAGCGCCCCTGAGTTTGCTCCGTTGACCTTTCCTATGCGGTCTGTGGAGCAAAGAATGGCAGCACAATCAGATATTGAGGCCAATCAGTATACATTGAAGTCATGTGTGGAGACCATGACGGCTGTCACAAACTTGTCGCACCGGCTTCAGAGTAGGACAAATGAGGTGCAGCAGTTAAACGCTCAACTGGCTCTGCTCCAGCGCATGTATAAGGATGCGCGAGCAGAGATATGTGTGCTGAAAGCGGAAAACAAGGATCTGAAGCGGAAGGCCACCATTATGTTCCGATTCGGAGGTCCGCCATATGCTGCGGTGGAGGAGCAAGGGGGAGTGAACGGGCTCGGTGGCACGGGAAACACAGAGGCAACACCGTCAAGGGCCGCCCAGGACGGAGGCAAGAAGAAGAGACCGGCGGCAGAGTAGAGAAGAAAAATCCCGCCTGTGGATGTGGTTGTTGTGTTTGTTTTGTTTTGTTTGTTTGTTTGTTTGTTTTTTTTTTTGTGTTTTTTTGTTTTTTTTTTGGTGTAAAATTTGGATCGGGGTTGATCCCCGGCATGAAGAAATGACAAGTTTGTGGAATGTTTTTGTTTTGGTGTTATTTAGTGTTGTTGTTTTGTTGAAGAATAAAAATAAAATAAAATAAAAAATAGATAAAAAAAAATATTTTTGGATGGGTTATTTGAGAAAGATCGGTGTGAGGTGGATGATAGATGTTTCAAAATAAAGTTGGGGGTAGTGACCCTGCAAAAGATATATTATTATAGAGTGGGTATTTGAAAGAGATTAAAAGTGTTTTGGAGAAATAAATAAAAAAAAGTGATTTTGAAATCAAACGGAGGAGAGAGAGGGGACAAGCCCATGTGATAAAGTGGAGAGAGAGGGTGTTGATTAAAAAAAGGATTGTGGGTTTGAAAGTGGAAATACGAGATGAATCTGTTTTTTTTTTTTTTTTTTTTTAATGGGTGGTGGTAAGAGCTTAGTCCATTTTCATTGGAACACGATGAGGGAGACAGGGAGCGAGAGCCGAGAAGGAGCCTGTTTTCAACTTAAAGAGCAGCCCCCTGTTTTGGTTGTTCTTCTCTTTCAACTAAAGAGAGAGCCCATCCGAGCCCGAGAGAGCACAGGCCGCCGTTGCATGCTTCCTCTGTCATTTTCCATTCCAACACCAGCGGCGAGTAGGGATTGGCCTGGGCACTAGATCGGCAATTGTAGTAGGAGGCGCCACGTCTGGTGTAGGGTACAGTGTTCCTCTGAAGCGCACCGTAGCTGATGTAGCGTGTGGAGGCTAGGATGCGCCTGCTGACCTCAGAATTGAGCCCGAACTCCTCGTCGTCGGCGAGGCACTCGGCGATGGTCCCCCTGCATCCGGATCTAGTGGTGGGTAGAACCCCCCACCCGACCACCAACTGGTGCTCGTGATCCACACTCGCAACGACGCCGTATGATGAGAAGAAGATCAGAGTGGTGATGAAGCATAGTGTCAAGATCTTGGAAGAGGTAGCCATTGTTGTCGTTGAAGCTTTTTTTTTTTTTTTTTTTATTGCTTTGGTAACCCTTTGCTATGTGCTGTGCTGTGTTATGAGAGAGAGGTTGGTTCAGTCATTCCGAGAGCAAGCTCGAGTGGGTGTTGCTGGGTTGCCTCCGAGAGAGAGAGGATTTGGGCAATGATGGGAAGGTGTGTGTAGAAAATAAGCGAAATAGATTGAGGTCCGGCGGACGGCAAAGGTGAGGTTGCCGCCCGCCGGTGACGCGGAAAATGCTAGGTTCTAAACCTGCTCTAATACCATGTAAAATTTAATGTATAAAGAGAAATAGAGAGAGAATAAATTGTATGTATTATTGATTGTATTGAATATGTTTACAATGATTCCTGTATATAGAAGAGTAGAGTAGGTAGGTGTGTAGTAGGTGGAGTAGGTGGTAGTAGGTGGTAGTGGTAGTAGGTGGAGTAGGTGGAGTAGGTGGAATTTTAACACAAAGAAACACAAACATTTTCTCTGTAATCAAAGAAACACAAACATAAACTCAACTCAGACAACACAAATTCACATACATTATTTAAGAAATATAGTTGATAGATAAAACTACAAAAAAACACAATTCAAAACAAATCATAGATAAATTATAGATACATTATTCAAAAAATCATAGATAAAACTACAAAAAAACATAGTTCATAGATAAATTATAAAAAACACAGTTACCTCAAAAAAACACTTCAAAACAAACATATGAAAAGACAAATGTTTTTTTTTTAGAATAGTTACAAAACCCATTTTACTCCCATTTTACAAAACCCATTTACAAAACCTATTAGTTAGAATAGTTACAAAAACATATGATAAGGGACTTTACTCCCATGTCTTCTCCATTATCGCTTCTGTGAAAATAAAGAAAATGGCACAAAACCCATTTTTCTTTTTTTGCAACAGAGAACCTCAAAACATCACAACAACTCTGAATAAAGCAACTCTCCAATATATGGGTTGTCCTCAGATATAATACCTCAAAAACTCCATTTCATTGCAAAGAGAGACCCAATCTAGGAATGTTTGAGTTTTGTAGGCCGTAATTTGCAGACCCAAATTGAGATTTCTTCTTCCCCGAAAGATGGCGATAACCCAAAGGAGAAACCCAACTGAGAATTCCTCTTTTTGATATACATATCAACCGGTGATTTAGAAATTCAGTGGGAAAAGAAAAATAGAGAGGGTGTAGGGGAAGGATTTGTGTCTTTAATTGTGATCCAAACAAAACCATTCTGCTATCGGGTTTGGATAATTTTGGGTCAAACTTCTCAGATAAGCTCAAAAAAAGAGCATAGTTTTTGGATATAGAAATACTTACCAAATAAAGAAGGGAAGATCACACACATACTACTACCCTGACAGCCCAAACACTAACAACTCAGCAGTATAAATTGGGAATATAGGATATCAAACAAAATCAGTATTAGGCGGAGAGAGAGAGAGAGAGAGATATTTACATACCTGTGTTGGAGAGCTCAGATCGTTTGATAGATTGCAGATCGTTACAGGGCTTGAGAGAGTAGAGATAAAGAGGGTGAGAACAGAGAAGGGAGAGGGATAAAGACCAATTACAGAGAGAGAGAGAGAGAGAGAGAGAGAAGAGAGAGAGATATTTACATACCTGTGTTGGAGAGCTCAGATCGTTTGATACATTGCAGATGGTTACAGAGCTTGAGAGAGTTCCATAGCTTGCAGATCACAGAGAGATAAAGAGGGAATGGGGTGGGTGAGAACAGAGAAGGGAGAGGGATAAAGATAGAAGGGAGGGGAGACGTGGGCAAGCGGGAAGGTGAGAAGACGTGGGTAAGTAGGAAGCTCAATCTTTGGGCGGGAAGTAAGTGTAATATATATTGATATATATTTAAGGGGTCATCTCAGCCATCTATTTAAATAGGCAAATGAATCTTCACCATTCAAATGTCCTAGTAGGACAATTGTTTCTATTATAAATTCAAAAATCCTCTTCCTATATTATATAGATTACTATTTTTTTGGAGCTATGCGCTATATATACTTTTGTAGCCCTTTTCCTGGGTCCGTTAACATATGATCTGTCATCAGTTTCTGTCTTGATCATACAAATTTTTGGGGCTTCAGTTACAATTCCCAGCTGGACTTGCAATCTTCAAGGTGGATGTGAAGTATTGTTCATCAGGTTGATAGTTTCACAGTCTAAAACATGCCTAGTTTTGGTTTCTTGTACATTCTAAATAAAATAAGTCCAAGAAATTGGAATGTTGTTCACATCTGTTGTTTTGCGACATTGCTTGTGACGCTTGATGAGCAAATGATATGATTGGTTAAATAAGATAGATTCAGCCCTTACTGCTTAAATTATGATCCTGCAATGTCATTATTAGTTCCTTTTGATTTGAGTTAACTAATCATCAACATCAATATGAATTTAAAAAAACATTATCCATGTAGATACCCTTAAAAGGTGTTGTGTTCTTGTTGGATTGTCACACTCGGCGGACATGTCCGGCATGTATAGGACACGCTCCTGTGGTATTACCTCTTTGCTCTTTTTAGAACCTATCACTCTTTCGACACTTGGGGGACACATGTACATCGCTTTGATAAACTTCAAACACATTGCAGGGTTAAAGAATATAACTTGGGAGTCAATGATTAAAATGAAAATAATGTGAATTTATACCTATTAATATCGCCTCCTCTAGGCTTTTAAATTTTAAGGACTCCAAAGACATGAACTTCCAATTTGTTTGGAAATAAAAAATTTTAAAATAGATATTAGTAATGTTGATTCAAACTTTTTTTTTGAACATATACAATGTGGAAATTGATTTCTAACTATTTTGAAGAAAAAAAATGATTTTTTTTTTTAATTTTATATTTTCATATGTATATATGAAAATATAGATTTATTTGTTTTTGTGTCCCCGTTGTGTTCTTGTCCTGACTTTAAGATTTCCATGTCCATGTCATGTTTTATTTGTGTTGGTATTCACGCCTCTTAGTTAATAGTACCCTTGATCATATATCCAGCCAGCAGTTTTGATGATTATTATTTTAACAATTTGTAGGATTAGCTGTTTCTTTTTCCGTTGTTTGAATTTTGAAACTGTAAGACAAAATCTATCACTGTTCCTTTCATCTTAGATCTCTTTATTATTTTTGTATTTGGTTATTGACATTTATCATTATTATAAAGTTTTTTGTGTTTCTTTATTATTTTTCTTTTTGTAGTTGCTAACCTTATTAAAGTAAATTTGTGTTTTGTTTTTGTTTTCCATTTTAACAAATCCGAAGAGCACAGCAGAGTCTTTGATTTAGCAGAGCACAGCCCAACTGTGATTAGATTGTATCTTTGATTTCTTGCTTAGACTCTGCAAGAACTGCTCTCTTATGGTAAATAAATCAATTGTATATCAAGAAAATATAATTGTATGTCATCATAACAGGTTATGGATGTAGCAGATTTTTTGGTTAATACAAAACTATGTTTACTTATATCTGGGGGTCTACCTTAAAATGCAACAATGAACCAATTAATACTACTTGAAAGCAATGAAAGGAGTGCTACTGAATCGGAATTAGAAAATCCAGGTGAAATCACTGTAGTGTTTTGCACATTCATACTGCCCAATAACACCAAAACAAAAACATTCTTTGTACTATTTTTAGTTGTGTACTCAGGGAATGCATGATTTTTCTGGAATCACAAGGACAGAATGCTTTCCTATGAGGTAGATAAAGAAAGTATATGGTGACAAATCAGAGAGCATGCTTTGTACTATTTTTAGTTGTGTACTCTTGAGTTAAGTAGTGACAATTCAAAGACTCTGCTTTGTATTATATTTGATTTTGTACCTTTTCTATAATTGTATTTTTTTCCTGCTTCAGCAAGATATTTCAGTTCTCTTCATGTTTCAGTAGTTTGGGCTGCCTTTTTATGGCATTTCGATACCATTCATTTCTTATATCACTGATAGCATGTGTCCATCTTTTAGACTTGAGTCATTCCACAAAAGCAAGGACAAAAAATATGAATATTAACAAAATGGAAAGTGGATTCTTCACCAATTTTTTTTGTAAGTTTTGAAAATGACATTATTGAAACTTTTTTAAGAACATTGTCTTGTGCTGAAATTCGTCTCAAATGACTTGAAATGTTTTGTTTTGTTTTGGGGTGGGGTTTTTTGTTCTCCTGATGGGACAAAAAATATTTCTTCTTTTAATGGGGGCTGTTTTATTTTGGCAATTTGAATTTGTCTCTGATGTTCAATTGGGAGTTGTAAGGATGTATATTCGTATTTCAGTAAGGAGTTTTAACGATGTATATTCCTATTTGATGACAGATGGCAGCACTGTTTAGAATTGGCAAGGGTGAACCTCCTCCTATTCCTAATTCGTTATCAAGCGATGCCCAAGATTTTATCTTCAGGTGCTTGAAAGTTAACCCGAATTATCGGCCTACTGCTGCTGAACTATTGAACCATCCATTCGTGAAGAGGCCACTGTCAACTTTCTTAAGCCCTGCGTCTCCCTACTACAATGGCACAAGGGCTTAAAAACTTTGATCAACCTTTGGCGATTGAAGATGTAAGATTTTGAGGTAAAAACATTCATTTTGCTTTAGTTTCACACTGTTTCGGATTCTTTGTCCTGCCATTTAAATTTGTTTTTAACATAGTAGTTCTCTTCAATTATTTATTTATTTATTTTTTCTAATTACTTGTATTTTACTATGCAGGCGTCGTCTATATGGAAACACAAATGTGGTCAGGCATGTTGTTAGCATCCGTGGGATATTTGATCAGCTCAACTGATTTTGTATAAATGAGCAGTTCTTACAATTTTAAACATCACACTTTCAATGTTGTCTAGTTGACATGGAATTTCAATTTTTTTTCTCTTTCTTTTGTTATTTTCTTGTCCTTTTTCCATATTTTTTTCAGCAATAATGTTCTTGTTTGTTATGAGTACTTGTAAATATTTGATCAACACTGTATATGAGTTATCCAAAGCCAAAGTAAGTGTTGCCAATTGAGCTGGTACCTGTTCTCTGTTTCATGCATGACTACCGAAAATCATCTATTTCATAATTTTGATTATGCTTATTGTTTTGTGATTTTCGTCCACAATGGAAACAGATTTAAATGTTGTTCTCCGAGGCGAAGACTTTCGGATAGGTGTCACGGTTTGAGATTTGTGGGCCAGACTATGCACAAACACAACCTCGTGTGGCACTTGCCAAAGTCCTGCTAGCAAATCCACCAGTATTTTCTTTTCCCTGTTAACATTTATGGCTTGAGATGTTTGAAGTCTTGTTGAATTGCACAAGCATGATAATAATAGAACTATGATAATCAAACAATTTAATCAGACTAACTGTAGTCCTACTCAGAGCAGACTCAAGTTAAATTGAGATTTTAAACCAGTCCTGTTCATGTTGAAATGTGGAATTTTTGAATCCTTAAAAAAATATGCAGATTTTTTACCATGTCCTTTGGCCAATTAGATGAAAAAATTGTCCATTTTCACATACATATCGTTCATTGCTATCAATTCATCATAATCATAAATGAAAATATTCAAAATTACATTTTCCTTATTTTAAGATCAATACATCAACATCCAACAAAAAATTAGTGTGTAGAGAAAAATCAAATTCAGATTAAAATTTGGCAATGCTTAATGAATCAATGTCCTTACATTGCCAGCTAGGGAAGACCAGATACATGGGATTTTTCTATGTTACAAAAATATATAGTTCTTGGGTACCATATCCAAAATTCACTTCTAACTGTTAGATTTGGATAAGGAAAAAAATACAATATTTAATTTATAATTATTAAAATCGGATACAAAAAATGAGGAAAACTTACCATTTACCAGACAATATGACTGCATATGCTTACCACATAACGTGACCTACTTAGGACTGAACTAACCTACTTACCATACAATGTGACCTTACTAAATAATTTTTTTTTTTTTCTTTCCAAGTATGATACTCAAAACCACTAATTTTGTATCATAGTTAGACCCAAACATATAATTAAGCTTTTCCGAGCCAACCAGCATAGCAGCATGACATCTCAAGTTTTAATAGGGTAGCCCTAGCTTCATTACGATGCCACCCTCAAAATGAACCACAGTCATTAAACTGCTAGTATCAAAAGACAAAAGAATCGTATAGATATTAAAATCAGTCTTCTCTCCTCTCGCCATAAGATAATTAAAAGCCACAAGCTGCAATGAAGTCAACATAAAAGAAAATACAAGCGTGTCTTCTATTTTTCTAAATAAATAAAAATTACTGGTAGGGTTTTAAGCAAGGCAAAAGAAGAGAGATGTAGACACAAATTTCACCTACCCATCGGAAGAACTACACGTCAGCTGATTGTGTCAAACTGTGCTCTCAAGGAACCCTTGTACATATCTGACACAGATTCAACAGTTTCAGAGAGAGCACTCTTCATCTCTAAAATTTTTGATGCCATATACTCTTTGTATTTTGAAACTGAATCAACCAATTGGAAGAGTTCTTGAGCACACATCTGGGTTTCTTCTTCATCTTGTATGATTGCTTCCTGCAACTTCTGTTCGGAACCCTTCAGGAAAACATATAAAAGTTTATCAGAATGTGATGGATGAACTGTATATTTGTCTTTGTAACAACATACTATCTACTTTGAAAAGTCCATTTGCACTTGGATTATCCAGCTTTATACAGAACCTTAACCGTCTAATCAAGGGAAAAAAACAGGGCCATACCTCCGAAAACACTGCTGCTTCTCTTTCAACAATATCCAGCTTGTGAGTGTCTGCTTCAACATCCCCTAAAATCTTTTTAGCTTCTGCTACACATCTTGAAGTATAGTCCTGCGTTTCCTTCTTCAATAAGTTCAATTGAGCTTCCACCTGACAAATTGATCATCAATGTAATGAAGGATCAACCTCAGACAACACTTCAAAATTGGATTTTGTTGGACACATGTTCATAGGCTTGGCCATGTTTGGGGAGTTGGCTATTTTAATAGGCTAAAATTTGTGTTTGGGAAGATGAGGGGATTTTTTTTGTAGTTGGATATGATATTTGCGAAAGAAAAAGTGCAATGATTATGGATTCGATGTGACATTTTATCTTATTGGCTATTTTAGCCTATTTTGTCTTTTTGTGAAGTTTTAAAAAGACAAATTTTAGCCTTTGCTAAACAAGGCCTTAAAAAGATTGTACAGTTTGAACAAAAATGCGTGTAATAAATAATGTATAATCTTTTTAAGCATTCTTAACACGTACCTAAAGGAAAACATAAACAAGACTTTTCAAAAATATATCCCAAGCACAAACATTAGAAAATTACAAATAGACGGGCAATGGTTACAAGAATTTATGCTTTAAAATCTAGTGAGATGCCTTGCCAATAAGTACTAAATAATGGTTTCATGACACGGATGGCTCAGGTGTCTCAACAAAGTTGAGAGTGACTGAGAGATTGTAGGCAATTCCTTAATTTAAGAGTACAAAGAGATGGGAATGGTCGCAAAGTTCATTCAGGATTTCAAATTTACTAGGTTCTTCTAAGATTTCTTTCCAAAAATAGTTCAAAATGTAAGTCTATGAATTGCAACGCCCTATGGAGGCCATTCAAAAGGAATAAAGTTTGTGTAAATTCAAACACTAATCATTCAAGGAAAGAAACAACGTGAAGAAAAGGGTTGACTAACATGACCTTTGACATACAATGGCATTGGTGAAGTCAAGGTTTGATCAAGTTCAACCACGTGTTCGCCAGTGAAGAGATGTGATACAGTAACGGTAGATGAAAATGTTAGGGGATTGGGATAGGCCTAAATTAACGTTGGCTAGTGTTGCAAATAGAGATATGGATCTACTTAATTTGACTAACAAAATGGCCTTTGATAGAGCCGCGTCGAGGAGGATTCATGTAGCTGACCCCATTTGATGGGACTTAAGGCTTGATTTGGTTTGGCCAATATTTTCATACCCAGGTTTTTTCATAGAAAAAAAAAAAAGAAAGAAAAAAACTGCTACGTAATTTTCCATTGTGCCAATATTTTCATGCCCAGGTTTTCATAGAACATAAATGGAAAAAAGTTTATGATACATTTGATGGCATTTTTTTTGCTACTTCAAGAAACATCAGACATATGATACTGAGGTTCAAACCACAGCCAGATGAGTGGGGGTGCAACGCTTCCCTACCACTGGGCAATCCCCATGTGCTCTACTTCGATGACATTAAAGTATGTAAAAGCACAAGTATTGGGAACTATGCAGAAATGCATCATTCATTTTATCTATCATATAAATAATGATGTGAAGAGCCATTTGCACTGCCCTTACTTCATCAATCCGGGACTGAAGTGCTGTTATACGGTTCTTTTTTTGCTCAATCTTTGCAGCAGTTTCAACTGATTGTTGCTGAAGAGAAATCAACTCCTCCAACTTTGCCATTGAGCTTTTCTTTATTTCATCAGCAAAGGAGGTAAGTGCAGGCTTTATTGTTGATTTGTAGTCAATCCCTAGCACTGCGGCAGGTGTGGATCCTTTGCCATTCAACACATACTGGAAACCATTTCCAAGCTTTAACCTGGAAATCTCCAATGAAGAAAACAACTTGTCAGATTCATTAATGATCGTACTTGGGGAGAATTACATGAAGTGGCAAGCATATCTTAATGTAACAAATTGCAAACAACAGGAAAATATTGCTTCTGTCATGGATATTGGATTTTCTCACTATTAAAACATTCTCCAAAGGAAATGATTTGCCTAATCTTTGCACAAAAATGACTAGAAATGGTAGTTAGTTTTTCTTTTCTTTCAAACTAACAATATGACCAAAAATGATTGTTGAGTTTGGTATATGACCCATTAGTTTCCAGATATCAAATAAGAGGCATAACCAAAACAGAAGCTACCGTGACTCAAATACATGCGTAGGAAATAATGCCTGAAAACAATTCTTTCTTTCTTTTATTCTTTGTTCAAATGTTTAAAATTAATCAAAACTACAGAAAATGCAATCTAAATTCTCCATAAGATTGTACACTGAATATGTTATTTGACTTTAACCTTGAGTTGGCTTCTTTATAACTGTAGATGTTGATTGACAGATAACCAAAAAATAAACCTTTAAACATATGTTGCACATATACCTGCAACAACTTTTATTTTTGTCAAACTTCACTCATTACTCATACTCTTTTTCACATAATTCTAACTTCTATTCGATTAATTAATGATATAAATAACAAAACTTGATTATATATATACCTAAACAGAAAAGGAAAAAAAAATGTCAGCAACCATAAGAAAGAACTACAAATACCACCAAATATGCATGTATTCTTATTGTTAATAATAATTGCAGTTCATTTAAAAACACATTGAACCAAAACAATAGTCTATATGAAGAAGAAAAAACAAAACCTCTTGATGGCTTGGTTGCACTCAATTGAAAGGGCCTCAAGCTCCTTAAACTTGTGCCCAATTGTCGCATCAAGATCCCAACACTTCTCCTCCCGCGTGTTCCTTGCAACCTCAGCTTCCCCGATATCTCTCTCCACCACTTGCAACTCCCTCTTCATCCTCTCCGCATCCCTCGCATTAATCCCTTGCAAATCAACCCTCTTCTTCAACTCCTCATTCTCCTCACAAATCTGTTAGGATCAAACACACACCCAGAAAAAATATCACACACACACAGAGAACACAATATTTACGTGGTTCGGCCCAATGCCTACATCCACAGACAGAAATGAGAATTTTCACTAAAATGGAGCAAAAATACAAATACAGAGGAGGAGATGAAACTCACTCAACTCACAGCTCTCACTCTCCAATTTCTGATATATATCACATCCTCTCCCTCCCGTCTCTATTTATACACAAAAGGAGTAGGTGGGAGAGCCTTCATTCTTGAGTTGGGTAGCCTCCATTCTTGACCCTTGCTATGGTTGGTGGCTGCCAAGCTTGACTTGGTTGGTTGCCTTCCCATGTTTTTCATGCATGTGGGTTGGAACAACAATTCTCCCCCTCCATACCCATATGCATGACTGACTTCTCACTTGAAGTCCATCCCGGCAATGTCTCTGCAAATTTCGAGTTTGTCTCTCGAGACCACCTTTGTAAGCATGTCAGCTGGATTCTTATCTGTGTGGATCTTGATTAGTTCCAATAACTGCTTGTCCATCACTTCACGTATCCAATGATACCGAACATCAATGTGCTTTGTGCGAGAATGGTACATCGAATTCTTGCTCAAGTCTATGGCACTCTGACTATCACAATGTACCGTGAACTTTTCTTGCTTTAATCCCAACTCTTGGAGAAACCGTTTCAACCACAACATTTCTTTCCCAGCTTCCGCTGCGGCAATATACTCTGCCTCGGTTGTGGATAAAGCAACACACTTCTGCAGCTTGGACTGCCAAGACACAGCTCCCCCTGCGTAAGTGAACAGCAATCTTGATGTAGATTTCCTACCATCAAGATCGCCTGCCATATCTGAATCAGTATAGCCTTCCAAGACTGGTTTAGCATCTCTAAAGCACAAACACATTTTTGATGTACCCTTGAGGTACCTCAGAATCCACTTGACTGCTTTCCAATGCTCTTTTCCTGGATTGGAAAGGAATCTGCTTACAACTCCAACCGCATGAGCAATATCTGGTCGGGTGGACACCATTGCATACATCAAACTCCCTACAGCGGATGAGTAGGGAATCGCCTCCATCTCTTGTCTTTCCTTCGTAGAGGAGGGACAAGAATTCTTGCTCAGCTTGAAATGATTAGCCAGCGGAGTACTGACTGGCTTGGCATCTTTCATGTTGAACTTCTCAATCACTCGTTCAACGTACTTCTCCTGTGACAGCCACAACTTTTTGGCTTTCCTGTCACGCACAATATTCATGCCCAAAATTTGTTGTGCAGGGCCTAGGTCCTTCATGTCAAAAGACTATAATAACTCCTTCTTCAGTGATCTGATTGTTGTGGCATCTTGTCCAACGATCAACATGTCATCAACATAGAGCAGAAGTATGATAAAGTTTCCACCGGGAAATGTCCTGACATAAACACACTGGTCTGCAGCAGTTCTATTGTACTCATGACCTACCATGAATGAGTCAAACTTCTTGTACCACTGTCTCGGCGCTTGTTTGAGGCCGTAGAGACTCTTCTTTAATCTGCAGACTAAGTTTTCTTTCCCTTTGACTTCAAAACCTTCTGGCTGCTCCATGTAAATTTCTTCCTTCAGATCACCATGGAGAAATGCTGTCTTCACATCCATTTGTTCAAGTTCCAAATTCAAACTAGCTGCTAGTCCCAAAACTACTCGAATGGATGTCATTTTTACAACTGGCGAAAAGATTTCATCAAAATCAATACCTTTCTTCTGCCCAAAACCTTTGACAACCAATCGAGCCTTATACTTGACTAGCTTTCCGCTGCCATCTTTCTTCAACTTGAACACCCATTTGTTCTGCAATGCTTTTCGTCCCTGGGGAAGTTTCACCAAATCATAAGTCTGATTCTTCTGCAAGGATTGCATCTCTTCTTGCATAGCTTGCTGCCAGTTACTCTTCTCCTTATGATTTTGAGCTTCTTGAAAACTTTCTAGCTCCCCCTCATCAGTAAGCAAAATATACTCAGAAGTAGGGTATTTGGTTGATGGCTTAAATTCTCTTGTTGATCTTCGTAACTGTGGACCAACAGTCTCTGGTAGAGGGGGTTGTGGCTCCCCCTGCTCAACACCCTCTGTTTCTGGATCTTCTTCTTCTAGAAATCCATCCTGCAACTCTACATCATTGACTGCATGCTGCGGTAACTCTTCTTCATCAGTGGCATGCTGTGATGGTGTAGGGTTTGGAATAATTTCTGAAACATCATCATCTTTGGGTTTGGCTGGTTGCCCAAAGTCTTCAAAGGTCTGGCCTTCTTGAAACACCACATCTCGGCTTCGAATGACCTTTTTGTGTTTCAGATCCCACAATCTGTATCCAAATTCTTCATCTCCATAGCCAATAAAGATGCATGGAGTGGCTTTGTCATCCAGCTTCTGTCTGTGCTCCTTGGATACATGTGCAAATGCTTTGCACCCAAACACTCTCAAGTGAGAGTAAGAGATCTCCCTTCCAGACCATACTTCTTCTGGAATCTGAAAATTCAATGGAATTGATGGCGATCTGTTGATCAAATAGCAAGCAACACGAACAGCTTCTCCCCAAAATGGCTTTGGTAGCTTTGCCATTTTGAGCATACATCTGACCTTCTCCACAATGGTTCGGTTCATTCTCTCGGCTATACCATTGTGTTGTGGGGTTCCAGGAACAGTCTTCTCATGCCGGATGCCGTGAGTAGCACAGTAGGCTTTAAATTCCTTTGACGTGTACTCGCCTCCATTGTCTGTTCGGAGACATTTCAGCTTCTTTTCAGTCTCCCTTTCCACTATAGCATGGAATGTCTGAAAATGCTGGAACACCTCAGCTTTGGTCTTTAAGACATAAACCCATACCTTCCGTGATGCATCATCAATGAATGCCAGAAAGTATTTTCTACCACCCAAAGATTCCACTTCAATGGGACCGCAAACATCAGAGTATACTCTACTCAACAACTCTGATTGTCTTCTGGATGATGAATGGAAAGCTACTCTATGATGCTTCCCAAACAAGCAGTTGTCACAAGGATTTAATTTTGCATCTTTGGCAAAGGGAATAAGTGACTTCTTTGCCAAAATCTGTAACCCTTTCTCACTCATGTGACCCAGCCTTTTGTGCCACAAATTTGGTGACGTCTCATCTTCTGCTGCGTTGAGACTATTTGAATTCACCTCCACATGAGTCTTGTATAGTGTGCCAATTGCCTGTCCTTTGGCTACCACGAGAGATCCCTTTTTCAACTTCCATATGCCTTTGCCAAAGTAGTTCTCATAGCCTTGTCGATCTAAGGCTATCCCTGAAATAAGATTCAGGCGTAAATCGGGAACATGCCTGACATCTTTCAACACCATCGTGCACCCAACTTTGGTTTGGATATGAACATCACCAATTCCCACAATTTTTGAAAAACTGGAGTTACCCATTTTCACTGTACCAAAATCTCCAGCTTGGTACGTACTGAAGAACTCCTTCTGGGATATAGCGTGGTAGGAAGCTGCTGTATCTACCACCCACTCGGTGTCGTTGTCTGACATATGGAGGCATTCTTCTTCTTCAACAGAGAATAATGCAATATCCTCTGAGACAGAAACTACAGTGGTCCCATCTTCGGTCTTTGGCTGTCTATTGCCTTGTTGTTGTTCTCCCTTCAAGGCATAGCAATACTTCTTTATGTGACCCTCCTGGCCACAATGGTAACATTTGAACCTTGGCCGGCTCGTTCTTTCTTTGAATTTCCCTCTGTCTTGAGATCTTCCTCTGCTGCGTCCTCTACTTTTGCTTCTTCCCCTGCCCCTGCCTCTACTTTTATTTTCTGTGACGAGGGCATGGGATTGATCTCCACCCATTTATTTCTTTCTTGCCTCTTCACTAAATAAGGCATCTGTAACCATGCTCATGGTCAGTTTCCCTTCTAGGGCAGAGTTGCTGAGAGACACCACCAATGTCTCCCAACTGTCTGGCAAAGAACTGAGCAGCAATAGGGCCTGCATCTCATCATCTAACTCCATTTTGACAGTTGTTAGTTGGTTCACCAAATTTTAAAACTCACTGGTATGTTCAGCAACAGAGATACCGCCTTTCAACTTCAAATTCACAAGTCTCCTCATCAGGAGGGCTTTGTTCCGAGCAGTCTTCGACTGGTACATGCCTTCTAACTTTATCCAGAGAGCATAGGCATCAGTCTCCTGGGCGACATGGTGGAAGACACTGTGATCAATCCATTGTCTGATCTGGCCAATGGTCTTTCGGTTCTTCCGCTTCCAGTCTTCGTCTTTTTCCGTTGGTGGTTTAACTCCATTAAGCTCAATGGGGTCAAACAAATCTCGGCAATACAAGACATCTTCCATTCTAGGCTTCCAAATGGCATAATTGGAAGCATTTAACTTTATCATAGAACCTGAAGTCGACGTTGATTCCTCCATCATACAATAATGATCGTTGGCTGAAAAAACAAGTTTTGCTGTGGAGTCGGGACTGGTCAAATTAGCCGGAAAAGCATTTCGGATTGCCAAAATAAAAACTTCAAATTTTTCAAAACTTATTTGCAAAATCTGATCGTACAGATGTGTCCGGAATACTCCAAATAGTCGGAAACCACTATTGGATCACCCAAATCGGATCTCAAATGGCTTAGATCAAGCCAAAACAGATTGAATGGTTCAGATGGGCAGAATCTGGTGCGCCTGCGAAGCACCTGATTATTCCTCCGGTTCTGCTGACGTCAGCGGCTCAGTCAGCGGCTTGGTCAACTCGGCTCCGGCTCGGCTTGGTGCGCGCGCGTGCTGATGGCGCGTGTAAAGCACGCGCTGTTCCCTCAGTCGTCTTCCTCCTTGAACCGCGCGTGGAGCACGTGTCTGCGAGTGGGATCACGCGCCGGTGCCTGAACGGCGCGTGTGGGCGCGTGATGAGAGTGGGATTCACGCGCCAACTTCCAGGGGCGCGTGGGAGCGCTTGCGGCCTCCGTTTGGTGTCTGTTTTATATTTCTGGACTCCTCTCGTCGAGTCCTTGCTCCTGGTATGCTCAAAATCGGATTTCGAGCAATACGATTTCTGGGCAGTTTCGAAACAATACTCTATTTTTCCGAAAAACGTACAACTTGGCTCTGATACCACTTTGTTAGGATCAAACACACACCCAGAAAAAATATCACACACACACAGAGAACACAATATTTACGTGGTTCGGCCCAATGCCTACATCCACGGACAGAAATGAGAATTTTCACTAAAATGGAGCAAAAATACAAATACAGAGGAGGAGATGAAACTCACTCAACTCACAGCTCTCACTCTCCAATTTCTGATATATATCACATCCTCTCCCTCCCGTCTCTATTTATACACAAAAGGAGTAGGTGGGAGAGCCTTCATTCTTGAGTTGGGTAGCCTCCATTCTTGACCCTTGCTATGGTTGGTGGCTGCCAAGCTTGACTTGGTTGGTTGCCTTCCCATGTTTTTCATGCATGTGGGTTGGAACAACAAAATCTTCTTGTTCTCCCCAACCTTCGCTTCCAATTCCTTCTCTTTCTCCTCCAAAACCTTCTCAACCGTCGTAATATGTCCATTCAACTGCTCGATCATCGAGTGGAACTTCTTCACATCCTCCACCAACACACTCTTCTCCTTCTCAAGCAATTCCTTCGCAGACGGCTCAGTCCTCACACTCTTCAATTTCGCCTCCAATTCCCTAACATTCGCCTCCACCAACTTCAAACTCTCTTCCACCGACTCCCTCTCGTACTGCAACTTCTCCATAAACTCCCGATCAAGCATTTCCATGGAATCGTCATCGCCTCAAATAAAATGCAAATAACTATTCATAGTATAAATAAGCATACTATTATCTTCGAAAAGCGATCGCACTTGTGACGAATCGTTCAAATGATCATTATACATTGCGACTTGAACAAGCCAGTGAATTACAGCGAGGAGATTGGGCCATGAGTGAGGAGTACCAGGGGCTCTGAGAGCGGACTTGTTGAGTTTAATCGGACAATTGAGGTGCTTGAGAACTACGTAGAGGTCTTCTTCGAGTTTATTCGAAGGGAATTCGAGGCGAGAGATGACGAATTTTAGGGTTTCGGTGATGTCTTTGGCGGATGGGAGAGGGGGTTTGAGGGAGATTTGGGGGGAGTGAGAGGAAAGGTAGGAGTTGATGGTTCGGAGGGCGGAGAGTTGGTCGCTGCGATCGGTGATTGGGACGGAGGCGGAGCGATTGATGCTGCTGCAAAAGCTGACGTCGGAGTCGCGACTGGTGGTGGTAGCGCCGCTGTGGAACTGCCATGGATCGGCGGCGGTGGGGGTGGGTGGTGGTGGTGGTGGTGGTTTCCGGTCCGGTGCGAAGGAGTCCTTCAGACGGCGGCGCCCGGTTCTGGCAGCCCTCATTTTTGGAGATTGTGATGGAGTCCTCTGCCTGCACTAAAATTTCCTGCCTGTTTTCTGGTGACGATTTTTTGGGGTTACCCTCGCTCTTTTCAAAATAGTTTCCCAAACCACCAAAATTTGGAAATATTTCCCAAGCCATTCACGGTTCGTTTGGCAAGTTGGTTGGTGGTTATTTTAGTCATCAAAAAAAAAAAAAAAGTTATTTTAGTTATAACAAATAAAATATCACATTAAATTCATAATTATTAAATTATTTTCTCACAAAAATAGTCAAAAAATTCAAAAAATTCTTCACAAATTAAGCTTTTTAACCCAGACTAAAATAGTCAAAAGAGTAAAAAAAAAAGTAAAAAAGCAAACCCACTTCCCAAACGGAGGCTAGTCTTTTTTGAATTTATTTATTTATTTGTAAGTTGAGTTTTTTATTTTTTTATATTTTTTGTTTTAGTAAAATGTTTTAAAATTTTAAATAATTTTTTTACTTTTTTAGATGTATCTAAAAAATAAAATATTTATAAAAAATCAATAAATAAACAAAAATAAAAAAAAATACTAAATTCTTTTATTTCTTTTGGTATTTAGTGAGTTTTCTAAATATTTTTTCATGAATGTTATATTTTTTAAGTACATTTTATGTTACATATATCTAAAAATTAAAAACAAAAATGTTTTGAATATTAAAAAAATTCAATGAGAACCAAAAAATATGAAAAAATTGCTTGGTTGGGAAAGAATCCGGATCCTCGGCCGCCCTACCCGGCAGCCCCCTAAAACGACGTCGTTTTGGGGGTTTTTTGTTTTTTTTTTCTTTTCTTCTTTTTCGTTCTGGCTTTCTCTCTCTTCGAAACCAGAGGGGAGGGAAGAGGGAGAAGAGGGAGAAAGGAGGAGGGAGGAGGCTGCGAGCTCGCCATCGCAGCTCGTCGCCTCGCCGCCGGCCGTCGCAGTCGTCCGATCGTCGCCCGATTTGGATCGTCGCAGCAGCTGCACCGCCGTCGCTTTCGCCTCCTCCTCATCCTCCTCCCCCACTGGTTATGGCCCCCTTCAGTCCGGCCCTTCCCTCCCTCTTCCTCCTCCTCCCTCCCTCTCTTCCTCTGCGTTTTTTTTTTTTTGAAAATTTGCCCCCAAAACGACGTCGTTTTGGGGGCTGCCGGGTAGGGCGGCCGAGAATCCGGACTCTTTTCAAAAAACACTTTTTCCAGAAAATTTTACTTTTTTTTTTTTGTTTTTACTGAATTTTTTTAATATTTTAAGCGTTTTTATTTTTTATTTTTAAGACATAGCTAACATAAATATACCCAAAAGATAAAAAAATTGTGAAAAAAATCTTTTAAAAATTCACTAAATACCAAAAAAATACAAAAAAAAATACGAGAATTCAGTATATATTTTTTATTTTTTTAAAATATCTTTTAACAATTTTTTTTACTTTTTAGATACATCTAAGTAAGGTGCATCTAAAAAAGTAAAAAAAAAATGTTTAAAATTTTAAAAATATTCACTAAAAAGAAAAAAATACGAAAATCAAAAAACTCAATTTTCAAAAAACTTAATCCAAAAAATTCAAACTAAACATACCGAATACTTTTTTAAAAAGTGTAAAAGAAAAGTGTATTTTTGACTTTTTTTGTTGTTTTTTTTTAAATATGTACAAAAATAAAGAGGTGATGTGACAAAAATAAATTAAAAGTTATAAAATTATTTTATACCCACTTGCCAAAACAAACCTTTATCCTAAACAAACTGAGCTTTTATGTTTAGTCTTTTTTTTCTCTCACTTTGGTAATTTATATTTTAAGTTTTTATTAATTTACTCTAAAAACTAATTTGTATTCAAAATTAGACAAAAATGACATGTTAAAAACCATGTAACATACCAAAAAAAATTAAAAATTAAAAAATTATTATATAACTCATAAATTTGACACAAACTTAAATTTCAATATAATATATTTTATATCATATGGTAGTTAACATGCCATTTTTTATTTTGAATATAAGTACGTTTTGGAAGTAAATTGACAAAAACCATGAATAGGTAAAGTGTGAAAGTGTCCTAATATAAAAAGGACAAGTTTGATCCCATTACATCTCAGTCATTTGACATTTTGAAAATTACATTTTCATTCTAGTGGTTAATAGTTTCATTTCACAGCCCCTTACTTATATAAAAGATAACAACTCCTACTAGAAAAATAGAAAAAATTACATTGAAAAAAAGGTAAAGCAAAATAAAAGAAAAAAAAAAGTAAAGCAAAGCAACAAAAAAGAGAGTACATGAGTTTAATATATTTATTTTGCTTAAATAATTACGATAACTAGGGTTAGTGTAATTTCCCAAATATCAAGGAATGATAAGTATTAAATCCCTTTACCTAAATATATTAACATTAAAATTTGAATTGCTTAAGTTGTCTCTTTTCAAATTTAAATAAAATTAATTTGAGTTAAAATTTAAAATTGGCCAAATTCAAAAGTTTAATATATATATATATATATATATATATATATATATATATATTAAAAACAGTAAAAAAAATAATATATATATATATATATATTATAAGTCACATCTTTATTTTAATTTTTTTACATGTTTTTTTATATAAAATTAAAAAATTAATTAAAATAATGGATAAATTACAAATATACCTCCTAAAATTTCTTTAAAATATAGATTATCTCCTGTGATTTGAAAAATTACGAATACCCCATTGTCATGATTTTTTATTTAATAGAATTAACTAAAAAAATAAAATTCATAATTGTTCACCTATACAATAATAAAATTATCTAAATTATTAATTGAAACATATTTATAACATCGTTAAAAACTGTTAATTAACTTAATAATTTATTAATAAAATGGTCAATTTTTTATGAAATATATTTATGATTTATCCTAAAATAATTATTTTTCAAATGAGACCTAATTATCGTATATTATTTGACATCTTTTGAACTAGGGGATGCACCAATAAATCCCAAATTAATAACTTATACACTGTTTAGTCCTAAAAGATTTTTTATAGACTGAAAGGTCCCATTACAATGTTTCAAACATTAGATTAATGTTTCGAACATTAGATTTCGAACATCAGATTAATGTTTCGAATATTAGATTGATGTGCAAATGAAACTAAATGGAGCATAAGAAAACTTTTAAGACTAAATGGTTCAACTTTTCAAAAATTAGGACTTATGAATAAATTTTCCTTTGAACTATATGTCCATCTAATAATGAATTTAAATGGGTTCCAGCCCATCAGAACCACAATCAGGCCCGAAATCACACGAAGCCCGGCCCACGTCAACCCAATAGATCCATCCTTCCCTCACTTCACCATCTCCCACATTATAACTCTTCCCCCCCTCGTGTCTGCAAACCCACCCGCGCTTGCTCTCTCTAAAATTTCGTTCCCTCCAAACCCTTCCACACAACAAAAAAGAGTAAACACTTAGAAAATTGAATTACAGAGACAGAAAATCGAGTTTCGATTAGGGCACCGTCATCATCATCGTCTTCATCGATTCTGAAACCTAGCAATGGGGAAAGACGACGATGAGATGAGAGGAGAGATAGAGGAGAGACTGGTAAACGAAGAGTACAAGATTTGGAAGAAGAACACACCGTTCTTGTACGATTTAGTCATCACTCATGCTCTTGAATGGCCTTCTCTCACTGTTGAGTGGCTTCCCGATCGGGAAGAGCCGCCGGGGAAGGACTACTCGGTCCAGAAGATGATTTTGGGGACTCACACATCCGAGAACGAGCCTAATTACCTCATGCTCGCTCAGGTTCAGCTTCCACTCGAAGATGCAGAGAACGATGCCAGACATTACGATGACGATCGGTCTGATTTCGGTGGATTTGGCTGCGCCAATGGCAAGGTACAGTGTGTAATTAATTGTTTGCGTAGCAATTGTTTTTTTGAGTTTTAGATTGATGATTTACTTTATGAACTGATGTGAGGAGTGATTGGATTGAGAAATCGAGAAGCTTTATTTGGTCATGTGAAGAATTTGGCAGTTTTAGGGTTTAGGGTTTTCTTGCAAATTAAATTAGTAAGAACGGTTGCTTGGGTAGTTAACTTGATATTTGTATTCAAAAGGTGAAAGATTTAAGTGTTTGACACTCTCTGGGGTGAGCTGATGGGTGAGCAATGTAACCCAAACCCTAACCTTTTTTAAGGGGTAATTCTGTTAGTAACAATAACATTAATTATTTGGGATAGGGATAAGATTGACGCCTGTTTGTTTTCAGAGGTAGAACGGATAGGGTGGGGATTAAGTAAAATTGCGTTTGTTTTGATGATAGTTGTTAGTGTAAGAATTGTTAAATTATTTTTATATAAAATAATAAAACAAATAAAAAAATTTAAACATTAATGTTCAAAATTTTTTTTCCAACATGTAAAAAATAAAAAAATTTCTAATCCCCTCACTATTTTTCTAATACCACCTTTACCTCCTCCATCTCAATCCCCCGTTCAACTTCCATCTTAATTTCCTTCTCCATCCTAATTCCTTCCCCAAAAATAAAACAAACTCTAGAATCTATAAATTGACTTTCTTTATGGAAATTTAGATTTCTTTATTGCTTTTAAAACATAGAATTACCTAATATAGACTCGGGAGATTCAAAAATCTATTCTGTTCAATGTCTACATGGGTTTTGAATTAATTGGTTTATGTACACAAATTTTAATTAGTTAATTCAAAATGAAACTATTCAATTTGTGCCACCAAGCAGAACCTAAAGACCTTTTTCATTTTATGGCTAAATGGTGATATAATTTTATCTTAGGTTCAATTTTTTCTGACTATGGAACTTTGGTATTCAGAACCTCTATATGCTATTTTTGTTTGTACATCTGTCACATGAATGCATGTAAACTTATGTTATATGTACTGATAAGCTATGAAGCTTTTTGAATTTTAATTTTAAATATTTTTATTGCAGGTTCAAATAATTCAACAAATCAATCATGATGGAGAAGTTAACCGAGCTCGTTATATGCCCCAAAACCAATTTATTATTGCCACTAAGACGATTAGTGCTGAAGTATATGTTTTTGATTATAGCAAACACCCATCGAAGCCTCCTCTAGATGGTGCATGCAGTCCTGATTTGAGGTTGAGGGGCCACAACACTGAAGGATATGGTTTGTCATGGAGTAAGTTTAAACAGGGTCATTTGTTGAGTGGTTCTGATGATGCCCAAATATGTTTGTGGGACATCAATGCGACTCCTAAGAATAAGGCTCTGGATGCCATGCAAATATTTAAGGTACTTTTCTCTGTTCAAGGTCGACATACTATACTACATCATGTTTAGTTTGCCTCAAACATGTGACACAGTTTACACAGCATTCCTTCAAGGCTACAAGAACTGAAACATCTAGTAAATCGATGCATGCACTGAATAAGATGTGCTAGCTAGGAAAAACAATGTATTTTGTTATCTCGTAGTAATCATAGTACAGAAATAAAATTGTTGATTGGTGATTTATAAAATTTGATATTTGCTGAAACAGGTTCATGAAGGTGTTGTAGAAGATGTAGCATGGCATCTGAGGCACGAATACTTGTTTGGTTCAGTTGGGGATGATCAGTATCTGCATATATGGGATCTCCGGACTCCATCAGTCACCAAGCCAATTCAATCTGTAATTGCTCATCAAAGTGAGGTCAGTGTCCAAAGTTTCAGAAGTCTATTGGATGCTTAGATATGCACAGACACATTCATTGAAATGGTTCTATTCATGATACATGTACATAAGTTTGGATGAACTGACACATGGTATAAAAGGTGTAATACTTTCACCCCTTGATGATTTTTTATAGTGTCAAATTTTGAGTAGGGATACCCTTTTCTCCCTCTTGTCATCTTTTCATTTTTCCACCCCTTTTACCATTACCAAATGGAGCAAGGTCTGTTAAATATTGCAGCATGGGTAGGCAATTTAACAGAAAATTAATTTTCTGGTTGGAAATTAAACCTGGCTTGAAAATATTTTGTTTAAATTTGAGATAACTATGTAAATTCTTTTGAAGAATAAGTACAAGAACTGCAGTTCATGTTTAGTTCATGTTTGGAAAAGGTGTACATGCTTTGTGTGCAGTTCTATCCCCTTATGAACAACTTCTAGCCACAGGTGTACATACTACGTGTGCAGTTCTATCTTATACCCATTACATATATACACATGTAAATAAAAAGAAATATAATTGAGAAAGTTTAGAGGATGTTGCAACATTAACGAGATATTGTTTGGGAATTATGGGTGAGACATGGTTTTGTGGATAAGATTCAGTTTTTTAGTGTTACACAGCCACAGCTTCAAAAAGACTTATACACCAAATTAACATGTTCACTTTATACAATAGTATATATATATAATAATGGATGGGATGCTGTGGGTGAGATTATGTTTCTTTGGGGTCATGGTGGTGAAGTTGTGTTTTGGAAAAATCTTTTGATGACATAACCAACTAGAAAACACAGGAACAAATTCTATGTTTATTCCACTCCCCTTGACGATCTGTCAGACCATCAACAATGACAAATAGTTTGTGGCCTACTCAATCATTGTACTAGTTTTCTTTTCCAATTATCATTTGTAGACTCAATACTTTTTTCCTTTTGTTATGTAAGCTCCCTAGTTGCAGGGACACTTGTTTTGAGAGGAGATTGTTATCTCTATAACTCAGATAGATGCTAATTCTGGCATTTGTTAGACGTCACCATTGTTTATCGTTTCTGCTTGGGCTGGATTGACTTGTAGATCTTTATTGCTTTCATACACCTCAAGTGCACCCTTGTTTAGCGTATCTCTGAAATGCAAAATGCTGCTTACATTAGCTTACATGGACAATTTCATGTTGCACTTTTTTATTATTTTTTTTATATATTTTAAATTTTAATAAATTGGCATATTTAAAGATGTGTGTTATTTCAGTTTCCCCTAATATTAACTTGTGATAATTTATTTTCTTCATGCGTCGGACCGCAAACTTTTGTTGCTTTTGATTCTGACGTTCATATTAAACTACTTTGCTAATGTACTGGAAATATGAGGTTATACTGTTGAATGGGATACATTACTTTTTCCCCCCTTCATTTTTTGGTAGGTTAACTGCTTAGCTTTTAATCCCTTTAATGAATGGGTTGTGGCGACGGGCTCTACAGATAAAACTGTGAAGTTATTTGATCTTCGCAAAATCTCCACAGCTCTCCATACCTTTGATTGTCACAAGTAAGAGTGTTCTTTCCTTGGCATTTTATTTTATTGGACATTTTTGGAATTGTAGAGCTTAATGATTTCTTTTGTCTTTGCCTCGAAGAGTATATTAGATTTTCTTAAGCATGTGCGCATATGCAAGCATGCACGTGTTAATATTGACTAATGGACCTCAATTTTTGCTGTGATGTACAATAGGGAGGAAGTTTTCCAAGTTGGGTGGAATCCGAAGAATGAGACCATCCTAGCTTCTTGTTGTCTTGGGAGGAGGCTTATGGTGTGGGATCTTAGCAGGTTTGTCCTCAAAGAACTACTAGTTATTTGTTGCTGTTATTTATTGTTTCCTTTCTTCTTCTTCCTCGTGTTCGTGTGTGTTCTAAATAACACCAATGCATCCCATCCAGGACTGAAATCTAGATGTCCCTCTTTGCTAGTGGTAGGAGATACCACTTAAGCTAACAGTTGATGGTTTGTTGGGGTTAATGAATGGTTTTTTTTATTTATTTGAAAGTGTTTTTAATCTATCTTTTGCTTTGTTGCCCGAAGTTTTGATCTTTACTTTGATATCAATGAAATGCTTGTTGCATGGGTAGCAAATGGCCAGTCGTGGTTCAGAACAGAAGATATGTTAAACAATAACGATATAAACACTTTAGTTTTGGCCTTCCTGATTTTATTGGTCTGTAACACGACTTAACGGAAGATTCCTTCTTCAAAAAGATCCCTAAAGATGGTAGTGCCAAGCATATTGTTGTGCTGACTGAAATGGTACCCATAAGGTCGAGAACTTGGGTCTTTGGACCAAATAATTTCAAGGTTTTGGAAATTTTTTTGGCCCAAGAAAGGAAATAGTCTGTTAGAAACTCTGAATACATAGCCTAGTGATATTGCTACTTTGGATGAATGGGAACTTTTTTCATAGTTTTCTTGATCATAACTTCAAACCATGTAAGTATAATTTTGAGACTAACCTAGTACTGAATGCCAAGGACAACAAAGTTAGGTTTTGTTATATGGTTGGGAATAGCATCATAAGTTGGCTTACTTAAGTCAAAAAGTTCTAGAGCACTAAAATGATTAAATGGTGTTACTGATACACTGGTGGATTTGTCATTGTAGTTTGAAACTTTTATTCATGGCCTGTTTGAATATTGCATGGATTGGTGTCTTTTACATTATAGAATTTGGATTGAAATTTTTAGTTTGTGTGAAGTCATGGCTATAAACCTAAGTAGCAGAAATAAATATTTGTCAGTTTTTGAGCGGGAAACAGTAACATTATTAATTAAATAAAAAATATTATCCAGCCATCTGTTGATATACTTAGGTGTTGTTTGGTTTATGAATTTGGGGAGGGATTTGAAAAGGGAAAAAGAAATAGTGTGTAAAATTAGGTGAAATGTAGGTATATTTTATTTACGTTTCACCAATCGTTCCTCGTTCCCCTTCTAAATCTTTTTCTAAATTCATGAACTAAATGCAACCTTAATGATTTATATTAACAAGATAAAAATTTACATGTGGATGCAGTAATTCCGATCTGCTAAAGCTAAATAATACTTATAATTCTTGTTCTTTTATCATTTTGTTTGTAGCAGAAATGTCCTGATTTATCAGAGCATCTTTAGGACATGAATTAGTCCGACTGTCATTGGGTTCCCCAAATGAAGTGGTGCTACCTAATGGTTATTCCAAGTAAAAAGTATATTTTGCCTAGATTGTTGATCTTTATTTTTTTATTATTATCTAGGATTGACGAAGAACAGACACCAGAGGATGCTGAAGATGGCCCATCTGAATTACTCTTCATTCACGGCGGTCATACGAGTAAAATTTCAGATTTCTCATGGAACCCCTGCGAAGATTGGGTTGTTGCTAGCGTAGCCGAAGATAACATACTTCAGATCTGGCAGATGGCAGAGAACATCTACCACGATGAAGATGACATACCAGCAGATGAATCCACAAAAGGTTCCTAGTAGTTCCCATATTAAAGAATGCTCAATCGTGAGCCAGAAAAAAATATAGTAGATTCGAATCATCTTTTTCCTTTTTTGGTGTATTGTTGTGTACCTTCATGATTTTCACTGAACTGAACTGTAGTGTTATAATTTATGCAGTCTTGGTTAGCAGCAAACTTGGCTTGTTATCTACTGTGATTGTCCCTTTTCCACCCACCCTCTCTATTCAATGTGATACTTGGACTAAACGGCTGCTAACGAAATAAATGCTTATAAATTATTAACATTATAAACTATTATCAATTGTAACAATATAACAATCTAAATCTTAAAATATTCAAATATTAGAATGAGTTGTATAGTTTATGTATATCTAAAATTATATAAATGAAGTATTAATTATTTTAAATATTTTTAATACCCACCAACTCTTAAAACTTTTTTTTAAAATTAAATTAAGGTGGTAAATTAAACTGTCACTCCTAATGCATGACTATTTTATCAGTTTGGTCCTTGCAGAAAATATTCTATCACTTTAGTCTATAACCTATTAGATTCTTCCAATTTTGATCTAAATTCTAAGGACGTACTTTTGAGACAAAAAAATGTTAGGTGGGTTGGGTTAATTTGGACGCAATTCATATTTGGGAATAATTCATGAAAATAAAGTCAATTACATTTTTATCTTCTAAAATATTGGTGTTTTGATAGTTTCATAGTTAATTTTTGGGCAAATTACATATACCTCTCTCGAGGTTTGACTAAATTACAGATATCTCTTGAAGTTTCAGAAATTACATCCTGCCCCCTGAGATTTGTATTTTCATAACAATTTATCCCCTGAGGTTTATATTTCATAACAAATTACCCCCTAATTTGTTATATAAATATAACATTCAGAAGGAAATTTATAATTTCTCAAACCTCAGGAAATATTTATAATTTAACTAAATTTTAAGAGAGTATATGTAATTTGTCCTTAATTTTTCACTCCCTTCCTCATTTTGTTGTTTGACTAAAAAAACATAATTTCTATCAATCACACCCTGTCACATCATTTATGAAAATATGATCTTACAACACTTCCACTCCCCTCATTTCTCTCTTCCTCCATGTACTTTCATAAAAATGTGTTTTCTCTTTTTCACATTTTCCTAAAACATAATTTGTCAACATGCAAATTCTTCATTGGACTATTTTAAGAAGTGAGTTAAAAGTCATTTTTAATTTTTAATTCACTTCATTCTCTTATAAAAAAGTTAAAAAATAACTTTTAACAATTTTCTCAACACATCCCATTATGTATATCACTTCCATTTGTCACCTTTCACGATTTGTCTATTTCTCTCTATCTTTTATGTTCTCTTATGTCCTCTTTTCTAAACCACCGCTACCTTTTATTAGGAGTGTTAAAAATGGCCTGTGGCGGTCTAAAATTTATCCGCGATTCGAGGATGGATTTGGTCTGTTTAGATTTGTTTGGGCCCAAATTCGAGCCTAGCTCAAGCCCCTAGGGCAGGGCCTGGACCATTGTTTTGAAGCCTTGCCCATGGCCTAGCCTATCGGCCCGCTTAAGGCCCACTTAGGGCTTGGCCCGAAGTCCAACTTGTCCGAGACCCAGTATATTTTTTAATGAAAAATAATAAAATTTTGATAGAAAAAATTTAAAAAAACAAAAAAAAAAATAGTCCGGCCTATCCAAGCATGACCTAATCCCGAGGCCAGGCCCAAGTCCATTGTCCCCGCCCACCAGCCCACCTAAGGCCTGAATACTCCTGGGCTTGGGCCCTAGCTGAGGCTTAGTTTTTTGGCTCGTGGGCCGGCCCAACCCGGTCTGAATTTTGACGAGAGCCCGCGAGGCCCAGGTGAGCAGAATCAGGTCAGATTTACATCCCTATCTTATGTTTTACCTCATCTCCTTCTAACTCTCATTTCATCCTCCAACACCGTTTACTTGTATTTTTTATTTTTGCTTGATACAAAATTTATTTATGTAATTGGATGATTCGAGAATGAATTTAAAAGTAATGTTCAGTATGTTTGATTTCAATTTTTAAAAAATTGAGTTTTTTATTTTTCGTATTTTTTTTTATTTTTAGTGAATATTTTTAAAATTTTAAGTAATTTTCTTTTTTACTTTTTTAGACGCACCTTACTTAGATGTATCTAAATAGTAAAATATTTGTAAAAAAATATTTTAAAAAATTAATAAATAAACAATATATAAAAAAAGTACCGAATTTTCATTTTTTTTTTGGTTGTATTTTTTGGTATTTAATGTATTTTTTTATAGATTTTTTTCACAAATATTATATTTTTTAAATCTATTTAGGGCAAATTACATATACCCCCCTCGAGGTTTAGCAAAATTACAGATACCCTTGAGGTTTGAGAAATTACAGATACCCCCTGAAGGTACTATTTGCATAACAAATTAGGAGATAAATTGTTATGAAAATATAAACCTCAGGGGTTAATTTGTTATAAAAATATAAACCTCAGGGGGTATCTGTAATTTTCAAAACCTCAGGGGATATCTATAATTTAGCTAAACCTCGAGGGAGGTATATGTAATTTGCCCATGTATTTTTTATGTTAGGTGTGTCTAAATTTTTTTAAAAAACTACTTAAATTATTAAAAAAATTCATTAAAAATATTAGAATATGAAAATAAAAAAATAAAATTTTCTGAAAATTATTTTTTTTGAAAACCACAACCAAAGAAGCTAGTTAGTTTTGAGATTATATGTTGAGCTTGAACTTAGACTGAACTGTGACACAATTTAGTTTTGCAAAAAAAAAAAATTAAAATTAAACACCAAAGTGAGTGAATTTTTATTTTATTTTATTTACTTATTTATTCATTAGAGATCGCCTGTGTCTGAAGGCACTATCTAATAAAATTCTTATATTACAATCTATGTGTTGCAAAAATGTTAACGACCATAAAAATGTTTTATGAAAAGTGTCTCAAAATTGTGATCAAACAACCAAAAATGTTTAGGATCAATCAGTCGACCTACAAATGCTAGATGATTTTTCGTAAAACTACTTAAGAGAAATTATGTAGTATACCCAAACAAATATAGCCCTAAATAGTATATCAAAAAAAAAAAAAAAAAACCAAAATCAAGTAGTGTGTGGTTTAACTCTGATACAGTCGAATTCACATGTGAAGTGAATTTAAAACATACATTACTTTTATTAACATTTATTTTGTGTTTGAATTCTTGATCTATATATTATTTTTCTAAGTATTTTTTTATGTATGAAGTAGCTGACATTACTTGATAAAGCCACTTTTTGGGTGAATCACTTCAATTTCGTAATTATTGTTCTTAAAAAGCAACTAATATGCTATTTCTAATATTTTTTATTTATCATTAAATTAGAGCTACCCTAAATAAAATAAAGGGGAGAAATGATGGGAAGTGGTCAATTGTATACGTCTAAAAAAAAAATAATTAATAATAATAATAATAATTGGAAAAAGAATTCACACCAATAAAAAAAAATCTCTTCTAATTTTATATGTAATGATATGACAAATTACATATTAACTTTGGATTTATTACAAATTCAATCATGTAACTCAACTCCATTGCGATGTCATTGCAAACGAATTGTAAATTCCAAAGTGCAAGTCTTTAACATTAATCTGGAAGAGTTACCCTCTATCTTTCCTAAACAAAATTTTTTGTTCTTTCAATTAAAATTTGCCGAGAAACAGATAATTAAATGTGTTGCTAATAATAAATTTAAATATATAAAATAAAACATCATTTTCTTATGGAGAGTTATATAATTGGAAAGATCCCAAAACTAAATTAAATACGACAATAATTCCATGTACGCATAAAAATCACAAAACACATGTATACAAAATCAATATGCAAATTGATTCTAGATAATGTGAAGACTACAACCATAATGAATTTAAACCACATTAATTTTTTTATATATAAATTACGAAATGTATTGTAGTACTCTTAATGGTTCCATTCAGCAGAGCACCATTTGGGTCTAACCCCAAATAAGACTTCAGCTACATATTTAACAGTTCTTGTCAGTTCCTTGATGTTGTATTGGGATATTAAATTTGTGGAAAAATAAAAAGAAAGAATAAGTGAACAAAGTAAAAGCTCATTGCCAATCTAAGATATCACTGGATCCATGGCTTAAACATGACATGTGTTGATCTCATAATGATCAATGCGAATGTCTCAAATATGCATATCAAATTTTCAACAGACTATTACATCTGGAACCTAATGATTTTTACCATTTCAAACTCAAGAATGTGTAGCCTCATTTTTCCATATAATGTAAAAAGGTGCTTTAAATTTTAGTTACATCCACCAATGCAAGTTCTCCTTGAACCTGCATATATGACATTCTCCATTTCTATTTGTACATCAAAATATACGTAAATTCCAAGGGACTGACAAAAAGATATATAATCAATTACAAAAATTGAAAAGAATAGCCAAGATATCGTGCATGATGAATAAATTACCATCAACCAAATGAACACAATAATCAAATTCAAAATCCAGAATAAATAACCCAATTGAACCAATTAAAAAAGATGAATCTTCACCATTAATTAATAAAAAGTATGATGAATCTGCAACAAAATTCAGTGAAACAAAAATACCCAAAACTTACGGGACATGAGATAAGACAACCCAACCACGCATATGATCAAATAAACAATCCGCTTCTTGGCTTCCTCAGCCAGGTCCCGAACCGTCACAACCGGCTTTTGGGTGCTCATTTTGGACCCCAAGATTCAATCTTTCACACCACAAAACTCATCAAACATACATAATAATCAATGTTTCTCCCTATAACCCTCAATTCTCTTCCAATCAATGTTCCTCTCTATAACCCTCAATTCTATAACCCATATGAAAAATAATTCAAAAAGAAACACTAAAATTCTAAAATTCATTTTCCAAAAAGAACATATCAAACCCATTACTAAACTCAAGCAAAAACCAAAAATACTGTAACCCAAATCCAAGAGGAGAGAAACCCACAAAAATATCATGGATTGCAAATTTGTAAGTTATAGTTTACCTCTAAATGGTTGCGATGTCGTCGCAAGATGAGGGAGGCGAAACAGGAGAGCGAGAGAAGAGAGTCGGTGATCGGTGGTCGAGAGGAGCGATGACAGCAAGAGGCAAGGAGAGGTGCTCGGTAGTCGATGAGTGGCGATGTCGTTGTGAGAGGAGGGGGAGAGAGAGAGGAGGGTATGAAAGAGAGAGGATTTCTCTAAAATGAGAAAGATGAAGGATTTCGGCAGAGATGAAAGAGGAGAGAGTTTGATGAGTGTGGGTCTCTCTTTTGTAGGGAGTGGATGGGTGTGTTTTGAAATTTGAAAATTGGAAAAGTGAGGTGTGACAGATGAGGATGGGTGGTTGCAAAATTTGTGTGTTTTAGGGGGTAAGTTCTAGAGTGAGTGTCACGACCCAAACCTACCCCTATAAGTTTAACGTCGCAACCGGCCAGTAATCCTTGGATTACCAAAGGCCTCTTAACAAAATAACATGTAATTAGGGGCTGCAGAAGCAAATAGCAATTAAACAACTTCCATTGAGCTGTGCAGACTTATATGAGACAGGGAAAAAATTTAAAACTTTATATACATATATACACATATTAGATAAAGAGGGACTTAGCCCTATTTACAAAATACTCAAGACTTGTCTAACCAATCAAGAAAACAAAACTTAAACTTTAAATCACGTAGCTATAGTCACTTGACATATTCGGAACCTCTACGGGAGGCACATAGGTTGGCTGACAAAAACATATTCCAGGCAGATGCCTTTAAGCCTGGTCACGCGTCTGTTCACCTACATACATAAATAATACAGTGAGCTAGAGCCTAATGAATAATAACAGAGTAAAAGGTTTTAATGAATGATGTCCATATCGAATTTAGAATCAGATTTCACATCCTTATCAAATCAGAAGCATAGTCATGTTCCTGTTCATATTCGTATAAGAAATAGAGTCATATTCATATTCATATTCAAATAATGTGTGGTACTTCCTTTAGCGTAGCATATCATGTTGGTTAAGCATATCAAGTTCCATAATGGAACCTCCGATACCGGGTAACATATTTCATACGTGGGCTACGGTATTGTTTCTCCCGGGCGAGGGCCTGTGCCACGATATTATTTCCCCCGGGCAAGGGCCTAGGCCACGGTATTATTTCCCCTGGGTGAGGGCCTGGGCCACAGTATTAACCCCCAGGCTAGGGCCTCATGACCATAAGCCACAGTATTATGTCCCCTGGGCGAGGGCCTTTGCTAAGGATACCACAATTACGTTTCAAAGAAAATTGGACAATCATTCATTTATACAAAACATAGCATTTTAGAAACTTATCATCTCATATCACCAGAAAATAATTAAAGTTAAACATAACTTTACAGAGTTATTACTCACAGATAGTTGCAGAAATAGATCAGACATATCACAAATCAGGCAGACAATAGCGCGTGACCTACACAAACACATAACATATACACATCGAAACACAATATCAATTCTTTGATCAAGCTTGACTTTTCTTGTCTTTTTCTACCCAAGTAGTCCGAGATTCTACTACGTGTATTCTTCCTTTAGTTAAATGAATCAGATTCTTATTTCACATATCCTTTCATTACTAAATCATTCTTTTCTGAATAAACCAATTCCTCACTTGGCTTCTTAATCAAGTATCACTAAGTTTATGACTTATTCTTTAATCAACTAATTAATATTGATTGTTAACTTATTAATCCTTATAGAGCCATAAAACATGTCTAGAATGCTTTGGAAAGAGATGGGAATAAAAATGTGAATTAAATGCGATTTTTCAAAATATGCTAAAAATAGGGTCTTCGCTCGAGCGCCACTTTGGTCGCTCGAGCGGACTGTAAAATTTGAAAAACTTCTGGGAGCTCGATTTTCACGCTCAAGTGAGACTTTCCTCACTCGCGCGGACAGTGTAAATTTTGGAATTTTCAGAGTTGTAATTGAAGTTCAGATTTGATATTCAAAGCCTCAAAACATGTATTTGTAGTACACAAATATGGAGAACCAATGTATAATTTAGTAAACACTCTCAATTAGAAATTATTTATTTAAAATCATGCTCCAATTGTCCAAATTTAGTTTTAACTCAATTCCTCCATATCAAGCCAAATTCCAAACCCAAAGTGATTAATCGCTAAATTAATCTCCATAAATTGAACATGGCTCCAATTTCTCATTTTCTTTAGTTACATAAAATTGACTTCAAGCTCTTTTTATTTTCCTTCAAAACATGAAATTAAAGTCACAAACTCCTTACAAAATTATTCACTTGTATGAAATTGACATCAAAATTACTAATTTTATATTCTTATAAATTTTCCCAACTAATTTCCATAATCTTAAACTTAACTTAATTTGTAACCTCAACTTAATTCATAACCATAGGTGTTTCAAAATATGCTTAATTTAAATAAAATCTTAAATTGCATTACATGCATGGATTAAAAATCTAATTATAAAATCAAAACTTTATCTAACATTAGGATTAATTCTAAATTTCCATAAACTTGATGTTCATAAAACATTTCATTTTTCTCTTCAAAATATGAATTTAAATGGCTTAATTTCTTCAAAATCCATGATGCATGTAAATATAGATTCAAATACTCATAGAATTCCCTCATGCATGTAACAATGGAACTTAATTTCATATAAGATATGCAAAATCAAACCCAAAATAATTAATTTCTAAGTTGATTTCCATAATCATTAACCTAACTCATTTGCATGGGTCAAATCTTTAATAAACCCTTGTTGCATGTAATTTATAGAACTTAATTCAAGAATAATTCTCTAAATTGAACCCAAATTTAACAAATTAAAAGAATCATAACTCATGTTTTTCAACCTAACTCGATTTAACATACAAATCCAATTTCTATGAATCTATGATTAATCCTCAAATCTTTATTTTTAATCTTCTCAAAATACACCTTCAATAAATTTTTGTCTAGATTAAGTAAACAACACTAGAAAGAGGATGAAATTTCTTACTTGTGGACGTGCCCTCGGGCCTCAAATTGCGTGCCACAGTTCGGACTCGTTTTGTCACGGTTCTAAATCTTGAACCAAAGAGTCCAAATTCGGCAAATCGTTTTTGAGAAAACAGATTTTTAGAAAAGAAGTGCCAAGCATGGACTGCTTTGTCAGATACAGAGTCGCCACCTAAATATTTTATTTTGAAAAATTTAGGAAACCCTGACTCGTTTGCCTAAGGTCACGTGTCCGTCATCACCAAAGTTGCCTCGGCTCAGGAACTTGGGTACGATTGGGGAAGGTCAGCTATGAGCACCCCCTCCCGCCCAATCCGAAGATCGGCCTCTACTAACCATGATATCTCGTTTTTGAAAATACATGCGTTCTTGTTCTGATTAATTAGATAGAATTACTATGTGATGCGCACAGCAAAACAAGTATAGACTAGATCGCCTAATTTTGGAACAAAGCATTGCATATCCGTTTGTTTGGAAATGTTTTGAAATTTGCTACTCGCAAGTAGGCTAAAATGCGGATTTCAATGAATTATCCCAATTCAAGTAATCCAACCTTCACCCACAGGCATTCAGACAGTTTATCACATAAACATATAGTCACATGGTAAGCATGCTGTCATGTTAACATTCACACTCATGCGAGATGCTAAAGCATAAATACTTACATCGTACTCCGTGCCAAAACAGAGAACTCGTTAGCAATCATGCATGATCCAAGTCCATGTTAAGTGCCTAATGTATCACATACAAAATGCAGTCTAGAATAGGCTTGGCTAATCCTAGGATGGCATGTGAAATGCAACAGATAACACGTATTCAAGTTAGATTTGAAATACTATGCAGTTAGTATGATGCGCCGAGCCTGGTGCATGCAATACAGATGAATGAATGCACGCATGCATAATATAAGGTATGCTAACTGAAATATGCCCTAAATCTAACCATTATAAGCGGTTAAATAAAAGGGAGAAAGAAATGGGGTTGGAAGACATGCACACACGCACCCACACTTATTACAAATTTGCCCTCACTCGGAGGGACCGAATAAATAATACAAGCCACCTAATTAACTAACTCACAAGCTAATTAATTATTACAGAACCCAATCGAATAACTAGCTACAAATAATTATTACACAACTTAATTAATTAACGAATCAATTAACTAATTGATGAATGACAACAAGCAAGTAGGGAAAGTAGTAAACGGTGCTATTCCAGTTCTATTTGAAGAAGGGAGGCATGCATGCTCGCTTTGGAAGGCCTTCCGGTTGCTCTTTAGAGGCTCTGTTTGCATGGTGTCTTCCAGTGCTTGTTGCTGGACCTTACCAAAAAACTGCAGGGGAAGTCACCAGTGGCCTGCTGGCCAGGAAAGGAGACCTGCCGGCCAAAGATGGTCCATTGCCGGCCAAGGGTGGCACACTGCCAGCCATCAGTGGCAGGCTGCCGGCCACTGGTGTGCTGTGACACCAAACTGCAACGAAGCACAAAATAGAGAAAAAGAAGGGTTTCCAAAGGACATGTACGCACCATGGAACTCCAAATCACCTCAAAACATCAAGGGAGAGGCCTAGTCGGATCCATGACCATCAATCACGCATCCCGATGCATGATGGCCAAAGATCCAACTTATGCAGATCAATATGAAAATGAATGCACAAATAAAGCAAGTAAAGCCTAGAACTCTATCATGAATCATCAAGAGCTTCGGCGACCGAGAATTGAGACACGTTCCATCACTTGAAGTATGAAACGACCCTCATTCCTCGTGCTCGGATTAACACTTAATCCGAGCAATGCAACACATAAACATGGCAAACATGCAACATGACCTAGATATGAAAACATGCAACTAACCCAAGCATGCAACAAGCATATAAGCATGATGGGAGGTGACGACCTTGGACAACATGACAAAATGCAACATGAACATGTGAGCATGTAAGGTATGCAAAGCTAAACAAGTATGCGACAACATACGAAATGAAACAAGCATGTGGCAACATGGTAAGATGGGCTTACACCAAAGATGGACGGCTCTCAACTAGGTCCAAATCAGGAGCCAAAGCAATGAATTAAGCCACACAACACACTCAAGCATGCAAAATGCGAAAGGTTCATCAAAGGGGCCTAAAAGGGCAACTCTCAAAAGTGCCTAAGAAGTGACAAATGTGCAAGTGTAACAACACTATATGCACTGAAATGAGATGATAAATGATGCCAAATCATTTAAATAGCTCAAGGATAACATGCGTGAATCACCGAAACACGAAGCTTGCAAGGCCAATTACACTACAGCTATACGAAGCATGAAGGATATGGCAAGGGCAACCCGAAACAGTCCTAGTACATACTGATATGAGACTAAAACATGCATAGAAGTAAGCCAAAGCAAGCTAGCATACAATGCTAAAACATAGGACATGCAAGGCTACAAAAGAGGCAATGCACTACACCTATGAGAACCAATCATGGCATGACTTGGACAACCAAAAACAGTGTTACATCATGGTATATTAGGACCCAAAATGTACTGAAATGATGAGCCAAAGGCTTAGGCTAAGTGGCATGCACAAAAATCCATTCTTGAAGCATAAAGCACAAGCTATACAAAGCATTCAAGGCATGTCAAATGCAAGTGAACAACAACATTTCATGGACTGAAATAGCATGTGGAATGAGGGCAAGGCATGCAAACATCACATGTATGGCATGATAGGGGCCTCAAAACCCAAGACTAGCCTAAGCATTTACACTATAGCTATACAAAGCATGAGTGATATGGCCATGGCAGCCCAAAACAGTCCTAGAACACTTTAAAATAAGCATAAAATCATGTTTGAGTGAAGCCAAAATATGCTAGTATGATGAGTCAAAACATCATGCACAAAGGGCTAGTAACCAAGATTTGTTCTACACCTATATGGAGCATGCAAAGGATGATCAAACCAACTATGTATAGGGTCATAACATGCCAAATGATGATCAAATACATGCTGAAATGTAAACCAAACAAGCTAAAATGACATGGCATGGCATGGAGCATATCAAGCTAGTTTAGGGGATTTACATTACAAGTGCATCATGCAAGTATGGAGTGACAAAACCAACCCAAAACAGATTCATGGCATGGAAAAACATCACCAAAAATGGACTGAAATGGACTCAACAAAGACTATGCACACATGCTACTTTGATGAGCTATAAATGGAGTTACACCACACATGCTAGATGCAAGCAAGACATGACCAAACGAGCCTTGGACAGGGCCAAGGCAAGTCCTACAAGTCACAAAAAAAGGCCTGGACCAAGCCTAAAAAATGCATAGAGGGATGGTCCTTTGGAAGGCCAAAAATGCAAGTAAAGAGGAACACAAAGAGAGGGGACTACCCCCTCTGATTTAGGACCTCAAAACCACACCTTTACCACTGAAATCCCACTGGATTTCAGTGGTAGGAAGGCCAAACCAAGGCTAGCTCGGAGGCCTCAAGATATGGCTTAAAACAAAGCCAAACAAAGCATGCAAGGGGGCTACACACCCCAAAAAGCAAAATGACCTTAACCAAACTTAAAAAAAACTTAAAAACAAGACTTTTTCCAGTTATAAGCAAAGCCTAAATCAATATGCAAAGAGGGCTAAAACAAGGTGCAAGAAAGTGCAAAAAGGGGGAAATGCTCACCCTTGAAGACCCTCTTCGAAACCAGCAGTTTTAGGGGGGTGGAAGCTTGCTTTCAGACCTCAAGAAGACCTCCCAAGAAGATTGGTTCAATGGTGGTGGTGTATCTCTATGTGTTGTAGTGTAAAAATGCAAGGAAATCCAACTTCAAAGCATTACACACAAACAATATAGAAAGAAAGGGAGTTTTTGCTTTTCAAAAACTCAGAACCTCTGTCAAAGAGGATGGCATCCTCTTTATATAGAAGGATGAAATGGCAGAGCTTCTTCAAGAAGCTTTGCAAGGGCTTCATCCCTCCATACACGTGTATGGAGGGGAGCAAATGAAAATCCAGCTGGCTCAAAAGATCTGGAGGAGAACTAGCTGAGATATGGGGGGTGCCGGCCATCAGTAATGGCCGGCAGTGGCTCATTGATGGCCGGCAGGAACAAGTACATGGTCGGCAGTGCACCACAGGGTCTACTCTGACAGGACCTAGTCAAGGTCCAAAAAAAGGGCAGAAAGGATACAGGGTTCGGGAAGCTCGAACCGGTGATGTTCCGCCGCGACAGTCGAGTACTCAGTGAGCAATCGAACTAGTTGTTGGGTGTACCTGCAAGCACAACCAAGTCTCGAGGACGGTCAAAAATGGGGTGTCTATAGTTGTCCCTCTTTGACAGAACTTAACAGTCACAAAGTGACGGGAGTGAGTGTCAAAGCCCAGAGACGACCCATTTTTGACAAGGCCGAAGACCCAGACAATCAGTCAGTATAGGCATGTAGAGATGCGCCCGAAGGCTGGGGGCAAAATGCAAATGATATGTAAGATGCAAGAGCATAACTTATACTTATGCTAAGGACGTTGTAATGAAGCAAATCATGCAACAGTTTTAAGCAGGTGAAAAAACAGTCCTACATATTCCGACGGGAAGAATATAAGACAATTATGCAATTCTTACCACGTTTCATGCGGAGTGCATACAATACCCGTGCGGCTCGTCTGGTCATGCTAGCTTCAAATGCACCGTACATACAATATCGTGCCTGAAAAAGAGATAAACTTAACAGGTACAATATCATTAGCAATATGCATAACAATGCAATTGAAAAGTTCGTGACAATGCATATGAAGTGCGCATAAACACATGTAAGTAAAACAAACACAGAAACGCATGCAATGTGTAAAGCGGGAATTGAACACATGTAAGTGTGAACACGCCCTCGGGCCTCAAGTTGCGTGCCACAGTTCGGACTCGTTTTGTCACGGTTCTAAATCTTGAACCAAAGAGTCCAAATCAGACAAATCGTTTTGAGAAAACAGATTTTTAGAAAAGAAGTGTCAAACATGGACTGCTTTGCCAGATATAGAGTCGCCACCTAAATATTTTATTTTGAAAAATTTAGGAAACCCTGACTCGTTTGCCTAAGGCCACGTGTCCGTCATCACCAAAGTTGCCTCGGCTCGGGAACTTGGGTACGATTGGGGAAGGTCAGCTATGAGCACCTCCTCTCGCCCGATCCGAAGATCGGCCTTTACTAACCATGATATCTCGTTTTTGAAAACACATGCGCTCTTATTCCGATTAATTAGCTAGAATTATAATGTGATGCGCACAGCAAAACAAGTATAGACTAGATCGCCTAATTTGGAACAAAGCATTGCATATCCGTTTGTTTGGAAATGTTTGAAGTTTGCTACTCGCAAGTAGGCTAAAATGCGGATTTCAATGAATTATCCAAATTCAAGTAATCCAACCTTCACCCACAGGCATTCAGGCAGTTTATCACATAAGCATATAACCACATGGTAAGCATGCTGTCATGTTAACATTCACACTCATGCGAGATGCTAAAACATAAATACTTACATCGTACTCCGTGCCAAAACAGAGAACTCGTTAGAAAGCATGCATGATCCAAGTCCATGTTAAGTGCCTAATGTATCGCATACAAAATGTAGTTTAGAATAGGCTCTGCTAATCCTAGGATGGCATGTGAAATGCAACAGATAACACGTATCCAAGTTAGATTTGAAATACTATGCAGTTAATTATGATGCGCCGAGTTCGGTGCATGCAATACAGATGAATGAATGCACGCATGCATAGTATAAGGTATGCTAATTGAAATATGCCCTAAATCTAACCATTATAAGCGGTTTAAATAAAAGGGAGAAAGAAATGGGGTTGGAAGACATGCACACACGCACCCACACTTATTACAAATTTACCCTCACTCGGAGGGACCGAATAAATAATACAAGCCACCTAATTAACTAACTCACAAGCTAATTAATTATTACAGAACCGAATTGAATAACTAGCTACAACTAATTATTATACAACTTAATTAATTAACGAATCAATTAACTAATTAATGAATGACAACAAGCAAGTAGGGAAAGCAGTAAACGGTGCTATTCCATCTCTGTTTGAAGAAGGGAGGCACGCATGCTCGCTTCGGTTCCTCACTTTGGAAGGCCTTCCGGTTGCTCTTTAGAGGCTCTGTTTGCAGGGTGTCTTCCAGTGCTTGTTGCTGGACTTTACCAAAAAACTGCAGGGGAAGTCACCAGTGGCCTGCCGGCCAGGAAAGGAGACCTGCCGGCCAAAGATGGTCCATTGCCGGCCAAGGGTGGCACACTGCCAGCCATCAGTGGCAGGCTGCTGGCCACTGGTGTGCTGTGACACCAAACTTCAACGATGCACAAAATAGAGAAAAGGGAGGGTTTCCGAAGGACATGTACGCACCATGGCACTCCAAATCACCCCAAAACATCGAGGGAGAGGCCTAGTTGGATCCATGACCATCAATCACGCATCCCGATGCATGATGGCCAAAGATCCAACTTGTGCAGATCAATATGAAAATGAATGCACAAATAAAGAAAGTAAAGCCTAGAATTCTATCATGAATCATCAAGAGCTTCGGCGACCGAGAATTGAGACACGTTCCATCACTTGAAGTATGAAGCGTCCCTCATTCCTCGTGCTCGGATTAACACTTAATCCAAGCAAAGCAACACATAAGCATAGCAAACATGCAACATGACCTAAGTGTGCAAACATGCAACTAACCCAAGCATGCAACAAGCATATAAGCATGATGTGAGGTGACGACCTTGGATAACATGACAAAATGCAACACGAACATGTGAGCATGCAAGGTATGCAAAGCTAAACAAGTATGCGACAGCATACGAAATGAAACAAGCATGCGACAACATGGTAAGATGGGCTTACACCAAAGATGGACGGCTCTCAACTAGGTCCAAATCAGTAGCCAAAAATGATGAATTGATGGCATAAAAAGCATGAAATGGCAAGACAAACATGTATGCCAAATGGCCCAAGTATTAAGGCACAACGAGGACAACTCTTAAGCACACTTAAGGAGCAACAAACATGGATATATGGCAATGAGGTAAGCTCTGAAATCTCATTCAAATTGATGCCAAATCAACTCAACAATGCAAGCATAGCATGTTATGATGCTCAAAGCCCAAAGTAAGCAAGGGAACTTAAGCCATGGCCATACAAGGCAAGCCCCAAAGGGCCAAGGGGACCTAAAATAGTCCTAGGGCAGGTCCAAACAAGACCAAAATCAAGCTCAAAGCTAGCCAACACAGGCTAGAGCACAATGCTAAAAACATGGAGCATGCAAGGCTTTAAAGAGGCAATGCACTACACCTATTGAAACCAATCATGGCATGACTTGGGCAACATAAAACAGAGTTGCATCATGGTATATTAAGACCAAAAATGCATTGAAATGATGAGCCAAAGGCTTAGGCTTGATGGCATGCACAAAAACCCATTCTTGAGGCATAAAGCACAAGCTATTAAAGGCATTCAAAGCATGTCAAATGCGAGTGAACAACAACATTTCACGGACTGAAATAGCATATGGAATGAGGGCAAGGTATGCAAACATCACATGTATGGCATGATAGGGGCCTCAAAACCCAAGACTAGCCTAAGCATTTACACTATAGCTATACAAAGCATGAGTGATATGGCCATGGCAGCCCAAAATAGTCCTAGAACACTCCAAAAAAAGCATAAAATCAAGTTTGAGCAAAGCCAAAATATGCTAGTATGATGAGTCAAAACATCATGCACAAAGGGCTAATAAACAAGATTTGTTCTACACCTATATGGAGCATGCAAAGGATGATCAAACCAACTATGGATAGGGTCATAAGATGCCAAATGATGACCAAATACATGCTGGAATGTAAACCAAACAAGCTAAAATGACATGGCATGGCATGGAGCATATGAAACTAGTTTAGGGGATTTACATTACAAGTGCATTATGCAAGTATGAAGTGATAAAACCAACGCAAAATAGATTCATGGCATGGTAAAACATCACCAAAAATAGACTGAAATGGACTCAACAAAAGCCAAGCACACATGCTGCTTTGATGAGCTATGGATGGAGTTACATTACACATGCTAGATGCAAGCAAGACATGACCAAACCAGCCTTGGACAGGGCCAAGGCAGGTCCTAGAAGTCACAAAAAAAGGCCTAGACCAAGCCTCAAAAATGCATAGAGGGATGGTCCTTTGGAAGGCCAAAAATGCAAGTAAAGAGGAACACAAAGAGAGGGGACTAACCCCTCTGATTTAGGACCTCAAAACCACACCTCTACCACTAAAATCTCACTAGATTTAAGTGGTAGGAAGGCCAAACCAAGGCTAGCTCGGAGGCCTCAAGATATGGCTTAAAACAAATCCAAACAAAGCATGCAAGGGGGCTACACAACCCAAACAGCAAAACAACCTTAATCAAACTTAAAAAGCACTTAGAAAAAAGACTTTTTCCAGTTATAAGCAAAGCCTAAATCAATATGCAAAGAGGGCTAAAGCAAGGTGCAAGAAAGTGCAAAAATGGGGGAAATACTCACCCTTGAAGACCCTCTTCGAAACCAGCAATTTCAGGGGGTGAAAGCTTGCTTTCAGACTCAAGAAGACCTCCCAAGAAGCTTGGTTCAATGGTGGTGGTGTATCTCTATGTGTTGTAGTGTAAAAATGCAAGGAAATCCAACTTCAAAGCATTAAACACAAACAATATAGAGAGAAAGGGAGTTTTTGCTCTTCAAAAACTCTGACCCTCTGTCAAAGAGGATGGCATCCTCTTTATATAGAAGGATGAAAAGGCAAAGCTTCTTCAAGAAGCTTTGCAAGGGCTTCATCCCTCCATACACGTGTATGGAGGGGAGCAAAAGAAAATCCAGCTGGCTCAAAAGATCTGGAGGAAAACCAGCTGAGATAGGGGGGGTGCCGACCATCATCAATGGCTGGCAGTGGCTCATTGATGGCCGGCAGGGCCTCATCAATGGCCGGCATGAATAAGTCTATGGCCGACAGTGCCATGCCATGGCCGGCAGTGCACCACAGGGTCCACTCTGACAGGACCTAGTCAAGGTCCAAAAAAAAGGGCAGAAAGGATACAGGGTCCGGAAAGCTCGAACTGGTGACGTTTCGCCGCGACAGTCGAGTACTCAGCGAGCAATCAAACTAGTTGTTGGGTGTACCTGCAAGCACAACCAAGTCTTGAGGATGGTCAAAAATGGGGTGTCTACAGTAAGTAAAGCACACGTGACAATGTGCACAATGTGTGAAGTAGGAATTGAACAAAGGTATGAACACATGTCATTAAAGTACATGCCGAAACATGCACAATGTGTAACCACCTGGAAAATGAACAAAGGTATGAACACATGTCATTACTGTACATGCCGAAACATGCACAATGTGTAACCACCTAGAAAATGAACAAAGGTATAAACATATGTCATTAAAGTACATGCCGAAACATGCACAATGTGTAACCACCTGGAAAATGAACAAAGGTACGAACACATGTCATTAAAGTACATGCCGAAACATGCACAATGTGTAACCACCTGGAAAATGAACAAAGGTACGAACACATGTCATTAAAGTACATGCTGAAACATGCACAATGTGTAACCACCTGGAAAATGAACAAAGGTACGAACACATGTCATTAAAGTACATGCCGAAACATGCACAATGTGTAACCACCTGGAAAATGAACAAAGGTATGAACACATGTCATTAAAGTACATGCCGAAACATGCACAATGTGTAACTACCTAGAAAATGAACAAAGGTATGAACACATGTCATTAAAGTACATGCCGAAACATGCACAATGTGTAACCACCTGGAAAATGAACAAAGGCGTAAATGTGATAGAGATTAGGAAATACATGACAATGCATGTAAGGTGCGCATGACGACGCGCGATAAGGAGAATGCATGACAATGCATGATAGAGAAAAATGCATGACAATGCATGATAGAGAAAAATGCATGACAATGCATAATAGAGACATCTTAAAAGGAGACCTCCGGTTTACCTCCCGGAGGGTTTGGGATGCGTCAAAAGGATACACCTCGTGCGCATTGATGGGTGTAAACCATCGTATATTGAGAACGTGATTCCCGAGCTCTCATGGAGGCGTTTCGAATCAAGTTTTGAGCATTCCTCGGGATTGTTGGGGCCTGGGAACAGATGTCAAGATAAAATAGGCCAGGGAGGCTGATAGAAGGCTGCTGGTCCTTGGGGGCAACCGCCGGCTACTGCCGGCCATCTGGATTAATCGCCGGCCATCGACAACACACTGCCGGCCATCGATGGGCACATGCTGGCCATCGGTGGCAGATTCGGGAAAAAGGGGCTTTCAAACCTTGGGTCTTTAAATTAGCTCAAAACCAACTCATTTCTTCACAAACCCTTCCATAGAAATCACTTTTCTTCCTTTCTAGGTGTGCCTTCTCTCTAGATTCGCGCATTTTACGCGTTTCCCAACACCCTATACAACCTTGCATCACTAAGGATTCTTGGTTTTCTTCGATTTGCACCGATCAGAAATTGCATCTGAGGCTTCTTTCATCATTTCCCGCGTTCAAGGACCATTTCCCCCGATCTTCTCTCGAGGTTAGTTTACTTTCCCGGGTTTTTCAACTTTTTTTGAATTTTCTCTCTCTTAGGGTTTGAGTTTATTTAATACTTCGACATTTTGCTCATTTTTGTATCTATCTCAAATGGCTGACGATGTGCCTCATGACGAGGGCTTCCTCGCACTCCCTCCAGTAGAGTTAGCGGCAGAGTTTGCGGCTGAGCTAGAGGTTGAGCCTCAGCCGTTACCATTGGACGTACGTCCCTTCGACCCCGCGGTGTACCATCTGGAGACTCACATCATTCCAGTGGCGGGAGGCATCCATACCTTTACCGATTTTGCTGAGGACGTAGCAGACGACCTCTTGTTGAGAGAGACGATGTCTCATCTGTCGGCCATTGCCGTGGAGGTACCATCTCTACTTTTCTGTAGTATTACTCTCGAATACCTGTATTTCTTGCGCTGTTTCAATCTGATTGCATCTCATGCTTTAATCTGACTGTATTTCATACATTACTGATCTGCCCTTGCATGTACCTTACACATCACTACCCTGTATATACTGCACATAACCGCATCTCATGCGTCACTACTCTGAATTTGACCGCATCTTTGACACATTACTGTTCTGGACACAATTGTATTTTCAATACATCACTGATCTGATCTGAACTGTGCTGATCTGATTTGGACCTGTATTTTCAATAGGAGGGATCTCGCTCCTTTCGAGGCTACGGCGCTACGACCGCTTGCGACTGGTACAATGTGCCCCCTACGGGGGTCCGTCGGATTGTCAACGAGACCGGCTTCGGTACATTTTGCTGCAGTCTGACACGGGTTACAGCGAGTCGCCCTCTCCTGGGGGCTCTTGTGGAGAGGTGGTGGGACACCACCAATTCCTTCCATTTTTCTATAGCGGGGGAGATATCCATGACCCCTTTTGATTTTACTTTGATCATCGGTCTAGGTGTGGGAGGTGATCCGATTCCCCTAGATCCCGACATGGGGGAGTGGGTGGTTGCATGGGATGCATTGCTTGGAGCACGTCCACCCCTTGCTCGAGTGGGTATGGTTAGATACTCTTGGTTCGAGGAGCAGTTCCGCGGGGAGGATCCTGAGACTGATGAGGGAGTGGAGTAGTACGCCAGGGGCTTCCTTCTGTTCCTTTTTGGTACCACCTTGTTTTCGAACAGGTGGAATACCGTAGGTTTATACTTGAGTGCTCTGGTGGTACTTCCGCGGGTCCGCTCCTACAACTGGGGTGCAGCCGGCCTCACCACTCTTTATGGATACATGAGCTCTATTTCTCGGATGTGCGGGAGAGTGATTGGAGGCTACTGGTGAGCTTGGGAGGTACACAACCTAGTTCCCCTTTTCATTGTTTTGCTTAGCATTTGTACGCTCACTTTGTTCAACATTTGCACTCTCCGTACTTATTCTTGCACTGTATGCTATCTGCTTTACATTTTCTGTACACCATATATGCTGCACACTACAAACCATGCATTGCACACACAGGATCTACACACTGCTTATGATACCCCACGTGCACAGGATCTAATGTTGGCCTTTCTAGACCTACATCTGTTATGCACTGTACTGAATTCTGCTTTCTGTGTTTTCAACATTCTGTTCATACGTTGTACTGATCACATCTGTCCAACAGCTTTGGGTCTATGCATACTTCCCGGCGCTTGCTCTAGATCCGATGTCCCATTCTCTGATGTATATGACGGTCCGCTCCGTCGCAGGACCCGGGAGAGCTTTATATTCTTCCGGCAATATTTTGACACCGTCGCGGCGCGTGAGGTAAGTTTGCAATAAGATTATTTCAGTTAACCCAATGCACCTGCCTTAGTTATTTGACGACTGATCATCTTGTTGGTCCTCTTTCTCAGATTACATGGCGACCATGGGAGGTGATTCCGTCAGGGCTCCGGGGTCAGTATCGCGCTGCCCACATTATGTCCCAGTACCGCATCCTCTTTGAGGGGCCGATCTGTCGAGCCTGGTTTCTGAGTGAGCGCTTTATGCGGCAGACTTTGGGGTTGTCTGCCCCATTTGTACCGATGGCGCCTCCACCGTCGATGAGGGAGACACACAGGCTATCTGCCGACCAGGTGATCTAGTTCATGGTGGGGCTGGAGACAGATTACTTCCGTGCTGAGGGCGACTACGCGACCTTCATTCAGACGCATCTGATGCCGCCTTTGACTGGTGTCCGCGGAGGAGAGGGAGCGAGGGCTCCAGCTGCTAGAGGCAGATGCGGAGCAACCAGATCTCGTAGGAGGAGAGGTCCCGAGGAGAGACAGGGGTCTGGATGGCTGGTGATGCTTGCTACTATGACACTTCGAGGGCAAGCTGGAGAGATTTATCAGGTTCCTTTTGCTCCTCCTCCAGCTAGTCACGAGCTTATCGGAGGTTACGACTCGACTCCGGTATGTACTACACTGTCATCTTTTGTATAGTCATTTGATTTCACTTGATGTTCTGTAGAGTACTAATGATTTCAATCATTTTTTCAGGCTCCCATTGAGTACACTCATCAGTCTCTGGCGATGACGGCTTCAGTGATGGGGATGTTGCAGACGAGCATGGACCTACTCAGTATCTATAGTATTCCGGTAAGTTCTTTCAAACTGCACTTCGTGCCACGAAGTCCTTTCTCAACACATCATCATTTGTATAGCTTGCACACTGCACTGATCTGATACATTATTCCCATACACCACTCACGATATATATTCACTGCAAATCATTCACTATTCACAGTTGCAAATCATTCACTATTCACAGTACATCTTTTTTCCTGCATTTGATATATTTTGATTACTAATGCATTTTTGGTGGATCGTCCATCTTTTAGATTCCTTTCTTGCCGCCAGGCCCACCGGGCGTTCCAGCAGGAGCATGGGCGGGCCCTTCAGCACCTCCTCGAGCAGCAGAGAGAGCAGGACGAGCGACTAGTTCACGGGGGTCTGCCCCAGATGATGATGAGTCTGACGAGGAGGCGATGAGTCCGCAATCAGATTCAGAGTCAGACGCTGATGGTAAAGATCCTGGACCTTCGTCCAGGAAGAGGACTAGGACGGATTCCCGCACTTGAGGCCATCGGCACTGACCCAGACATTTTGCTACTTCAGATGCTGATCTTCTTCTTGTTTTATTTTCCTTTTTACTAGTAGTTTTGCACATTGTACTGCGCTGGGCAGATTTAGTTTAAAACCAAACTCTTTTGTAAAAAGAAACTATGACGGAATGAAAACAACCCTTTTTGTTGAAAAAGTGTTTCGTTTGTACATTCTATGCATTACATCGCATCGCATTACTTTACACAACAATGTAAAAGAAATCGAAGTTTTGTTTTAAAAACCAAATGCTTAAATTGCACTAATCAGGTAGTGGATTGGCTAATAACAAAACAACTCGATAAACAAATTGGAGCCTAGCAAGTTTACAACTTGATAAGCAAATTACAACAACTCGATAAATGAAAGAAAGGTAATTACAACCTGACACAGAAAAGGAAACTAATACATCTTAAACAAGACACGACAGAGTCCAACAGGACAAAACAAGACCTTGAAAGACACAAAGAACAGGACTCCACTACGACAGACAGCTGGGTCTTCAGTGAGGGAGCCAATGGGCAAGAGGGAAGCATTGCCGGCCAGAAATGGATCCATGCCGGCCATCAGTGTGCCACTGCCGGCCACTGCCAGCCATCGATGGCAGACTCTCCGAAATGACGACATTTGTCCTCCACTCACTACCTTATCTTCTATATGAGTTCCAGCTTCCGGATTCTCTTCATTTTAGCTCAAATTTGCACCAAATGGAAGCACTCCTTGCTCAAAACCTCACAAATTGGATTGTCAACTTAGATAGCTCGAAAAAGCTCAATTTCCGGAGTTTTGGCATAAGTGCACTATTCACGCTGAGCCGCACTCCGCTGCGTTTTGCATTTCTCCATGCCGCGGCAAGATTTTGGAATCCGGTGACACATGTCTTTAGCTTTGGCGGCCAAGAGATGTGCCCCACCTTTGAGGATTTTCAAGCTTTGATGGAATCCGAGTGTGACGAAGAAATCTTGCCACAATTCCGTTTCGGCCATGCCCAAACCTTAGGACAAATGTGTGGCCTCGCCTCGCATGATGCTCGATCATTGGTTCACGACGTGGAGCTGGACATCCCAAGCTTGGTTTGTCGGTTTTCTGATGCTGGTAACCACGACGACCACAATTGGCAGGGCTATCGGCATCACGTGCTTTGCCTATGCTTGCTATCTCATTTCTTGCTTGCCCCGGGCTCCGACGGGTTTAGCACTCGTCTGATTGAGGTGGCCAAGGGCCTGAAGGAGGCCAAAAGCTGCATTGCCATGACATTGGCCGAGACGTTGATGGGTTTAGACGCTTTTCATCGTCGAGAGACGGTTAGGCTTGCAGGGAGTCCACTACTATTACAGGTAATGTTTCTTACCCCATCTCACATATGTATTGCTCGCATCACTCGGCCCTCGGGCTCGGTTTTTCTCTCAAAACCCTTTTCTCGCTTTTCTCTCATCGTACATCTCTTTATTCTTTATTCTCTCATTTTTTATCCCTCCCCAGGTGTGGTTGATGGATAAATTGAAGATTGTGGACTCCTGCCCAGCATACTCAGCTCGCAGCTACTTTTTTCGGCAACGTCTAGTCGATGCCCCTGATGAAGGATGGTGGTACAGCTGGATGTGCAATTTGTCCCCAGACCACATTGCTTGGCGGTGTCCTTGGCTCAATCTGCCGGCGATGAGCTACAACATGAGTCGTCAGCCTAGGATCTAGTTGATTGGCATGACACACTGTGTATTCTATTTTCCATTTCGAATCCGGCGCCAATTTGGACATGATCAGACTTGTCCGGAAGAGGGGATTGAGTACCCTGCTACCTTTCCGGTGTGAGACACGCAGCTAGACCAGTATGCCGCGGCTTGGAGAACAAGAGAACTTCTGGCTCCTGCTCCTACTTTGAGCTGCACCCTTTCTGATGAATGCCTAGATTGGCTCAATGAAGAGGCACAGGTGGGGCCCACTTTGGCAGCGGAAGCTTCTACCAGCTTTGGGTGGGGAGGTAGGCACACCTGACTATGCCCCAGATTTATCTGCTTTATCAGTACTTTCAAGTTTTCTTTATGAATGTAGTAAAAAGCAACTTCAATTTGTATTCAAGAGTAGGAGAACTCTGTATTGAAATCAATGAAATTGAAGGTTGTGGGTACTGAAAATTTTTCGCTTTGGTCCAAAAATGGTCTAAGTTGTAAAAAGATTAATTTGAACAAAAATCAACTTTTATTAAAATTTTTCAAAACCATTTTCGATATGGATTAGAACTGGACACGCTTGAAATTTGTCATTGAGATGCACAACCCGGATTCCAACAACTGAAAAGTTGCCCCTAGTTTGAATAGTGCCACAACACTGCACGGCAACGGAAAGTTGTCCCTAGTTTGAATAGCATTGCACCGGAGATCACAACCGAAGCTCTAGAATGCTGAATAGATAAAGATGACCGAGATGATCAAATAGAGAAAGTTGATCGGGAAAAAGTTTGTGACTAAACTTCAAGATGAAGTTGCCTACGTATCCCAAACATGGGAATCAAGCCTTACGTTGTTCAGGCATAGGTTCACTCGAATATTTTCTCTCTTTTTGCGCTCTAACTTTTGCCAAGGCCGCCCTTTGCGGGTTTTCAACCTTGCGAGCTCAGTTTTTATAATTTCAACTCTTTTTTTTTTTTTGCTCTAACTTTTGCCTAAGTCCCCTTTTCGGGTTTTCGGCCTAGCGAGCCTCTCAGGGGTAATATTTCTTCAACTTGTCCATGTTGATCGGCTGTGAGAACTCTAGGCCATCTAGGTCCATTAGAACTACAGCTCCACCTGACCAAATAGACTTGATAATGTAAGGGCCAGTCCAATTAGGTCTGAACTTGCCCCTAGGGTCGTGGATGGAAGCTCGGTTGTCTTTGAGCACCAAATCTCCTTCTTTCAAATTCCTGGACTTAACTTTCTCGTTGAAAGCCCGGGTGATTCTGTGCTGATAACCTTGGACATGGTACAGTGCTTTTAGTCTTTTTTCATCAAAGAGCATGAGTTCCTCAAATCTGCTCTGCTGCCAATCTGCCTCGGCTATCTGACACTCAGCCAGTACTCGCAAAGACGGAACCTCAATCTCGATAGGTAGAACGGCCTCCATCCCATAAACCAATGAATATGGAGTCGCCCCAGTAGAAGTTCTAATTGAAGTCCGGTAGCCCCACAGCGCAAACGGCAGCTTATCTGGCCAGTCCCGGTAAGTTTCCACCATCTTCTGCAAAATGTGTTTGATATTCTTGTTGGCGGCCTCAACTGCTCCATTGGTCTGCGGCCGATAGGTGGATGACTTATGGAAAGCCACGTTGTATTTCTCCCGCAAGTCAATCACTTCCCTCTTGAAGTGGGAACCATTGTCTGAGATGATCTCGTTCGGGACCCCGTAGCGACAGATGATATTGTTCCTGATAAATTTTGCCACATGCGAAGCCTTCAACACCGCATAAGACTGGGCCTCGACCCACTTCGCAAAATAATCTATCGCGACTAGGATGAACTCATGCCCATTAGACCCCTTCGGAGTAACAGCTCAAATCACATCGATTCCCCAAACTGAAAATGGCCATGGCAAAGTCATGTTGTATAGCTTCGACGGCGGGATGTTCATGCAGTTTGCATGGATCTGACATTTGTGGCATCGCCGAACAAAACCGATACAATCCTCCTTTATGGTGGACCAATAGTAACCCTGTCTGAGGATTTTCCGAGCCAACATTACCCCGTTCATATGTGCTCCACATTCCCCTCCATGGATGGCCTCCATCAGGTGTCTTGATTCTTCGGCATCAACACACAGTTTATGCATTCCCAGATGACCTCTCTTATACAGCTTACCCTCGCAGATGATGAACTAAACGACCATTCTTCTGATTGCTCTTTTATCCTTGGCATTTGCCCCTGGCGGATACGCCTCTTTCTCCAAGAAGTTCCAAATGTCATAATACCAGGGGTTTTCATCTTGAACCTCATCTATGGCAGCAATCGACTCGTAGGCTGGCGCAAATTTTTGGTCAATAATGACTGGACGCATCCGGACTCCGAAAGGGATGTCTATCATGGAAGATAGAATTGTTAGTGAATCTGCGAACCTGTTGTTCTCTCTTAGTAGATGAGCGAAGTTTAGCTTCTCGAACCGAGGAATTAACAAGTCCAAGGTCTGATGGTACATTATCATCTTTTCTTCCATGACTTTCCAGTCTCCTTTTGCTTGAGACACAACAAGGTTCGAGTCCCCGATGACGTCCAACCGTCTTGCCCCTAGTTCCAGGGCCGCTTCTAGACCGACAATACATGCCTCATATTCTGCTTCGTTGTTCGAGACTTTGAACCGGAGTTTGAAGGCTAGAGGGATACGGGAATTGTCGAGTGCTATCAGCAACACTTCTATCCCATACTCGTATTGGTTTGACGCTCCGTCAAAGTACACCGTCCAAAACTCGTCGTCGATGTGCAAAATGGCCTCGTCTGGGAATAAGTACTCAACTACTTCACCTTCTTTCACTGGATGAACAGCTAAGAACTCTGCTATTGCTCTTCCTTTGACTGACTTGCGCGTCACATATTTCAGATCAAATTCAGAAAGCAACAGCAACCAACGAGCCAGCCTACCCATAAGTGCCGGTTTCTTGAAAAGATATTTGATGGGATCGATTTGTGAAACCAACATTACAGAGTGAGCTAACAGGTAGTGCCGCAGCTTCCTGGTAGCCCACACCAAGGCTAAGCAAGCCTTTTCCAACGGCGTATAACGAGTCTCATACTCTAGCATCTTCTTGCTCAGGTAGTAGATTGCTCTCTCCACTTTGTCTTCTGATTCTTGCGCGAGCATGCAGCCCATTGTAGTCTCAGTCATTGAAAGGTACAATATCAACGGTCTCCCCAGCTCTGGCAGTGACAACATAGGTGGGTTCTGTGAGTATTCCTTGATTTGCTCAAAAGCAGTTTGGCATCGGCCGTCCCACTGGAATTTCTTTCCTTTCTTCAGGAGGCCAAAAAGTGGTTCACAAGTCAAGGTTAATTTTGAGATAAACCATCTTATGAATTGCACTTTATCCAGAAAGCCTCGCACCTCCTTTTCAGTCCTTGGTGGTGGCATTTCTAAGATGGCCTTGATTTTGGAAGGGTCGACTTCGATGCCCCTTTGTGTAATCAGAAACCCCAGCATTTTCCCTACTGTAACACCGAACGTACACTTTCGAGGATTCAACTGCAGTTGGAACTCTCTGATCCTTTGAAAGAACTTTTGCAAGGCGGTGTAGTGGTCCTCTCTTTCCTTGGACTTGACAATCATGTCGTCCACATACACCTCAACCTCTTTGTGGATCATGTCATGCAATATTGTGGTCGCGGCCCGTTGATATGTAGCTCCAGCATTCTTCAACCTAAACGGCATCACTCTGTAGCAGTATGTCCCCCACGGGGTGATGAAAGTAGTCTTCTCCCGATCTTCGGGTGCCATCACAATCTGGTTATAGCCTGAGAAGCCATCCATGAGCGAAAGCAAAGCATGCCCCCCTGTGAAGTCCACTAACTCATCAATATGCGGCAAAGGAAAGTCGTCCTTCGGACTAGCTCTGTTCAAATCCCTGAAATCCACGCATACCCGGATCCTGCCATCTTTCTTCGGCACCAGAACGATGTTGGCCAACCAAGTCGGGTATTCGGATACCAGCAGGAACCCCGCGTTGATTTGCTTGGTGACCTCTTCCTTAATCTTGATGGCCCAGTCAGGGCGGATTCTTCTGAGTTTCTGTTTGACAGGTCGGGCCTCGGGGTCAAGATAGATCCGATGCTGTACAATCTCAGGATCGATTCCAGGCATGTCTTCGTAAGACCACGCAAAAACATCTTTGAAAGCTTTTAACAAAGCGACTAATCGCTTGCGTTCCTCCGAAGACAACGTGGACCCGATCTGGACCAACCGTGGGTCCTCCTCAGTACCAACATTTATAATAGTGATTTCATCAACTAAAGGTTTAACAAATCTCTCCTGCTCTTGATCAATTAAACGTTGTAAAATCGGAGGAATTTCGTCCTCGTCGTTTTTATCAAAATTTTGAAAATCCTGATTCAAGCAATAAATCAAGGGCACAGAAAAGTAATCGAAGGCCACAGCCACGTCATTCTCATTAATCTCTCCATCCGGTCCATCAGATTCTTCTGTTACAACAGACTCAAAAGAGAAAGAAAAAGACGACCAAGACAGGACTGTGGCATCCGAGTTGTCACCCCCAGGAATACCGGACTCAGACTCAGTCGAGCTGAAACCTGATTCCGACTCACAAGACTCGGTGGAATCAGATTCCGGCTCACTACCTGACCCGGTGTTGCTTGATAAAAATCCATCCTCGTACTGCCAAATGAGAGAGGGTGCGATAGATGTATCCAAAATAGTTGATGGTAGGCCCGCAGCTGTTTCAATCCCAATCACAGATACCGAGAAGTTATCCCCCAAGCACCTCTATACGATCGGAGGATCTGAAAGTAGACAAGCCAGCGCTACCCCCATTTCACTGTCAGTGTCCTCAGACTTCACTTTCTTACTCTGTTCAAACTCAACTGCTGGGTCCGTTTGCTTTTCGGCAACATCATTCTCGAATAATTGCAAGCCAAAGAAGATCTCAAACCCCGGCACACAGTGCTTCTCCTCGTTCATCCACGGCTCTGGAAAGCCACAAAACGGAAAGTCCTTCCCCTCCCGGACGAAGCGTCCGTTTAGGGTACCCTGAATGAGCTTATGCATCAGCTCAAAAGGCTTTCCCACCTGCTTTGCTCTAGCTCTTCTAGCCATTTCCTTTCTTTTCCTTACCCAATCCTCTTTGGTGGGCAGATAACCCAAGCCAAAGGTATGAGGGTTATGTGGCACTTCGGCCAATGCTGCGACGCTCTTCCGGCCGCTCTTTCCTAATCCCATCCCGGGAATGTGTTGGAGCTTGTTCATGAGGTATATTGATTGCGCACTGACATACACCTCTTCATTAACGGCCATGATGTTTTGTATAACCCGAGCCTCAGCTAAGGTGAAACCAGACATGAACACATCCTCGATACCATGCTCAATTTTCAAGACTGGCGTGGATACTTCCGGCGGTGGATGGATCGACGAATTTCCAAAAACGATGGCTACTCCTTTCCCATAGGGGTATTTCACCATTTGATGCAAGGTGGACGAAACCGCCTTCACTTGGTGCAACCATGGTCATCCCAAAAGCATATTAAAGGTTGCAGGAACTTCTAAGACGTGTAAGTCTATCTCATGCTATCCCAGCCCAACCTTGGTCTGAATTTTCACTGTTCCCATCACTTCCCGGCTTGTGTTGTCATACGCCCAAATCACCTGGGCTGTCGGCACAAAGTCCGTGGTCTTTAAGCCGATTGCATAGGCAGTTCTTGCCGGGCACACATTGATTACGGACCCTGTGTCGACAAGCACTATGGGTATCCATTTATTTCTACACTCCACGGAGATGTAGAGTGGCTTGTTATGGTTCGCACCCTCAGGTGGCAGTTCCTTATCAGAGAAAGTCAACATCGGGGTAGCTCCTCCCGGAAAGACCAGCCCAACTAGTTGCTCTGGTGTGGTATCTATGGAGAGTTTGGCCCTGTCCATGGCTGATAAGACAGCTTGTCGATGCACTCTTGATGCCATAAGCAGTCCCCAGATAGAGATGTCTGCTTGTATCTTCTTAAGTTATTTGAGCACAGCCTCATCTTCAAGTTGCTTTTCCTTCTGCTTCTCTGCCTCTTTATCTTTCCCAGACGCCTCTGGCTGATCTAGATGTGGAGGCTTGAAATATCGTCCACTCCTAGTCATATGGTCGACTTCACCAATGTACCAGGTATTGTCGAGTTGATTGCTCCCCCAATCCTCATCTGTGTGGGCAAGACATAAATCATCGTCCTCCCACCACATTCCATCGGCAACCGACAGACACCTGTCCGGCTCCGGTACCATCGTACTTGCAGTACTTTCCGTCCACATGCTCACAGCATTATCTGTCCTTGTACACACAGCACTTTCAGCCCCTACATGGGCTTTAGCTTTCCTGATTCTTTCAGAATCCTCAAATGTTTCCTGTCCCAACTGCGTCAGTATAGCTGGTTGTTCAAAGTTTCCTGCATTTACAATGTCCAAGTCTTGAGCGAAATTCTTAGCGTCGGCGCTCTCCGGCGATGTATAATGATCTTCGGCCCTTCCGGCCACAATTGACGTTCTTGTCCCTGCCGGGCCCTGTTCTGGTTGGAACTCTTCCACAACATTCGGTTGATCATCCAGCCACCCGGTAACCTCTGCCGATTCCTCATGATCAAACCAGTTGACTGCCGCGTCCCCTGGATCTTAGTCGTTGAAAACCTGGAGGTTGGCTAAGTGTAGACACCCCATTTTTGACCGACCTTAAGACTCAGAGATCACTGATTGAGCTCTTGGTGATATTGCATATTGTGCTTGTTCTGAGGTTTCAGAGTCTCGGCTGCGAGCCTTGCCTCCGGACTTCCGGACTCTTTTGTGCTTTACCTCGGTTTGCGAACCAGGTCCTGTTTTCTCCGTTTTCTCTTCTCGAAGGGAGGGAGAGGTCTCGTAGACTATCTCTCAGTGGCCGTAGGCTATGTTTTGTGGTCGTAGGTCATTTTTCCCGTTTGGAGCCCGGTTTCCAATTTTTCGGAGCCGTCGACCGTGTGCCTCGGTTCGGAACCGCTTAACCACCTCTGTTTGCTTTGATTTTTGGCACACACCTTGTTTCCTCCCTTTTGAGGAACACTGTGGCCCGAGAGACCAACTTCGTGGTCGTCCGCCACCTCCGGTGCTTCATAGTTAGTTTTCGAGGCCCCGGACCGCGCGTTTCGGCCCCCGAACCTTTGTTTTGCATCCGTCTTGGCCCATTTTTGGCAGGGGCCCTATTTTCATGGTTAGGAAGGTGGTGGTATGGTGGGAGGCCACCTTTTCTTCTGAAAAACTAGCTTTCCCCTTTTTCTCTCTCCTCCAGTCGATTTTTCTTGCAGAAAGCTGGTTTTTCTTACTTTTGAGCCAAGATTTCTTGTTTTTCACACCACCATTGTGTTATGCTCACTTGGGAGGCCACCGATATGGTAGGCCGACTAGTTTTTTCTTCTTGACCCTTTTGAACCCCTCTAAAAGCTGGTTTTTCTCTTTCCTGGGTCACATTTTTTGCTTTTTCACCACATGGCTGTATTCTACTCATCTAGGAGGCCACCTTTCTGGGTAGGCCGACCAACAATTTTTGTTAAAGCTTTTGACCCCTGGTCGGCCGACCAGGGGAGGTGGTCGGCCGACCACCTTGAACCTTTTGAGCTGGTCGGCCAGATTTGTCTCTCTGGGTGTGTTCCAACTGTGCCAGCTGTTTCACACTTGACTCACTGTCCGAGGGCTTTGTCCTTATTTTGGCCCCTTTAAAGGTGGTTTTGCCCCCTTTGCTTGGTTTCAAAAAGAGTTTGGCCCTTTTGGTCAAGCTTCTTGAGGAAGCTTGACCCTTTTGGTCTAGCTTCCTCAAGAAGCTTGACCCCTTTGGTTAAGCTTCTTTTAGAAGCCTTGACCCCCCCTCTTGGCTTATCCAAGAAGCCTCACCCTTCTCCCTCTATATAACACACACTCCACCTCCATTTGCAAGGGTTAGAAGCTTTGGGCTGAGATATACACATACAACCTTCTATATCTATACTTCAAGCCTCCAAACATCCATTTTCTTGGATATTTTACACTACAACCCATAGCCTACCAACCCCACCATCCATTCCAGCCCCTTGAAGCTGATTTCCAGAGGTTGGGAGCTCACAATCTTGGACCAAAAGCTGCTGCTTTGCTGTGCTACAAGGGTAAGTCCTCATTTACCCTTTTTTTGCATTATTTTGCTCTATTACTTAGCCCTACTTGCAAGCATTTCTGGGCTTCGACCCAAACTGAAAAGTGTCTTATTTTGACCCCCCCTTCAACTTTGTTTAAAGACACTTTGCTGTTTGTGGTCTTCTACCTCCCCTTATCCTCTATCTCTAGTTTAGGGATATTTTTTGCATCATGTTTTAGCCTTACTTGTGAAAATTTTTGAGATTTACTATAAACTAGAAAAAGTCTTGTTTTGACATCCTCTTCAAGTTTGGTCAAGGTCCCATTTCTTTTTGAGGTCATCTTCCCCCTATGCATGCTTCATCTCTTCATGATTAGGGCTATGCATTAGAGCACTTGCATTGGCCATGGCTTGACCTCTTAGCCACTGAAATCCAGTGGATTTTCAGTGGCTTAGATGTATTTTTGAGGGCCAAAATCAGAGGGGGGTGAGCCCCTCTCTCCTTGTCTTGTTTGGTGGTCTTGTTGGCCTTCCAAAGGGACCCCTTCTTGCATGCCTTGAAGTCACTTTCCAGGCCTTAATATGAGGGTTTTGGGGCCTGCCTTAGCTCTGTCTGAGGCCCTTTTGGCCATGTTTTATGCCTATGATGCATGTGTGAAACAACCCTCCTCAAGGCCTTTCAAGAGGGCCTTCCCTTGCATGCTTTGTTGACTGATTTCAGGGCCTATTTGGTGGGTTTTAGGGCTGTCATAACCCATTTCCAGAGTTGATTTGGTCTTGCAAAATGTCTATCTTGTATGTGCTTAATAATCCGTTGTATGGCCCTCCAAAGGAGCTCATCATTTTTGCACATGTTGGCTACATTTCAGTGGTTATTTGGGCATATTTTGACATGTTTTATTCACTGTTTTTGTCTGGTTTGATGAGTTCTCATATGCTTCATATACATGCCATGTAAACCATGCTTGCTAGTCAAAGTTGCATGTTATTTTAGTCCATTTTGTTACCATCTTTTGGCCATGCTTTAAACTAGAAATGTGCATGTTTTGGGACTGCCTTGGCTCTGTCTTTGTGCTTCATGATCAAATAACGCTTGCTTTGCATAGTCATAAGTCAATACATGTGCCTAGCTTTGGGTTTCGGGGTTTGTTTCATGCATCGGGTGCCATATTTCCATGTTTCGGGACCATTTAGCATCATGTTTAAGTGCTGGAAATTACATGTTTGTATGCCATCTTTCATGCCTTGCCATGCCTTGTTAGGGTTGCATGTTGTGCCTTAGGTTCGGTCCTCGGTTTGCGTGCATGTGTGCACGCATTTTGATTGCCTCATTTTCATCTAACGGCTACTGATGTGAGTGTGGCTGAGGTCCACTCATGTTGGTGTAAGTCCATTATGCATTGTGTATGCCATTTCATAGTATTGCGTATGCTAGGTTGTATGTTAGAGCATTGTGTATGTCATGTTGCATCGTGCATTGTGTATGCCATTTCATAGCATTGCGTATGCTAGGTTGTATGTTAGTCGCATTATGTATGCCATCTCATTTGCATTGTGTTTGGGATAGGAGTTAGCCCAAGCACGGGAAACGAGGGACGTTTCGTACTCCGAGTGACGGAACGTGTCTCAATTCTCAGTCGCCGACACTCTGGATTACCCATGATGGAGTTTAGGTCTTGTTGTGTTTTCATGTGCATTCATTTCACATCGAGTCATGCAATTCGACTCCTCGGCCATCATGCATCGAGATGCGTGATTGGTGGCACGAGGATCGAGGACTACGCTCCTTGAAGAGTAGTCAAGCACACATATGTGAAAATACTTTGCCACACCCCTTTCTTGCTCTCTGTTGCAGCAAATCAAGAATCAACAGCTTTCTAAAGCCTTACACAACATTCGGAGAACAATTGCAAACATAGGCAAACCGGGGCATCGCAATGGATTTCTGCGCAAGGCAACTTAAGCATGCATCATTCATCATTCGGAACAGAGCTGAGGCGGTCCATGGATTTGTGTGCTAATTTACTTGCTTTCCTAGATTAATTTGTTAATTAATTAGGATTTTTTATTTATTCGGACAGTACTATTTATTTGGACTGCATATTATTTATTTGGACCCTCCTAGCGAGGGCACAACTGTAATAAGTGTGTGCGCGTGTGATGTATGTCTTCCAACCCCATGTCTTTCTCCCATTTATTTACCAACTTATGATGGTTAGATTAGGGCATGTTTCAATTAGCATACAGTATGATAGCATGTTTGCATTCATTCATCTGTTTTGCATGCACCAGGCTCGGCGTATCATACTAACTGCATTGTACTTCAATCCCGAGTTGAATACATGTTATCCGTTGCATTTCATATGCCATGTTTAGAATAGCCGAGCCTATTCTAGTTGCATTCTGTATGTGTTGCATTAGCCATCTTAACATGAACTAGGATCATGCATTTGATTACTAACTAGTTTCTGTTTTGGCTTGGAGTACTAGGTAAGCTCTTATGCTTTAGCATCTTGCATGCGTGTGAGTGTTGCCATATTAGCATGCTTACCATGAGGCTATATGCTTATGTGATATATCTGCCTGAATGCCTGTGGGTGAAGGTTGGGTTATTTGAATTGGAACAATGCATTGAATGCGAGTTTTAAGCCCACTTGGAAGTGGCAAAACCATATTTTCTAAGCCCATTTGAGGGTGGCAAAATTCATGTCTTAGCCTACTTGCGGGTAGCATCATCAAACCATTTTCAAACAAACAAACATGAAATGTTTTGTTCTAATTTAGGTGATTTGGTCTATACTTGCTTGCTGTGAGCATAACATAGTAAATCTAGGCTAATAATCGGAATAAGAACGCATAATGTTTTCAAAATTGGATATCATGGTTAGTAGAGGCCGATCTTTGATCGGGCGAGCGGGGGTGCTCACGAAGTGACCTTCCCCAATCGTACCCAAGTTCCCGAGCCGAGGCAACTTTGGTGATGACGAACACGTGGCCTTAGGCAACGAGTTAGGATTTCCTAAATTCCCCCAAAATAAATATTTAGGTGGCGACTCTGTATCTGGCAAAGTATTCCATGTTTGGCACTTCTTTCTAAAAAATTTGTTTTCCAAAACGATTTGCCGGATTTGGACTCTTTGATGATTCATCGGTCTTGCATTGCACTCTGCGAGATTAGATATAGGACCGTGACACCAATTGAGTTCGAACTGTAGCATGAGGCCCGAGGGTGCGTCTACAGTTTCTGGCGACTCTGCTGGGGAGTTAGAGAACTTAACTCGAACTCATGATATCTTGTTTTGACTACACTTATGTGTTTCTTTGCATTACATTTGCATTGGTGCGCTTAGGACATCGTGTTTGCCATCTGCTATTCCTGAGCGGTTTGCTAGAGGCTGCGTGCCATAAGGCTTACCGGTTACGGGCTCTGCCAGTATGGGAACACAAACCCCGATTTTACTGGGGCACCCTTTTAACCATTCGACCTAGTGCATATTTGGATCCATAGTGACTATTCTAAGCTAGGACAGGTTGCTTACCTGATAGGTTGTTTGAAACCGCTGCGTGCGTAGTGAAACCCTAGCTCCTGACAAAATAGGACAGGGAAAACCTACCCCAACATAGGGGTGTTTTGGCTCTCACTTATCTGTTATGTGCTTTTAGAGTGCGTCTCTACAGGGGAATGCATGTATCAGTTTGCGAGTTTGGGCATCAGGCCTGCGGGGACCAACTCAGTGTTTGAGAATCAGTTATCTGCGGGTATCAGATTCAGCTTTGGGGACAGTGATTTGGGGATAATGAATTAATGTTTGAGGACAACATGTATTCAGCTTATCGACCGTGTGTTGTTATGCCCAATTGTGTGTTGTGTGTTTATTTTAAGCCGTTATGCTATCCTTTTGTCTGGTTGTTTATTTCCTTATTGCTTTATTTATCTTTTTGCTAGGGCAGTTTTAGCACAATTGCTTTAGACCAAGCAGATATTCCCCAAGCACCCTGGACAAGAGGTCGCCGACTCAATCGATCTGAGGATCTGGTTGACGGACAGCCAGTGTTTCATTCTCTACCCCCAGTTATCAGACGGAGGCCGAGAAAGCGCAGTGTGTCTGAGCAGAGATTACCAGAGCAGTGGTCCACCCTAGCAGTGAACAGTCAGACCGAGGTCTCAGTTTTTGCCATAGAGATAAACATACCAGTCAGTCAACAGGATCAGCAGAACATGGCCGGAATAGAAGAAATGATGCGCCAGCTCCAAGAGAGTATGAAGCAAATGCAGGAGGATGCTGTCCGCCAAGCCGAATTTGCCAAACTGTAGGCTGCGGTCATGGCCCAGCAGGCCGAGCTCATCACTAGACTGCAATAGCAGAACGGAGCGTTAGCCTCACATCAAGCTCCTCCCTCACCAGGAGTCTTGCAACCTGAGCAGACACCAACTGTCCAGAATGTCCAGCCAAATGCCCAGAACATCTTGCCAAATGTCCAGACCATCCAGGAGGACACAGACATTCCAACGGGGCCAGCTCCGCCCCCACTTCTACCTCAACTGTCTAAGGCACATACGCCTATCAACCACCCGGACTCTCCCTTCGAGTTCGAAGTAGACCCTACAGCACTGAAATTGAGCAAGCTCGAGAAGTTGTTCAAGAAATCCCAACGGGTAAAGGCTATTCCGGATATCGAGGACAGATATACCGATGTGGCTATGACGCTACCAGATAGGTTCAAAATGCTGCAAATCGATCGCTTCGACAGATCTGGGGATCCCATGGTCCACCTCTGGTTATTTTCAGATATACTACGGCCAATAGGCCTTACCAGACCACAAAAGCTTTCATTATTCGGCCGAACCCTATCGGGTGTGGCCGCTATCTGATATGCGAAGTTAGAGGATGATGTCAAGCGGAGTTAGGATGAAATGGCCGACGCCTTTGTCGCGCAATACTCTTACAATATCCAGATCGAGATTACGACCTGAGATCTCGAAACAACAAGGCAGGAGCCCAAAGAGAGTTTCTCGGATTTCGTAACTCGGTAGAGGGCGAAAGCTTCAATGATGACCCTGAGGCCTACCGACAAAGATCAAATCAGGATGATTGTGTGCAATCTCCAGCCAAAATTGATGCAAAATATGATTGTGCTCCTCTTCCCCACTTTTTCAGATCTGCATGAAATGGGGGTACAAATCGAAGATGCAATGAAACAGGGTCTGATTGACTAAAACAGAGAGCAGCCCAGAAGAACCTTTAACCGCAACAACAATGTAGGCCCGAGTGGCGCTGCAACTGCAAGAGCTTCGGAGGTGAGCATGGTCACCACCATTCCCCCTCCCCTTCCAAGACCCATGGCAGCCACGCCTTTCTCCGGTGCATCCGGAAGCAATACACAGACCACCAAATACCAACCCAGAGGCCAAAGAACCTTCACCCCATTATATATGCCCCTATCCAAGGCTCTAGGGGTATTAATCAGAAAAGGGCATCTAAAGCCCCTGGAGCCGAGGCCATTACCAAACCCACTCCCCCCTTTCACAACCCAGCCAAATACTGCGCATATCACCAACAACACGGTCACGACACCGACCAATGTTATAGATTGCGTCACGAGATTCAGGATCTCGTTGACAAGCAGGTGATTTTGCTGCTAGAAAAGCCAAATATCACAACAAACCCACTCCCTACACACAACCAAGCTCCACCTTCCAAAAGAGTCAACTTCATCCAGACTGGGGTCGTATCTTACGATCCTAGCATCTATATCACTCCTTCCCACCTACCCAAGCCGGAGGTGCTCCTTCCTGACTACACCGACTTTTTGTGCATGTTGGACATCTCCAGAACCCAACCCAAGCCAATGGTGGTGACTATCGAAGACAGAACATGGGAGATTTCAGAGGAGGATGGAATTGTTGAATCAGGGTTTGAGCAGTCTGGGAGTGTCGCTGGGGAAGTCTACGATCCGAGTGATTACATCTTGTCAGCAGGCCAGTTTGGGCCAAATGTAGAATTGCCAGAAAGGACAGAGCTGTGTGTGATCCAAAGGGATGGACTTGAGCAAGGGACAGATGATTTGACGGTTATAGAAGAGGACTTAGCCAAGCTCCAGTTTTTCAACGACCAAGATCCAGGGAACGCGGCAATCAACTGGTTTGATTATGAGGAATCGGCAGAGGCTACTGGGTGGCTTGATGACCTACCAGACATCGTCGAAGAATCTCAGTTGGGACAGGGCCCGACAGGGGTGAGAATATCAATTGTGGCCGAAAGGGTCAGAAATCAGAAAGTATTGTCGGAGAGCGCCGGTACTAAGAATTTCGCTCGGGATTTGGGCATTGTGAATGCAGGGGAAGCTGAACAACAAACTGCACCGACACAGGTGGAACAAGAAAGGTTTTGGGATTTTGAGAGAATCAGGAAAGCTAAAGCCCATGAGGGGACCAAAGGTGCTGTGTGCACAAGGACAGAGAATGCTGCGGGCATGTGGTTGGAAAGCGCTGGGAGTACGGTCATACCGGAGCCGGACAGGTGTCTGTCGGCTGCCGACGGAATGTGGTGGGAGGACGATGATTTATGTCTTGCCCACACGGATGAGGATTGGGGGAGCAATTAGCCAGACGATACCTGGTATATCGGTGAGGTCGATCATATGACGAGGAGCGGGCGGTATTTCAAGCCCCCGCACCTAGATCAGCTAAAAGCATCTGAGAAGGATAAGGAAGCTGAGAGACAGAAAGAGAAGCAAATCGAAGAAGAGGCTGTACTGAAGCAGTTAAAGAAGATACAAGCAGACATCTCCATCTGGGGACTGCTTATGGCATCGCGAGTACACATACAAGCTGTCTTATCGGCTATGGACAAGGCCAAGCTCTCTGTAGACACCACGCCCGAACAGCTGGTGGGCTTAGTTTTTCTGGGAGGAGCTACCCCGATGTTGACTTTCTCTGACAAAGAGCTGCCGCCTGAGGGTGCGAACCATAACAAGCCACTCTACATCTCCGTGGAGTGTAGAAACAAATGGATACCCGTGGTGTTGATCGACACAGGGTCTGCCATCAATGTATGCCCGACAAGAACTGCATATGTCATCGGTTTAAAGACCGCAGACTTTGCGCCGACAGCCTAAGTGATTTGGGCATATGACAATACGAGTCGAAAAGTCATGGGAGCAGTGAAAATCCAGACCAAGGTTGGGCCGGGACAGCATGAAATAGACTTCCACGTCTTAGAAGTTCCGGCGACTTTCAATATGCTTTTGGGGCGGCCGTGGTTACACCAGGTGAAGGCCGTTTCGTCCACTTTGCATCAGATGGTGAAATACCCCCATGGGAAGGGAGTAGCCATCGTTTTTGGGAATTCATCGATCCATCCACCGCCGAAGGTGTCTACACCAGTCTTGGAAATTGAGCACGGCATGGAGGATGTGTTTATGTCGGGTTTTACCTTAGCTGAGGCTCGGGTTGTGCAGAACATCATGGCTGTTAATGAGGGAATGTATGTTAGTGCTCAATCTGTATACCTCATGAACAAGTTTCAACATATCCCTCGGATGGGATTGGGAAAGAGCGGCCAGAAGGGCGTCGCAGCATTGGCCGAAGTGCCACACAACCCCCATATCTTTGGCTTGGGTTATCTGCCCACCAAAGAGGATTGGATAAGGAAAGGCAAGGAGATGGCTGGGAGAGCCAGAGCGAAGAAGGCGGGGAAGCCTTTTGAGTTAATGCATCGACCCATTCAGGGTACTCTAAACGGACGTTTCGTCTGAGAGGGGGAGGACTTTCCGTTTTGTGGCTTCCCCGAGCCGTGGCTGAACGCGGAGAAGAAGCGCGTGCTAGGATTCGAGATCTTCTTCGACCTATAGTTATCCGGGGATGATGTTGCTGAAGAGCAGACAGACCCATTGGCTGAGGCTGAACAGAATAAGAAAGTGCAGCCTGAGGACGCTGAAAATGAAATGGGGGTAGCGCTGGCGTGTCTACTTTCAGATCCTCCAATCGAACAGAAGTGCTTGGGGGATAACTTCTCGGTATGCATGATCGGATATGGAACGGCTGCGGGCCTACCAGCAAATATTTTGGATGCATCTATCGCACCCTCTCTCATTTGGCAGCATGAAGAAGGATTTTTGTCCAGCAGCATCGGGTCAGGTAGTGAGCCGGAATCTGATTCCACCGAGTCTTGTGAGTCGGAATCAAGTTCCAGCTCGACTGAGCCTGAGTCTGGTAATCTTGGGGATGATAACCCGGATGCCACAGTCTTGTCCAGGTTACCTTTTTCTTTCTCTTTTGAGTCTGTTGTGACCGAGGAATCGGACGATTTGGATGCGCTTAATGAGAATCAAGTAGCTGTGGTTTCTGAGTACTTTTCTGTGCCCTTGATTTATTGCATTAACTCAGACTTTCAAAATTTTGATGAAAACGACGAGGACGAAATTCCTCCGGTTTTGCAACGCTTAATTGAACAAGAGCAGGAAAGATTTGTTAAACCTTTAGTTGATGAAATCACTACTGTGAATATTGGTACTGAAGAGGACCCGCGGCTGGTCCAGATCGGGTCCACGTTGTCTTCGGAGGAACGCGAGCGCTTAGTCGTTTTATTAAAAGATTTCAAAGATGTTTTCGCGTGGTCCTACGAAGACATGCCTGGAATCGATCCTGAGATTGTACAGCACCGGATCCCTCTTGACCCCGAGGCCCGACCCGTTAAACAGAAACTCAGGAGGATTCGCCCGGACTGGGCTCTTAAGATTAAGGAAGAGGTCACCAAGAAAATTGACGCAGGATTCCTGCTGGTATCTAAATACCCGACTTGGTTGGCCAACATAGTTCCAGTGCCGAAGAAGGATGGTAGGATCTGAGTATGCGTGGATTTCAGGGATTTGAACAGAACTAGTCCGAAGGACGACTTTCCCTTGCCGCATATTGATGAGTTAGTGGACTTTACAGCAGGACACACGTTGCTTTCTTTTATGGATGGCTTCTCAGGCTACAATCAGATAGTGATGGCACCTGAAGACCGGGAAAAGACTGCCTTCACCACCCCATGGGGGACATACTGTTACAGAGTGATGCCGTTTGGGTTGAAGAATGCTGGAGCTACATATCAACGGGCCGCGACCACAATATTGCATGACATGATCCACAAAGAGGTTGAGGTATACGTGGACGACATGATTGTCAAGTCCAAAGAAAGAGAGGGCCACTACACCGCCTTGCAAAAGTTTTTTCAAAGGATCAGAGAGTTTTGGTTGCGGCTGAATCCTCAGAAGTGTACGTTTGGTGTTACAGCGGGAAAAATGCTGGGGTTTCTGATTACACAAAGAGGTATCGAAGTCGACCCTTCCAAAATCAAGGCCATCTTAGAAATGCCACCACCAAGGACTCAAAAGGAGGTGCGAGGTTTTCTGGATAAAGTGCAATTCATAAGACGGTTTATCTCAAAATTAACTGACTTGTGAACCACATTTTGGTCTCCTGAAGAAAGGAAAGAAATTCCAGTGGGACGGCCGATGCCAAGCTACTTTTGAACAAATCAAGGAATACGTACAGAACCCGCCCGTGTTGTTATCACCAGAGCCAGGGAAACCATTGATATTGTACCTTTCAGTGACCGAGACCACAATGGGCTGTATGCTCACACAAGAATCAGAGGACAAAGTGGAGAGAGCCATCTACTATCTGAGCAAGAAGATGCTAGAGTATGAGACTCGCTACACACCGTTGGAGAAGGCTTGCTTAGCTTTGGTATGGGCTACCAGGAAGCTGCGGCACTACCTGTTAGCTCACTCTGTAATGTTGGTTTCACGGCTCGATCCCATTAAATATCTTTTCGAGAAACCAGCACTTACGGGTAGGCTAGCTCATTGGTTGCTGTTGCTCTCCGAATTCGATCTGAAATATGTGACACGCAAGTCAGTCAAGGGAAGAGCAGTAGCAGAATTCTTAGCCGATCATCCAGTAGAGGGGGGCAAAGTGGTTAAGTGCTTATTCCCAGATGAAGCCATTTTGCACATTGACGACGAATTTTGGACGATGTACTTTGACAGAGCGTCAAATCAGTATGGGCATGGGATAGAAGTGTTGCTAATAGCACCCGACAATTCCCGTATCCCTCTAGCCTTCAAACTCCGATTCAAAGTCTTGAACAACAAAGCAGAATATGAGGCATGCATTGCCAGTCTAGAAGCAGCCCTGGAACTAAGAGCAAGACGGTTGGACGTCATCGGGGACTCGAACCTTGTTGTGTCTCAAGCCAAAGGAGACTGTAAAGTCAAAGAAGAGAAGATGATGATGTATCACCAGACCTTAGACTTGTTAATTCCTCGGTTTGAGAAGCTAAACTTTGCTCATCTACTAAGAGAGAACAACAAGTTCGCAGATTCTTTAGCAACTCTATCTTCCATGATAAACATCCCGTTTGGAGTCCGGATGCGTCCAGTCATCATTGACCAGAAATTTGCGCCAGCCTACGAGTCGATTGCTGCTATAGATGAGGTTCAGGACGAAAACCCCTAGTATTACGATATTTGGAATTTCTTGGAGAAGGAAGCATATCTGCCAAGGGTAAATGCCAAGGATAAAAGGGCAATCAGAAGAATGGTCGTTCAGTTCATCATCTATGGGGGTAAGCTGTATAAGAGAGGTCATCTGGGAATGAATAAGCTGTGTGTAGAAGCCAAAGAATCGAAGCGCTTAATGGAGGCCATCCATGGAGGGAAATGCGATGCGCATATGAACGGAGTGATGCTAGCACGGAAGATCCTCAGACAAGGTTACTATTGGTCCACCATGGAGGAGGATTGTATCGGCTTTGTTCGGCGATGCCACAAATATCAGATCCATGCAAACCGCATGAATATCTCACCGTCGAAGCTGTACAACATGACTTCGCCATGGCCATTTTCAATTTGGGGAATCGATGTGATCGGGGCTGTCACTCCAAAGGGGTCAAATGGGCATGAGTTCATCCTGGTCGCGATAGATTACTTTACAAAGTGGGTCGAGGCCCAATCATATGCGGTGTTGAAGGCGTCGCACGTTGCAAAGTTCATCAGAAACAACATCATCTGTCGTTATGGGGTCCCAAACGAGATTATTTCAGATAACGGTTCCCACTTCAAGAAGAAAGTGATTGACTTGTTGGAAAAATACAACGTGACTTTTCATAAGTCATCCACATACCGGCCGCAGACCAATGGAGTGCTTGAAGCCGCCAACAAGAATATCAAACACATATTGCAGAAGATGGTGGAAACCTACCGGGATTAGCCAGATAAGTTGCCGTTTGCTCTGTGGGGCTACCGAACTTCAATCAGAACTTCTACTGGGGCGACTCCGTATTCATTAGTCTATGGGATGGAGGCCGTTCTACCTATTGAAATTAAGGTTCCGTCATTGCGAGTATTGGCTGAGTGTCAAATAGCCGAAGCAGATTGGCAGCAGAGCAGGTTTGAGGAACTCATGCTCTTTGATGAGAGAAGATTGAAAGCACTGTAGCATGTTCAAGGTTATCAGCGCAAAATTGCCCGGGCTTTCAACAAGAAGGTTAAGTCCAGGAATCTAAAGGAAGGAGATTTGGTGCTTAAGGACAACCGAGCTCCCATCTACGACCCTAGGGGCAAGTTCAGACCGAATTGGACTGGTCCCTACATCATCAAGTCAATTTGGTCAGGTGGAGCTGTGGTTCTGATGGATCTAGATGGCCTAGAATTCTCCCAACCGATCAACATGGACAAGTTGAAGAAATATTACCCCTGACAGGCTCGCTAGGCCGAAAACCCGAAAGGGTGACCTAGGCAAAAGTTAGAGCATTGAAAAAATTAGAAAATATAAAAACTGAGCTCGCAAGGTTGAAAACCCGTAAAGGGCGGTCTTGGCAAAAGTTAGAGCGTAAAAGGAGAGTGAAAATACTCGAGTGAACCTAAGCCTGAACTACGTAAGGCTTGATTACCATCTTTGGGATACGTAGGCAACTTCATCCTGAAGTTCAGCCATAAACTTTTCCCCGATCAACTTTGTCCATTTGATCATCTCGGTCATCTTTGTCTATTCAGTATTCAAGAGCTTCGATTGTAATCTCCGGTGCAGTGCTATTCAGACTTGGGGCAACTTTCTGTTGCCATACAGTGCCGCGGTACTACTCAGACTAGGGGCAACTTTCCAGTTGCAGGGATCCGGGGTTGTGCATCTCAGTGACAGATCTCAGGCATGTCCAGTTCTGATCCATATCGAAAATGTTTTTGAAAAGTTTTAATAAAAGCTGACTTTGTTCAAAATTAATCTTTTTATAACTTAGACCATTTTTGGACCAAAGCGGAAAATTTTCAGTACCCACAACCTTCAATTTCATTGATTTCAATACAGACTCTTCCTGCTCTTGCATACAAATTGAAGTTGCTTTTTATTACATTCATAAAGAAAACTTGAAAGTACTGATAAAACAATAAATCCGGGGCATAGATAAGTCAGGTGTTCCTGCGCCCCCTTCCAGAGCTGGTCGAAGCTTCTGATGCCAAGCTGGGCTCAATCTGTGCCTCTTCATTGAGCCAATCCAAGCACTTATCAGACAAAGTGCGACTGAAAGTGGGAGCGGGGGCTAGGAGTTCTCTAGTCGTCCATGCTGTGGCATATCGGGCAAGCTGTGCGCCTCAAACCGGGAACGCAGCTGGGTACTCTATCCCCTCTGGCGGGCAAGTCTGATCATGGCCGAACTGGCGTTGGAACCGGAAAGGAAAGTAGAACACACAGTGAGTCAGACCAATCAACTGGATCCTGGTCTGCTAGAACATGCTATAGCTCATTGTCGGGAGATTGAGCCAAGGGCAGCGCCAAGCAATGCGATCTGCAGACAAATTGCACATCCAGTCGAACCACCAACCCTCATCAAGGGCATCGACTAGGCGTTGTCGAAAGAAGTAGCCACGAGCCGAGTAGGCTGGGCAAGAGTCTACAACCTGTAATTTATCCATCAACCATACCTGGGGAGGGATGAAAAATGAGAGAATAAAGAATAGAGAGATGTACGATGAGAGAAAAGTAAGAAAAGGGCTTTGTGAGAAAAAAAAAAGAAACAACGAGCTTGAGGGCCGAGTGATGTGAGCAATACATATGTGAGATTGGGTGGGAAACATTACCTGCAGCAGTAGTGGACTCCCCGTGAATCTGGTCGTCTCCCGGCGGTGGAAAGCATCTAAGCCCATCAGCGTCTCGGCCAATGTCATGGCAATGTAGCTCTTTCCTTCCTTCAAGCCTTGAGCAACTTCAATCAGACGAATGCTAGATCCGCTAAAGCCCGGGGCAAGCAAAAAGAGAGATAGCATGCACAAGCAAAGGGCGTGTTGCCGAAAACCTTGCCAATGATAGTCGCCGTGGTTACTGGCATCAGAAAAGCGATGAATCAAGTCAAGGATATCCAATTCCCCGTTGTAGATCAGAGACCTAGCATCATGCGTGGTGAGCCCACACATCTGTCCTAAAGCTTGGGCGTGACCGAAGCGAAACTGGGGCAAAATCTCTTCATAGCGCTCAGATTCCATAAAAACTTGGAAATCCTCGAAAGTAGGACATATCTCTTGCCCGCTGAAGCTAAAGACGTGTGTTACCGAATTCCAGAACCTTGTCGCGGCATGGAGGAAAGGAAGGTGCAGCGGAGTACGGCTCAGCATGAATAGTGCATTCAAGCCAAAGCCCCGGAAGTTCAACTTTTCCGAACCGTCTAAAGTGGCAATCCAAGCTGCGAGATTTTCGACGAGAAACGTTTCCATTTTGGTGCAAAACTGAGGTGAAATGAATGGGCCACGGAGCTAGGACTTTTAAAGAGGATAAGGCACTGTTCGGGGGATGCGTGTCGGAAAATTGATGGTTACTGAGCTAGGTGGTCAGCCGACCACCTTTTCTGGTAGGCCGACCACCCCCTTGGTCTCCAAATGAAAAAGTTGGTCGGCCATCTCCCAAAGGTGGTCGGCTATGCTGCAAAGTGGGGCTTTGGTCTTGTTCTAGCCTCTAGAAGGAAGTTCCTAGCATTTCCATGCATCGGGAGTGTTAAAGGCGCGAGTTTTCCTCAGTTTCAGATGCGTTCCGTTGCCCAGATCGTCCGAAATACATTTTGTTTATCAAATTGTTGTTCAGTTTTGCCTATCGAGTTGTTGTTTTGCTTATCGAGTTGTTGTTTTGTTTGTTGAGTTGTCTTGTTTATCGAGTTGTTAAGTTTTGTCGAGTTGTTGAGCTTTGTTTATCGAGTTGTTACTCCTTGTTTAATCAACTTTGTTGCATCTTGCTTATCGAGTTGTAAACTTGCTAGGGTATTGTTGTTCCTTAGTAAGCTAAGTTGTTTAGTTTGTTGCGTCGGTTCACTACCTGACTTGGCAATTTTCAATGTTTATTTCCATACATTTTTGTGCAAAATGATGCGATGCGATGCTACGAACATAAAATACAACACTTTTTCAACGAAAGCTGTTCCATTTCATCATGCTCCCTTTGTTACAACATTTTACAACAAGGGTACAGGCTTTACAGAAAATAAAACTGCCTAATGTACAATGTGCTACAACTACTATTAAAAAGGTAAATAAAGCAGGGAACAGCTGCATCAATGCTCTCAAGAGCAGGAATAAGAGGCCCTCTTCGTCCCCTTCTGTGGAACAGCCTCTGTACCATCATCACCACCAGCACCATCTGAGTCGGAGTTGTCATCCTTGAGATCCTCCTCGGCCTCACCTCCACTCCCGGGATCGGAACCGGAGCCACCATCTCTATCAGGAGATGTCTCTGACTGGGGATATGCAGCCTCCTCTTCCTCCTCCTCGTCCTCGCTGGACTCCTCCTCTATGATGTGCGCTCTGCGTCTGCGAGACGACTCCCCTCTCCCGGCTCCTCGAGAAAGCCCAGATGGCCCGACCCCTCGAGAAGGCCTAGATGGCCCTAGATGGCCCGGTTTGTGGCTAAGCATATACCGGAGGCATCTGAAAATAAAGAGTGCAATTTGAATACATTAGCTCAAATGTGTATATCAGATGCAGATACAAGAAAACTACATGAAGTGGGTGCATGCAGATACAGTACGTGAATGTGGTGTGTGTCAGATATGTTCTACACAGGCAGCCTATCAATGCAGTAAAATGTTCGAGATCAGCATGTCATCAGAAGTGTGATAAATGCAAGAAAGTTAAAGAGTACCTGGACGCCCATGATGGACAACTGTGCCTCTCTCCACAGGACCATGCCCTTGAGTGAGGCTACTATCCCAAGCACTTCATCCATGTACTCCCTGGGTGGCTGCAGATACAAGCTCAAGTCATCAATGAATAAACAAATGCCAAAGTGTCTGTGTGATAAATGGAAAACAGTGGAACATACCGATGGTGAGTCAGGGTCACTAACATATCGGTGGTCAGGCATAGGAGGCTCTATCGGAATCGGGTAGGAAGTCCCGTATCGCCATTCCGTCAGCTCAGTCGGCATGTCTGGCCATCCGGCATGATGATGAGTCGGAGGAATCGGAGGAACCAACCCACCCCCACCTTTAGATGTACCGGCCCTGCTGGTAGAAGGGGCACCCGCAGCTCGATCCCGACTCGACGATGGCATACCCACAGACCTCCTCGTCGGAGTACGGACACCTGTCAATAGAGGCATCAAGTATGTGTGACGGTAGGTCGCATACTCCCCCTCCTCCAAATGCAGCAGTACATTGGTGCCCAACGAGGCACTAGCAACCTCTTGGGGAGTGAGCCCCCCGATAGTCCGCATATCATCCGGAGGTGCTGAGGGGACGTCCTGAACAGGATAGCCCATCGTCTGGCGCATGAAGCGCTCCCCCAGGAACCAGGCCCTACCAACTGGCCCCTCGAATAGGATCCTGTACCAGGAGGCGGCCCATCCCCCAGCAAACCGAAACCGGGTATCTTCCCCCAACAGCACCCAAGGTCGCCAAGTGATCTGCAGCTAACTAGTTTATGAGCCAATTAGATATCGCAAGTGTGCAAACTAAATCGAAGGTGAAAACATGGAGAATTGAAAGTTCTGAATTACCTCTGTCGGTCGCACCGTGTCGAAATATTGCCGCAGGTAGGGGAGAGTCTCTCGAGGCCTCGGCCGGTACTGGCCCTCGAATACGAGTGAGTAAGGGGTCATGACAGGCACCTCCACATCCAGCACCGGGGCTAGCGTTGGGAAATATGCGAAGACCCATAGCTGTGGGAAACAGAGCAATAGCCATCAGAATTCAAAATGCTGAGTGCAGAATAGGAATGCAGAATGTACAGAGAATGCAGAATCCTGAGGGCAGAGTGCAAAAATACAGAATGTAAAGTGTGTCGTGTGTGCAATGTACAGATAATGAAAAGCAGTAATGTAAACCAAGAGGGCAAAAAGTACCTCCCAGGCTCTCCAATAGCCGCCAACTATATTTCCCCGTCCGCGGGAGGTCGCGCTCATATAGCAATAAAGGGTAGCCAAGACGGCGCCACCCCAGTCATATCGGCTGACCTGTGATAAGTCCACCAGAGCGCTCAGTAGATAGAGTCCGACAGTGTTCGCCCTATCAGAAAACAGAGTAGTCCCGAAGAGGAACATCAAAAATCCGCGAGTGTACTGTGCTACCTCCATGGGAGTCTCGGGCACCCTCCCCCTGAAACGTGAGGAAAACTAGGTGTATCGGACTCTGCCCGAGGATCTATCGACTGGTGGGCGAGCTCCCAATAGATGAATCCAGGCGACCTCCCACTCACCCATATCCTTATCATATGGGATCGGCCAACCTCCTACGTCGAGGCCTGTCAGAATCGCAAAATCAAATGGGGTCATAGTCATGTCCCCAGTAGCAGAGAAATGGAAGGAGTTGGTGGTGTCCCACCATCTTTCTACCAGGGCCCCCATCAGCGTCCTACTAGCAGGATAGCGAGATATCCCCGTACAGAAAGGTCCAAACCCCGCCTGGTCAACCCACTCACGGACAGCCTGTGGGAGCTCTGCGTACCACTCCCTCGCGACAATGGAGCCATATCCTCGTGTGATACGAGAAGACACTTGCATTCATAATGAACACATGTATTCGGTTTTAGAATGAAATGAATAAGCTGCGTGCAAATGAAATGAATAAGCTGCGTGCAAATGAAATGTATGAGCTGTGTGCAAACCAAATCAGATACAATGCTGTGAGCTGCGTGCAAATGAAGTGTACGAGCTGTGTGTTCAGAAAAGAAGTGTTTGGGCTGTATGTTCAGATTTCAAAATCAATGGGCTGTGTGTTCACCTCAAAGTTCGAGCTGTGTGTTCAACGTCAAGTATTTGGGCTGTGTGTTCAGATTCCAAAATCAGTGGGCTGTGTGTTCACCTCAAAGTTCGAGCCATGTGCAACGTCAAATATTTGGGCTGTGTGTTCAGATTTCAAAATCAGTGGGCTGTGTGTTCACCTCAAAGTTCGAGCTGTGCATTCAACGTCAAATGTTTGGGCTGTGTGTTCAGATTTCAAAATCAGTGGGCTGTGTGTTCACCTTAAAGATCGAGCTATGTGTTCAACGTCAAGTATTTGGGCTGTGTGTTCAGATTTCAAAATCAGTGGGCTGTGTGTTCACCTCAAAGTTCGAGTTGTGTGTTCAACGTCAAGTGTTTGGGCTGTGTGTTCACCTTAAAGTTCGAGCTGTGTGTTCAACGTCAAATGTTTGGGCTGTGTGTTCAGATTTCAAAATCAGTGGGCTGTGTGTTCACCTCAAAGTTCGATCTGTGTGTGTAACATCAAGTATTTGGGCTATGTGTTCAGATTTCAAAATAAGTGGATTGTGTGTTCGCCTCAAAGTTTGAGCCGTGTGTTCGACATCAAGTATTTGGGCTGTGTGTTCAGATTTCAAAATCATTGGGCTACGTGTTCTACTCTCAACAAGTGTATGTTGTGCGTTCATAATCAATTTACTGGCTGTGTGTTCAGAAATTCAAGTGATTGAGCTGTGTGTTCAAAATGCAAACAGTGTGTCCTAGGCTAAAGTGTTCAGAACAAGCTATGTGCTAGAATGAGCAGATAAGCATAGCAAAAGCGTGGAATGCACGGAGAATGCAGACTACATTACACATGGCAGAAAGTGTAAAAGTGAAGTACATACCTCCTGTGCCTGATGGGAGAGGTGGGACTCCGGCTCCCGCAATAAAAGATCCACCGGTGCTCGATCATCGAAACCAGTGAAATGATAGAAAACTGTCTGAGGGAAGACATGTGTCGGAGGATCGTACTTCTCAGGGATAAATGGTCGAACCCTCAGAGGCAGAGCCATAATATCCGGATCATCTCCGGCGCCTGGAGGACCTCCACCTTGAGGAAAGTCATCGGCCATTTCGAAAAATCTGCAAAAATGAGCAAAAATGAGCAAAATGAGCCAAAATTGGAAAAAGTCAACAAAAGTCAACTCTCGGGAAATAAAAAAGTCAACTCCCGAGAAAATCTTCCAAATGTTGAGACAAACTCACCTCAAGTGGCGAAAATGAAGAAAGAAGCTTCGAAATCAAAATCTAATCGGTTCAAAGTGAAGAAAATCAAAAGATTTCATGAAGCAACTTTGCATGGGGCGTTGGAAAATGCGTATGGAGCGCAGATCGGAGAGGGGAAATGCTCTAGGAAGGTAGATGAGACAATTTCGGAGCTGGAGTTGTGAGGAAAAGTGCTTTGGATAAGCACATTTAAAGAAACAAGAGTAAAAGACCAAACTGCCCCCGAATTTGGGTTAGGGGGTCGGTCGACCACCTTTTGTGGCAGGCCGATCACCACCTTTTCAAAAACCTGGTCGGTGGTGTTCCCAAGGTGGCCTCCAAGGTCTCTGCAAATTTTGGTGATGATTGGAGTCTCCGGGACCCGAGAAAGTACAAGAAAAGTGCAATTTTCGTCGCGAAATCCCTCCGCGGGAACTTCAACTCCAACTTTCGATGCGTGTCTTATCGTTACTCGTCAAGAGCGAGGTGTATCCTTTTTGAATATGTTATGACCCCTCCGGGAGGTAAACTGGAGGTCGCGATTGAGTCGCCCTCGTCAAAAACTTGCATTTCTTTGCTCGTTGTTTTGCGACAAACATGAATTATAGTTTACACTTGTTCTGCATTGTTGGGCACGTCACTTGCATTCTCATGCACACTACTTGCACTGTTGTGCACGTTTCACGGGTATTGTCATACCCTCATGCTTAACCTGCGTTGTCGCGCACGTTTCTTCCCGCATTGCGATGCACTCACCCATCGACACCACGTCTGTCTGCATTCGATATCACGTTGAACATATGTTGCTAACTATGTTGTGCTTGTTAAGTTTCTCTCTTTTACAGGCATGATATTATATGTACGGTTCATTTGAGGTTGGTGCGACCAGAGGAACCGCGCAGGTATTGTATCTTCTCCGTGTGAGACGTGGCGAGAATTGAATAATTCTCCGCATTTCATAACTGCATGATATGTAGTCGTTGCTTTGCATTCTTGCTTAAAACTGTTGCATCTATTGTGAATATGTGCTTCATTACATCTTGCTGCATTTGCATGATCATGAGGTACCTTCAGCTTCTCGCATTGTCAGTTGCATTTTGCCCCCTGCCTGCGGGCACGCCTGCGGGCACATCTCTGTTTATCTAGCCTGTTTGTCTAAGTCTTCGGCCTTGTCAAAAATGGGTCGTCTCTAGGTTTTGACATTCACTCCCGTCACTTATGACTTCCGAGTTCTGTCAAACAGGGGCAACTATAGACACCCCATTTTTGACCGACCTTAAGACTCAGACATCACTGATTGAGCGCTTGGTGATATTATATATTGTGCTTGTTCTGAGGTTTCAGAGTCTCGGCTGCGAGCCTTGCCTCCGGACTTCCAGACTCTTTTATGCTTTACCTTGGTTTGCGAACCAGGTCCCGTTTTCTCCGTTTTCTCTTCCCGAAGGGAGGGAGAGGTCTTGTAGACCATCTCTCAGTGGCCGTAGGCTACGTTTTGTGGTCGTAGGCCATTTTTCCCGTTTGGAGCTCGGTTTCTAGTTTTTTGGAGCCGTCGACCGTGTGCCTCGGTTCGGGACCGCTTAGCCACCTCCGTTTGCTCCGATTTTTGGCACACACATTGTTTCCTCCCTTTTGAGGAACACTATGCGTGGTCGTACGCCACCTCCGGTGCTTCATAGTCAGTTTTCGGGGCCCCAGACCCCGCGTTTCGGCCTCTGAACCTTCGTTTTGCATCCGTCTTGGCCCATTTTTGGCAGGGGCCCTATTTTCATGGCTAGGAAGGTGGTGGTATGGTGGGAGGCCACCTTTTCTTCTGAAAAACCAGCTTTCCCCTTTTTCTCTCTCCTCCAGCCGATTTTTCTTGCAAAAAGCTGGTTTTTCTTACTTTTGAGCCACAATTTCTGGTTTTTCACACCACCATTGTGTTGTGCTCACCTGGGAGGCCACCAATATGGTAGGCCGACCAGTTTTCTCTTCTTGACCCTTTTGAACCCCTCTAAAAGCTGGTTTTTCTCTCTCTTGGGTCACATTTTTTGGTTTTTCACCATAGGGCTGTATTATACTCATCTGGGAGGCCACCTTTCTGGGTAGGCCGACCAGCAATTTTTGTTGAACCTTTTGACCCCTGGTCGGCCGACCACCTTGAACCTTTTGAGCTGGTCGGCCAGATTTGTCTCTCTAGGTATGTTCCAACTATGCCAGCTGTTTCACACTTAACTCACTGTCCGAGGGCTTTGTCCTTGATATGGCCCCTTTAAAGGTGGTTTTGCCCCCTTTGCTTGGTTTCAAAAAGAGTTTGGCCCTTTTGGTCATGCTTCTTGAGGAAGCTTGACCCTTTTGGTCTAGCTTCCTCAAGAAGCTTGACCCCTTGACCCTCCATCTTGGCTTATCCAAGAAGCCTCACCCTTCTCCCTCTATATAACACACACTCCACCTCCATTTGCAAGGGTTAGAAGCTTTGGGCTGAGATATACACATACAACCTTCTATATCTATACTTCAAGCCTCCAAACATCCATTTTCTTGGATATTTTACACTACAACCCATAGCCTACCACCCCCACCATCCATTCCAGCCCCTTGAAGCTGATTTCCAGAGGTTGGGAGCTCACAATCTTGGACCAAAAGCTGCTGCTTTGCTGTGCTACAAGGGTAAATCCTCATTTATCCCCTTTTTGCATTATTTTTCTCTATTACTTAGCCCTACTTGCAAGCATTTTTGGGCTTCAACCCAAACTGAAAAGTGTCTTATTTTGACCCCCTCTTCAACTTTGTTTAAAGACACTTTGATGTTTGAGGTCTTCTACCTCCTCTTATCCTCTATCTCTAGTTTCGGGCTATTTTTTGCATCATGTTTTAGCCTTACTTGTGAACATTTTCGAGATTTGCTATAAACTGGAAAAAGTCTTGTTTTGACATCCTCTTCAAGTTTGGTTAAGGTCCCATTTCTTTTTGGGGTCATCTTCCCCCTATGCATGCTTCATCTCTTCATGATTAGGGCTATGCATTAGAGCACTTGCATTGGCCATGGCTTGACCTTTTAGCCACTGAAATCCAGTGGATTTTTAATGGCTTAGATGTATTTTCGAGGGCCAAAATCAGTGGGGGGTGACCCCCTCTCTCCTTGTCTTGTTTGGTGGTCTTGTTGGCCTTCCAAAGGGATCCCTTCTTGCATGCCTTGAAGTCACTTTCCAGGCCTTATTCTGAGGGTTTTGGGGCCTGTCTTGGCTCTGTCTGAGGCCTTTTTGGCCATGTTTTATGCCTATGATGCATGTGTGGAACAACCCTCCTCAAGGCCTTTCAAGAGGGCCTTCCCTTGCATGCTTTGTTGACTGATTTCAGGGCCTATTTGGTGGGTTTTAGGGCTGTCATAACCCATTTCCAGAGTTGATTTGGTCTTTCTAAATGTCTATCTTGTATTTGCTTAATAATCCCTTGTATGGCCCTCCAAAGGAGCTCATCATTTTTGCACATGTTGGCTGCATTTCAGTGGTTATTTGGGCATATTTTGACATGTTTTATTCATTGTTTTTGTCTGGTTTGATGATTTCTCATAGGCTTCATATATATGCCATGTAAACCATGCTTGCTAGTCAAAGTTGCATGCTATTTTAGTCCATCTTGTTAGCATCTTTTGGCCATGCTTTAAACTAGAAATGTGCATGTTTTGGGACTGCCTTGGCTCTGTCTTTGTGCTTCATGATCAAATAACGCTTGCTTTGCATAGTCATAAGTCAATACATGTGCCTAGCTTTGGGTTTCGGGGTTTGTTTCATGCATCGGGTGCCATATTTCCATGTTTCGAGACCATTTAGCATCATGTTTCAGTGCTGGAAATTACATGTTTGTATGCCATCTTTCATGCCTTGCCATGCCTTGTTAGAGTTGCATATTGTGCCTTAGGTTCGGTCCTCGGTTTTGCGTGCATGTGTGCACGCATTTTGGTTGTCTCATTTTCATCTAACGGCTACTGATGTGAGTGTGGCTGAGGTCCACTCATGTTGGTGTAAGTCCATTATGCATTGTGTATGCCATTTCATAGCATTGCGTATGCTAGGTTGTATGTTAGAGCATTGTGTATGTCATGTTGCATCGTGCATTGTGTATGCCATTTCATAGCATTGCGTATGCTAGGTTGTATGTTAGTCGCATTGTGTATGCCATCTCATTTGCATTGTGTTTGGGATAGGAGTTAGCCCAAGCACGGGAAACGAGGGACGTTTCGTACTCCGAGTGACGGAATGTGTCTCAATTCCAGGTCGCCGACACTCCGGATTACCCATGATGGAGTTTAGGTCTTGTTATGTTTTCATGTGCATTCATTTCACATCGAGTCGTGCAATTCGACTCCTCGGCCATCATGCATCGAGATGCGTGATTGGTGGCACGAGGATCGAGGACTACGCTTCCTGAAGAGTAGTCAAGCATACATATGTGAAAATACTTTGCCATGTCCCTTTCTTGCACTCTGTTGCAGCAAATCAAGAATCAACAGCTTTCTAAAGCCTTACACAGCATTCCGAGAACAATTGCAAACAGAGGCAAACTGAGGCATCGCAATGGATTTCCGCACAAGGCAACTTAAGCATGCATCATTCATCATTCGGAACAGAGCTGAGGCGGTCCATGGATTTGCATGCTAATTTACCTGCTTTCCTAGATTAATTTGTTAATTAATTAGGATTTTGTATTTATTCGGACTGCACTATTTATTCGGACTGTTTATTATTTATTTGAACCCTCCGAGCGAGGGCACAACTATAATAAGTGTGCGTGCGTTTGATGTATGTCTTCCAACCCCACGTTTTTCTCTCTTTTATTTACCAGCTTATGATGGTTAGATTAGGGCACGTTTCAATTAGCATACAGTATGATAGCATGTTTGCATTCATTCATCTGTTTTGCATGCACCGGGCTCGGCGCATCATACTAACTGTATTGTACTTCAATTCCGAGTTGAATACATGTTATCCGTTGTATTTCATATGCCATGTTTAGAATAGCCGAGCCTATTCTAGTTGCATTCTGTATGTGTTGCATTAGCCATCTTAACATGAACTAGGATAATGCATTTGATTACTAACTAGTTTTTGTTTTGGCTTGGAGTACTAGGTAAGCTCTTATGCTTTAGCATCTTGTATGCGTGTGAGTGTTGCCATATTAGCATGCTTACCATGAGACTATATGCTTATGTGATATATTTGCCTGAATGCCTGTGGGTGAAGGTTATGTTATTTGAATTGGAACAATGCATTGAATGCGAGTTTTAAGCCCACTTGGAAGTGGCAAAACCATATTTTCTAAGCCCACTTGAGGGTGGCAAAATTCATGTCTTAGCCTACTTGCGGGTAGCATCATCAAACCATTTTCAAACAAACAAACATGAAATGTTTTGTTCCAATTTAGGCAATTTGGTCTATACTTGTTTGCTGTGCGCATAGCATAGTAAATCTAGGCTAATAATCAGAATAAGAACGCATAATGTTTTCAAAACTAGATATCATGGTTAGTAGAGGCCGATCTTTGATCGGGTGAGCGGGGGTGCTCACGAAGTGACCTTCCCTAATCGTACCCAAGTTCCCGAGCCGAGGCAACTTTGGTGATGACGGGCACGTGGCCTTAGGCAACGAGTCAGGGTTTCCTAAATTCCCCCAAAATAAATATTTAGGTGGCGACTCTGTATCTGGCAAAGCAGTCCATGTTTGGCACTTCTTTCTAAAAAATCTATTTTCCAAAACGATTTGCCAGATTTGGACTCTTTGATGATTCATCGGTCTTGTATTGCACTCTGCGAGATTAGTTACAGGACCGTGACACCGATTGAGTCCGAACTGTAGCATGAGGCCCAAGGGCGCGTCTACACTAAGTCCTCTTCCACAGTCGTCAAATCATCTGTCCTCTGCTTAAATCCATCCCCTCGGATTACACACAGTCCTGCCCTCTCTGGCAATTCTACATTTGGCTCAAACTGGCCTGTTGACAGAATGTAATCACTCAGATTGTAGGCTTTCCCATCGAAAATCCCAGACTGCTCAAATTCTGACTCAACAATCCCACTCTTCTCTGAAGTCTCCTCTGCTCTGTCTTCGACAGTCACCACCATTGGCTCAGGTTGGGTTCTGGAGATGTTCAGCATGCACAAATCAGTGCAGTCAGGAAGGAACTCCTCCGGCTTAGGTAGGTGGGAAGGAGTGATAAAGATGCTAGGATCGTAAGACACGACCCCGGTCTGGATGAAGTTGATTCTTTTGGGAGGTGGAACTCGGTTGTGTGTAGGGAGCGGGTTGGTTGTGACATTGGGTTTTTCTGGAGGCAGGATTACTTGTTTGTCAATGAGATCTTGAATCTCATGACGCAGTCTGAAACATTGGTCAGTGTCATGACCATGTTGTTGGTAATATACGCAATATTTGGCTGGGTTGTGAGTGGGGGGAAGTGGATTCGGTAATGGCCTCGGCTCTAGGGACTTTAGATGCCCTTTCCTGATTAGTACCCCTAGAGCCTTGGACAGGGGCATATACAATGGGGTGAAGGTTCTTTGACCTCGGGGTTGGAATTTGGCTGTTTGTGTATTACTTTCGAACGGGCCGGAGAATGGCGTAGCTGCCATGGGTCTTGGAAGGGGAGGGGGAATGGTGGTGACTGTGCTCACCTCCGAAGCTCTTACAGTTGTAACGCCGCTCGGGCCTGCATTATTGTTGCGATTGAAAGTTCTTCTGGGTTACTCCCGATCATTATCAATTAAACCCTACTTCAAGGCATCCTCGATCTGTACTCCCATCTCATGCAGATCTGAAAAGGTAAGGAAAGGGAGCACGATCATTTTCTGCATTACTTTAGGTTGGAGATTGCGCACAATCATCCGGATTTGATCTTTATCGGTTGGCCTTAGAGTCATCATCGAGGCCTTTGCCCTCCATCGGGTAACGAATTCCGAGAAGCTCTCTTTAGGCTCTTGCCTGGTTGTCTCAAGATCACGGGTTGTGATCTCGATTTGAGTGTTGTAAGAGTATTGCGCAATGAAGACCTCAACCATCTCATCCCAACTTCTTTTGACATCATCTTCTAATTTTGCGTACCAGATAGCGGCGACACCCAACAGGGTCCGGCCGAATAAAGATAGCTTCTATAATCTGGTAAGGCCCATCTTCCTTAAGATGTCGGAAAACAACCGTAGGTGTACCATAGGATCCCTGGATCCGTCGAACCGGTCGATGTGCGGCATCTTGAATCGGTCCGGCGGCGTCACAGCTGCGTCGGTATACCCATCTTCAATATCAGGGATGGTCTTGACTCCCTGGGATTTCTTAAACAGCTTTTCAAGCTTGCTCAACTTCAATGCTGTGGAGTTTGTCTCGAACTCAAAAGGTGAATCCGGCAAGTTGATCAGTGTTTTTGACAACTGGGGTAAGATCTGGGGTAGAGTCTGGGGGGGGGGGGAATCGAGGGCGGAGGTGCCCCTGTGGGAATGTCCGTATCTTCCTGGACATTAGTCGTCTCCCCGAGTGCTGGAGCTCCTGCTGGGGGAGGAACTTGTTGTGAAGTAGACGCGCCGCTTTGTTATTACAGTCTGGTGATGAGCTCAGCCTTCTGCAGGAGTTTCATAGTTTCCTGCATCTGACGCATCATTGCCTCTATCCCTGACGTATTCTACTGATCCATTTGACTGACTGGTATGTGTATCTCTGTGGCAACAATTGAGACCACAGTCCTACTGTCCACTGATGGGGTAGAACACTGCTCTGGCGACCTCTGTTCAATACACCGTGCTTTTTTGGCCTTCGTCTGAAAACCAGGGGTAGAGAATGAAATACTGGTTGTCCGTCAACCAGATCCTCAGATCGATTGAGTCGGCGACCTCTTGTCCAGAGTACTTGGGGAATATCTGTTGGGTCGGAAGCAATCGTGCTAAACTATCCCTAGCAAAAAAAAAAGATAAATAAAGCAATAATAAGGAAATAAACAACCGGACAAACGGACAGCATAACGACTTAAATAAACACACAACACATAGTTGGGCATCACGACACACGGTTGATAAGCGGAAAATACTGTTCTCAACACTGATCATTATTCCCAAATCACTGTCCCAAAACTGAATCTGATACCCGCAGATATTACTGATTCTCAAGAATACTGATACTGACACCCGTAGGCCTGACGACCAGACTTGCAAACTGGTATATGCATTCCCTGTAGAGATACACTCTAAAAGCACATAACAAATAGATGAGAACCAAAACACCTCTATGTTGGGGTAGGGTTTCCCTGTCCTATTTTGTCAGGAGCTAGGGCTTCACTACGCACACAGTGGTTTCGAACAACCTAGATCGACTAAGCAACCTGTCCTAATTTGGAATGGTCACTATGGATTCCGAATATGCACTAGGTCGAATGGTCAAAAGGGTGCCCTGGTAAAACCAGGGTTTGTGTTCCCATACTGGCAGAGCCCACAACCGGTCAACCTTATGACATGCTTTAACAAAGCAAGCCTCCAGCAAACCGTTCAGGAATAGCAGACGGCAAACACAGTGTCCTAGGCGCACCAATGCAAATGCAATGCAAAGAAACGCATAAGTGTGATTAAAACAAGATATCATGCGTTCGAGTCAAGCTCTCTAGATCCCCAGCAGAGTCGCTAGAAACTATGGACGCGCCCTCGGGCCTCAAATTGCGTGCCACAGTTCAGACTCGTTTTGTCACGGTTCTAAATATCGAACCAAAGAGTCTAAATCCGGCAAATCGTTTTTGAGAAAACAGATTTTTAGAAAAGAAGTGCCAAACATGGACTGCTTTGCCAGATACAGAGTCGCCACCTAAATATTTTATTTTGGGAAATTTAGGAAACCTTGACTCGTTTGCCTAACGTGTCCGTCATGATGAATAAATTACAAAAATTACAAAAATTACCATCAACCAAATGAACACAACAATCAAATTCAAAATCCAGAATAAATAACCCAATTGAACCAATTAAAAAAGATGAATCTTCACCATTAATTAATAAAAAGTATGATGAATCTGCAACAAAATTCAATGAAACAAAAATACCTAAAACTTACAGGACATGAGATAAGACAACCCAACCACGCATATGATCAAATAAACAATCCGCTTCTTGGCTTCCTCAGCCAGGTCCCGAACCGTCACAGCCGGCTTTTGGGTGCTCATTTTGGACCCCAAGATTCAATCTTTCACACCACAAAACTCATCAAACATACATAATAATCAATGTGCCTCCCTATGACCCTCAATTCTCTTCCAATCAATGTTCCTCTCTATAACCCTCAATTCTATAACCCATATGAAAAACAATTCAAAAAGAAACACTAAAATTTTGAAATTCATTTTCCAAAAAGAACATATCAAACCCATTACCAAACTCAAGCAAAAACGAAAAACACTGTAACCCAAATCCAAGAGGAGAGAAACCCACAAAAATATCATGGATTGTAAATTTGTAAGTTGTAGTTTACCTCTAAATGGTTGCGATGTCGTCGCAAGAGGAGGGAGGCAAAACAGGAGAGCGAGAGAAGAGAGTCGGTGATCGGTGGTCAAGAGGAGCGATGATAGCAAGAGGCAATGAGAGGTGCTCGGTAGTCGATGAGTGGCGATGTCGTTGTGAGAGGAGGGGGAGAGAGAGAGGAGGGTATGAAAGAGAGAGGATTTCTCTAAAATGAGAAAGATGAAGGATTTGGGCAAAGATGAAAGAGGAGAGAGTTTGATGAGTGTGGGTCTCTCTTTTGTAGGGAGTGGATGGGTGTGTTTTGAAATTTGAAAATTGGAAAAGTAAGGTGTGACAGATGAGGATGGGTGGTTGCAAAATTTGTGTGTTTTAGGGGGTAAGTTCTAGAGTGAGTGTCACGACCCAAACTTGCCCCTATAGGTTTAACGTCGCAACCGGCCAGTAATCCTTGGATTACCAAAGGCCTCTTAACAAAATAACATGTAATTAGGGGCTGCGGAAGCAAATAGCAATTAAACAACTTCTATTGAGCTGTGCAGACTTATATGAGACAGGGAAAAAATTTAAAACTTTATATACATATATACACATATTAGATAAAGAGGGACTTAGCCCTATTTACAAAATACTCAAGACTTGTCTAACCAATCAAGAAAACAAAACTTAAACTTTAAATCACGTAGCTATAGTCACTTGACATATCCGGAACCTCTACGGGAGGCACATAGGTTGGCTGACAAAAACATATTCCAGGCAGATGCCTTTAAGCCTGGTCACGCGTCTGTTCACCTACATACATAAATAATACAGTGAGCTAGAGCTTAATGAATAATAATAGAGTAAAAGGTTTTAATGAATGATGTCCATATCGAATTTAGAATCAGATTTCACATCTCTTATCAAATCAGAAGCATAGTCATGTTCCTGTTCATATTCGTATAAGAAATAGAGTCATATTCATATTCATATTCAAATAATGTGTGGTACTTCCTTTAGCGTAGCATATCATGTTGGTTAAGCATATCAAGTTCCATAATGGAACCTCCGATACCGGGTAACATATTTCATATGTGGGCCACGGTATTGTTTCTCCCGGGCGAGGGCCTGTGCCACGGTATTGTTTCCCCCGGGCAAGGGCCTAGGCCACGATATTATTTCCCCTGGGTGAGGGCCTGGGCCACAGTATTAATCCCCAGGCTAGGGCCTCATGACCATAAGCCACAGTATTATGTCCCCTGGGCGAGGGCCTTTGCTAAAAAACAGATCAGACAGATCACAAATCAGGCAGACAATAGCGCGTGACCTACACAAACACATAACATATACACATCGAAACACAATATCAATTCTTTGATAAAGCTTGACTTTTCTTGTCTTTTTCTACCCAAGTAGTCCGAGATTCTACTACGTGTATTCTTCCTTTAGTTAAATGAATCAGATTCTTATTTCACATATCCTTTCATTACTAAATCATTCTTTTCTGAATAAACTAATTCCTCACTTGGCTTCTTAATCAAGTATCACTAAGTTAATGACTTATTCTTTAATCAACTAATTAATATTGATTGTTAACTTATTAATCCTTATAGAGCCATAAAACATGTCTAGAATGCTTTGGAAAGAGATGAGAATAAAAATGTGAATTAAATGCGATTTTTCAAAATATGCTAAAAATAGGGTCTTCGCTCGAGCGCCACTTTGGTCGCTCGAGCGGACTGTAAAATTTGAAAAACTTCTGGGAGCTCGATTTTCACGCTCAAGCGAGACTTTCCTCACTCGCGCGTGTCACGACCCGCTCCCCGTACCCAAGGGTTAGGCATCGTGATGGCCAGTAACCAAGGTTACCTCTGGCCAAATCTTTAAACAATTTAATAAACGCAAGCGGAAGAAATATTTAAATAAGGGTACTAAAATAATCATTGGAGCTTCTATTTTTATTACAAAAGGTATTGACCAAAAAGGCCGATTTTTACATAAAAAAAATACATCAATAAAAGTGCTTTGTGCCTACTCCAGACGCTGGTCCCGACATGCCACCTGAAAGTGGTAAAAAACTATAAGCTCATGGCAGAGTGAGAAATATTATACTAAGAGTATAAGGCATAAAATTCACCATGGATAATTAGTTAGGCCAAAAGAGCTTGATACATATAATACGAAAATCATTTGATATATACTTCAGATCATATAATATGAAAATCACTATACAACCATAACCACGGTACATCACTAAGTGCCAAGCACTACACTGGTCGATGGATCCACGACAAACACTGGACCACAAAGTGGTCAATCACTAAGCCAATGGTTATTTAAGTCTCCCAAGGCATGAGACTCACTAAGCCAATGGTTAGTTAAGTCCCCCAAGGCATGGGACTCACTAAGCCAATGGTTATTTAAGTCCCCCAAGGCATGGGACTCCCGTGGTGGTACTTACAAAACATATTTTCATATAAGGTCATAGCCAAATATTCTTTAAGAGTAAAACAAACACATCCATGGGTTTCTTTTTAAGCAAATAGGGTTCATAAAATAATCTACGTAACTGAAACCTTTATAAAATATAACTTTTATTAATATACTAATAAAATATAGCTTTTATAAAATAGATTTTGGTAAGTCAAAACATACATAAAATACGTTTTGGAGACTCAAAGTATAATATAACTCACCTTAACTTTAATACATTACTCTTTATTTTCACCATCAAAGACCCTTTTAGCTTCCACTATTCTTTCCTTCCTTTCCTCTCTTTTCTTTCCTTTTCTTTTCTTTCTCTCTTCCTTTCTTTTTCTTTCTTCCTGCCGTTTTCTCCCCCAGGCGCCTATAAACCTGCCGTTTTCTCCCCCAGGCGCCTCCGTATTTATAGGGGGGAAAAGGCACTACGTGGCAGATTCAGTAATAATTATATAGATTCGTTCTTATCCTTAATAGATATTTAAGATAATTACTCTTTGACTCAATATTTTAATATAATTATATAAATAATTTAATTTTTAATTAAATTACACTTTATTATTTACCAACATAAAATTAATTATTTATTTTACTTCCACACCCATTATTATTATTATTTATATTATCTATATTATTATTATTTATATTTTGACCCCTAAACTTTTAATAATTATATTATTTTACAAAATTACACATAATAATATATAATAAATTATATATATTCTTAACTGAGATTAAATAATATTAGTATAAATTCTACATAATAATGAAAAATCTGGGTTGTTACAATCTTTCCTCCTTTTAAAATTTCGTCCTCGAAATTTGTTATATGTAAGCTATCCGCTGCGCACTCTGATAAATATATATTAGATGATTAATTTGATAGAAAATAGTACCTCAAAAAAAAAACTTTACCAAAAATTACTCACTGTTTACTTGTCAAAAATTAGTTTGGACCAAAATGAGAAATAATGGGTGACTTAAAAAACTTTTCACTCGTATTATTCATGATAAAAATAAATAAATGGAAAGAAAATGAGACCACAATGACAGAATCATATGTGAGAGTTGAAAAAAATTTGAGATAAACTTTTCATTGATTGGAAATAATTTCAAAATTAGTATCTTTATAATTTGAACCCACTTTTAAAAACATCAAAATAAATTTTTTTTTTCAATACTGAACTGAAAATTATATGTATTTAATTATATTATAATTTTGGTAAATGCTTGAGCCCGACACCTTTCATTTCTTGTCCTTCTTTTACAAATATAAATTATATCTAATATCCTTTACAAATTAAGCACACAAAAAAAAAAATTATTATATATGTAATCATATAAAATTATAATATAATTAAATCGACGAAAAAAATATAATAATTCGGTATTAATTACCCGTTATCCCACTTCTTAAATGTGCGTGTGTCCTATGCTCCAATGATGATTTTTAATTTTATAAACCATTGCTCTGATACCATTTGTCACGACCCGCTCCCCGTACCCAAGGGTTAGGCATCGTGATGGCCAGTAACCGAGGTTACCTCCGGCCAAATCTTTAAACAATTTAATAAACGCAAGCGGAAGAAATATTTAAATAAGGCTACTAAAATAATCATTGGAGCTTCTATTTTTATTACAAAAGGTATTGACCAAAAAGGCCGATTTTTACATAAAAAAAATACATCAATAAAAGTGCTTTGTGCCTACTCCAGACGCTGGTCCCGACATGCCACCTGAAAGTGGTAAAAAACTATAAGATCATGGCAGAGTGAGAAATATTATACTAAGAGTATAAGGCATAAAATTCACGGTGGGAAAGTAGTAAACGGTGCTATTCCAGCTCTGTTTGAAGAAGGGAGGCATGCATGCTCGCTTCGGTTCCTCGCTTTGGAAGGCCTTCCGGTTGCTCTTTAGAGGCTCTGTTTGCAGGGTGTCTTCCAGTGCTTGCGGCTGGACCTTACCAAAACACTGCAGGGGTAGTCACCAGTGGCCTGCCGGCCAGGAAAGGAGATCTTCCGGCCAAAGATGGTCCATTGCTGGCCAAGGGTGGCATACTGCCGGCCATCAGTGGCAGGCTGCCGGCCATTGGTGTGCTGTGACACCAAACTGCAACGAAACAAAAAATAGAGAAAATGGAGGGTTTCCCAAGAACATGTACGCACCATGGCACTCCAAATCACCTCAAAACATCAAGGGAGAGGCCTAGTTGGATCCACGACCATCAATCACGCATCCCGATGCATGATGGCCAAAGATCCAACTTGTGCAAATCAATATGAAAATGAATGCACAAATAAAACAAGTAAAGCCTAGAACTCTAACATGAATCATCAAGAGCTTTAACGACCGAGAATTGAGACACGTTCCATCACTTGAAGTATAAAACGCCCCTCGTTCCTCGTGCTCGGATTAACACTTAATCCAAGCAATGCAACACATAAACATGGAAAACATGCAACATGACCTAAATGTGCAAACATGCAACTAACCCAAGCATGCAACAAGCATATAAGCATAATGGGAGGTGACGACCTTGGACAACATGACAAAATGCAACATAAACATGTGAGCATGCAAGGTATGCAAAGCTAAACAAGTATGCGACAACATACGAAATGAAACAAGCATGCGACAACATGGTAAGATGGGCTTACACCAAAGATGGACGGCTCTCAACTAGGTCCAAATCAGGAGCCAAAGCGATGAATTAAGCCACACAACACACTCAAGCATGCAAAATGCGAAAGGTTCAACAAAGGGGCCTAAAAGGGCAACTCTCAAAAGTGCCTAAGAAGTGACAAATGTGCAAGTGTAACAACACTATATGCATTGAAATGAGATGATAAATGATGCAAAATCATTTAAATAGCTCAAGGATAGCATGCGTGAATCACCGAAACACGAAGCTTGCAAGGCCAATTACACTATAGCTATTCGAAGCATGAAGGATATGGCAAGGGCAACCCGAAACAGTCCTAGTACATACTATATGAGACTAAAACATGCATGGAAGTAAGCCAAAGCAAGCTAGCATACAATGCTAAAACATAGGACATGCAAGGCTACAAAAGAGGCAATGCACTACACCTATGAGAACCAATCATGGCATGACTTGGACAACCAAAAATAAAGTTACATCATGGTATATTAGGACCCAAAATGTACTGAAATGATGAGCCAAAGGCTTAGGCTAAGTGGCATGCACAAAAATCCATTCTTGAAGCATAAAGCACAAGCTATACAAAGCATTCAAGGCATGTCAAATGCAAGTGAACAACAACATTTCATGGACTGAAATAGCATGTGGAATGAGGGCAAGGCATGCAAACATCACATGTATGGCATAATAGGGGCCTCAAAACCCAAGACTAGCCTAAGCATTTACACTATAGCTATACAAAGCATGAGTGATATGGTCATGGCAGCCCAAAACAGTCCTAGAACACTTCAAAATAAGCATAAAATCATGTTTGAGCGAAGCCAAAATATGCTAGTATGATGAGTCAAAACATCATGCACAAAGGGCTAGTAAACAAGATTTGTTCTACACCTATATGGAGCATGCAAAGGATGATCAAACCAACTATGTATAGGGTCATAACATGCCAAATGATAACCAAATACATGCTGAAATGTAAACCAAACTGTAACAAGCCCGCGGGGGACCTCACTACAGCTCGGACTCGATTCGTGTCACGGTTCTAAGTCTGAACCAAAGAGTCCAAATCCGGCAAATCGTTTTGAGAAAAACAGATTTTTTTGAAAGAAGTGCCAAACATGGACTGCTTTGCCAGATACAGAGTCGCCACCTAAATGTTTTTTTAATGGGAAATTTAGGAAACCCTGACTCGGTGCCAAAGGCCACGTGTCCGTCATCACCAAAGTTGCCTCGGCTCGGGAACTTGGGTACGATTGGGGAAGGTCACTTCGTGAGCACCCCCGCTCGCCCGATCAAAGATCGGCCTCTACTAACCATGATATCTATTTTTGTAAACATTGTGAGTTCTTATTCCGGTTATTAACCTAGATTACTATGTGATGCGCACAGCATACAAGTATAGACTGGATCGCCTGAATTGGAACAAAACATTTCATGTTTGTTTTTGAAAGATGGTTTGCTACTCGCAAGTAGGCTTAAAGATGCAGATTTTGCCACCCTCGGGTGGGCTTAGAAAAGATGGTTTTGCCACTATCTAGTGGGCTTAAAACAAATATTTGATGAATTGTCCCAATCCAAACAACCCAACCTTCACCCACAGGCATTCAGGCAGTTATATCATATAAGCAATTAGCCTCATGGTAAGCATGCTATTCATGGCATTCACTCACACACATGCAAGGATGCTAAAGCATAAAACTCACCGAGTACTCCAAGCTAAAAAAAGAAGTTTATTAGAAATCATGCATGATCCTAAATATACAGAAATGCCTAATGCAACACATGCAAAAATGCAAACTATAGCAGGCTCGGCTATTCTAAACATGGCATATGAAATGCTACAACTAACATGTATTCACTTTGGAATTGAAAGTACAATGCAGTTAGTATGGTGCGCCGAGCCTGGTGCATGCAAAAACAGATGAATGATGCAAACATGTTATCATACTGTATGCTAATTGAAATATGCCCTAATCTAACCATCATAAGCGAATAAATAAAAGGGAGAAAGACGTGGGGTTGGAAGACATACAACACACACACGCACACTTATTACAGTTGTGCCCTCGCGCAGAGGGTCCGAATAAATAATACAGTCCCAAATAAAAGAATATTACAGTCCAAATAATATACAAATTCCTAATTAATTAACAAATTAAATAAGAAAACTGTAAAACTGGCATGCAAGCCAGGGACTGCCTTGCTTCTGATGAATGATGCATGTCTGGGCTGCCTTGCGCGGAAATCCACCGGGATGCCCCAATTAGCCTCTGTTTACACCTTTTCTTGAAATGCGTGCCAAGCCCCGAAAAGTTTGCTGATTCTTCATTTTGCTGCAACAGAGAGCAGGAAAGGGGCATAGCAATATATTTTCACAAATATATGCATACCTCGATCCTCGTGCCACCAATCACGCATATCGAGGCATGGTGGCCGAGGAGTCGAATTGCACAATTTAATATGGGATGAATGCACATGAAAACACAACAAGACCTAACTCCATCATGGATGATCCGGAGTGTCGGTGACTGGGAATTGAGACACGTTCCGTCACTCGGAGTACGAAACGTACCTCGTTTCTCGTGCCCAGGCTAACTCCTATTCCGGACATGATGCAATATGCATGATATGCATGAATGCAACTAAGATACAGCCTAGCATGCACAATGCTATGAAAATGAGATGTCTCGAAATGCGTGCACAAGGGCACGCAAACCGAGGAAATGACAAAATGCGATCTAAATGACATGGAAATGTGATAAGGGCTTACACTAACATGAGAGAGCCTCAGCCACGCTCACATAAGAGGCCGATGGATGAAAATGAAGTGCCTCGAAATGCGTGCACACGGGCACGCAAACCGAGGCGATGACATACGCAATGCAATGGCATGGAAATGGCATATAGAATGCAACATGGACTTATACTAACATGAGAGAGCCTCAGCCACACTCACATAAGAGGCCGATGGATGAAAATGAAGTGCCTCGAAATGCGTGCACACGGGCACGCAAACTGAGGCAATGGCATACGCAATGCATTATGGCTAAAATGGCATATAGAATGCAACATGGACTTATACTAACATGAGAGAGCCTCAGCCACACTCACATAAGAGGCTGATAGATGAAAATGAAGTGCCTCGAAGTGTGTGCACACGGGCACGCAAACCGTGGTAATGGCATATGCAATGCAATATGGCAAAAATGGCTGAGGCGAAAACACACCCGATGCATGGGATCTCTCCCGAAATGCAAAATTAGGCACGTAGAATGAACTACAGCTATACAAAGCATGCATAATTGGTACATGAAATGAAAAGACAGAAGCAAGGCAGCCTCAAACTAAGCATTTTTACAGTACAAATCATGGCCAAACAGCAAGCAAAGATAGGGCAACAATGGCATGCAAAAATGGCCCTAAACACGAGATTATGAAGCAACTCATAGCTTCTAACTCCAAATAGGTTAGGGCCCTTCAACAAAGTTGAAGAGGGGCCCAAAATATGATGTTTTCCAGAACTATAAAAACCCCAAAAACAAACACAGGTATGGCTGCACTCCCATGCAAGAAAAAGGGCCAAAAGGTGGCCAAAGAGGCAAGTGGTATATGCAAAGCCCAAACTGAAAAATTCCCTTCTACAACATTGAAGAGGGACCAAAAATATGACTATTTACAGAACTGTAAAAACTCCAAAACAGTATACAAACATGCTAGAAATGCAATGCAAAATGAGGCTCAAAAGTGGCTATAACACAAAGTATGCAAAATATTCATCAAACAGCCAAAGACCCTTAATGAAACATGTTAAGAAGGTCAAAATAAGACTATTTCTAGGCCTGTAAAAAGACCAAAAACAGAAGCATGATAGGCTGCCAAAGCATGCAAGAAAATGACATTCAATGAGGATATTGAAGCAAGTGCAATATGGAGGGCTCAAACCGGGTCGAGCCTTAATGAAACAAGAAAATGAGCTCAAAAAAATGACCTTTTCAGTTTTGGTCAGAGCTCAAATCAATAAGAATGTATGGCTTACAAAAGGTGCAAGAAATGGACCAAAAAGGGGGAAATGCTACTCACCCTTGAAGACCAATGCTTTTGTTGCTTCTTGGACCAACTTTGATGACTCTAAGCTGCTGGAGTTCCTCCCCTTGCTGCTGAAATGGGGTAGTGATGGTAGAGCTTGAAGATGATGAAGAAATGGAGCCCAAAACTTGAAGGAAATGGGGTGATATGTATGTATATGCTCCAACCAATCCTTCTAACCCTCTTTCTTGAGTTGGGAGGCTAGAAAAAAATGCAAGAGAGGGAGAGAAGACTCTAGGCCAAAAGTGGAGCCAAAATGAGCCTCTTGTTCCCCCACAAAATATCCCCCGGATATAGATATTTTCTGGGGGAAACAGCTGTACAGCTGTAAAGTGTGCACTGCAAGGAATATGGCCGGCCAAGTATTTTTGTTGTAGGTGGTCTGCCGGCCACCCCCCCTAGCCGGCCGGCCAAGGGTCAAAAAGGCCAAGTGGCTTTAGTGGCCGGCCACCACATAATGGTGGTCTCCCAGGTCTCCTCTTCACAATCCTGTGGTTCGAATTCGGAAACTCTAAAACAGGAGAGAGAACAAGCCATTTTGAGGAGGGGTTCAAAAGGTTCAAATGGAATTAATGGCCGGCCATAAACTTTTAGGGTCCTCCCATGTGTGTACAACACAAATATGTGGTTTGGGTTTGAAGAAAATGGCTCCAAGGTGTTCAACATTGGCTCGGAATGAGGGGTTCAAAAGGGTCAAGAAACATTAGTGGCCGGCCATGAACTTTTAGGGTCCTCCCATGTGTGTATATCACAAATATGTGGTTTGGGTTTGAAGAAAATGGCCCAAGGGTGTTCAACACTAGCTCGGAAGTGAGAAAAACGGGCGTCGGAGGGCGCCGGAGGAGCAAAAACTGGTTGTTGAAACAATTGCTGGCCTCCCACCCTTCAGTGACCTTCCCGGTGATGAAACAGAGGTACCTGCCAAAAATGAACGAAAACCGATGCCAAACGAATGCTCGGGGGCCAAAACACGCAGTTCGGGGTCCCGAAAATGGGCTGCCGAGCACAGAAAGTGGCGTTCGGCCACGAAGTGGGTCTCTCAGACCCCAGTGTCCCTTAAAAGGGAGAAAATAAGATGTCTGCCAAAAATCAGAACAAACGGAGATGGTTAGGCGGTCCCGAACCGAGGCACACGGCCAACGGTCCCGAAAAACCAGAAACCGGACTCCGAAATGGGCAAAATGGCCTATGGCCACAAAATGTAGCCCACGACCACTGAGAGATGGTCTACGGGACCTCTCCCTCCCCTCAGGAAAAGAAACAGAGAAAAACAAGTTTGGTTCGCAAACCGAGGCAAGGCACAGAAGAGGGTTTGGAAGTCCGGAGGCAGGGCTCACGGCCGCGACTCTGAAACTTCTGAACGAGTACATTATGCAACATCACCAAGTGCTCAATCGGTGACGTCTGAGTCTTAAGGTTGGTCAAAAATGGGGTGTCTACACAAACAAGCTAAAATGACATGGCATGGCATGGAGCATATGAAGCTAGTTTAGGGGATTTACATTACAAGTGCATCATGCAAGTATGAAGTGACAAAACCAGCCCAATACAGATTCATGGCATGGTAAAACATCACCAAAAATGAACTGAAATGGACTTAACAAAGACTATGCACACATGCTACTTTGATGAGCTATAAATGGAGTTACACCACACATGCTAGATGCAAGCAAGACATGACCAAACCAGCCTTGGACAGGGCCAAGCCAGGTCCTAGAAGTCACAAAAAAAGGCCTGGACCAAGCCTTAAAAATGCATAGAGGGATGGTCCTCTGGAAGGCCAAAAATGCAAGTAAAGAGAAACACAAAGAGAGGGGACTACCCCCTCTAATTTAGGACCTAAAAACCACACCTCTACCACTGAAATCCTTGGATTTTAGTGGTAGGAAGGCCAAACCAAGGCTAGTTCGGAGGCCTTAAGATATGGCTTAAAACAAAGCCAAACAAAGCATGCAAGGGGGCTACACACCCTAAACAGCAAAATGACCTTAACCAAACTTAAAAATCACTTAAAAAAAAGACTTTTTCCAGTTATAAGAAAAGCCTAAATCAATATGCAAAGAGGGATAAAGCAAGGTGCAAGAAAGTGCAAAAAAGGGGAAAATGCTCACCCTTGAATCGAAACCAGTAATTTTAGGGGGTGGAAGCTTGCTTTCAGACCTCAAGAAGATCTCCCAAGAATCTTGGTTCAATGGTGGTGGTGTATCTCTATGTGTTGTAGTGTAAAAATGCAAGGAAATCCAACTTCAAAGCATTAAACACAAACAATATAGAGAGAAAGGGAGTTTTTGCTCTTCAAAAACTCAGAACCTCTGTCAAAGAGGATGACATCCTCTTTATATAGAAGGATGAAAAGGCAAAGCTTCTTGAAAGGGCTTCGTCCCTCCATACACATGTATGGAGGGGAGCAAATGAAAATCCAGCTGGCTCAAAAGACTAGAGGAAAACTAGATGAGATAGGGGGGGTGCCGGCCATCAGCAATGGCCGGCAGTGGCTCATTGATGGCCGGCAGGAACAAGTACATGGCCGGCAGTGCACCACAGGGTCCACTCTGACAAGACCTAGTCAAGGTCCAAAAAAAATAGCAGAAAGGATACAGGGTCCGGGAAGCTCGAACCGGTGATGTTTCGCCGCGACAGTCGAGTACTCAGCGAGCAATCGAACTAGTTGTTGTGTGTACCTGCAAGCACAACCAAGTCTCGAGGACGATCAAAAATGGGTTGTCTACATTACCTTAGGATGAATTTTTCATAATTTTTAGCTTAAGTTTTGATATCTCACCAGGCTTTCTTCTTCCCTTTTTTTCCCTCCCTCTTAGTCTCTCTCAGCCATGCTCTGTTTTTTTTTTTTTTTTTTTCCACCCACACAAGACTTGATGATGTACATATATATTTGTTGCCTTAGACTTAACACACCAACATTCCTTTGTAATATATATAATTTATTAAAGGTAAATTAATATATCATTCACATTTAATTTAATTGGACATCATTTAATTTTAATTAATCTTAATTAGCCCAAACACAAATCCCACATAAATTAATTAGTCTAATTAACTTCCTTTAGAGTCCAATTAATTACATTTAAATTTATTAATCTAAATCAGATTTTAATCAAACTCCCAAAAAGGCTCCAAATTTTCGTCGCTTAAATTACATATTCAAATTGAACACCTCATAAATAAATTTAATTCGTAATAATTACAATTCTCAATCTTCATAATTTAATTAACTTGATTAACTCCAATTAGGATCCAATTAATCAAATCTCAATTTTACTAAACTGAATCAAATATTTAATTAAACTTCCAAATGGGTCCGTAATTAAGATTAAATTGATTCAACTTCTTAATTTCTAATTCCAAAATAAGTACTTAATAGAACCATAAATGAATCAACCTCCATAATTTTCGTAAAACCCAGATTAAATTGGAATAATTGGCAATTGTGACGCCCCAAATTTTTAGGACATCATAATAAGATTTAGAACTTAAAATCAATGTTGCCACCAAACATCACTAATATCCATTAATTAACAACCCAAAATTTGAAGTTTTCAAATTACAATTCTAATAAAACTTAAAATTAGTCTCGGTACACAAAAAAAAAAAAGAACAACTACGAAAGAAAAACTAGAGAAAACTAGGAAATATAGGAAATGGTTTGTGGAATTTGGAGACTCTTCAAGCTAACCAAAGCTGAATGTCACCTTGCAAGGCCTTGGTGTTTCCTTCGTTTTCTTCGGTACCTGGCATAAAACGCCAGGGCAACGAGAATGCCAATGAGCGACGAGCTCAGTAATATACTACAACCCAAAAATACCCACTCCGATAATAATACTTACAATTAATGAATAATGCGTTGTAACAGAATAACATATAGCATTTAATAAGCATGACAGGAATGCCAACAATTAAAATAATAACAATAGATAAATAAATAAAATGGCGAACGGAAATAGTGATTCATCATAAGGAAAATGCACGTTTTTTTTTTTTAAATTCCCACAGATTTAGTTTATCAGATAAATTTAAGTAACTCCCCGCGGAGCACTATTTTCACTCAACCGCTAAGCAATGGCCACGAGCAATTCTGACTCCCCCTTGGTCAAATATTCAAATGTTACTTGCTGTAACTATCAATGATGCCCACGCATTAGGGTTACGTACCCGAGTCGTGACATCACGGTCTGCCCCAAGGGAATGGTCTATGTTGTGACACCTGCACCACCAACCTTATATCGCCTACATCGATAAAAGCCGAAATACCTTCCCGTGCCATGTTAGGGTTCGCAACTCATTGCGCAAGATTCTAAACCAGGCTCGCTCCCATCACTTTTAAATTTTTAATGTATCATCGGTTCAATTTCGTGTTTCTTTACTTCGTTGAATTCACATTTTTATGCATGTGTGAGTTTTAGTTCGAGAATCACAGTGATATAATATTTATATAGCACAACACAATCATATATGGCAACCAAAATAAATGTGATAGAGTGTCTTAGGAGTCATCACAAGATTTCTTAAGAATTCACATACTTCTCCTTTCAGCACTATATGGTCAAAAACAAAAATATGAAACCCATACCAAACGATGTTCAATCATTATAATATTTTAACTGGTGCTAGTTCATCGAGTTAGGAAAATATTTCGAGAAGAATACTAGGGCTAAAAACGATTTTAAAATGGAGGAATAATTTTTGGAAGAAAATTGGTTTGCTGGGACAGTGAGTTACATTCACCTCCAGCACAGGTGATCCGGGTTTGAAAAATAAAAAGGGGCCTCAAACGGTGTTAAAAATAGTCATGGTCAGAACAGTTTGCTAAATTTTTGAGTTTAGAACATATTTTCAGAAGAGTGTGAAGGCTGAAAACCAGACGAAGATGGTCAAATGATTTTTATAAGAAAACTGGACAGATTCTGTCATCTTTTGGAAAAATTGGTGTTTCTCTCTCAATAATTAGAAAAAAATTATGAAACTACCGGCGTTTGAAAGGTAACTTAAAAATCTAACTTTTCTAATTTGAATCACTTGAAAATTCATTTTGTAGAATAAACGGTGACCTGGTAAAGTCAGCGTTGTTGCTGCCTCCAAACAGCAATGAGATTAAAAATATATTCAGGCCATGAAAACGTTGTCAAATAATTTTTTTCAATATTCTAATGTCATGAAAACATGTTAAACTAACTCTAGTAGTTTCGAATTTTATGAAAATGTTCTCATGAGGCATGAGTTTGTTTAGGGTTTATTCAAAACGGATTAAAATCTGTTTTTGCTAGAAGTTTATTAGTTTTGCGAAAAACACACTTTGTGTCCACCATGAATCACATGCAAGACAAAAAAAATGTTTCTTACTATTATTTCCATGTGAAACTCTAATCCTTCACATTTACTTTTATTAGTGATAACAAAAATTAATATTGATGAAGAGTAAACATAAATTCATAAACATGTGAGATTGATTCAACAATGGAGGATACTTGATCACATAAAGAGCAAGATCATTAGCTAAACCACTTAACCCAGATTTGTGAAAAGGACAGAAATCACATAATTATAAGATTATCATTTTATCCAAATGTAACATGCATTGAGCATTTGTGTATTATCAATACACACTTTTGCATATTTCTAATGTGTAGGTTTAAGAAAACATCTAAGGAAGGGTAGGGTTGAGTATTTCTTTACCTGAATGAAGTAAAAAAATTCTCTAAGTATTGAGCCCTTCTACTCCTCTCTTCTCTCCTTCCTCTCTTGCTTTCTCTCCCTCTCTCCTTCTTGTTTGCTTAGTTACGTATGTGTGTGCAAGGGACTGTTAAAGAATGCTCCTAAATGTAGGAGTTTGAGGCCAAATTTATTATTATTATTATTATTATTATTATTATTATTATCACTTCCGTTTTACTTTATTTCTCTTTTTGGGCTTAGGAAATACCACCTAATAGGGTAGCTTACAATTGCTACATATTGTGGCTGCTTTGGCAAGGTCTTGCGATTGGCCATCTATGCATGTGAGCATAGATTGACAGCAAGCAAAGGCGTGTTTGGCATGTTTGGGCTGACTTTCTCTTCTCAAAATAAATTTTGATTTGATTTGATTTTTTTTTAAAATAAATATATATAACCTAGCCACTAGATATTTTGCTCCCCACCCTCTGATTAATTCAGTTACTATTTATTTAACTCATTTAGTTTCACAACTGTATTTTGATACAGAAATTTAATCACAGCAAGACAAAAAAATTTATTTAAAAGAATTTAATATTAGTATTAATTATGATGCTATTAATATTATAACATTATAATTTAATAGTTTAATAATCACTATTAATATTATTTTTAATAAATTAATTAGTTGTCTAAAAATTTAAATTTTTATAACAATTAAATTTTAAATTTTTTTAACTAATTAAATATTAATCACTATACGCGATATGATCGTTACAGTGAGCATCCGTCTTCAAGCATAAATGAACCTCTTTCCTTATTGTATAGATTTGAGAGTGAATTTTTATTTAAGAAAAAACATACGGGCGGGTGAGCAAAAAATGCGCATCCATACCCCCATATATCCAAAGTGGGTTTAATCTCAAGTAACCACCAACACTCCCAAACTTGCAGCCCCCAGTCGCAGCCCGTGGTCACGTACCTCTCAATTGAGCACTTTCTGTTTTTTAGAAAACATAGGGTTCGTTTGGTTTGAATTTCCCAAAAATTTTTGGGAAAATTTCTCTACAAATGAGTTTTTAGAAAAACTCAAACCAAACAAATTTTCTCAAAATTTTTTTCCAAAACTTGTAAACCAAACAAGTTTTCCAAACAAATCTCTCTCTCATACACATCAAATCAATCACTTTTTTCAAAACTCTCTCTCAAAATAATTTTTTAAAACATCTTTCCAAAAAAATCAAACCAAACAACTTTTCGTACTTTTTATCTCCCAAACTCATCTCCCAAAATCAAACCAAACAAGCCCATACTGTCCTTTAGCGTCTGGGCACGTGGAGCTTTCGATTATGATGTAGGGTGAAAGTTTTTACAGATGAGTAATGCTTGGGACCCCTTTTTGGGGGTCACCCCCTCACCTCCTTTGTCACGTGACGGGTGGTGATTGGAGGAGCAGGAAAAAAAAGAAAAAGAAAAAGAAAATGTAACCAATGAGAGAGAGAGGGGATCAAAGGGGGTGGGAGGAAAAGGGGGATGAATCATTGTTGTTTACAGATATGTTACAGATGTTAATGTTTCTTAACAAATATGTTAAAATAACTTATTTACATAGCTTTTGTTTAGGAAGTGAGTTTGTTTTTTAATTTTTTTAATTATCTTATTTTGAAATTAAAAAATTTTGTTTGAAATTGATTTTTAATTTTTTTATAAGAGAAAAAATATAATGATTATGAGTTGGATATGATATTTTGTCTCATTAAGTTAAACAATTTATTTTATTTTTTAACTAAAATAACCAAAAAAACACAAACTTTTGCTTCCCAAATGAAGCTATATCCATTTAGGTGTTGTTTGGGAAGTGAGTTGGTTTTTTGATTTTTTGGTTTTTTAAGCTATTTTAGTTTGGGTTAAAAAGCTTAATTTGGAAATGATTTTTTTGATTTTTTAACTTTTTTTGTAAGAAAAGAATGTAATGATTATGAACTTAATGTGATGTTTTATTTATTATAATTAAAATAATTTATTTTATCTTTTATGACTAAAATAATAATAAAAAAAAAAGGGAAAATTTATCCATAAGTCTTAGTTTCTGAAAAGTTGAACCATTTAGTCCTAAAAGTTTTCTTATGCACCATTTAGTCCCATTTGCACATCAATCTAATGTTCGAAACACTAATCTGATGTTCGAAATCTAATGTTCGAAACATTAATCTGATGTTTGAAACATTGTAATAGGACCTTTCAGTCTATAAGAAAACTTTTAAGACTAAACAATGTATAAATTATTAATTTGGGATTTATTGATGCATCCCTCAAAAAAAAACTCCTAAACTATATTCCCAAACGGTGCCTCACAAAAAAAATAAAAATGCCCAGCAACAAAAGCAATTCTTAGCCCACTAGCCCCAGTGCGTCACCCGCACTCCCTGTCACGAGCGCGTGAAACCGCCATTGTTTACGCCCGCTGCCCTTCTCTCTCTACATTTTTCACCAAAAGAGATATACATTTCAAGAGAGAGAGAGAGTAGCGTAGAAATGACTCGACGAATCCGATAAAACTTCTCTCTCTCTCAGCAAACAGAGAGAAAATTGAAATGCTCGTCTCCCCCCTCTCTCCTCCTCGATCTGTTCGCCTGTAATCTCGATTTCGACCTTTTTATCAAACCCTAACTTTCTCTCTCTTCCAAATTCTCTCCTCCCCTCTCAATTCCCCCGGTACGAACACACTCTCTCTCTCTCTCTAGATATACGTATGTCTATATTTGTTGCAGATTAAGTTATGAAAGTGTGTATTTTTTTTAAAAAAAATATGGATATTATTGAATAATTTAATTTTGGATCTGAGATGACTGGGAAATCTTCCTCAAGGGCGGGCATGTGCTGATGTTTTTTTTTTTTTTTTTAATTTTTCTTATAATAATAAATTATTTGTAATACATCATAATTAGAGTTGGTTTTATACGATTCCTGTTACTTTATTCATTTTCCAAGTGTCTTGTCGCGTGATTGTTTGGTTTTCCACGTTGTTTCGTTTTCACGGATCAGTTACCTAACTATACATCTCTGACTTGTCTATTTATCTCTATATATATATGTATGTATGTATTTATATATGTCTATGCATTTTGGTCTATCCAACTAACAATTTCTCTTGGATCTAGATTTGCTCAAAGGGCCAGGTTGGTATTGTTCTTTTCGTGTTAAATTATGTTTTGATTGGTCGAAATTTTACAAAATTTGCGCATTGGTTTTGGGTTAGCATTTCAATTACTTGTTCTGTGTAATTAGGGGGATGTTAATTGAGGATTATTTGGAGTGGTTGTATTTCGAAACTTTGAATTGAATTGTTTTGTTTGGTTCCCAGTTTTAACATGCATGGAACATTGTGACATATGGACATACAAACTTTTAAACTTTTGTGTATTTGTTTATTTGATGAACTAAATACATGTTTTCTGTATGCCCTTCTGTAATTCTGTTGAAAGAATTCTTTTTTTTTTTTAAACTACTGTCTGCAATACTCATCACAAGCAACCATTTGTCTAAATTGTTCTATTTTTCAGTGTTATGAAGTCATTTGTTGTGTGATCAAACTTCATGTTAGTCATCTAGATTTAGTTTATAAGAATTACTAGTTGTTGAGTAGTGGAAGGTTATTTTTGAACATCTCCGTGTAGTTGATCTTGTTGACTGCTATATTTCTGTTAGGGCAGCAGTATTGTCTGAGCCCCCGCCCCCCCCCCCCCCCCCCGGGGGTGCCCCAGGTTTTATTCACTTGTGTTTGTTATTGAATAACGGAAAATATCATATTAGATTTTGATAGAAATGATGTTTTGCAATTTTTGTAGGGTTTTTAGCTTAAGTGTCTTAGGCTAATATCAAACAATTACTATTAGGTTTAGGACTGTCTTTGGGGAGCAATCCAAATAGTACTGTTTGTTAGACTATACTTCTTGCTTGATGCAGAGTTCTGTATTCAGATTTTGCAGCCTAGCATATAGCACCTTCTTTTAGAGGTTATCACTATCCTTATTTGGTGATCTTTGGTGGTGTGTGTTGAGGAAGAGTGCTTGTAGTTTGTGGTGACCATGGGAACTCCAATGGTTTTGGATATCATTCAGCCTTGTGTTTATGGCTCTAAGAAAGCATGTGTACCCTGGACTTGCTCAGGTGAGACAGTAGATTTACCTTATTTGGTAGTTGACTTTATCAGTTGAAGATAATATCATTTGGGTTATTTTCCTTTTGAATTGTTCTGCATTTGTGCTATGTTATCCCATGTTGATACCAAGACAATGGTCATCTCGTACTGGGATGTGGATGGAAGAAACTGCTGTAATGCACATGATGGATTTTGAATTTATTTTACTTTTCGGAACTTTATTTGTCGCTCCCTCCTTGAAAATGGCAAGCCACTAATAAGCACTCAAGGGAGCTTAACATCGTGTCGTGTCTTAAGAAGAAATTCTATATTGAATTTCTGAGTTGCTTATTGCAGTGCATGCACTAATGATAATGATATTGACTTCTTCTTTTTTATTTATTTATTTTATTACATTAGTCATATGACTTTTGACTAATGCTCTGGTTTCTCTCTGGGAAGTAACTACTAACAAACTAAGAAAAAAAGAAGAAAAAATAAGAAGAGTTCAAATATTGGGATTTGAAGTTTCCAGAAGTTATATGATTTTTAACTTCCCATCAAAGCATGCAAGATGAAATTTCTATAAGAAAAAGGGATGGGGATATGGTACTGAAACTTCTTTTCAACATATTGTCAATTGCCAGAATAGAATCCAAAATGGCCATCCAATTTAAAAATGTCACCATTTTGGATTCTATTCTTGCAATTGACAATACGTTGAAAAGAGGTTTAAGGTTTACTAATTGGTGTTGCATGTTCCAGAAGGTAGAGGAGACAATGAACCATTTTTTGTTTACATTTGTGAGGTTGCTAGGGACTAGGAAGTCATCATTTTGGAGTTCATTAGGTATGCAGTCTTTTGTTCTTCGGTTATATGATTATTTGATGTGGTGTTTGTGGAGTGAACGGGATTGGCACACTTTTGAGGGGATAGAGACTCTGGTGCCTTGCTTGTCAATATCCCTGCAACTCTTTGTTACTGTAACTTTACTATTTTTAATTTAGAATTTACTTTTTATTATTAAATGCGTCTTTGTATATATGAAATGGTAATGCAGGATTAGATGCACTAAATTGAAAATCAATGAGTATGACGGCACCAAATTCATGCGAATACAGTTATTCATTGAAGGATGTTAAATGTTAGTGAAAACATAATAAAAGAAAATGTAATTAATGTTAGACATGGGATGCTGGACTGTCTTTTGTATCACGTTATTAGTTATATGGTTGATGGCCTTGGTGGTATATTGTGCCTATTGCCTGGAGTTCGCAAGTATTTTGAATTTAAACTGATGGAGTTATCTAAATGCCGTGAGAGGTATCTGTAAAAGTTATAGCCAATGTATGTGCCAGACATGCCTAAAAAGTTACATGGCACTCTGAAATTACAATATTAGAGTATCTCTAATGTTTCATCAAATTTGAGTAAAAGTTTGATCTGATATGATGCGCTCCAATCGTCTCATCAAATCTGGTCGGTCATCCGGCCTAGAGTAAATTTTTATCAAATCTTTCCTAATTTGGTTGTCTACCCGGCTTTCCGGCCATTCGTCTACCTGATTAACCGATTGGTCGTCATCAATCCTGTCGTCCACCAATGGTTACGTGCGAGATTTGATGAAAGGTTAAACGCTCCCTTGATTTAATGAAATTTTTAGTTTTCCTCTCATTTGATACGGGTTTGATGCCACGATTGGAGCCCAAAAAGTAGCGTGTTTCATCAAATTTAAATTTGATGACAAATCTAATACTAGGGTTGGAGATGGTTTAAGCCTCAATTATTTCTCTTTCGTTTGTTAATCTAAAGCTTACTAGCTGAGTACGATTTTGCCTAAATTTCTATTGGATTTATATATATATATATATATATGTACTTTTTCAAGGGTACCCACCATGTTTGTTTCATGTTATAAGAAATGGTTATGCATTACCTGTAAACACACTGCAACAATCCAGAACTCTTTTTTTTTTCTTTCTTCTTTCCCCCCTACTAAATTAAGTTTGAAAATTACTTGTGCAACTTTTGTTTCCCTGTGCATGTGTATAGGTAGGAAAGTCGCTTATGATAGACTTTTGGTTTAGTTTTCTGAATTGACAATGGTTTTCAGGTTTAGTTTGGAAATGGCAAAAGGTACCAGGGGAAGACGCAGGATTGCCTCACGACAGTGCAGGGCAACCCCATATCCATTGCCATCATGTAATCACGACGCAATCGAGGGCATGAACCCGAAGAAATGCTCAAAAATCTTGGAGAAGAAAGACTGGGAAGATGCAACCTGTTCTGTATGCATGGAGTATCCACACAATGCTGTTCTTCTCTTGTGCTCCTCTCACGACAAGGGTTGTCGTCCCTACATGTGTGGCACGAGCTTTCGTTATTCTAACTGCCTAGATCAGTACAAGAAAGCCTACACTAAAGTGACATCAACCCATCACGAGCAACCCTCACAAGACTCGGTTGATAATTCAGTTGTGGGCTCCATTACTAGTTGGCCTGTTGAGAAGTGTGAAGCAACGGAGCTTGCATGCCCCCTTTGCAGGGGCCAGGTGAAGGGATGGACTGTAGTTGAACCTGCACGGGAGTATCTAAATGCTAAGAAGAGAAGCTGCACACAGGATAACTGCTCGTTCATTGGAACATACAAAGAGTTGAGGAAACACGTGAGGGCAGAGCATCCTTCTGCTCGGCCACGGGAAGTGGATCCTGCTCTTGAACAAAAATGGAGGCGCCTCGAGCATGATCGAGAGCGGGATGATGTGATCAGCACGATAAGGTCGTCAATGCCTGGGGCAATGGTTTTTGGTGATTACGTGATAGAAGGAAGTCATTATGGTTTTGATACGGATGAAGAGGATGGTTTTGATGTGGATGTTGGAGAGAGGAATGCAGGTTTTGAACTGGGAATCAATAGCAATTTGGTCAATGTTTTTCTCCTATTGCACGCGTTTGGTGGGCCAGGCGGAAACGTTGGCCAGAATCGAGGAATGAGGCAGCACGAGAGGGATTCTGACCGCGCATTAGATGGTGGAGGTGGTGTTGGGTTTCGCCACACCTCTCCTGTTGGTGGTTTTGATTTGTCCGATGAAGATAGTGACAGTCACAATGATAACGATGGTGACAATGATGGTATATCACTGGTTCACCGCCTCCGCCGCCAGGGAAGGATTCTGTTGGGACGGTCGGGGAGGAGACGAAGGCGTAGAGAAGCCAGTGGAGGCCGGAGATAGCTCTAAATGTAATGGAAAAAGAATGGAATTGGGAGAAAAATAGCGGGGGCTTTTTAGTTTAGGAAAGATAAAATCAATAGTACTTTTTAAAAATTTGGAAAGCATAATTTCATTTAAATCTGGGTTTAAAAATGGATGATGTCCAATAGAATGACGACTGAGAATGGAAGGTGGAAAAAAATCTGTTTTTCCCATTGTTGTAATTTCATTGTTCCATTTTTTTTATTATTGTTTTACATCACTGAAAGTTCTGATATGTGAATTTCACTACTGTAAACATGTAATTAATTCTCTCTCTCTCTCTCTCTCTCTCTCTTGCGCTCTCTCTTCTTTGTTCTGTCTTGTGATATTCTATTGCAACTGAGAGTGAAAATCAGTTGAATATGAAGGGTGATTTAAAAAGCTTTTGGTCTTTTTTGCATTGGGGCTAGAATCTGGAGGTGTTGAGTTTGGTTTTGTGGCTTTTACTCAGAAAACACTACATTTGTGGTTTGAATGGATTTAGATGACGAGCTGATGTTGATTTTTCTGGCTGCCGTTGTTGGGGGATTTGGTTAGAATGTATTTTTGCCCAGGCTTTTAAAAAATTATTTCCCATAAAAATGGAAACAAATGGTGCTTTCAAACTTCTATTTGAAAATTATCAAAAATGAAAGTGATAGCAAACAAAAAAACTTCACCTTTCAAAATTAGCTTGGCCATTGCAACTTGTTCTCTATCACAAGGTATTAAGTTACATCATGTCAATCAGATAAACAAAAAAAAAAAAAAATGTCATTACAATCCTCTAATGAAATGGCTCAGTCAAAAAGCTTCGAAAAATTCAAAACTAAACCTCAAAAAAAAAAGAAAAAAAGAAAAAAAAAAAGAAGGCATCGCAACTACAGTGCCTTCAACTCACCTCAATTTAGAGAGTACATTTTTCCAGTTGTTAAGAACACTATCTACTGCCCCTCTTTTAACATATACATTTTCAAAATTAATATCACGAAGAAAATTACACGCAATAAGGAGGGTATAACATTTTTTTTACTCAACATTTCAATGAAGTTTTTCCTCTTTGCATTAATCTCTACAGTGCAATGCTGTTAACCGATGAATCCTCAGCAATCATTCCCTTATCCTCTTCCGGGCCATTTTCTACAGAGCAAGGTTGTTAACTGATGAATTCTAGGGAATCATTCCCTCTTATCCTCTTCTGGGCCATCTTCTAGATTGGAAACATCAGTACTATCAACATCCTTCTCCTTTCTCTCCTGCTTGACTAAACTGAGGTCACCTTTTGGTGTTCCCCCACACAATGATTGAGCTTCATCATCATCCAACTGCTCTTCCATTACATCTGAATACGTGTAGCTGCACAAAAGGTACAGTTAGTGAGTGAAAAACAGTGGCATATTACCATCAACGGGAAATGCTGGTTCCCTCTGGTGATACTGGACCAGACAAATAATAGTTTTTTTTTACCCCCTTCCAACTTCTGCCCACTTGGACTTCCATTAAATTTAAGAGTTGTTTGGAATGATCTAAATAAGTACATTTTTTAATTTTTTATGAAATATGGATTAAGAATGAATTGGGTTTGAAGTGATGTGATAGAGAGGTGATGTGAATTAAATAAGATGATGTGACTTAGTAATATCGATTTGACACATTGGCCTTCAATGGGGAAAAAAAGAGGGGTAATTATCTTTTGTCCATTTTCACTTTGACCACCTATGTTTCAAAATGCAACACTTAAATCCCAAGGCTGTGTTTGGTTGAGAGATTAGTTTCACACACATTTTTCCTTATCGTTTCCAAATCTCCCAATCAAACACAACGCAAAAGATATAGACTAAAGTGAAACCATAGTTTTTCCATTAAAAATTATTCTTTAGTAGATTACCAAATTTTCAACCGTGTTCTTTCTCTTCTTTTCTTTTTAAAAAATTCTTAATATAAATAAAAAGGCATTCTTATCCAATAGTGAGACACAAACAAGATAAATGCAGGATCATCATTAGAACCATAAAACCTGCCTGCTTGCCATTTATGAACTGCTTGGATTAACAAAACTAAAGTTAGCTTCAATTATTTTGTATTTAACAGAAGAAAAAGCTCAGTAACCATTTGATGATAGTAAAACGTTGTAGCAAACCATGCAGCCACTTGTACTTAAAAAAACAGCATAATTCCTCCTATGGCTAGTTATAATTCATGGCATACTGTTGAGAGCTTTGTGATGGGGCCCCAGAGATGGCAAATAAGGCATAACAATGCAAATGCAAGAATATCCCAAAAGGCAGTGATCATCCAAGCACCCTGCCACTTCTCATTGAATGGATCTGTCACTTTGAAGTAGACCTGTAGGAGCAAACATATCAAATAATAATTCTTCCACGTAAATAACCATCTATAAAAGTGCTAAAAAAGATCATATTCCCCAAATCTCATTAGCAACTATATAGTGCAGCATAATGTGGCAAGGATGGCCTCTCGGGGCTATCGGCGGGCTATCGGCCATGGAAAAGCTTAATGGGCAAGGGGAATCATCCTCTACTTCAACTGTGAATTCTTGAAGCAAACCAAAACAAGAATTGCTTCTTCTAAGTTGCCAACCTCGTCTCAGATCCTTCAATCATTGTATCCCACACCGCCTTGGCCTCAAAAGAAAAACCAAGTAGTAATTCTAAATAGTATGAAGGCAACGGGCCAACCTGACAACCCAAGCTAAGGGCTAAGGAATCCACATTATCTCATTGACCAAGACAAACCCACTTTGGTTAACTTGGCGTGAAGCCCAAAAATTGCTTCAAAGCACAACAAAACACATTGGAAAGCATGGGAAGGGGTGCATTTAGCTTATGCTTTTAGATTGCAAAAAGCAGCACCAAACAGGCCTCATTGTAGGCTCCTAAGGAAGATAGCTTTTCTCACGTGCTTCATTTATTCTCATGATCATCCATTCCAACCACAGAATTTTGCCCCCAAGTAGAAGGCATCGAATCCCAAGCTATCAGTATAAGCAAGACCAAATATGGTCCACTTGGCTCTCTTTCATTTCATATACCCAGACCAACCAATATTTCTTCTCATTTATCAGTATGATAGTATGATGTATTTTACATTTTATGGGACATTTTTATAAGCAAGACCAAATATTGTACTCATTAGAAGCATACCTCATATCCTATCCAAGCAACTGAAATAATCACTGTTTTTTCTAATGCATCAGAGAACTTCCTATAAATGTCCAATTTGACAGAACTCCTCTTTGCCTGGAATGGATAGAAAGAAAATTTGTGTCTGAATGTAAACTCCATGAGAAAGAAAATAGTAAATAGAGGAAAAAGAATTGCTAGCATCATTCAATTAAGTCAAATGACATTAGTAAAAAAAAACATGAATTTATAGCAAGGGAAAATCTATTACCTGTAGCTGCTCAAGTGTCCTTGAAAGAGAAGTGAAAATCCACAATATTAAAAATGCATCCAATAATGCATCAGGAAGGACTAGGAAGACCTTTGCTCTTCTAGCTACATCATTTATAGTTCCCACATACTCGGTAATATTCAGCAATTCTGATGCCAAGAATGTAACAACCCTCATTTCGACTTAGTCATACTTGCATACATTTGTGGATGATCTTGTTTTAATATGTACATTTGCAAATCGTGTCTTGTTTTGCTTGAATGATTGCTTGCATACCTTGTTCTTGCCTGGTGTGTTGCCGAGGTCGTCTTAAGCCTGACACCTTTGAAACCTTTATCACTTAGAACTATCTTGGAACCCCTTTGGTCGACCCCCATCTTCACCTTGGCATATTAGCCGAGATGTGCATCATCTGGGCCGAGATGTTAATATCTAGGTGTTCAAGATCCTTGATCCTTGCGTGAGTGATTTTGTTCCTGGAATGGTACGACCTAGACCGAGGTGTGGCACATCTAGGCCGAGGTGTGGCACATCTAGGCCAAGGTGTGGCACAGTTTAGTCGAGTGTTGTCCTTCCAAGCCGATGTCCTTGCCCTTTTGATTTCCGGAGTCTTGTTGTTAGCCGATGTCTTTACTTGCCGGTGTGTTCGTGCCGCCTAACTTGTTGAGTACGCTTTGTCTTAGTCTTGTCTTGTCTTGTCAAGTCAGTCACCTTTTCGAGTTGAGCGAATCAGCCAATGCCACGTGTCCCGACAAAGGGATTAAGTTAGTGTTTGTCGCGTGAAGCATACAATTGGTATCAATCTTGCCTTTTTAGAGAGAGAAGCTCTAGTTAGAAGGGGGAGAAGTTTGAGCTTGAGAGGGTGACTTCCAAGCTTGATCGTTGGAGCTTGAACCGTTGGATTCGAGTTTTGAGGTCAGAATCTTAACCTACTCTTGTTGTTCTTATTGATCATCTAGCTGCATTGCATGATCAAACCTGTCCCGCACACCATTCATCGATTTAAAGTTGGTTTTAGAAAGAGAAAAAAAAAAACGGTTTTCATGTATTTTTGAGGAAAAGCCTCGTTTGATCCGAAAGTTTGCATTAAAGCTCATATTTTTGTGTTTGTTTTGTTAAGATCCTTGAGTGTGGGTACCCAGGTCCATGTTTTCGAATTCATAGCATGGAGTCTCAGCTGTTGTAATAGCAAGTTTCGATCTTTGCATTCATCTTCCCCATGTTCATGTTCTTCAAGTGTTTCATGCTCCTGTTCTTCATGTTATCAAGAGGGAAACCCAAATTTTTCCCGACTTCACTTTTGAATGTGGCCATCGAGGCTACACCTCGGCAAGGAGGTGTGGGACCTCGGCCTAGACCTGGTAGTTGCCCAGCGTGTTGTTCCAGGGACAAGAAACTGTGTTTCAATTTGATTTACTTAGTTTTGAAGAATGCCGAGGTCATTTGCATGAAAACTAGACTTGTTTTGAGTAGTGCATTCAATAGACTTTGCCATGTGTTGTAGGACTTGGACTTGCCTTGACCCCGATATTTGAAGAACTAGGTGAGTGGTATTTCTGATAAAGTTATGTTATCAATGTTTTGAAGAACTTTGCTTTGCTTGTCTTGAAAATGATTTGTTAAGCATGAATGATTGTCCTTAGTTTCGTATCTTGTATCATATTTGTTTGAATGACCTTCTCGGAAAGTCCCTTGTGCTGGAGGACTCTAAACTTTCGCAGCACATCTCGTTTGAAAGTCTCTTGTGCTGGAGGACTCTAAACTTTCGCAACACATGTTGTTTTGAAAGTCCCTTGTGCTGGAGGACTCTAAACTTTCGCAACACATGTTTTTTTGAAAGTCCCTTGTGCTGGAGGACTCTAAACTTTCGCAGCACCTTTGATTTGTACTCTAGTGTTAAAGGGCTACGGGGCCTTTGTAACATAGGTCCCTCGTGCTGGAGGACTCTAAACTTTCACAGCACATCTTGTCTTGAAAGTCCCTTGTACTAGAGGACTCTAAACTTTTGTAGCTCCTTCGTTTGAGATGCCTATCTTGCTTTGTCTTGCTTTGCCACGGACGGTTTACCGCGTGGATATGTTGCCGGAATGTTATTGTTTGTAATATGTGATGCTAGTCAGTATCCCTTGAAACTTTGAAGATTTGTTAGATGGACGAGGTCCATTCCTTGTTATATATAGAGTTTGTCTTGTATTATTTTGAAAGGATTTCGGCTATTATTCATGCAAACCCCTTTATTATTTATACCATTCACTGAGTATCCAAGCTCACCCTTTCTATATATATGTAGGTGATGAGCAAGAAGGCGGTGACGCCTAAATGTGATTCTGGAGCTTATTTTGGATTTTGATTTTGTCGGCCTGACCTGTAATTACGTCGGCAGTCTTGAAAATTATGCTTCTCGATTTGTAATACTTGCATGTTGCATACGTCGGCTTGAGAAGCCTTTTGATCAAGATGCGTGTTTTGTATACCTGTTATGTCGGCAGTGAGGATGTCGGCAATTCTGAAGATTTTGCTTCTAGTTGTATTTCATGTATTTTGTTCATATCGGCTTGTGAAGCCCTTTTGTTAGTAGGAAAGATGTAATTTGTACTTTATTTCGTTTGTAATTGAGTTGTAACCCATCTACAGATGATTGCTATCTCATTTGACTTATGTACAGCTCTTATGGACTAATCTGCTCGTATAAAGCGCTTCCGTACTTGTTAGCCCCATATTATTGTACTCTGATTGTGTATGAATCTTGTCAGTTGGCCTTCGGTAATCTCGGATTACTGGCCATCACGGCACCAAACTACTAGGGGCGGTTTGGGGTCGTGACAAAGAAATAAGTTATTCCAAGAAGCAGCACCTTCACAATAAGACCACCAAGAGTAGGACGCACCACACCATAGCCCATTGAAACACACAGTATAAGAAGACGTGAAAGAGTTCTCCTTATGGTTCCTACTGTCATAACTCAAGTTGTGATTCCAATTGGCATCATTCCTCTATTATTGAAGTGTGCATACTCAAAATACCAAAGGGTCATCTCAAATAACCCAAGAGCAATAACGACAGTGATGCAGTGCTGAAGTTGCAATGTGTCCTTCCAAAATCTCATGTACTGAGAGAACCAGATGAGACTAAGCAACGCATATGCGACAGACATGATCACATAAAACTTCATTAATGGGGCCATTCTCCCAGGTAAGTATCCATCGGGATTCTTCCACAATGTCTTGCCATTCATTGTCAGTCCCTTGAGTTTTGGATCACATGATATAAAGAACAAGTCATACATCCCAGTCTTTGTGATGTAAACTACTGTATCATCCATCTGCGTGGACAAGTAATTTCCATTGAACTGTATATTTAAGACAATAGGCCAGTTAATATTGGTCGCAGAAGGCAGCTTAATGACTTCACCTTGCTTACAACCTTCCAGCTTAGCAAGATCAGGGGTGCAGCAGAAAGACCTCTGGCCACCGTAAGCTGAACCACCAATATTATCACAATCAGTAGCCTCAAATATTATAAATTGTATCAACCCAGTACAATGTTCCATTTTGGAGTGTTCGTCTGCAGCTGCTTTACTCCAAAATGTAATATTCTCAAATCTAATCCAATTTTAATTGTCAGAGGACAAATTTTAAACAGGAACAAATAAAAACCCAAATTTTATAAAGACAAAGTTGCAAAGGGAGCACCAACCATAAACAAATGATTTTTTAAAAATTGAAATTTCCTCTAATTTTTTCTCTCCGTCCAAATCCCATCACTCTTCAGCATATTGGGTCTTTTGATATAGATTCCTTTCCCTAGTATTTGTTTCCTTATTCCATTCCCTTGCCTTTTCAATTTATGCCAAGCAGTGGCAGAGGCACATCTTTCAACAAAATCTCTACAATTTACCACCTTGGAATATTTAATTTAATCAAAAGCCCCCCTATATATATATATATATATATATATTTCACATTCTCTATTTTATCTCATATCTTTCCTACTATCTTGTTTTCTATTGTTTACTCTCTCATTCATTCTTGTGCCTTGATTACACTAGAGTTTTGGAGCCATTTGATGCCAGTTATATACCTTTTCCAATAAGAAGAGAAGGTATACTTTGAAAAGTACAATTTCATGTTATCTGTCAAGTGAGAACCTCTATGAAAACTAACAGATGAGATGACTGGTTTGGGAATAGACTAATTAAATAATTTTTTTTGACTTTTTATGAAAAAATATATAGAAAAACAGAGAATTTTTATGGATTTATAAAATGTAAGCTGCAAAATGGGATTATAAAACATTGAATTACTTTTTCTAGTTATTAACCCTACCCTACCCTACCCTACCAGACAAACACACTCCCTTTTTTTTCCCTATTTTTCTTCAATTTTCCACGGAACCAAACATAAAAAATTCAGATCTGATAGAAAATCAAGAACCGTAGCTGAAATCAACATATATGCCTACTACCTGATATAAGAACGGGAATCGTGGATGGAAAAGTGAATCTGATTGTTGGAGAGAGGAATGGTGGTGCAAGAAGCGACGATGTCTTCGCTGCCGCCGGAGAGAAGGTAGGCATTGCCGACTTCTCTGAATTGATCTGTGTCGTAGCTGTGGATTGATGCGAAAGCTGATCCAATAATAGCTGATGAGAATATGAGAAGAAGAAGAAGAAGAGCGAGAACGAACCATGAAAATTCGGATCGATTGTCCAGATTTTTTTTTTTTTTTTTTTTTTTTTGTTACAGGAAAATTCTCTTTATCCTCCCGTAAGGTAGTACCTCTTATAGATTATTAGGGTATCTTGTTAGCCGTTCCGAATGAGGAGACTATAACTTGAGAACTTGTTCCGACCTCTCAAGGCAAGTTCCGCTTAAGTCAGGACTCGCACAGTAGGAAGTATTGAACTGACATCAAATGCTGATTAGATAATTTGAGGTCCAACCTCCTAACCAACTGTGCTTCGCCCAGAAAATTGGCCTAAAAAAAAAAGAATTAAATTCATGACCTTAGAACTTAAAACTCAAGCCTTAACCATAATGACACCCACCCTGCTTCGCCCTTACAGACAACTTGAACTCATGACCTTGTCTAGACATCTTGTCCTCCCGGTAAAGCAATTGTTGGATGAAAATTATAAACTTAACGTTAAAATGTTTGATATCATATAAAATTTTTAATTCAAATATTTATTTAAATTTGATTAAAAAAAAGAAGAAAAGAAGTAAACATTAGAGATACTTTTAGATCATCTTCTACCAACAAGACTCACCACAAATTCCTTATTATTTAAAAACTTAGTAAATTACAATTACAACCATACTATATCTACCTAATTTATCACTCTTTAAATTGCCATAATGTGATATTAAGATTATATCCCATATGATAGAATACTTGACGAATTAAAATTTGATACTTGTTATAGATATCATTAAGAGTGGTTTTTAGAGATGATAAATTAGGTGTCTGTTGGCTTTTTTAACTTTCGAAGGTTAATAGTGTAAATTTAAGCATACTAGCAAAGATAAGTCAGTCCTTATAAAATTTTAATTGTCAGCCAATTATCAAATGATTGTATTGAAGTTCATTCAGCCTCAATGAAGAAAACTTTTACTGATGGCTTGTTTTAAAAGAAATTTATAAGAAATAACAAGTACAAAACAATTTAGAAACTGAATTTCATTGAGTGAATAAGAATTTACAATGAAATGACCCAGTCTTGAAAAGATTTACAGTACTGACTACTTGAAACTACTCCTAAGAATGAAGTGTAGTACATGAATTGAAGTGCTGAAAATGTAAAGAATTGTAAATGTAAAAAATGGAAAGAAAATAAGAAGTAAATGAACTTGTTTCTGGATCTGAGTCTGGATCTTTGAATATGGGGCATTCCCTGCTATTTATACTCTTCAAGGGTAACTGTTGAAGTGGGTTTTCAACCGTCGAAATGTCCTTCCATGATTGCGGATCATACTCTCTCACAATCAATCCCACTGCACCATTCTTGCAGTTAGGCTTTCCTCTGGGATTTGAATTTGAATTCGTAAGTAACCGTTGCTTGTACTTTCTAACTATTCTAGTGCTGCGCAGATCCATTATAACCAATATGACCTGCCACGTGTCTGTCTTTGACTGGTGACTTGTATTAACTCCCCGAATTGCCTTTCATGTAACCATGTGTGAAGCTGCAATTAGCTTTTACAAAATATGTAGCCAACATTACCCCCCGCACTAATATACACAATACTTGGTGATATTAATGGACTCAATGCACTTTGTCCACGCCCTAGGACATGCATAGACTTTACATCTTCTTAGAAATGTAACTGTCTTCCATAAATAAGCACTTAATCTACATTAAATTCTTTCATGTGCTTGAACATTTTCCACTATCTGAGTATTCGAAAGGGCTGATACAGTTCCCATGGCCAAAAAAACCATTTTTTTCATCGATCGTACATATGAAGTGGTATTAAACAATGATGTTTGTCCTTGAAAGAACCTTCATGCATTTACTGGCCACGCTTATCTGCTTCTATTTATTCAAGTTATGGATGCTTTCATAAAATATCAACCTTTGGACCAAGAACTTGCAAAAATGGATTTTGGAAATTCCTCCTCTGCCTCCAAACTTTTTGCATAAGATGAAGTTGCCTTCTCTTCCCCTAACAACATTGGCTAGGGAACTTGGCATACACCCACTCAACCTTAAACAAGGGAGCAAATCCACTATCGATTCCCTGAATTTGATGACCCCATTGCAATCTATCCCTCCATGCGCAGCTCTGTAGTATATCCATACGTCTCCCTCAACCATCTTCGCAGCCTTGAGGACAACTTGTTTTTGGCATGGTATATTTCCACCTTGCCGTCCAGAATAGTGCGAAATACTCCACACCTTGTTGAATCCTTGGGAATCAGTCCCTCACTCATAGCCAAAAAAACAAAACTTTGCTCATCTGACTGGCTAGAATGTGTGAACAAGCCTGAGTTCCCACATTCATTTGGAGAGGACCCAACTGTTCTTTCATTTCCTTCCAATCCTAACTAGATCGAAGAACTGAAACTTACCCTCTTCGAGAGCCAGTATTTTGCTCCCTACCAAGCCCCAGTTCTTCTTACTACTTACCAACAGTATAGAGCCTTGACTCTTTTTGTCGCTTTCTCTCATTTATCCTTTGAGGTCTTTCCAGATGATATTCCTCACAAGAACTTATTGTGGTCTTGTGATATTATCTCTCGAAGCTGCATCCTTAACCCTATAGCCTAGGCAAAGCTTTATACTTTCTTGGATTAGCTTCCTCTTCTACTCAACTGGCACACAAATGCTTCCATTACCAGTGAGTTGTTGAAGAACATTTCTGCCGCTTGTATTCAAATCCAGTACGAAGCAGAGAATCTTCTTGAAGAATATGAAGACTTTAAGAACCAAGATTCAGAGTATGGAGAAGATGCCATTATGGGTGATACATATGAGGAAGGAAATAAGGATGAAAGATATAAGGGTCTTAAACAAACAGAATTTGAATTGAAGGCCCAGCATCTCTTCTTCCAACTAAGGGCTCATCAGTTAGATAAACCAAATTTAGATAGGATAGAAGATAGGTTAGGAAAAGAGTATGTATTTATTGAATTTTGCTAGACAAAGTTCCATGATCTTGTGACTTTGTCCATTCCTTACTTTTATGAAATTGAGATTGCAATCAAGTAGGTGTTCCTAATGTAAATATTGCATATCAATAAAACTAAGCTCTTCAAATATCATTTGTCATGTTCCGATTTTATATTCCAATTGTATGATCGATTGCATTGCGAATATGGCTAATGCCTTACTCTATCTGTGTAATCTATAAATAACAACTTCGAAGCAACCAATTTACTTTGATGCCTGGTTTTAAGTGCTTCAAAGCATGGATTTTCTCATAGGAGCGTCCATATTTGACTTAAGGTTTTCATGCTCCAATCATTTGGTTAACCTAACCTGTACAAATCACAGCTTCAAATTGACCAATCTTGTTTCGAAGTTCTTACTTATTTTAAAATTCACAACACTAAACAAGATAAGCATCCCAAAGACTCTTTCGAAGGACATTACCTTGCAAAAACAATCTAGGAGTATGCTTATAAAACCTTCGAAGAAAACAAACCTTAACTATAATTTTGTTTAAGGCATAAAATGATTTTGAAGCCAACTACAGGTTTTTGAAGCCGAGCTAAGTCTTTTAATTAAATTTCCCTTCCAAACTTACTCTTTGAAAGAGACTGGGGCTTGGGATCCCTTGTGTTCTAAAACTAAAGTTTTCATTCCACATGAGTCAAAAATCCATCAAATAATTTATTTCTGGTTTGCTTGACCCGTTAGGCTGATTGGGTACTTTGGACAGAAAGGTTTAAAACCCATTCTTCTCACATTTTTAACCTACTCACTTGTCCAAAAACAAACCCTTTCACTCCTATTGCTATTGACTGCAATTTTTTACTCTTTTTCATACTCAAACTCTTTGTTTCCCCTTCGTCCTTCCACTAATGGCTTCTCCCTCTCTGAAAGTACTAGTTGTTGAGCGTGTGAGCTCATCTGTAGCTTTGAGGAGGATCATTAATGAAGAATATGAGAAATATAAAGCTAGTGAATGAAGCACCATTGATGGACACATTCTCATTCCCCGTCACCATGCTTAAGGGGAGTTTGTGCTTGGACCCATTTTCAAGAAAGCCCCTATTCAGCTTCCTACCCTATACCCGCGTCTAGAAGATCACTGCCTCCTTTACGAGGGTGGTCTTGACTGGGGAAGCTGGAGAATAAACTGTCCCCATCACTGCTGGCCTACATTGAGACCAGAATAGGAGGAATGGTATGATCGAGTTGTCTCTGTTAGGATGCTGGATCTTCAAGAACTCTGTCTTCTCGATGCTTTTTGACTAGCCAGGTTTCCTATTTCTGAAGACCCTTTCCTTGTACCTGTTACACTATGTTATTAGAATCTATCTTTTAATTTTTTTCAATTTTAATGTGGCATGATGGCCTCTATTGTTCTTGATATATGCCATCTCCTAGGGCTATCACCTATTGGCACTCCTTCGGTTCTAATTACCCAGACTTTACTATACCTTTTTCCATTCCCCCTCTAAACTCCTCATTTAGTGATTTTGTAAATTCTAAAAACAAGAGAGAAGGTCTTATAACAGACCGAGAGTTCTTTTCTTTTCTCCTATATTGGCTTTGCAAATTTCTATTTTGCACTTCTTTTTAGAAGATTATGCCTGAGTTTGCCCCTCTTGCCAACGCTCTTGCTTCGGGGTAGAAGATAGTCTTAGCTCCATATGTTTTGGGCCATGTATATAGAGTCGGTTCTTAGTTTTGTGAGAAACCTTTGGATGTCAACCAAGGAGGGTCACTCTGGATATTGCAACTTTGTTTTTTTGCTTACTTCATAACTTTACACACCAGGTGTCTCAGATTTTTGGTACAAGACCCTACAATTTATGGAGTAAAATATGCTATATTAACTAATGGGGACAGTAGTTAGTTAGAGGCAATGTCCTAAAAAATGAGAGAATAGTTTGATGTAAATGTAACCACTGCCATGATTAATGAAAATTTTTACTAATTTTATTTATGAAACCACTCAAACTTTTATTTACTTACTACATTGCCTTATCATCAACTATTACATCTTGAGTCACATCATAATTTTTTACACTGATTATTACATTTCGTAAAACATCAGAAAATTCAACGGGGTCCATAACAACTAATCCCCTCCGATCAACTTCTTCTTTTCTAACACATACCTCTGAAATCGACAGACTAGGATCAACATCACTAGCACCATCACCACCTCTGCGTACATCAGACACCTTAGCTTTGATATTTTTTCCCTCTGCTCCTCGTACATTGGAACAAACTTCGCCGGAGCTGAACGTCGGCTCTCTTCCCAAAGTCCTATTTGCCACGTCAAAAAAAAATCTATACACATTTGAGTGAACTGCCCGTAATTCTTGGGATACTCCTCTCAGGATCAATACAATCAACAAAAAAGAAAGACATAAAAGGAGAAACGAAACAATGTACCAGAAAATAACTTCAATACAATAGCTATCCCACTGCAAAAGCATATTCCTCTCTGCTATCAAATGTTTTCTGGTACCAAATAAATGGCAAAAGTGGCCTACGTATAAGGACGAAGATTCTCCATTCAAAATAATTCAAAAGCATAATAATTTACCCGCCTTTGCTTTATGTCTATTATTCTGAAAGAATCTTTACTTTACAACCACGCAAACCACCAGAAACGCGACACGTGTATTACACTATCTGGCAAAGGAATAAAAAATACTCACACCACTCACACTTGGGCCCGGGTGTGACTTCCTTTTAACCCTATCAGCAACGGGAGAAGGGGGCGCTGGTAATATTAATACAACACCCCCCCAATCACACCACTCACACCATTCACACCAGATTTTTTAACTAATAGGGAAGTCTTGTACGGCTGGTGTAAGTTTATTGTTTATCATTACAAAATGCCTCGCCAAGCCTCTTTTCGTTTCTATGCCAAGAATGTTTTCCTCATTGACCCACAATACCCTTGTCCAAAAGAACAACTCTTGGATCTCCTCCAATCCCTTCTTCAACTAGCATGTCAGCCATACTACATACTTGTCGCGAGGGAGCTCCATGAAGATGGAAACCCTCACCTTCATGCTATGGTTCAATGCATGAAGAAGATCCAAACCTCCAACCCGAGATTTTTCGATCTCACAGGAACCAACGGGAGGATCTATCATCCAAATATAGAAAAACTCTATTCTCTAACAGCAAGTAGACAGTATATACAGAAAAGGGCGACTTCGTAGAATGGGAAGAATTTTCATCGAAGAAAAGTCCCTCGAAGAACAGAGACGAACCCTGGTGGGGAATACTTGTAGAAGCAGAAATGGAGGAACAATTCTTTGCACTCTACAAAGAGAAATGTCCCATCGATTACATCACAAAATACCCTCAATTAGAAATATTTTCGAGGGATCATTACAAACGAGAGAGGCCCCCATATACTAGCCCCTTTAATTCATTTCCTTTTTTATATGAAGAACTAAAAAAATGGGCATAAAATAATAATTTGTTTGTAAGTTGCAATTTTGTACAATACGAGTTATGTCAAAATTGTTGTCTCTTCGTTTGGAGGGAAAACGACTAGATTAGATTAGGGATACATAAAAATAATATCAACAACTTATATACTGACGAAGAACTCTCCTCCTCCTCTGATTACAGGACCAAGAATAACAGCCCATCCACCCAGTCTCCCTCTACCTCGAAGGACCCTCAAGAACAGGAAAAACTGCCTGGGTTAGAAGTCTCAGACGACACAATTACTTCTCTGGCAGAATAAGCTTCAAGGACTACAATCAAGACGCCATCTACAAAGTCATAGATGACATCAAATACTCGACAGTCTCTACCGAATTAATGAAGAATTTAGTAGGCTACTAGAGAGACTTCCATGTATTTGGTAAATTCCAACCATATCTCACTATTAGAGGAGGAATTCCTTGTATTATATTAACTAATAAGGACAGTAGTTGGTTAGACGCAATGTCCCCAAAAACGAGAGAATAGTTTGATGTAAATATAATCACTACCATGGTTAATGAAATTTTTTATTAATTTTATTTATGAAACCACTCAAACTTTTATTTACTTGCTATATTTCACTTATCTTCAACTATTACATCTTGAGTCACATCATTATTTTTTACACCAATTATTACATTTCGTAAAACATCAGAAAATTCAACGGGGTCCATAACAACTGATCTTCTCCGATCAACTTCTTTTTTTCTAACACCCACCTCTGAAATCGATGGACCAGGATCAACATCACTAGCACCATCACCACCTCTGCATACATCAGACACCTTAACTTTGATATTTTTTCCCTTTGCTCCTCTTACACCAGAACAAACTTTGCCAGAGCGGAACGTTGGCTCTCTTCCCAAAGTCCTATTTGCCACGTCCAAAAACGGTCTACACACATTTCAGTGAACTGCCCTTAATTCTCGTGATACTCTTCTAAGGAGTACAACATTGTATACCAATACAATCAACAAAAAAGAAAAACAGAAAATGAGGGACAAAACAATGTATCAGAAAACAACTTCAATACAATAGTTATCGCACTGCAAAAGCATATTCCTCTCTGCTATCAAATGTTTTTTGGTGCCAAATAAATAGCAAAAGTGGCCCACGTATAAGCACGAAGATTCCCTATTCAAAATAATTCAAAAGCATAATCATTTTCCCGCCTTTACTTTATGTCTATCATTTTGCAAGAATCTTTACTTTACCATGCAAACCACCAGAAATGTGACACGTGTATCGCACTATCCGGCAAAGGAATCAAAAGTACTCACAACACTAACACCTGGGCCCGGGTGTGACTTCTTTTTAACCCCATCCATACACATGTCCACAAGTACAACAACGGACGACCCAGATCAGCGGCAGGGGGAGAGGGGCACTTGTAATATTAATACAATGGCCCCTAAGTCACACTGCTCACACCATTCACACCAGGTTTTTTAACTAATGGGGAGGCCTTGTATGGCTGGTGTAAGTTCACTATTTACCACTACAAAATGCCTCGCCAAGCCTCTTTCCGTTTCTATGCCAAGAATGTTTCCTCACCTACCCATAATGCCCTCGTCCAAAAGAATAACTCTTGGAACTCCTCCAATCCCTTCTCCAACTAGCATGTCAGCCATATTAAATACTTGCCTCAAGGGAGCTCCATGAAGATGGAAACCCTCACCTTCATACCATGGTTCAATGCACGAAGAAGATCCAAACCTCCAACCCGAGATTTTTCGATCTCACAGAAACCAACGGGAGGATCTATCATCCAAATATTGAAAAACTCCATTCTCCAACAAGAAGTCAACAATACATACAGAAAAGGGCGACTTTGTAGAATGGGAATAATTTTCATCGAAGGGGAAAAATCCCTCGAAGAACAGAGACGAACCCTGGCAGGGAATACTTGCAGAAACAGAAACGGAGGAACAATTCTTTGCACTCTGCAAAGAGAATTGTCCCACCGATTACGTCACAAAATACCCCCAATTAAAACCATTTTTGAGAGATCATTACAAATGAGAAAGACCCCCATATACTAGCCCCTTTAATTTATTTCATTTTTCAAATGAAGAAGTAAAAAAATGGGCAGAAAATAATATTTTGTTTGTATGTCGAAATTTTGTACAATACGAGTTATGTCAAAATTGTTGTTTCTCCATTTGGAGGGAAGACAACTGGATTAGATTATGGATACAGAAAAATAATATTAACAATTTATATACTAACGAACAACTCTCCTCCTTCTCTGATAACATGATTCAAAATAGCGGCCCATCTGCCCATTCTCCTTCTACCTCGAAGGAATCTCAAGAACAGGAAAAACTGCTTAGGCTAGAAATCTCGGACGAGACAATTACTTCTCTGGTAGAATAAGCTTCAAGGACAATGATCAAGACGCCGTCTACAACGTTATAGACGACATCAGATACTCAACAGTCCCTACCGAATTAATGAAGAATTTTGTAGGTTGCCATAGAGACTTCCATGTATTTGTTAAATTTCAACCAAATTTCACTATTAGAGGAGGAATTCCTTGTATTATATTAACTACTGGAGACAGTAGTTGGTTAGATGCAATATCAAAAAATGAGAGAATGGTTTGATGTAAATGTAACCACTGTCATGATTAATGAAAATTTTCATTAATTTTATTTATGAAACCACTTAAACTTTTATTTACTTACAACATTTCCCTTATCATCAACTATTACATTTTGAGTCACATCGCTATTTTTTACATTGATTATTACATTTTGTAAAACATCAGAAAATTCAGCTGGGTCCATAACAACTGATCCTCTCCGATCAACTTCTTTTTTTATAACACCCACCTCTGAAATCGACGGACCAGGATCAACATCACTAGCACCATCACCACCTCTGCATACATCAGACACCTTAGCTTTGATATTTTTTCCCCTTGCTCCTCGTACACTGGAACAAACTACGCCAGAGCTGAATGTTGGCTCTCTTCCCAAAGTCCTATTTGCCACGTCAAAAAACGATCTACACACATTTGAGTAAACTGTCCGTAATTCTTGGGATACTCTTCTAAGGAGTACAACATTGTATACCAATACAATCAACAAAAAAAAAAAAGACAGAAAATGAGGGACGAAACAATGTACTAAAAAACAACTTCACCACAATAGTTATCCCGCTGTAAAAGCATATTTCTCTCTACTATCAAATGTTTTCTGGTACCAAATAAATAACAAAAGTGGCCCGCGTATAAGGACGAAGATTCCCCATTCAAAATAATTCAAGCCTTTACTTTATGTCTATCATTCAACAAGAATCTTTACTTTACAACCACGCAAAGCACCATAAACGCGACACGTGTATCGCACTATCCGGAAAAGGAATTAAAAGTACTTACACTACTTACACCTGGGACCAGGTGTGACTTCCTTTTAACCTCATCCATACACGTGTCCACAAGTACAACAATAGACGGCCCCAATCAGCACTGGGGGGATGGCGCTGGTAATATTAATACAGCACCCCCCAGTCATACCACTCACACCATTCACACCAGGTTTTTTAACTAATAAGGAGGCCTTGTACGGCTGGTGCGAGTTCATTGCTTACCACTACAAAATGCCTTAACAAGCCACTTTCCGTTTCTATGCCAAGAATGTTTTCCTCACCTACCCGCAATGCCCTTTTCTAAAAGAACAACTCCTGAAACTCCTCTAATCCCTTCTCCAACTAGCATGTCAGCCATACTACATACTTGTCGCAAGGGAGCTCTACAAAGATGGAAACCCTTACCTTCATACCATGGTTCAATGCACGAAGAAAATCCAAAACTCTAACCCGAAATTTTTCAACCTCACTGGAACCAACGGGAGTATCTATCATTCAAATATAGAAAAACTCTATTCTCTAATAGCAAGTCGACAGTATATACAGAAAGGGAGCAACATCGTAGATTGGGGAGAATTTTCATTGAATGGGAAAAGTCCCTCGAAGAACAGAGATGAACTCTTGCGGGGAATACTTGCAAAAGCTGAAACGGAGGAACAATTCTTTGCACTCTGCAAGGAGAAATGTCTCACCGATTGCGTCCCAAAATACCCTCAATTAAAAATATTTTCAAGGGATCATTACAAACGAGAGAGGCCCCCATATGCTAGCCTTTTAATTCATTTCCCTTTTAAATGAAGAAGTAAAAAAATGGGTAGAAAATAATATTTTGTTTGTAAGTCGAAATTTTTCAAAAAACGAGTTATGTCAAAATTGTTATCTCTCCGTTTGGATGGAAGACGACTAGATTAGATTAGGGATAAACAAAAATAATTTCAACAATCTATATACTGAGGAAGAACTTTCATCCTCCTTTAATAACAAGACCCAGAACAACTGCCCATCCGCCCAGTCTCCCTCTACCTTGAAGGACCCTCAAGAACAGGAGAAACCGCTTGGGCAAGAAGTCTTGGATGACACAATTACTTCTCTGGCAGAATAAGTTATAAGGACTACGATCAAGACGCCGTTTACAACGTCATAGACCACATCAAATACTCGACAGTCCCTACTGAATTAATGAAGAATTTAGTAGGTTGCTAGAGAGACTTCCATGTATTTGTTAAATTCCAACCAGATCTCACTATTAGAGGAGTAATTCTTTGTATTATATTAACTAATGTGGACAGTAGTTGGTTAGACGCAATGTCTCCAAAAATGAGAGAATGGATTGATGTAAATGTAACCACTGTCGTGACTAATGAAATTTTTTATTAATTTTATTTATGAAACCACTTAAACTTCTATTTACTTACTACATTTCTGTTATTATCAACTATTACATCTTGAGTCACATCACTATTTTTTACACTGATAATTACATTTCGTAAAACAACAGGAAATTTAGCGGGGTCCATAACAACTGATCCTCTCTGATGAATTTCTTCTTTTATAACACTCACCTCTGAAAACCAGGATCAACATTACTAGCACCATCAGCACCTCTACGTACATCAGATACCTTAGCTTTGATATTTTATCACTCTACTCCTCGAACACCGGAACAAACCTCGCCGGAGGTGAACGTCGGCTCTCTTCCCAAAGTCCTATTTGCTATGGCGAAAAATGATCTACACACATTTGAGTGAATTTCTCGTAATTCTCGGGATACTCCTCTTAGGAGTACAACATTGTATACCAATACAATCAAGAAAAAAGAAAGACAGAAAAGAGAGATGAAACAATGTACCAGAAAACAACTTCACCACAATAGTTATCCCACTGCAAAAGCATATTCTGTTAGACTTATTTATTTTGATGATTTATTTAATTATGTTTTTAATTTATTTGGAAGAGAAAAATTTAATCAAAATTTATTTTGATAATTTATTTGAAAGAGAAAAATATAATCAAAATTTATTTTTGTCCTATTATTTCTCACATAAACCTTTATCTTAAATGTTGTTAGAATGTATTTAATATTTGATTAAATCAGGAGTTCAAACAGTCCCAAACAAAGGTTCAAACAGCCTAGCACAGCAGCAGGCCAAAAGGTTCAAAAGGTTCAAGTGAAAGATATTCAAATTGGTAATGATGGAAGTACAACGGCTATAAACGGCTATAATTTTCATTATATATACCAAAACCTCTAATATAAATAAGTTACAAAAAACTTGAAAATATTGTTTGATCTATAATCACTCATATCTTTTCTCAGAAATTATACACTGAGCCTTATAGCTTTAAGCCTATCTTTCCTGTGTGAGATTTACAAAAAAATCAAAGCTTCATTTTATATATCTATCTTTGAGAGATATTTATTGTAAGCTTTCTTTGAAAGCAAAAAATCATTTCATATTGTAAAAGTGTTGCAAACACTGTGTTCTTGAAATCTTGAGAGTGATTGTGAATCACCTAAGATTTGCAAGGGTTTTGGCTTGTGAAGTCTGTGTAAAATCCGTGGAGGATTGCTTCATTTGTAAAGAGGTTGCTAGCACCCCTGTGAAGCTAGAAGATATTGGAAAATCTCAAGTGAAACTTGAGGAGTGGATGTAGGCTTGGTTGAAGCCGAACCACTATAAATCTGTTTGTTTCCTCTTTCCTAATCTTTTTACTTTCCTACTACTGCTATAGCTATCTAATATTCATGTGTTAATCATTTGATTTACCCTATATGTTAGTTATACTTCATTGTTATTTTGCTTGATCATTTACTGCTAAGTTCATCATTGTGCTTGTTAATAATTTGTTGTACTAGTAGTTAATTTTATTGGGGTATTATTAATTTTAATTTATAGAAACCTAATTCACCCCCCATCTTAGGTTGCTTTTTCGGTAACATATTCCTCTCTACTATCAAATGTTTTCTGGTACCAAATAAATAACAAAGGTGGCCCGTGTATAAGGACGAAGATTCCCCATTCAAAATAATTCAAAAGCAAAACCATTTTTCTGCCTTTGCTTTATGTCTATCATTATGAAAGAATCTTTACTTTACAACCACGCAAACCACCAGAAACGCGACACGTGTCTCGCACTATCCGGCAAAGGAATCAAAAGTACTCACACCACTCACATTTGGGCTCGGGTGTGACTTCCTTTTAAACCCATCCATACACTGTGCACAAGTACAATAATGAACGGCCCAGATTAGTGTCGGATGAGGGGGCACTGGTAATATTAATATAGTCCCCCTCCCTATTCACACAAGGTTTTTTAACTAATAGGGAGGCCTTGTACGGCTGGTGTGAGTTCACTATTTACCACTACAAAATGCCACGCCAAGCCTCTTTCAGTTTCTATACCAAGAATGTTTTCCTCATCTACCCACAATGCGTTTGTCCAAAAGAACAACTATTGGAACTCCTTCAATCCCTTCTCCAACTAGCATGTTAGCCATACTACATACTTGTCGCAAGGGAGCTCTACAAAGATGGAAACCCTCACCTTTATGCCATGGTTCAATGCATGAAGAAGATCTAAACCTCCAACTCGAAATTTATAGATCTCACTGGAACCAACGGGAGGATCTATCATCCAAATATAGAAAAAATCCATTCTCCAACAGCAAGTCGACAGTATATACAGAAAGAGGGTGACTTCGTAGAATGTTGAGAACTTTCATTGAAGGAGAAAAGTCCCTTGAAGAACAGAGACAAACTCTGGCGAGGAATACTTGTAGAACCAGAAACGGAGGAACAATTCTTTGCACTTTGCAAAGAGAAATGTCCCACTGATTACGTCACAAAATACCCCAAATTAATAACATTTTCGATGGATCATTACAAATGAGAGAGGGTCCCATATACTAGTCCCTTTAATTCATTTCCTTTTTAAAATGAAGAATTAAAAAAATGGGCAAAAAATGATATATTGTTTGTAAGTTGAAATTTTTTACAATACAAGTTGTGTCAAAATTGTTGTCTCTCCGTTTAGAGGGAAGATGACTGGATTAGATTAGGGATACACAAAAATAATTTCAAAATTTTATATACAGATGAAGAACTCTCATCCTCCTCTGATAACAGTATCCAGAACAGCAACCCATCTGCCCAATCTCCCTCTATATCAAAGGACCCTCAAGAACAGGAAAAACCGCTTGGGTATGACACAATTACTTCTCTGGCAGAACAAGTTTCAAGGACTACGATCAAGACGCCGTCTACATTGTCATAAACGACAACAAATACTTGATAGTCCCTACCAAATTAATGAAGAATTTAGTAGGCTGCCAGAGAGACTTCGATGTATTTGTTAAATTTCTTGTATTATATTAACTAATGGGGATAGTAGTTAGTTAGACGCAATGTCCCCAAAAATGAGAGAATGGTTTGATATAAATGTAACCACTATCATGATTAATGAAAATTTTTATTAATTTTATTTATGAAACTACTCAAACTTTTATTTACTTACTAAATTTTCCTTATCATCAATTATTACATCTTGAGTCACATCACTGTTTTTTACACTGATTATTACATTTCGTAAAACATTAGAAAATTCAGCAGGGTCCATAACAATTGATCGTCTTCAATCAACTTCTTCTTTTCTAACACCCACCTCTAAAATCGTCGGACCAAGATCAACATCACTAGCACCATCACTACCTATGCGTACATCAGACACCTTAGCTTCGATATTTTTTCCCTTTACTCCTCGTACATCGGAACAAACTTTGCCAGAGTAGAACGTCGGCTCTCTTCCCAAAGTCCTATTTGCCACGTCAAAAAACGATCTACACATATTTGAGTGAATTGCTCGTAATTCTTGGGATACTCTTCTGAGGTGTATAACATTGTATACCAATGCAATCAACAAAAAAGAAAGACAGAAAACGATGGAAGAAACAATATACCAGAAAGCAACTTAACCACAATAGCTATCTCACTGCAAAAACATATTCCTCTCTACTATCAAATGTTTTTTGGTAAAAAATAAGTAGCAAAAGTGGCTCGTGTATAAGGACGAAGATTGCCCATTCAAAATAATTCAAAAGCATAATCATTTTCCTGCCTTTGCTTTATGTCTATCATTTTGCAAGAATCTTTATTTTACAACCACGCAAACCACAAGAAACGCGACACGTGTATCGCACTATCCGGAAAAGCAATCAAAAGTACTCACACCACTTACACCTGGGCCTGGGTGTGACTTCCTTTTAACTCCATCCATACATGTGTCCACAAGTACAAAATGGACGGCCCAGATCAGTGCCGGGGGGGAGGGCGCTAGTAATATTAATACAACGCCCCCCCAGTCACATCACTCACACCATTCACACTAGGTTTTTTAACTAATAGGGAGGCATTGTATGGTTGGTGTGAGTTCACCGTTTAACACTACAAAATGGCTCGCCAAGCCTCTTTCTGTTTCTATGCCTAGAATGTTTTTTCCTCACTTACCCACAGTGCCCTTGACCAGAAGAACAACTCTTGGAACTCCTCCAATACCTTCTCCAACTAGCATGTCAGCCATACTACATACCGTCTGTATGTGTACGCCGACTTAAAAGGTGCACGACAAGGGCAACTGTGCTTATATCCACTAGTCGCCGGTGTCCTTGACCTCCGGTATGCAAGGGGAGTCCGATACTGGCTACTTACTACTTCTTCCATTTTTGATAAAACACTCCAAATCTTTTATCCTACAAATTATACAGATTCTCTTACCTCTGCTAACGTTTCTGTTTAGACACCTTAGCGTTGATTTTTTTTCCTTCTGCTCCTCATACACGGGAACAAACTTTGCCGGAGCTGAACGTCGACTCTCTTCCAAAAGTCCTATTTGTTACGTCAAAAAACAATCTACACACATTTGAGTGAACTGCCCGTAAATCTCGGGATACTCTTTTAAGGAGTACAACATTGTATACCAATACAATCAACAAAAAAGAAAGACAGAAAGGAGGGACGAAACAATGTACCAGAAAACAACTTCACCACAATAATTATCCCACTGCAAAAGCATATTCCTCTCTGCTATCAAATATTTTCTGGTACCAAATAAATAGCAAAAGTGGCCCGTGTATACGGACGAAGATTCCCCATTCAAAATAATTCAAAAGCATAATCATTTTCCCGTCTTTGCTTTATGTCTATCATTCTGCAAGAATTTTTACTTTACAACCACGCAAACCACCAGAAATGCAACACGTATATCGCATTATCCGGCAAAGGAACCAAAAGTACTCACACTACTCACACTTGGGCCCGGGTGTGACGTCCTTTTAACCCCATCCATATACATGTCCAAAAGTACAACAATGGACGGTCAAGATCAGCGCCAGGAAGAGGGGGCGCTGGTAATATTAATACAACGCCCCTCCAGTCACACCACGCACGCCATTCACACCAGGTTTTTTAACTAATAGGGAGGCCTTATAGGGCTGGTGTAAGTTCACTGTTTACCACTACAAAATGTCTCGCCAAGCCTCTTTCCGTTTCTATGCCAAGAATGTTTCCTCACCTACCCACAATGCCCTTGTCCAAAAGAACAACTCTTGGAACACCTCCAATCCCTTCTCCTACTAGCATGTCAGCCATACTACACACTTTTGACAAGGGAGCTCCATGAAGATGGAAACCCTAACCTTCATACTATGGTTCAATGCACGAAGAAGATCCAAACCTCTAACTAGAGATTTTTCAATCTCACAGGAACCAACAGGAGGATCTATCATCCAAATATAGAAAAACTCCATTCTCCAACAGCAAGTTGACAGTATATACAGAAAGGGGACGACTTTCATAGAATGGGGACCCCGAAGAACAGAGGCGAACTTTGGCGGGGAATACTTATAGAAGCAGAAACGGACGAACAATTCTTTGCACTCTGCAAAGAGAAATGTCCCGTCGATTACGTAACAAAACACCCCAAATTAAAAATATTTTCGAGGGATTATTACAAACGAGAGAGGACCCCATATACTAACCCTTTAATTCATTTCATTTTTTAAATGAAGAAGTAAAAAAATGAGCAAAAAATATTATTTTTTTTGTAAGTCGAAATTTTGTACAATACGAGTTATGTCAAAATTGTTGTCTCTGTTTGGAGGGAAGATGACTAGATTAGATTAGGGATACACAAAAATAATATCAACAATTTATATACTGAGGAAGAACTCTCCTCCTTCTCTGATAACAGGATCCAGAACAACGGCATATTCGCCCAGTCTCCCTCTACCTCGAAGGACTCTCAAGAGTAGGAAAAACTACCTTGGCCAAAAGTCTCAGACGACACAATTACTTCTTCGGCAGAATAAGCTTCAATGACTACGATCAAGACGCCATCTACAATGTTATAGACAACATGAAATACTCAACAATCCCTACCGAATTAATGAAGAATTTAGTAGGTTGCCATAGGGACTTCCATGTATTTGTTAAATTCCAACCAGATCTCACTATTAGAGAAAGAATTCCTTGTATTATATTAACTAATGGGGACAATAGTTGGTTAGACACAAATTCCCGAAAAATGAGAGAATGATTTGATGTAAATGTAACCATTGTCATGATTAATGAAAAATTTTACTAATTTTATTTATGAAACCACTCAAAATTTTATTTACTTACTAAATTTCCCTTATCAACAACTATTACATCTTGAGTCACATCGCTATTTTTTACACAGATTCTTACATTTCGTAAAACATCAGAAAATTCAGCGGATTCTATAACAACTGATCCTCTCTGATCAACTTCTTCTTTTCCAACACCTACCTCTGAAATCGACGTACCAGGATCAACATCACTAGCACCATTACCACCTCTGGGTACATTAGACACCTTAGCTTTGATATTTTTTCCTTCTGCTTCTCGTACACCGGAACAAACTTCGTCGGAACTGAATGTCGGCACTCTTTCCAAAGTCCTATTTGCCACGTCAAAAAACGATCTACACACATTTGAATGAACAACCCGTAATTCTCGGGATACTCTTCTAAGGAGTACAACATTGTATACCAATACAATTAACAAAAAAGAAAGACAGAAAAAGGAGGGACGAAACAATAAACTAGAAAACACCTTCACCACAATAGTTATCCCACTGCAAAAGCATATTCCTCTCTGCTGTCAAATGTTTTCTAGTACCAAATAAATAGCAAAAGTGGCATGTGTATAAGGAATAAAATTCCCCATTCAAAATAATTCAAAAGCATAATCATTTTCCCACCTTTGCTTTATGTCTATCATTCTGCAAGAATCTTTACTTTACAGCCACGCAAACCACCATAAACGCGACATGTGTATCCCACTATTCGGCAAAGGAATCAAAAGTACTTACACCACTCACACCTGGGCCTAGGTGTGACTTCCTTTTAACCCCATCCATACACATGTCCAAATGTACAACAAGCCCAAATTAGTGCCCGGAGGGGGGGGGCGGCACTGGTAATATTAATATAGTGCCCCTCCAGTCACACCACTCACACCATTCACACCAGATTTTTTAACTAATAGGGAGGCCTTGTACGGCTGATGTGAGTTCACTGTTTACCACTACAAAATGCCTCGCCTAACCTCTTTCCGTTTCTATGCCATGAATGTTTTCCTCACCTACCCACAACGCCCTTGTCCAAAAGAACAACTTTTGAAACTTCTCTAATCCCTTCTCCAATTAGCATGTCAGCCATATGACATACTTGTCGCAAGGGAGCTCTACAAAGATAGAAACCCTCACATTCATGCCATGGTTCAATGCATGAAGAAGATCCAAACCTCCCACCCGAAATTTTTCTAGCTCACTGGAACCAACGGAAGGATCTATCATCCAAATATAGAAAAACTTCATTCTCCAACAACAAGTTGACAGTATATACAGAAAGGGGGCAACTTTATAGAATGGGGAGAATTTTCATCGAAGGGGAAAAGTCCCTCGAAGAACAGAGACGGACTATTGTGGGGAATACTTGCAGAAGCAGAAACAGAGGAACTATTCTTTGCACTCTACAAAGAGAAATGTCCCACCGATTACGTCACAAAATACCCTTAATTAAAATATTTTCGAGGGATCATTACAAATGAGAGAGGCCCCCATAAACTAGCCCCTTTGATTCATTTCCTCTTTTAAATGAAGAAGTAAAAAACTGGGCAGAAAATAATATTTTGTTTGTAAGTCGAAATTTTGCACGATATGAGTTATGTCAAAATTGTTGTCTCTTTGTTTGGAAGGAAGACGACTGGATTAGATTAGGGATACACAAAAATAATATCAACAATTTGTATACTGAGGAAGAACTCTCCTCCTCCTCTGATAATAGGACCCAGAGCAGCTGCCCATCTGCCTAGCCTCCCTCTACCTCGAAGGACCCTTAGGAACATGAAAAACCACCTAGGCAAGAAGTCTTGGACGATACAATTACTTCTCCGGCAAAATAAGTTTCAAAGACTACGATCAAGACGACGTCTATAACGTTATAGACGACATCAAAAACTCGACAATCCCTACTGAATTAATGAAGAATTTAGTAGGTTGCCAGAGAGACTTCCATGTATTTGTTAAATTCCAACCAGATCACACTATTAGAGGAGTAATTCCTTGTATTATATTAACTAAGGGGGACAGTAGTTGGTTAGACACAATGTCTCAAAAAATGAGAGAATGGTTTGATGTAAATGTAACCACTATCATGATTAATGAAAAATTTTATTAATTTTATTTATGAAACTACTCAAACTTTTATTTACTTACTACATTTCCGTTATCATCAACTATTACATCTTGAGACACATCACTCTTTTTTACACTAATTATTACATTTTGTAAGACAATAGAAAATTCTGTGGGGTTCATAACAACTGATCCTTTTCGATCAACTTCTTATTTTCTAACACCCACCTCTGAAATCGACGGACTAGGATCAACATCACTAGCTCCATCAGCACCTCTGCATACAACAGACACCTTAGCTTTGATGTTTTATTCCTCTGCTCCTCGTACACCTGAACAAACATCGTCGGAGCTGAAGGTCGACTCTCTTCCCAAAGTCCTATTGGCCACAGCGAAAAATGATCTACACATATTTGAGTGAATTGCCCGTAATTCTCAGAATAGTCTTCTAAGGAGTACAACATTGTATACCAATACAATCAACAAAAGAGAAAAACAGAAAATGAGGGACGAAATAATGTCCCAAAAAAAAAAACTTCACCACATCAGCTATCCCATTGCAAAACCATATTCCTCTCTGCTATCAAATGTTTTCTAGTACCAAATAAATAGCAAAAGTGGCCCGCGTATAAGGATGAAGATTCCCCATTCAAAATAATTCAAAAGCATAATCGTTTTCCCGCCTTTGCTTTATGTCTATCATTCTACAAGTATCTTTACTTTACAACCACGCAAACCACCAGAAACGTGACACGTGTATCGCACTATCCGGCAAAGGAATCAAAAGTACTCAAAACACTCACACCTGGGCCTGGGTGTGAATTCATTTTAACCCCATCCATACACGTGTCCACAAGTACAGTAATGGAAGGCCCAAATCAGTGCTGGGGAGGCGCTGGTAATATTAATACAATGCCCCCCCAGTCACACCACTCACACCATTCACACCAGGTTTTTTAACTAATAGGGAGGCCTTGTACGGTTGGTGCGAGTTCATTGTTTACCACTACAAAATGCCTCGCCAAGTCTCTTTCCGTTTCTATGCCAAGAACGTTTTCCTCACCTACCCACAATGTCATTGTCCAAAAGAACAACTATTGGAGCTCTTCCAATCCCTTCTCCAACTAGCATGTCAGTCATACCACATACTTGTCACAATGGAGCTTTACAAAGATGGAAACCCTCACCTTTATGTCATGGTTCAATGCACAAAGAAGATCTAAACCTCTAACCTGAAATTTTTCGATCTCACTAGAACCAACAAGAGGATCTATCATTCAAATATAGAAAAACTCCATTCTCCAACAACAAGTCGACAGTATATACAGAAAGGGGTCGACTTCGTAGAATGAGGAGAATTTTTATCGAAGGGGAAAAGTCCCTCGAAATACAGAGACAAACTCTAGTGGGAAATACTTCTAGAAGTAGAAACAAAGGAACAATTCTTTGCACTCTGCAAAGAGAAATGTCCCATCGATTACATAACAAAATACCCTAAATAAAAAATATTTTCGAGGGATTATTACAAACAAGAAAGGCCCCCATATACTAGCCCTCTAATTCATTTCCTTTTTTTAAATGAAGTAGTAAAAAAATGGGTAAAAAATAATATTTTGTCTGTAAGTCAATTTTGTATAATACGAGTTATGTCAAAATTGTTGTCTCTGCGTTGGGAAGGAAGACAATTGGATGGGATTAGGGATACACAAAAATAATATCAATAATTTATATACTGAGGAAGAACTCTCCTCCTCCTCTGATAACAGGACCCAGAACAGCTGCCCATCCGCCCAATCTCCTTCTATCTCAAAGGACCCTCAAGAATAGGAAAAATCGCCTGGAGAAGAAGTCTTGGACAACATAATTACTTCTCCTGCAGAATAAGCTTCAAGGACTACGATCAAGACGCCGTCTACAACGTCATAGACAACATCAGATCCTTTACAGTCCCTACTGAGTTAATGAAGAATTTAGTAGGTTGACAGAGAGATTTCCATGTATTCGTTAAATTCCAACCAAATCTCACTATTAGAGGATTAATTACTTATATTATATTAACTAATGGGGACAGTAGTTGGTTAGATGCAATGTACCAAAAAATGAGAGAATGGTTTGATGTAAATGCTACCACTGTCATGATTAATGAAAATTTTTATTAATTTTATTTATGAAACGAAACCATTCAAACTTTTATTTACTTACTACATTTCCCTTATCATCAACTATTACTTCTTGAGTCACATCAATATTTTTTACACTGATTATTATATTTCGTAAAACATCAGAAAAATTTAGCGAGGTCTATAACAACTGATCCTCTCCGATCAACTTCTTCTTTTATAACACCCACCTCTGAAATTGACGGACCAAGATTAACATCACTAGCACCATCATTACCTCTCCGTACATCAGACACCTTAGCTTTGATATTTTTTCCCTCTACTCCTCGTACACTGGAACAAACTTCGCCGGAGCTGAACATTGGCTCTCTTCCCAAAGTCTTATTTGCCATGTCAAAAAATGATCTACACACATATCAGTGAACTGCCTGTAATTCTTGAGATAATTTTCTATGGAGTACAACATTGTATACCAATACAATCAACAAAAAAGAAAGATAGAAAAGGAGGGATGAAACAATGTACCAGAAAACAACTTCACCATAATAGCTATTCCATTGCAAAAACATATTCGTCTCTGGTATCAAATATTTTATGGTACCAAATAAATAGAAAAAGTGGCCTACGTATAAGGACTAAGATTCCCCAATAAAAATAATTCAAGAGCATAATCATTTTTTCGTATTTGCTTTATGTCTATCATTCTGCAAGAATCTTTACTTTACAACTACGAAAACCACCAGAAACACGACACTTGACTCACACTATCTGGCAAAGGAATCAAAAGTACTCACACCACTCACACCTAGGCCCGGGTGTGACTTCCTTTTAACCCTATCCGTACACGTGTCCACAAGTACAACAATGGACGGCCCAGATCAATGTCAGGGGGGCACTGGTAATATTAATACAGCGCCTCCCCAGTCATACCACTCACACCATTCACACTAGGCTTTTTAACCAATAGGGAGGCCTTGTGCGGCTAGTGTGAGTTCACTATTTACCACTACAAAATGCCTCGCCAAGCCTTTTTCCATTTTTATGCCAAGAATGTTTTCCTTACTTACCCACAATGCCCTTGTCCAAAAGAACAACTATTGGAACTCCTACAATCCCTTCTTCAACTAGCATGTCAGCCATACTACATACTTGTCGCAAGGGAGCTCTACAAAGATGGAAACCCTTACTTTCATGCCATGGTTCAATGCACGAAGAAGATTCAAACCTCCAACCAAAGATTTTTCGATCTCACTTGAACCAATGGGAGGATCTATCATCCAAATATAGAAAAACTCCATTCTCCAATAGTAAGTCAACAGTATATACAGAAAAGGGGGCGACTTCGCAGAATGGGTAGAATTTTCATTGAAGGGGAAAAGTCCCTCGAAGAACAAAAACGAACTCTGGCAGGAAATACTTGCAGAAGCAGAAACGAAAAAATAATTCTTTGCACTTTGCAAAGAGAAATGTCCCACCGATTACGCCACAAAATACCCTCAATTAAAAACATTTTTGAGGGATCATTACAAACGAGAGAGGTCGCCATATATTAGCCCCTTTAATTTATTTCCTTTTTTAAATGAAGAAGCAAAAATGGGCAGAAAATAATATATTATTTGTAAGTCGAAATTTAATACAATACGAATTATGTCAAAATTGTTGTCTCTCCGTTTAGAGGAAAGACAACTGTATTAGATTAGGGATACACAAAAATAATATCAACAATTTATATACTGACGAAGAACTCAACTCCTCCTCTGATAACAGTATCCAGAACAATGGCCCATCCGCCCAGTTTTCCTCTCCATTGAAGGACCCTCAAGAATAGGTGAAACCGCTTGGGCAGAAGTCTCGAACGACATAATTACTTCTCCGGCAGAATAAGCTTCAAGGGCTATGATCAAGACACTGTCTACAACGTTATAGACGACATAAAATACTTGATAGTCCCTACCGAATTAATGAAGAATTTAGTAGGCTGCCGGAGAGACTTCCATATATTTGTTAAATTCCTACCAGATCTCACTATTAGAGGAGTAATTACTTGTGTTATATTAACTAATGGAGACAGTAGTTGGTTAGACACAATGTCTCCAAAAATGAGAGAATGATTTGATGTAAATGTAACCACTATCATGATTAACGACAAATTTTATTAATTTTATTTATGAAACTACTCAAACTTTTATTTACTTACTACATTTTCCTTATCGTCAATTATTACATCTTGTGTCATATCACTATTTTTTACACTGATTATTACATTTCGTAAAACATCAGAAAATTCAACAAGGTCCATAACAATTGATCCTCTCCAATCAACTTCTTCTTTTCCCACACCCACCTCTGAAATTGACATACCAGGATCAACATCACGAGCACCATCACCACCTCTGGGTACATCAGACCCTTAGCTTTGATATTTTTTCCTTCTACTCCTCATACACCGAAACAAACTTCGTCGGGACTGAACGTTGGCACTCTTTCCAAAGTCCTATTTGCCATGTCAAAAAATGATCTACACACATTTGAGTGAACAACCCGTAATTCTCAGGATACTCTTCTAAGGAGTATAACATTGTATACCAATGCAATCAACAAAAAAAGAAAAAAGAAAAAGAGGGACGAAACGATGTACCAGAAAACAACGTCACCACAATAGCTATCTCACCGCAAAAACATATTTCTCTCTACTATCAAATGTTTTTTGGTACCAAATAAATAGCAAAAGTGTCTCGCGTATAAGGACGAAGATTCCCCATTCAAAATAATTCAAAAGCATAATCATTTTCCCACCTTTGTTTTATGTTTATCATTCTTCAAGAATCTTTACTTTACAACCACGTAAACCACCATAAACGCGACACGTGTATCGCACTATTCGGGAAAACAATCAAAAGTACTCACACCACTTACACCTGTGCCCGGGTGTGACTTCCATTTAATCACATCCATACACGTGTCCACAAGTAATACAATGGACGGCCCAGATCAGCGCCGGGGGAGAGGACGCTGGTAATATTAATACAGCGGCCCCCCAGTCACACCACTCACACCATTCACACCAGGTTTTTTTAACTAATAGGGAGGCGTTGTATGGCTGGTGTGAGTTCACTGTTTACCACTACAAAATGGCTCACCAAGCCTCTTTCCGTTTCTATGCCTAGAATGTTTTTTCCTTACCTACCCACAATGCCCTTGTCCGGAAGAAAAACTCTTGGAACTCCTCTAATCCCTTCTCCAACTAGCATGTCAGCCATACTACGTACCGTCTGCGTGCATGCGCCGACTTAAAAGGTGCATGACAATGGCAACTGTGCTTATATCCACTAGCCGCCGGTGTCCTTGACCTCCAGTACGAAAGGGGAGTCCGATACTGGCTGCTTACTACTCCTTCCATTTTTGATAAAACACTCCAAATCTTTTATCCTACAAATTCTACAGATTCTCTTACCTCTAACCCTTCTGTTTAGACACCTTAACTTTGATTATTTTTTCCCTCTGCTCCTCACACACCAGAACAAACCTCGCTGGAGCTGAACATCGGCTTTCTTTCCAATGTCCTATTTGTCACGTCAAAAAATAATCAACACACATTTGAGTGAACTGCCCGTAATTCTTGAGATACTCTTCTAAGGAGTACAGCATTGTATACCAATACAATCAACAAAAAAGAAAGACAAAAAGGAGGGACGAAACAATGTACCAGAAAATAACTTCAATACAATAGCTATCCCATTGCAAAAGCATATTCCTCTCTGCTATCAAATGTTTTCTGGTACCAAATAAATAGCAAAAGTGGTCCACATATAAGGACGAAGATTCCCCATTCAAAATAATTCAAAAGCACAATAATTTACCCCCCTTTGCTTTATGTCTATCATTCTGAAAGAATCTTTACTTTACAACCACACAAACCACTAGAAACGCGAGACATGTATCGCACTATCCGGCAAAGGAATCAAAAGTACTCACACCACTAACACTGGGCTCGGGTGTGATTTCTTTTTAACCTCATCCATACACGTGTCCACATGTACAACAATGGACGACCCCAATCAGCGCTCCGGGGGGGGGGGAGCGCTGGTAATATTAATATAGCGCCCCCCAGTCGCACCACTTACACCATTCACACTAGGTTTTTTAACTAATAGAGAGGCCTTGTACGGCTGGTGTGAGTTTACTGTTTACCACTACAAAATGTCTCGCCAAGCCTCTTTTCATTTCTATGCCAAGAATGTTTTCCTCACCCGTCCACAATGCCCTTATCCAAAAGAACAACTCTTGGAACTCTTCCAATCCCTTCTCCAACTAGCATGTCAGCCATACTACATAGTTGTCGCAAGGGAGTTCCACGAAGATGGAAACCCTCACCTTCATCCATGGTGCAATGCACGAAGAAGATCCAAACCTACAACCCGAGAATTTTCGATCTCACTGGAGCCAACGGAAGGATCTATCTTCCAAATATAGAAAAACTCCATTCTCCAACAGCAAGTTGACAGTATATACAGAAAGGGGGCAACTTCATAGAATGAGGGGAATTTTCATCGAAGGGTAAAAGTGCCTCGAAAAATAGAGACCAACTCTAGTGGGAAATACTTGTAGAAGCAGAAATGGAAGAACAATTCTTTGCACTCTGCAAAGAGAAATGTCCCACCAATTACGTCACAAAATTACCCTAATTAAAAACATTTTCGAGGGATCATTACAAATGAGAGAGGCCCCTATATAGTAGCCCCTTTAATTCATTTCCTTTTTTAAATGAAGAAGTAAAACAATTGGCAGAAAATAATATTTTGTTTGTAACTCTAAATTTTATACAATGCGAGTTATGTCAAAATTATTGTCTCTCCGTTTAGAGAGAAGATGACTAGATTAGATTAGGGATACACAAAAATAATATCAACAATTTATATATTGATGAAGAACTCTCCTCCTCCTCTGATAACAAGATCCAGAACAGTGGCCCATTCGAGCAGTCTCCCTCTACCTCGAAGGACCCTCAAGAACAGGAAAAATTGCCTGGGCCAAAAGTCTAGGACAACACAATTACTTCTTTGGCAGAATAAGCTTCAAGGACTATGATCAAGACGCCGTCTACAACATCGTAGACGACATCAAATACTCGACTGTCCCTACCGAATTAATGAAGAATTTAGTTGGTTACCAGAGAAACTTCCATGTATTTGTTAAATCCAACTAGATCTCACTATTAGAGGAGGAATTTCTTGTATTATATTAACTAGTGGGGACAATAGTTGGTTAGACGCAATGTCCCAAAAAATGAGAGAATGGTTTAATGTAAATGTAACCACTGTCATGATTAATGAAAAAATTTATTAATTTTATTTATGAAACTACTTAAACTTTTATTTATTTACTACATTTCTCTTATCATCAACTATTACATCTTGAGTGACATCTCTATTTTTTACATTGATTATTACATTTCGTAAAACATCAAAAAATTCATTGGGGTCTATAACAACTGATCCTCTGTGATCAACTTTTTCTTTTCTAACACCCGCCTCTGAAATCGACGGACTATGATCAACATCACTAGCACCATCACTACCTCTGCGTGTATCAATCTTAGACAAACTTAGAAAACCTCTTCGTTCATGAATAATTGAACTAGTGGTGTGACTGGGTGGCCGCCGTATTAATATTACCAGCGTCTTCCCCCCCGGCGCTGATCTGGGTTGTCCATTGTTATACTTGTGGACACATGCATGGATGGGGTTAAAAAAAAGTCACACTCGGGCCCAGGTGTAAGTGGTGTAAGTACGTTTGATTCCTTTGTCGGATAGTGCGATATACGTGTCGCATTTTCTGGTGGTTTGCGTGGTTGTAAAGTAAATATTCTTGCAGAATAATAGACATAAAGCAAAGGTGAAAAAATGATTATGCTTTTGAATTAATGTGAATGGGGCATCTTCGTCCTTGCACGCGGGCCACTTTGAAAAAACATTTGATGGCAAAGAGGAATATGCTTTTGCAGTGAGATAGTTATTGTGGTGACGTTGTTTTCTGGTACCTTGTTTCGTCTCTCCTTTTCTGTCTTTCTTTTTTGTTGATTGTATTGGTATAAAATGTTGTACTCCTTAGAAGAGTATCCCGAGAATTACAGGTAGTTCACTCAAATGTGTGTAGATCATTTTTTGACGTGGCAAATAGGACTTTGGGAAGAGAGCTGGCAGTCAGCTCCAGCGAGGTTTGTTCTGGTGTACGAGGAGTAGAGGGAAAATATATCAAAGCTAAGGTGTCTAAACAGAAAGGTTAGCAGAGGTAAGAGAATCTATAGAATTTGTAGGATAAAAGATTTGAAGTGTTTTATCAAAAATGGAAGGAGTAGTAAGTAGCTAGTATCGAACTCCCCTTGTATATCGCGTGCCAATTTTGCTATTTATTTGGTACTAGAAAATATTTTATGGCAGAGAGGAATATGCTTTTGCAGTGGGTGCCTTTGACTATTTCTTTTCGGTCCCACATTGGATTGATCGTTTTCTTTGCTCAAACGCTAAATCCTCTTGGAATCTGCCACCTCCCATTCTGAATTGAGTGTCGTGTTAACCACATCTGCAAAAGTGGGAAGTCGCATGAGCAAAACTCTTCCTCAAATTGTAGGGTTTAGACCCCATTCGAATTTTCATGCTTTGTCTTCATCATTTGCTACGTATCAAGTCGCATAAAACGCCAACTCCTCAAACTTCGCCACGTATTGGGTCACTGTCATCGTGCCTTGTTCTAGGTTCTGAAATTCACAAATTCTTTCTTGTTTGACTATTTTCAGGAAGTACTTCCTCAAAAAAAAACAAAAACTCCTTAAATTATGCCCATGTCATTGCGGTGATGTCACTGGATTCCTGAATCAGGGCCCACCAATGATTTGCTTCCCCTTCTAGTTGGTAAACTGCTAAAGCAATCCTATCAATGTGTTCAGTTATTCTCATCGTGTTAACATCTTTCCAATTTGTTGGATTCAGTTTTCAGCAATTTTAGGATCGGGTTTGCCAGTGAAGATCAGCGATCTCTATTTGCGAAACTCGGAGAATAGATCTGTCCTCTCATTCTAACATGTTCTCCTTAGCCTTCCTAATTCTTCAAAAATATGATCTCCAGCATTCCCGGGTAAGTCGACAGCAGGTGCAGGGGCGTGATCGTGATTGTTGACCCCAGGTACCCCATTCCTATTTATATTAGCATCATCATTGTGGTTGGCAGTGTTGTTGTTGCCTACGTATTTGTTTGCTCTTGTCTGGTTCACCATCTGCCAAATGCGTAGTTAAGTGCAAGTTAGGGTTTTGTTAATGTGGTAAGTCAAGGAAATTACTAAAGTGAAATGCTCTACTTGAAACACAATCCAAGTAACACCTAATAAGCACCTAAGGTAGTCTTACTCAACTATCGACTCCATCACCACTTTCGGTCGCTTGGGGGCAACTGCATGTTTCGGTTCGCTGATTGAACCTAACATTTCCTTTCTTTAATATTAAATTCTAGTTCCACTGCCCTTATCTAAAAGGTTTTCTTCAGCACCTGGTACCAATACTAGAATCGTCGGCTCAGGCCTATAATTTCACGAATCGACATTACCAGACCCGAAATTCGAAGAAACGTCCTAGGGTTGGTCGAGAATATTTTAATTTTTGACATTTTCTAGTTTCTAGACTAAGTAGTGTTATCATAATGTAATATAGTCGGTGGCAAGGTTGTTTCTATTCGCAAGTCGAACGCATGGCTAAGGGTTGAATCTAAGCTCTTATACCAAGTTGTGACGCCCCAAATTTTGAGAACATCGATAATATAATACAGCGATATACCGGGGTTTAACTAGTGGATACACAACATTTTTAATCACAAAATACAAATAATTACACTAAAAGAAAATATTAATAATAGTTACAGATTCTTCAAATACAAATCAGTTTTTTGATACAAAAAGATTATCCAAAATACAGTAAATATAAAATCTAATCTCTAAGGCAGCCATGGTTCCTCAAAGCTTTTAGAGATTTCGTTCTCGGTGGAAAACTCGCCTTCACCTGGCATAAAACGCCTTGAGCTTGGAATGCCTAGTAAACACACACACCCCGACCCTTTTCCCATTCCAAATACACAAGTAATACAACGACACAATCATAACATACAACGAAAGCAATAAGTAAGTAGAACTTATAATTAAATTTTGGTTCTAAAAAATAACAGACAATTAAGTTAGTTCTAGGCAACTCCCCGCGAGATGTCATTCCTACCCAACTACTAACACTGGCCACAGGCAATTCTAACTCTCCCTTGGTTAATACAATACCAATGCGTTGCTTACTACATAAACACCAGTGGGTCGCTTATCGCACAATTACCAATGATGCCCACGCACCTAGGTTACATACCCCAGTGGTGATATCACGGTCTGCTTCAAGGGAACGGGCTTCTAGGGATACACTCCCTATGTGAGACCTTCACTGCCACCCTTATGCCTCCCATTTCTGTTAAGCAGCCAGAATATCTCCCGTCCCATGTTACGGTTCGAAAACACACTTGCGTAAGACTTCACAAAAATGGAACACATTCCACTATATCATACTCTTGAATCCATTGTTCATTATCTCATAAAATTTAATACAAAGATCGCAACCCATTACCATCCCATTTGATTTCCTCTTTGTTAAGTGCATTATGTTCTCAGTTATAGCAAAACATGGTCAATATAATTACGAATCCAAACTTAACAACAAGTAATTTATTCATGGTAAAGAAAATTCACAATTTATCATAGATTACATATCAAGACTAAAACATGCAAGAAACATAGAATATAAGAGTTGCAAACCAAACAAGAGCATATTAACACAAATTTTCAGATTTTCAAATTTGAACCAGTTTGAAAATAATTATGAAAAAAATACTTTTATTGGCCCTAAGTACCTGGCCTCATGTGAGTTTGTAGATAAATAAGTTTAGTTTCAAACTTAATTTACGAAAGTAGGATAGGCATTTTAGATTTTAATTTAAAATTACCAAGATCTATCTAGATTCGTTGACCGTTACGCAAATCGGTTTTTCTCTCAAACCCCTTACTCTCTTGAGTTCAAAAAAAATTTAGTTGAAATATAACACCAAGATTAGGATTTTGACATAAAATTGGACTCAAGATTATTTTTCTAGAATCTTATAAAAATAAAGAAAGTTGACTGTTTTTCTGGTTCTGTGAGTAACAAACTTAGAAAAATTGTTAGGTTACAAAAATACATCCTTAGGTCTTAGCAAAATTATCACATACTCTAGACATACCAAATATTACACCATAAAATAGATCTTGAGTTTATGGAGTTTTGATAGGAAAATAAATTCACGAGAGGGAAAAGCTTTGCTATTGGAAATTTAATAAAGAAAGAGAAGTACACCATTTCTTAATTAATACACATTTATACAAGAGTGTAGGCCTAGACTACAACATATATATGCAAAGGGCATGTATTAGGAGGGGAAAAACAAGTGGTAAAATAGCTTGAGAGAAGAGGTGATGTAGGCTTACCTTTGTTGTACAAGACTCAACATAATTCTTTATTTTTTTCTTTTTCTTCTTCTCCTTCTTCTTCTTCTTCTTCTTCTTCTTCTTCTTCTCTCTCTCTCTCTCTCTCTCTCTCTCTCTCTCTCTCTCTCACTCACTCACTCACTCACTCCTCTAGTGCATGGCTAAAATTGTGTAAAATGAGAGGGAGAAGTGTGCATATATATAGAGAAAGGATTGTGAGGTTTCTTAGGGACTAAGTTCCCTAAGTGCAAATTTGTCAAAGTGCCATCAAGGCCCTTTCATCCATCACATGGCTAGCTACTTGGGCTCCAAGAAATATATATATATATATATATATATATATATATATATATATATATAGAAGATATTTGTATTTATAAACATAAAATAATAGGCATAAGTACATTAATTAAGAAAATATTACAATTAAGGTTTGGAATGAAATAAAATACAAGTATATAGGGACCAAGTCTAAAATTATGAAACCTTGATATTTATTATCAATATACTAACATTAGAAAATAGTTAAAATAATAAATTTGGGTTCCGTTAAATTAAAGTGCAAACAAAGGCGAGAAACCGAGCGAAAATGGTGTTACTGGGAATTAAGATTTTAAAGTGATTAATCTATAATTATATGGTCTAATAATTACTAATAGGGTTTTAAAGGTGATTATTAATCTGCCGGGATCGATTAGGGTTTACTCAAATTAATCTGCGATGCTTCCCGATTATAAGGTTTAAAACGAAATTAAGCAAAAATTTAAGGGCTTTATTGAAATAAACACAAGGTTAGAGATTTAATGGTAATTACAAAAATTAGGGCTCTATATGTTTTGTCTTATTGGGCTAAAAAGCCTATTTTGTCTTTTTGCAGCTAAAATAGCCCCAAACCCAACCCAACCCATCTTTTCAAACAGAGGCTAAGTGCAGAGCCCATCCAGATGGTATTTCCATCACTTCCTAGCTCTACACTTCCCATGCCTTCTTTGAGGCCAAGCATCCCAATTTCTTTATGTCTGGGCTTAACTTCATGTCTGCCCCATCTGACCTTCTCCTCATCTCAATATACTCCTCCTCTAGTCCTGGCCATCCCCTTATCACCTGAGAGAACCTAGTTGCCACTTCATCTTTAGTGGTAGCTAGTGCTTCCGCAAAAGATATCGATGGCTCACCCATTCCTTCCATACCATCCAGCTCTAGTCCTTTTTCTCTGGACTTGCTGATAGCCATGACCATGGACACTGTTGGGGAATCCTCCACTCCTTCTCCTATCCTCATGCAACTATCTTTTCCTTCCACTAGTGCTTCCTCTATACTTCCAATGTCAGATGAGGAGAATTTTTGAAGCCCAGCTGGCTAGCCTATTTGACATGTCTTCCTCAGCTTAATCAGCCAACAGTGAGGCTGAACCATTGGTCCTTGCTAACTCCCTCTTGGAAATCTTTGAGAGTTCCTCTACTGTCAGCAAGGTCTCTTTGCCTCCAATGGACTTAGGCATTTATTTGGAATTGCTAACATCATTCCCAAGGATCCCATTCGAAGCCTTACAAAGATCCATCATTAATAATGGTTTCCTCCAATGCTGCAAAGTTCTTGAGCACTCCAACATAGCCATCTCAAGCCACTTGACCCAGACAGCAGCCACCATAGATTTTTATATCAATATCTGCCATATGGCCAAGGCTGTGGAAGAGAGACTATCGAAGGACAAGGAGTTTGTCTCCCATATACATGCAGAGGTATTTGAACTAAAGGGACAATACTCTGATGCTTCTCAGTTTCAAGCTCAACTTTTAAAGAAGAAGGCCCGACTGGAGGAGGAGCTAGCAGTAGTTAACTTAGCCTTGAATCGAATTGTTAAAAAGCTGCAAATTACTAACCATGGGTTGACTGACAGAATGTAGGATATAGCTATAGCCATTCAGTTGTTCCCAACACTTAGAAGTAGAGAATCAATTGTAAGGGAACAACCGAAACACTGTACTGATTTCTGGGCCAATTTGTGGGTACATGTACTTAATTCTTTATGAAATGAAAACCTTTTATTATCTATGTGAGTGTATCATGCTCTATCATTCTATTATTTAGCACTTTCTACACTCCTTGTGTCTCCCACGCAGTTGGTTAATAAGGTTTCAAGTACCTGCCATTAATTCTCTTGGGATGCACATAACGATTTAGGTTTCTTAGATGGTAGGCTCCCCCAAGCAAGACTCTATGAACCTGATATGGTCCTTCCCAATTAGGTAACCATTTGCCAAATTTATAGCTCTTAATGCCTATTGGAAGTATTGTCGTCCATACCAAGTCACCTTCATCAAAGTTAATGTGCTTAACTTTCTTATTATAGCTCTTGACTGCCTTCTTCTTTTGAAAAAGAATGTTATTTAATGCCAATATTCTAGTTTCATCTATATTCTCTACTTCCAAGAATATGCTTTGATGGTACTGTTCAGAAGTTAATTGGTCTTGGCACTTCACCCTCAAGAACTTGATGTTAATCTCCACAGGCAACACTGCATCATATCCATATACTAAGGCATAAGGAGTGATTCCTGTACTTGACCTTGGAAAAATCCTATAAGCCCATAATACATCTAACAACAAGTTATGTCAATCCCTAGAATTGTCTTCTACAACTATTTATATTCCTTTTTTCAAGGATTTGTTAGATGATTCTACTTGACCATTTGCTTGTGCATAATAAGGGGTGGAATTAATAAGACTAATTCCAAATTCTACTGTAAAAGACTTCACCATCTTTCTATCAAACACAGTCCCATTATCTACAGTTATGGTCTAAGGGATACCAAATCTATGGATTAATTCTCTGATAAATTCAATAACCTTAGTTTGATCCACAGCCTTATAAGACTTAGCTTCGACCTATTTAGTGAAGTAATCTGTCGCTACTAGAATGAAACAATACTGCTTCGAAGAAGGTGGATATTTTTTCCTATCATATATATTATCCATCCTCTAAATGGCCATGGCTTCACTACTACATACAAATCAGCTATTGGCATATGTCTTATCATGCCATGCTTCTGGTATGCCTGACATCCTTTTGCATACTCTATGCAATCCTTTAGGATGGTTGGCCAATAGTAAGAATGCCTTCGAAGCAACCATCTCATCTTCACACCAGGCTGATGGGCACCACAAATACCTTCATGTACCTCAGCCGTAGCAGTCCATGCTTCTTTTGGCCCTAAACAATCCAACAGCAATCCATCTGCTCCCTTTTTATAAAGAGTATTGTCATACTATATGTTGCATAGACTTTAATTTAATTTTCCAGCTAGCCTTCGAAGAAGGGTGTAGACACCCCATTTTTTACTGCCCTTAAGACTTAGGGGCCTCAGGTTGATTGTTTGAGGACGAAGGCAGGACGATGGCTATGTTGTGCAAATGTTCGATTTCTTCGGCAAGGAGAGTGTCAAATCCCAACCTTACACCCCATTTTGGACCAAAACTATTTTGACCAAAATGATTTTAGACCTTAAAACCCTCTCTTTCAAAATATTTTTGAGAAAATGTTTCTGTCACGCCCCAAACTCGCCCCTAAAAATTTGGGCATGACCTACTCAGAAACGAACACTTAACCTGCTGTACATAACATATGGGGCTTGAACAGAAGCATTAAATATAAGAAAATAACATAAAGTAAAAGAATGACATCCATTGAGCGAACACTATCATGCCAGGATCACAAACAGTGCATCATGTGATAAATATTTACATACACATATACAAACGCCGCCCCTTAATTGGGCAGATATCAAAAGCATTAGAAGCTTAACATATAATAGACAATCAGAGTGCAAGCTAAAACTTAGCAAAACTCCAAAGAAATGATCAGGCTTCACCCAAATGCCTGGACACACAGAGGTTGGCAAAAGAGAGGCGAGCATCGAGGGTTAAGGCTGATCTCCAGATTTAACACCTACAGAATCAGAAAAAATACAGAGTGAGACAATCTCAGTGAATAATAGTACTTAAACAAATTGATGCACAACTTAAAATATAATACATATCTGGTTAATCTGATTCTGTACCAATTTTTAGAACGACATGTCGGTTCACAACTTCACAGATTGGCCCTCGACCTCATAGATTCATAACCTCACAAAATGGCTCTTGGCCTCATAGAATCATAACGTCACAAATTCTTTCGATGTTTCCATAATTTCACACTGTTTTCCGAGTTGCATACATGTTAACATAATTTCTTGTGAAGAATATAACGTCACAGATTGGCTATAGGCCCAGATATCACAGAACGGCCATAGGCCTCACCAATTTCACAGAACAGCCATAGGCCTCACAGATTTCACAGAACGGCCATAGGCTTCACAAATTTCTCAGAACGGCCATAGGCCCAGACATTAACAAATCAGCTTTAAGCCCAGTTCCTTTATGTATGGACTCAAGAGATGTCTCGCACGGATTCTAGAGGTAACTCACATTGCAGCACTTAGTTCCGTACAGCACTTTGTTTCATACCAGAAATCATTAGGTCTTAAAGACCGAATAATCCATATCATATCATAACATGGCGTAATTATGCTTGGATCATAAACAGAAGTCAGAATTTATGTTTGATTATACGTAGTACATCCAATAGCGCTAACAAATCAATATAGTGCATACTTGTTAGTTCCATAAAGGAACCTCCAGTACCGGGAACTTGTAACATACTTGAACCACGGTATTATTACCCCCGGGTAAAGGCCTTGTGCTAAGGATGCCATGAATACTTTTACATATACAGACAATCATTCATTAATTCAAAACGTAACATATCAAACAATAGAGTATTTCTTGTCATATCATGTCATTACGGTACACTTAGCAAAGGCAGAACAGTTTACATCATAATGTGAGTTACATGACAATGTCATTGATATTTAATTCTGTCTTCAGGTTGAGTCATTCGTAAGTCAATCCGGTGTTTATCATAATTCTTAACGGTTATTAATGTATAAAACAACCCTTGATCTTATCCAATTATTCATTCTAATGACCCACTCTGGAGATATATTTATGCCATACAACATGTGTTGAGCCAAACGAACTATAGTAGCCTTTGATAGGGTAAGTGGGGTTTACATTTACCATTTCTTCCTGTTAACCAATTCCACAGTATTAACTCCCGAATACAGAACACATTACAACAATTCTCTTAAAACACATCACTCCTGTTAGATTTATCTTTAAACTAATCCAACATTAATAATTCGTATGAAATTTTCATGCGAAGTCATAGATAATTTACAGATTATGGCACATTATCGACAACCATTAACCATAACCGAAATGCAGATTAGTTTCAGAGTCATACCGATGTACACAAGTCTTTCAACGTTCTCATACATTCGCACCGATTTCCAACCAGCATAAATGTTAATATAATTACTTGCAAGGAATAAAGTGTTAAGAATAAGAATCATTAATGGTAAGTAAATGCACGATCTCCGTACTACTACTCACAGTGCTATAGCGGAGCGCTTGACCCTCCCGGGTTATGACCTACACATGTGCACAATTTATACATTAGTTCTTTTTCTTTCTTTCATTATTTCCTGCTTCATTTAACTTCAAACGAATTTACAGGCATCCTAGGGACATCAAACATAAGTTTCAAAAATACCAGAGGGTTAAGCATGCAAAACGGAGATGAACATTTTTTCCAGCTTGGGTCGCACGTGCGGCTGTGAGCCCCACACGTGCGGCGATTCTGCCCAGCAGCAGTCCGAAATTCCAGCAACACCCAACTTTTGGTAAACTTGTTCAAGGCCCAAAATAGGTTCTTTAATTGATGAAATATAATTCAAAATCATGTGTATAACCATTATGTAATCTCAATATAACTTGCATCTTAAACACTTGGATCTTAAAGTTTATAAACATAACCCAATTCCACAATATTCTCAATTCCCTCATACATCCACACCCACATACACACACATATGCAACCATATATCCATATAGATGGGTTCAAGTTGATAATTGAGGAAATAGGTTGGACCTCTCATTAGATAATTCCACACAATCCAAATCAATTCAATACAAAAGAGAATAACTTAATTAATCACTTAACACAATAATATAGGGAAATTTCTTCTTTATTCAATGAGAGGGTCAATTAGATATGGGTAGACATACCTTGAGTCAAATTCCCTACAATTCTCCTATAATCCTCTAGATTTCCCCAATTTTTCCTTGAAGAACTTTGCTCCTCCTCTCTAACCCTTCTCTTTTCTCTCTCTCTCTCAGGATATTTTTGCATAAAGCTCCAAATCAAATATTTAAGATAATATAGATATATATATATATATATATAAGGGGAATAGGACAAAAATGTATCAATTTAATCATTCTAAATCAAATTTTTACATAAATGCTTATTATTCATTAAAAATTATGCTGACCCCAAATGTGAAGTCAATTTTAGATTATCAAGCCTCTAAGACTCTCAATTCTTGATCCAAACATTTTAATTGTGACAGATATTTTCTTATTAAACAGATATGAATCGATAATCATAAGGTTCACTTCATTAAACTTAATTCCACGTGGAATTTCACAATAAGCATATAAATACGCATAACGAGGGACAAAAAATATACTGGGAGCACATGCGAGGGTTGGGTTATTACAGTTTCTACGATGTTCCGATGCTCGATGCTCGCATTTTGTTAAAAATTACACTTTTCGGTAAACCGAGCAAGGACAAAGTGGAAATAAATGAAAGAGAGGTGAAATCTTTGAAAAATATTTCAAAACATCTTATTTAGAGGTTCGGAGTTGAAGAAAATTAGAGTGGAGGGAAGAAAACTAGCTGAGGAGAAGTTAAGCATGAATCTGGTTAGGACCGAAACTGAGCAGTCTTCACTAAAATAATCATATCTTTTTGCACACATGGAATTTTGATGTGAGGCTACCAACATTGGAAAGCTTACTTCTGGGGGTTCAATTTAGATTAAAGAATGACCTACAAAGGAGTTCACATGAAGGAGATATGCACATTTGAAGTTAGACTTGGAGAGTAGATTTTTTCGGTCAACCATTGGTGGAGTGTGTCGGCCATGTAGGGCTGTGCATAATACCGCCAAAATCGAATTGCTCCAAACCGCACTGAACCACGCAAAATTTCAACTCTAGCGGGCGGGTTGGGCGGGTATGAGGCCCAGTGCTGGTGGGTCGGTGCAGACGACGAGTGAAATTTGCCAACCCGCAGGTCAAACCGACCCGACCCGCCTATGTTTCAAAAAAAAAAAAAATCACCTGTTATACACACACACACACACAATAATTCCTCCATTAAACCTAATACCCACACATTTCAATTTCATCTCATTCACACACACATTGCCGCTGCTGTGCACAACATTGCATCGTTTCACACACACGGATTCATTGCCATTGTTGTGCTAATCGGCTCACCACTGTTCGCCTATCCTCACTACCACCGCTGGTTTCTCCTTCCCTTGCCGATCGGCTCACCGCTGTTAGCCTTTTCTCGTTGTCATCGACTCGTCATTACTATCGCTACTCTCTCTCGCTCTCTCTCTCTGCTCTTTTCTTTTTTTCTCTCTCTCTCTCTCTCTCGATGCTCTCTCTGTTCTATATACATATATATATATATATATATCCCTACTCTACATATATAACATCAGTGATACTATTTCATAAAGAGGTTATAATAATGCAAGGCTGTAAAGAGGTTATAACATCAATAATACTATTTCATGAAAAGGTTATAATAATGCTCTTTTCATAAAGAGGTTATACTATTTCATTTGTGAAATTTTGTGCTTAAAAGTTCGTATTCCAGACAACCTCACAACTTATTTTTTATTTTTTTCCCTTTGAATTACAATGCTCAATATTTTCCCATTGGTTCAGAAAGCAGCATGATAATTTTCATTTTTGGTAATCAGTTTTTGTTCAAATATAAGATGGGTAATTGATATTCTGTTCCGACTTTTGTTGTTTCTCCTTGAACATCAATAAAGACAATACAAAATGTGCTCTCTCTCTTTTGTTTATAATTTTCATTTATATATACTTATTATTATCATTCATATAAATTTTTTATTTTTGTAATAGAGAATGGATGAGGAAAATATAAGTTTTGTAATTTTAATTATATTTTTTATAAACCGTCAATCCACCCGATCTGCCATGGCAAATCCACCATTATTTGCCAACCGAACCACCGGTTTTTGAAAAGAAAAATGGCAAATTCTAATGACATTTTTCTCAATCCGCCACCCGCTATACGGTTTCTATTTTTCTCTTAAACCGCACCGACCCACACCGCGCATACCCCTACATCCATGAATGGAGTTTGACGGCCATGTGTCGGCCGAAAGTGAATTTTTTCAGCCATCAGTGGTGGTTGGTCGGCCACCAGTGATGGCCGGTCGGCCACCAGTGATGGCCGGTCGGCCATTGGTGCAAAAAAGTCAGATTTTGCAGATATTTTCCTTCAGTTGTCTCCCAAAAGTTCCAGCTGTCTGTTTTGTTGACATTTTCAACCTGAGCTCTTGTATTTCTATATATAGAGGCCATTCTCTATTGTTTTCAAGGTTGGAAATTTTGGGAGCCTCTCTCTTTACAATTCTCTTTCTCTAAATTTCTCTCTCTCTTGAACTTTTGTGCATACAAGTAGAGATACACTTCTAGTTTGCCTATCAACCCTTAACCAAAGTTGCTTATCTTTGGGCTGAGGTTATATGGGATCCTCTTTGAGCTCTAGAAGGTGGTCTTGGCTTGATTTAGTGCCTCATTTATGCCTTGAGTTTTTCTTTGCTTCAAGAGGTATAACACTTCCCCTTTAAGCTTGTTTTGTACACTTGTTTTACCATCTTTTCAAACTGCTTTTGGCCTAGTTTTCAAATATAAAAATCTCTGTTTTTATGACCTAAAAATGGTAGTTTGAGGCTATTTTGAGCTAGGGGGTGGTCCACCCTTATTGTCTCTTTGCTTGTTAAGCTTTTGTACTTATTTTCATTACTTTCAAATCAACTTTTTTGGGACTTTTAACCACTAAATTTCAGAGGTTTTTCACTGGTAAAAACTTTGTTTTGAAGTCCAAAATTAGAGGGGTTAGCCTCCCCTCCTTATGTCTTGTTTGCATGCCTAGTTAGCTTTGTGAGTTAGCATTGTGAGTTAGCATGTTTTTCTAGCTTAACTTAACTCTAGTCCAACATGTTTTTGCCACTGTTTTGACTTGTTTTGGTTATGTTTTTGGCTTCTTAGGTCATTTGAGGCTTGTTTTGCATAGTTGTAGTGTTATGTCCTTCACTAGCTTGGTGTTTTAATACTTTAATCACCATCGTTTTGAGTTGAAAGCATGTTTTAGTGTTGTTTTGCACTTCATTTCAGCACTTAAAATCTCTGCAACCTCCCTCTTTGCTTCACTCTTTTATTTGCTTTTGAAAGTTATTTCAAACTTGGGATCTTGTAAGCTTAAGATTGAGGTTATGCTTAATGGTTTAATCCTCTTTGAGAGTCCATTACCAACGGCATGATCTCTCTTATGCCTTAAATTGCCCCTTGGTTGACACTTCTTTCCCTTAGAGGACACTCACTTTTGGACTTAATCGATTAAAGAAAGAATCGGTAATGTAAAATCAGTAAACAAAATGAACAAGTAAAAGAGGCAAGATAAGCATATTTCGTGTTGCATTGCATGTGTTCGAATCGGATGTTAATTCGAAAATGGGACATTTTATACTCTAAGTGATGAAATGTGCCACTTTCCTTGGTCACCGTCACCCTTAATCGTGCATGATAGGGTGATGGTCCTTTTTAGTCTTGTTTTGCACTAATTAAACTTGTACAAACTTGGTTCTTTGGCCATCATGCATGGAAATTGCTTGATTGATGGTTTGAGGGCCGAGAGTTACACTCCTTTGAGCTTGTGTGGTGATAAGGAGGGTAACAGTATAGATAACCCTTGAGAATACACTACTTTGCCTCTATTTGCTCTCTATTGCAACAAAAAGGAAGTTCAAGGTAGCAGTGGCCGACGGCCACCAGCAGTAGCCAACCAGCCACCAATGGTAGCCGACCGACCATCAATGAAATTTGCACAGTATGTTGGTAAGGTGAAACAGAGGCATTCTGGGAGTTGACAGCACTATTGGTGTTGAAATATGTGCAAACAGAGGTGTTCAGTGGCAAGGCGGTGGCTTTGCGGGTGGAGAAACCGAGCATGCATCCCTTACTTCCCGAGGCCATTTAATTACTTTGTTTAGTTAATTAGTGGTAGCTAGTTAATTAGTTTAATTGTTGTGTACTTAATTAGCTTAGTATTTAGTTAATTACTTCGATTTGTAATATTTAATTAGCTTAGAATAAGTTAGTTAATTCGTTTCAATTGTTGTAATAGTCAGCCTAATTAGCATAGCTAGGTGGTTAGCTCTTATTCATTCGGACCCTCCTTCGCGAGGGCGTAATGTTGTAATAAGTGTGCATGCGTGTGTGTATGTCTTTCAACCCCATGTCTTTCTCTCTTTTATTTATCGCTTTCGATGGTTAGATTAGGGGCATGTTTCAAATAGCATACCTTATGCTTGCATGATTACATCCATTCATTTGTCTTGCATGTACCGAGGCTCGGCGCATCATTCAAACCGCATTGTAATTTCAATATCTTCTTTGAATACGTGTTTAATTGCATGTTGTTCAAATCGATTCATATGCCATATTAGTAGCCGAGCCTATTAATTGCATATTGCATGTGTTGCATTAGGCATCTTGTATAGTTAGGATCATGCATTTTTCTAACTAGTTTTTTTCTTGACTTGGAGTACTCGGTGAGTTTTATGCTTTAGCATACTTGCATGAGTGTGATTGCCATATTGCCATGTTTCACATGCTTGCCATGAGGCTATGTGCTTAAATGCTAAATTACATGAATGTCTGTGGATGAAGGCTTGTTGTTTGAATTGGAACGATTAACGAATGTGCATTTTAAGCCCACTTTGTTGTGGCAAATCATGTTTTAAGCCCACTATGTTTGGTGGCAAACCCGCATCTTTAAGTCCACTTGAGGGTGGCAAATTCAAACCATTTTCGTAAACAAACATGACTTGAAATGTTCCAATTCTTGCGATGTAGTCTATACTTGTATGCATGCGCATCACATAGTAAGGTTAGATTAATAACCGGAAGAAGAACACATAATGTTTATAAAATATCATATCATGATTAGTAGAGGCCGATCTTTGATCAGGCGAGCACGGGGTGCTCATTTCAGGATCTTCCTCTCTCATACCCAAGTTCCCGAGCCAAGACAACTTTGGTGATGATGGACACGTGGCTGTAGACACCCCATTTTTGACCGACCTTAAGACTCAGACGTCATCGATTGAGCACTCGGTGATAGTGCGTGTTGTGCTCGTTTCGAGTTTCGGAATTTTGGCTGAGAGCCTTGCCTCCGGGTCTCCAAACTCTTTGTGCTTCGGCTTGGTTTGTGGACCAAGCCTTGTTTCCCTTCCCGGAGGGAGGGAGAGGTCTTGTAGACCATCTCTCTGTGGTCGTAGACTACTTTTCGTGGTCGTAGGCCACTTTTCCCGTTTGGAGACTAGTTTCTGATTTTTGAAGTCTTCGACCGTGCGCCTTGTCTCGGGACCGCTTAACATTCTCCGTTTGGCTTGGTTTTTGAACCACACCTTGCTCCCTCTCCCTAGAGGGACACTGTGGTCCAGGAGACCACTTTTGTGGTCGTGTACCACTTTTGGTGCTCGACAGCTAGTTTTCGAGGCTCCCGGCTGCGCGCTTTGCCTTCCGAACTCTCGTCTTGCATCCGTTTTGGTTTTTTTTTGGTAAAAATATTGTATTCCTTGTTTGGAAGGTGGTACAAGGGTGGGAGACCAGTTTTTCCCCTTTGAGACCACTTTTCTTCTCGCCAGCCGATTTCTGGTCGGGAAACTGGTTTTCTTGGTCTTTGGGCCACATTTTCTGGTCTTCCACCACACCATTGGCTTGCTTTCAGTGTGGAGACCACCAATTCCCCCTGCCGACCACTTTTTTCTAGGAGACCACTTAAAGTGGTCGGCAGCTCTCCCCCTGTTTTGGCAGACTGTGTGGATGCCAGCTGTGCTAGCTGGAGGGCACAGACTGTATCCTCCACATTGCATCCAAGTTTTAGCTTCTCCAATAAGCTTAAACCTTTGTTTTTCTATAAGAGAGGCTCTCCCTCTCCTTGGCAGAGGTTCTGATTTTTGCTGAGAGCATAGGCTTACACTCTCTCTATATTCCTCTCTTTCTTTCTCTATATTTGTGCATTGCATCACATTTGTGCACACAACCTCCTAGCCAAACACTCTTACCTTGTTGCTGAGTTGCTGGAGGGTCTTGTGGGAGCTCAAAAGTTGGTTTTGGCTCAGGAAATTTGCTGGTTTTGCAGTGCTTCAAGGGTAACCCTCTTTTTCCCTTTTTAAGCTCTATTTTGATTACACTCTTAGCCATATTTGCATTTCTCTTGGCTTAACATTGAACTACAAAAAGCTCTATTTTTCAGTCCTTAGCATGTTTGTTTAAGGCCTCTTGGGTGTTGAGGGTCTTCTACCCTTTTGCATGCCTTGTTTGGCCTTGTTTTGTGCCATGCCTTAAGGCCTTTGGGTTAGTCTTTGCTTGGCCTTTTAGCCACTGAAATCCAGTGGATTTTCAGTGGTAGGCATGTCATTTTGAGGCCTTAAATCAGAGGGGGGTGACCCTCTCTCTTTTTGTTTTGTTTGCTTGAGTTATTAGCCTATCAAATGAGCATGCATTTTCATACTTTCGAGGCTTGGTTCAGGCACTTTTTTTGTGACTTTTAGGGCCTGCCTTAGCTCTGTCTATGCCTGGTTTGGCCACCTTGTGTTTGCTTCTTGTATGTGTAGTGTATTCCCATTTGTGGCTCATCAAAGTAGCATGTCTTTCTAGCATGTATTGGCTCCATTTCAGTAAATTTTTGGCCATCATTTGACATGTCATGACTCTATTTTTGGTTGGTTTGGTAGCTTCTTACATGCTCCATATGCTTGTAGTGTAAATCTTGTTTACTAGCTTTATATGCATGATGTTTTGGCTCATTATCCTAGCATATTTTGGCTACGCTCTAGCATGATTTTGTTCTTATTTTGGGCTGTCTTAGCTCTATTTTGAGGCTTCTTGGTCGAATGAGGCTTGTCATGCATGCTTGTAGTGTAATAACCTTGACTAGCTTTGAGTTTTGAGGTCTCTTGCATGCTTAACTTGAGGTATTTACATGTTTTGGCATCATTGAGAATGATATTTTAGAGCATGTAGGGCTGTTACACTTCCATATTTTCCGCTCTTTAAGTGCTCTTGGGGGTTGTGCTTTTATGCCCTATTTGTGAGCCGTTACATGAGCCTTTACATGAGCCTCATTTTCGTGCCTTTCAAGCCATAATCTCAACCCATCTTTGTTACTGTTTTGGCCTGCATAGGGTTAGTTTGGCCATTTGAGCACTATCTTGCATGCCTCTAGTGTAATACACTTCACTAGCTTTGACGCATTACATGGGTTGTTCGCATGATTCTAAGTCATTTTGCATGCCATTTAAGTGCTTGAGCATAAGCCATTGTACTCCATGTTTCATCCTTTCAATGCCTTTGGAGAATTGTATTTTGTGCCTTGAGCTTGGGCCAATGTGCATGCATGTTTGTATGGCATTTTGAGTTTCCATCTTAGAATGTATGGCCACTGATTTGGACATGGATGAGGCCTATCCATTTTGGTTTAAGCCCATTGTGCATTGAGTACGCCATGTGGTTCATAGCATTGAGAGTGCCGTGTTGTTGCATGATTGATTATTGCATTTGTGCATGCCATGTCCATTGCCTAGCTTATGCTAGTTACCATGTGCATTGTGTATACTAGTTGTCATGAGCATTGTGTATGCCATGTAATTCATAGCATTGTGTATGCTAGTATGTTAGTTGCATGTTTTCATGCTTGTCCCTTGCCTCGTGTTCATATGCTTGTTTCATTGCATTGAATGTTTGTATGCTTGAGCCGCATTGTGTATGCCATGCCATGTTATTTGTTACATTGTGTTTGGAATAGGAGTTAGTCCAAACACGAGAAACGAGGGACGTTTCATACTCGAAGTGATGAAACGTGCCTCAATTCTCGGTCGCCGACACTCTTGACTATACATGATGGAGTTTTAGGCCTTATGTGTTCGTGTGTGCATTCATTTCATATTGAGTTGTGCAACTTGGGCTCCTCGGCCATCATGCATCGAGATACGTGATTGGTGGCCCGAGGGTTGAGAACCATACGCCCTTGAGCTTACGTAATGATATGGAGGGTGGTTGTGCATACATGTGTTGCAAATACTTTGCCATGCCCCTTTCTTGCTCTCTATTGCAGCAAACTAGAAACCAGCAGCAAAAACTGGTTGGCCGACCAGATAAAGTGGCTGGCCGACCACTTTTTCTGGTTTTCAGCATAAAAAGTGGTCGGCAGGTGGTCTCCAATGCCAACAACTGGTCAGCAGCATCCCCACAGGTTCCCATGGTGGATTTTCAGCCTTCTGAAGCTTTGTGCAGTGTTTTGGGACTAGTTGCAAACAAAGGCAAATCGGGGCATCGCGATGGATTTCCGAGCGAGGCAATTCGAGCATGCATGCATCCCTTGTCACGAGGCCATTTCGGTACTTTTGTTAGCTTAGAATGTGTATCCGTTTCAATTTGGTTGTGTAATAATTAATTAGCTAGAATAGTTAGTTAATTAGTCGGTTCTGTATTACTTATTCGGACCCTCCGTCGAGAGGGCACAACTGTTGTAAATAAGTGTGCGTATGTGTGATGCATGTCTTCCAACCCCCATTTCTTTCTCCCTTTTATTTACCAGCTTACGATGGTTAGTTTTAGGGCATGTTTCAATTAGCATCCTTATGCTCGCATGTTTACATCCATTCATCTGTCTTGCATGCACCGAGCTCGACGCATCATGCTAACTGCATTGTATTTCAATTCCTGTTTGAATACATGTATCAAATTGCATTTCACATGACATTTTAGAATAGTCGAGCCTATCTTAGTTGCATTTTGTATGTGTTGCATTAGGCATTCTTGACATAGCTAGGATCATGCATTGATTTCTAACATAGCTTTTGTTTTGGCTCGAAGTACTCAGTAAGTGTTTATGCTTTAGCATCCTTGCATGTGTGTGAGTGACTGCCATGATAGCATGCTTGCCATGAGGCTAACTGCTTATGTGATATAACTGTCTGAATGCCTGTGGGTGAAGGTTGGATTACTTGAATTGGAACGATTCATTGAAATCCGTGTTTTAGCCTACTTGCGAGTAGCAAACTTCAAACCATTTCTAAACAAACGGATATACGATGCTTTGTTCCAAATTAGGTGATCTAGTCTATACTTGTGTGCTGTGCGCATCACATAGTAAATTCTACCTAATTAACCGGAATAAGAGCACATGTGTTTTCAAAAATAAAATATCATGCTTAGTACAGGCCGATCTTTGATCGGGCAAGCGGGGGTGCTCATAGATGACCTTCCCTAATCATACCCAAGTTCCCGAGCCGAGGCAACTTTGGTGATGACGAACACGTGGCCTTAGGCACGAGTCAAGGTTTCCTAAATCCCCTCAAAATAAAATATTTAGGTGGCGACTCTGTATCTGGCAAAGCAGTCCATGTTTGGCACTTATTTCTAAAAATCAGTTTTTCAAAACAATTTGCCGGATTTGGACTCTTTGGTGATTTATCGGTCTTGCATTACACTTTGCGAGATTAGATTCAGAACCGTGACATTTGAGTCCGAACTATAGTGAGCCTAATGGACAAAACGAGATTTTCCCAGGACGTTCGGGCGCGTCTACAGTGGCCTTCGACACGAGTCAAGGTTTCCTAAATTTTTCAAAAATAAAATATTTAGGTGGCGACTCTGTATCTGGCAAAGCAGTCCAATTTTGGCATTATTTGATTTAAAATCAATTTTCCAAAAAGGTTTGCCGGATTTGGACTCTTTGGTGATTATCGGTTTCACATTACACTTGTGAGACTAGATTCAAAACTGCAGGAGTCTGAACTGTGAGGCATTTTCTTTCAACCCTTTCTGAAAGGCGAGGCGCGAAAAAAGACGAGTCCACAAAGGGCCAGTTAAATATTGAATGATTAAATATCTCCAATCATGCTCTTCTAAGTTATTTTGATTAACTTCTACCATGATACCCCTTTCAGCCAAAGGTGGTATTAACTTCTGATATGTTGCTTGACTTATGTCCACTTGGGTTTTCCTTTTTTCTTCTAAAATTTGAGGCCTTTTGAGCTACATCATTGGCCTTATGATTCATGAATCTTGGGATATAAGTCACATTGGTTATGTGAAACTGAGAAAGCAAATGTAGTGCAACAACTTAATATGGTAACATGCTTGCACTTTGAAATTTGAAGATTCTTTTTACTTGGTGATTACCAATTGGGAATCCCCAAAAATATCAACTGCATAAGCTTGTAATGTAATAAGTATCTCAAGTCCCATTATTAAGGCTTCATATTCAGCTTGATTATTGGAACAAGTAATTTCATCAACTCGAAAACCATGTGTGGTTTTTACCCCCTGTGGTGACTTAATTATAACACAAATTCCAACCACACCATTGGCTTTTGATCCATCAAACCACATTTTCCATGGCTCAATATTAACCAAACCAAGATCCATTATTTCTTGCCTCTCTGTTTGACATGAATGATCTACGAAAAAGTTAGCCAAAATCTGCCCTTTTACTGTTTTTGGGAGACATATTCTAGATGAAACTCTGAAAGAGCTAATATCCATTTGTCAATTCTTGCTCTCAGCATAGGTCTAGATAACACGTACTTAACCAAGTCTGTAGTTACAATTACCAAGACAACAGTAGACAAAAAATAATATCTTAATTTCATTGTTGCAAAGTACAATGCAAGGCACAACTTTTCTACGGCTGAGTATTTATATTCACAAGAATTTAAAAACCTACTAAGGTAATAAACTGGTTGCTCCTTGCTTTCTTCGTTGTCCTGCAGCAATGTATAACTTTAAGGGCTTGTCTCTTCTTGGTGGCATCAACACTGGAGGCTTGGCCAAGTAGGCTTTAATTCCTTCGAAAATAGCTTGATGCTCTGCTGTCCACACAAACTCTTCTTCATTTTTCAACTTTAACAAAGAAGAAAATACTTTAATTTTCCCAGCAGTGTTAGAAATAAATTTTCAAAGGAAATTAACCTGATTAAGGAATTTTTGTAATTCTTTCTTACTTGATAGAGGTTTGGCCTCAATGATAGCTTTGCCTTTATTCTTATCAATCTGTATTCCCTTCTTGTATACTACATATCCCAAAAAGTTCCAACTGATACACCAAAAGCACATTTGAGAGGATTAAGCTTCAACTTGAACTTTCTCATTCTTTCGAAAGCTGCTACCAAGTGAACCAATTGTTCCTCCATAGACTGGGACTTTACAACAATATCATCAATGTAACATTCTAAGTTTCCTCCAATAAGATCATGAAAGATAGTATTCATTGCCCTTTAATATGTTGCCCCATCATTCTTTAGACCAAATGGTATTTTCACAAATTCGAAGGTGCCAATATTCCCAGGAGACCTAAATGCTGTCTTGTGGACATCCTCCTCCTTTGCAATGTAGATTTGGTTGTAACTAGAATGCTCATCCATCATAGACAAAATCATGTGCCCTACTGAATTGTCGACCAATAAATCAATTATAGGCATGGGGTATTCATCTTTTGGAGTTACCAAATTTAGATTTCTAAAATCGACACATACCATCATCTTGCCATTCTTTTTAACCACGAGCACAATATTAGATAACCATTCAGCATACCTAGTTGTTCTAATGAAGCTTGCTTTAAGAAGCCTAAGAATCTCCTTTTTCACTTTTTGAATCACTTCAGGGCTCATCCGTCTTGGTTTCTGCTTGTGTGGCTTGAAATTAGGCTTCATAGGGAGCCTATGTTCCACTAATGACCTGTCTAATCCAAGGAGTTCATTATAAGACCACACAAAACAATCCTTATATGGCTTTAGGACTACCAACAACTGATGGGACTTAACCAAGCACTGATATAAGTAGGTTGCTGTGCAGAACCTTCCCTTAAGTTAATTTCTTCCAAAGGGTCTTGTACTTCAACACTTACTGATGCTTCTCCTTTAACTTTCTCTGCCTTCCAAGAAACTTCTTCATTTTGTTCTGCTCTCACCTTCTCTGGCTCAACATCTTTGCTATCTTCCTCATAGACAAAATCTATCCATAAGGCTTCTTCTTCTTGTATTTTCTGGACTTTTGTATCGATGTCTAATGCACAGTACTTATCAAGGGCCAAAGGCCTGGCTTTTTATTGCTCCTGATTACAGCCAATCACCATGGTTTCCCTTTCTTGTTCCCATACCTTCTGGACTATTGACTTTACGTCCAATGCTAAAAACTTGATTAAGGCCAAGGGTCTGGCTTCTTAGTTCTTATCTTCTTGCCTACAACCAGACATCATTGTCATTTTTAGTGACGAACTCTTCATCAGTATTTTCCTGCACTAAGTGCTTCAGGTGTGCTACTTCCTCATCAGCTGTCACTTCAGCTGTTCCATCAAGTTTCCTCAGTACACTAAGTGGTGTCACTCCTTCAGTGTATAACTTAGCCTCTGCAAAATCAGCACAAGTAATAAAGGGTTGGAGGTCTGCGTTGATCTCCTCTGTCTCTCCATTACATAGTGCTATCATCATTTTCTAATTTAGAGAGGAAGGCACACATTTGTTGGTGTGGATCCAATCCCTACCAAGCAAAGCATTATACTTAGCATTACTGTCTATAACAAAGAATGCCGTCATGCAATCTCTGGTTTCCACACTCAGGTTGATGGGCAGAATGCCTTGAGCCATCTGCTTATCTCCAACGAAACTAGCAATGGTTGTGCTGGTTGGGATTAATTTGGGGTTTCTTTTTCCCAATTTCTTCAAGGAGGACTTCGGAAGCAGGTTCATTGTCGCCCCATTGTCCACTAACACCCTGTTCATTTGTAGCCCATCGAAGTAAGCCTTGATATACATGGGCTTAACGTGCTGAGTCATAGATGTTGTAGGGTAGTCGAAGGGGTATGAGAGGGTAATACTCACCTTCTCACTTTCTTCTTCAGTTTCCATTGGTGTAGCCACTTCAGACTCATCTTGAATCATGCTAGCCTGTAAATCTTCACTAAAAACTAGAATGGGGTCATCTTCCTGACCTTCTTGGTTTCCCTCTTTAGCTTGGAACTCCTGTGGCAGCATATATACCATGTTTACTGGCATTGGAGGGAATGAGCCAAACTGAACTACTGGCTGTACTTGTTTCTCTTTCAAACTAGCTTGTTCTGTTATTTCGGAAACATCTTCCATGCTGCATTCTGGTACCTCTGTGCTAACAGGTTTCATCGAAGCAGCTTGTTAATGATCTACCTTCGTTGGCTTGTCAACTAGAAAGGTCTGTTTAGCCATGAAGGCCTCAAATATTTCATCTTCAGCCAATGTTCTCTCTTGGCCTAGCTCAGTTTCTTCATCCATTTCATCATCACTTTCCATCAAAGTCTTTTTGAGGCTTGCTAAACTAGATTTTTCTTTGGCTCTTAGTTCAGCATGAACTTTAGCCAACTGCTCCATGCTGGCACTCCTCTTGATCTTGGGAGCAGGCTTCGAACCTATCCCCCTATCTGTCTGGTCTTTTGCTTGTGCCATGGAAGTGCTCTCTCCACTTTCTTTCAGATCCCTTTGATACTAGGTGTATCTTCGTTGGATCTTCTTCCTTTGAGATCTAGAAATCATAGGAACCACATCTGGCTCCCTTGTTTTTGGATTCTTTAATAACACCCAATTGTTTGGAGCCACCAAGGGAGGTTTGATCATTCTTCCCTAATCTCCAAAAACCTTTCTTTGGGTAGGCATTTCCTTAAGTTTGTTTTGCATGACAAACCAATCTGGAACTCCTGGAACCCATGAGCCTATTGGTCTAGCTGCTGGATCTGCTACCCCACTCTTTGAAGTAGTCCTTGGGGGCCAATTATCAATCCTAGTTCCATGCCTTGCACTAAATCCATGCTTCTTTTCAGACTGGTTGTCTATCCTGTAATAATTGGGTGGCCTAGTTTCATATAGAGGCCTTTTTCCTTTTGATTGCATCTTGGTGTCTGGTGGGCTACCAAGGACGAATGTTGTCTAGGGCCAATTGGGTATGGCCTCTTGTTATAGGTGCTGGCTATTCGGTCCCTGTACACGTCTTTGTAATACTGTTTCCCATCAACTAGGAGCTCTTTCAGCCACTTGTAACATATCTTGCACCTGGGATACATCCTCTGCACTACAGCAGCTTCGAGAGAGTCGTCATCTAACATTTCTTCACTAGAAGCTTCTTTTAGGCCTGTAGAGCTTTGTCCATCAGCTGGTGAACTTCTTGTGTTCTTCCTAAAAGTAGCGTGGCTAGCCACATGCATCTGCACAGTGACCTCCTCCAATTCCTTCAAGGATAGGTTTTGGAAATCTGGCATGCCAACATTGGCTGTAGCCTCCCCAATCTAATTCCTATAGCTTTCTCAAACTTGGCTAGAAACTTTAGCCTCCCCTTCCGAATTTGTTCTTGGATCCTGTCCCGGAAAATAATACAATTTTTAGTTGAATGAGACTAAGAATTATTCCATTTACAATATAGTTTTCCTTTGAAGTTCTTCAAGGGTACGAATCTTAACTTCTTTTGATAACTTTAGGAAATTTACTTCAAGCAAATGATCAAAAATGTCATCTGTTTTTGTTACGTCAAAATAATACTTCCTATGCAGGTCTTTCTTTTTAAACTGTTGGTCTATTGTACTGTCTTTCTGAATTAATGCCTCAAAAGTCATAGGCTCTTTTCCTACGATCTCTGCTGCATCAATTTTATAATTAGGGCCCCTGTAGTAGGTCTTATATGATGCATTACTTCGATCTTGTTCTTCCTCGAGTAAAGTTTCATATCTAGACACCTTATAGGTTAACTCTACTAAGTCTTGAAACTCAGTTAAATCAAACTTCTTTTGAAGCCTAAATTCCAAGCCATTTTGAGTCAATCTTACAAATTCAGGCTCTGGTAGCATAACCCTGCATTTGTTTCGTGCCCTTTTAAATCTGGCAATAAACTGAGCAGCCTTCTCATCAGGCCTTTGGCTCAATCTTGCCAAGTCTTCCATAGAAACTTCAGGTTCTGCTTGGAAAAATTTGGCATAAAAAACTTCCTCCATTTACTGCCAAGTTTGAATAGAGTTAGGTGTAATGTTTATATACCATACGAAGGCTGCTTCAGTTAAAGAATTTGGAAAGAGTCTCAGCTTCATGTAATTATTATTGGCGAACTCACCACACTGGCCTGTAAACCTAGCAATGTGTTCTATCATTGACTGATTTCCATTCCTATAAAAAAAGTCAAAGTCTGGTTTTCTAAACCCCCTAGAATACTCATGTACCCTATCTACCCACTATGGGTAAGGTTTTTTGTACACTGGAGTCTGGACCCCTCGAGCCATAGGTCCACACATTTCTCTAACAATATCAGCAATTTGGTCCCTTGGAACCATATTTTGTGCTGGTTGAACCATTACTGGAGGAGCAAACATAGGGTTTGAAGGAACTCCATGTGCCTGAGGGCCTCTTGGTCCGTATTCAGGACTGGGGGTCCTTATTGTACTGGCTATTGTTGAAGATATGGCTGACCTCTTGGAATCTTTCTTGGGAAAGGCCTTACAAAAGGTGTTATGAAAGGAGGAACATGTGTTATTTCTCTTCCAACCGCAGGAAATCCTTCTAATCCCCTGGGTGCAAATTCAAACACAGGATTAGTGAAACCTCGTGTGCTAGGTATGGCTTTGAACATAGGATTTGGAAACATCCTCATATCATTCCCTTGTGTTGGCTCAGATCCACCAATTTGTATGGTTTCACTGGTGGGCAATGGTATATTTTGGTTTATTAGTGGTCTCGAAGGAGCTTCATATTGTAGCGATCCCAGTTTTTCCACTTCGCTGAGTATGTCAGGGATCGAGCTGCCCGGTCAGCTCGTAGGGGTCCAGGGGGTAGCGCCCCTTGGCGGGTCCTAGGGCAGTGCCCTAGCAGGGTTGAAGGGCAACGCCCCCGAAGCAAAAATACAAAATGCATTAGAAGTTGCTTGTCCGCTCGAGCGGCCGTTTATGCGCTCGAGCAGAGAATGTTTGGTTTTAGAAGCTTGACCTGTCTGCAAAAGTACTGGAAAAGTGTATTAGACGCTCGAGCGGACCATATTATATCAGTTCGTAAATTTGATATTTCATATCACTTTTGTATATATCTCTCTCTAAAAACCCTTTTCCTCTCCCTTCTCTTTACATTTTCTTATGCCAAATTGGATCAAAACCTTGATTTCTCAAGATCTATTAGAGTTTTGCCATAAGTTCTTCGTCAAAGTTGGTTAACTTCTCGAGGGCTTCGTTGTGTGCAGTGAAGATCGAGTTTCGACACCGTTGATTTTGGGGGTTTCATCTCATTTCTTCTTCAATACTTGAGGTAGGGATTTTCTTAGAGTTATATATATTTTTGCAAGATCTATATGATTTTTGAAATCATCTTTTGATAGCTTTGAAAATTGATTGTTGATTCAAGAAGTTGAGCGATTTTGAAAGTGGGTTTGTCTCTTGTTCCTTTAAAATGATCTTATGGGTTTTGATATTCGTTGATTAAAGAAAAGATGATTTTGGAAAGTTTTCTTTTAAAAGATTTGAGTTGTATAGTTTTGGTGAGAAAACCTAAAATTTGGGGATTTTTGTTAAAGGAGACTGAAAATCCATGAATGATATTGTTATATTTATTTTGTGTGTCAAAATAAATAGATGTTTGGAAATTTTCATATTTATATTTATATAAATGTTGAATTTCAGGGAATATGAAAATTGTTGTTCATTTTGAAAATTATTGTTCAAAACGTTGAAATAGTCTTGAAATAACTAATTGTCGAGGATACTTGAGAAGAGGGAATTGTGTTATTCCTTGGATGATGAATTGAAATAAAAGTATTTATATTCATCTTATGAAATTAGCATATCAATTCATTTGATTATATTAAACTTTGAAAGTTGATTTGAAAACGTACATTGAGAAAAGAATGTTGAGAAACAAGTTTTCATGGAATGATTTTGGGGTAAATACGTTGGTAAGTCTTGATAGGTGGTGTAGATGATATTGAATAAGTTGGCCTGAGAGTCTAGGGTGAAAGACTAAAAACCGCGTGGATAGGTATCGAGCCTTCCGGTTAATACCGGTAAAAATGACAATTTGCTAGTACTTATATAGTCTACTTGCAGACACCGATCTAAGGATTGCCAGAGTCATATTTACCGCCATTGAAATAAATTGTTAAGTTTTGAACAATTGAAATTGCATTATATCATTGAGCATGATGGTTTTCAAAAGATGAAAATGTGATTTTTCTTCAAAAATGGCATAGCATGACATGTGCATTTTATCTCTTGAGATTTGTATAAAATGTATATACATTATTAAGAATTTCCTACTGGGTTTTATGCTCACCCTACGGGATTTTTGTGCAGGAAAAGATGTGGTGATCCCACCAAACTAGGGGCGTGGAAGTATGTGTGTTGGGAGTACAATGCTCTCATTTTGCTGTGATTCTGTGTGTAAGCTAAGGGCCGTGTTTGTGTGGGTTTGAATAACCGTTTTGTGTAACCAGGCTAAAGCATTTTTATTGTATACATTAATTATTGCCCCATAGTATCTACTAAACCTCCCCGTGGATTTATTGGGTGGGTAGAAGGGGTATTCAAAGGTCCAGTCTCATGGCCCTATCTAATGTGTTGGACATGTGTTGTATATTTTGAAGTGCTGGTCTGTTCGACCATTTGTGGAGGATCTGATAGAACAGGTGCATCCATTACATTCTCCTCTGGGTTAGGTATTTCTACCTCTCCTTCCACACCCTCTTCCAGGCGTTCATTTTCTCCTCTTGCTCTACATCTAGCCATTTTTAATAGCCCCACTGAACGTGCAAAAATATATGCGGACTTTTTTGGCTTTCGAAGGTTAATATTGTAAATTTAAGCGTGCCAGTAAGGATCAATCAGTCCTTATAGAATTTTAATTGCCAACTAATTATCGGACAATTGTGTTAAAGTTCTTTCAGCCTCAATGAAGTGGACTTTTACTGGTAACTTGTTTTAGGAGAAATTTATAAGAAATAACAAGTACAGAACAATTTAGAAATTGAATTTCATTGAGTGAATAAGAACTTACAATGAAATGACTCAGTCTTGAAAAGATTTACAACAACGACTACTTAAAACTACTCTTAGGAAATGAAGTGCAGTATAGGAATTGAAGTATTGAAAATGTAACGAACTGTAAATGTAAAAACTGGAAAGGAAATAATAAGTAAATGAACTGGTTTCTGGATCTGAGTCTGGGTCTTTCAATTTGGGGCCTTTCTTGCTATTTATACTCTCCAAGGGTAACCGTCGAAGTGGGCTTCCAACCGTCGAAATATCCTCCCATGATTGCTGATCATGTTTTCTCACAGTCAGTCCCACTACGTCATTCCTGTAGTTAGGCTTCCCTCTTGGATTTGAATTTGTATTTGAATTCGTGAGTAACCGTTGGGCTACGTCATCTTGTGCTTTCTAGCTATTCCAGTGCTGCGCATATCCATTATAACCAATATGACCTGCCACGTGTCTGTCTTTGATTGGAGACTTGTATTAACTCCCTGAATTGCCCTTCATGGACCACGTGTCAAGCTGCAATTAGCTATTACAAAATATGTAGCTAACAATGTCTCAAGTATTTTTCTAACAATTATTAGTGGTGCTACCTCCTCTAATACGTTACCCCAATTTTGGTCTCTAATGAGATGAAAAACAGAGAGAGATGGAGAGGAGTGTGAGTCCTCCTTTCACATGGTTCATTTCATGTCGTTGAGGGTGGAATGAGGATGCATAATTAGAGCTTCTATATATATATATATATATATATATATATATATATATATTTGTTTTTAAAATTATCTTCTGTAAATTTTTTAAAAAATACAATAAATTTTATAATTTCAACATAATTATATGAGATTCTCTTAAGATTTTAAATCTTATAATCTTTTTTTTTTTGTTTGTTTGTGTTAATATGTGTTTTTAGAATAATAATAAAGAAAAGTTATACATTTTGCCTGAAAAATGAGTAAAAAAAAATAATATTTTTAAGTCTTTTAACATGTGTGTTTAAAGGTACATGTTAAAAAAATCATAAATAAATAACAAAAATATTATTTATCATGAATTTTTGTCTTAAAAATTATTTTATTTTTAATATAATTAAAATATATTAAATAAAATATTAACAACATAAATATATAGGAGTATTTTTTTTTTTTATTAATGTTTGGTAGCCTGAAAATATGTGGCTCGAATGGCTCGAAAATGGCAAAACGACATCGTTTTACACAAAAAACGACATCGTTTTAAGTGTTTTGAGCCATTTGAACCACATATTTTCGGGTCACTAACCATTCCTCTTTTTTTTTTTTTTTTTGGATAGATTGATGGGGCATGTCAGCTCTAGGGAGCCTGACTCACGTTGCAAACTGTGTGCATTGGTTAAATTTCTATCCGTAAATCCGTATTTAAATATCCAAATACAGCATAAATGGGCCGGCCCAAAGAGGCCCAGTGCTTTCAGATTTGTAATTACTCGGAATATGTACAACATGACCGGCCCAGTGTTCAAATCAACAAACCTGCCAATTAGAGCATATCCTAAAATATTATTAAAAAAATTCATTTCTTATTTTAAAAATTATTTTTTTATCTACTTCCTTTAACAAACTTCCTATTTTTTTCTCTATTCTATTAAAATAATCTTTTTAATTATTTTTAAATTAAAATTTTTTTAATAATAAAATAATGAAAACACATGCCAACCAAACACCAGCAGGCAGCAGTAGCAAAGTAGCAGAGGAAAACAAAGAATGGCGGTCAATTGGTTAGGCCAATTTTAGACATTTTCTTTCTTCAATTACAGGACACTCACGGGACATTTAGAGGCATCCCTTACGTACATTCAACAAAATAAAATAAGAATTTATTAGTTATGAGAGCATCCTAATAGAACCCTTGAGCATTTCTATCAGTTTCCTTATAATAATTTTTTGTTATTATAAGGAATTGATTCTTCAAAAATCCTTCCCATCAAATCCCTTATACAATTCTTTAAATTTAGAATTACTATAGTCACTCTCTATTTGTAGGGAGTCACTATAACTCTCTTATATCTGACTATAATCGTCCACTCAAATGTCCCATATAAAATAATCTAGACAAAAATTACTTCGCCGGTCGTCACCTGGTTTCTTCTATTGCTTTCTTCATAGCAGCAAATGACGTTGCCTTTTGAGCCATTATTGTTGACTTTATTTTATATTGTTTAATTATTTTATTATTAAAAAAATATTAATTTTAAAAATAATTAAAAAAAATATTTTAATAAAATAGAGAAAGAATAAGGAGTTTGTTGGAAAATATAGATGAAAAAGTGATTCCTAAAATAAGAAATGAATTTTTTAATAATATTTTTGGGTAAAATTTAGGTAGGCTGAGAGGAATGCTCTTATATCCCCTCTTTACCTATTTTAAGGGGTTTGATAGCCCCTATACACTTTCAGCAGCTTCCTTAAACACTCTCCTAAAATAAAAATTACTACAGTGTCTCCCTATTTGTAGATAGTCACTGTAGCACCCATATATATACATATATATATATATATATATATATTTGGAGACTGTAATACACATTTATGATTTTTATTTTTTTAAAATTTATAATGAAAAATTATATTTTTAATAAAATAGAGAAAAAAATATAGAGTTTGTTAATAGAATAGAGAAAGAATATGGAGTCTATTGGGGGAAGTAGATGAAAAAGTGATTCCTAAAATAGGGAATGAATTTTTTAATAATATTTTAGGGTAAAATATAAGTAATCTGATAGGGATGCTCTAAGGGAGCTATAGTGTCTCCCTACAAATAGAAAGTCATTATAACAATACTTATATTTGGAGGGTTGGATAAGAGATCTGCTGGGAAAGGAATTCTGAAGAATTAATCTCTTATAATAAGAAAAAACTATTATAACTGTAATGACTCCTTACAAATAGAAAGTCATTATAGCAACACTTATATTTGGGGGGTTAGATAAAGGATCTGTTGGGGAAGAATTTCTGAAAAATTAATCTCTTATAATAAGAAAAAACTATTATAAAGGACCTGCTGCGGATGCTCTTACTAGTAATATAAAATACTTACAGGTGGCTCAAAGCCTATATGCTATAACTATACCAAATTAAAATTTTATAGACAAATTTAAGAATAAAATTACTTTTTCGTGACAACTCATATGAATACCTAAAATGTTTTTATGTGATAGTATACTCCAAGCTAGGGAATGAAAAATAAAAATAGTCTTCTTCTGGGTCCTCCTGACTGTGAGGTTTGTGAGTTTTGCAATACCTATGTATGTATATGGAATATACTAACCTCTCACAAGCCATGCAGTAGATGATGCTGTGCATTGACGAGAAGCTTATTTCCAAAATAAATACCATTGAAAACAGAAAAAATGTGCATGCTTGAAATGATTCCTCTCTAGCAAAATCCAATGGGTTTCATATCATCAAGTTTCTCAGAGAGAGATTTACAGAGCTATTTTGACATTCTGACCGCCTCCGAAAATGATAATAATTCATATGCAACTGCAAGGTATTAATTAGCAGCAATTGATGGAGGTGGACAGAATGCCAAAGTGGCTATGCAATAAGGCCTCTGAAAAACCCTAGAGAGAGAGAGAGAGAGAGAGAGAGAGAGAGAGAAAGAGAAAGAAATAAAGAAGAGAGATGGACTGTGCAAAGGGATTGAGGGAGAGAGTGATAGTTTTGGAGTTTTATAGCTAGTTTCTTTAAAAGTGGGTGTGGGTAGAAAGAAGGTGCATGCGCATGCATGGTGTTTGAAAATGGTTCAATGTTGAAAGAGGGTGTACGAGCGTGCATGTGTTTGTAGAAAAATATTGTTGAATCCTCGGTTTGAGATATATTCTTTAGGAAAATACTATATTTCAAATAATTTATTAAATTTTTTATCAAACCTCTTACATAGGTGTAAGATCGACACAAAATATATGTGTGTCGGTCTCACACCTATATGAGAGGTTTGATAAAAAATTTAGTAGATTATTTGGAATCCTTAAAATAACTCTATTCTTTATCCCAAAAAGTTAATGTTTTCACATACTCTTATTTTATTTAAATTAACTATAAATTAAATATAAAATTATATGACTACTTTAAAGCTTGTTCTATATGAACAAAGTGTCCTGTTACTTTGTGTTGAGTAATAAATTTTAAATAAAATGATATGTTAGATTTGAATTCCTTTATTTTAGATTAAATCAAAGTGATCTATTATGTAAAAATAAAAAAAAAAATAAAAAATTGTTATCATATTATTTTGATAGAATTTATGTATAAGAAATTTTAATTTACAAATTATTTATTTATTTATTTATTTATTTATGGTGCATTAGAATTAAAATAAAACAGTCTTACAACATCATGAAACAAGAGAGGCTATATCCTCTCATACAAGGTTCCAAATTTATTTTGTGTTTAGCCATGAAAGAGTAGGTTATTATGCAAGAAACTAGTCTTTATTTGACCATGAAAACGAAGTGATATCCGTTGCACTTACTACATGCTTTTTTGACTTGATGCCGCAAACAAAGAGGTTGCAAAATGTGCTGGCTCTTCTTGTCTCACAAGTATTCACATTGTCAACTCTTACATGAGTTCAGAGTCACCTTCTAACATTTTTATTTAATAAAATAAGAAATAAAAGTCAATGAAATAAATTTTCAAGATTAATGGCAAATATTTTATGCTATCAATGAAAAACAAATTAACTTGAAAATATATATATATATATATATATATATATATATATTTTTAAAGGAATAAAAACAATTTTCAAATTAAAATCTAAATAATATCATTGCATTATTAGATCACTCCGTACCACTACCACTTTGACTATTAACATTGTCACCATCCCAACAACCACATCATTCTGCTATCACAATTCCGCCATTACTCTCATACTGCAACCACGATAATACTGCTATTATTACTACTACCACCACATTCACTACTAAGCTACTAGCACATTAGTTTCAAAATTATAGCCAAACATAAAAAAATATATATTTCAAAGAATATTTGTTTGTGGTGGGAAAAGTTTTGTATAGAATGGTGTCACAAGTGCATGATAGGAAAACCCATGAATTGATATCGTTAAATCATCTGTACAAAATTTATTTTTCACGCACAAGTGGCAAGAATCCGTTGTCGTCCAGCGGTTAGGATATCTGGCTTTCACCCAGGAGACCCGGGTTCGATTCCCGGCAACGGAAGATAATTCTGTTTTTGTCATCCAAAGTTCAATACTATTTTTTTCCTTGAGGGGTTAATTTTTGGTTATTATTTTTCAACTCTCTGTAACTCAATGGAAATTACATTGGCAAAATATAAATTATTTGATAGAAAAATGTTAGTGGCCGAATGATTCGAATGTGTCAAAATGACGTCATTTTAAGACATTCGAGCTAAGAAAATTCGGGCCACCTAGTATTATTGTATTTGATATTTGCTCAAAAAAATGATACCAACATCATTTTTTTTAAGATAAATTACAAATATATCCTCTAAGATTTGCTTAAAATACGAATTGACCCCTGTGATTTGGAAAATTATAAATACTTCACTGTCGGGATTTTTTATTTAATAGAATTAATTGAAAAAGTGAAATTTTTAACTGTTCACATATACAATAATAAAATTATTTGAATTATTAATTAAAATAAAATTTTAACATTATTAAAAACTATTAATTAACTTGATGATTTATTAATAAAAGAATCTATTTGTGATGAAATTAGCAACCTTAGGGGCTTAATATAATTTTAGAACCACAGGGAATAATTTATAATTTAAGTAAACCTCAGAGAGTGTGTTTATAATTTGTCCTTTTTTTATGGGTCCAAGTTGTATTTTTTTTCCTAAATATAAGAAGAAATAAGTGTAATTTATCTTACACTTTCTATTTTTTATTTTTTTTGTACCCTTGAAGTTTGAAGTTTTAATTTTTAATTTTTTTAAAAAAATTGGTCTTTTGAGCTTTTATTGGGTAAATTCCACTTTACTAACTATTTTTTCATTTTGACCATCAAAATTTATTTTTTTCTATTCTAAACCTTCATATTTTAAAATTTTCTCAATTTATTCTAAAAATTAATTTATATTTAAAATTAAGCAGAAAATGATATATTGACAATCACGTAGTATAAAAATATTTTATTACATATATAACTTATACATCTTATATAAATTTAAATCTCAATATAATAATATACTATTTTTTATATTATGTGATAGTTAATATGATATTTTTCTGTTTAATTTTAAATAAAAATTAACTTTATGAGTAAGCTATTAAAAACTTAAAATATAAATAGTCAAAAAAAAAATTTAAGACTAAAATAAAAAAAAATTAATCAAATATAACAAGATAAAGTGTAATTTACCGTTATCAGCGAGACTTTTTTGTAATAAAAGCCAAGAAATCAATTTGCTTTGGCCCTGTTGGCGAATTTTTACGGTTGAAAGAAAACCAACAAAACACTAAAAAAATACCCATCTCTCTCTCCTGCCGGCAAAATCCTATCAACTCACAAATAATACGAATATGCATACCTATATTATAATGGGATGAGAATCTTTCATGTTGAGGAGAGAATTTAAAAGATTTAGGTGTTTTGAATCGTTTATGTTTTAAAAATTGTTGGATAAAATATTTATATAAAAAATTAAGATAATTAAATATTAATAATTATATTTTTAAATTAAATTTATATTATAAAAAATAAATAATTATTTTTAAAATTATATTTATCGTATATTTTTTAAAAATAAATATGATTCAAATGTTACTGATATATAATTAATTTAATTGTTTACATAAATATTTTAATTATTAAATTTAAAAAAAATAAACAATTCGAATCATTAAATTAATTCCAAAATAAACCTATTCACCATGTTGTTTCTAGTTTTTTGAAAACACTTTTCTGAAATTTTTAATTTCTTATTTTCCGCATTTGTTTGTTTTTACTGAATTTTTTTAATAGTTTAAGCAAATTTTTTAATTGTTAGACACACCTAACATAAATACATTTATAAGGTATAATTTTCGTGAAAGAAATCTTTAAAAAATTCACTAAACACCAAAAAATAACAAAAAAATACAAAAATTCAGTATATTTTTCATATTTTTGTATATTTATTAATTTTTAAAAATATTTTTTAACAAATATAATTTACTTTTTAGATATATCTAAATAAGGTGCATCTAAAAAAGTAAAAAAAAAAATGCTTAAAATTTTAAATGTAACGCCCTCAAAATAATATAATAAATCCAACTCATTAGTAGAAATAATAGAAATATAATATTTTTAATCATCAGAGTTCGTTTACAAAAGTTAACATATGCGATATACATTCACAAATATTCATTCTGAATCTACAGCATATGTTACATTGTAAAGAGAATTAAACTAAACATTTAGTCATATGCTCTATAGGCTTACAATTTTCCAAGTAATTACTTGGTTACACAAAGGTGAGCCTAGCTTAGTACAATTTCAGCCATTGGTTATACAAAAGAATATAACAAAATAAAGAAACTCTTACTCCCAAAAGTCCCTCCAAGCTGTTGCCTTGGCGGATGCATGTCACCAACACCTGAAAATAGTTTTTCCCAAATAGGTTGAGCCAAAACCCAGTAGAAATAATCTAACACGGTATATGAGATTTAACAAAGATATAAGTACAATGTACACATACAAATACCGGTGATAAAATCTCCACATTTTATATAACCATAAGACACTAAGGTTCATATTTCAATTCATTTTCCCTCAATTCATTTCTAGTACGTTCAATATTCTAAATTCATGAATCAATTTCATTATTTTTCGATAACCCAACTGAGACTACAACTCATTGGTTCTCAAATCAACACAATTACCATACAAACACTTCAATCTGCCATTTTACGAAAATTTCGTCTGCGGGATCGATACCCATGTATACACAAGATTTCAGAACTTTTACCCTAGACACTTCGGCTAATTTAATTTTCAATGGAGTCCATCCCCTATCTCCTCCCAAACAATGGAATGCATCCCATTTTTTTCTTCCAAACATCATATATAGGTGTCGGATAATGTTGATGTACATGCGAGAAAGCCAAATAACAGGTCTCAGGATAATCAAGATAAATATTGTATTCGGCTCCGTCCTGAACGATCCCAAAACCAAATAAACTAATCGACCGTAGAATTAGTTGAACAAAAGCCGAATAAATAAACGTGCAATAGATTAAGAGTGGGCCCGATCTTGGGACCCAAAAGAAGATATAAATAGAGGAATATCAGCCAGAGAAAGGTATGTGAGAAAAGAACCTAGGAAACTTAAGACATAAGTAAACGAGAGACATATACTAACTTGTCCGTCGGAGTGCTAATTCCGACACCCCTGACCGGAGTGTTAATTCCTTTTTCAGGTGACATTCAGAGGATCAAGAGCGTCCTTCGGGATCCAAGAGTATTTTCGGATCACATCTCCACAATTGGCACCGTCTGTGGGAATACTCAAGTACATCCATGGCGAGCATAACGGAAGATCCTCTAATAGTTGTTGACGAAACTACACCAAGAAATGACCTCACTCCAAGAAACATGCTGGGACCGGAGAATATCGCCGCACGACGTGCCTTGAACTTTGACTCAGTAGCTCAGACCTCACCCTCAACTTCAATGCATGAGACAATGCAAACGATTATGGATCAGGCAAAGCAAAATGAACAGCGGCTGTAGAACATGATGGCTGAGAATGAGCACCTGACAAGCCGCATGCCAAGACCGGGTTCAACCTCCGGGAAAAAAGGATGTACGTCGATGTCAACTTCGACTTCAAAAATGCAATAATGATAGTGATTCAAATTCACCATCTCCGGAGCCCAGAAAGAAAGGGCGTGTTGATATATCCAACTCGTCTGGAGGAAGTCCATATGTGCGGCATAGACGAAAAAGAAGCAATGATTCGGATGAGGAAGATAAACATGACCCATTCGTGCGACGAATTGCCAGGGTTGTGCTACCCAAAAAGTTCAAGGCACCGTTATTCACCCTCTACGACAGAAAATCAGACCCCATTGATCACATTCGTTATTACAAGCAAGCGATGATGCTCCATGCTGACGACGAAGCCCTCATGTGTCGGATATTTCCAAGCAGTCTGGGACCACTGGTCGTGAGGTGGTACTATAAACTGGAGTCGGCGTCAATTAAGAGCTTCCACCGACTCCAAAAGTCATTCAGGGCGAGATTCATCACTAATGAGGTCCAGCCGAAGCAAGCCGATTCTCTCTGGGCTATGCAAATTAAATCGGAAGAAACTCTTCATGAATATTCGGTCCGCTATTGGGAGTGCTTTAATTTGGTAGATGATGCTTGCAATGATTCCATGGCCATCACCGCCTTTAAGATGGGATTGCATCTTGATAGCCCTCTTCGCAGTTCATTAACCAGGCGTCCCCACAAAACTGTATGGGCATTAATGAAGAAGGTCGAAGAGTATTGCAAAGTGGAAGACGATACCCTTCGAGTCAAAGGCAGACGTAAAGCCGTTGAGTCAGCCACGTCGGGAATTGTTCAGCCGATTAGTGTCGTGCCGTCAAGAAGCCCCGAGAAGCGGAATTGACCTAAATGAGACAAAAGGCATGATTCGCGTCGATCAAACAACCAATGTTCACATTAAGCTAATGAACAATATCAAGTGGATAGAAGACGGACAAGGCGTTCGGGCAAGAAATACACGGAGCTGACAGAGCCGATCAATAAGATTCTGTCGAAAATACAACACTTTCCGTTCTTCAAGTGGCCACGGGACCCCCGATGCAAGAAGACAAGACAAACGATGTGAGTATCATAAAGACCATGGTTATGACACCGATAGTTGTTTTTCTTTAAAAGATCACCTAGAAGAATTAGTGCAAGACGACCATCTTACGTAATACGTCCGAAAGAACAATTCAGTAAATACAGTAGCTCTACGGCGGAGTCACCCCCTCTTGGTGTAATTCATATGATATATAGCTTGTCGGCACCACCCGATGTGCACACAATCTAGTTGTCGTCTAGCACCCATAGCCCAATGACGCCAGCGAAACGGTCGCACGGCACTAGAAGGATTAGTTTCAATGACAGTGATTTAGTTGGAGTGACCTACCCCCATACTGATCCCCTCGTTATCGAGCTACGTGTAAATAGATTCACCATCAAGCGTGTTCTCATTGACCAGGGCAGCACTTCGGAGATAATGTATTACAAAACTTTTGTCAAACTTGGCTTTACCAATTCGGACCTGTCTCTGGCTGATTACCCGTTATTCGGCTTCAATGCTAACCTGGAGTACCCTTTGGGAAAGATCACACTACTTGTACGAGCCGGAACTAGATCAGTAGACGTAGAATTTCTGGTTGTTAAGCTCCCTTTGCCGTATAATCTTATCATAGGCAGAACTTGGTTACATACAATGCAAGCCGTGCCAAGCACCTACCACCAACTACTCCATTTTCTGACTGAATACGATATCGAACAAATTCGTGGCTCTCAGAAATCGGTGCAGGCATGCTATCTTCTAGCTGCAAAGAGACCGAGGGAACTGGAAGTGCATTCGATTGAGGTACCGAATATGGAGAGTCTCGAAGACATTGGGAGGATCCCAAGTGAAAAAGCAACCGAAGCCCTGCATCGGGTCGAAATTGATGGAAATCCTGACAAGTTCTTCATGATCGGTGCTTCCTTGGATAACGTCGAAAGATAGGAATTGGAAGCCTTCTTACTCGGCAATATTGATGTGTTTGCATGGTCTCCATATGAGATACCAGGAGTAGATCCATTAGTGGCCCAACACCGCTTGAACGTTGATCCGAAATGTAAGCTAATTGTTCAAAGAAGCCGACGGTCAGCCGTGGAGCATAGTTCGGCCGTCGTTGAAGAAGTAGACAGGTTACTTGACGCCGGGGCGGTTCGCGAAGTAACTTATCCTACATGGTTGTCCAATACTGTGGTCGTAAAAAAGAAGAATGGCTTTTGGCACTTCTGTGTGGATTTTACGAATTTGAACAATACTTGTCCCAAGGACTGTTTTCCCCTACCCAGAATAGACCAACTTGTAGATGGAATGGCACATCATCAATACATGAGCTTTTTAGATGCCTACAGAGGCTATCATCAAATTGCCATGCATCCGAAGGATCAAGAAAAAATCGCATTTCTCACCCTAAGAGGAGCCTATTGCTATAAGGTCATGCCTTTTGGGCTGAAGAATGTTGGGGCAACTTATCAAAGACTAATGACTTCCATGTTCAAGGAACAACTCGGCCGTACCATGGAAGTATACATCAATGATATGGTGGTCAAATCTAAGGAAAAACACTCTCATCTAGCCGATTTGTCAGAGGCATTCGACGTTCTTCAAAAGTACAAGATGAAATTGAACGATTCTAAGTGTGCATTCGGCATCGGCTTCGGAAAATTCCTTAGCTACATCGTTAACCACCGCGGAATCGAAGCCAATCCAAGGCAGAACACGGTAATTCTAGAGCTTGGATCCCCTCGGTCAGTCAAAGAGGTTCAGAAGCTAATGGGGATGGCCGCCGCACTCAACAGATTTATCAGTTGTTCCACAGATCGTTGCCGAAAATTCTTTTACATACTTCGGCAAGGTAGAGCATTTGATTGGACTCCCGAGTGCCAGGCCGCTTTGGACGGCCTGAAATCTTATCTCCAATCAGTACCACTCTTGGCAACACCTGCAGCCGGCGATCCACTCATTTTGTATCTAGCAGTATCCGACCAGGCGGTCAGCGTCGTATTGTTAAAGGAAGAACTAGGGGAGCAGCGACCAGTTTACTATGTGAGCAAAGCTATGGTCGACGCCGAGACACGTTAGCTTCCATTAGAAAAGCTTATCCTTGCTCTCGTCATGGCTACAAGAAAACTGATGCACTACTTTCAAGGGCATACCATTGGGGTACCAACAGAATATCTTGTCACGACCCAAACCCGCTCATATAGGTTTAGCGTAGTAACCAGCCAATAATCTTAGATTACCTTCGGCCTCAAAGACAAAATTTCAAAATATTCATAATCATATCGGGGCCTAAAGCAGAAGCAAAGCAAAATAAAAATGTCCATTGAGCTTATGCATACATGATGACTAAAATAATTAAAACATTTAAACAAGATAATAATTTATACACATATCTTATATATCTCACAAACATATACATTAAGACTCAGCAAAATACAAAACTCTGGCAAAGCTAAGGGACTGATTTTGATTTTTTTTTTTTTGGCTCTACTCGAGCCTAACTTGCTCCATTTCGGAAACTCTTCAAAAGGCTGACACGGGTAGACTCCGAGGCTTTCTCTATCCTTGTTGCTTAGTTTGCTCACCTACATATACATATAAATAGTAAGCTAAAGCCCAGCGAGTGATAACAGAATAAAGAGGTTAAATGAATGAAGTTCGAAAATAATACAAAAATCTATCTTACGGTTTCGAAACGAATCTTGAATCATTTTCAAAGTAAGGCATTTGCCATATTATATCAAACTTTATAACAAAACGTTTTACATATCAAATCATATATTTCAAGTTTTGAATCAATCCATTTCCAATAGGCGAAACAATTCGTTTAGCCATCAAATCAATCCTTTGCTACAATAAGAACCATTGTTCGATAGCATTTTTGATACAATTCTGATTTCAATTCAATTCTCAGCGATCCATGTTATCTTAATAGTTGTAACGCCCCGAAATAGTTCAACATAAACTACCCACATTAATGAACATTCACTAAACGATAACAAAAATCCTTCGATCTTCACATATTTAATAAATGAGTTTAATACAAAAGTTCCACATGCGATATACATTCAACGAAACAAAAGAACACCTGAATCTATAGCATGTGAAGCATCTAGTCTCAAAACAATAAAATGCCCTTAAGGGCTTACATTTTCCAAGGCAATAGCCCGGTTACACAAAATGGCCTCTCGGATCCATACACATTAGCCCTTGGCTTACAAAAAGAATTACAACAAAATAAAAGAGCTCTTTACTCTTCTCAAAAATATCCACACCCTCAGTTCGGCGGAATCACCACATCTTTACCTACACCAAAGTCCCATAGGGGTGAGCATAAATCCCAGCAGAGAATTCTCACAAAGTATATACAGTTATGCAATTCTCAGTGTAAATGCAAATGCCAATGCCATACAATGCCCTTTTAAAGAAAATTTTCATTTCATGCTCTTCTCAAAGATTTTCATTTTTCAATAAAAGCTTGCAACCTCAACACATTTCAAACTTTCAATTTTAATCAATAGGGGCGGTAAATACGACACTGGTAATCCCTAGGCTGGTGTCTGCAAGTAGACTCTACAAGTACTACCCAATCGTCATTTTTACCGGTATTAACCGGAAGGCTCGACACCTATCTGCACTGTTTTTTGGTCTTTCACCATGGACACCCAGGCCAACTTATCAAGATTAACTACACCCCCTATTCGAATTTATCACGTATTTACCCCACGCCACATTTACATAGTTCTTATTACAACATCATGTTCTTTCATAAAATAAATATCTTCAATCGAAATTACAATGTAAAATAACAATAGAATGAAAATGCAATGCCATGATCTTTCCATATCTCATGACACTTTTCCAATTTCAAATGTCTTAACAACAATGACAAAACAATTCCATTTCTCATTTCCTCCCTTTAATGTTGTTTCACACAAATAACCATGTGCCTTCAACACACAACAACAATTTCCCATTATACACAATTCTAATCAATTTAATCCTTCCAAGGCTACATATGATATTTTCAGCATAAATCTCCATTATTCATGATTCACACAATCTATAGTGCACAACAATTTTGTCATCTCACACACTATGTCACCATGTATTTAACTATAGTCTTTGAAACAAAAAGTTCTCCATTTCAATATACATATCATAAGATAGTCATTTTTCAAACACCCATGAAATTTACACTCATCTATTCTTTTTAACACAAGAAAAATAAAAATACCATAGATATTTCCATCTTTTCCAAAATCCCCAATTTCTAAGGTTTTCGTAAAAAATCCAACATTTGTCCACTTCAAAGTGGAAACCAACCCAAAATCACATTTCATGAGTCAAATGAAAAGAAAGCCCTCTAGGAAGAACAAAAGAGTTGAGATTTTAGCAAACCCATCTTTGAAAACTCTCTTTCTCTCTCTTCATTTAGTGCAAGATTAAAAACAACACAATTGCCTCATGGAAGCTTTAAAATCAACATTTATGTAGCAAAACATATATATATATATATATATATATAACTCAAGAATTCCCTACCTCAAATTGTTGATGATGAAAAGAAAATGAAACCCAAGCTTTGATGGAAGATTCCTCAACTTTCCACAACACCAAGAGGAGTTCAAGCTTGATCTTCAAGATTTAGAAGGAAGATGATGATCTAAACCCAATGGATAACAAGAATCACAAGCTTTGGGATGCCTTGGTTAGGGTTTTTAGAGAGAAGGAGGAGAGAAAATGTTTTTAGAGAGAGAGGGAGATATATTGGAATGAGATACAAACAACCCAAAAGAGTAAAAAAAACAGGGTTTTCAGACTGTCCCCGTCTCGCACGTGCGGCCCTCCAATCCGCACTCAGCCCCGCACCTGCAATTTAAGCAGTGTGCCAAGCCAAACAACCCCTGAATTCCGCACGTGCGGCTTCACTCCCCACACGTGCGGCCCCTCTCCCGCACATGCGGCCCAAGGCCCCCGCCCGTGCGGCCCCTGACGTCCAGCGCAGAAATTTTCCACTTCGCTCCCAGGTACTCCGGACTTGACCCCACACCTCCCGAAACCAGTGAAGTTCAACACCGACAAACAAAACAAGAATGAGATCTTTAATTGGAAATAACTTCCGAATGTTTCAAACCCAACGGAAACAAAAGAGGACGAAACTAAGAGAAACAAAAGGAAAGAGAAAAGAGACCCGACTGTCACAATAGCAATACTCATTCAATGACAATTTACGTGGTACATCCAAAAGAGTAACAATGTATCAATAACAATAGGGCCTCAAGGGTCAATAAATGGGACCACAATGGGTCAATCAATATACCATATCCAATGTGACCATTAAGGTCTAACAGCAGAGATCTCTATGTTTCAATTATCCAATGAGCCACGGTATTGTTTCCCCCGAGCGAGGGCCAATGTGCCATGGTATTAATTTCCCCCAAGCAAGGGCCTCTTTATCAATGGGCCATGGTATTGTTTCCCCCAGGCAAGGGCCTATTAAACAATGGGCCATGGTATTGTTTCCCCCAGGCGAGGGCCTCACTAAAGGATGCCACGAATACATTTTCAAAAGGGAACTTCATTCATTCGTAAGAGATTAAAGTTTCAATAAGCCATTCAATCATTCATATATCAATTTTGATAACAATAACATTTTCAAAAATAAATATAATTCAAACATATCTTTATAGAGTTATTACTCACAGTGGGTCAAATCAATATAAGGCCTCGGACGCCCACCTATACAAATCACACAACAAAAATACAATAGAAGCACTATTCAATATTTATTTTATTTTAATTCTACTCTCTTTATGTGTTTCTAGCTTATCCCATGACTACATGAGTCCAATTGGTGCCTAAGAATACTTAGAATGTCATAAGGATGTAATTATGCACTTAAAAGAGTTAGTCAAAAATTGCTGAAAATAGGGTCCTCGCTCGAGCGCCATTGTGGTCACTCGAGCGGACTGCAAAATTTTGAAAACTTCTGGGAGCTCGATTTTCATGCTCGAGCGAGACTTTCCTTGCTCGAGCGGACAATGTGAATTCTGGAATTTCCAGAATTGTATTTGAAGTTCAAATTTGATATTCAAAGCCTCAAAACTTGTATTTTTGGTACAAAACATGGGGAACCATTGTGTAATTTAGTAGACACTCCCAATTAGAAATCATTTATTCAAAATCATGCTTCACTTGTCCAAATTTAGATTTTATTCATTTTCTTTATATCAAACCCACAAATTTTAAAATATGAATTAAACTTTTCAAACTCTTGAAAATTTCATGTATGCAAAGATAGAACCCCATTTCACTATTAATAACAAAAATCAAACTTAACTAATGAATTACAAAATCAATTTCTTAGAATTTTAACTTAGCTTAATTTGTAACCAAAACTTGATTTATGATCATAGATGTTCCAAAATGTGTCTAAATTGAATAAAACTTTTAAATTAAATTACTTGCATGGATTAAAGATCAAAATCAAACAAATTTCTAAATTTCAAAGCTTTTCCTTTTTCTCTTCAAAATATGAGATTGAATTAGTTCAAATTCTTCAAAATCTATGACGCATGTGCAATTAGAGTATTAAAACTTACAAAATTTGTTCATTCATGTAGAAATGGAACTCAAATTCATGCATGACTACACAAAAATCAAACTCAACATAATTGATTTCTAAATTAATTTCCATAATCATGAATCTAATTTAATTTCATCATCTTCTTGCTAATTTCTTTGTAATTACATGAGATTGAACCCAATCCTCTCTTAATTGCAACTTTTAGGTGATTTATCTACAAAATTTAAGTTTCAATTTCTCACCTCAAGTCTTCAATGGCTGAATTTTTTAAGCCTTTCTTCTTTCCTTCACTTGGTCTCAACTTCTCTAAGCTCTTTCTTCAATTTCCAACAAGAATAATAGGTGACTTCCCTTCTTTATTTTTCTTGATTTAAACTCTCTCTCTTTCCGTCTCAAGCTTTACCAACAGAACAACATGAGACTACACTTTTTGTGTTCTAGTCTCTTAAGAATGATTCCAACAAAATGTTAAATGGAGTTGCCTACTCTCTCTCTTCATATACACACTTATACACATACACACACATCTTTCTCTGCACACCCACCTCCAAACACACCCTTAATTCTAGACCCTTCCATAATTCAATTTATGATTTTAATTAAGCAACACTTAATCTAATTAAATCTTGATAATCACATAATTAAATTAATTATAATCAATCACTAATCCCACATAATTTAATTAGTCTAATTGACTTCAATTAAGGCCCAATTAATTATATTTAATCTTTACCATTCTGAATCAGATTTTTAATCAAATTTTCAAAAAGCTCCAAATATCAAATTAAGCTTATTGACGTCATCAATTTTTGTTTCTCGAATCATTTAGGCCTTCAATTTCTGATTAAACTCAAAATTTTCGTCAATAAATTACATATTCAAATTGGATATCTCAAAAATAGATTTAATTCATAATAATCACAATTCTCCATCCTCATAATTTAATTAACTTAATTACCTCTAATTCGGACCTAATTAGTCGAATCTCAATTTTACTAAATTGAATCGAATATTTAATTAAACTCCTACATGGGTCCGTAATTAAAATTAAATTGATTCAACTTCTTAATTTCACTTCCTTAAGCCAGTTGGACCCTTAATTTCTAATTCCAAAATAAATCTTTAATAGAATCATATACGGATCAGATTCTACAATTCTCATAATTTCCAAATTAAATCAAGGTAACGACTAATTAAAATCCAAATCTCCGTAATTAATCAAACATAAAATATTATATAAGGCAAGGTCGTCACATATTCCCTCTGGTCAGCGCTCCGCAGCGCGAAAGTGTCTGGGCACGTCTCGAAATGGGCTTTTGAACTCGGCCAGTATGATATCCAGTTTATACTCAGAACTTCCATCAAAGGGCAAGTGCTTGTCGACTTTGTTGCCGAGTTCACAGGATCCTTGGCCGACTTTAAGTCTGATCAAGTGTAAACAAAGCCCGATTGGAGAATGTATGTTGGCGACGTTTGGCAGATGTATTACGATGGGTCATTCGACCAGCATGGCAGTGGGGTTGGCGTAGTAATCATGATCTCTGAAGGGGCAATAATCAAACAGGTCGTCAAATTGGGATTCGATGCATCAAACAATGAGGCCGAATATGAAGCGCTATTAACCGGCTTGTGAAATGCACTTCACCTCGGTGCGCAGCGTCTGTTTGTTTTCTGTGACTCAAAGCTAGTAATCAACTAGTTGAAAGGGGAATATGCAGCAAAAAATGACCACATGGCAGCCTATATGAAAACGGCGAATTCTTTGCTTGCGAAATTTGATCACCACGAACGAAATCAAAGAACCCGAGATCAGAACACTCATGCAGATGCCCTGGCTTGCCTAGCCTCTGCTATCAACTCAAAAATTAAGCGGACAATTGAAGTAGGGTTTGTCCCCGAGCCGAGCATTGCCTCTTCAGAACCAGTTCAGGTCAACGTTGTCGAACCAGGTCCGAGTTGGATAGACCCTATCGCTGCATTCCTATCTTCAGAACAGCTCCTGATGGATAAGAAAGAAGCACACAAACTCCGAAACAAAGCCCTAGATACTATTTGGATCCGTAGGGGAAGCTCTACAAAAAATCTCTCTGCGGGCCGTACTTAGAGTGTGTTAACCCGGATAAAGTTGAAGAACTTTTGTCTAAAATACATGAAGGCAGTTGTGGTGCCCATTCGGGCGGACGTTCTCTGGCTCATCGCGCCATATCGCAGGGGTACTATTGGCCGACCATGTGAACCGACGCCAAGTGTTATGTCAAGAAATGTGGTCAATGCCAGAAGTTTTTCCCCTTAACTTACCTACCAGCCGAGGAGTTAAATTCTATCACTAGCTCTTCCCCGTTCGTTCAGTGGGGCCTTGATATCATTGGACCGTTACCATGGGCCCCGGGCAACAGGTGATTCCTAATTGTTGCGATGGATTATTTCACAAAATGGGTCGAAGCGGAGGCACTAACACATATTCGAGATTCCAACGTTAAGTGTTTTGTATGGAAAAACATCATAACAAGATTCGGCATACCACGAGCACTTATTTCTGACAACGGTACCCAGTTTGATTGTGGCGTGTATCGAGAATTGTGCGGCACTTATGGTATCCGGCCCTACTTTTCCTCGCCAGCTTACCTCTAGAGCAATGGTCAAGCGGTGGCCACCAACAAGGTTATTTTGGACGGCATCAAGAAAAGGTTGGAGAAAGCTAAAGGCAAATGGGTCGAAGAGTTACCCTGTGTGTTGTGGGCTCATCGCACTACTCCAAGGCGATCCACTAGTTAAACGTCGTTTTCTCTATGCTTCGGAACCTATGCAATCATCCCTCTGGAGATCGGCCTCCTAACCTTGAAATCGAAAGTTTTTAATATGGGCCTAAATGACATGATGCTGGCCTTGGACTTGACTTTGATTGAAGAATGCCGAGATCGTGCCCTTGCATTCATGGCACGGTACCAACAACAGCTCGCTAAGTTGTATAATCAACGTGTCCAACTGCGCCGTTATACACTAGGAGAATTGGTCCTCAAGAAAGTGTTTCCCGCTGCTAGGAATCCGGCTGACGAAAAATTAGGTCCTAACTGGGACGATCCCTATCAGATTGATTCAATCGCAGGGACAGGGGCATATCGGCTCAAAGACATGGATGGAAGGAGCTTGCCGCGCCCGTGGAATTCTATACACTTGCGCAAATTTTATCATTAACTTGTACGGCACGACAACTTGTTTTGATTTTATGCCGTGTAAATCTTTCTTTTTCAATATAATGCCCTCTTGCCCAGTGAGTTCTGATTGTGTGAAAAAGCGTCCGAATCCGGAGCGCCCTTCGTGGAAAACACGATTGGGCCGAATAAGCCTCCGAATTCGGAGCGCCCATCGTGAATGACACGTTCGGGCCGAATAAGCCTCTGAATTCAGAGCACCCTTCGTTAAAATCACGATTGGCCAACACAAAAAGCCTCCGAATTCAGAGCGCCCTTCGTGAATGACATGTTCAGGCCGAATAAGCCTCCGAATTCGGAGCGCCCTTCGTTAAAATCACGATTGGCCAACACAAAAAGCCTCCGAATTCGGAGCGTCGTTCGTGGAAAACACAGTTGGGCCGAATAAACCTCTGAATTCGGAGCGCCCTTCGTAGAAATCACGATTGGCCAACACAAAAAGCCTTCGAATTCGGAGCGCCTTTTGTGAATGACACGTTCAGGCCGAATAAGCCGTTGAATTCGGAGCGCCCTTTGGGGTGATCACGATTGGCCAGGGCATAAAGCCTCCGAATTCGGAGCGTCCTTCCTAGAAAACACGGTTGGCCAAGGCAAAATGCCTCCGAATTCAGAGCACCCTTCGTGGAAAACAAGGTTGGCACGAACGAGCATCCGAATTCGGAGCTCCTTTCATGAATATTGTGATTGATAAGCGCCAACGCAATTGACATAAAATGGTAGATGATCATAGCTTAATTTATAAACATTGACTGAAATAACTCGCAAACATTTCAAATAATGTGTTCATTAAATTGACCGTGAATACATAATTCGCATCCAATTTGCGTTAAAAAGGTACAATGTGTTCAGTTTTATTCGGTACCACCTTCGTCGTCACTCTTCTCAACTTCGAAAACCGCGAAGGAAAAATTGTGACCATAATATAACGGCGACGCCGAATCAACGCCTGCTGCATGGAGAGCCTCCGCGGCCTGGAGAGCCTTGATTCACCCATGCTTAAATCCCCGATTCTCCCATCGACAGATCTCCTCGGTGAGTTTTTCCTCAGTCTTCTGTATCCCAATTTTTCAGCCGTTATGGAAGCCTTGTTCATAGGCCCTGGTCTTTGCAGCCTCTATCGCAAACATGCTTGACGTTTCTCGATCGGCAATCGCATGACTTATAAGCCATTGGGTCACCATTTTCTCCAAAATCGGGTTAGCTTGGCCTGCTAACAACGTCTCGGCAGTTTTGACTCTTCTTAATTCACGTTCGACTTTCTCCGCACGAGCTTCTAAGTTTCGAATGCTTTCATCTTTTTGCTCTATCTCCCGCCACGCGGCACGTAGGCGCATGCCGATTTCGTAGGCAGTGTATAGCTCCTTCACTGCTCCATAAAACGCCCTCCCAAAACACTTGGAAATCGGGTCGACCGATCATCGACTGTTGGACTTCTGGCAGAAAAATCTGTTGTGCAAATTCAACTGCCACGTGTGGATCTCGAATGATCGAATCTGCCTCCATCATCGGTTTGTTCCCGATAAAGACTGAAAAACTCAACGGGGACGGTGGCCCACTGGCCTCACTTCGCGAATGAGGGGAGTTCCCCCACTGCCGCTTCTCCTTCCTAAGTGACCTGCTTCGACGACGTGGAGAGTGACGCCTCTCGCGCCCCCAGACATCCTACTTCCCATTCGTGAAGGTTTGCCACCTCGATTCATCGCTGAGTCCAGCTCAGCCAGTGTCATACTTTCCCCTCTGCTGTTAAAGAATAGTCTACTTGACATTCACACTTTTCGAACCTCGTTCGACGCATTAGGTTGAGTTGAACCACCCCTTTTATTACTCACGGGTGCACTGTTCCCAAAGCAATCTCTCCAAAGTTTTGCACAATGAACTGTCGATATTCGGCTGCTACGTTCACTAATCTGCTGAGGCAAGGGCAGATTGATTGATTTATTCAGCCTAATATTCGTAATTTGTGCCGAAACGAGTTTGCCCCAGCCAATTCACGAACTACCGATATTCGGCGGCTACGTTCACTAATCTGACGGGGCAAGGGCAGATTGATTGATCTATTTGGCATAGTATCCGTAATTTGTGCCGAAACGAGTCTGCCCTTGCCAATTCATAAACTACCGATATTCGGCGGCCATGTTTAGATATTCGGCAGCCACGTTCACTAATCCGCTGGGGCAATGACATATTGATTGATCTATTCGGCCTAATATCCGTAATTTGTGTCGAAACGAGTCTGCCCCAACCAATTCACGAACTATCGATATTCGGCGGCCACGTTTACTAATCCCCTAGGCCATGGGCAGATTGATTGATCTATTCGGCCTAGTATCAGTAATTTGCGCCGAAACGATAGTCTGCCCTAGCCAATTCATAAACTACCGATATTCGGCATCTACATTCACTAATCCGTTGGGGCAAGGGCAGATTGATTGATCTATTCGGCCTAGTATCAGTAATTTGTGCCAAAATGATAGTCTGCCCCAGCCAATTCATGAACTACCGATATTCGGCGGCCACGTTCACTAATCCGCTGGGGCAAGGGCAGATTAATTGATCTATTTGGCCTAACCTCAGTCCTTTAATTAACTAATTTGGCCTACTTGTAAAACTACGCGGTCATTTGCTTGCCGATTTATCTTATTAAATTGTTTCAACAATCTCATTCTGTGATTACACATGTAACAAACAGAAAAGCAAAGGAAATTTTTCATTAATAAATTCAGTACAGATGTAGTCATTTTATATATGAAAATTACCTTACATTTTTAACTTCTAACTGAAGTAAATAAACAAAAATCTACAAAAACTATACATGGAAGATTCTTAACAAAAATCAAGTTATCACGTTAATTAATCTTCAAGGTTAGACTCGAGCAGCTCAACGTCCACCTGCTCATATGGAATTGGTTGGGCCAATGTCACATTAGCGGCAGTGAGGGCTTTGAGCCAGCTGTGTTTGAAGCCCCGATTCTTGAACTTGGGCAGTTCTTCAGCGTAGTCCTCCAGGGCGGCGTCCTTTCTAGCTTGGAACGCTTTGGAAATCTCGGAGTCGGCTACTTCCTTCGCCTTCTTCGACTCTTCCAAATTGGCTTCCACTTTGGCAATCACCTCATGGGCTAACTTAAGTGCGTCTTCGCTCGCGTTTGCCCTCTCTTCGGTGGCCAACCTGAGCTGGTCGGAACTTTTTACCTTTGCCAACTTGGCGTCGGCCCTTGCACTTTCCTCTGCCGTTTTCGCCGCTTCGTAATTAGTTCTTTAAAAGGCCTCCGCGGCCTTGCTCTTCTCACTTTCAATTTCTGCTTTCAGAAAGCCAATTTGTTCAATAGCATCGTACTGACGGTGGCTGATCTCGGCTATCCTTCCCATCGTCTGCAAAACAAGGAATTAGAATAAAAATAAAAATATAAGTGAAAAACGGCAGATAAGGATCAAGTCATGTACCAATATGGCCGATTAAGCAGCTCATGCTATTGCCAGCAAATCTGGCTCCGCCTGAAAAGTTGCCCTGTCAGCCGGCAAGGAAATTGAGGAAGCCATGCTCAATGCCACGGCTGGATTTTTTAGAGCCGATGCATCAGAAGAAATCGACACATTTTTTGTCCTTAGTTGAACAACGAATGACATAACCGAGTCCGACTCCTTTATGCGCGGCCGTTTATCGGTAGGGCTTTCCTCAGGGCCGACTTCGCACTCGGAGGGACGCTTCTCTTCCCTCTACTCGGCCTCCTGACTCAAACGTTCGACTATCTGCTCCATCTCGGCCGTCTCAATTTAAGCCGTTTCTTCCACGATAACAGGCGGAGAAGACTCAATCACGGCAACAGGTTCATAACGTATAGTCTCGGCCCTCTTCCGAGAGGCCATCCGTTCGGCGTTTTTCCTCCTTGCCAGCTGTGTAAGCGATTCCCCAGCCATGTTCTCAGGATACGAGCCGGGGAGATCCCCTAAATCAGTAAAAATGTCTTTAAATGAGACGTCCCCTCGACCTGAAGTGGATGAAGGGTTGGATGGATTAAGGCCGGCTTCTTCAAAAGCCAAATTTAGAGCCTCGTCAACTTTTTCGGCTTCCAAAGTGGACTGACTCAGCTGCTCGGCGACTTCCTCGGCTTGCTCCGAATCATAAGCTTCCAAACCAATCTGCCTAAGGCTTTTGAAGGGGGGAAGATAAGGGTCGTGAGCTGCTGTTCACCTCGTGGAATCGGAATGTTGTCCGCGGTCGAAAATATTGTGTAAGTCGGCTTATACGTCAGAAGTATATGGGCCGCCCTCCCTTGCTTCTGGATGTTTAGACGGCCAAAGAACTGGAGTGCAGTTTTGATTTTCGCAAGCACAGCGTCGTCGGCCGAAACCAGAACTTTCTTCAAATCGTTGCCTGCACAAATAAAACGATAAGTACATAGAAGGAAAGCCAAGTAAATATAAAGTACATAAACGTAAGGAACTATACGGCCACCTGATTCGCCTTTCTGCCTAGGTACAGGATCTAGGTGATCTTCGCCTTCGCCGAATTCCCAGTCACCTCGGACAACGACCATGACATCATTAACTCGCTTGCCAGAGCTGGAAAGCATAGTCACAAAGTGATGGTCGGTGTCCTTGGCCCTGAGAAAATAGCGCCCCTGCCAGCCAGAAGATTTGGCCAAGGCATAATAATACCGAATAACAGGTATGCCAAGATTGATCCTAAGGCGTTGATTCAACTCTATAATCCCCATTATGATTCAGAAAAAATTTACATTAAGTTGAGAAGGGATTAGACCCCAATGGCGAAGGACGACCCTAAGAAATGAGTGAAGGGGGAAACGGACACCGCCCTCAGCAATTGATAGGAGAGAAAAGATAATTGTATTTTCATCAGTCATCTCCATATCTAGGGTGCTGTCTGCCACAAGTAATAGATGGACATCGTTGGGGATGGAAGAATGGTATCGACAACCAGAAATTCGATCCGCAGAAAGGAGGTCTTTCAAATGTTTTGCCATCCTAGTTAGTCTAAGGAGTATGCTAAACTAAAAACAAACAAGGAAATGGGATTCGAAATGTAGGAGAAAAGAACTTACAAGAAGTAGAGGAGACAATGAGAAACGGAAGGAAGTTGTAGAGGTCGCGAAATGGAGGAGGTCTACTGAAAGGCAGACCTGAAGCTTTGAGTATTCAAAAAATATACATTCGAAAGGACAACATGGTTTCAAATTGCATTAAATAAAGGAAGCGTATGAAGGGGCGGAAAGATGTAATGATGCCTAAAAAACGTATGTACTGACACACATTGGAATGAGGCTAACCGCCATTTTTTCTTTGACTTTTCAAGTTCAAGTTCGAAAACAAACACGCCGTTCGAAACTAAACATGCCGTCTAACTGGTGTTAATAGGATGTTTGGGGGGCAATTGTGAGCACCGGATAATGTTGATGTATATGCGAGAAAGCCGAATAACAGGTTTGAGGATAATTAGGATAAATATTGTATTCGGTTCTGTCCTGGACGATCCCAAAGCCAAATAAACTAATCGGCCGTAGAACCAGTTGAACAAAAGTCGAATAAACAAACGTGCAATAGATTAAGAGTGGGCCCGATCCTGGGGTCCAAAAGAAGATATAAATAGAGAAACATCAGCAAGAGAAAGATATGTGAGAAAAGGACCTAAGAAACTTAAGACGTAAGTAAACGAGAGACATATACTAACTTGTCCGTCGGAGTGCTAATTCCGGCACCCCCGACTGGAGTATTAATTGCTTTTTCAGGTGGCATTCAGAGGATCAAGAGCGTCCTTCAAGATCCAAGAGTTTTTCCGAATCACATCTTTACATCATACATATACAATGTATTTAAACATAGTCATATTCAATGACAATTAACAATAGATTAGTTCCAATTTACCTAATTCTCATGTAATTTCTACAACAATCATAGTTATCCTCCACCGATAGCCCAATACATATATTTCTAAAGAGATATAACAATTTCCCAACAGATATATTATTCAAATTTCCATAGGTGAGAGACAACACGTGTCAAACTCCACCATCTACATGAACAACCATCAAATTTTACATTACCATTATTAATTTCAATTATTAATACAAAAGAACAACTTGACCCATTTAGGGAAAAACTCCAATTTTTTCAAATATCAACCCAAGTTTCAAAATTCAACAATTTTAACATAATACAACCTCATCTACAAACTCCATAACCATTTATTTTTCATTCATCAAAAACCCTCTTTTATTTCACATCCAAACCTTAGGTTTATTCAAACTACTCCCAAATCCCACAATTGTTACCCAACGACAAATAACTAAGCTAAAGACTATATGAAAATGTAGAAAATCCCTACCTCAAAGAGAGAAGATGAGCCAAGCAATAGTGAAGCTTTAAAGATGTCCAAATCCAACTCTAATTGGATCAAAATGGAGATCTTGAGATGGGTTACCTTTTTATCAAAGGGATTAGGGTGAAAAAATCACTAGAACTAGGTGAAAATGTAAAGAGATAGAGAGTATTTTAGAGAAAGAGGGTTCCAGCTTTAGGTTTTATGAAGAAAAGATTTGAAAAAGTGATGTAGAAAGTCATTTTCAGGATCTGATATACACACAATCCGATCGAGCGTCAGACACAAAAAGTTGTTCCCCTCGAGTGTAAGAAAGAACACTCGAGTGCCAAGACACAATGAACGAGACGCTCACCGCTCAAGCGCAAGAAGTGACGCTCAAGCATAGAAAACACATATCTAGTAGTTTTGCAGACAACAGACCAATACTCGAGCGCAATAAAGGCCGCTCGAGCGCCCACCCGCTCAAGCGTAGGAATCACTTTCTTAGTAGTTTTGCAGACCTGCAAAGGTACTGAGAGTTTGTAAAGCCCGCTCGAGCGCAGGAAGTGCTGCTCGAGCGGAAGACTAAAATTCTAAGCAACACAAGGTTTCAAAAACAAGCGACCAACCTGCTCAAATACAACCACAACAACCCAAAATCTAATTTCCAAGAGATACAAGGGATGAATGAGGCAAACAATAATATGAAAGCATTAAACCCGAGTCCGAAACACCACAAGAGTCGGGTCAAAATCGGGATTGCTATATTAAAAATATTCACTAAAAACAAAAAAAAAAAACGAAAAATAAAAAACTCAATTTTCAAAAAATTGAATTAAAAAAACTGAAACTAAACACACTGATTAAGTCTAATAGCTTGTTTGGGAAGATATTTTGAGCTAACAAGACAAAATATGCTATTTTAGTCAAATATGACAAAAAGTCACATCAAACTCATAATCATTTCATTTTTTCTCTTATAAAAGCCAAAAAAGTGAAAAAAAAAAAAATATTCCAAATTAGACTTTTTAATTCTAAACTAAAATAACTAAGGTCTCATTAGGGAATTAAGCATTTTAGTCAAAAAAAAAATTATTATAAATTATCATATTACTCGTCCTACTTTTATATATATATTTTTATAAAAATAAAAAAATAAAAAATTATTAAAATAATACATCCCCAAACCAAACGAGATCTTAAAAAAAAAAACAAAAACAAAAAGCCAATCAAATACTCTCTCGACTGGAAAAAACCAAACTCTCTATATATTTGTATGATCTAGAATAGAATAGAATATAAACGATATAAAAATCAAAATCTGAATACAAAATACAAAATGAAACGGTACAACATGCATTCGGACAACCCACAAGACCAAGCCACCTCTTCCGCCTCTCCAATGGCGTCACTGTCTTCTCTTTTCCTCTCCAACCCTCGCTCTCTCCGCCTTCCAAACCCTAATCCTAACCCTAACCCTCAAATTCACCTCCCTCTTAGAAGCCAAACCCTAACTTTCTCCTCAAACTCCTCCCAAATCTCCACTGATTCTCCACCGCCACCTCCTCCGCCGCCGGAGAAGAAATCGTTCGCGGTGGCCACCGGCGAGCTCTTCCTAGGAATTGCAACGCGAATTATAAAGAGAAGGAATGGGATTGATGGTGGGGACTCGAATTCGGTCCCGATTACGATGTTTAGGGATTCGGAGAGAGAGTCGTATTTTTGGAGGAGGACGAAGGAGGGGATTGCGTCGGTGGTGGAGGACCCGGTGCAGCCGGAGGTGGTTTGGGAGCAGAGGTTGAAGGATGTGGAGGCGGAGAGGTGTCGGAAGGCGGTGACGAGCCCTGGGTTTAGCTTCTCTGCTGCTGGGCTTCTGTTTCCATACCATCTTGGTGTTGCTCAATTTCTTATCGAGAAGGGTTACATAAAGGTTGGAATTTTTTGAATTCTTGGTTTCTTTGTCAGTTGTTTCGGTTATAAAGTTAGGATTGTGTGTATATATGTGGTGATGGGTTATTTTGTATTATCTAAAGCTTCACAGAACCTGCCACTATATGAGCTTTTGAAATTGATGCTCACAGAGTAGTGTTCTGATCAACTATGTTACATAGACAGTTAAAAATAAGACAAATACTATGAAATTCTTATATATTTGTATTCAACACCACCTTTATATGCAGAGACAGAACCAGCATTTCATGGTCGGAGGGGCCAAAAGGCAAATAATTTTTTTATACCATATACATATGCATGCTGTATGTACAATATAATATATAAATTATGTATATGGACAAAAAAAATTCAAACATCATAGAAGTAATTTTTAATAGGATGAAATTTTTTTGGTGCAAAATAAAAAAAGAGCGCAAGATAGGAGAAAAATGAGATATTTATTTTTTACACTGGGGCCATTTTATGTATAAAATGAGATATATTTTTAAAATACCATGACAAACCATATTTTTCATAGAAATAGAGGGGCCATAGTTTTATCCTAGTTCCGTCCTGATTATATGTATATATATATATGGCTGTATAATTGTCATAAAACAAGTGAAATTATTGTTTTACATTGTATGGTACATATAATACCATTTTATCTCACATAATAGAATAAAAGTATAAAAATATGATTTTTTTTTCTTTTTCTTTTTCTGTTTTGTTGAGTCCCCATACTCTTAAGTTTGAGGTTTGATGGGTCCAAACTCTAGACACGTACCCACACTTGACACCCGTATCGAGTACATTAACATTGCTTATCAATGTTTATCTTAGGTTTGGGGACAACCTTGAACGGCCAAAGAAAACATGGTAGAATAGGAAAATTGAATCCAAGTGACCTTTTTCTTTTCCAATTCCATGAGCTAATGATATCCAATTTTCATCAGAAGCAGTTAGTCTATTTAGCAAATTAGCACTGAAGTAAACAGGGGCAGGGGTTCCCTTGTCCAAGACCCCTTTTTGAATCAACTTCCTGCTTTGCCATTGATTATAGCAGTGAAGTTTTATTTTAAGACTTTAATTTCTCGCAAAGCCTTTCTTTAAGAAGATAAAATCAAGTAACTTGCACTCCCTAAGTGTGTATGGAGAATTTGTCAGCCTTCTGAAGCCACTTGAGAAGCAGGGGTACCTCATGCAGTCCTACACACCCTCCTTATCACCATACAAATGCTAGTCACATGAGTAGTGGGTTTGAAATTATTGGTAGACTGGCACTGATCTTCATTTTCTGGTCTTCACTGTATCATATTGGGAATGAATAGAAATTGTAAGCAAGGCCTTTTGCAATAATTACTTATTTGCAGTTTTTTTTTAGGGGTTTGTGCAGTCTGTTATGTGGTTGAGACTTTTGACCTTGTCATTCACTGCAGTTATTGTAATCTTGTTATTATATAAATAAATTAGAATTGAAGATTTTATATCTGATGTGGTCTAAAATTTCCTTGGGTAAGATTTGGGTAATTCTTGAGCGTGCGATAAGCGTGGAAATTTTCTAGGTTAAAGTTTGCTTGGCTAGTCCTTTGAGGATTATGTCAGTAACTTAGAGAGTTATACATGTTTGTATGTTGAAGAAAATATGATTTTTTTCTATTGCTCATTCTTTTATCGTTTGCTGATGATGCTACTTTCAATTATAAGATGTTGATCAGGATTTTAGAGGACTTTAATAGGTTCTACATTGATTCAAACTTAGCATGTAGCATAAGAAGTTTATTTAGTTGACGCTGCCTTCTAATGACTTGTGAAAATTTGAACTTATTAAAATTAGATGCATTTTTCTTTTGCTTCTTTCTGGCTTCTTCGTATACCTGTATAAATAAATTTTCATTTGCGTTTCATTTATGTAGTTCATTTTTACAGGAGGAACCAGAATTTCTAAACTTTAGTTATAGTGTTTCTTAATGGAAGTATTTCTTTTTGACATAGGACACCACACCGTTAGCTGGTTCATCTGCTGGTGCTATTGTTTGTGCAGTGATTGCGTCAGGAGCCAGTATGGAAGAGGCTTTAAAAGCTACCAAAATATTGGCTGAAGATTGCAGGCTGAGAGGGACTGCATTTCGCCTAGGGGTATGTGTGTACTCTATTACGCTCTATGCATGGATGAGTAAACATGATTCTTGAGATAGATTTTTTTTATAAAATTGAGCAGTATAGCAAGGTACGAAGGTACAGAATACTAAGATGCAAGTATGAGCAAAAATTAATTGCTTTTCAGTATCATCCTTTAAGCCTTTTTTTTTTTTTTTTCTTCTTCTTTTTTTTTTTTTTTTTTATCATTTTCTGGTTGCTTGGTTGATAATATCAGCCTTGTTATAGGCATGGAGTGTAGTAATGAACAAATCTGGTTAATGAGTAAAGTAGCAGAAAATGTTTCAGAGTGCAAGATTTGGCATCTTTAAATGAGGCATTATGAGACTGAAACTTGTAGAAAAGGAAGAGTAACCACTTACTGTGTTGTTCTTGTCTTTAAATGGAGATTTAATTATTTAACGTGTTCAATATTTCTGTGTCCAGGCTGTTCTAAAAGATGTTCTTGACAAGTTTCTGCCAGATGACGTACATTTTCGATCCAATGGGAGGGTTCGCGGTGAGAATAATTCTTCTTTCCCTCAGTGTGCACATATTGACTGCATACACATACACTACGGAATGATATAGTGACCTGTGCACAAAGGATCTTTAAACCATGCTTTAATTTCACGTTATAAAACTGAGAAGAAAGAAGGATGACAGTCCTTGTTAGCATGCTTTTAACCCGACATTATGGTGTTCTGAACTAGGATTCTTTGACAGTTGTGTAGTTGTGAGTTTTTATCCATTTATAACAGAAGATGACTCCTAGCTAGTATAACAGTTAAAAAAAAATTTCTTTAAACTTCTCCATGCATTTGACCCTTCCTAAAGCTGATTTATGTGTGGTATGGAGTATTGAACATAAGATGCACCCTGCCACTTTGAATAATTTATTTGAATGTATTTTTGTATGCAGCCCCTCAATTGTTTGATATTGTTGTTTCCTCACAGTTGCTGTAACACAGATCCTTTGGAGGCCTAGAGGCTTGTTGGTTGATCAATTTGACTCTAAAGAAGACCTTATCAATGCAGTCTTTACTTCATCCTTTATTCCGGGGTACACATTTCTGTATTTCAAGTACTTCATACCTGGATTTATGATGAGTATATATATTACCAAACCCACATTTTTTTAAAATTTATTTCTCAAGTCCAAGTCCTTTTCAACTTATTTACCAAATTCAAGTTGTTTTTGAAGTCATGTTTCCAATGCATGATTTTAATGTACAACTGCATTTTGAAAATATTTAAAAATAACTGAAAGTGAAGCCGTATATTGATTTCAGTAAGGATGCTATCTATTCCTTCTACGTTTCACAACTGCACTGAAGTTGTGATCAATCCATGATCTCTATGGTCAAAACATTGCCTAACATAAAGGCGCCAACTACTTCAATCCATACCATATGGACCAAATCTGATGTTTGATATTGTTGTTTCCTCACACTCCTTCCTCCTTACACAGCACACGGAACCTGCGCACACCCCTCGCCTTTCCCACACTGTATAAAAGCTACCTATAACACCTCTCTTCACATGCTGTACCACCTGATTGTCATCTATGCTAGACAATACAAGTCCCAGAGAGAGAACTAGATATTTGAAATTGAGAGCTTAGAAAGAGAAAAAACTGAAGGGTTATGTATGAACAGCCAAACATTTGCCTTTCTGCCATGGCAGTAAAGTTGATTTTTAGAGAGAAGAAAAAATAAGCATTGGAAAGTGTTTCTGTTATATATAACATATATACACACTTCTGTTGGCATATTATAATCACCGAAAGGCACTTAGCATATTATATTAGCCGAAAGTCACTAGGATCTGTAATCATTTTTATGCACTCAGGGATCATCTTGTAATTGTGTTCCTTGTAAACCCTAATCTTCATTTATAAATAAGGGGTGATATCTCATCATACCCTAAGCTGGTTACTCAAGCTTCATGGTATCAGAGCAGAACCTATAGGGTTTCGGCTCACCCTCGTTGGTAGACCTTTTCACCAACAACACTCTAGGGTTCGAAGCTTACCTGGGTGGATCATCTCTCAGCCGTCTTCCTCAGTCGATCTCCTCAGCTCGTCTTCCTCAGTCGATTTCCTCACCTCGTCGATCTCCTCGCCTTCCTCTGTCAATCGTCACTCAGCCGTCAGCTCCTCAGCTTGGCGATCTCCTCCAGCCATTTCGTCGCTCGTCTTCTTCGTCACTTGTCTTCCTCAGCCTCTGATCTCACTGTGGTATATATAAATATATATATACATATATATCCTGATATATATATAAATATAGCCTGATATACATATATTTATATATAAAGACATGTATACATAAATAAATCAATTTAAAAAAAATAAATAAATAAATTAATTAATTAAAAAAAAAAAAAAATCGTTTCTTAATTTTGTTATGTCTTTATAGTGGTCATTGTGCCTGTTATCTCACTACCACCTTCCGGGTTTGTGATTTCCACTAGTTTGTTGCGGGTTTGGTAGTATTGTATCCATGACAGATTCCACTAGTGTGTCCCCTTCGTCTCAAACACCAAAAAGTGAGAGTTTCATTCTACCTACTACCATGACTGAGAACCCCAACCCTAGTCTGAAAATCACCACCGGAAGATGGGGTATGTTGATGGCAGGATACAGGCACCTAGTACCACTGACTCAGGTTATGACCAATGGGAGATTACCAACTCTTTGATTATGAGTTGGCTTATCCATTCGATGGTTCCAGAACTTGGTGAGAGCTACTTGTCTATGGAGACTGCCTAGGACATTTGGGAGGCTGTGGCTGTTACCTATTCCCGCAAAGGAAATTTTTCACAGGCATTTGAGTTACGTCGCTCTATTGAGAGCACACTTCAGGGGGAGTAGACTGTTCTTCAGTACTTCACTTTCCTCACCAACGGCTGGAAACGCCTTGACCACCTGGAAGACTATAAGCCCGTTTGCCCTACTGATTCTGTCGGGTACAAGAAGTTCATCGCACGGGAACGGGTCTTTAAATTTTTGGCTGGCCTAAATATGGAGTATGATCCAGTTAGGGGTCGAGTTCTGAGTATGGACACTCTTCTTTCACTGCAGGAGGCATTTGCCTATGTACAAAATGAGGAGAGTCGTCGGTCTGCTATGATGTCCCCTGTCTCTACTGACCGTTCCGCATTACTGTCTACTCCTCGAGATGGCCTCAGCTTGCCTCCTCCGTCTGCTGCTAAGGAGTCTGTATTCTGTGATTATTGCAAGAAGCCGCGGCATACTCGTGAGACATGTTGGAAGCTTCATGGGACTCCATCTGGGGGTCGAGGTGATCGGTCTGGTTCTCGAGGAGGTCGGTCAGGCCACTCTCGAGGACGTGGTTCCTATTCCCGGGCTCATCAGTCTAGTACCGTTGATACCCTTGATTCTAATTCCACTTCTGTTACCCAAGCTTCTGATACTGAGCTGGAGGATGCTTTGCGCCAATTGTTGGACCGCCGATCTTCTACTGCTCTCAGTACCGCTTCCTCGTCCTTTGCCCGCTCAGGTAACTTAGCATCTTCTCCTTATGCTTTCCTGTGTCATACATCTTTGCCTTGGATTATTGATTCTGGTGCCTCAGATCATATGTCTGGCTCCTCTGATCTTTTCTCTGCCTATAAGCCCTCTTCAGGTCAGGACAAAGTTAGGATTGCCGATGGAACTGTTTCTTCCATTTCTGGAAAAGGTTTAGTCCAAGTCACTCATACCATGCATCTATCTTCTGTTCTCCATGTTCCCAAGTTTTCTGTTAATCTGTTATCCTTAAGTCGTCTTACCCAGGATTTGAATTGTTGTGTGACGTTTTTTCCTGATCATTGTCTTTTTCAGGACCTTGTCACGGGGAGGACGATTGGCAGTGGTAGTGCAGAAAATGGTCTCTACTTCCTAGATCAACCGGACAAACTTGCTTATTCTTCCACCATGTCTTCTACTACCCCCGCTGATGTATGGCTGTGGCATCGGCGTCTTGGGCATCCCTCATTTCATTTACTTAAGCATTTATTTCCTTCTAGTTTCGCAAATCATCATGTGTCTGACTTTCTTTGTGAGTCTTGTCAACTTGGAAAACAACATAGAGCTTCTTTTGCTCCCAGTTTGAATAAAAGCTTAGTTCCTTTTTCATTAATACATTCTGATGTTTGGGGTCCCTCTCGTGTTCTGTCTGTGAAAGGTCATCGCTGGTTTGTTACATTTATTGATGATTTTTCTCGTGCTACTTGGGTATATCTAATGAAAGATAAGAGTGAAGTTTTCTCTGTGTTTCGCACTTTTCATAAGATGATTTGTACTCAGTTTGGGGCCACTATCAAAATATTTCGTTCTGATAATGGCGGGGAATACATAGATTCTGGGTTAGGACAATATTTCTCTACTCATGGCATTATCCATCAGACCTCTTGTACCAATACCCCTCAACAAAATGGGGTGGCCGAACGCAAGAATCGGCATCTTCTTGACATGGCTCGGTGCATGTGTTTTTTTATGAACGTGCCTCGACCCTATTGGGGCGACGCCGTTCTCACCGCTGCCCATCTTATTAATCGTCTCCCTACCCAGGTCTTGGACAAACAGGCTCCGCTTCAAGTCCTCCTCGGTTCTCAGTCCTTGTTTTCTATTCCTCCCAAAATATTTGGTTGTATCTGTTTTGTCCATAATCACTCTCCCTCTCGTGGTAAGTTGGACCCTCGCTCCCTCAAGTGTGTTTTCCTTGGTTATTCTCCTACTCAAAAGGGGTATAAATGTTACCACCCTTCTTCTCGTAAATGGTTTGTGTCCATGGATGTCACTTTCTTTGAGTCCCAGTCCTATTTCTTGTCCTCTCCGGTGTCACCGTCCTCATTTCCGGGGGAGCCTTGGTGTGAAGTGAGTCCTGTGCCTCCTATGGTAGAAGTGAGTCCTGTGCCTCCTATGATAGAACCAGTTGTTCTTGCACCCCCCTCTTCTACTGGAACTATAGAACCCACTGTCACCAAGAATAAGGATGGACATGTTTATGTCCGGGACATCGACAGAAAACAAGTTAACTGGATACACGGGACCGTTTCTGCTACTCCACTGCCATCACTTGCTTCTGATGAGAGTCTAGGTAACTTTGAAACTCGTGAGTCCATTGATCTTGATGTTCCTATTGCCAAAAGAAAGGGTGTGAGATCTTGTACTCAACATCCTATCTCACAGTTTGTATCATACTCTCATTTGTCATCCTCATATAGAGCGTTTGTGTCCAATATTTTTTCTGTTAGCATTCCTAACCATTTTCAGGATGCTCTTGCTATCTCTGAGTGGAAACTAGCCATGATTGAGGAAATGAAAGCACTTAGGAAGAATGACACTTGGGAATTGACTGAGTTACCTACGGGCAAACGACCTGTGGGCTGTAAATGGGTATATACTGTGAAACACAAAGCAGATGGGTCTATTGAGCGTTACAAGGCAAGACTTGTGGCAAAAGGGTTTACTCAGACATATGGCATTGATTATCAGGAGACCTTCGCACCCGTGGCTAAAATGAATTCAGTCAGAGTACTTCTTTCTCTAGCAGCTAATCTAGATTGGCCGCTTTATCAGTTTGATGTCAAGAATGCTTTTCTCCATGGTGACCTCGAAGAAGAAGTATATATGGACATTCCTCCGGGTTTTGAGGATCATCAAACAGAAGGGAAAGTATGCAAACTTCGGAAGTCATTATATGGTCTCAAACAGTCTCCAAGGGCTTGGTTTGAGAGATTCACTCAGGCTATGTTTAAATATGGCTTCAAACAAAGTCAGGCAGATCACACATTATTTGTGAAACATTCCTCATGCGGTAAGACTAAAACACTTATTGTTTATGTAGATGACATAGTTCTTACAGGCAATGATAGTGGGGAAATACCTCTGTTGAAGAAATATTTAGCCAAAGAGTTTGAAATCAAAGACTTGGGAAGCTTGAAGTATTTTCTGAGAATTGAAGTTGCTCGCTCTAAGGATGGGATATTTATCTCACAGAGAAAATATGTGCTTGACCTGTTGAAGGAAACTAGGATGCTTGGCTGCAAGGCATGTGCCACCCCACTGGAACCCAATCAGAAATTGGGGGATGATGAAGGAGGAGAAGTTGTGGATAGGGGGAGCTATCAACGTTTAGTGGGTAAGCTCATTTACCTATCTCACTCCCGTCCTGATATTGCTGTTGCTGTCAGTGTAGTTAGTCAGTTTATGCATGCTCCTCATCAGATTTACTTTGAGGCTGTCATGAGAATCTTGAGGTATTTGAAGTCTGCTCCTGGTAAGGGTCTGTATTTTTCAAAGTATGATCATCTTCGTGTAGAAGCCTATACAGATGCTGACTGGGCTGGGTCAGTAACTGATAGGAGATCAACTTCAGGGTATTGCACATTTGTCGGCGGCAACCTAGTTACTTGGAGGAGTAAGAAACAGAATGTGGTTGCCAGGTCAAGTGCAGAAGCTGAGTTTAGAGTTATGGCACAAGGTGTGTGTGAACTTTTATGGATCAAATTATTGTTGAGTGATCTAGGTATTGCTCAGACGGACTCCATGCGGTTATACTGTGATAATAAGGCCGCTATCAACATTGCTCACAATCCAGTTCAACATGACAGGACAAAACATGTTGAGATTGATCGCCACTTCATTAAGGAGAAACTCACTAGTGGTACCATTTGTACTCCTTTTGTTCAGTCTGGTGAACAACTTGCTGACATTCTCACCAAGGGAATTGGGAATAAACCGTTTCATGACATATTAGGCAAGCTGGGCATGAGAGATATCTTCGCACCAGCTTGAGGGGGAGTGTTGGCATATTATAATCACCGAAAGGCACTTAGCATATTATATTAGCCGAAAGTCACTAGGGTCTGTAATCATTTTTATGCACTCAGGGATCATCTTGTAATTGTCTTCATTGTAAACCCTAATCTTCATTTATAAATAAGGGGTGATATCTCATCATACCCTAAGCTGGTTACTCAAGCTTCAACTTCTTCATAATGGAAGTAAAAATGTTGATAATAGAGGCCTAATTGAACTACTTTACCCATGTAATATCTTTGGTGATAGAGGATCTACAGTCCTGCCTGAGGCATAACTGGAAGAACATAAAGATTGTAATTGTGAGATTAAATCACGACTTTAATAAAGTCGTGGAACTGAAACACGGTTTCATTGAAGTTGTGATTGTGAACAATTTCAGTTTGCAATATATATTTTTTTTAAAAGTTGCATGTTATAGTTTATGCAATGAAGTTGAACTAAAAGTAACTCAGTGCAGATATGTTGCACCAAGACCAGCAACAATGTTCCGGAATCGACTTTGCATTGATGGGGGTTTGACATTGTTTATGCCACCCACATCTGCCACTCAGACGGTAATGATTCTTTCAGTGAAAACAGAATTTAAATAACCATGCATTGCATAGTTTTGTTAGTTGATGTGGAATCACAAATATATAGAACTATCATAACTATCACTGGTGAGAGAAACCCATTAATGTTATCTGAAGTTGTTAATGCATGAATGCTGCATAGACTCACTTAACAGCAGCGTATTCATTTAGCTTCTCTTGACAAGTTTGTCAAGAATTTTTAATATTTTGATTATGAAATTCTATTACTATATTTGTGCCTTCCTGCCTTCACTTCTGACATTATGGGGGAGGTCTCTTTGAAGATTTTGTTTTGTTTTTTGGTGTTACCCCCATTGGAATTATGTGAACGTTTCCGTATAAAAAGGTTAGAAATCTAAGGTTTCATTCTGACATAGTTTCATGAGGCCTTTGAATCATCTTAGTGCTAATCACCAATCCACTTTTTCCTGTATTTTAAAGTTGATTTTTTTTTCTGTTTTTGTCTTCCATGTTGCTGCTGGTCTTTTGTTCTCTCTTTGGATTTTTCGGCCTTGGAATTTACAATTTCGTAGTGTGTTGCTTCTTTTCCAAATTGAACATGTGCACTACTAAGGCGTATTTGAAGTGAATTTACTTTACTTCGCATAGACCTTGATATTGGTTTATAGTCTGTATGGTGTCATTTTTTAATTAATCTAGGATTCAGAAATCTATAAATAAACTTGTGTTTTATGATTACTCCTATAGTTTTTCTTTATGTAGTTGCTCAATTTTTGTTTTGTTGTACTGGTACCTTATTTCTATGTATGGGTGATCATCCAATTTACTTATTGATGCAAGTATTTGATTGTTTAGTGTTGTTCCGTTGCTTTTCAGATTCGTGTTTGTGCCTTCCCAGCCAGTCGATTGGGATTGCAAGGAATTGGAATTAGTCCCGACTGCAACCCTGAAAGTCGGGCTACTCCCAGAGAGGTAATCTTATAACCTGACTAGCACACCTTCTTTGAGGATAAACCAATGAAATTTTTGCACTCTCTTCATTTCAGCTTTTTAATTGGGCACTTGAGCCGGCAGAGGATGATATTCTTGATAAGCTCTTTGAGTACGGGTATTTAGATGCAGCTGTGTGGGCTGAAGAGAATCCAGTCGAAGAAATAGTTCGAGATGACCACCCACATGTTGAGAACAGTGCAGTTGCATAGTACTGTCGTGAAGATCAATCTTGTTCAAAGTTAAGATGAACGTGAAGGACCGAAACTTTTGGGGAGCTTCTATTTGCACATTCCCATTCCCCTCTTTACACACACTTAATAAAAATTATTGTTATTATAATTTTATTTTTAAGTAAAATTACTATTATGGACATTAAATAAACACATTCGGAAGTTAAGGCCTAGTTTGGGAAGACTAAATAAGTGCACTTTTTGACTTTTTTTGTATTATGTGTAGAAAAAGTAGAGAGGAGATGTTGATTGATGTGACCCAAAAAAGATAAAAAGATGAAATAAGTGCACTTTTTTGGGAGTAGCCAAACTAGGCCTAAATGTCAAAAAAATAAAAAAAATTCTGAACTTTACTTCCGAACAAGAAGTTTATTTTCGGAATGCTACTTCTGAACCAATTGTTTATTTTCAAAATTCTATTTTCGAACTAATTATTTATTGAAAAAGATGTGTAAAGAGGGGAATGGGTGTGTGCAAATAGAAGGTCCCAAACTTTTGATCCTCTCAAGTAGTGCTAGGCTTAATGAGGGGAGTGCACATGTATTGGTCCTTATCTTTTGTTGTATAGTAACATTGTTGATCACCGGTAGTTATGAGATAAAAGGGTAGAAGAAAAGAGACAAATATAAAATTGTAGATTTACAAGAATTTTATGATTTTATCAGACTCATCAATTCAAAGTCTACCTTTAGTTGAAGAATGTACTGTGTTGTCAATCATTGATCTTTAAAGCAGTTCAAAAGTGCAGAGAAGCAAAGGATGTTTTTGTTTTTGGTTAAGATCCCACATCGAAGTAGATAGAGAAAGATGTGAGGGAAAATGGGTGGATAAAAGAGATGGGATGAGTGAGAGGAAAGGCATACCTTTCTCGGCCTTTTGGCTAAGATCAAGTGTGGTATTTGTTCTTATCAATTTAATATCTGATACGTGAGCCATTGGTTCACATGATATTAAATTGATTTCTTTGAAGGGGATAGCCCATTAGAGCATCTCCAATGCACTAGGCATATAATATTTGTTAGTTAAAATGCGTAGTGTGATTCACTTTTTTCAATTCCAACGCACTAGGCATATGATTAGGTATTTTGGCTCAACTCATATTCACTAGCTACATGTAGCTAGCCTTTAACGCTAGGCAAAATGTATTCAATCATTAGGATCATTTTCCTCCATCTTTGTTGTTGACGTGGCATTCTATAAAATTAATAGTATTTGGATTAATAGCTAAAATAAAGAGCATGCTTGGAGTAAAAACATAAAACAGTTGATAGGCAAAATAAAATATATACTTTATAATAATATTTAGATAGGTAAAATGCCTACTACCATTGGAGATGCTTACAGTAGCTTGTTGCTGGGGCTCTCGAGCGTCGCCATGGCTTTGCACTACTGCCTTGGCCTGGCGCACCCCTCTGAAGCTAATCCTAATCTTCAATGACTATTTCATTTTTTAATATAATATTTTTTTAAAAATGTTGGGGACTTGGGGTTTTGTTGCGTAGATTTGTTTACTTAAGTATTTTTTAAGAAAGTATATATTTAAAGGATTTATTAGTGCATTAAGAAATAATTTATCAAAAAATATCAAAAACTTGTTTATTGAAAAGGTGTATTAAGCCTATTAGGACTTACTTATTGCAAATAAATGTTACGGGAAAAATTACTAATATAGACTTAATATTGGCCCCGTTTGGTAGAGCTGTGAGAAAGTGATTATAGTTTATAGTTTATAACTATGAACATAAGCTGATTTTTGACTTATAAATTAAATTTCTCCTCTTCCACTCAAAGAATAAGTTGATTTTTGACTTACAAAAAGTTATAAACTGTATTGTTAAGTTGAATTAAACACATCAAAATAACTTAAATTAAACTAAAAGGTAAAATAAACTGAAAATAAACCCTACCGAATAGGGCTATTATCATGGTCTCCCAAATAATTATATAGTATTTTATTATAAAATATTAATTCTTATTTGTCTTTATCTGTCTTTGGCATATTTTTTGTTTAGCTCGTGTTATTAATTATATATATATATATATATATATATGAATTTTGTTAGGGCTGATGTTATGAATTTTATAACAATCGACAATCACCTTTTATAATTCTCATTTTCACTTATTTTTAAAATAAAATTTTAAAATAATTTTGTACTAATATATATATATATATATATATATATATATATTTATTCAAAATAAATATAAACATATTTAATATTTTTTATAAACTAAAAACAACAATAAATTGTACCAAATGGCAAAAGAGAGGGAAAAAAAAATCACTTATCTTTAAAACAAGATTTTAAAATACTTATGCATTAAATATATTTTTATTTTTGCTTTTATCTAAAATAAATATAAACATATTTAATATTTTAAAAAAAAAATTGGGATAAGATCCATCGAAGTGGGTAGCCTTAACCAAATGAGTTTGGTAGCTTGAAAGCTGTTCCAAACCCTGTTGGGGAGATGCCAGCCATCCCTGCCTTTTCCGAACACAATTATTCCTATTAGGCTTGTTATGAGTTATTATGGAAAGTTAGTTAAAAGTTAATTTTTAATTTTTTTTTTAATTTTTTTTAAAAAAATGTGGAAAAAAATAAAAAAGTAATATGATTCAAAATTCCCAAATTAAGCCTATATATACACTACAAAACAATTCTATATAAAGGATGCAGGACACTGAATTGAAATTATCTAAAAAATAATTATTTTATTTTATCTTATTCCAGTGAATTAAATAGAATATTAATATTTTATTTCACTTGGAACATTGTTGTACTTGTATATTATAAATGTACATATATAAGTCACAAAATCACTAAACTTTCTACTATATTTTTGCACGCTTATAAGCAAGCAACAATAAATTCTAGAGGGTAGGACTATTGTGTCTGGGAAGCAGAAAACAATCACACAAGCAAGAACATACAAAGATTTACATGGTTCGGCAATAGCCTATGTCCACGGGCAGCGGATTTTATTATATTTGGAACAAGAATTACACACTCTATAATTCTCTCTCTGTGTTCTGTATTCTCTTTTCAACTCACCACACTGACCCCCTCCCATTCACTAACCATTTATAGATGAAATGGAGGGCCAAAGTCTTCAACAAGCCACCGACAACATTTATGGCAACTACCAAGCATTTATGGCAGCCATCCTACCATGAGTAGCTCCACTGAAAATGTCTAACTTCTTCAATTTTTTCTTCAATCAGCAGCCATCAATCAGCAGCCATCGTTGAAAATCTGAGCCAATCTTCAACAAATCTCCACCTCGGCGAGGATTCTCTATCCAATATAGTGATCGATCAACATTGCCATGCACCCAAAGGTGCTCAGTTTCGAGAGATGTTGACCAAGTCCAAATAGTGTTGGAACTTGATCCCAAAAACCACTTTTGTGAGCATATCGGCCGAATTATTTGTAGTGCTAATCTTTTGAAGCAGAATATCCCTTTCATTCATAATTTCTCGGACGAAATGGAAACGAACATCAATGTGCTTGTTGCGAGAATGATGAACCTGGTTCTTTGCCAAACAAATGGCACTCTGACTGTCGCAGTACACCTCAACGTGCTTCTGAGCAATACCCAAGTCCTCAATCAACCCATGTAGCCAAATACCTTCCTTAAAGGCTTCTGTCACTGCCATGTACTCTGCCTCTGTAGTAGACAAAGCCACCGTTGACTGAAGCGTTGACCTCTAACTCACCGGCCCTTTAGCAAGCGTAAATAAATACCCTGTTGTTGACCGGCATTTGTCCAAGTCACCAGCATAATTTGAGTCTACATATCCAACCATATTATGTCCGAGTCTATGATCTCTCTCGAACTTCAAACCCATATTAACTGTGCCATGCAAGTACCTTAAGATCCATTTCACTGCCTACCAGTGACCTTTCTCCGGATCATGCATATACCTGCTTACCATACTCACAGCATGTGAGATGCCTTGTACAAACCATAGCATATGTAAGGCTCCTGAAATATGTATTTACTTCTTATACCCTAATGATGATTTATTTTCTTAAAACCCTCGTTTACTTGAATCAATTCGAATCTTGATAGTTAGTAATTGCTAGTTTTATTTTTATCCAAACAGAAATTCCCTAACCTAATTTAATTCTACCTAAGTTACATGTATTTAACTTCAAGCCCTCATATATTTTTTTTATTCCAAAATAGTACTTATATCTTGTACCTTGGTATGCCATCAATCTTGCCATATATATATATATATATGTGTGTGTGTGTGTGTATATACACCTTGAGGGATGTGCCTAGTACCAAAATTAATAAAAACTTTGTCCCATCACACTCCCCCAAGGCTAGCCCTCCTAGGAAAGGGAGAGAACAGCCAATTTTCTAAGACCATGATTATGAAATCCTAGAGAAATACAACCTAGTGACCTACCTAGGATGCAAAATCCAAGAATTAGTTTTATTACAACTAGATGTGGCCTAAACCAATGGAGCAAGCCTCCTAAGCCCCTTCTATTCCTTTAGAATTCAATCAAACCCTAACCCTTCCATCCAATTCCAACTAAAGGGCTTTTATGTCCTTTTACCCCAATTTGCCTATATATACCACACCCTCCCTAGCTTGCAAACATACACACAACACACTCACTCACACATATTTTGGTTAGAGAGAGGGAGGAGAGCAAGGAAGAGAAATCTAGAGAAGAAGAAGGAGGAAGAAAAGAGAGTTTCTTGTGCAAAGCTTGGAGGGTAAGCCACCAACACAACCCTCTCTTCATTTTCTTTTCTAATGCATGTTTTTGAAGATTCTAAATAAAGTTTCAGATCTATTATTATCAAGTTCCTATGTTAAAAATACTAAGATTTGAGTATTGTTTCCATCTCGCATGTATTTTACCCATTTTGGCACAAAACCATCTTCTTTTGTACACGTCTCTCAACTTTTCAAGGGTACTCTTTCAAACAAATTTTCTGAGTTAAACATGTGATAGTTAGCTTATTTTCCTCACAAAAGAAATGAAATTTTCCCATGTTGGAACCCTCTTTTTATAAATTTCCTTGTTTTGGGCATTCTACCTTAAAACCTGTTTTTTTCAGTCAACTTTCAAAAATTCCAGAAAAATGTACAAAAATATTCTGAACCTCTATTTTATGTCAAAACCTTCCTTAAGGAGTTAGCTTTCAACTAAAATTGGTTTCATCGAAAAAAATTGAGTGGTTTGCAAGAAAATCAAGTTCTCGTAACAGTCGACAGATTCTGGAGCAGTGCTGGACTATTTTCTAAATAACTTAAAATCGGGAAAAGCAATCCCATTTCCGAAAAATGTTCTAGAAACTAGATCAAATTCTCTACGAACCATAGGAAAACTGAGTCTGGTGGATGAACCTAAGTAGTCCTTCCATATTAACCTTCATGTGATGTTAAATCTGGAAATTTGTTATGTTTGGATGTTTATACCCTTGTATTCATGAAAATGTTTAATGGCTTATTATCATATCTTGGCATGATGTTGTATGGGTATGTTATGTTATTTATCTTCTTATCTTGAGGAGGCATGCTTATGTGGATTTTATTTTATCGTTTAGTTGGACTAACCTTGACTTAAAACACTTAATTCAACGGGAAACCTAATTGGGTGGGTATTGCATTTTCGAACACTTGAGTAATGAAAAGATGAGAAAATGTGATATATGGTTTGTTGGGATGCGTTCCCTATTCGAGGTTAAATCTTGCGCAAGTGGTTTTCGGGACCCTTAAACGGAGCGGTTGTATTCGGACCCTAGGTGGTTTGGTGTAAGGAGGGATTCGGGCAAGGCCCTATTTTTACCGTCTCTTTTGAGGCCCTGCGGTTGGCGCTACGCGGTATATAACTGTTGGTAGGCATCCGAGGTTAGTTCTGCAACAAAGCAGCAAAAGAGGGGGTATACCGAATAATCCGCGTCCGATTCTTGTGGTCGGGAGGACGGAATCTCTTTGGGGGATTTCTAGTTACTAACATCTGAATCAACTCTTAATGTATTTATTTGTTTATTGGAGTATCATGCTTTACTACTTGGTGCTATAAATGTGATTGTGTATTGGACTGGGAAAAAAGGGTGGGGTGTGTGTGTGTTTACTGGGCATTCAAAGCTCACGGCGTATCATGCCAGGTGACGAAGTGAAACTTGTAGCGGAAGACGACGAGCCGGAAACCTTTGAAGACTTTTGGCTATCTTAGGAATACTAGAAATTTCCTTTTTGTTATTTTGTAAGACTCATATGAAGTTTAAAACTTTCTTTTGGGATGTAATGTAATGGAACAATCTTTTTAATCAAGTATATTGCGGTTATTATGTAATTATATTCTATGTATGAACCTTAGCATTGCTTATGAGACCTTGTGTCAATGCCTTGTAAGATCTGTCAAAAAGGTAGTGCGCTGCCTAAGAAAGCCGGACTTAGAAGGGAAGCTATTTGACTCCTCCGGTGATCTAGGATCTTACTTGGTTATTGACCATAGGACTCACTAGTGACTTTCCCTTGACTGCAATCTATAGTGTAGAATCGGGGCGTCACAGCATACATTAATGCACCAACTGCATTTGCATATGGAACCTGTGCCATATGTTTCCGTTCTTCTTCTGTGCATGGAGACATCAAAGCACTAAGCTTGAAATGAGGGGCTAATGGTGTACTCACAGCTTTTGTTTTTTCATTTATGCCAAATCTGTCTAACATCTTTTTCAGATACTGGGTTTGTGTCAGACAAACTGTGCCCTTCTTTCTGTCTTTTTTGATCTCCATGCCAAGAATTTTCTTTGCTTCGCCAAGATCCTTCATTTCAAACTCTCTTGCCAACTGTGCCTTGAGTTTATCAATCTCTATCTTGTTCTTAGATGCAATCAGCATATCATTTACATATAAGAGCAAATAGATGAAGGAACCATCAGAAAAGCTTAAAGAAATATACACAATGATCATACTGGCTTCTTGTGTATTTCTTTTTCGTCATGAACCGATCAAATCGCTTGTACCACTGTCTTGGGGATTGCTTCAACCCGTACAACGATTTGTTCAGCTTACATACCCAATTCTCTTTTCCAGCAACTTTGAAACCATCTGGCTGGGACATGTATATCTCATCTTCAAGATCTCTATGTAAGAAGGTAGTTTTGACACCGAGTTGGGCGAGCTCGAGATCAAACTGTGCAACCAAAGCTAGCAAGATACGAATAGACATGTGCTTCACAACAGGTGAGAATACCTCATTGTAGTCTATTCCTTCCTTCTGAGCATAGCCTTTAGCTACCAATCTAGCTTTGAATCTGATGTTGTCTCTGCCTGAGATGCCTTCTTTCTTGGTGTAAACCCACTTACACCCAATTGCTTTCTTGCCTTTTGGAAGTTGCACCAACTCCCAAGTCTAGTTCTTATGAAGTGACCCGATCTCTTTATCCGCAGCCTCCTTCCATTTGACACTTTCTGCATTCTGCATGGCTTCTTTGAAAGTGTAAGGAACATTGTCTTTAATGATTGGAAGTGCATAAGCCACCATATCAGTCATCTAACTGGGTTGCTTAATAACTTTTTTTTCTTTTTTGATTGCAATGGGTTCTGATTGTTGTGGGGCCTCTGGATCTTCATTCTCATTTGAACTCTCTTCAGGATCTTCTTCAGAGTTATCAACTAAAATTTCTTCAGTATTGTTGCTTGTGCGAACAGTCTTCGCTGGAGTCTCAAACTCCACCTGCACTGATTTCTTCAATGCTTTATCATTTTCTTGAGGATTTAGTTGCTTCAACATTGTAGACTCATCAAAGGGAGCATCTCTTCTAGTAACAACTTTCTTTGATTTAGGGCACCAGAGTCTATATCCCTTGACACCGTCACTGAAGCCCAAGAAGATAGCTTTCTTGGCTCTAGGATCCAACTTAGATTCTGTAACATGAAAATAGGCTGGACATCCAAAGATGCGTAGCTGATTATAACCAGTAGCTGGCGCTCCTGACCATACCTCCATGGGAGTCTTGCCATCTAGTGTTGCAGCAGGTAGTCTATTGACAAGATGACGAGCATAGTTCAGTGCCTCTCCCCAAAATGCCTTGCTCAATCCTGAATGTGACAGCATACACCAGACTTTCTCCACCAAAGTGCGGTTCATGCGTTCTGTAACTCATTTTGCTGTGGCGTTCCACTAACTGTGAAATGTCTTACTATCCCTTCATTCCGGCAAACCTCAAAGAAGGGATCTGATATGTATTCGCCGCCATTGTCAGATCTGAGCTTCTTGATCTTCCTGCTTGTCTGGGTCTCAATTATTTTCTTCCATGTAAGAAAGATGTCTAATACTTCATCTTTATGTTTCATTGTGCAAACCCATACTCTTCTTGAGAAATCATCAATGAACGACACAAAGTAATGTTTACCTCCTAAAGAAGCATTCTTGGAAGGTTCCCAAACATCTGTGTAAACGTAGCCCAAAATCCCTTTGGTACGATGAATGACAGTACCAAACTTGATTCTTGTTTGCTTGCCCAGTACGCAACGCTCGCAGAACTCAAGCTTCTCTGTTTTGGCGCCTTTCAACAAGCCTTGCTTTACTAATCCTTGTAAAGCCTTTTCTCCAGTATGCCCTAAGCGCATGTGCCAAAGTCTGGAAGTGTCTGATGCATCATCCTCTGAGCTGGTGGAGACAGCCACTCTTCTTGTGACTGTAGAGCCATCTAGGAAATATAAATTTCCCTTTCGAGTACCCTTCATTGCAACAAATGCTCCTCGAACAACTTTGAGGACTCCACCTTCCACAGTTACTCTGTAACCTTTGGAATCTAAAACTCCCACTGAAATGAGATTCTTCGTCAAATCTGATACATACCGAACATCTTCAAGAATTCTGATTATTCCATCATGCATCTTCAGTCAAATTGTTCCAATCCCTTTTGTTCTGCAAGCTTGGTCGTTGCCCATCAACACAACTCCTTCATCGAACTCTCGAAAGCTCGAGAACCACTGCTTGTTAGGACACATGTGGTAGGAACATCCGGAATCTAGAATCCATTCATCAGAATGGCCAAATGATGAAACTGTAAAGGCTGATCCGTCACCATTATCTCCATCTCGTTCAACGTTCACCTTTTCCTCTTTCTTGTCTTTATTGGGACAATTTTTTACCCAATGCCCCTTCTAGCGACAAACAGCACACTCGTCTTTTGCAAGACGTCTTCTATCTGATGATCTCCCTCTGGATTTTGAGCGAGACTTTCCCCGTCCTGTAAATCTTCTGTTATTCATCATGCCTCTAACTGTCAATGCCTCTGATGCTGAGTCCTTGTTTGCAGACTTATCTTTCCTTTTGAACTCATTATTTACCGAGGCGTTTGAAACATCGACATACTTGATCTTTTCTTTACCATACAGTAAAGTGGTGGTGAGATGATCATATGTGTCAGGTAAGAAATTCAACAATAACAGTGCTTTATCTTCATCATCAATTTGAACATCCAAGTTTTTCAAATCAGCAATAATTTTGTTGAAATTGTTCAGTTGTTCGTTCATCGAAATACCTTTCTTGTAGTCAAAACGAAACAACCTCTTCTTCAAGTAGAGGCGATTCTCAATGCTCTTTGTCATGAATTTGTCTTCCAACGCCTTCTAAAGCTCCTTTGCAGTATCATATTCTGTGAAGGCATACTTCTCCTCTTTTGCAAGGCAAAGTCGGATGGAACTGCAGGCCAAGAGATTCACTTTCTTCCATTCTATCTCGTCCAAGTCATCTGGTTTGTCTCCCAAAGTGAAGTGCAGGTTTATCTAGACAAGCATATCTTTAACTTCACATCTCCACATGCCAAAGTTGCTGCTACCATCAAACTTCTCTACCTCGAACTTAGCGTGGGACACGGGGCTCCAACGCCTAGAGTTGCTTGTAACCGCAGGGATGCTTGTAGACTCGGCTGATCTCGTCTCTGTAGATTCTGTCATTGAGACTGCTCAATAATCTCCACCATAAACAATAATGGACGCTTGAAATGCCCGGAACACGACAAATTCTAAGCTCCTGAAAACTTCACTGAAAATTCGGGTCCGAATCTAAAAAAAGGGAATCCGTGGTTGTGTCCGGAATGGTTAATTTAGCTAGGAAATCACTTTTTCCACCTTTCTAGGGACCCTAATGAAATTTCTCCAAATCTAGGGGCCAAATTGCAATTTCTCAAAAAATCTAGGGACCTTACTGCAATTTACAAAAGTTTCAAGGGCTAAATTGCAATTTCAGCAAGATTAGGGGTTGAAATGTAATTTACCAAACTTTCAGGGGCCTCCCTACAATTTCAAAAAGTTTGGCGGACTGGGATTGATGATGTGGCAGATTCGCTGATGTGGCGATAACGTGGCAGTTGAGCTGGCGGTGACGTGTCTCGACACGTGGCAGTGTTGGTGGGACGATGATGTGGCAGGTGTGTTGATATGTCAATAACGTGGCAGTTGAGCTAGCAGTGACATGTCTCGACACTGCCAGTGCTGGGTGGAACGATGACGTGACAGGTGTGCTGATGTGTCAATGACGTGATAGTTGAGTTGGCAGTGAGATATCTCGACACGTAGATCAGACATGGCAGTGACTAGGCTAACACTTGGCGTTGATGTAGTGTGACGTGTCGACAATGTGGCAACTTCCAAAAATAAATTGGAAATTTGTTTGAGAAGGGTTTTGAACCCTTGACCTCAAGGCTTCAAACCAAATGCTCTAACCACTCTGCTAAGTATGAACTTGTGTTATTTTAGTGGACAAGTGAATACTTAAAGCCTTTAGGATAGGTTGACTTCTTCAACCTTTGCTTCTACGCCGGACTGAACTTTCCGGCAAGTCTTCGGTAGAACTTCAGCAAGCACGTGAAGTGTCCTCATGAGTTGGTCTTTCTGAGTCTGAACTCCTCTCATCAAGGCGGTCGTCGTGGTATGCTAAACAACTTAATTTTGACAACTTTAAAATTTTCAGTTTACAGAAAAACACTAATGTTTTTCGCACAACAATACTCTGATACCAATTTGTTGTGCCTAGGAAGCAGAAAACAATCACACAAGCAAGAACACACAAAGATTTACGTGGTTCAGCAAATCGCCTACATCACGGGCAGCGGATTTCATTATATTTGAAACAAGAATTACACTCTATAATTCTCTCTTTTTGCTCTGTATTCTCTCGTCAACTCACCACACTGACCCCCTCCCATTCACTAACCATTTATAGATGAAATGGAAGCCACCGACAACATTTATGGCAACTACCAAATATTTATGGCAGCCACCCTACGATGAGTAGCTTGGCTGAAAATGTCTACCTTCTTCAATTTTTTCTTCAATCAGCAGCCATCGTTAAAAATCTGAGCTAATCTTCAACAAGGACACCAGCAACTCTTAATGCCAATGACTACACATCTTTGTCAATAATTTTTTTATTCTTTTATTTTCTTTTATAATTATTGATTCTCATCTCTTTTGTAATTATTATTAAAATTATAATTACAGTTAGCAAAGGCAGACTACAGATATTTTTTAAACATTATCGTTGATATAAATATATATTAAGTCCATCCCACTTTTACATAATACACATTTTTAACACACTTTTTTATTCATTCCATTGACAAGTTATTTACATGCAGCAAGTGAAAAAATAAATAAATATGTATTTTATTTTAAAGGATGAATTTCCAGTTAAGGGAACACTCAGTCACAGGAATCTCGAGCCAGTATTGTTGGGAGTGCATTAGAAGGAAAAAACTTTTACAGGAATAGAAGGTACCGTGCGAATTTTGGAGAGATAGGATCCCACCTCAAGAGGTGGTAATAAATATTAGTGTGGAATCTAAGAATGGACACACCACCATTATTAAAGAGGAACTCTATAGAATGGATCCACCATTCTCAATATGAACAAGTTTCCTTGATTACCCCTCGATATTCTGCAAAAAAAGAAAAAAAAAGAAGATACATAAATGATCAATATGAGTGAAATGGGTTTTTCTAATTTCATGAATTAACAGAGAAAAAGGGAACACTTTATTTATTTATCTTTAACAAACAAAACAGAGCAATTTATTTTTTTTTATTATTTTAAATCAATGCCTCACATAGTTCAGAAGAAGGATTAAGTTAAACAGTCCTGTTGTCTTTATGAGTAACAGAAGGTAAAAATGATATGTAATTAGATTTATGGGGCATTATGATACAATATTAGAGAGGTTCAAGTCATACCCATGACCGCAAAAAATAAGTTGCACATATTGTTGATTAGACTAATCCGGTTTAATGTAAAAGAAACTAAAAATTCCCTACACTCACTTTTCGAACTCTCTTAAGGTTGGTGTTGAAGCAGCAACTATGTGAACTAAATTTGGGATGTCGTGAGGAATCAGACAAAAAGCAGTTGAAAGAACTCACCGTAACTCCTCATCCAAGTATGTGATTTCCAGTTGACCATGCCCGCTTCCACGCGACTTTATAGGTATCTGTGAGGCATTACAAATTAGTTTGGAGATAGAGAAAGCTAAATACATAGAAATTTTACAAAATGAGACAGAGATGTCAGATAACAACTGTTGGAAGTAAGGTCAGTTACAAAAAGCTTTGCAACATTCCAAGCTATATGCAACCTATTCAAGCAAACTGCACAAATTATAGTTATGGTATATATGTTTTATCATGAGTCAAATCATAACTTTGCAACCTATTGAAAGAAAATCGAATGATTTAAATTTAGAATCGGTAGCATCATAATTAAGCACAGCCTATGACAGAAGAACGTCACAATAAAAAGAAAATTTCACCTACCAGACTGCCAATTTTGAAACTGTCGAACTTAACAGCTACCCTCCTTGCATTTAGAGGTACTAGATTAGCCGTCGCCTGCAAAAATATTGACAGATCGACCTTAAACTACATGAAAAATCTTAGGAACATCACAAAGTTTTCTAATGAAAGAGCAGAAATTGGAATGGAATGAATCTTCAAGATAGGCGGTAAATATCTGTTGCCAAAATTGTAGACTATGAGATTAACCTCAAATAGCATAGCATAGGACGTCTGTGGGCAGTATCATAGATAAAGAGTTATGTCCACAGAGGTGATGTATCAGGAAGGCCAAATGTTTGTGTTCATATTCCCATTGGGCAAACTTTTCAACCCTTTCAACAAGGAACCTTGGTATTAACACTTTTGGCAATGTCCGGAACACAAAATTACTATATCAATTTCGATACTGAATATAGAATTAGTACAGAATACTGACTATGGACTTAGTATCCAAGTTATCTGGATTTAATCTAGAAGAAGAACCTGATTGAAGAATGGCCAAGTTTCCAAATTTTGAGCCCTCAAAGTATCAGCATTAATTGCCTGGTAGATTTTACCGTTTGGTCTCAGCAGTTTCGGTCTCTGCTACAATTATCCATGGTTAAAATTATGAAATAATAATATTCAACGAGAAAACAAAAGAAGTAAACAGAAATAGCCATTTCCAGCTACTCACATTCAAAATATACAAGTGTACTTGTACAAGCATGGTATATCATAATAACAAGGCGAGTGCTACTCGATTATTGTTGTTGTTGTTGAAAGGTGACGGGATTTGGACATGGTGTATGCTCCTTAGTAGCTCCCATACACACATGATGGGGGTTGGAAAACAATCGGAAGATGTGTGTTTCCGAAAAAAATACCTGAGTCTGCAGAATTGATTTAGATGTTGTATATAGAAGCTCCCATTTTCCATTCAGAAGGTTAGACTTAAGGGGCTCCTTTACTTTATTTACGGCTTCAAGTTTTCGTGCAATCTGAACAAGCCAAAAAAAAAAAAAAAACCCAAAAGACATCTGGAATATTAAAGATTATGGGATTTTGATTGTATGATGCTCCTTCTAAAACTTGTTCACCATAGGACACAGGCCAGTTTCATGGATGAGCAATTACAAGCACCACACACATAAATAGAAAACAGCAACCAATAATTTTATAGTAAACTTAGTTCATAAAAAGGTTGTAGAAAATATAGTATGCAGACTTTATTAAACCTGAAAAGACACACATAGAATAAATTACCTAATTTGATAATCCTCAGAACAATTCCCAAACCACTAACAAAAACATATTAAACCTGAAAAGACACACATATAATAAATTACCTAATTTGATAATCCTCAGAACAATTCCCAAACCACTAACAAAAACATTACCTAATTTTACTCCAATCTGTATCTACTTCAAAGCAATTGAATCTTTTCCAGTGTTTCTAGAATTCCAACAGGTTAATTACATAGAAACCCTTTAATTATCACTAAATATCACTTCAAAACAATACATTTAAACCCTAACCACTATTTTTAAAAGAATAAATACATAAATAGAAAAGGTACAAATGTTTCCCTGAAAATGATACAATTTTATAGTCAAGAATCCAAATGTACCAGTTTGTAAAGTGATATTGATAATTGGGGAAATGCTAGTGTAATTAACCCATTCCAATTTATTCAATTAACTTAATAATCCACAAAACCATCAAACCCCAAATTAACTATCAAATAAAAATTAAATTAAACACACAAAACAAAATCTATCAACGCACCTCATCGATGCGCTCTTGGTCTTCAGGGGAGGCATCAGCACCACGGTCGAGAGGAGCAATGGCATCAAGAAGCTCCTCCTTGAGGCTCTCGCTGTCTTTGGTTTTGGTCAAAAAGGAAGTGAAAAAAGAAACCCTAGTTCTCCATTTCTGGTAACCTGAAGATTCCAAAGGATTGAATTTGTTGGTGGTGTTGGTGGTGGTGTTGAAGTTGGGTATTGAAGATTGGATGTGAATAAAGTTAGGGTTGTTGGGTGTTTTGGGGGATGATGAGAGAAGTGGTTTGAGAGTGGTTGTAGTAGTAATGGGTGAAGTGTGATAATTGAAGGGGTTTGTTGAAGATAGAAGAGTAGTTTGCAGAGTAGCAGATGATGATGAAGAAGTAGTAGTAAAAGCAGCCATTGGATGGTTGGTTGGTTGATTTCAAAAGTTAGTTTTTAGTTTTTTTGGTCCTTTTTGTTTTTGATCTTAGAAAAATGGATAGAGTTTGGGTTCTTCTTCCCTTTCCTCTCTCTGCTGCAGTTACTTCCCGCCAATAACTGCTAAAAATCTGCCAGGTAGACTGTAAGAAAAATTGATAGAGCCAACAGGATGGGTCAATACGTATCAAAATATTATGGTTTCGTTTGGTTTGTATTTCTGAAAAAATTTTAGGAAATTTTCTCTATAAATAAGTTTTTAAAAGTATTTAAACCAAATAAATTTTTTCAAAAAAATTTCTCAAAACTTGTAAATCAAACAAGTTTTCCAAACAAATCTCTTTCTCACACACATCAAATCAATCACTTTTTTCAAAACTCACTCTCAAAATAATTTTCTAAAATATCTTTTGAAAAAAACTAAACCAAATAATTTTTCGTACTTTTTATCTCTAAAACACATCTCTCAAACACAAACCAAACATACTTAGGTCTCGTTTGGGAACAGGCTAATTTAGTAACTTTTTGGCTATTTGGCTAAAATATGAACTAAAAAAAACTAGTATGTTTGGGATGACTTTTTAGTTTTTTACGAAAAGATGTACAAAAAGTAGAGAGAAAAGAGAATCTTTGACTTTTTGATATGGGTTGTTGGGTTTTTGACTAATTTAGTAACTTTTTGACTTTTTGGCTAAAATAGAAGGTTCCCAAACGAAGCCTTATTTTTAAATATTTTTATATTATACACGATAAAAATATATATATATATTTATATTATAATTCATTTAGTATTAGAAGATAAAAGACTATTAATACACTTTTTATAATATTAGTTAGGGAATGAAATATTTGTAGAACAATTTTCATAATTTTTCTTCAATTATTCCTAATGTAAAAATCTAGCAAAGTTTTATAAATTCTTTAAAATATCATGTAAATATCTTATTTACATCAATTCGATAAAATCAAATTGTAATATATAGTCTGTTTCGATTCTTCAATCAACAAAATCAAAAAATTTAATTCATTGTTAAATTTTCCTTCGACTCTAATTGAAACCATTTACACTCCTATTCCCATATGACATTCATTTGCAAGGATTCAAAAAACTATTACACCCAAAAAAATAAATGTACAACTCATTTGGTATGAACATTTTTCTAAATTTTGTCGCATTTTTTTATTTTTTAAAATGTTCGTCACAATTAGTAAGTTTGATAATTGTCTATGTAACAAAACTGTTCAGCTGTATTTAAAATTTTATAAACATGGATAATTTGTATTCATCTTTTTCATTTACAAACTATAGAGACATTTGTGCATGCATCACCAATTATCAAAGAACTTTTTTCGGTGTCTCCTTGAAAATTATTGAATAGATTCGTAGGCAAACATGAAACCGGATTAGAGTACGCCCCTCTGCAACAATACTTGTCCGAATTGAATATACTCCGGCAAGCTAAGGCCTTCCCATAACTACAGTTCCCTCCTTTATTCTTCACTGGTGTGATTGCCACACCAGTGGCAAATCGAACCCGTCAACAAGGCTAACATCATACTCGTCAAGCCCTCCTCCAGTGGTAAAACTGTCAATAGGATGAAACCATTAGTGCTGAAGAAGTATATAGGGGATTGTGGTCTGGAGGCAGAGTCTAACCGTCCCAAGTAGCAGTACATTATAAGAGCATGAAGCAAGTTATTTCGTTTAACATCTCACAAAAGATCCCAGATATTAAATGTCAAGACAACTAATCGATGTCCGAGAAAATTATGTTGTTAGTTCATCATCAAGCCCTAGCTACACAAATTGTGATGACTTTAACTTCAAACGCGTATGTCGCTATATCAGGGCAATAAATAAATTTAATCTAGAGAGAAAAAAAAGAAAAAGAGTTTATCAAAAAATTGACAAATCTTCTCTTATATTATCCTCATTTCAGTTAATCATCCTTTTTCTTTGTGGCAGACCTCTTCCATGGGATCACGGTATATTTTGTCCTCTCGGCTGCTTCAGTGTATTGTGGCGTGTCTTTTGTTGCATAATCAGGCTGCAAAATTGAACAGTTTGATAGTGACTACATGGACTGCCCTATGCTGAACTTGTGGTTAATTTTCTCCGGACAACTCTTTTTCTCCGAGCCTTGGGAGGTGATGCCTCCCCTTCATCAGCAACAGAGTCGCCTTGCCCTTGTTTGATTCCGAGAAGCCAGAAACAATGGCATTCTTTGATATGAACCAATTTGAAGTAAGCTGACTAGCAGGCTCAGACGGTCTGTTATAAGCCTTTAAGATAGCATCTGACTGAGCTAATGGATCCACCCCCACCCCAAGCCAAGCCAGCCTCGATGTCTCTCCTAACTGAACATTCACAATCCTACAGGCATTTGGAAAACAATATCGTTACAAAGTAACTCAATATAGAAAGGATAGAAAAATGGAACTTAGACTCCTAATGATGCTTAATAACAGCTCAAAGAGTAAGAGTCAGCCATGTTACATGACCCGGATACGGGTGTCGGGTGTGCCTAGAGATCGGATCTATCAAACCTCAAATTTAAGGATGGCAGACTGGGCAAGAAAGGGGTGATAGGTTTATATTTTGAATATATTTTGTCAAATAAAATGGTATCACATGTTAACGTACAATGTCAAAAAGCCATTTTACTCATTTCAAAGCAATTATATAACAATATATATATATATATATATATATATATAATGGTAGGATTAAATATAAATATATAAGTCGGGTAAATTTTTACAAATATCTTTAATTTTTCTTACTAAAGCTATATCTTATTGGTTAAAATATTTTTGTCCTATGGGTGTGGTCTTACTATATAGAGGTCCTATTATTTTGCTAAGGTTAGGAATATACATTCGTGCATAATTTAAAATGCCTAAAAATGATTGAAGTTGTTTTGTATCTTCTAATTTATCTGGGTAATCTAAAATTTTCTTAACTATGTGATGTTATAGCCTGATTTTTCCATCTCCTAACTCTATTCCTAAAAATTCTATATGAGGTTTATTTAATACCGTTTTTCTCTTACTAATTATTATTCCATTGTTTATAAATTTTTCTAATACTATATATAAATGATCTATGTGACTATTTTTATTTGGACTAAATCTAGGGCTGTTCAAAAATCTATTCAAACCGGTAATCCGGACCGAACCAAACCGAATCGTACAGTTTGGTTCGTTCTGTTAAGAACTGGTTCGGTTTTGGTTTAAGAAATATGAGAACCGTAAAAACGGTTCGGTTAATCGATTTTATGAAAAAACCACGGTTTGAACCGAACCGAATCGAATTTTAAAAGATATATATATAATATCAAGTTTTATTTTTATTAATTCGTTTTTTGTAATTTTAATGATATTAGGATGATATAGATATGTAATGTTGAGTAATGCCTTAATATTATTAGTTTTTATCATGAGTTAAATGTAATTAGTTTGAGTAATTATTTTGCTAATATTTACAATTTATTCTTGTAAATAGAAATTTTTTGGAACCATGAACCAAACCGAAACCGAAACCGAAACCAAATCGTTTTTTCGGTTTGGTTTTGGTCCGGTTTTACAAGTGTAATGGTCTGGTCTGGTCCTTAAAATCACAGAACCGTTAAGATCGGTTCGGTTCTTGGATTTTCTCATAACCGAACCAATCCAGACCATGTGCACCCCTAGCTAAATACTTGTATGTCATCTATATATACCAATATAAAACTATATTTATTAAATATACTATCCATCTTAGGCTGAAATATGAAAGGTACATTTTTTAGTTCAAAAGGCATGACTAGCCATTCATAATGTTCTTGTGGGCAACAAAAGGCTGTCCAAGGTATGCTTTCCTTTTCCATTTTGATTTGCCAAAACCCTGACTTGCAATCAAATTTGCTAATATTTTTGCTGTCTGTATTCTATTTATAAGCTGATCTTTATCTGGTATATTGTATTTATCATATTCTGTATTGTCATTTAATTTTTTATAATTTATAACCATTCTAGCTTTCCCTCTTTTTATCTTTACATGATTTTTAACCATAAATGCGGCATTCCTATGTGGGCTACTACTAGGTCGAATTACTCCTAAATCTAATAACTCCTTAATCTGTGTTCTAAATTCTTCTATATCTGTTGGAGTATGATCTATTTGTGTTGATGTAATCCTATAATCTTTATTTTTTATATCTAAACTAGCTAAAACTTTATTTCTTTCCCAGTATTTCGTGGGTTGTTCTCCTAAAATTTATGTTGTTTCAGCTAATTTTATTATTTCATATAAATCATTTTATGTTCTTCTGTATACTGGTTTTCTCTTTAGCTTTCCTATTTTTGCGAAAATTAATTTTAAATTAATTTGTTGAAAGTCTTTTGGGTTCCAATAGTTACCTTTTTCTTCGAATTCAAAATCTTCTATGTCTTTTAATTCAAAATCTTCTATGTCTAAATTTTCTAAAGAAGTATTTGCTATCTCTTCATTTGGTATATACTTTTGGGCTAGCTCAAGAAAAATGTTTCTACTAGGAAATAAAAAACTAGCGGGAATTGAATCTACTCTGAATTCAGCCATGGCTCTAGAAAGCCACGGTACGAGAAATCTTCCCCCTCCCGAACAAAGCGTCCGTTCAGGGTCCCCTGAATAGGTTTGTGCACTAACTCGTAGTGCTTCCCAGCTTGTTTAGCTCTGGCTCTTCCAGCCATCTCTTTTCCCGGCTTGTTTATGCGGCACTTCGGTCAATGTTGCAACGCTCTTCCGACCACTTCGCCCCAATTCCATTCCAGGCATGTGTTGAAGCTTGTTCATGAGGTAGACAGATTGTGCACAAAAGTATAGCCCCTCATCAACAGCTAGTATATTCTGTACAACCCGAGCCTCAACTAGGGTGAATCCTGACAGAAATACATCCTCCGCGCCATGCTCAATCTCCAAAACTGGTATAGAAACCTCTGGCGATGGATGTATTGAAGAATTTCCAAAAACAATTGCCACCCCCTTCCCGTGGGGGTACTTCAGCATCTGGTGTAAGGAGGAAGAGACAGCCTTCACTTGGTGCAGCCACGGCCGCCCAAGGAGTAGATTGAAGGTGGCTGGAACGTCTAAGACATGGAACTCAATGTCTTGTTTCCCCAGGGCCAACTTGAGTCTTAATCTGTACGGTCCCCATCACCTCCCAGCTAGTATTATCATAGGCCCGTATCACCTGGGCTGTAGGCACAAAATCTGCGGGCTTCAACCAGATAGCATACGTCGTTCTTGACGGACATACGTTAATTGCAGATCCTGTGTCAACTAGGACCACCGGTATCCATTTCTCCTTGTACTCCACAGAGATATAGAGCGGCTTGTTATGATCAGAACCCTCAGGTGGTAGTTATTTGAAAGTGAAAGTCAAGGTTGGGGAAGCTCCTCCCAGGAAAACCAGCTCTACTAACTGCTTAGGAGTTGTATCAATTGAAAGCTTGGCCTTATCCATGGCTGTAAGGACGGTTTGTCTGTGAACCCTAGAGGCCATAAGCAGTCCCCAGATGGAGATGTCTGCTTGAATATTCTTTAGTTATTTCAGTACAGCCTCCTCCTCTAGCAGTTTTTCTCTCTGTCTCTCTGCTTCTTTGTCTTTCCCAGACGCCTCCAGTTGGTCCAAGTGTGGGGCCTTGAATTACCGCCCACTTCGGGTCATATGGTCGACCTCCTCAATTTACTAGGTGTCATTTGATTGGCTCTGCCCCCAGTCCTCGTCAGTGTGGGCAAGACATAAGTCATCGTCTTCCCACTACATTCCATCGGCAACTGACAAATAGCTGTTCGGTTCCGTTGTAGCTGTTCTTGTGCTCACAGCACATTCTGTCTCCGCAGGGGCCTTGGCTTTTCTACCCCTGTCTTCATCCTCGATTCTCTTTTGTTCAAAACACCTCAGCGTATTTTCCTGCTCTGTGCCCGCTGTACACAAACTGCCCAAGTCCCGAGCAAAATTCTTCGCACCGGTGCTCTCCGGCGATTCCTCATGATTCTCGGCCATTCCGGCCACTGCAGATGTTCCCGTCTCTGACTGACCTTGTTCTGATTGAGGTACCTCAACAACATTTGGTTCATCATTGAGCCACCTTGTGGCATCTATTGCTCCGTTCGCATCATACCAACCAAGCTGCACATTCCCCAAGTCCTGCTCATCAAAGAATTGTAGGTTGCTGATATCCTCCTCAAGTTTGGCTAGATTATCGAGCCCTTGACTCGGGCCGTCCTCCCGGACCACATCAATCTCTGTCCTAGTTGACAACTCTACCCTCGGCTTAGCTTGATCTGTTGACACAATATAACCGCACGGGTTGTATGCTTCCTCAGTAAAGCTCCCAGATCCCTCAGGCTCTGAATCAACATTCCCATTATCCTCTAAGATAACCCTGGCTTCGTCTTCGACGTTCACCACCACTGACTTGGGCTGGGTTAGGGAGGTGCTTATCATGCACAAGTCCGTACTTTCTGGGATGAACACCTTAGGCTTGGGTAGGTGGGAGGGTGTGATGTATATGCTTGGGTCATATGGAATGGCCGCGGTTTGGATCAGGTTGATATACTTGGGTGGTGGTGCTTGGTTATGTGGTGGGAGTGGGTTGGTGGTGACATTTGGCTGGTCAGGAGGTGAAATCACCTTATTGTCAATGAGATCTTGAATCTCATGACGTAGTCTGTAGCAGAAGTCGGTGTCGTGACCATGCTGCTAGAAGTTTGTCTGGTAATGACTAAGGTTCCAAGGGCTTCAAATGCCCTTTCCTAATTAGGACCCCCAAGGCTTTGGAAAAAGGCATGTACAGTGGAGTGAAGGTCCTCTAGCCCCGGGGTGGATATTTGGCTGATTGTGAGCTGGTTCCGGACGCATCGGTGAAGGGTGTAGCTGTTTTGGGCGTGGTGGTGACCATGCCGACATTTGAAGTTCTAGCAGCTACAGCACTACTCGTGCCTGCATTTAAACTACGGGTAAATGCCCTCTTGGGCTATTTCTTGTCCTGGTCGATCAGACCCTGCTTGCGTCTTCAATCTGTACCCCGATCTCGGGTAAGTTCGCAAAGGTGGGAAGGGGTAAGACGACCATTTTTTGCATTAGCTTGGGTTGGAGGTTGCGTACAACCATCCTTATCTGATCCTTCTTGAGCGGCCGAGTTGTCATCATGGAGGCTTTAGCCCTCCATCGAGTGACAAAGTCAGAAAAGCCTTCATTCGGGTCTTGCCTGGTCGCCTCGAGATCACGAGTCGTGACCTTGATCTGGGTGTTGTATGAATATTGGGTGACGAAGGCCTCGGCCATCTCCTCTCAACTCCTCTTTACTAAGTCCTCCAGTTTGGCATACCATATGGCCACAATACCCGACAGGGTTCGACCGAAGAGTGAAAGCTTTTGCAATCTAGAGAGGCCCATTGGCCGTACGATATCCGAGAACAACCACAGATGTACCATAGGATCTTCAGAACCGTCAAAACGGTCTATATGTGGCATCTTAAACCGGTCCGGCAATGTCACTGCTAAATCAGTGTAACCATCCTCTATGTCCGAGATCGAGTTGACTATCTGGGCCCGCTTGAACAGCTTTTCAAGCTTACTCACTTTCAATGCTGTTGGATCTACCTCAAATTCAAACGGTGTATCCACTGGATTAGCCAGTGCTTTAGACAGCTGAGGTAGGATTGGGGGTGGGACTGGCCTCATTGGCATGCCCGTATTCTCTTGGACGTTTGCAATTTCCCCGAGTGTTGGAACTTTAGGTGGGGGTGAGGGTGGATGCGAAGCAGATGCTCCGGCTTGTTATGGTTACTGCTGTTATTGAAGTCTAGCAATCAATTCTGCCTGTTAAGCCACAACCTCTGCCTGACGGGCGGTGACCTCCGCCTAGCAGGCAGCATCCCGTTGCATGGCTTGCATGGTCTCTTGGAGCTGACGTATCATGTCCTCCATACCGCTGCATGGCTTGCATGGTCTCTTGTGTAAATGAATCTAAAAAGTATATAAAAAAATAAAAAATTTCAAACAAAGTTTACCAAAAATAAAAATAATTTTTTTTTTTTTATCCTTTTCAAACTTTATGTAATTTTTTTTTTTAATTTTTTAACTTTCTCCGTCTATCTACTCGAGTAGACATCAAAAGTATAGAGATTTTAAATTTCAGTAAAGAATAAAAAAATAACAAAAAAAATTATTTTAAAAGTCAATCCTAAACACCAACTAATTGTAAATATCAACATTTCTCATAGGCAGTGTTTGTTGACTTTTATGATTTATTTTTTTGTTAAGGAAAAAAAAAAAACAAACATGATTGTATCTTTTTTTTTGGTTAAAAAAATTTAAAATATATTTAAATAAATAAATTACAAATTCACACCGTGGAGTTCAAAAAGCAAAATCAAACTCATATAAAATTTTCAATTTTGTAAAAATAAACTAGCGTTTGTTCATGTTAGCGTTTGTAACAATAAATAATCATAATTAGTGATATTTTATTCTGTAACTATAAACAAATGTAATTACTGTGAGCAAGGTGAGAAACAAGAACAAAAATATATTCTCAGAGTAGTTGAATTTTTTAATAAAAGTAAATAGTCCATGGATCTACTATTCTCCAACACCAAAAAAAAAAAAAAAAAATCTTAAAATTGAAAGCAATTACAGTTTTTCTTAAACCTTGGTAAAAAAAAGACCAAAATACTTTAGGCACCACGGCAACAGATCTGGAGTCTACTCATCCCCAACTCGATCAATCTTCCTCCTCTTCGTAGGCCGATCGTTGTCGTCTGCACCCGCCGGCCTCCGCCGCTTTCTTGAAGTTTCGGGCGCCTGGATCAATGGGTCTGATGGGTCTGCAACCCAAGGAGGCGGGACGACCCGCTCGTCAATGAAGTTTTCCATGATTCAACTCTATCTGTAAATTCTTTCTGTGTGTGTGTGTGTCTGTGATTGCAGTTGCAGAGATGAAAATGGTGATCCATGTATTTATAGTCTTTGTGATTACGATGTATTAAAAACCGTATTTCAATTTGGAAAGCATAATCAAATCATAATGAGGTCTTCGTGTACCGTAAGAGAAATTTCTTCCACATTGTAAAGATAATAGTCAGGGCCAAAATCTTTTTCAACTCTAGCTCATTTACTTCTTCTTGGTTGGATTTGAAAATTTTCTTTTTTTTCAAAAACTTGAGAAGGAGTAGAAGAACTAGGCATAGATAAAATATTTTTAGAAATTATTTGACCCCCACTATTTCTAGATTTGAAAGGAAATTTATTTTCATGAAAAATAGTATCACCTGATTCAAAGATAATATTATTTTTCATATCAAAAAAATCTATAAGCTGTACTATGCAACGCATATCCAAAAAAAGTACATGTGGTAGCTCGTTCACCCAATTTAGGTCGTTTAGGATTTGCAAACCTCACAAAAACTAAGCAACCCCAAACCCTCAAATAACCTAGATTTGGTTTATGCCCCCGCCACAACTCATAAAGTACAATTTTAGTCTTTTTGTGTGACACTCTATTTATCACATGGCAAGCTGTCAAAATAGTCTCTGTAAGGCCTCGATGTCCCACATTGGGAATGGATGGAGAGTTCCTAGACTATAAAAGTAAAAATTGGACCCTTATATAGCATCGAAGCCTTTTCCCGGGTGGTGAGATCCCTATTAGAACTCCCCAGTTAAGCGTGCTTAAGCTGGAGTAATTCTGGGATGGGTGACCCACTGGGAAGAACAAATCCGTGCGGGTGTGACCCAAAGCGGACAATATCGATGATATGTGAAGGGTTGGGGCGTTACAAATGGTATCAGCGCCGACTCTCTGGAGTACCGAGTGTGGGCCACTGGCGTCTCTCGGTGTATGTGGGCGGGCTTGCGAGCTGGCAGGCTACTGCACGGGGACGTGCAGCCCTAAGGGGGGGAGGTGATTGTAAGGCCCCGGTGTCCCACATCGGGAATGGAGGGGGAGTTCCTGGACTATAAAAGTAAAACTTGGACCCTTATATAGGCTTCGTTTGGGAAGTTGCTATTTTAGTAGGCTATTTTAGTTTTTGGCTATTTTAGTAGGCTAAAATTTTTGTGTTTGGGAAGATGATTGGATTTTTTTTTGGTTGGATGTGATGTTTGTGAGAGAAAAAGTGAAATGATTATGGGTTTGATGTGATATTTTGTCTTATTAGCTATTTTAACCTATTTTGTCTTTTTGTGAATTTTAGCCTAAATTAGGCTATTTTTTTTCTTCCCAAACACCCCCATAGCATCGAGGCCTTTTCCTGGGTGGTGAGATCCCTATTAGAACTCCTCAGTTAAGCGTGCTTAGGCTGGAGTAATTTTGGGATGGGTGACCCACTGGGAAGAACAAATCCGTGCGGGCGTGGCCCAAAGCGGACAATATCGATGATATGTGAAGGGTTGGGCGTTACAACCTCGCCCCAAAGATTTGAGGGAGCACCTGAATCAATAAGCATAACATTCATCAAGTCAATTAACGTTCTATTTTTTCTTTCAGCTACGCCATTAGATGAAGGTGAATATGGTGGAGTAGTCTCATGAATAATTCCCAAAGACTGAACAAAAGAGTTAAATCCAAGAGATTCATACTCTCGGCCTCTATCACTTCTAATTCTTTTAATCTTTTGACCGAATTGATTTTCCACTTTAAGAAGGAATTCTTTAAATTTCTCAAAAACATCACTTTTATTTTTTTATAAATATACATTTGTGTATTCTGAAAAATCATCAATAAACGTGATAAAATATCGGTTACCACCGCGAGTTAAAATTCCTTCAAACTCACACAAATCAGTATGAAATAATTCTAGCAATTTGGTATTTTTTTCAACCCTTTTATGAGGCCTCTTGGTAATTTTTTGTTTACTGCAAACTTCACATTTCTCAAAATTTTTTGTCACTTTAGGAATTAATTCTAAACTACTCATGATTCCCACATATTTACTATTTATATGACACAAGCGAGCATGCCATAAATTAATAGAAGACAACATGTAAACCGAATTGGTAGATGGTTTATTAATCTCAACATTCAATTTGAACATCCCATCACAAGCATAACCCTTACCCACAAAAATACCCTTCTTGGTAATCACATATTGATCAGATTCCATAGTTTGCTTAAAACCAGCCTTATTCAACAAATAACTTGACATCAAATTCTTCTTCATGGACAGTGTATAAAGCACATCTTTTAAAGTAAGCACACGTCCAGAGGTGAACTTAAGGTCAACCTCACCCCTCCCAAGTATCTTGGTTTGACTAGAGTCACCAAGCATAATAGTTTTCTCATCATCAAATGGAGTATACACCTTGAACCAAGCTTGATCATAACAAACATGTCTATTGGCACCAGAATCTGCCCACCAACCGTCCACATAATTAACCATGAAAATGTCTATAATCATAGCCACAAATGGCTCCTCGATAATGTTAGCCTTTGGGACAGGTGCGCGTTTTTGGAATTTGCAAGTTCGAGCAATATGCCCACTTTTGCCACAGACAAAGCATGTAAAATTTTATGGAGGTGATGGACCTTGGTTCTTATCTGGATTAATCCATTTATTGTGAGGTTTACCATAATTCTTCATATTCTTTTTATAAGGTTTCAAATAAGCATTCTTGGAATTGTGACCTTTGGGTAAGTTATTATTTGCTGAAACAAAGTTTACCTTCGTGGTAGAATTGCCATTATTAATGCATCTTGGCCTCTAGCCTCCTCTTCTACTTGGATGCGAGTGATCAACGCCTCTAAGGAAGTCTTCTTTTGTTTGTGGCACATGCTCTTTTGGAATTCTTTCCAGGATGACGGTAACTTGTCAACAAGTCCTGCAACTACCAAGTTGTCACCAATCTTGATGCCTTCAGATCTTACTTCTGCAACTATCATTTGGAAATCTTGTGCTTGCTCCACAACGGATTTTCCATCTACCATTTGGAAGCGGAAAAAGCGGCTAGCTGCATACTTTTTTGCTCCTGCCTCGTCAGTATCATACTTAGTCTGTAAAGCTTTCCAAATTTTCTTTGCGGAAGTGTAAATGGTGTCATAGTAATCATAAAATTAATCAGCAAGGCAATTTAAGAGATAAAAGTGACATTTATACTTATCTGTATTATAGGAAGTCACTTTTGCTTTATGTGCCTCGTAGTTTTCATCATTCATCTCCTCAGTTGGGATTTTGTTCGGATTCTTTTCGGTAAGAACATATGCAACTTTCAAAAGGCTAAGGTAAAAAAGAACTTTTCCTTTCCACCTCTTAAAATGAACTTCTTTGAACTTGAAAGGCTTGTTGAGATCTCCAATTCCATCATTGGTTTTTTCTGGTACTTGTTCCATGTTTGATCTCCTTAAAATTGTTGGTGAAAATACCAGAAACTATTATATTTTATTAATAAGTGATGCAAAGAAAATGAGATACAAATAGATCAAGCTGAGGCAAGGATATCTCGTTTTCTTTAAGGAGATCAAGCCTACTACAGTAGGAAGAATCCAAATACCGATGCAGTAGTAACAAAACTATGACTTGTCCCCTCTAAGATACAACAGCCCGACCACTTGTCGTATGGTTCAGGCCAACTCTGCACAAGATGGTGAACCCAAAGCTCCACCAACTCTTCAATATTGTTTATTTAGTGGAGATGATGTGTTTTGTGCACTTGTACAGATTTGGCAGGTAACACACAAATTCAATCAAAAAGTGTGCGAAAGCAGATTCTCCGAGCGAGAAGCTAAAAATCTGAGCTAGCTAGATCATTGCACGTGCGGTCCACCTCTGCTCGAGCGGCCTACCTAGGGATGATTGCATGAAATTTTCAGTCTATTCTGCTGAGAATAAAAGGAAGAAAATTAGGCTAACCTAGGGTTCGAAATTTATTCTGGAGAAAAGGGAGACTAGGGTTTTAAAAGAAGTGATTTCTTGTAAAGCTTAAAGGAGACTTCCATGGAGGCTTCTTCTTCATCCTCTTTCCACTCCTCCATGAGTGGCTAGGTTATTTTTTTCTAGGGTTTTGATGAAGCCCTAGCTATGTAATTAGGTTTTTCTTTTTTATTTTTAATTATGTAAAGGTTTGAACAATTGTATAATATTTTAGAAGTTTCATATATATATATATATATATATTTAATTATTTCTTCAAGTATTCGACTTTCTGTGATTGTTGAATGTTTTCCATACAATAATTTTCTATTCTTTCACATTCAAGGTATAAGATGAACCATACAACGAGGGATGAGTCATGTCGCTATCCTAGTTTAGAGTGAACGACTCGTACTACTTGAGATGGTTTGTGCCCGTACATTGAACGTGATGATTTTCTTGTTAAATGCTTTGAACTTGTAGTTGCGAAACATTATTCCGTTCGAACCGTAACATAATTGATTTCAATTTGAAACTCTATTTACGTAACTAGTGGTGAACTCATTGCCCTAGGTTTTTTCCCAAATCAGTAAATTCATCTTTAGTTATAATTGCTAGTTTATTCACTTTATTTAATTTAATTATTATTAGTTTATGAATCCCTCAATCTTTTTATCAAAATTAATTTAAGAATTTGGCATTTGAATTTAGTTTAATTTCACGATTGTCCCTGTGGATCGATACTTGGACTTGCCATTATTCTAAAAGAATTTAGTGTAGTTTAGTGTTTAATTTTGGTGTGTTTAACGACCTATCAAATTTTGGCGCCGTTCCTGGGGACTTCTGGTGAAGTTAATTAATTTAAAGTTACATTCTTATTTTTATTTTTAGTTTAGAATTTTATGCTTTCATGTTGCTAAGTGTGCAGAGTATTTGCAATTAGGGGTGCAACTCGAGTGGGTTCGGTTGGGTTGGGAGGTTGTCCAAGCCCAGCCCAGCCCAAGTTGTGCCGAGACTTGCCCAAATTTGCCCAAGCCCGAATTGTAACCCGAGGTTGTCTGCCCAAGCCCGACTTGAGTTAAGCATGAATTGCCCGAGTTGCCCGAATTGTAAATGAATTTCAATTTTTTTTTTTTTTGCCGCTACATTATTAAATTATTAAAATTTGATTCTATTTACAATTTTTTTTTTATAGAAAATCATTAATACCATCAAAACAGCATAATTGATTTCAATTTGAAACCCTATTTACATAACTAGTGGTGAACTAATTGCCCTAAGTTTTTTCCCAAATCAATAAATTCATCTTTAGTTATAATTGCTAGTTTATTTACTTTGTTTAATTTAATTATTATTAGTTTATGAATTCCTCAATCTTTTTATCAAAATTAACTTAAGAATTTAACATTTAAATTAGTTTAATTTCACGATTATCTCTGTGGATCGATACCTGGACTTGCCATTATTTTAAAAGAATTTGGTGTAGTTTAGTGTTTAATTTTGGTGTGTGTAACGACCCATCCAATTTTGGCGCCGTTGCCGGGGATTTCTGACGAAGTTAATTAATTTAAAGTTACATTCTTATTTTAATTTTTAGTTTAGGATTTTATGCTTTCGTGTTGCTAAGTGTGCGGAGTATTTGCAATTAGGGGTGCAACTCGGAAAGGATCGGTCGGGTTGGGAGGTTGTCCAAGCCTATCCCAAGTTGTGTTGAGACTTGCCCAAACTCGCCCAAGCCCGAATTGCAACCCGAGGTTGTCTGCCCAAGCCTGACTCGAGTTGAATCTGAATTGCCCGAATTGTAAATGAATTTTAGTTTTTTTTTTTTTTTTTTTGTAGCTACATTATTAAATTATTAAAATTTGACTCTATTTACAAATATTTTTTTAATTTTTTTTTATAGAAAATCATTAATATTATCAAAACAACATAATTGATTTCAATTTGAAACCTTATTTACGTAACTAGTGTTGAACTCATTGCCCTAGGTTTTTTTCCAAATCAGTAAATTCATCTTTAGTTATAATTGCTAGTTTATTCACTTTGTTTAATTTAATTATTATTAGTTTATGAATCCCTCAATCTTTTTATTAAAATTAATTTAAGAATTTAACATTTAAATTAGTTTAATTTCACGATTGTCCCTGTGGATCGATATCTGGACTTGCCATTATTCTAAAAGAATTAGGTGTAGTGTGTAATGACCCATCAAATTTTGGCGCCGTTGCCGGGGACTTCTGGTAAAGTTAATTAATTTAAAGTTACATTCTTATTTTAATTTTTAGTTTAGGATTTTATGCTGTCGTGTTGCTAAAAGTGTGCAGAGTATTTGCAATTAGGGGTGCAACTCGGGCGGGTTCGGACGGGTTGGGAGGTTGTCCAAGCCCAGCCCTAGTTGTGCTAAGACTTGTCCAAACTCGGCCAAGCCCGAATTTTAACCCGAGGTTGTCTTCCCAAGCCTGACTCAAGTTAAACTTGAATTGCCCGAGTTGCTCGAATTGTAAATGAATTTCATTTTTTTTTTGCTGCTACATTATTAAATTATTAAAATTTGACTCTATTTACAATTTTTTATTTATTTATAGAAAATCATTAATACCATCAAAACAAATAATGTATGTAATGTAAGAGAGATGCCACTATAGTAATCCTTACAATTTATGAGTAAAAATAAAAAGAAAAAAAGTAAAATTTTATGTTATTTGTATATATAATATATATTCAATATGATTTAATAATACAAATTACTTTAACATCTTGTAATGGCTAATAATTTATATGTATATTTAATATGTTTATATATCTATATATGTATAATTCGGGTTTCGAGTTGCTCGGGTTGTTTGACGTCTTTGCCCAAGCTCATACCGAATTTGAAAATATTTTGTCCAAGTCCTAAAAAAAATTCGGGTTGAGCCCGCCCAAGTTGCACCCCTATTTGCAATTGGAACCATCACTGGAGTGCAAACGAAGTGCAACAAAGGTTTTAAACAAAAATACCAAAGTGCTAAGAAGAAAGACAAAGCTCAATTGGAGGTTGGAGACAACGTCTACACGTCAAGAACTCGCAAGATGAGTAAAGCATTTTCGTTAAATCGCTGTGAGTATTACTCCCTTTAGTATTTTGCTTTCATACTTAATGGACAGAGTCGGAACTTAGTGTGTGTGTGTGTGAGTAGTGTATGCACGAGCGCCGTTCTTGTCAACCTGAATTGTGGAGTTTGGACTTTGAACTAGAAAGGACTCTTTGGAGACTTAGAGCCTCTGCCCGTGTTCCTAGGCTTGAATATTCATATCCATACTTTGAACCATTAGAGATGGAAAATCAAAATGTCCCAAACGGGCCCAACCGGACCCTTAAGGATTATTTCACACCCATTGCATATACATCACTATCATGCATCCAATTACCGAACACCATTGCTGCTCATTATGAGATTAAGTCCAGCACCATATAAATGCTCTTATCATTCCACAGACTAGCTCATGATGATCCTTATAAACATCTGAATAAATTTCTGGAAATTTTCTCTACAGTGAGGATCCAGAATTTCACAAATGAGGCCTTAATGTTGCGATTGTTTCCATTGTCATTAAAGGACAAAGCCAAACACTAGCTAAACGTCTTACCTGCTAATTCAATCACAACTTGGAACCAATTACAGCAACGGTTCTTAGAGAAGTATTTTCCTATCGGTAAAACCAACCAACTTAGGTGAGCCATCACCAATTTTGCTCAAATTGATGGCGAGCAATTTCATGAGATGTGGGAAAGACTTCGTGACCTTCTCCAATAGTGTCCCCACCACCAAGTGCCTTTTTTGCAACTTGTGCAGACCTTTTACTATGGCTTAATTGAGCCTCACCGCCAAATGATGGATTCCTCTTATGGTGGGACATTCATGTCCAAAAATGATGCCGAGGCATGGTAGTTGTTTGAGAACCTAAGTGATAATTCCCTTCACCATGCCTCTGCAGCCCGGCAAGTTCGGCAACTAGTAGTTGGAGCCCCGAAGAAATGGGGCATTTATGAGGTCGAGCAAAACCTAGAGTTAGCCCAACAAGTAGAGGCATTGTCCACAAAATGGACCAATTATTAGTTGCGGGACATACCCCTACACAGCAAGATCAACCTCAATTTCACGAGGCATGTGTTATTTGTGTGAGCCCTGCTCATGACTTGAGTGATTGCCCTTCGGCATCATAATTTCCAGAATTAGTCCAAGAGCATGTGAATGCGGCTCAAGGATTCTCTAACCCGGGTAATGACCCATACTCCAACACATACAATTCGGGATAGAGAAATCACCCTACTTTTTCATGGAGACCTCTTTTACAAGGCACTTCTTACAACCCTCCACCACCAAGGCAGAATTGTAATAATTTTACCAACTAATCTTCCTACCGACCACCCCCACCTTACCGACCCCCACAACCTTACCGGCAACCACAACCCCCGTCTGTTCTTTAGGGTAACTTTGCCTTTGAGACTCAGGTGTTAGAAGTTCTCTCAGAACTTAAGGGGTTAGCACCAGTAGTTCACTTCCACACTCACTCCATTGCTAAGCTAGAGGCCCAATTAGGTTAAATGGCTAGCAACATGAATAGGAGAGAGGAGGGAAAAGAGTCAGACCATGGCCAACCCTAAGGGTTAATACAGGGTAGAGGGTTCGGGTGGGAATGGAAAGCACCATGAGCAGGTGCAAGTTGTGATTACCTTGAGAAGTGGAAGGGAGTTAGAGCCTCGGCCAGTTGCGCCTGATACAACTAGAGCTAAGAAGGGTGACCGCGGTGGTACACCCAATGAGAGCAAGGGTGAGGGGGAAACACCTAAGAGGGATGACTTAGTCCCTAGCACTTCACATGAGCCTAAGGCACCCTTTCCCTAATGCTTTGATACAGTATTCCCTTTCAATAAGAAGGTAGCATCCATGGAAGCGATGATGGAGGTCTTTAAACAGGTAAAAATCAACCTCCCCCTGTTGGAGGTGATTAAGCAAATACCCTCCTATGCTAAATTTATGAAGGACTTTTGTACGCAAAAGCGTAAATCTAGGACACACGTGTCCCAAAAGGTCATACTCACGAAGCAAGTAAGCTCTATCTTGTTGAATGACACACCCCCTAAGCTTAATGACCCAGGTACCCCAACCAATGCATGCATAAATTGTCATACCGGGGTTATGGAAGTTTCATTTGGGAACATGCAAGTGAAACTTAATGTTTTCCAAGCATCCCAACAACTCCATGAGAGAAAAGAGTGCTTATTTGTGGATGTTGTGGATGACATTGTGGAGGAAGCTTTACCTTCCATTCTTGTAGAGGACCCTCTAGAGGCATGTTTAACTCATTTTAGGTTTAAGAATTTTGATATCGACGAGTCGGTTGAGGAGGTGAACGCTTTACTTCATGCTTCTTTTACATCGGATTTTCCTCCGTGGAAAGCCCGGTTTGAGTCACTTTCTCATCTGTTGAGAGAGCCCTCCATACCATCTTTGGTCACACCACCTACACTTGAGTTGAAGCCACTCTTGGCCACACTTAAGTATGCATTTTTAGGGCCCCAGGATACTTTACCAGTCATCATTGCATCTGACTTGACTGCAGAGCAGGACAGTTAGTTAATGAGTGTTCTTGTGGCACATCGGAGTGCTATAGGGTGGTCGGTGGCTTATTTAAAAGGGATAGATCCCTCTATGTGCACGCATTATATACACCTAGAGGAGGACGCCAAACCTTCTTGTGAAATACAACGGAGGCTTAATCCCAATATGAAAGAGGTGGTGAAAAAGAAGGTACTAAAATTATTGGATGCGGGTATTATATACCCAATCTCCGATAGCAAGTGGGTGAGTCCCACACAAGTGGTGCCCAAGAAATCGGGCATCATTGTTGTCGAGAATGAGAGTAGAGAGTTAGTCCCCACACGAACCACTACTGGGTGGCGAGTGTGCATTGATTATAGGAGACTGAATTCCACGACTAGAAAGGATCATTTTCTTTTACCTTTATTGACCAGATCCTAGAACGGTTAGCGGGGTAGGGTTTCTATTGTTTTCTTGATGGCTACTTGGGGTATAATCAAGTCCCGATGTACCCCGCTAACCAGGAAAAGACCACTTTCACTTGCCTTTTCGGTACTTTTGCTTACAGGCGCATGTCCTTTGGGCTATGTAATGCACTTGCGACTTTTCAACGGTGTATGATGCCCATTTTCTCCGCCATGGTGGAGAAATTTTTTGAGGTTTTCATGGATGACTTTTCCATGTTTGGGCCGTCTTTTGAGAAATGTCTCCAAAACTTAACCAAAGTCGTTATTCGTTGTGTGAAGACAAACTTGATTTTGAGTTGGGAAAAGAGCCATTTTATGATTCGTGAAGGTATAGTGTTGGGACACATTGTGTCCCCTCGAGGCATAGAGGTTGATAAAGCTAAGGTTGACCTCATTGCAAGCCTTCTTCTACCAAATTTTGTGCGTCAAATTAGGTCTTTCCTAGGGCATGCAGGTTTTTACCGTAGGTTCATCAAAGACTTTAGTAAGATATCACATTCTTTGTGTAGTTTACTTGCTAAGGACGCGCCTTTTATCTTTGATGAAGCATGCTTGAAGGCTTTTGAAACATTGAGAATGGCCCTTACCGCCGCCCCAATCATGAAATCATCGAATTGATCACTTCCTTTTGAAATCATGTGTAATGCCTCGGATTATGCTGTTGGGGCTGTGTTAGGTCAAAGGGTCAATAGGGCACCATATGCTATATATGATGCTAGTCGTACTCTCTCGAATGCACAATTGAATTACACTACCACCGAGAAAGAGTTGCTAGCTGTGGTCTTTGCCTTAGATAAATTCGGGCCCTATCTCCTAGGTTCCAAGGTCATAGTCTTCATTGATCATATCACTTTGCAGTATTTACTATCAAAGAAATAGACCAAACCTAGGTTAATTAGATGGATTTTTTTACTTCAGGCATTTGACCTAGAGATCCAAGATAAGAAAGGATCTGAGAATGTGGTGGCGAATCACCTCTCCCGAATCCTTGTTAAGTATACTAGTGACCCTCTTATTTTGCATGATTCGTTTCCGGACGAATAACTCCTTGTGGTGTCATGAGCGAGCGTTCTGTGGTTTGCACATATTGTGAATTACTTAGCCATTGGACAAATTCCTCAAAATTGGTGTAAGCAAGACAAAGACCGATTCTTTTCACAGGCCAGGTATTATTTTTGGGAGGATCCGAAGTTGTTTAAATATTACTTCGATCAAGTGATCCGACGGTGTGTGCCGGAGAGTGAGGTGCATAGCATTCTTACATTTTTTCATTTTTCTGCATGTGGCGGTCATTTTAGTGGGCATAAAATAGCCGCCAAGATTTTACAAAGCGGGTTTTATTGGCCCACAATTTTTAAAGATGCCCATCAATTTTGTAGAACTTGTTTGCGCTGTTAGCAAATAGATTCGATATCTCAGCGTGACATGATGCCAATGTCCTCTATTCTTGTAATAGAGATATTTGATGTTTGGGGGATTGCTTTTATGGGACTTTTCCTGTCGTCATTTGGATTTGAGTATATTCTCTTAGCAGTAGATTATGTGTCTAAGTGGGTGGAGGCGAAACCCAAACAAACGATCATAAAGTAGTAATCAAATTTTTGCATGAAAACATCTTTAGTCGTTTTGGGTTTCCTAGAGCCATAATAAGTGATTAGGGTACACATTTTTGTAACTGGTTCTTTGAGTCAGTAGTTAAGAAATACTCTATCACTCACAAAGTTGGCACTCCATACTAGCCTCAAACTAGTGGCCAAGTGAAAGTCTCAAATAGGGAGGTAAAGCACATAATAGAGAAAACGGTGAGGCCAGATAGGAAAGATTGGTCACAACGTTTAACTGATGCATTATAGGCCTATCACACTGCTTATAAGACATCCATTGGGATGCCATCATATAGGGTGGTGTTTGGTAAAGCTTGCCATCTCCTGATTGAACTTGAGCACTGAGCATTGTGAGCCATAAAGAAGTTTAACTTTGATATGGTTGCGGCTGGGCTCAACCGAAAATTGCAACTCAATGAGTTGGAGGAAATTCAGAATGATGCATATGAGAGTTCGAGGATTTTTAAAGCTCGGACTAAGGAATTCCATGACAAGAACATTAATAGAAAATCTTTTGAACCCAACCAACTCAAAATTGAGACTCTTTCTGGGTAAGCTTAGATCAAGAGGGGATGGTCCCTTTGTGGTTGTAGAGGCATTTATTCATGGCATTGTTGAGGTGCAAGATCCAAAGAATGGCCACACTTTCAAATTGAATGGCCAAAGACTAAAGCCATATGTAGAGGGGATTGGGAATGGGGATATGATAGAGTCCATTGCTTTGATGGACCCTTTTTATTATGATTGAGAGATTGATGTCTTGTTTTCTTTTCTTTTCCTTCTATTCTATTCTATTTTTCTTTATTCTTGCTGTGCTTTATTTGCGTTTAGAAGACTCTAAACCCTCTAAAGGTGTAATTCCTTTGGTGTTAGTCGTGCCCGAACGGCATCTGACAGTCTGGTATAGCCACTTAACTGTGTTTGTAGTGAGTTCCTAGGAGACCAACTTAGACGGTGAAAACTAGAGTTCGAATGGCAAAGCCTAGAATACAAAGGTTTGGAATTTCACGGGGGTGAAATCGCCGCATGTGCGGCCTTGACCCCGCACGTGTGGGAAATTTGTGAGTCTGAGTTTGCACTCTACTTAATAAGCAGGTGCGGGAGGGCAGGTGCGCCATCAAGCCGCATGTGCGGCTTGGGCCTCGCACGTGCGGGAATTTTCGACCAAAAAAAAAAATGTTTTGTTTTGTGTTCTTCTATTTTTATTTTATTTTTATTATTTCATTTTTTTTATCTATTTACTTATTTCAAAATAAAGAAATAAGCAAATAAGTTTTAAATAAATACATAAATAAATTTGAAATATATATATACAATTATTTTATTTTATTTATAATTTTTTTGCATAAAAAAATAAAAAAAATCATATTTTATTTATTTATTTATTTATTTTCTCTATTTTCTATTTTCGTAAAAAAAAAAGAAAAGAAAAGAAAAGAAAAAGACAAACCTTATCTACATCACACACCCCCCACTCTCTCCCAATCCCTCTCAAACTTCTCTCAGATCTCACTCTCTTTCTCAACCCCACAAACCCACCTTCTTCTTTTTCTTTTTCTTCTTCTTCTCCTTCTTCTTTCCTTTTCTTCTTCTTTCTTCTTCCTCACCACCATCATCTCACCGCTGGCATCACTTCCCTCTCCGTCCGACGAAACTCCGGCGGCCACTATTTTTTCCGGCGAACTTCTATTTTTCTCTCTTTCTCCACTTTTTCAAGGTAATTTTTTTTTTCCTTTTATGTGTAGATTTGTGGATGTAGAAATCAATTTGTAGAGTTTTTGATTTTGTTTTTATTTTTATTTTTTTTAGATCTAGTGTTCATCCAAATATATATATATATATATATATATATATATATGCTTAGCTATGTTTGTTGTTAGTTGTTTCTTCTTTCTTTCTTTTATTTATTTTTTATTTATTTATTTAGCCATGTTTATTTAGCCATGTAATGGTATACTAATTTCAGCCTTGTTTATTAGTTTGTTCATTCAAAAAAAAAAAAAAAAAACGCCAGAATCCGAGCAACAACCTGCGTAAGGAAGAAGATGAGAGCCGTACGTGCGGCCCTCTCCGGTGCACGTGCGGTCCAGGCCAAAAAAAAAAAAACCCCTCAGAAATCATGGTGCTAAACAATAATCCTAATTTAGTTTTTTTTTTATTTGCTATATTTGTTTAGTTTAAATTGCTTCGTAGTGATTCTGTTTAGTTTAATTAGTTAGTGGATTTGGGTTTTATTTTTATTTTTATTATACTTGTGTAGTTAGTTATTTTATTTTTATCTTCTATGATGTCATTGTTCATTTAATTATTCAGTAGTTTAGTTTTTATTTTATTTTAGTCTCTGAAGTTTTATTTAATTTTCTTCTCTTCAATTACCAAAAAAAAAAAAAAAACTGTTTAGTTTTGGTTGTTTTATTCTATAATTTAGTCTCTTTTGTAGTTTAGTTATTTTATAGTTTAGTTTAGTTTAGTTTATTTTATAGTTTAGCTCATTTAATTTAATGTCATTTTTTTTCATTTATTTAATTAATTTCCTTATATATATATATATAACATTGGTGGGAATTGCATGTGGTACATTAGTGGGCAAATTTGTGCTTTCATATTTTATTTGATTCTCATGCTGGTTTCGCGGGTATCTGTATGTATTGTTGGTGTGTGCAGGATATTTTATATGCTACTCTCTGTTTACCTGGAAGTGCACCTACAATTTTGGTAATATTCTCTCATTTCTCTTTACTTTTCCATTGATGTCCTATTCAAGTTAGGGGATGAGGGTTCTATTTTCTTTTGTGCATTTTTATTTGGCTCATAATTCATGCTTATACATGTTTCACTTGATTGCATTACTTCACTTGATGTGACTTTTTGCTAGTAGGGTGATGATATTTGCATATGTTTATTGGAGAGCATAGTAGACTTGTATGAAAAGGGTTTATTGGGTAGATACTTGCATGCGATATTTGCACGAGGAGAGTTGTCTGTGTTTGTGGTATTAGTACACTTGTCATGAGTATGCCTTAATTCACATGAACACACTATCATAGCGGTGATCTTTTTATTATAATCCCTAGTGTACATCATTGATAATAGCTAGAGTTGCAGAAAAGAATAAATGAGGAGCCAAGATTCTTAAAAAAAAAAAAAAAAAAAAAAAAAAAAAAAAAAAAAACCACTTGACTAGTTTGGGTTCGTAACCTTTTTAACTCGAGTTATTAAGCCCGTAGGGGTGTCTCTACACCTAATGCCCTAAAACCATCTGGTTTGGGAGTCATTGGCCCAAAACTTGCTACATGGGTTGATTAGAAAACTTAATGGATCAGGACATTGCACAATCATAAAAAAAAAAATAATAATAATAAATAAAAATTGAGAATCTTGGCTGCAACAGGTTAGTTTTTCTGTATATGTTGGGTGTTATTATGAGTTACACTGGGCTATTATAGTGGATAGTTAACTAATATGGAGATTGCACTTTACGCCGAAGGTACTCATGACTTGTCTACTAGCATGCACAAGTATAGGGAACTTTACTTTTGTATTAACTGAATTGTGGTTTCGACTCAATAGGTTCCTTCATGCTTGTCCACTGTGCCGTTAATGACTCATGATGTCTCAATATCACACTGTAGTGGCACATAAGTTGATTGTTAGGTGGAGTAGTGTGGTCATTTGTTGTTGAGTATATATGAATACGTTAATGTTTGTGGGTATCCATTCTGGAAACCCTCACGAGACTTTACTCATCCACTTGGGGTAACCTTGTGGTTTAAAGGCTTGTTGCATATGCTAAATGCAACCGTTTTCTCACGAAAGAGGAAATAGATAGATTTTGTTTAATTTTATTTTATTTTACTTGCTTGAGGACTAGCAAGTAGTAAGTTGGGGGATGTGATTAAGGCCGAAATGTACATCATTGAGGCCGTTAATTAGAATCTCTTAACTTCACTTGCTGGTCAAAATGTATACTTTATGTGTGTTGAATGTCAATCGGGTTGTACATTGTCGGAGCATAAAATGGGCAAAAAGACAGAATTTGGACATAGTTGACTTTCCCGCACGTGCGTTGACTTTACCGCACGTGCGTTGACTTTCTCGCACGTGCGTTGACTTTTTCTAGAAAGGTCAAACCGACGTTTTGAACTTGTTTGGAAGTGAGTAGAAGTATAAAAAGGTAAGGAAAAGGCTTTTCTAGAGTTCTAAACTTGTTTTGACCTAAAGAAAGAGGTTAGGGTTTGGAAGGGAAGAAAAACTAAAAGCTTCAAGGATGTCTCCCATGGTGGTTTCTTCTCCATCTACCTCCATCCACTCCTCCATGAGTGGCTAGTCTCATTTTCTAGGGTTTTGATGAAACCCTAGCCATGTAATTATTTTTTTTTCTTTTTGATTTTTAATTATGTAAAGGTTTGAACATTTGTATGGTGATTTAGAAGTTTCTTTTATATATTTTTCATTATTTCTTCGAATATGTGACTTTCTGTGATTGTTGAATGTTATCCATAGATAAGTTTTCTATTCCTTCACATTCAAAGTATGAGACGAACCATGCTACGAGGAACGAGTAGTGTCACTACCTTAGTTTAGAGTGAACGATTCGTATTACTTGAGATGGTTCGTGCTCGTACATTGAATGTGATGATCTTCTTGTTAAATGCTTTGAGCTTGTAGTTGTGAAGCATTAATCCGTTCAAACCATAGCATAATTGATTTCAATTGGAAACCCTAATTACGTGGCTAGTGGTGGATTCTTTGCCCTAGTTTTTCCCCCAATTCAGTAAACCCAATTTCATTTATTATTGATAATTTAATTCCTTAGTTTAATTTATTTGTTATTAATTTAGGCTATGAACAATCAATCTTTTTATCAAAATTAATTTAGGAATTTAACAATTAAATTAGTTTAATTTCACAATTGTCCCTATGGATCGATACCTGGACTTGCCATTATTCTGATAGAATTTGGTATAGTTTAGTGATTATTTTTGGTGTGTTCAACGACCCATCAAATTTTGGCGCCATTGCCGGGGCCTTCTGGCGAAATTAGTTAATTTAAAGTTACATTCTTATTTTAATTTTTAGTTTAGGATTTTATGCTTTTGTGTTGCTAAGTGTGCAGAGCGTTTGAAATTGGAGCTATCACTGAAGTGCAAGCGGAGCGCAGCCGAGCTTTAAAAATATAAAAAAACCGCAGCACTAAAGTGAGTAAACAGAAGCAAACACTCAAAAGCAAAGCACCAAAGTGCTAAAACGAAAGTCAAAGCTCAAACAGAGGTTGGAGACAACGTCTACACGTCAAGCACCCGCAAGACGAGTAAAGCGTTTTCGTTAAACCGCTGTGAGTATTTCTCTTTTAGCATTCTGCTTTCGTAACTTAGTGCACAGAGTCAAACTTTTTGTGTGTGTGTGGGTAGTGTATGCACGGGCGCCGTTCTTGTCGCCCTAAATTGTGGAGTTTGGACCTTGAGCTAGAAAGGACTCTTAGGAGACTTAGGGCATCTGCCCGTGTGCCTAGGCTTGAGTATTCATATTCATACATTGAGCCATTAGAGATGGCTAATCCTGATATCCAGAATGTGCCCAACCGGACACTTAAGGATTATTTTACACCCACATCATATACATCACCATCATGCATCCAATTACCCAACACCACTGCTGCTCATTATGAGATTAAGTTTAGCACCATACAAATGCTCCCATCATTCCATGGACTAACTCATGATGATCCTTATAAGCATTTGAATGAATTTCTAGAAATTTGCTCGACAGTGAGGATCCAGAATTTCACAAATGAGGCCTTAATGTTGCGATTGTTTCCATTCTCGTTAAAGGATAAAGCCAAACACTGGCTAAATTCTTTACCTGCTAATTCAATCACAACTTGGGACCAATTACAGCAACGGTTCTTGGAGAAGTACTTTCCCATAGGTAAAACCAACCAACTTAGGCGAGCCATCACAAACTTTGCTCAAATGGATGGCGAGCAATTCCATGAGACGTGGGAAAGACTTCGAGACCTTCTCCAACAGTGTCCCCACCACCAAGTGCCTGATTGGCAACTTGTTCAAACATTTTATTATGGCTTAACTGAGCCGCACCGCCAAATGGTGGATTCGTCCTGTGGTGGGACATTTATGTCTAAAAATGATGCCGAGGCATGGCAATTGTTTGAGAACTTAAGTGATAATTCCCTTCACCATGCCTCCGCAGCCCAGCAAGTCCGGCAACCAGTAGTTGGAGCCCCGAAAAGAGGGGGCATTTATGAGGTCGGGCAAAACCTAGAGTTAGCCCAACAAGTAGAGGCACTGTCCCGTAAGATGGACCAATTATTAGCTACGGGACATGCCCCTACCCAGCAAGATCAGCCTCAATTTCACGAGGCATGTATTATTTGTGCGAGCCTTGCTCATGACTTGAGTGAGTGCCCTTCGGCATCACAATTTTCAGAGTTAGTCCAAGAGCATGTGAATGCGGCCCAAGGATTCTCCAACCTGGGTAATGATCCATACTCCAATACATACAATCCGGGATTGAGAAATCACCCTAATTTCTCATGGAGACCCTTTTCACAAGGCACTTCTTACAATCTTCCACCACCAAGGCAGAATTTCAATAATTTTGCCAACCAATCATCTTACCGACCACCGCAACCTTATCGACCCCCACAACCATACCAACAACCACAACTACAACCCCCGCCTATTCTTTAGGGCAACTCTGCCTTTGAGACTCAGGTGTTGGAAGTTCTCTTAGAACTCCAGGGGTTAGCACCGGTAGTTCACTCCTACACTCACTCTATTGCCAAACTAGAGACCCAATTGGGTCAAATGGCTAACAACATGAATCGAAGAGAGGAGGGAAAATTACCAAGTCAAACTGTGGCCAACCCTAAGGGACAATACGGGGCAGAGAGTTTGGGTGGAAATGGGAAGCAACATAAGCAAGTGTAGGCGGTGGTTGCTTTGAGAAGTGGTAGAGAGTTAGAACCTCAGTCAGTTGCGTCTGATGCAACTAGAGTTAGGAAGGGTGACCACGGTGGTACACCCAATGAGAGCAAGGGTGAGGGGGAAATACTTAAGAGGGATGACTTAGTCCCTAACACTTCACTCGAGCCCAAGGCACCATATGTGCCTAAGGCACCCTTTCCCCAGTGCCTTGATACACCATCTCCTTTTAATAAGAATGCGGCATCTATGGAGGCAATGATGGAGGCCTTTAAACAGGTAAAAATCAACCTCTCCCTGTTGGAGGCAATTAAGCAAGTACCATCATATGTCAAATTTTTGAAGGACCTTTGTACGCAAAAGCGTAAATCTAGGACACATGTGTCCCAAAAGGTCCTACTTACGGAGCAAGTAAGCTCCATCTTGTTGAATGACGCACCTCCTAAGCTTAATGACACACTTACGGAGCAACCATTGCATGCATTATAGGGGACCATTTCATTGATAGGGCCTTATTGGATTTAGAGGCTAGTGTCAATTTGTTGCCGTAAGCAAGACAAAGACCGATTCTTTTCGCAGGTCAGGTATTACTTTTGGGAGGATCCGGAGTTGTTTAAATATTGCTCCGACCAAGTGATCTGACGGTGTGGGCCGGAAAGTGAGGTACATAGCATTCTTACATTTTGTCATTCTTCCGTATGTGGCGGTCATTTTAGTGGGCAAAAAACGGCCGCCAAGATTTTACAGAGTGGGTTTTATTAGCCCACAATTTTTAAAGATGCCCATCAATTTTGTAGAACTTGTTTGCGCTGTCCACAAATGGGTTTGATGTCTCGGCGTGACATGATACCAATGTCCCTTATTCTTGTGGTAGAAATATTTGATGTTTGGAGGATTGATTTTATGGGCCCTTTCCCGTCGTCATTCGGGTTCGAGTACATTCTCTTGGCAGTAGATTATGTGTCTAAGTGGGTGGAGGCGATAGCTACCCGAACAAACGATCATAGAGTTGTAATCAAATTCTTGCATGAAAACATCTTTAGTCGTTTTGGGTTTCCTAGAGCCATAATAAGTGATCAGGGTACACATTTTTGTAACCAGTTCTTTGAGTCAGTAGTTAAAAAATACTCTATCACTCATAAAGTTGGCACTCCATACCACCCTCAAACTAGTGGCCAAGCGGAAGTCTCAAATAGGGAGGTAAAGCACATAATTGAGAAAACGGTGAGGCCGGATAGGAAAGATTGGTCACAACAGTTAATTGATGCATTATGGGCTTACTGTACTGCTTATAAGACACCTATTAGGATGTCACCATATAGAGCGATGTTTGGCAAAGCTTGCCATCTCCCGGTTGAACTTGAGCACCGAGCATTGTGGGCCATAAAGAAGTTTAACTTTGATATGGCCGCAGCTGGGCTCAACCGGAAATTGCAACTCGATGAGTTGGAGGAAATCCAGAATGATGTATATGAGAGTTCAAGAGTTTTTAAAGATCGGGCTAAAGAATTTCATGACAAGCACATTAACAGAAAATCCTTTGAACCCAGCCAAAAAGTGTGGCTTTTTAATTCAAAATTGAGACTCTTTCCGGGTAAGCTAAGATCAAGACAGGATGGCCCCTTTGAGGTTGTTGAGGCATTTATTCATGGCGCCGTTGAGGTGCGAGATCCAAAGACTGGCCACACTTTCAAAGTGAATGGCCAAAGATTGAAACCATATATAGAGGGGATTGGGAATGGGGATATGATTGAGTCCATTGCTTTGATGGACCCATTTTACTACGATTGATAGATTAATTTCTTGTTCTCTTTTCTTTCCTTTCTATGCTATTTTGTTTTTCTTAGTTGTCGTTATGCTTTATTTGCGCCTAGGAGACTTTGAATCCTCTAAAGGTGTAATTCCTTTCGTGTTTGCCGTGCCCGAACGGTATCTGACGGTCTGGTATAGCCACCTAACCGTGTTTGTAGTGAGTTCCTAGGAGACCAACTGAGATGGTGGAAACTAGAGTTCGAATGGCAAAGCCTAGAACACAAAGGTTTGGGATTTCTGAGACTAGAGTCTGGTTTAAATACCTAGGGGTGTGGAGATTGCTTCAAAACTACCTCAGCTTGAACTCTGTATGGCAGCCCCATTGGTTGAGGTAGCTTTATGCGCCTCGATTCTGGATACCGAATCAACCTAGTCTGTCACCCTGTTAGAGAATAGGGAAAGTTACAAACATAGTTAGGGAGAAAAGTAGTACCCGTGGTTTTCGCGTGAAAATTATACCTTTAGTGGGCATTCTGTTATGTTCTTATGTGTTATATTTATTTTGGATGTCAATTGAAGGTAGAAATGGTTAAGTATATTTGGGTTGTACTAGCCCGAAGGCTATAAACTACGCTGGGTTTTATTACCTGGGGGATTCAGAAGTGGCAACTTTATGCCATAACTCTGGTGCCTTTTGTTAGATGCTGAGAGTTAGTTTTCCATTCTCTTGAAGCATGTACGCTTGCAAGTGCTTCTTGTTGTTGTTAAACTATGCTGTTGCAATGTAGCAGAAAAAGGTCATTGCATGCGTGTGGGTGGAAGGGACCCTCCCTAGCCTGGGTAAGACCTTGATTTCTACTTTGTGGTAAATGGGAAATCAAGTATTTAACCACATTCATTCATTCAAAAAAAAAAAATAAAAAAAAAAGCATGCTTTCATGTTTATTTTCTGTGTTTAAAAAAAAAAAAAGAAGTGTCATACTTGTTCAATTAAAAAAAAAAAAATTCCCGCACGTGCGGAAAAACCCACGCATGTGCGGAGAAACCACACAATTTGTGAGTTGCACACTGCATTAATTGCAGGTGCGCGCGGAGGTGCGCCCCTCAAGCCACAAAATTTGATGGGTCGTTGAACACACCAAAAATAATCACTAAATTATACCAAATTCTATCAAAATAATGGCAAGTCCAGGTATCGATCCACAGGGACAATTGTGAAATTAAACTAATTTAATTGTTAAATTCCTAAATTAATTTTGATAAAAAGATTGATTGTTCATAGCCTAAACTAATAACAAATAAATTAAACTAAGGAATTAAATTATCAATAATAAATGAAATTGGGTTTGCTGAATTGGGGGAAAAACTAGGGCAAAGAGTCCACCACTAGCCACGTAATTAGGGTTTCCAATTGAAATCAATTATGTTATGGTTTGAACGGATTAATGCTTCACAACTACAAGCTTAAAGCATTTAATAAGAAGATCATCACATTCAATGTATGAGCACGAACCATCTCAAGTAATACGAATCGTTCACTCTAAACTAAGGTAGTGATACGACTCGTTCCTCGTAGCATGGTTCGTCTCATACCTTGAATGTGAAGGAATAGAAAACTAATGTATGGATAACATTCAACAATCACAGAAAGTCAAATATTCGAAGAAATAATGAAAAATATATAAAAGAAACTTCTAAATCACCATACAAATGTTCAAATTTTTACATAATTAAAAATCAATAAGAAAACAAAATAATTACATGGCTAGGGTTTCATCAAAACCCTAGAAAATGAGACTAGCCACTCATGGAGGAGTGGATGGAGGTAGATGGAGAAGAAACCACCATGGGAGACATCCTTGAAGCTTTTAGTTTTTCTTCCCTTTCAAACCCTAGCCTCTTTCTTTAGGTCAAAACAAGTTCAGAACCCTAGAAAAGCCTTTTCCTTGCCTTTTTATACTTCTACTCACTTCCAAACAGGTTTAAAACGTCGGTTTGACTTTCCCAGAAAAAGTCAACGCACGTGCGGAAAAAGTCAACGCACGTGAGAGAAAGTCAACTCTGTCAAAATTCTGTCTTTTTGCCCATTTTATGCTCCGACAATGTACAACCTGATTGACATTCAACACACATAAAGTATACAGTTTGACCAGCAAGTGAAGTTAAGAGATTCTAATTAACGGCCTCAATGATGTACATTTCGGCCTTAATCAGTTAGTCGTGCCCGAACGGCATCCGACGGTCTGGTATAGCCACTTAACTGTGTTTGTAGTGAGTTCTTAGAAGACCAACTTAGACGGTGAAAACTAGAGTTCGAATGGCAAAGCCTAGAATACAAAGGTTTGGAATTTCCGAGGGGTGTGGAGATTGCTTCAAAATCACCCCGGCTTGAACTCTGCATGGCAGCCCCATAGGTCGAGTTAGCCTTAGGCGACTCGATTCTTGATACCGAATCAACCTAGTCTGTCACCCTATTGGAGAATAAGAAAAGTTATAGACATAGTTAGGGAGAAAAGTAGTACCCGTGGTTTTCGCGTGAAGATTATACCGTTGTTGCGAATTTTGATATTTTTGACGTTCTATTATTTATTTATTTTATTTCAGTTGTGCATTAAAGGTAAAAATGGTTTAATTTTTTTTTATTTTTATTTGTATTGTGATTGGGTTTTTATTTACAATATTAAAAAAAAAAATTGGGTTGTATTCGGGTTAAAAAAAAAAAATACAACAGACCGCACGTGTGGCTCACATGGGCGCACGAGCGGCCCAGCCTAAAAACGTTCTGCTTTCATGCCGCAGGAACAACCCACTTTCTCCACAGGAGTAGCCTAAATTTAGCGCTCATGTGGCCCCATTAGGCGCACGAGCAGCCCAATTCAAAAATAAAAATAAAAAATACACTGCAGGAGCAGAAGGTCCAGACGCTCGAGTAGTCCAAGACCAAAAGTTTACTGCTTTCACGCCACAGGAGCGGGCCATTTTCACTGCACAAGCTGCCCAAAAATAAATGCTCGTGCGGCCCCATTAGGCCGCAAGAGTGGCCTTTTAAATAATAATAATAATAATAATAATAATAATAATTGTGCCATTTTATTTTATTTATTTTTATTTTCTTATTTTATAGTTAATAAATAAATAAATAATTTTTTATGTAGTTTTATTTTATTTTTTTTGTATTTGTATTTGTTTTTATTTTTATTTTCTTTTATTTTATAAAATAAATAATAATAAAATAAAATAAAAATAAAAATAAATAAATAAAAAAACCTACAGATTTATTTTATTTTATGTATTTATTTATTTATTCCAAAAAAAAATATTTTTGTGTATATATATATATATTTGTTCTTTCTTTATTTTATTTTATTAAAAAAAAAAATCAAACCCTAACACCTTTTTGACCATCAGTTTCCAACTCTCTCTCTCTCTCTCTCTCTACCTCTCATCGTCTTCTTTGTTTTCTCTCTTTCTCTTTCTCTACCCCACAAACGCACACACCCACACACTCCATCCACACCACCATCACTAACTTCTTCTTCCGCCTTCCTCACCACCATCTTCCCACCGCCGCCCTATCTCCTCTCCATCCGTCGAATCTCCAGTGACCACCATTTTTTCCGATGAATCATCATTCTTTCTCCCTCTTTCTTCTTTTTTTTCGGTAATTTTTTTTTTCTTTTGTTTAGATTTGTGGGTTTAGCAGTAGATAAGTAGAGTTTTGTTTTTACTTTTGTTCAAATCATGTTCTATGGTTCATCTTAAAATAAAATAAAAAATCTAGATGAGTAACAAACAGATCCACCGCACGTGCGGCCAAAAAAAAAAAAAAACTTAGAAATAAAGGCACTAATAATAATAATAATTTAGTTTATTTTTATTTACTGTAGTTGTTTAGTTTAAATTGTTTAGTTAGTGGCTCTTATTAGTTTAATTGAGTAGTGGATTGTTTTTGTTTTTATTTTTGTTTAATTGTTTAGTTAGTGATGTAGTTTTATTTTTATTTAGTGATTTAAATGATTAGTTTTTATTTTTATTTTTATTTTCTTAATTTTTATTTTATTTTATTCTATTTTCTTCTACTAACTTAGATTATTTTATTTTCTTATTATTTATTCATTGTAGTTCATATGTGTGTTTGTGAATTTTGTCTCATGCTAACTTAGTGTAAGTTAATTTTCTGTAGTTAATTTAATAACATACTAAAAATAAATAAATAATTAATTAAAAAAAATTCCAGTGGTGTGATGACAATGAGGTTTTGAGTAATTTGTGCATATATGCCGTATTTAATGAGTGTTGATATAATGGTTCCATATTTTTGGTTGTGTTGGTTGAATTATTTTGTACAAATATGTCTTCATCATCCTGCCGAGCACCCAAACGGCCTCGCAATGCCAACATTGCGTTTAGGGATGTATTAACCGATGCTTGAGCCAACAAGCCGGTTTTCTATGATACATCCTTTGATGTGGAATACTTCCGACGCCATCAACCCACTACGTGGAGTATCCGGCAACTTGAAGACCGGGGCCTCTTGGGCGTCTGCACCGTCACTGAACCGGCGTATTCTCGTATTGTGCGAGTATTTTATCAAAATATGTACACTAGTGACGAGGCCCCGAAAGCACTTTTGTCCCTTGTTAACGGGGTGGAGTTAGTCGTCACACGAGCTTCCATTGCCGAGGTCCTTCACTGTTTTATGGACACTATCAATGCAGAATAGTTCCCGGTATTCACTCGGGAACTCACCATCCTGGCGCTGGTAACTGAATTTTATGAGGGGCGACAAGATGATGACAACCATACTAGCATTCGGCGGGCTAACTTACCACGTCGCCTTCTCTTCCTCGATGTGGTACTGAAAAAGAATGATTTAAAATTTAAGTTTTGTTTTCTTGTTTGGTTAAGCAAATCTTGTGTATTTTGAAAAAGGGGCTAAGTCCTTTTTGTCTGATCTGTATATATATTATGATGTAGGGATGATGTGTATATATGTATATAAAAAGTTTTAAAATTTTTCTGTCTCATATAAGTCTGCACAGCTCAATGGACGTTGTATATTTGTTATCTGCTTCTGCTAGCCCCTAATATTATGTTAATTTGTCTCAGAGGCCTTCGTTAATCCCAGGATTACTGGTCGGTTATGATGTTAAACCTATAGGGGTAGGTTTGGGTCGTGACAACCACAGTAGGCTGAGCGGGATGCCGGTCGATGGCCCGCCTCAAGGCATAATCAACGTTATACATGGGATTGTCAAACCTGAGTGGGTATGTGAGCTTAGAGGGATGTTAAAAAAGGCTGAGTACTTGAGGGAGGTGCTAAGTGCACAACCCACTGTCAAGAGGGGAAAAACAGAGGCAACAAACGTAATCTCCTTCTCTGATAGGGATCTAACAAGGCTACATTGTCCTTACAATGATGCACTGGTGGTCACTTTGTGTGTCAAGAATTTCGACATCAAATGAATCCTGATTGACCAAGGAAGCTCATGCGAGATAATGTATTACGAAATTTTCAAGCAGCTAAAATTAGAGGATGAAGACTTGGCGCCCGCGACATCTCCCCTAGTCAGTTTCAACTCGATGCGAGAATGGCCAGTGGGCAAGATAATTCTACCAGTCAAGGCAAGAACAATGGAAAAATAGGTGGAGTTTTGGGTATTGAAGGTCCCTTCCACTTACAACATAATCTTGGAAAGAGCATAGTTGTACGCTATGCGGTCGGTGGCATCAACCTACCATTAGGCATTACGGTTCCTCAACGAAACCGAAGTGATTGAAGAAGTCTTAGAAGACCAAATCATGTCGAAATAGTGTTTCGTCACAGTAAACGGAAGCTGTGCTACAAAAGGGTTTGCATAGATGGTGGATGAGCGAGAAAGCAACGAATTGTTTGCAGATGTCGGCAAAGCAGCAGAACAGAAGGCAGTAAAAGACTTGGTTGAGGTAAGGATAGATGAAAAGAACCCAAAAAAGTTCTTTTTGCCGGCTCGTCTTTGTCCAGCACTAAGATAATAAAGGTCGTGGAATTCTTGACCTCTAATACGAAGTGTTTTTTGGACACCATACGACATGCCTAGCATTGACCTAAATTTTATCTTCCATCAACTTAATGTCCACCCAATTACCAGACCAGTTATTCAGCGGACTCACCGATCGACACTCCACCACGCAGAGATAGTAGCAGAAGAAGTAGGAAACTTGCTAGAGGCAGGAGCCATCAAAGAAGTGCACTATCCCAGGTGGATCTCCAAAGAAGAACGACAAATAGCGCGTTTGAGTGGACAACAAAACAGTCAACAAGACATGCCCAAAAGACAGTTTTCTCCTACCACGGATAGACCAACTGGTAGACCTAACAACAAGGCATAATCGACTTAGCTTCCTGGATGCGTATCGAGGTTACCATCAGATGGCTATGTACGAACCGGACCAGGAGGTCACATCATTTACAACACCCAGAGGACTATGCTGTTACAAGGTCATGCCCTTTGGCCAGAAAAACGCAGGGGCTACATTCCAACGAATGGTCACTAAAATGTTTGAACCATTATTAGGAAGAACAATGGAGGCTTACAAAGATGAAAAGGTGGTCAAAAGCAAAGATAAGAAGGACTATCTCAGGGACCTAGATGAAATGTTTTAAATTTTGAAATCTCACAAGTTGCGTTTAAACACATCAAAGTGCACATTTGGCATAGGGTCAGGAAAATTCCTGGGCTTTCTAGTGACCAACCATGGTATAGAAGCTGATCCCTCTTAGATCAAGGCCATCCAAGATCTTGAGAGGCCCAACACAGTCAAAGAAGTACAACATCTCACTGGCCTAGCAGCCACGCTCAACCGGTTCATAAGTCGGTTGTCAAATAGATGACGATCATTCTTCCAAGTATTGAAGGCCAAATTTGAATGGGATGATGAGAGTGACCGCGCCCTAGAAAGCCTGAAAGATTACATGACCTCTCCTCCATTGTTAGTAACCCCGGTAGCAGGAGAAGAGCTCTTTTTGTACTTAGCAGTGTCATAGCATGCAATCAGTGTAGTGTTGGTTAGAGCGGAAGGAATCCAGCACCTGCATATCTTTTATGTTAGCAAGACCTTGCTGGGCACTGAAACAAGGTACTTACCATTGGAAAAGCTGGCCTTAGCTTTGATGATGGCCTCAAGAAAGTTGTCACACTATTTCCATGCCCACACCGTGATCGTCTTAACGACTTTTCCCATAAAGGCTTTGTTTGAAAGGGCGGATTTTTCTGGACAAATCTTGAAATGGGCAGTGGAATTGGGGCAGTTCAATATCAAGTTTCAATCCAGAATCGCAACAAAAGCCCAAGCTTTAGCAGACTTTGTAGCTGAGTTTACACCAGGAAGTCATCATGTTTGCCCGATCGATTTGACCGACGTAACTGAAGTGAGGGGGGAAAATGCCGCGGGAACGGCGCAGCCCCCAATGTTTGATGCCCAGCTATATGGAAAGCCATACAGGTTTGAGGATCGGAAGAAAGGAATGGACCATGTTATTCCCAGCAGGGACTCATCAAACAGTAAAGACTTGAGGCAATCAGACAGTGAAGATCAAACCCCAACAACAGACATCGACCTGGAAAAAAACATCAGTAGCACCCATGATCCCAAAACATCATTCGATCCCTCTACTTGCTGGAAGCTATTCGTCGGAGAGATATAGAAACTCTTTGTGGATGAAGCATCTAACAGGCACGGTGCAGGACTTGGCATAGTCCTCATCTCACCGGATGGCCTAACAATTGAACATGCAGTCAACCTTGGCTTCCCAGCATCCAACAACGATGTGGAGTATGAAGCACTATTAGCAGGCTTAAAATCAACACTATACATGAAGGCCATAGAGCTAATGGTATATAGCGACTCCCAGCTGGTAGTAAACCAAATTTCAGGCGACTACGAGGCAAAAGATGATAGGATAGCTAAGTACCAAGAGTTAGTCAGAAAGGAGATCACGAAGTTCGAAGTAGTCTGGATAGAGCAAATCGGCCGAGAGAAAAATAGTAGAGTAGACGAGTTGGTAGGTTTTGCTTCAATCGCAGATACATCTATCCCACACCCATTACTAATCGACTTCCTACCTAGGCTAAGTATTAAGGAACCCGAAGCAGCTGAGACATGTTGTGCCAAACTAGGCCCATCCTGGATGGATCCCATCATAATATTTTTAAAAGATGGCATCTTGCCTGAATAAAATAAAGAAGCCAACAAAATTAGAGCAAAATCATAGCGATTTTAGCTCTCTCCATCACTAGTATTGTACAAAAAATCCTTCATAGGACCTTACCTAAAATGTGTCCATCCCAGCAAGGTCGAGGCGTTTTTATTCGAGACATACAAAGGCGTTTGCGGAAGCCACCAAGGGGGAAGATCATTGGCTTATAAAGCAATTTCACAAGGATATTAGTGGCAATACATGCAAGAAAACTCAGAGATTTATGTCAAGAAATGCGAGAAATGTCAGAAGTTCACACACCAAATACATCAACCAACTAGAGAGCTTCTACCATTGACGAGCCCTGTGGCCCTTCGCAATGAGGGGTCTGGACATAGTGGGACCACTTCCAACTACACTCGGCAACAAAAAGTTCTTTTTCGCAGCAACAGACTACTTCACAAAGTGGGTGGAGGCAGAAGCACTCACCTCTATAAAAGAGAAAGACTTTAAGGAGTTCGTTCGGTAGAACATCATCACTTGATTCGGCATACCCAAGGCTTTAATATTCGACAATGGCACTCAGTTCGATGGAAAAATCTTCAGGGGCTTTGGCGAAGAGTACAAGATAGAATTCTACAACTCCACACCAACATACCCTCAAGCGAATGGCCAGGCGGAAGTTTCCAACAAAGTCGTCTTAGACGGTTTGAAGAAGAGGTTAGAGAGAGCAAAAGGCAAGTGGGCTGAGGAACTTCCTCATGCTTTATGGGCTTATCGTATCACACTTCGGCGGTCAACTAGAGAAACGCCTTTTCCCTTGGCCTACAGCATGGAGGTAGTAATCCCACTGGAAGTAGGCCTCCCCACTATTAGAAGTGAAAATTTTGACCCAAACTTGAATGAAGAAGCCATAACCTTGGAACTCGACCTTGCAGAAGAGAGAAGGGAAAGAGCACTAGTTCACATTGCCTCATACTAGCAAGACTTATCCAGAAAATACAACAAAACAATGCATTCGAGGCAATTCAAGATTGGAGATGGGATACTGCACAAAGTAATGGGCAACACTTTGGTACCTGGAGATGGCAAGTTAGGACCTAACTAGGAAGGACCATACAAAGTGGTCGATTTAGCAGGAAAATGGGCATATCACTTGGAAGATGGAGCTAGCAAAGCTATTCCCAGGCCATGGAACACTGCCAATCTCAAACTATTTTATTTTCAGCTTTTTCCTAAAATACTTGTAATTTTTATTTTTTCAAATAATGCAAGTAGTTTTCCTAGCAAAATTCTTTCTACTGTAAAAGTTATTTTTAGTCATTGCCAACTAGGGGCAATCAAGAAGGTTGGCAGGATTGACCAACATTCGATCCTCTTCTTCAGCCAAGATAAGGATCTAGGCTGAAAAAGGTTGGTAGGATTGACCAAAACACTTTATCTTCTTCAGCCAACATAAGGATCTAGGCTGAAAAAAGTTAGTAGGTTTGACCAACATTTAGCTCTCTTCAGCCGAGATAAGGATCTAGGCTGAAGAAGGTTGGCAGGTATGACCAATCATTAGCTCTCTTCAGCCGATATAAGGATCTAGGCTGAAGAAGGTTGGCAGGTTTAGCCAACATTTAGCTCTCTTTAGTTGAGATAAGGATCTAGGCTAAAGAAAGTTGACAGGTTTTACCAATATTTAGCTCTCTTCAGCCGAGATAAGGATCTAGGCTGAAGAAGGCTGGTAGGTTTGATCAACATTTATCTCTCTTCAGCCGAGATAAGGATCTAGGCTAAAGAAGGTTAGTAGGTTTGACCGACATTTAGCTATTTTCAGCCGAGATAAGGATTTAGGCTGAAGAAGGTTGGTAGGTTTGACCAACATTTAGCTATCTTCAGCTGAGATAAGGATCTAGGCTATCTCGGCTGAAGAAGGTTAGCAAGTATGACAAACATTTTTTTCGGGTTCTTGGACCGAGATAACAATCTCGGCCAAAAAAGGTTAGCAAGATTAGGTAAGGCCTAGCTAAATTAGTCTGGCTTGACATTAAAAAGTAGCAACCGTGCAAAGAGTTCAAACTTTTTGCAATTAAAATTGGAAGATAATTACAAAAAGTAGGGCATGAACCGAACAAAGAGTTGGGAAAACTAGCAGATTTCATTCCATTTTGAAACGTTCATTACAAGAGGAGGGGCTTGAGCCCAGTTACAATTTCACTGAAAGCAAAACATCAAAAGAAAAAACAAAATCAAGCGAAAAGATCGTCCAAGTCAGCATCCAGATCCACTCGAGCTTCGCCACGCGGTAGGCCGATTTCAGCGGGTAGGTCAGTCACAGGAGCCCCTTTAATCGTACTTGACACCGGTAGCTCCACTCGAGCTGTCTGGAGACCGTGAAAATTGATTGCAGGTGGGGCATTGTCTGGATCAGGGGATCCATCCTCCTCATCCCCCTCTTGGAGAAATTTCTGTTGAATGACGTTGGCATAGTCCTCCATGTAACTTGGAATGACGCAAGGGGGAGGGTTCTGGAAGATCTCGATTTCTTGTCCCTGACCGAGCTTCATAATAGCTACCTTCCATCCACATTTGAAAAAGATGTCCTTCGTAGCTTCACACTGCAAGACATAGGTGGCCTCCCCTTCTTTGTAGCCACGGTTTTTAGCTCGGTGATCTCAGCATCTTTCTTCTTTTCGAGCTTGGCCAGCTCGCGTAGATAGCGATCTTTCATTTCGGTCAGCGCCTTTTGCTTGTCCCCTTCTGCCACGTTGACCAGCTCGGTGAGCCGTGCATTTTCAGATTCGAGCTCGGTAATTCTTTACTTGGCTTCATTTAGCTCGGCCGACTTGGCGCTGGCATCCGCCACAGCCAATCGCGCTGTCTTACGAAGCTCCAACACGTGCTTATGGGCAATGTGGTTTTTCTACATGGCCTGCAGAAGGAGAGATAGTGATTATGTTAAAATCGAGCAAACAAATTGTGTAAAATGGAAAACAAATAGAGTGGAGCACTTATAAGCACCAATGACTTAGTGGCCGAGCAAATGGCCTTTAGCTCAGTCAAGTGGATGTGGTGCTCCATGTCTGGTGGTAGACATACGTTTTTGGAAAGGTTGAAGGCAAGCGTGTGGTCGTTCTCAGCAACCACCGAGTCTGTGATGGATATAGCACGGTTCTTGTAAGTTATTTTTTGTGCACATTCTAAAGGGCTTGCTTGGTCAAAGTACACGAGCTCAGGGCTCGGTAGCGTGGTTTCAGGAAGCATGGTGTCCTCCTCATTGACCAGGCGTTGCAGCTCGGTCGAAGCAGTTCGTGCACGCTTGCTCAGCCGAGATGTGGAGGCCCTGGCAGTTGGAAGGGCGACCACGGTTTCGCGGTGTTAGCCAGACGACTCTAGCCCGATTTACACTTCACCAAGGGCCTGCTCAGTGATAAGCGCTCGCACAACTCTCTTCTTTGCCATTTCCTGTTCTTCTGTTAGAGGGATCAGGTTGATTTGGGAAAGAGTTGGATCTGGTTCAAGTGATGGTTCAAGAAGAAAGTCAGTCACCCTGGTCTTCCTCGTTTTACTATACCGGTAGGTCGGTTCGAAGTTAAGCAGCTCGGCCCAACCACGATGATGGTATCAGAGCGCGGCACGAAGAGCGTCTTGGTTGGCGTATGGGTAATGTGATTTAAGCTGGTTTAGGTCTGCACAAAAGAAAGATAAGGGTTAGCACGGTGAGTAAGCTAGAACAACAAAGAAAAATTGAACCGGAGTATTCTTACCAGCAGTTTCTTTATTCCAATTTATATTGTAGCCCGGTATCTGCGCTTCCTAGTCTTCAAAATTTCCAGAAACCCAAAGGAAGTCATCGTCATTTAAATCTTTATCCAGCGTGTTTTTTATTATTTTTTCTCAACCTCTTCTTACCCTTAAATAGTACACCCACCCGTCGTCATTTTGGCCGAGCGAATATTGGTGGAATAGCTAGGCCAATTCGAGGTTGAAGCCGAGCCGACGGTTTAGCTCGGCAATGCCATTTATTATTCTATAGGTATTGGTGGAGAGCTGGGTTGGGTACAGTCTTGTCTGCCTGAAGAATTCGCATACGAGGGGTTGAACGGGGAACCAAAGCCCGGCTTCTACGATGGATATCACGGTGAAAGGAACAAAGCCCGGTTTACCCCAAGGTGTGGTGTCTAGCTTGGCTAAAGAGAGATGGACGTCGTTAGGAATTTTGTAGTCTCGGTGAAATTTGGCCATGGCTCCAGGCGAATTCACTAGGAGCCGGTATTTACCCATGTTAACTTATAAAATTGTTAGTATGTTCATAGTGGCCTAGATTGGCGCGATTGAGGCTTTGGTTGGCTCAGTTGAGCAAAGCTGCCTAGGGACAAGGTGCAAAGGTGTGTCTGGCCAACCTAGTCAAGTCTGCAAAGTGAAAATAAAGAAGTGTTATGCTCAGACAACTGGACCGGGCTAAGTAAAAGGGCAATTTAAAAGAAAGCCTAGCTCGGCTGCGAATGGTTGCGGACCATTTCGTAGTTTGGCCATGTGGCAAAGGCCAAACTCATTGTTTTTTAGCACGGGTGGTGATCAGTGCGTCCTAGTTCCATCAGATACAACCTTGAAGGCTGCAAACAGGTTACTAGCTCGATCATAACACGATTTTTGGATCAAAAATCGTGTTTGACATTGATTTGAAATTTGGATTGTGAGTTTTTGGGTGCAAGCATGAGGTTTTTTGGGTGGTGGTATTTTCTTAAATACTCAGTTATGGATACACATGCATATATATAATGAATTAAAAAATGAAAGTGTAGAAATGAGTACAAAAGAACATCAGAAAGAGGTATTGAGCAACTTACGAGTTTTAAGCGTAAGAACAAAACCCAGCTAGCAGGAGAGCAAGTAAAGGGGAAGAGATTGGAGCACAGAAGCAGGAGCAGGTCTCAGAAGTACAAAAGGGAAGAAGATGAACAGTGAGGGTGTGATTCAGAAAATGGGTTTTGAATAGGTATGAAAACGGCGGGACTTTTCAAATGTTTTTTTATAAACATGGGATGACTGTCGCAATTTAAAGAATCAATAGATATGTGCCACGTGTCACAGACATAACATAATGTTGGGTACGTGAAGCCACGTGTTGTGGCAGGTACAGAACTGAAGACCGAGCTAACCCAACTCGGTGGGGTTAAATATTTTAATCTCGGTAGAGTTACTTATTTTAGTTCGGTTGGCTTGGATGTTTTAGCTTGGCTGGTGAAGAATAATCCCAAATCATGCGTTGCAGATGGAAATAAGGGGCAATTGAGAGGGTAATTTATGTTTAAACATGGGCCGAGCTAGGACTAGATGGGAAATAGACCGAGCTATGGGTTGAGGTAATGGCTTACATAACCCGGTCCTTGATCCTGTTTGTTTGGCCAAGGTTGTGTGCCAGTAGCTTGGTCTTGGTGCTCTGAACCGAGATGTAGGTGGAAGAGAACCGAGCTGGATGACGGGACAAGGCAAAACTGAGCTAAGTGAACGCGGTTAAATCTGTTGTAAGGTTTGGTAGGGTTAGCTAGGTTGTTTTGCTTCCTAACCGTGGTAGGATCATCTCACTTGGTTAAGTAGTGAGGATGGTGTAAAAAGATAAGCATTATCTTTTTGATTTCTAGGAGGATTCTACTAAAGAGAGTTGAAGTCCTACTAGGATTGTGTCAGGCGGAAACTATAAAAGCTTATAGCAGGACCTATGGACAGGTATCACAATTTTTACTCTTTAAAACACAGAGTTTTTTGTCTATTGTCTATTTGTTGACTTAGGCATCGGAGAGATATCCGACACACACCGGTCGGCTAGCTCACGTTTGTGTTTTTAGGAAGCAAAACGATAACGTTTGGAGGAGTGCAAACTTGATCAACAGGATTATACGAGAAGATTATTTCGTCCTTGTACATATTACTATTGGATGAAAATGCTTTATTTTGTTTAAAAATCCCTTTTTCGAGGAGTTTTGTTGAATGAGGCATTACTAATTAAGCCGATCAACACATGGATATATAAATCCTGAGGCCTCGTTTGGGAATAGATTTTTTTAAGTAGTTTTTTGGTTAAAATATGATATAAACAAATTAATATGTTTGAAATGATTTTTTAATTTTTTACGATATGATATTTAAAAAGTAGAGAAAAAGAGAATTTTTGACTTTTTGGTATAAGTTGTTGATTTTTTTTTTATTTTTTTAGTGATTTTTTTGACTTTTAAGTGAAAAAGTGATATTATCAAATGAGACCTAAGCAACTCTGATTTTTGTATCTATTAATGATGATGATGTTGGTATTTAACACCCAAAAAAAAGTTAATCTCTAGGGCTAGGGTTAGGATTAAGGTTAGGGTGAGGAAGATTTTCATTATTATTTTTCTCAAAAATTCTCAATGGAAATTCTCAATGGAACAGTAATGGGTTACCCACCATTGGCGACAGACCAAGCACCGTGGCGGCGAAACTCGCAGAAGAGAAACCTAGCACGTTTAACTGCTTGTGAATTTTAGTATTACTAATCTTTGTTGGCGCTTTAACATACTTAGCTATTCAGGGTTCATTCAGGTATCTACCAAAAATTCAAGTGACTTCGATCTCAGTTTCTCCATCCCACATCTCCCAATCATAGTTGTTGGAGAAACTAAACACATATGACACAAGCCCTTGGTCTTGGAGCTTGGATTTTGTTCAAGGGACTGCAAGCTCTTGATTTCTAAACACTACTCTATTTTTTTATTTTTATTTTTTCCCAATTAGTTTGGCAACCTTTTCTACTAGAGCTAAGTTTGACTACTACAAAATAATTATTTTTTTAATCTTTTTTCCATCGGATCACCTCTCTACTTTTCTGCACATATTTTCGTAAAAAAATAAAAAATGTACTTATTTAGATCATCTTAAACAGCCCTTAGATATATGAATAGGTAGATACAGTCTTTTCTTCTTCCATTTTTTTTGAGGAAAAAAAAATTCTTTCTTTTGTTTTTCTTTCGGGTCATCACTTAATTAGGTAATATAATCTTTCAACATTTAATTTTTGTAATGTGGGATTTGATTGATCATAAATCTGATAGTCTAACGAATTGATTAGGGGCCAAGCTTATCAAAAGAAAAAAGCAAAAGACAAAAAGACCAAAGTTTAAGGGTACCAAATGATAGTTTAGCCTTGAAATTATTTATTCAATGGGACCCAAAATGTGCATAGAACACTCCATGAATATTTAGTCAGCAATTGCACAACAGAAAACAACATATCCAAAACCCTTTGGCGGACAGGAAACCAATCGGAGCCCAAAACAGAAGCGAGATATGGTTGAAGTATAAAGCATGTCTAACAAGTCCACACGCAATTAAGGAAAGATTGAAGATTAAAATGTCACCATGTCCCAATCACAGCAAGAGAAACACGAGGCACCCATGTTCAATGCTTTGAGCGGGTGGGAACCCGTAAAAATGTATTACAAACCCTAAATTCATCGCCTGATGAATGTTAACCAGTGTCTAGAAAGAAAGATCACGAGTGCAATTCATCCATTTGGAGGACAGTTTCAGTTTACTGTGTAGGCTGACAAGTAAGTCAAATAAACCAAAAATTCATCGACTGATAAGCATTAACCCACATCATGAGGAAGAAAGATCACCAACTATACAGTTTGACCTTTTGGACAGTTTAATGTAGACGGATATATTTAAATAAAAAACTCATACAATAACAAACAAGAGTAACTCGCAAATCCCATAAAGCGAGAAAAAAAGGATGATAAAACTTGCCTTCTCTCCTAAAAAGAACCTAAAAAAGTTGTTTCTGAAACATCTTAAAACATGCAAACAAGTTGAATAACTAAGATTCATCTCCCGCCACCCACTGAAAATAATGGTTTGGCTCCTAAGACCTAGTTCAATTGCATATTATGGTAATCAAACTTACAATCCCAAGCTTCAAAACTAAACTGTACTGAACTCACATATGACACAAGCCACACAGGACCTTGAAAAGAAAAAGACAACGAGGGCATTCTCTTCACCCAGCTCAAAAGCACTTCCGATGAACAATAGCTGGACCAGATTCATCATATTCATCCTTGGATATCCACATCTGCAACATTTTGAGAGCATAAGCAACGGAACATAACCACAATAAGAACTGAGAAAACATTTAACCATTTATGCTAAGATTCAACCTTATTTTCCATATCCTCATGGCTACCCAACAAGGATATAAGAAAACTTGTCACGCATATACATGTCATACCAAATATATATATAGAGAGAGAGAGAGATTTGTGTTGAAGGCACATAATTTACCTACTGGAATGTGCTGAGAGATGCCAAGATTGAGCCTCCAATCCAGACACTGTACTTTCTCTCAGGAGGTGCCACCACTTTGATCTTCATGCTACTAGGAGCAAGGGCAGTGATTTCCTTGCTCATCCGGTCAGCAATCCCTGGGAACATGGTTAATCCACCACTAAGGACAATGTTTCCATAGAGATCCTTCCTGATATCAACATCACATTTCATGATGGAGTTGTAGGTGGATTCGTGGATTCCAGCAGCTTCCATTCCAATGAGCGATGGCTGGAATAGAACTTCAGGGCAGCGGAATCTCTCTGCTCCGATAGTGATCACTTGCCCATCAGGAAGTTCATAGCTTTTCTCCACTGCAGCTGCTCTTTGCAGTTTCCAACTCCTGCTCGTAATCAAGGGCAACATAAGCAAGTTTCTCTTTCACGTCACGGACAATTTCCCGTTCAGCTGTTGTGGTGAAGGAGTACCCTCGCTCAGTAAGTATCTTCATCAATGAATCTGTTAGATCACGACCAGCGAGGTCCAACCGAAGGATTGCATGTGGGAGGGTATAACCTTCGTAAATTGGCACTGTGTGGCTAACACCATCCCCAGGATCCAAGACAATACCTTTTCAAATATAACAAATATCCAGTTAATGAGCAAGCCATCGTGCGTAGAAGATTAGCATAGCACCCCCCAAAACAAAAGACATAATCCAGGCATGTCCTTCAGACAGATATCTCCTGTTTATGTAGGTAATTCAAACCCACGAAGCAATGGCTATGTTTGTAGTACTTATTTCCAACTTATTTTAGCTTTTAGCTTAATTTAAGTTATTTTGATGTGTTTGGTTTCACTTAACAATACAGTTTATAATTTTTTATAAGTCAAAAATCAATTTATTCGTTGAGTGGGGGAGGAGAAGCTTAATTTATAAGTCAAAAATCAATTTATGTTCACAATTATAAGGTATAAACTGTTAGGTTATAAGTTATAATCACTCTTTCACAACTCTACCGAACGGAGCCAATACATATAAAAGGTCACATGTCCATAAACATTGACCTGACCCAAACAGTGTCGTCTATCTGGACCTACTGTGTGGACCCCAAATCTCCCGTCAGTACAATTACTATAATTTATTGCAAAGAGGGCTATTTTTTTTGTTTTATTTTATTTTTTTCAACTAGTACAATGAGGGCTATTGGCAAAGTAAATCTGGCTGCTTTCGTAAAAAATGTACACTTGTATTTAAGGCTGCTTTGGCAAATGTATTTTTATAAGCTTATATATCTATATTTTAAAATTTAATTATTATTAAAAAGTTGATATATTTGGCAATATCAAAAAAAATATTTATATTATTGAGAACTCACATTGGGTACAAAGGCAATATATTTACATTTTGAGTAAATTGACAAGTAATTTTTTTTTTTCACCCATACATTCTATCTTCAAGATCTTCAAGATCTGTTGTTGAGAGTTGATTGTAAAAATCGTCCTATTATCTGGTTCATTCTCCCATTGGTTACCTTCTTCTTTCAATATTGGTGAATCATGAGAGATACTATGCTGGCAGTTGGGGTACCGGCTTTCATCTATAAATATTTTTTTGCTGAAAGGAAAACCTAAAATGGCTAAATTGCAGTATATCTTCTGATTTCTATCTTCGCAGATGAGATTACCATAGCTTCCATTATATGCTAATAAAGGATTATTAGCAAATTTCCTCCATTTATTTAGCTGATCTTTGAGTGAAAATTTTCTACATGGCCAAGGTCTCCGATTGAGAAGTATCCTGAAAATGTCGAAGTTCCTCAAAGGTACATTTTATGCTTAGGTGGAATGCACCTTATTCCTTTCCATTCTGGTAGTTTGCTATCAATTAATAATTTTACAAACGGGTGATGCTCTTCCATTACACAAAGTACTGAATGAGCAAGTTTATTTTCAAAATTATTTGTTTGATCTGGATCTGAAAAAATTATTCTAGAAACAAAGCCGTAATCTAACAATTGTGCGGCTGTTAGATGACGCGTTTTGCCTTTAATCTCTATCTCTAGTGGCTTAAAAGTTGCTAGATAGCAAAAGCAGATGTTGAAATCTAGATTACACTGACATCTTTCAAAATATTCTAGCCTATCTATACATCTTTCTTCTTATAAACAGGGTTGTTCTTCATCCTCATAAAGATAAGTCCATTGATATGCCATACCAAGGCACTGAACTCCTACTATGGAGAGGTCTTGAAGAAACTGTTGCATAGTGACTAACTCACTATTTATGCTACCTTCGGCTAAGGTATATATATAAGGTCTAAGGTCTTCTATTTCTCGACTTTTCTTACAAAATGATTGAATGATAGAATGGCTGAAGAAATACATTCTAGCACTCAATTGTTCAAATTCCTCACTGGTAAGTTGTTTGATTTCTAGGTCAGGAAAGGGAGTTGGTGCTTTTTCTGGAGTTAGTTTTTTACGCTGGATGGTTAGGGTTCGAATGGTTGCCCTCAATTGTTTTTCCTCGTCTCGAAGCTAGTCTAGCTCTTCACTGATCTTTTTGCCTTTATCCATAATTTTCTTGAAATTTCTGGTAAGTCCTTTACAATGTCTGCACATTTTGAGAGGATTTTGAGAATCTGGCCGAGGGTTAGTACTACTGCTTCCTGTTATCTGGCAAACTGAAACTCCACTAGTAGCAAGAATAGTTGACTGCATCTTGCTCAATGTGTTCAGATAATTTTTAGCTATTTCGCTAATAAAGTATCTGGTTCCTATTTGTCTGCAGGCATATGTACTGGCTGACTCAAAATCATAAAATCTTTTAAACTGAGGTACGAGAATTTTTTCAACAAAAGGTTCAACTTCTACCTAGTCATGGTAAATACCAAGCTTGGTTCCTTTTGCTACTACATAGAAGGAAAAGCTCTTAGATAAAGGTTTATTCTGGATTTTTGAAAAATATATACTGAGAGAGTTTAAGGCTGACAAACATTTGGCTAGGTGATTGATATTGTTCCAAAGGTTATCTAAAAGACACCGTTGAACTGGGTCTAGCTCGATTCCTGTTAATGGTTTGAATTTGTTTTTGCCTTCATAAATGGGAAGAGCAAATCTCCCAAAATTCATTGTTTTGTTGTTCTCCATTATCTGCACAAAAATTAAACTGGTTATTTTCTTTTTCTAAATAAATTTTCCTACTTAGCCAATCTGTTAATTTATTATCACTCCATTTAATATGTTCAAATTCTATTTTATATCCTTATCCTACTATACAATCTAAAATTTTTGCCCATCTTCTACTACTAAGTTTACGCTTATTGAGTTTATTATGAAATCTAATTATAGTCTCACAGTCTGTTCTAATTGTAAAGGACTTGTGTAAAAATAATCTAAATTTGTTTATTGTATATACTATGCCTAATATTTTAAAATCTAAGCTGGTCATGGTTGTATCTTTTTCTTTAAATTTTTCAAAACTATATCTACAAATACGCTCTTTATTTTTACTATCATACTTGCTAGGTTTAGCTAATAGTATTGTTCCCCATTCTAATTGGCTTGCATCTATTTCTACGACTATATATTCTAATTCTAAGGGAAATTGCCGACATTTATTTTGAAGAGCCCATATAACATAGAGAGCCAGATGGACAAAAAACACGAGACGTCTATGCAACTAATTTATATCAACAGGCAAACCCCATAAGATATCAAACTCAAACCACATTAAGCCTTGGCCAACAGAGAAGAAAAAAAAAAAAAAAAAATGCAGCAAACAGATTCACATCCGCAACTATTTATTATGAAGGGAAACACAAACCTCAAGGCTGTACTGAAAAATAGTGGCACTCCAATAACATCAAAACAGTTGATCATTGCTTTATCAATTCCACATAACAGTTGATAACGCAGGTTTGCATATATGCCAAGGAAAGCCCCGTAACCAAGTGCATTATTATTCACAGTAGGAATTGTCACAGATAACCTGCCAGATAAAGTAATCATTGCCGAAATTTAATTTGGGAAAATTGATTTAAGACAAAAAGGGCATTGATTGAATGGAAAAGATATTCAAGAACATTAGAAACATTATTAATGAAACAAATAATAAAAGGGAAAAAAAATCCAGAGAACATTGTATACCTTCCCTCCTTTTTACTAGCACATAGATTTGACAAAGCACCTTGCACTGCACCGGCACTAAATCCAACCATACACAACTCTGCAGCCTTGTAGAGAAAAGAATGGATTCTCTTTTGCAAGTCAAACTGTCTAAGTGGATAGCTCATTTCAAACATATTGTTTGGAAGTTTTTGCAATGTATTTTGCAAATCAAATCGGAATGTGCTTCCATATGAACTGCAAGGAGAAAGCAACCACACAACAACAGCATTGCATGCAGTTATTGTGAGAACATTAACAAGTGCAAGATCCCATTCCTGCTTAATCCCTACCATAACCGTAAAGCAAACATTTATTATTAAGTCAATATATCCAAATGAGCACATCATGAGGAGTTTTACAATTTTTTTAAAGTTAGAAAAAAATAACCACCTCTCCTTGCGATTTTTCAATTCCAACCAAACAGAGAAGCCAACTGTGGCAGCCTGCTCCAGAAGCAGCCTGTATAAAAATGCAGGATCTGCAATCATCCTATGCAAACAAAGATGAATAGCAAAAAGAATTACTCAATTGCTAATAGAGCATATAATGTGCACTGAAGCAATTTAGCATTTGATAGCTAAAATTACAGACAAAAGAATCATAACATATATAAAGATTTCATTATTTTTTTCGATTAGTAAAGACTTACAAGAAAATCAAGGGAGTGCAACCCATATACACTATAAAAGAAGTAAAACAAAACAACTATGTCTCCTATACATAAGCTCTTTACTAAAAGGCATCACTAGAGGAAAGCTGGAGGGTACATGGCAATCTGGTGGTACCCTCTGTATGCATCCAAAAAACTCATCCTTTCATGTCTTGAAGTGGCGTCTACCAGTTGGTCGATTTTGGGCAAAGGAAAGCTGTCTTTGGGGCAAGCTTTGTTGAGGCTAGTAAAGTCTACACAAACCCTCCATTTGCCATTCTTCTTTTTTACTACTACTGTGTTGGACAGCCATGTTGGATACTGAACTTCTCGGATGGCCCTGGCCTCCAGGAGTCTGTCTACCTCTTCTTCTACTGCTTCGACGTGCATCAACGTCGGTCTTCTGGCTCGTTGAATCATAGGTTTTGCCGATCTGTCGACATTCAGTTTGTGGCAAGTGACCTCGGGGTCAATGCCTGGCATTTCATAAGGTGTCCAGGCGAACGCCTCTATGTTTGCCCTTAAAAAATCTTCCAGTTCTTTCTCTTCTTCTCTAGCTAAGCCTGAGCCGAGAAGAAAGAAACGCTCTTCGTCGTCCTCTTGGACGAAAACTTTTTTTAGCGCCTCTTCGCTCTTTTCGGCTGGTTCCTTCCCGACGTCTTCTAGGACCTCCATGTCCTCATCTTCAACTTCTGCTTTCCTTGGCTCCCGTATACTACAGGTGGATTTCATTGCTGTCATGGAGCAATTTTTTGCTTGCAGTTGATCCCCTCTGACTTCTTCAATCCCATGCTCTGTTGGGAACCGCAGTAGTTGATGCAACGTTGAGGGAACTGCCCCCATTGCATGCAACCACGGCCTTCCCAAGATGATGTTGTATGGTGAGGGCGTGTCAATTTCCAGAAATTCCGTTTGGATCTTCTTAGTGCCGGCTTGCACCTCCAAGCTTGTTGCGCCCAGTGGCCATGTCGGCGTTCCATTAAAGCCGACCATCGGGCCGCTGGATTGTTCTAAGTCATCAGGGTGAAGGCCCAACTCCTTGTAACATCTGACATACATGATGTCACAGGAGCTTCCTTGATCTATTAGGATGCGTTTCACTTGGCACTCCCCAACCTGGAGGGATACTACCAAGGCATCATTATGCGGATGTTGGACCAATTCTAGGTCGGCTTCAGTAAAGGCTATCATCGGCCCTTGGCATTCTTCTGACCGATGTCTCTTCTCCCCGACTTGGTAGATATGCTGTAAATGTCTTACCCTCTGGGTTTCTCCTCTGACTTCGTTTTCGTTGACCCTTGAGTGGATCACATTAACTACCCTCGGTCCTCCTGCTTGTGGTAGTTGTGCTGGGGGAGGCGGTGCTGCTGGTGCTTGAGGCAACCTTGCCTGTTCTTCCCTTGTCCTGGCCTCATCGACCAGGTCCCTCAGAAGGCCTTGTCTTACCAGGTCCTCCAAGTGTGCTTTCAAGGCTCTGCAACCTTGAGTTGGGTGTCCTTCTTCATTGTGGTAGGCACAACGTCTACCAACGTTCCTTCCCATGAATTCCCCTGGTGCTCTTGCCGGAGCCCTGAAATAAGGTTGATTTCGAATCTGATCAAAGACTTTATGGATTGGGATCCGGAATACCGTTGTTACCGCCTGTTTATTTCTCAACTCTGTTTCTTGTTTGGTCGGCCCATTGTTGCCTCGGCTTCGCTTCGGCGAGCCGTTTCCCTTTTCTTGCTTTATCTCTTTGTTTCCCGATGTATCTTCTTCGGCTCTGGCATACTTCTCGATTCTTGCCATGAGTTCTTCCATGCTTTTTGGCAATGTTTTTGCCAAAGACTTCCGTAGCGGGCAGTCATCTTTCAGGCCGTTCTTGAAAGACACGATCGCTACCTCTTGGTTGCATTCGGGTATTCGGTTGAACACCTCGTAGTACCTCTTCGCATATGCCCTAAGGCCTTCTTCCTTGGTGATTCTTAGAGCCATCAAAGCATCAACCCTCAGGGGTTGCAGCTTGTTGGTCACGAACCTGGCCACAAACATCTCGGCCAGGCCTTCCCATGTCTTTATGCTTCCCTTTGGTAATTTATGGAACCAATCAGATGCAATTTCCCTAAAGGATGAGAGGAATACTTTGCAGAGCAACGGCTCGTTCCCGCTATATAACGCCATTGAATTCAGGTATAGTCCAACATGAAAGTTTGGGTCTGACTTACCATCATAAATTTGAAACCTCGGCATACTGAACCTCTTTGGTGGTTCGAATTTGTCCAGTTCCACCGAGAAGGCTGTCTTTGGTTTTACTGGGGAGTTTACCTCGGCTTCAACATTTTGCTGCCTCCTTTTTAGGTAGTCCCTCAGGTCTTCTTTACTCCTCCCTGGAGCTTGGCTGTCTATGGATTTTAGTCTTTTTGGTACGCTGCTTTCGGCCTCATGGTGGGCCCGTTTGGATCTTTCTCCATAGGTTGTGTCAAAGCAGAGTGCTTGCCTTTGAACATGCCGATGTTCTTTGGATTCTGGATTTTTCATGTGGTGCGTCCTTCGGGACTCCTCTTGCCTCGGCTCTTCTCGTCCGACTTCCCTGGAAGGCCGGTGAGAATGCCTTCCGCTCCTGGTATGCTGAGGGACGTCGGGGATTGTTTTTCTTCCACCCTTCTGGGCGTTGGTTGCTGGCATCGGCGTATCTTGCAGCGGGTATGGTGGCTGCATAACATTATTCTGCATCATGAAGTTGACGACTGACTGAAGGTCTGCCAACTTGTTCGCCAATTCTTTTACTTCCTCATCCCTCCGTAGGCATCTGTCCCTCCATACCTGGAGGTTATCTTCATTGTAGTACTTTCCTTGGTCTGTCCTTTTTGACGTGTCGCCTTCCTGGATGACGTCTTTCTCTCTGTGACCCTGGTCACTGGCTTCTGTATTGTGGTTGTCTCCTTCAATGTCAAGGTCAATTGGTCTGCCACTCCCAGTGGGAGCGTTATCCCCAATATTTTCCTGCTGTCTGTTACTGGCCATCTATTCTTCCTTCGTTCCCACAGACGGCGCCAAATTGTGTGGGTGAAAATCTGACCACACTGTCTACTTAGTGATCAACTGGAGAGCACAGGCAGAATAGATGGGTTCAGCAACCTGAAACAGAAAGAAAAGGCTCCGGCGGTGGTTCTTCCACCCGGGGGCACTCCGACAATCAAGTCAGTATATCTCTCAAAGACAATCAAGTGCAAAACTTAATACTCAAAACATAAATTGCGTACCTTAGACCCACGGGGGTGCCTCTCTTTTATAATATACTAAATCCAAGTCCCACTAGAAGTATGACTTCTATGAACTCCAATTTAGTGCTTACTTTGGACTCTTTAAGAGATAAAGATAAACACCCTAAGAGCTTTATCCTTATCTTGGTTAAGTCCCCTCTTTGTCTTAGGACTCTTGTCCCTTATCTGCCTATCTCGGATTCCGATATCTTCGGGGATAACCTCGGCAACTCCGAGATCATCTCGGCTTAACTACCACGACACGTGGCACCTCGGCTGACACGTCGGCGTCACCACGCCACGTGTTGGTATTCAGAAAATATATCCCCACAAATACTTATGATGGTTCATTTTACACTTTTCTTAATATTTCTCCTCCACGTAATAGAAACAAAGAACCAAAAGTGAATTTTTTTACTATCAATATATACCATCTAAAGTTTGAATCTAAGTAGCCAATCAATTCAAGATTATCAGACTTCATAAATGTGAGCAAATAATCTTTTATTCTTTATGATTACCTTATCACTTCATTATTTTAGCATTAAGTTTCTTACAATAAATATATAAAGAATCGTTTCCATTCCAATTGATTTTATAAATTTTTTGCATAAGACTGGATTTATTTCCTTTCAGAATATAGATAACTTTATGTGAATATTTCTTCATTTTGAATCTGTATAGAACTTTTAATATATACCTTCTGAGGCAATCTCAACAATTCATGTAATTTTTTCAGAAATATTTCAATTTCTATCACATAGATTGTCTTACTAATATATTTCATTTCGAAGCTCTTAAAGAGAAATTTCTTAACTCGTGCAATAAATCACGTATATTATTGATAAGCAAAATATCATCAACATACAAAATCGTAAATATAAACTCGCTCCCACTGATCTTTGGATATGTACACTAATCAAAAATATTTTCTTTAAATCCAAAGGAAAAATAGTATCATAAAACTTAAGATACAATTTTTAGAAAGCTTGTTTAAGTCCACAAATTAATTTTTTAAGTTTGCAAGTCACATTTTCATTTTTCTCAATAGAGAAACCTTTGAGTTGATCTACACAAATTCTTCATCTAAACTCTCTTTTAGAAAACTAATTTTCACATATACACAAATCAATATCATAATGAGTTACTAATGTCATAATGATTCTAAATCAGTCCTTTAAGATACAAGTGACAAAAAAAACATCTCATTGTAATCAATGTTTACTTTATGAGTAAAATCTTTGGCCACATATCTAGTATTATATCATTTTATATTGCCCTTAGAACAATAAATATTTCTGTATCCTTAGGCAATTCAATGAAATCCCAAATTTCATTCTAGTCTATTGATTTCAACTCATCATTCATGACATCAATTCCTTTAGTAGAATCAATACTTTCTATGGCTTGTGACAATAAAACCAGGTCTTTACTTATCCCAATATTATAATAAGATTGTTATAGATATACCACATAATCATTCGAAATGATAAATCTATTTACCTTATGAGATCTTCTTAATATTATTTTTTGTGTTTCTTCTACAACTTTTCATTGGTGATAATTACAGTATGGAATAATTGATTATTCATTTGTTGTTCCAAGACATTAAGTTGTTTAACAACTATAGGAACAACAATTTCCTTCAAATTATGGATAATGATACTTGTATCCAAACTTATTGAATAATCACATTTCATAATTTATCACTCCTACTGATTTCACCATTCTCATTAAATTTGATATTATCGGTTTCTGTAATTCTTGTACTATGGCCAATATAGTAAAACTAATACCCTTTGAATTTTCAAGATAATCAACAAAATAACCACTGATTATTCTGAAATCCAATTTCTTTTTATGTGGATCAATAATTCTAATTTTTGTAGACAACCCCAAACATGCAGGTGTCTTAGTTCAGTTTCCTTCCTGTTCACAATTCAAAATGAATGTTTGGAACTGCCTTACTAGGAACCAGAGTATAATAATATTTCTCAGCTACATCATTCTGCTGAGGCATTCACAAATATTATGTCTTTCATAGAGTTTAGCAAATAGACTTGTACTTTACACTATCTTTATATTTTCACATTTTTATTTAATTTCCTTTCTTCCTTGATAATGTATACCTCAATGATATCAATTTGCTAGAGATCTTTTACGCAATAAATAAACAAAATCATGAAGTGAAAATTCATCTATAAAAATATTTTTTCGCGCCCCCTTTTAAAAGGTTCAAAAGAAAACCCTACAGTTCGAACTCTGGCAGTTCTGAATCTAATCTCATACGTGCAATGTAAAATTGATAAACACCAAAGAATCCAAATCCGGCAAACCTTTTGGAAAATCTATTTGTGAATAAAAAATGTCAAAATTGGACTGGTTTACCAGATACAGAGTCGCTATCTAAATATTTTATTTTGAAGAAATTTACGAAACCTATGACTCGTGCCAAAGGCCACGTGTCCGTCATCACCAAAGTTGCCTCGGCTCGGGAACTTGGGTACGAAAGGGGAAGGTCATGAATTGAGCACCCCCACTCGCCCGATCAAAGATCGGCCTCTACTAATCATAATATGATTTTTATGAACATTATGTACTCTTATTCCGGTTATGAGGCTAGCTTTACTATGTGATACGCACAAGTAAGTATAGACTAATTTACTCGATTTGGAACGATTCAAGTTCATGTTTGTTTTTGATAAAAGGGTTTGAATTTGCCACCTCGAGTGGGCTTAAAGTTTGCGAATTTTCCACTCAACAAAGTCGGCTTAAAAACTATAAATTTGCCACTAGGCATAGTGGGCTTAAAATTTACATTCGTTGAATCGTTCCAATTCAAACAACAAGCCTTCATCCACAGGCATTCAAGTAGTTTAGCAAGTAAGCATTTAGCCTTATGACAAGCATGCTAGTCATGGCAATCACTCATATTCATGTAAGTATGCTAAAGCACTAAAAACTCACATAGCACTCCAAACCAAAAAGCTATAAGTTAGAAAAATATGCATGATTCCTATCTATGCAAAATGACTAATGCAACGCATGTGAAGAATGCAACTAATAGGCTCAGCTACTAATATGGCATATGATTCAATTAAATAACATGCGATTAAACACGTATTCTGTTACGCCCTAAAATTTGGACAATTAAATATTAAATTAGGACTAAACCCCAATCAATATTCCATCATCCAAATCCTAGGGGTGAAACAAAAAAACTAAACGCAAACCAAACCATCCATAATAAATTCATAACTAACCAATACCTCAAACATTAAAGTAACAATACGTAATCAAAGTAACTTAAATAATGTACGATTACAAATCATGCCAAAATATCTCAATACTAAGGTTATAAAAAAAATACATAAACTACTAACAACCATAAGCTCACGAAAAACAAAAAAAGTTCAAACGGCATGTCCTACGATCATAGCTATTTCTTGTCACCACCATAGCCTCAACTAATCCTGCAAAGGGAGCTCGACTGCGATCAAACAGAACGCACCCGAGTTGCCAAGAGACAAAACGGTTAGTATACAGGTATACTAGTATGATTACAAGATTTAACACCCACGTGTCCACCAGACATAAAAAAATAAAAAAATAAAACATTTAATTCTTGTTACGGGACAAGACAAGTAGTTCCATCCGCACCAAGACGAATAGGTAGTTTCTTGAGATACGATGGCATTTAGTTTCTTGCCCGTACACCACGGAATATAAATTGAACATTAAATAAACAAAATAGAAATACAAATATGGTGGGTCAGCCCTGCATAAAAAGTTAGTAAGACTCACCATCCTGCAAAATAAAGTTAGTATAATTTAATCTTAAGTAGCTTGCTAAAGAAATATAAAAATATACCGTTTCATGCTTAAATAATTCGAATTGACCAAAACTCAAAGAACAAAAGTTGTACAGAATCAAATTTTCTAAAAGACTAAGCAGACGAATTTGGTAGAAACTGAACAGGTTAAGAAACAAACTTGATATAAAAATCTAGACAGAATTCAATAAAAAAAATCTGAAGCTGAAAACAAACAAAAAATGCTCTAAGATGATTTTTTTTCAAAAAAGTTCAAAACACAAAAAGTGTGCAGAATAATATTTTACTTCAATTTACACGAAACCAATAAAAATGAGCTCGTTTCGTGGGTTAAAACAACCTATAAAATCTGCATTACCAAAATAAATCAAACCGACAATAACCAAGGTCATCCAATTATAAGTTCTAATCGATCTTTTTAATAAAAAGGTAAAACACAAAAGTTGTCCAAAATCACGTATACATGCCTCTACTCAAATTTCATAATTTATTGAGGTCAATTACTACTTTTCAATATGTACAAATCAATAAACTCATAATTAAATTCTTTGTACCTTAACTCTAACACTTCGGCCCTCCACTTCCGGCTTACACATATATCCCATGCGCCTCCCGTATACCTAACACCGCTCCGAAGCCAAACTTGCACGGGGATATCGTCCCGAGTTTGACTCACACCCTTCGAATGGTTAGTATATACGTACGCGAGTAAATCAAAGCACTCGTCTACACATGAGAACGAGCCAACAATATATATATACACAACATCTTACTCATGAAAACAACATAACAATGCCAAGCCTAAGGCATTCAAATAAATCTCATAATCCTCACTTTTTTTTTTATACACTCTTTCTCACCATCACTCAAATAAAACAATAATCCATGAAGTTATGGTAGAGTATAAGGAATTTATCTATGGGTTCCTAATTAATTTTAATTTCATATATTTGGGAATGTGATTATAATCATAAAATAAATACATATAAAAACCATAAACATTACATATACATCTAACCAAATAATGAAATCAATCCATCATCTACATGCAAATACAAAATCAAACCAACATCAAATAAATAAAAATAAATAAATACAAACAACAAATCAATCCATCATCTAACCAATATCTATGGATTTTAAGTTTATTCCAATTTCATATAATTATGAGTGTGATTAAAACCATAAAATAAATCCATATAAAAACCCTAAACATGGCATACACAACTAATCAAAATAATTAAAATTAATCAATAAACTAATAACCCTAAACGTTGTATACACAACTAAACAAAATAATTAAAATCACTCAATCAATCATCTAAAAATCTTAAACCTTACATACACAACTGATCAAAATAATTAAAATCGATCAATCAACTAAAAACCCTAAACTTGATATACACAACTAAACAAAATAATTAAAATCAATCAATCATCTAAGAACTTTAAACTTTACATACATCACTAATTAAAATAATTAAAATCAATTAATCATCTAAGAATCCTAAACTTTACAAACACCATTAACCAAAATAATTAAAATCAATCTATCATCTTTATGTAAATACAAAATCAAACTAACATTAAATAAATATAAATAAATAAATAAAAATAACGAATTAAACATAAATTAAAAGGAGTGAATTTTATACTTACAATATTTTTTTAAAGATCAAAAAAATATTTAAAAGATTAATAGAGCCACTAATCATTTAACCTAATTGATTATTATATAATATAACACCCTTTTGTTTGTTTTTCTTTTTTTATATAATATTATATTATACAAATACAATGTATATAAATATATTATATATGATCAACACATATATATATATACATATATATATAACACCTTTTATATACATATATAAAATATATATAAATATTTAGATTAATTATATATAATTAACTAACATATTAAATTAATTAAGTATCACATTAAATTAATTAAATAACACATTAAATTATCATGTAACCACACAATTAATAAAAACAAAAATAAAATAAAGTAATAATATTAAATAATGACTTACGAAAAATCAAGGTAGCTACATATTCAAATAATTATTAAAATAACAATGCAGTTTGAATGATGCGCCGAGCCTTGGTACATTCAAGACAAATGAATATGTGTAAGCATAAGGTATGCTAATTGAAAAATGACCCTAATCTAATCATAAAAAACGATTAAATAAAAGAGAGAAAGACGCGAGGTTGGAAGACATACACGTTATTACATTTTGCTCTCACGAAAGAGAGTCCGAATGAATAAAGCAAAGCTAACTAGCAACTAATTACGGCTAAGCTAATTAAGCTAACTATTACAAACTAAGTGAAATAAATAGTTAAACTAATTAACTAATTATTACAACACTTTTAATTTAACTAACTAGTAAGCTTACTAATTAAGTTACAACACAAATGCAAGCAAACTAAGTAATTAAAGTATATAATTACGCTGCCACTACTCCGCTTCAAGAAATAGAAGATGCACATGCTCGGATACCACCCGAAAAGGCCTCCGTTTTGTTCTCGAAAGCCTCGTTTTGCAGAGTTGAATACTTCCAGAACCATTTTGCTCCACCTTACCAACATTCTACTGAAATCTGCATCAGTGGCCAGCCGGTCATTGGTAAAGACTGCCCGCTATTAAAGTGGCCTGCTGGCCATCTATGGTGCTCTGCCTGCCATAGATGGTGGCCTGCCAGCCACTAATGCACTGATTCAACTTGCTGCAACAGAGAACAAATAGAGCAAAAAGAGGGTATTCCCACAAATTGTTTGCACAACTCACCCCTCATTTTCATGAACAAATCCAAAGAGTTGTGAACTTAAGCCACAAACCACTAACTCAAGCAATTTCATTGCATAATGGCTTGTGATTCAAGAGTTGCAAATTCAATAAATGCAAAATGAGACACAAACCTCCTCATTTTCATAAAAGATCAAGAGAAGAAATTGACCTTGGAGAATTGGATCATTTTATCACTAACAACTATGAAATGATCCAAGTTTCATGTGTTCAATTAACGTCCGATTGAATACATCAAAAACACAACCAAATTCTTATCTTGGCTCACTTTTAGTTCCAAGTTTTAACTATTCATTTTAACTTTACCAACCATTCCTTAATCCAATTAAGTCCAAACAGTGAGTTGAAGTCTTATAAAGGGAAGGAAGCGTCAAACAAGGAGTAGTTTAAAGCGTGAGAAAAGTTTCATGCCTTTGGTAATGAACCCTCAAAAGAGGATTAAACCGTTAAGTATGGGCCTCAATCTTAAGCTTAAAGAATCCTAAGTTTAAAATAACCCTCCAAGCAAATTTAAAAAGTTGAGAAATAAGGGAAGTTGCAGAGCTTTAGGTGCTGAAATGAAGTGCAAAACAACACCAAAACATGCAATCAACTCAAACAAGGAGTGTCTAATGGCCTAAAACACCGAGCTTATGAGGATCTTTACACTATAACCATGGAAAACAAGGCCTAACTGACCCAAACAGCCCAAAAGAGAGCTAAAGCAGTCTAAAACAAAGGCAAAAACATGTTGAAATATAGCTACAAAAAGCTAGAAAATCATGCTAACATATAGAACTAACTAGACTAGCAAACAAGACACAAGGAAGAGAGGCTAACCCCTCCAATTTTGGACTTCAAAACATGTTTTTTGCCACTAAAAATACTCTGAAATTTAGTAGTTAAAAGTCCAAAAAAAGTTGGTTTAAAAGTAGAAAACAAAAGTGCAAAAGCCTTTCAAACAAGAAAGAAAGAAGGGTGAAGCACCCCCTAACTTAAAATGGTCTCACACCATCACTTTTAGTCCACCAAAACAAGTTTTTTTCACAATTCAACAGCAGCCCAAAAACAGTGGGAAAATATAGCAAAATGAGTATGCAAAACAAAATATACAAGACAAGTGCTATACCTCTTCAAAGGAAAAGTAATTTTGGGCAATGAACCAAACAAATGCCACCTTCTAAAGCTCAAACCAAGCCCAAGAAACACGTCTGCTCAGAGATTAGGGGATTTGGTTAAGGGTGTATTGGCAAGAGTGTGGGAATTGTAGACAAATGTGTAGGAAATTTGTAGAGAGAAAGTAAAATTTTGAGTCTAAAATTTTTTAACCTCAAAACATGAGAGAGGGGTCCCTATATATAGAAAACATGAATTCTATACAAGGAGATCCATCCCTCCACGTGTGGACAGATGCAAGCATCTGTGCAAACAGCTGGCACGGCTGGTATAAAATATCTACAGAAAACACTTGTGGCTGATCGGCCATCAGTGATGGCCGGCAAGGCACATCAATGGCCGGCAGAGAAGAAGTGATGGCCAGTAGCCTCCAAGGATGGCCGACAGGCCACTAGAGATTGCAGGACAGAAAGACCAACGCATGGTCCAAAAATGAGACAAAATGGATGCAGGGTTTGAAAGGCTCAAAGTTGTGGCATTCCGCTGAAGACTTCGAGCGCTTGGCGAGCAAACAGACTCATCATCGGATGTACTTGCAAGAACATCTAAGTCTTGAAAGGCCGTCAAAAATGAGGTATCTACAGTTGCCCATCTTTGACAAAACACGGAGTTATGAAATGACGTGAGTGAATGTCAAAGCCCAAAGACGACCCATTTTGACAAGGCCATAAGACTTAGACAAACAATCAAGACAGAAAACAAAATGGTTGCGCCCATAGGCTACCTATGTATCCCTTTGCAAGGAATCAAACTAGCGTAATTCTGGGGCAAAATGCAAATGATATGCATGATGCAATAACATAATTTATGATCATGCAATGAGGCTATGCAATGAAACATTTGAATGCAAATCCTATGCAAAGAAATGCCACAGTTAAACAAACTAAAACAAGGCACAACAATTCCAAATAGGAAAAGAAAACTATGCGCCACGTACGAGAAACACAAGCCCAAACTACATTTCATGTAGAAAGGATGTAAGAAAATTAAGGCTTAACTACGCGATGCGCAGGAAAGGCGAAGGGCGACGTAACCGTCGAGCACACCTGAGGTCTCAACCGAGATTTTAATGCGTTGCACGTGGAAGAAGAAAAAGGATGGTGTAAACACCGGGCGTACCCAGATGTTTTTAATTGATGCAAACAACCCTAACCCGTTTCACGCGAGAGGTGAAGAGGTGGTGTGAACCCCGGGACGCAGCTGAATGTTTTTAACTGAATGGGCGGTGTGAACACACCGCCGTACCCGAATGTTTTTAACCGAAGGGGTGGTGTGAACACCAGGATCCACCCTAATGTTTTTAACCGAAGGGGGTTGTGTGAACACCGGGATGCATCCGAATGTTTTTAACCGAGAGAGGGTTAGTGTGAACACCAGGACGCACTCGAATATTTTTAACCGAGAGGGGTGGTGTGAACACCGGGACACACCCGAATGTTTTTAACCGAAAGGGGTTGGTGTGAACACCGGGACGCACCCGAGAGGGGTGGTGTGAACACCGAGATGCACCCGAATGTTTTTAACTGAGAGGGGTTCTAACACGTCTCACGCGAGAGGAGGAAGGGGTAAAAGGATGCAATTCAAAGGGCACGAACGATTTATCCTAGGCTCCTTTGAATGAACCGTACATACAATATCGTGCATGTGTAGGAAAGAGACTTAACAAGTGCGATACAGTACGAATGCATGTTCTATGCAATACAAACAATTGAGATACAATGTTAATGGCATGTTCTATGCGAAAAACAAAAGCATAAGCATATTCTATGCATAATTTATAACAGGAGCATATTCTATGCGTAAAAGAAGATGTAGATTCCATGTATGATTCAAGAGCGAATGCAAGACACGCAGGCAATTCCCGTGAGATGCATATCTTACAACAACACATATGAAATGCATATTCTATGCCACAAAGTGAAGTGCATGTTCTATACAATAACGAATAAGAAATGCAAGTTCTATACAAGATACCAAAGCATGATTTGACAAAAACAAACTCAGTAGCAACTTCCAATTCACCTTTCGACAGAATTACAACGTATTTAAAGGATACACTTCATTCATGTTGACAAGTGACGAACATCGCGTACCGAAAACACCGTTTTGAGCTTCCGTAGAGACATTCTGAACTCGACAGTAAACTACACCTTCAATTCTTGAAAACCAAAGATACAAAACTTTATCAAGAACCCAAAGGAAGTTGCTGGTCATAAGAGAAGGCCGCTGGCAAGGTGCCGGCTACTAATGTGCCTTGCCAGCCATCGATGGCAGATCGAGGGCAAACTTGGCTTTTCGGTTTGCGTATTTAAAAATGAGCCACTGTGGCTCATTTCCTCACTCACCCAAGTCCGAAATCTTTATCTCTCTCTCTTTAGACACTCATTCTCTCTAGATTTGCTCTTTCTTTGCATTTTTCAACACCCCACGCGAAGTTGATTCACTAAAATCTCTTTATTTCCTTCACTTTGAACGATTGAAACTTGATTTCGGTGCTTCCCTTCTCACTTCCACCATTCTAGGCTCATGCCCGTCGAGTTTCTCTCGAGTTTTGTGCACTTTTCTCGGCTTTGACTTTTTCCTCCATTTTCTCTCTCCTAGGGTTTGACTTTTTCCAAGTTTACTCTTTTTCTTCATTTTTCTTCACTTTTCACCTATCTCGCTCCTATTTTCATATGGTAGACGAGATTTCTCATGACGGGGATCCTCCCGAGATTCCCCTAGTTGTTCTACCTGTGCCGGAGGTAGAGGAGTCGATAACTGATCTTGAGGCTAACCTGGAGGCGAAGTTCGAGCCCAAGGCCGAGCCAAAGCCGCTACCATTGAGGGTATGGCCTTTCGATCTAGCGAGATATCACCTACAAACACACATACTGCCCACTTCCAGAGGCGTCAGACGCTTCACTGAGTTTGTCCGCAGTGCACCGAAGGACCTTTTGCTGAGGGAGCCAGATTCTCACTTATCGGCCATTGCCGTTGAGGTATGACCTCTATTTTTCATGTATTTTACCTTTCATTAGTTACAATTCCTGCACTGCTTTGTGTCGGATCCACCTAACTACATTTCATACACTGCCTTGTATCTAACCATGTACTGCCTTTATTTGATTGCATTTCATGCACTGTCCTACATCTGATGCATTTGTCTTCTGCCACATGGCGAGTCTCGCACCTTCAGAGGCTACGGTGCTATGACCGCTCGAAACTAGTATGATGAGCTCCCAACTGGAATTCGTGACATCATCGACAATATGAGTTTCGGCCTCTTCTATTCTATCTTGACTTAGGTCACTTCGAGTCGTCCCCTCCTAGGAGCACTGGTGGAGAGGTGGTGGGATACCACCAACTCCTTCCACTTTTTCACTACAGGGGAGATGACGATGACGCCTTACGACTTTGTATTGATCTTCAGCTTAGACGTAGGGGTGATCCAATCCTTCTTGATACAGATATGGAGGAGTAGGAGGCGGCCTGGTTCAAGCTGCTGGGAGCATACCCACCCATATACCAGACGAGGATGGTCAAATACACTTGGTTTGCTAAGCGATTCAGAGGGACGGAACCCGAGACGATAGAGGAGATCGAGCAGTACACAAAGGGCTTCCTGATGTTCGTCTTCGGTACCAATTTGTTTTCGAATAGGTGGAATACCGTAGGCCTGCATTTGCTGAGCGCCTTGGTGACCCTTCCTCGAGTTCATTTCTACCATTAGGGCGAAGCTGGCCTCACCACGTTGTACGGATATATGAGCTCTGCCTCTCGTCTGTGAGGAGACTTGATTGGAGGCTATTGGCGAGCTTGGGAGGTACACATCTTAGTTCTCTCTTTGCACTTTATATTTTCTTTACAATTTATGCTTTACATCTACTTCAACACATGCTTTCTGCTTCATATTTTTGTATCTGCTCAAACACTGTATGCTTTCTGTTTCGCATTTCTGTATCTGCTCAAAGACTGTATGCTTTCTGCTTCGCATTTCTGTATCTGCTCAAGCAAAACTGTACTGATCACATACCACTGCATTTTCCCTGCAGCTATAGGTATATGCATACTTTTCGACTCTCTCCCCAAAACCTATAGAGGAGCTTCCGTTGATAGTCCCCTATTCGCAGAAATACGACGATCAGCTTCGCCGTAGGCCCGTGAGCCTTTCACATTCTTCAGGCAGTACTTCGACGCAGTAGCGGCCCATGAGGTAATCCGAAACACAGTCATTTTTGCTTTGAAACTGTTCATTTAACAACTGACAGCAACTAAATAATCTGTACAACTTTTGTTTACAGATTATGTGGCAGCCGTGGACCTTAAATGTCAGGGGGGTCTGGAACTAGTTTACCAGCTCTTGGGCCATCTCTCGCTATCATATTCTTCTTGAGGGCCCGGTTTGCTGGGCTTGGTTCTTGGGTGAGCGCTTCGTGTGTCAGATTATAGGCCTACCCGACCCAATCGTTCCAATGGCTCCACCAGAGTCCATGCGGTCTACAAAGAGCTTATCGGTTGAGGAGGTCATCTAGTTCATGATGGGCCTTAACGGCGACTTCTTCCGAACAGAGGGTGACTATGCAGCTTTCATCTAAACACACTTGATGACCTGGGCTAGAGCTCCTGCCGCGAGAGCGAGGCGCAGAATGACCCAAGCGACCAGGGCCCGTGGCAGAGGGACTTTCCGAGCGGGGCAGAGGGCTGATTGGCCAGAGCTTCCCACCACGCTGACTTGTTGGCGACACACCGAGGATGCCTACCAGGTCCCGATTGAGCCCGCAACAGCTGGTCATGAGCTTGTCGGGATCTGAGGCCCGACTCTAGTATGAACCACACTTTAGCACTTGCACTCCATGTTTTATTTTAGATATGTTCATTTGAAAATACTAATCATTCAAATACATATGCAGGCACTGATTGAGTACACAGAAGGCGCCCTCGAGCTGATAACCTTGCTGATGGGGATGGTACAGAGGAGAGAGGCGCTGCTCAGCCTCTACGGTATTCAGGTAATTTCTTCAGTTTTAAATCCCAGGCATCAAATTTCCACTGACACACTGACACTGACATTTCAACTAAAAACTTCCCAAACTGCACTGATACATTACATCGATAGACTACATCTGACACACTGCGTTTGCATACTTTATTCACACACTGTATCTGACTTCTGCATATACTCATTCTGCATATTATGCTTGCATTTGATACCCATGCTATAACTGATACACAACAACTGTCTTTTTTAGATTCCACACATACCGATGGCACCATCGGCAGCTGCAGCGCTCGCACCAGTAGTACCTTCTCCAGTAGCAGGGAGGACAGAGAAACAGGTTCCGGCACGTGGCCGAGGCAAAGCTAGGGGCACCTGAGCTGAGAGCGGCCCTTTAGAGCCCATTCTGAGTGATAATGATGCTGAGACGAGCAACTCTGAGGAGGCAGCGAGTCAAAATTCAGAGTCATCTGAGAGTGGAGGTGACGACACCGGCACGGGTTCTGAGAGTGGAGGCGATGCTGAGGTGAGCTCTGAGGCGGAGAGCGATGATAACACCAGCTCGGGTTCCAGTCCAGGTTCAGATAGCAGCATTGACGAAGACAGTGCTCGAGAGTCCTCTCCTCCGAGGAAGAGAATGAAGAGGGCTTCTTGAGCCTAAGGCAACCAACGTTGATTTTTTTATTTTTGCTTAGTTTCTTTTTGTTTATAGTTTTAGCACATTGTACAACTTCAGACAGGCTTTATTTGCTCTAAAAACTTGTACTGCACTTTTGTAAAAACAACCATAATCGGAATGAAAACCAGTTTTTTTTTTTTTAAAGTGTTGTATTTTGCATCATGAGCACCATTTAACATGGAAATGAGATTAAATTTGATATTGAAAACTAAGCATTTGTATTGGCACAACGTTCTTAATTAGGTAATGAACCGACCAACAACTGAAATGAAAAGTAATAAACAACTTGATAAACAACACAACGATAACTTGATAAACAAAACGACGACAACTCAATAAATAGAAGAACATACAACTCAATAAATAAAACAACGCAATAACAAATGAAATACAAAATAACAAACTTGTTAAAGCCAAAAGGACTAAGAACAAGACCTTAAAATAGACTAAAAACAGAACAAAACACATGCTTTCAGCATTGTTCAACACAAAGAGGGACAGCAGGTCAAAGTGAGAGACTGACGGCCATAAACAAAGGTTGCCAGTCACATGCTGGCCATGAAGGGTAGCTTGCCAGCCATCAATGCTTCTTGCCGGCCATCAATGAGCCTTGCCGACCATCGATGTACAAGACCTCCAGATTATTGACACCTAGCTTCCACTTACTGCCTTATGTTGTACAAAAGGTTGAGCTTCGTAGTTTCTTCATTTCAGCTGCAAATTCTTCACAAATTGAGCCATTTTTCGCCCAAAAACTCTCGACTTGGATTGCGACTTTGGATAGCTTGGAAAAAGTGAATTTCTGGGGTTTTGGCATAAATGTACTTTTCCCGCTAAGTCGTTCTCTGCTTTGTTTTCCATTCCTTCATGTCGCGGCTAGATGTTAGAGCCCGATTACACATGTCTTTAGCTTTGAGGGGACAAGAGATATGCCCAATAATCAAAGAATTTCAAGTGCTAATGGAATCCCGGCACGATAAGGAAATCATACCTCAACCCTGCTTTAGCCACATCCAAGCTTTAGGACAAATGTGCGGGCTTACTCTACACGAGGCTCGATTCTTGGTCCACAACGGAGAGCTGGACATTCCCAGTTTGATTCATCAATTTTTTGATACCAAAGACCGAAGCAACCTTTTCTAGCGGGGTTTTCGACAACATGCCCTTTTGCTTGTGCATGTTAGCTCATTTTCTTCTTACCGCTAGTTTTGGAGGGTCTAGCATTTGATTGGTCAAAGTAGCCTAAGGTTTGAAAGAGGGCAAGAGTTGCATTGGCTTAATGCTAACCGAGACTTTGATTGGTTTAAATGCCTTCCATCGGCGAGAGACTACCAAATTCGCGGGAAGTCTACTACTTCTATAGGTAATGTATCCCACCCTTTCTAATATTTGTTTCTCACATCATTCGGCATTCATGCTCTGTTTTTCTCTCAAAGCCCTTTTCACACTTTTCTCTCAACATACATCTCTCTATTCTTTAATCTCTCTTTTCTTTCATCCCTCTCCAAATATGGCTAATGGACAAGCTGAAGGTGGTGGACTCTTGCCCCACATACTCAGCTCGAGCGTACTTTTTCCACCAACAGCTAGTGGATTTCCCGAATAAGGGATGGTGGTGCCACCGGATGTGCAACAGGTCTGCTGCTGACATTGCTTGGTGTTGTCTACAGCATGACTCTGCAACCTGGCATTGAGCTGATTGGCCTAACACACTGTATATTCTACTTTCCTTTCTGGTTCAAACGTCAATTTGGACATGATCAGACTTACTCAGAGGAGGGGGTAGATTACCCGGTTTCATTCCCCATTCGAGATTCATATTTGGCTAGATACCTCACTGCTTGGAGGGTAAGAGAACTTCTGCTTCTATCCCTAGTTTTAGCTACGCCCTTTTTGGCGAGTGCCTAACTTGACTCAAAGATGAGGCACAATCCGGGTCCACTTTAGCATCAGAAGCTTCCACAAGCACAAGCAGGCGCATGAACACCTAACTCATCTATGCCCCTAGTTTATTGCTTTGATCTTTACTTTTCAAGTTTTATGAATGTAATATTTGTATCGAGAGTCAGAGAACTTTGTATTGAAATCAATGAAATTGAAGTTGTGAGCACTAAAAATTTTCCTTTTGGTACAAAAATGATCCAAGTTGTAAAAGGTAAAATTTGAACAAAAATCAACTTTTATCAAAACTTTTCCAAACCATTTTCAATAAGGATCACCACTTGACACACACGGAATCAGCCCTCAAGATGCATAACCCCGAATCCAAAGATCACAAATTGCCCCTTATTCGAATAACACTGTTCAGCACTATAACTAGTTTTCAGAGAAGATCACAAATGAACATTCAGATAAAAAATAGACAAAGATGACCTGATCAACACATGGACAGGACAGTTGAGTTTGAGGTGTTTACAGTCGGACTTCAGGATGAAATTGCCTACGTATCCCGAAGATGGGAATCAGGCCTTACGTAGTTTGGTTTGGGTTCACTCGAGTATTAACTCTCTTATTTTGTGTTCTAACTTTTGCCAAGGCCACCCTTTAGGATTTTTAACCTTACGAGCTCAGTTTTTCTTTAATTCCAATTCTTTGTGCTCTAATTTTTGCCTAGGTCACCCTTTTGGGTTTTCGGCCTAGCGAGCCTCTTAAGGATAGTATTTCTTTAACTTGTCCATGTTGATCGGCTTGGAAAATTCTAGGCCATCCAAGTCCATGAGAATAACAGCTCCACCCGACCAAATAGCTTTGATGATATAAGAACCAATCCAATTGGGTCTGAATTTGCCCCTAGGGTCATGGATGGAAGCTCAGTTGTCTTTCAGCACCAAATCCCCTTCTTTGAGATTCCATGACTTAACTTCTTATTAAAAGCCCTGGCAATCCTGCGTTGATAACCTTGAGCATTGAACAATGCTTTCAGCCTTCTCTCATCAAACAATATTAGTTCTTCGAACCTGCTATGTTGCCAATCTGCCTCTGCTATTTGACACTCAGCCATAACCTGCAGCGACGGGACTTCTATTTCGATTGGCAGAATAACTTCTATCCCATAAACAAGAGAGTAAGAAGTTGCCTCTGTAGACGTCCGGATTGAAGTTCTATAGCCCCAGAGTGCGAATGGCAATTTGTCTGGCTAATCCCTATAAGTCTCAAACATTTTCTGCAGAATATGCTTGATGTTCTTGTTGGCGGCCTCCATTGCTCCATTGGTTTGCAGCCTATATGTAGATGACTTATAAAAAGCCATGTTGTATTTCTCCAACAAGTCTATCACTTCTTTCTTGAAATGGGAACCATTATCTAAAATGATCTCGTTCGGGACTCCATATCGGCAAATGATGTTATTTCGGATGAACTTAGCCATGTGCGTTGCTTTCAACACTGCATAAGACTGAGCTTCCACCCACTTCATGAAGTAATCAATTGCCACCATAATGTATTCATGCCCATTCGACCCTTTCGGTGTGATTGCGCCAATGACATTGATTCCCCAGACTGAGAAGGGCCATAGTGAAGTCATGTTGTACAGCTTCGACGGCGGGATGTTCATACGATTTGCATAAATTTGGTATTTGTGACATTGTCGAACAAAACCAATACAATCCTCCTCCATGGTAGACCAGTAGTAACCTTTCCTGAAAATCTTTCGGGCTAACATTACTCCGTTCATGTGCACTCTGCACTTCCCTCCATGGATGGCCTCCATTAGGCGCTTTGATTCCTCTGCGTTGACATACAACCTGTACATTCCCAGATGACCTCTCTTGTACAGTTTACCTCCGCAGATGATAAATTGAACGGCCATCCGCCGTATTGCCCTTTTATCTTTGGCATTTGCTCTTTTTCCAAGAAGTTCTAGATATCATAGAACTAAGGGTTTTGATCTTGCACTTCATCTATTGCGGCGATAGCTTCGTAGGCCGACATATATCTCTGCTCAATGATGATCAGACGCATTCGGACTCCAAGCGGGATGTTTATCATAGATGATAGAGTTGATAAGGTGTCAGCAAGCCTATTGTTCTCTTTTAGTAGATGCGTGAAGGTCAACTTCTCAAACCTAAGAATCAGAACGTCCAGGGTTTGGTGATAGATCTTCATCTTTTCTTCTTTGACCTTCCAGTCTCCTTTTCCTTGAGACACAACTAGGTTCGAGTCTCCAATGACGTCCAACCTCTTTGTCCCTAGTTCCAGGGTGGCTTCCAAACCAGCAATACACGCCTCGTATTCTGCCTCGTTATTGGATACCTTGAACCAAAGTTTGAAGGCTAAGGGTATATGGGAATTGTCAGGTGCTATCAACAACACCCCTATCCTATAACCGTACTGGTTAGACACTCCGTCAAAGTACATTATCCAAATCTCTTCCTCGACTTGCAGAATGGCTTTATCTGGGAACAGGTATTCTGCCACTTCACTCCCCTCCACTGGATGGTCTGCCAGGAACTCTGTCACAGCTCTCCCCTGGACAGACTTGCGAGTGACATACTTCAAATCAAATTTGGAGAGCGTAGACACCCCATTTTTGACCGACCTTAAGACTCAAATGTTATCGATTGAGTGCTCGGTGATGGTGCATGTTGTGCTCGTTCTGAGGTTTCAAAGTTTTGACTGAGAGCCTTGCCTTCGGGCCTCGAAACTCCTTTGTGCTTTGGCTCGGTTTACGGACCAAGTCTTGTTTTCCCTTCCCAGAGGGAGGGAGTGGTCTTGTCAAAGATCTCTCTATGGTCGTAGACTACTTTTCGTGGTCGTAGGCCACTTTTCCCGTTTGGAGACTAGTTTCTGATTTTTGGATCCTTTGGCCGCGCGCCTTGTCTCGGGATCGCTTAACATTCTCCGTTTGGCGTGATTTTTGAACCACACCTTGTTGCCTCAGCCTAGAGGAACACTGTGGTCCAGGAGACCACATTTGTGGTTGCATACCACTTTTGATGCTCGTCAGCTAGTTTTCGGGGCTTTTGGCCGCGTGTTTCGCCTCCCAATTTCTCGTCTTGCATCCGCTTTGGTTTGTTTTTGGTACAAACCTTGTTTTATTTGTTTGGAAGGTGGTACAAGGGTGGGAGACCAGTATTTCTCCTTGGAGACCACTTTTCATTTTTCCAACCGATTTTCTTGTCAGATAACTGGCTTTTTTGGTCTTTGGACTATCTTTTATGGTCGACCACCACACCACCACCTTGCATTTAGTGTGTTGACCTCTCCCATCTATGGCCGATCAGTTTTTTCTCTGGTTGACCACATAAAGTGGTCGGTCGACCACTTAAACTAGCAGACCGACCACTTCAAGTGGTCGGCTGCTTTTTGGCACCTTTTTGGAGATATTTTCCTCCAGCTGCCAGCTGGAGGACATTAGGGCCATCCTCCATACACGTGTATGAAGGGATTTGTTTGAGGCTTAGCTTCTCCAAGAAGCTTTGCCTTTCCTTCTATAAGAGGGAGGCTCCTCCTCCCTCCTCCAGGTTCAGAAAATTGCCCCAAGAGAGTTACATATAGCTTTGTCTCTATATCACTCTTGTTCTTCATTTTTGTGCTTCAAAAGTGTAGATTTGTCTTAGTTTAACACACAAACACACATTCAAACACTATCTTTGGGTAGCTGAGGTGCTAAGGAGTTGTTTTTGGTGTTCTTGGACTGATTTAAGCTCAAAAAACTTGTTGGAGTTGCAGTAGCAAAGAAGGTCTTCAATGGTGAGTCTTTGACCTTTAAAACCCCCATTCTTGCTTGAGCTTTTGAGCCTATTTGCATGCTATTTTGAGCTTAACTTTCAACTAGAAAAAGTTATTTTTTTAAGTGCTTAAAATAGTTGTTTTAGGTCACTTTTGTGTTTGGGGTTGTTTACCCCCTCTTAGGCCTTGTTAGGCCTTATTTTGAGCCATCCCTTTAGGCTCTTGTTGAACCCTTTGCATGACCTTTCTACCACTGAAATCCAAATGTGGTTTTGAGGTCCTAAGAAGGAGAGGGTCATCCCCTCTCCTTGTTTCTTCTTTACATGCCTTAATATGCCTCATGTTTGAGCATCTTTACTAAGTTTGTGTTAGCTTGTTCTTAGCATATATTTGTGGTTATTTTGCTGAGGCATGCCACTGTTTTTACTTACTTTGGTCACTCCATGCATGGTCCATATACTTTTAGTGTAAATCGCACACACTAGCTTTGTATGCTTCATGGAGTAGCATGTATTTCTAGCTTGTTTTCTTTCCATTTCAGCATCTTTTTTGTGATGTTTTGCCATGTCATGACTCTGTTTTGATTTGGTTTGGTTGGCCTGTGCATGCTCCATGCACTTGTAGTGCATTTCCATGAAATAGCCTAACATGCATCATGTTGTGACATGTCATTCTAGCATGCTTTTGGTTTAACTTCATCAAGCTTTTGTCCATATTTTAACATGCTTTAGCTCTGATTTTGGTTGTTTTGGCCATGCATGACTTGCTTTATATAGCTATAGTTCAATCTAGCTTGTTAGCTTTGCACACCAAGTCCACTAGCATGCTCTACTTGGCCTATTTCAATGATTTGGCATCATTCATAATGTGATTTCAGTTCATGTTTCATGTCCATGTAGTCACATTTATCGCTCATTCAATGCGTTGGAGGGTTGGCCCTTTTATGTCTTAACATGAACCATTGCGTGTGCCTTCATGCCTTTGCTTGCGAGCCACCATTTCAGTGCTTATTTGGGGTTATTATGCCATGATATAACTCTGATTTTTGTGGCTTAAGTCATCCCATGCTTGGTCTTAATAGGTGTAGTGTAATCCACCTTATTTGCCTTGTATGAATCATGCCTTATGCCCTTCATACTAGCATATTTTGGCTTCCTTCCATGCATGTTTTAGACTCATTTTAACATGTTCTAGGACTATTTTGGGTTGCCTTAATCACATGCTTCATGTTTTGTATACTTGTAGTACAAGTGCTCTTGCTTGCCTCAAGATTTGAGCACCATTGCATGCTTCATTTGTGTTGCGTACATGATTTAGCATCATCTAGCATGATATTTCAGAGCTTATAGCATGCTTATATTCCCACTTCATTCATGTTTTGAATGCCTTTGAGTGTTGTCCATGTTTGCCTAGCTTATGGCTTAACTCGTATGCTTGCATGCCTAGGTACTTGGGCCCTTATCTCAGCATGTTTTGGTCTATGATTGGACCTACTTGAGTTCTGTCCATGCTTAGTTCATGCATTTGTGCCATGTATTGCGTGCCTCCTTTGCGTTGCTCTTTGCTAGCTTTCATGCCTTAGAACCGTAGCATGCTTTACTCATGTTGTTTGAATGATTTGGTATCATTTCTTACTTCATTTCAGTGCACTTAGTGTTGTTACACTTCCATGCTTTTAGCTCTTTAAGTGTTCTTGAGAGTTGCACCTTAGTGCCTTAATTGGTGAGCCAATTGGCATGCATGTTTGTATTTCCTTTCAGTGCCTTTGTTTGATCACCAATGGCCACTGATTTGGGCATGACTGAGGTCTACCCCTGTTAGTTTAAGTCCATTGAACATGCCATGTATATTGCATTGAGTATGCCATATTATTTGTCGCATTATGTATGCCTTGTACTTTGCATTGTGCATGCTTAGTTTACATCATTGCATTGTGCATGCTAACTAATATTTGCATTGTGTGTGCATGTTCCAAGCATTGCTAATTTGCCCTTGTAGCATTGCATTGTGCATGCATGCATTAGCATTGTTCGCATGCCATTAGTTTTGTTAAGTTAATCATGTCACATTGCATTGAGTATGCCATGTAGTTCATTCGCATTGTGTATGCCATGCTTGCTTGCATTGTGTTTGGAATAGGTGTTAGTCCAAACACGGGAAACGAGGGACGTTTCATACTTAAAGTGATGAAACGTGCCTTAATTCCCGGTTGCCGACGCTCTTGATCATCCATGATAGAGTTTTAAGCTTTATGTGTTTACTTGTGCATTCATTTTCATAATGAATTGCGCAACTTCACCTCTCGGCCATCATGCGTGAAAATGCGCGATTGGTGGCTCGAGGGTTGAGAACCTACACTCCCTTGAGTTCATGACATGATGGGGAGGGTGGTTGTGCACACATATCTTGCAAATACATTGCCATGTCATTTCTTGCTCTCTGTTGCAGCAAAATGTAGTTCAGCAGCAACAACTAATCGGCCAGCCAGAAAAAGTAACTGGCCGACCACTTTTCTTGGTTTTCAACAACAAAAAGTGGTCGGCAGGGGTTTGAAGAGACCAAAAGATCTTTCTGGAGCTTGGTGCAAGTTTCTGAAAACAAATGAAAACAGAGGCAAATCGGGGCATCGCATTGGATTTTCGAACGAGGCGACCGGACATGCATGCATTCCTCTACCTCTGAGGCTCCTAATTTATTGTTTTCCTTAGCTGCCATGCTTAGATAGCTAAGTTTTGCTTTGGTCTGTACTTTTAATAGTTAATTCGTTTAGCTATTTCAATTCGTTTTGTAATAATTAGTTAACTAGGATTAGTTAATTAATTTGTTGTGTAATAATTAGTTTAATTAGCTTAGATTAGCTAGTTAGCTCTTTATTCGATCTCTCCCTCGAGAGAGCCAATTGTTGTAATAAGCGTGGGTGCGTGTGATGCATGTCTTCCAATCTCCATTTCTTTCTCCCTTTTACTTAACCGCTTACGATGGTTAGTTTTAGGGCACATTTCATTTAGCATACCTTATGCTTGCATGTTTGCATCTATTTATCTGTATTGCATGCACCGAGCTCTGTGCATTATACTAACTACATTGTATTTCAATTCCTATTTGAATACATGTACCAAGTTGCATCTCACATGCCATTCTTAGGATAGTGTAGACACCCTATTTTTTACCGCCCTTAAGACTTGGACGCGATTGATGGTTTACATGGTGGAGAAAGGTGTGCAGGGCAAAGGTTCAATTTCTTCGGTAAGAGGAGAGTCAAATCCCAACCTTACACCTCATTTTGGACCAAAGCTATTTTAAATGGTTTTTAGACCTTAAAACCCTCTCTTTCAAAACATTTTTGAAATAAAGTTCCTACGATGTTCCAACGCTCACATTTTGTCAAATGTTGCGCTTTTCGGTAAACCGAGCGAGGAAAAAGTGGAAATGAATGAAAGAGAGACGAAATCTTTGAAAAATCTTTCAAAACACCTTGTTCGGGGGTTTGGAGTTGAAGAAAAGAAGAGTGGAGAGAAGAAACCTAGTTGAGGAAGAGGATGGGCATGAATCGCTAAGAGAGAGTCAAGCGGTCCTCGCTAAATCAGGTTTATCTGTCTATACAATTGGATTTAAGCTATGAGACCACCACCGTTGGAAATAAGACTTTTGGGGCTTCATTTTACACTCAAGAATCTCCTAAATCCAAGTCCAGATGGGGGAGATGTGGTTGGTTGAAGTAGAGCATCAATCCGGTTGGACCGAATCTGCGCGGCTTCACCAAAACAGGCATAACTTTTTGCACAGATGGAATTTTAATGAAAGGTTTATGCCATTGGAAAGCTAACTTCTAGGGCTTCATCATAGGGGTTTCTGACCACCTTGAACCTTTTGACCTGGTCGGCCGACCACTTGAAATGGTCGACCAGCTCCCACCTTTTTTGTCTCTCTGAGTTGCCTCCAGCTATGCCAGCTGGGAGGCATTTGCTGCATCCTCCATACACGTGTATGGAGGATGTTTAACCTAGCTTTGAAGCTTCTTGGATAAGCTTTAGCCTCTCTTCTCTGTAAAGGAAGGGCTCCTCTTCCATTGCAAGGGTTCAAGAAATTGTTGAGAGGCATACACCATATCTCCCTTTGTATCTCTCCATTTTAGCTTCAAAGAGTGAAGTTCTTGGCCCTATTGCACTACACCTCACAACCACACTTCTCCATCATCCATCTAAGAACCTTGGAGCTTATTTTCAGAGGTTGAGGAGCCACTTCCTTGGTCCAGGAGCTGCTGTCTTTCTTGGCTACAAGGGTAACTCTCTTCTTCCCCTTTTGGTCCCTATTTTGCTTTATATTTTAGCCATACTTTCAAGCATTTTAGAGCTTTTTCATAAACTGAAAAAAGTCTTATTTTGAGCTCCTCTTGAAGTTTGTTTAAGGTCATTTTTCTGTTGGGGGTCATCTACCCCCTTGCATGCTTGTTTTCACCTTGTTTTGAGCCATGCATCTAGGCCTTTGAAGTGAGCTTTGTTTGGCCTTCTAGCCACTGAAATCCAGTGGACTTTCAGTGGCTAGCATACTGTTTTGACCTCCAAAATAAAAAAGGGGTGACCCTCTCACCCCTTGTTTTGTTTACTAGCTTTGTTGGCCTTACAAAGAAGCCCCTATTTGCATGTTTCAAAGCCATGTTTCAGGCCACTTTTTATGAGTTTTGTGACCTGCATAGGCTCTGTCTAGAGCCCTTTTTGCCATGTTGAATGTCTATTATGCATGTGTAGAGTAATCCTCTTCAAGGCCTTCCAAAGGGGCCTTTACTTGCATGCTTCCTAGACTCATTTCAGGGCCTTTTTAGTGAGTTTTAGGGCCCTCATAACCTCTTTCTAGAGGTAGTTTTGCCATTTTGTGTGTCCATCATACATGTGTAGAACAACCCTCTCATTGGCCTTTCAAAGGAACACTTCATTCTAACATGTGTTGACTGAGTTTCAGTGGGTTTTTAGTCATATTTTGGCATGCCATGTTTCTTTTTTTGGCTGGTTTGGTGGCCCCTCATGTGATTCATATACATATAGTGTAAACCATGCTTACTAGCCTATGTTGCATGCTGTTTTGGCCTTTCATGTTAGCACTTTTTGGCCATACCTTAAACTGATTTTGTGCATGTTTTGGACTGCCTTAGCTCTGTTTTTATTCTTCATGGTCAAATAATGCTTGCTATGCATGGTTGTAGTTCAATACCCTTGCCTAGCTTTAAGTTTTAGGGCCTATTGCATGCTTATGTTGAGGTGTTTCCATGTTTTGGGGCCATTGTATATCATATTTCAGAGCTTATATGCATGCCATATTCCCATGTTTTTCACTCTTTAAATGCGTTTGAGAGTTGTGCATAAATGCCTCGTTTTCGGACCATTGCATGAGCTTCATTTCTATGCATGTTGAGCCATCATTTTAGGCCATTTTCCCACTGTCTTGGACCTACCTAGGGTCTGTTTGGGGTCAGTTTTGTCATTTGTGCATTGCTTTGTGTACCTCTAGTGTAATCCGCTTTGCTAGTTTCGGTATTCGAGCCATCTAGCATGCATTGTGTAACATATTTGCATGATTCGGGACCATGGTGCATCATGTTTCAGAGCTGGAAAATGTGTGTTTGTATGCCATATTTCATCCTTTGCCATGCTTTGATAAAGTTGCATTTGGTGCCTTAGGATAGGTCCCTTGCATTGGGCATGTTTGCATGAGTGTTCTTGCCTTGAGTATGACATTCTTAGTTCATAGCATTGTGTATGCTAGTTGCGTGTTTACATATCATCCCTCGTATGCTAGCATGTCTTAGTTGCATTGCATTTAGGGTTGCCTGCTAGTCACATCATATATGCCATGTATGTTGCATAGTGTTTGGAGTAGGATTTAGTCCAAACACGGGAAACGAGGGACGTTTCGTACTCAAAGTGACGAAACGTGCTTCGATTCTCGATCGCCGACACCCCGGATTACCCATGATGGAGTTTAGGCCTTGTTGTGTTTATATGTGTATTCATTTCACATCGAGTTGTGCAATTCGACTCCTTGGCCATCATGCATCGAGATGCGCGATTGGTGACACGAGGATCGAGGACTACACTCCCTAGAGCTCATGCAATGACGGGAAGAGTAGTTGTGCATACATATGTGAAAATACTTTGCCATGCCCCTTTCTTGCTCTCTGTTGCAGCAAACTGGAAACTGACAACAAAACTGGTCAACAACCTTCTAGAGCTTGGTATAGCATTCCGGGATCAATTGCAAACAGAGGCAAATCGGGGCATCACAAGGAATATCTCGACGAGGCGACTCGAGCATGGATGCATCTTTCATCATTCGGAACAGAGCTGAGACGGTCTATTTAGCTTGCATGCTAATCTATTTGCTTTCCTAGTTAATTTGTTAAGTAATTAGGGTTTTGTAATATTTAATTAGCTAGAGTAGTTAATTATTTATTCGAACTGTATTATTTATTCGGACCCTCCGCGAGAGGGCGAACTTTGTAATAAGTGTGCATGTGTGTGATGCATGTCTTCCAACCCCACGTCTTTCTCCCTTTTATTTACTAGTTTATGATGGTTAGTTTTAGGGCATGTTTCAATTAGCATACTTATCGCATGTTTGCATTCATTCATCTGTATTGTATGCACCGCGCTCGGCGCATCATACTAACTGCATTGTACTTCAATTCTGAGTTGAATACGTGTATCAGTTGTTGCATTTCATATGTCATTTTAGAATAACCGAGCCTATCTTAGTTGCATTTTCGCATGTGTTGCATTAGGCATTTCAGAATAGTTAGGATTCATGCATGATTTCTAATTAGCTTCTTTCTTTGGCTTGGAGTACTCGGTAGGTGTTTATGCTTTAGCATCCTTGCATGCGTGTGAGTGACTGCCATGATAGCATGCTTACCATGAGGCTATTTGCTTATGTGATATAACTGCCTGAATGCCTGTGGGTGGAGGTTGGGTTATTTGAATTGAAACAATGCATTGAATGAGAGTTTTAAGTCCACTTGAGAGTGGCAAAATCATGTTTTCTAAACCCACTTGAGAGTGGCAAATCCACGTCTTAGCCTACTTGCGAGTAGCACCATCAAACCATCTTTCAAATAAACAAACATGAAATGTTTTGTTCCAACTCAAACGACCCAGTCTATACTTGTATGCTGTGTGCATCACATAGTAATTCTAGGCTAATAACCGGAATAAGAATACATAATGTTTTCAAAACTTGATATCATGGTTAGTAGAGGCCGATCTTTGATCGGGCGAGCAGGGGTGCTCACCAAGTGACCTTCCCCAATCGTACCCAAGTTCCCGAGCCGAGGCAACTTTGGTGATGACGGACACGTGGCCTTAGGCAACAAGTCAGGGTTTCCTAAATTCCCCAAAATAAAATATTTAAGTGGCGACTCTATATCTGGCAAAGCAGTCCATGTTTGGCACTTCTTTTAAAAAAATCTGTTTTCAAAAACGATTTGCCGGATTTGGACTCTTTGATGATTTGTCGGTCTTCCATTGCACTCTGCAAGATTAGATACAGGACCGTGACATTGAGTCCTAAACTGTAGTAAGCCCTAAATGAACAAAACGGGATTTCCTCTCGGGACGTTCGGGGACATCTACAAATAGCCGAGCCTATCTTAATTGCATTTTCGCATGTGTTGCATTAGCCATCTTAACATGAATTAGGATCATGCATGATTTCTAACTAGTTCTTTGTTTTGGCTCGGAGTACACTGTGAGTGTTTACGCTTTAGCATACTGTATGTGTGTTAATGTTGCCATGAAAGCATGCTTGCCATGAGGCTATTTGCTTACGTGATTAACTGCCTGAATGCCTGTGGGTGAAGGTTGGATTTCTTGGATTGGGACAATTCATTGAAATCCACATTTTAGCCTATTTGCAAGTAGCAAACTTCAAGCTATTTTCCAAACAAACGGATATGCAATACTTTGTTCCAAATTAGGCGATCTAGTCTATACTTGTTTTGCTGTGCGCATCACACAGTAATTCTAGCTAATTAACCAGAATAAGAACGCATGTGTTTTCAAAAACTCAATATCATGCTTAGTACAGGCCGATCTTTGATCAGGCGAGCGGGGGTGCTCATTAAATGACCTTCCCCAATCGTACCCAAGTTCCCAAGCCGAGGCAACTTTGGTGATGACGGACACGTGGCCTTAGGCAAGAGTCAGGGTTTTCTAAATTCCCCCAAAATAAAATATTTAGGTGGCGACTCTATATCTGGAAAAGTAGTTCATATTTGGCACTTCTTTACGAAAATCAGTTTTCCAAAATGATTTGCCGGATTTGGATTCTTTGGTGATTTATCAATCTTACATCGCACATTGTGAGATTAGATTCAGAACCGTGACATGAGTCCGAACTTGTAGTAGCTAAAGAGCAAACGAATTTTGTGCCTTCGCAGCGCGAAGCTCGGGAGTCCTCGGGCGCGTCTACAGAGGGGAGAAGCAATCAACGAGCTAGCCTACCCGTAAGCGCTGGTTTCTCAAAGAGATATTTGATGGGATCTAATCTCGAAACCAAAATTATGGAGTGAGCTAACAAGTAGTGCCTCAACTTCCTGGTAGCCTATACCAAGGCTAAGCAAGCTTTTTCCAGCAGGGTGTAACGGGTCTCATAATCCAGCATTTTCTTGCTCCAATAGTAGATGGCTTTCTCCACTCTATCCTCCGATTCCTGAGTAAGCATGCATTCCATTGTTGTGTCCGTTACTGACAGATACAAAATCAAAGGCTTCCTCGGCTCTGGCGGCGACAATACGGGCGGGTTCTGAAGGTACTACTTGATCTGCTCAAAAGCAAATTGATATCAATCATCCCATCGAAATTTATTTCCTTTCTTTAGGAGACTAAAAAGTGGCTCACAAGTCAAGGTTAATTTAGAAATAAACCGTCTTATGAATTGCACTCTATCCAGAAAGCCTTGCACCTTCTTTTTAGTCCTTAGTGTTGGCATTTCTAGGATGGCCTTGATTTTGGAAGGATCTACCTCGATGCCCCTCTGTGTGATCAAGAAACCCAACATTTTCCCTACTGTTACACCAAAAGTACACTTCTACGAATTCAATCTCAGTCTATATTCTCTGATCCGTTGAAAGAATTTCTTTAAGGCGGTGTAGTGGCCCTCTCTTTCTGTGGACTTGACAATCATGTCGTCCACATACACCTTGACCTCTTTATGGATCATATCATGCAAAATTGTGGTTACAACCCTTTGCTAGGTAGCGCCAGTATTCTTCAGCCCAAACAACATCACCCTGTAGCAATAGGTTCCCCACGGTGTAGTGAAAGCAGTTTTTTCTCTGTCCTCGGGCGCTATCAGAATCTGGTTATACTCGAAAAATCCGTCTATGAAGGAGAGCAATGCATGAACCACGGTGAAGTCCACCAATTCATCGATGTGCAGCGAAGAAAAGTCGTCTTTCGGACTGGCTCTGTTCAGATCTCTGAAGTCCACACACACCCGAATTTTGCCATCTTTCTTTAGCACCGGGACGATGTTAGCCAACCAAGTCGGGTACTCAGATACTAACAAGAACCCTGCGTCTATCTGCTTGGTGACCTCTGTCTTAATCTTCAAAACCGAATCCGGGCATATTATCCACAACTTCTGTTTGATGGGTCGAGCCCCGGGGTCGAGAGGGATCCGATTCTGTACAATCTCATAATTGATTCCAGGCATGTCTTCGTAGGACCACGCGAAAACATCTTTGAAATATTTTAATAAAGCGACCAAGCGCTCACGCTCCTCCGAAGACAACGTGGACTCAATCTAGACCAGACACGGATCCTTCTCAGTACTCACATTAAAAGCAATGATTTCATCAGCGAAGGGTTTTGCAAACCTCTCATCCTCTCGATTAATCAAAATTTTCAAAACTAGAGGAATTCCTTCCTCTTCGTTTTCATTAAAATTTTGAAAGTCATGATGAATGCAATAAATAAGCAGCACAGAAAAATACTCAGAATCTACAATGGCATTCTCATTCACCAAGTCGAGCTCATTCAGTTCTTCGGTTACAACTGACTCAAAGGAAAAAGAAAGCAACAACCTGGACAAAACCTTGGCATCTGGGTTATCAACCCCAGGAATACCGGACTCTAACTCAGAAGAACTAGAATCTGATTCTGACTCCACAGACTCTGTGGAATCAGATTCTGGCTCACTACCCGACTCAAAACTATAAGACAGGTAGCCCTCCTCCAGCTACCAAATGAGAGAGGGTGCATCAAATGCATGCAAATGCTGTTAACAAGGTTCACACCCGATTGGTTCCCGATCATGGAAACGGTCAGGTTATCCCTCAAGCTCTCTAAGTTGATCGGAGGATCCGAAAGGAGACATGCCAATGCTGCTCCTACTTCAAGCTCGTTGCTGTCAAAATCACTTTATGTGCTCTTCGCAGCTTCAGCAGTCGGTTCATCCATTTCCTCCGTATCACTGTCTTACAGCTGCAAGTCAAAGAAAATTTCAAACCAAGAATCCGCTTCCTCTTAGAGTTGAACCAGGGTTCGGGGAAACCACAGAATGGGAAGTCTTCACCCTTCCGAACAAAATGACCATTTAGGGTCCCCCGAATTGGTCTATGCACAAGTTCATAGTGCTTCCCGGTCTGCTTAGCTCTGGCTCTGTTGGTCATCTTTTTCCCTTTCCTAACCCAGTCCTCTTTGGAGGGCGTATAGCCAAGCCCAAATGCATGCGGGTTATGTGGCACATCAGCCAATGCAGTAACGCCCTTCCGGCCACTTCTTCCCAACGCCATTCCTGGCATATGTTAGAGCTTGTTTATGAAATAGATTGATTGGGCACTAACATACAAGCCCTTATTAGCTGCCAAGATGGTTTGCATTGCCCGGGCTTCAGCTAGGGTAAATCCAGAGAGGAAAACATCCTCCTCGCCATGCACAATCTCCAGCACAAGTGTAGTGATCTCTGGCGAAGGATAAATAAATAAATTCCCGAAAACTATGGCCATCATTTCCCTTGGGGGTACTTCAGCATTTGGTGAAGGGTGAAAGAGACAGCTTTCACTTGGTGCAGCCAGGGTCTCCCTAGTAGTAGGTTGAAAGTGGCCGGAACATCCAGGGCATAAAACTCGATATTCTATTGAGCTGGGCCGACTTGTACTTTGATCTATACTGTGCCCATCACCTCTCTGTTGGTGTTGTCATACGCCCGAATCACCTGGGCTGTGGGCGCTAAATCTGCTAGTTTCAAGCCGATGACATATATTGTGCGTGCCGGATAGACATTTATGGCCGACCCAGTATCGACCAACACCACTGGCACCTATTTTTCTCTACACTCCACTGATATGTACAGGGGTTTGTTGTGTGTTGAGCCTTCTGGTGGTAGTTCCTTATCTGAGAAGGTTAAAGTTGGTACAGCGCCTCTCGGGAAGACTAATCCTACCAATTGTTCTAGGGTAGTGTCAATGGATAACTTAGCTTTATCTATCGCCGACAGTACAGCCTGTCTGTGCATTCACAAAGCCATAAGCAAACCCAGATAGATATATCAGCTTGAATCTTCTTCAACTGTTTTAACACAACCTCTTCTTCCAACTATTTTTCTTTCTGCTTCTCGACTTATTTATCCTTCTCGGATGCCTCGGGTTGGTCCAGATGCCATGGTTTGAAATATCAGCCACTTCTCGTCATATGGTCAACCTCTTCCATATACCAAGTGTTGTTAGGAAGGTCTTCACCCCAATCCTCATCAATATGAGCCAGGTGTAGGTCATCATCATCCCACTAGATTCCTTCGGCAGCCGACAAGTATTTGTCTGACTCCGTTCGGATTATCTTCTCGTCACAAATCTCCCCCGCAGAGTGTTGGGTTTTTCCAGCTTTCCGATTGTTTTCACCTATTTCTTGTTCAAGACGCTTTAGTGCGGCTTCTTGCTTTGTATGTAAAGTACTAACAATGCCCAATTACTGAGCCAATTGCTCTACACCTGTGTTTTTCGGCAGTTTACGCTTCCCAACGGCCATTCTGGCCATTGCAGTGGTTCTCATTTTCTATTCTTTCGGCTTCAATTCAGTTCCTTTATCTCTATCGGGTTCATCACTTAACCATCCAGAATTGTCTATCGACCTGTTCAGATCAAACCAATCAATATGCATGTCCCCTTAATGTTGCTCATCAAAGAACTGCAAATTGTTTATGTCCTCCTCTAGGTCAGCCAGATAATCACATCCCTAACTTAGGCCATCCTCTCGAACTACATTGACCTCCATCCCAGTCGGCAACACCACTTCCGGCTTAGCTTGATCAATTGGCACAATATAGCAATATGGGTTATATACTCGTTCAAATAAGTCCTCAGAGTCCTCGGGCAACGGATTGACATTTTCCACCAAGGCCAACCTCCATTTATCTACCATTGTCACCACCACGGGTTCAAGTTGGAGTGTAGACGTGTTTATCATGCACAAGTCTGTGCTCTCAGGGATGAACAACGCCGGTTTAGGTAGGTAGAAAAAGGTGATATATATACTGGGATCATAAGGGACGACCAGTGTGTGGATAAGGTTTATATGCCGGGGTGGAAGGACTTGATTATGTGGTAGGAGAGGATTTGTAGTGACATTAGGTTTTGGGAGAGGTGCTATCACCTTATTGTTGATGAGATCTTGAATCTCATGACGCAACCTATAACATTGATTAGTGTCATGACCGTGCTACTGGTGAAAAGCACAGTATTTGGCCGAATTGTGTTTTGGGGGAGAGGATCGGGTAGAGGGCGATGCTCTAATGACTTAAGATGCTCCTTTTTTATTAGGACCCCTAGGGCTTTGGATAAAGGCATGTAGAGCGGGGTAAAGACCCTTTGAGATCAGGCCTGGCTGGTTGAGGTTTGTGGAGTTGTGTTGGATGTACTGGCGAAAGGGTTGGCGGTCTTGGGTGTGGTAATGACCATACTCACATCCAAAGGTCGTGCAGACGTACTACCACTTGTGGTTGCATTGGAACTACGTATAAAAGGCCTCTTAGGCTACTCCTTCTCATCGGCGATCAACCCCTACTTCATCGCATCTTCAATCTGAACCCCTATCTTATGGAGCTCAGCGAATGTAAACAATGGCAAGACTATCATCTTTTGCAATAATCTCCCTTGCAGATTACAGACCACCATTCGGATTTGATCCTTTTTGGACGGCCTGATAGTCATCATCGAGGCCTTAGCCCTCCATTGGGTCACAAAGTCTAAGAAGCCTTCCTTTGGCTCCTATTGAGTTGCCTCAAGGTCACGGGTTGTGATCTCGATCTGGGTATTGTAGGAGTACTGTGCGATGAAGGCCTCAGTCATTTCCTCACAGCTCCGTTTCACAGAGTCTTCCAGTTTTGCATACCAGATAGTCGCTATCCCTGACAAAGTCCGGCCGAAAAGCAACAGCTTTTGAAGTCTGGCAAGGCCCATTGGACACAGAATATCTGAGAATAATCACAAATGGACCATAGGATCCCCGGAGCCATCAAATCGATCTATGTATGGCATCTTGAATCTGTTCGGCAGAGTTACTGCGGAGTCCGTGTATCCATCCTCGATGTTAGGGATTGAGTTCACACCCTGTGCCCACTTGAAAAGCTTTTTTAGCTTGTTGACCCTTTGTAGAGGTCCCCGAACGCCCCGGGAGGGATGAGTCCCCCGTTCCGTTCGATATTGGGCTCACTACAGTTCAGGACTCTAAGATTGTCACGGTTCTAAATCTGAACCAAAGAGTCCAAATCCGGCAAATCGTTTTGAGAAAACAGATTTTGAAAGAAGCGCCAAACATGGACTGCTTTGCCAGATACAGAGTCACCACCTAAATGTTTTATTTTGGGGAAATTTAGGAAACCCTGACTCGTTGCCTAAGACCACGTGTCCTTCATCACCAAAGTTGCCTCGGCTCGGGAACTTGGGTACGATTGGGGAAGGTCACTTCGTGAGCACCCCCGCTCGCTCGATCAAAGATCGGCCTCTACTAACCATGATATCAAGTTTTGAAAACATTGTGTGTTCTTATTCCGGTTATTAGCCTAGATTTACTATGTGATGTGCACAGCATACAAGTATAGACTGGGTCGCCTGAATTGGAACAAAACATTTTGTGTTTGTTTGTTTGAAAATGGTTTGATGGTGCTACCCGCAAGTAGGCTAAAACGTGGATTTGCCACCCTCGGGTGGACTTAGAAAAACATGATTTTGCCACTATCTAGTGGGCTTAAAACACACATTTGATGAATTGTTCCAATTCAAATAACCCAACCTCCACCCACAGGCACTCAGGTAATTATATCACATAAGCAAATAGTCTCATGGTAGGCATGCTATCATGGCAGTCACTCACATACATGCAAGGATGCTAAAGTATAAAACTCACCGAGTACTCCAAGCCAAAACAGAAGCTCATTAGAAATCCATACATGATCCTAATTATACAGAAATGCCTAATGCAACACATGCAAAAATGCAACTATAGCAGGCTCGGCTATTCTAAACATGGCATATGAAATGCTACAGCTAACATGTATTCAATTTGAAATTGAAAATACAATGCAGTTAGTATGATGCGCCGAGCCCGGTGCATGCAAAATAGATGAATGAATGCAAACATGCTATCATACTGTATGCTAATTGAAACATGCCCTAATCTAACCATCATAAGCTGGTAAATAAAAGGGAGAAAGACGTGGGGTTGGAAGACATACATCACACACACGCACACTTATTACAGTTGTGCCCTCACTCGGAGGGTCCGAATAAACAGTACAGTCCAAATAATACAGCCCAAATATGTACAAATCCCTAATTAATTTACAAATTAACTAAGAAAAATAATAAACTGGCATGCAAGCTAGGGACTGTCTTGACTCTTCTTCAGATGATGGATGATGCATGTCCGGGTTGCTTTGTTCGGAAATCCACTGTGATGCCCCAATTAGCCTCTGTTTTGCAATATTTTTTGGAAAACGCGCCAAGCCCCGGAAGACTGCTGATTCTTGATTTGCTGCAACAGAGAGCAGGAAAGGGGCATGGCAATGTATTTTCACACATGTATGCGTGACTACTCTTTAGGGAGTGTAGTCCTCGATCCTCGTGCCACCAATCACGCATATCGATGCATGATGGCCGAGGAGTCGATTTGCATGACTCAATATGGAATGAATGCACACATAAATACAACAAAACCTAAACTCCATCATGGATAATCCGGAGTGTTGGTGACTTGGAATTGAGACACGTTCCGTCACTCGGAGTACGAAACGTACCTCGTTTCCCGTGCTCGGGCTAACTCCTATCCCAAGCACAATGCAATATGCATGATATGCATGAATGCAACTAATATACAACCTAACATGCAACATGCTATGAAATGGCATACACGATGCACGAGATAACATGGCATACACAATGCGCTAACATACAACCTAGCATACGCAATGCTATAAAATGAAATGGCATACACAATGCAATATGGGCTTACACCAACATGAGTGGACCTCAGCCACACTCACATAAGAGGCCATACGATGAAAATGAGACAACTCGAGATGCGCGCACGCATGCACGCAAACCGAGGACCGACCCTAAGGCACCAAATGCCACTCTAACAAGACATGGCAAGGCATGAAATATGATATGCAAACATGCAAATTTTAGAAGCGAAATATGATGCAAAACAGCCCCGAATCATGGAAACATGGCACCCGATGCATGAAATGGTACCCGAAATGCAAAATTAGGCATACGCAATGACCTATAGCTATACAAAGTATGCATTATTTGATCATGAAACATGAAGACAGATTCAAGGAAGCCCAAAAATAAGCATATTTACAGTTCTAAGCAAGGTCAAACAGCGAATGCAAATGGGGCTAAACTAGCATGCAAAAATGGCCCCGAAAGCAAGCTAATGAAGCAAGTGACAGCCGCTGACCCCAAACAGAGAAGGGCCCTTCTACAATGTCGAAGAGGGGCCCAAAATATGGTATTTTACAGTTTATAACCAGACCCAAAACAGCGCACAAGCATGCTCAAAATGCTATGCAAAATAAGGCCAAAAGAGAGCTATAACACAAAGTACAAAAAGGATGCCTCAAACAGTAAAGAGCCCTTCAACAATATTGAAGAAGGGCTCAAAATAAGCCACTTCACAGTTTATCTCGGAGCCCAAAAATGCTTAAAAACATGGCTAATATATCATGCAAGAATAGGCCCTAAAAGAGAGGTAAAGAACAAAGGGGGAGAAGAAGACTTCAAACAGCAAAAAGTTCTTAATCAAACATGAATATGACCTCAAAATATGATTTTTTTCAGTTTGGATCAAAATCCAAAAATACTTGCAAGTAAAGCTAAACAATCATGCAAAAAAGTGCAAGTTTAAGGGAAATAGGGACTCACCCTTGAAGAACAACTTTCCAGCAGCTTTTAGTCCAAAAATCTGATCTTTCAACCTCTTCAAATGTCCTCCGAGGTACTGAAATGAGTAATGGAGGTGATAGGTTAGGGGTTGTAGTGTAAAAATGGTCCAAGAACAAAGGGTTTTGGAGTCTTGGAAGAGAGGGAGAGGGAGGTTGTGTGTATAATGCTTCAAACAATTTTCTAACCCTCAAACACAGCTGGGAGCTGCTGGTTTTATAAGCAAAAGAGGTGGAAAAGAGGGGGGGGAAATGGGGGGGAAATTCAAATTCAAATTCCCCCCCAAAAAGGCCAAAAAGTGGGATATAAAGGCAAGTGGTAGCTTCTGGACCCAAATGGCCGAGAGCCCTTCAACAAAGTTGAAGAGAGGCTCAAAACAAGACACTTTATAGTTTATGACCAAGTCCGAAACAGCTCACAAGTAAGCCTAAAATACCGTGCAAAAAAAGGCCTAAAAGAGGGGTAAAGAAGCAAGTGGCAGTAGGAGATCTCAAATAGCAAAAGGTCCTTAATAAAACATGAAAAGGACCTCAAAATATGACTAACTCAAGTTCGGGTCGGAGCCCAAAAATGTAGAATGAAGGTTCGGGAGCTAAAACACGCAGTTTGGGGCCCCGAAAGTGGGCTGTTAGGCACCGGAAGTTGTGTCCGACTACAAAGTTGGTCTCTCGGACCGCAGTGTCCCTCAAAAGGGAGTAAATAAGATGCATGCCAAAAACTGGAGCAAACGGAGGTGGTTAAGCGGTCCCGAACCGAGGCACATGGCCAACGGCTCCGAAAAACCAGAAACCGGACTCCAAACGGGCAAAACGGCCTACGACCACGAAACGTAGCCTACGGCCACTGAGAGATGATCTACGAGACCTCTCTCTCCCTTTGGGAAGAGAAAACAGAGAAAACAGAGCCTGGTTCGCAAACCGAGGCAAAGCACAAAAGAGTCCGGAAGTCCAGAGGCAAGGCTCGCAGCTGAGACTCTGAAACTTCTGAACGAGCACAATATGCAATATCACCGAGCGCTCAACTGGTGACGTCTGAGTCTCAAGGTCGGTCAAAAATGGGGTGTCTACACCCTTAGTGCAGTGGGGTCAACCTCGAATTCGAATGGTGCCTCCGTTTGGTACACTGGTGCCTTGGAGGCTTGAGGTGGGATAAGATCTACCAGAATGCCCATATTCTCTTGGACATTAACAGTGACTCTGGGTGCTGGAATACCCACTAGAAGTGCATGGAATGCGGAAGCTACTGCCGGCTGTGGTTGCTATTGCTGTAGCCTATTTATCACTTCCGCTTGGTGGGTTGTAACTTCAGCTTGGTGGGCAGCACCTAGTTGCATGGTTTCAATGGTCTACTGGAGATAACGAAGCATGTCTTCCATACTGGCTACAGGGTATTGAGTCATTTGAACTGGCGAATAATCTCTTACTAGAGTGGAAGCAGAAGACTGAGCCTGACTGGGCGAAGGTGAAGTAAAAAGTGACTGCTTGACTGATGAATTATGCCTAACCATCCTCCGTCTCATAACCAGTAGGAGTGAAGCAAACACTGGTTGTCCCTTAACCAGATCCCCTAATCGGTAAAGCCTTCTTACACAGGTCCAGAGTGCTTGGAAGGTAACAGAATTGTCCGAAGCAATTGTGATAAACTACCTTGCAAAAAGAAATAAAGCAAAAGAAAGCAAAAATCAAAAACCGCACAACACCTCAGCTCAGATATAAACAAGACACAGTTGTAATCAAAAGTTGCAACACTGTACTCAACACTAATCTTTGCCCCCAAATCTGATACCCAAACTTGCAACTGATACATACGTTCATATAGAGTTTCACTCTAAAAGCACATAACAATTAAGTGAGAGCCAAAACACCCCTATGATGAGGTAGGGTTACCATGTACTAGTTTCGTCAGGAACTAGGGTTCACTGCTCAAGCAATGCGGTTTCACACAATCCTGAATTTGGGTAAGCAACCTGTTCTAATTTGGAACAGTCTCTACGGCTTTCGATATGCAACTAGGCCGATTGGTCAAAAAGGGTACCTCAGCAAGACCACCTAATATACCTCTCACACCTAACACTGAGGATCAAACGGTACAGCGGTAGTCCAAATCCAAGTGTTATGTTCCCATCATGGTGGAGCCGGCAACCGGTCAGCCTTTTGGCAAGCCTTTCCAAGCAAGCCTCTAGCAAACACAACACAGTGACTTAGGCGCAACAATGCAAATGCAAATGCAAAGAAACACATAAGTGTAGATAAAATGTCATATCATGAGTTTGAGTCAAATTCTCTAAATCTCCAGCAGAGTCACCAGAAATTGTAGCTCGGCTTTTTCGCGCCCCTTTTCGGAAGGTTCGAAAGAAAGCCCTACAGTTCGGACTTCTGCGATTTTAAATCTAATCTCACAAGTGCAATGTAAATTGATAAACACCAAAGAGTCCAAATCCAGCAAATCTTTTGAAAAATCGATTTGTAAATAAAAAATGCCAAAATTGGACTGCTTTTCCAAATACAGAGTCGCCACCTAAATATTTTATTTTGGAGAAATTTAGGAAACCCATGACTCGTGCCAAAGGTCACGTGTCTGTCATCACCAAAGTTGTCTTGGCTTGGGAACTTAGGTACGAGAGGAGAAGGTCATGAATTGAGCACCCCCGCTCACTCGATTAAAGATGGGCCTCTACTAATCATGATATAATTTTTATGAACATTATGTGCTCTTATTTCGGTTATTAGGCTAGCTTTACTATGTGATGCGCACAAGTAAGTATAGACTAGTTTGCTCAATTTGGAGCGATTCAAGTTCATGTTTGTTTTTGCGAAAATGGTTTGAATTTGCCACCTTAAATGGGCTTAAAGTTTGCGAATTTTCCACTCAACAAAGTGGGCTTAAAAATTGTGAATTTGCCACTAGGCATAGTGGGCTTAAAATATACATTCATTGAATCGTTCTAATTCAAACAACAAGCCTTCATCCACAAGCATTCAAGTAGTTTAGTAAGTAAGCATTTAGCCTTATGACAAGCATGCTAGTCATGGCAATCACTCACACTTATGTAAGTATGCTAAAGCACTAAAAACTCACCTAGTACTCCAAGCCAAAAAGATATGAGTTAGAAAAATATGCATAATTCCTATCTATGCAAAATGACTAATACAACGCATGCAAAGAATGCAACTAATAGGCTCGGCTACTAATATGGTATATGATTCAATTAAATAACATGCGGTTAAACATGTGTTCAAAGAATTATTGAAATGACAATGCGGTTTGAATGATGCGTTGAGCCTTGGTGCATGCAAAACAAGATGAATGTATGCAAGTATAAAGTATGTTAATTGAAACATGACCCTAATCTAACCATAAAAAATGATTAAATAAAAGGGAGAAAGAAGTGGGGTTGGAAGACATGCACGTTATTACATTTTGCTCTCACGAAGGAGAGTCCGAGTGAATAAAGCAAAACTAACTAGCAACTAATTAGGACTAAGCTAATTAAGCTAACTATTACAAACCAAGTGAAATAAATAGCTAAACTAATTAACTAATATTACAACACTTTTAATTTAACTAACTAGTAAGCTTACTAATCAAGTTACAACACAAATATAAGAAAACTAAGTAATTAAAGTATATAACTACGCTGCCACTACTCTGCCTCGAGAAATGGAAGATGCACATGCTCGGATACCACCTGAAAAAACCTCCGTTTTGTTCTCGAAAGCCTCTGTTTGCAGAATTGAATACTTCCAGGACCATTTTGCTCCACCTTACCAACATTTTGCTGAAATTTGCATCAGTGGCCAATCGGCCACTAGTAAAGACTACCGGCTATTAAAGTGGCCTGCCGACCATCTATGGTGCTCTGCTGGCCATTGATGGTGGCATGCTGGCCACTGATGCATTGGTTCAACTTGCTGCACCAGAGAACAAACAGAGCAAAAAGAGAGTATTCCCACAAATTGTTTGCACAACTCACCCCTCCTTTTCATGAACAAATCCAAAGAGTTGTGAATTTAAGCCACAAATCACTAACTCAAGCAATTTCATTGCATAATGGCTTATGATTCAAGAGTTGCAAATTCAATAAATGCAAAATGAGACACAAACCTCCTCCCTTTCATGAAAAATCAAGAGAAGAAGTTGACCTTGGAGAATTGGATCATTTAATCACTAACAAGTATGAAATGATCCAAGTTCCATGTGTTCAATTAACGTCCGATTGAACACATCAAAAACACAACCAAATTCTTATCTTCGCTCACTTTTAGTTCCAAGTTTTAATTACTCATTTTAACTTTACCAATCATTCCTTAATCCAATTAAGTCCAAACGATGAATTAAAGTCCTCTAAAGAGAAGAAAGAATCAAACAAGGGGTAGTTTAAGGCGTAAGAGAAGTTCCATACCGTTGGTAATGAACCCTCAAAAGAGGATTAAACCATTAAGCATGGACCTCAATCTTAAGCTTAAAGAATCCCAAGTTTGAAACAACCCTCAAAGCAAATTTAAAAGTCAAGAAATAAGGGAAGTTGCAGAGCTTTAGGTGTTGAAATAAAGTGCAAAACAACACCAAAACATGCAATCAACTCAAACATGGGGTGTCTAATGGCCTAAAACACTGAGCTTGTGAGGATCTTTATACTACAACCATGCAAAACAAGGCGTAACTGACCCAAACAGACCAAAAGAGAGCTAAAGTAGTCTAAAACAAAGGTAAAAACATGCTAGAATATAGCTACAAAAAGTTAGAAAATCATGCTAACATATAGAACTAACTAAACTAGCAAACAAGATACAAGGAGGGGAGGCTAACCCCTCCAATTTTGGACTTCAAAATATGTTTTTTGCCACTGAAAATACTCTAAAATTTAGTGGTTAAAAGTCCAAAAAAAATTGGTTTGAAAGTGGAAAACAAAAGTGCAAAAGCCCTTCAAACAAGAAAGAAAGAAGGGTAAAGCACCCCCTAACTTAAAATGGTCTCACACCATCACTTTTAGTTCACCAAAACAAGTTTTTTTCACAGTTCAACAGCAGCCCAAAAATAGTGGGAAAATATAGCAAAATGAGTATGTAAAACAAAGTATACAAGACAAATGCTATACCTCTTGAAGGGAAGAGTAATTCTAGGCAACAAACCAAACAAATGCCACCTTCTAGAGCTCAAACCAAGCCCAAGAACACCTCTGCTCAGAGATTAGGGGATTTGGTTAAGGGTGTATAGGCAAGAGTGTGGGAATTGTAGACAAATGTGTAGGAAATTTGTAGAGAGAGAGAGAGAGAGAGAGAGAGAGAGAGAATTGTAGAGAGAGAGGAAAATTTTGAGTCTAAAATTTTTTAACCTCAAAACATGAGAAATGGGGTCCCTATATATAGAAAACATGAATTCTATACAAGGAGATCCAACCCTCCACGTGTGGACAGATGCAAGCATCTGTGCAAATAACTGGCACAGCTGGCATAAAATATTTGCAGAAAACACTGGTGGTCGGTCAGTCATCAATGATGGCTGGCAAGGCAACATTGATGGCCGACAAGGCACATCAATGGCCGGCAGACAAGAAGTGATGGCCGGCAACCTCCAAGGATAGCCGGTAGGCCACTAGAGATTGCAGGACGGAAAGACCAAGGCATGGCCAAAAAATGAGACAAAATGGATGCAGGGTTTGAAAGGCTCAAAGCTATGGCATTCCGCTGAGGACTTCGAGCGCTTGGCGAGCAAACAGACTCATTATCAGATGTACCTACAAAAACATCCAAGTCTTGAAGGGCCGTCAAAAATGGGATGTCTACAACTAGTTGATAAAATATTCATAATTAAGTAGATCTGTTTCCTTTGGGTATTCATTCCAATATCAACTATGAATACCAATCAACTATCCTATTCCAATTCAATAATTACTTAGAAGTAGTGCATCTTTGGGCCAATCTAATATCTTTGTAATTAAAGAATTATGATTTGCAAAGTCATTATTTTTTAATACTTGGGAAGGGTATTAAATTTCAATTTTTTGATTTGATATTTATGTGTCATTCCGATTGAGTAACTTTGGCAACTACCAATTGTATCATAATTTAGATTTCAAATCAAAATAAAAATTTTACATAAACATTTTTGAATAAATAATAATTTATTCACAATTATTCATCGTCATAATCATAATGCATATTACTAAATCATAAGAATAATATTAAGACAATAAATATTAACACAATTCATATTCTATGTCACATAAGAATATATACTTTTGTACCTTATCAAACCACCTATAAAAATCAAGCTTATACATAATGGTGGTAATAACATCGTCTTGAAAAAAAAAAAAAAATTAGAGGTTACAGTTAGATCCATAAATAGCAATATGCTTGGTACTATAAATATCACAATAAAATTTTAATGTGTTTTCTCATATTAAAATTTAATAATACTTTAATGTGCCTCATAATAAAATTTGATAATATAAAACTCGGTAAAACATAAATAATTATGATTCATTATGTAATACGAATATCTTTAAGTATTACTAAATCAAATAAAACAATGGTCATTATCCACTAAACTTTTCCTCATAATAAAGATAATTAAATCATTCATAATATTCAATTATCAAAATATTAATACATTCTATTTATCATCAAATAGTTAGTACTCATTAAATAAATATTATTTATGTAATACGCAATCCAATCTAAAGTAGAAACATAAAAGTTACCTATTAAATTCCATATCATGTTCAACAAATTAAAAATTTTGAATCAAGACAATCATAGTTGTAATCAAAATTAATTGATATTTACTTAATCGGAAAATCATAATGTTCTAAACCATGAGCTCTGATACCACATGTAAATAATTTTATGATGTTATGCATATAACAACCTTCATAATTCAAAATCGTGAACTATCATGATTTTCACAAATAATAACATAATGCAATGTTATGCGAAACCTTCGAGTGACCCAAAATTAATTGAACATATGCCTAATAATAATATTAGTGAAAAAGGGTTTCTCTCTCTTGACTCTCTTTAAAATACATTAGATTCAAAATTAATTTGATGGGTAATTTGAATGTCTTTTTATAGATAGAGAGGGGACCAGTTTCTTTATTCAACAATGATTCTACTATCTCATCAAGGTAAGATACTTGAAAAATACTCTTCTTTATTTACAAATTATTGTAGCAAAAAATATGAAATAATAATCTTGCCAAATCTCTAATTCATATTACCATATCACGTGGGTCAATATAATATAATGACTAAATAATTAATTTAGTCTTGCAATTTTAGCCCGAAAATCTCAAATCTCGACTTCCCAAACTAGCTCAATTCCAGTTCTTAACCAGGACTTTGACATGCCTTCACCAAAGAGTAACCTGGATGAAGTTTTTTTATTTTTTTATTTTTTTTAATTGGATGTCGGAACCAATCTGGATGAAACTTTGATGCTTCTATTTGGACCGTTCTAAGCAAATATGGTAATCAAAATCCAGAACTCAAGTAACTTACGCTTATGCATCATTTCTCACTCATCCTTTGCTTTGCCATGAGGAGAGAGAAGATGAATTAAGAAAGGAAACCTACATCACCTAAGCAACAATTTATTTTGAAGACAAACTAAGAATCTTTGTATAATAAAACTCCACATTCCATATACCTTTCTCTCCCAATTCATAAAACCAAACACATATAAAAGCTTCCATTGTGTATCATTGTGTATTTCTCTCTTTGCTACCATAAACCAATCACCAAACCTCATTCCAACCCAAACTTCCAAACCAAGAACCCATGTCCCCGATTCGTCGCCCTCGTGTCGTAGTCAATGGAGTTCAGAGAATGAGAACCTACCATTACTATTGGTGCCACCAATGCCGACGAACGGTCAGGATTGCTTCTACAAACCCCTACCAAGTTTCGTGTCCTCGTTGCCTGGGCCCACTCCGCCAGGAGCTCGATGTCTCCAGGCCTCAGCTCCTGGCAGATGTTCCCAGGCCAGAACTCGAACCATCTCCGGCTGCAAGGTTACTGGGCACCTTGGCTCAAATTCTCAACCAACCAACAATGCTGCAAATTACTAACCCTGACGGGAGAATCCAAAGGGACCGAGAAAATGAAAATGGTGATGGTGGTGGCCAAGCTTGGATCATTCTCCAATTTCTCAACCCTACTGATCATTCTTTACCAAGACTTGGCTCCCCAGATGAAACTGTTGCTCCTCAGGCCACTACTAATAATCCATGGGAGGTCTCTAATGGTGATAGATTTGAAGAGTTGGTGCCGCCAGGGCCGACTCGAGGTAATTTGAGTCATAAAGTGATAACTTTAAATTAAAATTAAAATTAAAATTATTATTTTTATTTTATTTTATTTTTTTTTATCAAACAAATATAGTAAAACTATAGATGCGAAGAATCCTAAATTTAAAAATAAGAAACCTTATAAAATGTATAATTTTCAAAAAGAGAAATTGAACATTATTAATAAAAAATTAATTAATTAATGAAGTGTGAGACACGGATTTTTTTTAAAATAAAAAAATAACAAATTTGAGTTAAGCCCAAATTTTGATCATAGAGGAATATTATAAACATGGCAAAATAGACAACAATCAATTAGCTTAAGTGAAGGAATTATGTCAAAATACACCATGCAACTTTGAGTCTTGCTTAAAATGTCATTTTTAATGAGACAATCAAATTTGAAGAGATGTTGAGCTAGTTCAAAAATCATGTTTCTACATCCAATTGTTCAATAAAATTTTCATGAATTTTTTCTACATCAGGCAAATTTATTAATTTTTAATATATAATTCAAATGATCATGGTCTAGTAATCTTAACAGCTTTGTTGTTTGTATGGTTTGACAGGGCCTCCTCCAGCACCCATTTCAGCCATTGAATCTTTACCGAGTGTGAAACTCACACCGGCTCATTTAGCAGACGAGTCGCATTGTCCGGTTTGCAGGGAAGAGTTTGAGGTTGGTGGAGAAGTAAGAGTGATGCCCTGCAAACACGTCTACCATTCGGATTGCATTGTTCCGTGGCTTCGCCTTCACAATTCATGCCCAGTTTGTAGGTGCGAGTTACAAGTTGCTGCTGCTTCAGCTTCCTCTAACAATGGTGGTGTTCAATATGATGATAATGGTGCTGAGGCTTTTCAAGAGGTCAGGAACAGATTGAATGGGTGGTGGACTCAGTTGTTCTCTTTGTGGCCTATTCGTCGACTGTCAAATTGGGTGTTTGATGACCTTAATTTACAAGAGGATGGAGGTGAGATTTTATTTTGTTTTTGTTCATCACTGAGATTTCACATTTTTTTGAAAGACATCAGGATTGCATTCTACATTGACTTATATGAATTGTGTAGATGACAATTTCTTTTATACATAACATTCACTTGCTATATAGCACTATGCCACATAGAGAGCATTTTGCTTTTGTTTGCTGCAAAATGCCATGTCATGCAAGTCCTCATGCAATAACTTTAGACTTGGGAGAGTATCTGATTTGTTGGGAGACTGTAGATTTTGGTAACCCACATGCCAGACAATGAGAAGATTAAAATTGTGTTTGAATCATAAATTTGAGTAGAAATTTGAAAAAATAAAATAAAATAAAATAAAAAAATGTGAATGAAATATAAGGTAATTTGTTTCTGTATGTCTATTTACATTTTCAAATCCCTACCCAAATCTATGATCTAAAACAACATGTGTTTAAGTCATGAATTTGGGTAAATATTTAAAAAGGAAAAGTGAATGAAGAAAATGTGAATAAAATATATAATAATTTATTTTTCTTTCTTTCTATTTTCCTTTTGCTTTTTAAATTTTTATCTAAATTCGTGATCCAAATAGTTGCAACCATTGTTTAACAAATTAACCTGTAAGTATTTTTGGCAGGTACCCCCTGGTGGAACTCTTGGCTCATTCTGTAGGCCAGTAGTGCCAACTCTTCTTGGCTCATTCTGTAGGCCAGTAGTGCCAACTCTTCTTGGCTCATTCTAAAGTGGGTGATTACAATATTTTAGCTAGCTATAGATTTGTGTTTGAGTTTCTTTGGATCAGGCAGGTAAGTATTTCTTATGACTAATTTCAAGAGGTAACACTAATTTTAAAAGGCTAGCACTAGCAGGTACATTTTATATGGCACTAAAAGTGCTGCACTTAACCTTTGTTTGTATGACGATGGGTTTTTACTTTTTCCTAATTGTTCTGTTCTGTTCTGTTCTCTTTTGCAGCTGATGAACACAACTTGTGCAATGGTTTTTGTTTTGCTTTTCCACAAGTAATCTAGGAAAATAACAGAGTGGTTAAAAAAGTTGGCTTTGGCTTCACAAGCTCACCTTTCTGAATTGTTCGAGATCTTTGGCAAAGCTAGTAACAGAGTCAGGATCGTATTTATAGTTCCCTCATTAAATAAATAAATAACCACTAATGTACCTAAAATAAAACAAACAAAATTCAGTAAAAAAATATATGAGAATTCTCTCATTTTCTCTATTTATTTATTTTTTTAATTTCTCATCAAATCTTTCAATCAAAATAAAATTCGATTATTTTCTCATAAAATCTCTTGATCCAAACCGGGTTAGTTGAAGTTGGAGTTAATTCTTCCTCTAAATTCGAAATTTTATGATTCTTTTCACAAAATTTTAAAATTAATTAACTGTGTAGTAATAAGAGTATGTAGTTGAAAATAAATAACCACAAACCACCCAATTAAGAAAAGAAAAGAAAAAGCAAAAGAAAAACAGGGCTACTAACGAGTTCTGGCCTTTGAAAACTCCCCACACTCTCTCTCACTGTGCTGCTGCTGAGGAGAGAGGGAGAGAGAGAGAGAGAGATGATGGGTTCAGCAGTGCCTCATCAACCATCCAGGTTACCAATATCCAGAGTGGGTCCCACACCCGCCCACCTCATCACCACCGCCGCCTCCCTCCGCCTCGGCCACTTCGTCCACCATCGCCTCATCACCACCCACCGTCTTCATCTCGTTTTGCTCAAGGTATTTCTGCCTCTCTCTCTCTCTCTAAACCCATCTTGTATATGATGAATACAGTGTGGAGTATAACTAGATTCTTCTATTAGAATGGGTTCTGATGATTCTCACAGCCTCTTTATAGTTGTATTATTACATGCCTGTACTGTTTTGGGATTTACCCATTTTAATTTCAGCTAAATGTAGTTGAATACTCTTGATTTTGATCAAATTGGGTTGTTTTCATTATATTGCTATTCTGTATGCACATAAAATTTAGGTTAAGTAAATAGATTATAGTTCAATTTGTTGGATGGGTTTAGCCATGGTCTCAAATTAGCTTATACAATGATATATGTTGTGTTTGGATTTTGAATTTGTGAAGGGAAAGGGAAAGGGCAAAGTGAATGGAGTAAGTTAATTTCTTTATTTTTCACTTCTCATACATGTCCTTCATGATTCTCTTTTCAAATCATTCTCTTGTCTTAATCTTGGAAGCAAATACATATCCTTTTTTTTTTTTTTTTTAAATTATTTGAACCACTTAAGGGCTGTTTGTGTTTGGGATATTAAACTATGACTACTTTGAGACTCTTATCCATCTTTAACTATGAACTTCTAGATTATAGATTTTGCGACCACAAGATCTTCCTTCCTTCCAAAATGGCGCCTATTTTTAATAATTTAAAACCACCATTATACCAGTTTGCCCCAAACTGAAAAACAGAAAAAGAAGGATAATTAACATTATTCAGAAGTTGCTTTGCTTGGTCTAATTTGGTGGCACTGGGAATGAATTTAAGGATTTTCAAGGATTTCCAACTATTGTGGAGTTCTCATTAGTCATTATTACATATAATAGGCATTCTTTATTGCCAAAAGATAAGATACACAGCTTGTTATTATAAACATAATGAGTACCAAGACAAACCAAATTTGCTTTTGTGAGGATGAATCAACATGTGTAAAGCTTGTAGATTAAAGATCTTTATTCTAATTTTATACACCTATCTGTATCCTAATTTTTTAAATTTTGTGCCATGTCTGTAGTTGTGTCTGTCCTTCTCAGTTTATAATAGAAGTGAGATATATATGGTTTCAGTCATGGGAGCAAGAGTTGGTGTAAAATATTATAATGTGTGGCCATATTATGACAACTTGTCCCGTTTTCATGTTCATGCAACATAGGTTAACAAGCTTGAGGCAAGCTGATTTTGGTTCAATCTATAGTATCGAACTTTTAAGATATAAACCACTGGATTTAAGTGACAGATATTCTGATTTATCTGTTTCATCCACCTGGTTTTTGGCATAAGAAGCATTCACATGGTTGAAAGTTGGAACGATAAAACTATTTTATCGAAGGCTGGAAAGTTGGAACGATATAAAGCCCATCTCTTCAACAATTTGGAGTGGTTTTGAAGAATTCAAAATTTCAGTTCCAATATTTAAACTTCATCCCTTGTGCAGTGGTTAAAAATATAGCGCAAAGAGAAAAAGGGGGAACAGAAACGTATACAAATAAATTATCATACTTGCATCTGAATTTAAAAGAGAATGCCATAGGAACAGTGAAGAGAAATGTGTATGTAAGGATAAAAGGAAAAATCTATAAGTCGTGTTAATAACCCTACAGCTGAACTGATATAGGTCATTATCTCATCATGTGATACAAACTATACAGGGACAAAAAGAAAGTGACCAAGTTCATAGAAAAAGTAAAAGGCATTGGTTTCATTAGCATTATTTACTATTTTTTTTTTTAAAAAAGAGCCAAGTTGACACAGTTGTGGCAACTTTATTCATTCCTAATTAGTTTTTGATAGTTTGAATATAGAAGTGGCATTCATTGCAGCTTTTCTTGTTGACAGAGCGTCTCTTATCTTGGTCATGTGCCATGTTTAAAGGATGCATGGCATGAAAGCTCCATCAGACTGAAAGGGATTAATTTTCTTGATTGGTCAAAAGATGCTGCTACGTCTGCATGCTCATCTTGCAGGTGTTTCTTAAGTGGAGAAGGAAGCAGGAACAACTCTGGAAATTTAGGGAGGTCAGACTTGGAGACATCTAAAAGATTTTCATTTAGTGGCAGGGGATGGACCAACATCCTCCTTATGATTAACGTCTTGTGAGTATCACCTTTTTTCAAACAAGGACATCACAATGTCTCCTACACGTCTGTTTATTTATATTTTCCTTCTTATCGGGCTCATGTCCTATTTGCCAGCTTTCTAAGACTGTGTTTGGATCATGGATTTAGGTAACGATTTGTGAAGGGAAAAGAAAAGGGGATGGAAATGTGAATGGAAATTAGTGTAGATTTCATTCACATTTCTCTCTCTATCTTTATTGGTGAAAGAGGCTTTTATCCTCTGATTTTTTTAAATTCTTTTTTATTTTTTGGGTATAGGGTCTATATTGCACAAATTTCAACACAAGGGAAGCTGCTTGTATGGGGTGCTAAGGTTAGACTGTCACTCTGAGGGAAGAAAAAAAATTGTATACCACCTTTCATATCAGAAAACTCATTTTTCCGGGTTTATCTCTAATTGTTTTATATTAAAAAAAAAAAAATTGCAGATTAATAGTCTTATTGACCAAGGACAATTGTGGAGGCTTGCCACGTCTTCCGTATTGCACTCAAATATTGGTCACCTCATGGTTTATTTTGAATCACGCTACTTGATATTCTCATGATCTGGTTGTTTTATAGATTGTTGGTTTAAATGAATTTCATGTTTTCAGATTAATTGTTATTCTTTGAACTCTGTTGGTCCTACTGTGGAGACCATTAGTGGTCCTAGAAGATTTCTTGCAGTTTATATCACCTCTGCAATTGCAAGTAACGGCTCCTAATCCCACTATAACAGACAATGAATTGCTTATTTTCGAAGAAACAACCCCCAATCCACTATAATTCTGATTTGAGATTTTCAAGAAATCAGGTTCGGCAATGAGTTATTGGCTCTGCAAATCACCTTCTGTTGGTGCATCTGGAGCAGTTTTTGGATTAGTAAGTCTTTTCAAACTCTATAGTCACAAGTTAGCTTAGACACATTTACTTCACATATTAATCACACGTGTACAACCAAAGCAAATTTGATCAAATTAGAAAAGAAACTTACAAACTCACATATTTTCTTCAGATGTTTCAGTAGTCAATTATTAGTAGTTAACTCGTAACATTTTGTATTTTCTTGCAATGTTAATTGTATGCATCATTTCTATGCTTTGTTTGGTTGGAACGTAATCTTCATCCCCTAGTTTCGTAGAATTTCTATGTTTTCATTGAGAAAGTAATGGTGAAATGAGCCGTAATCAGTTCTAGGATTGATTATGTGACATGAACATTTTCTATTATGGGTGTCTCAAAGTATATTACTTCTGGTCATCACCAGGAGTCACAAAGTTGGATTGGAGCCCTTGAAATGCAATCATAGTTTAAAACTTTAGTTTTAATATAAAAGGAGTCACATTGGTATCATTTGTATACGGACAAAACATGTTTGGCAAACTGCTTCTGAAAATTATTTTTAAAAAAATAATAATTTGAAAGCAACTTTTTCAGGAAACACTTCCAAATTAATTTTGAATTTTTGAAACTTTTTTTGCATAAAAAATGAAAACGATAGGTATTTCATAACTTTTGCATTATTTTTGTCTATGAAAACAAGAAAAAACTAGAATTTTGAAAATGATACCAAAGAGGACCATTAACTCTGAATTGTTTCATCTTCCTTTTTCTCCTCACCTTTTATTTTATATTGGTCTGTGATCAGGTTGGGTCTGTTTCCGTGTTTGTCTTGAGGCATAGAAGCCTAGTGGGAGGTGGCAAAGAAGATTTACAGCATATAGCACGTGTGATTGTTTTAAATATGGTATCTCCCTCACTTCTCTTTCACATTTAGTGCTTTGCTTGTTGGGAGTTGTGATTTTATTACGATTCTAATGAATCATACCCTGTTTATTCAAGTCTACCAAGTAGGTGTAATAATCTGTCATAATTTTGAAGTATTTTTGCATAAACTAGATTCATAATTAAGTTTTGTTTAATCTGAGCATACAACATTTAACCCTTGATGTTGGAATAACGGCAATCGCCTATGTGCATGTTTCTTGTTGACATGATTTTAACTCATGGCATACGTCATGCAGGTTATTGGGCTTTTGTTCAAAGGCATTGATAACTGGGGACATGTAAGTATGAGAAAATTATTGTTATAATTTTTCTCTTACCTAATTACCTTTGGAATATCAATCAATTCTATTCAAATGACTAGATCAATTCAGGATAGAAGAGATTTTGGACCAGATCCACATCTTTGATATACAACTGTGATGACCTTGAATTGTAACACCAAAATCTGCGCAACTCATGCTTGTAGAATTGCAAAAATTGTGGTGACCCCAAAATCAAAATATTCCACAATATATATTCTCGTGTGTTTGCCCTAACCCAAGTCTTCCGCAATATATTGTTGTTTATAAGGTGTTTTTACTCACCCCATCCCCGATCGTAAATGTTTACTGTCCACGACAGAAATTATGGCAAGTAATTTAAACTAATTTTTATTGACTAAATTTGAAGTCATCAGCCCACATAACTAATTTTAAGCCATATGACACCACATGATCTACACAAACATCCACCAAGCTGTGAGACTTTCTTTTATAGTTGGTTGAATGTTTTATAGCTTTGTATATATAACAAATGTGAAATTCAAAGTTGCAGGGTCTTCTTTTATGGTGTGGGATTCATTAGAAGGCATCATTTTGTTCAACAAGTATATATTGTTCTTCCGCATAACTAACATTTGAGATAACTTTTTTAAGAGTATATGTAAATTATATAAACTGGGGTTAAGATGTAGGCTAGGGGAGGCTCATATCGTCCTTATACTGAAATCAATAAGGGATTCAACATTTGACAGCCCTATAGGAGCAAAAATTGGCATAGGGGAAAAAAAAAAGTCCTATAATGGCAAACGGGTAAATTGTCATCCCTATTGTTCTTGGAAACATGAATGCACACCATTCTATCACTTCTTAAAAATCAATTTCCTTTTCCTTTCTTTATCAGCTCCATCTTTGTTTAAAAGATTATATGTACATGTGCCATTTGGAAAAGGTCAAGGTTCATTGAAATTCTAGAGATTTTGTGGTACGTTTCATGGCATTTGTCTTCTTATAGACTTGTAAGGTCGCAAAAATCCCAAGTTTTTTTTTTATTTCTTTCTTTTGATTTTCCTTTTTTTTCTTTACTTGCTTTTATTTATATGTTTATGTGTGGTCAAATCTAATTTTCCTTACATTTTGCTATTGAAAATTTCAGTTAGGAGGCTTATTAGGAGGAGCTGCAACATCGTGGCTTATTGGTCCAGCATTGAGGTATGAATCTTTGCCGGAGAATGGGCGAAAGGTTATTGCTGACAGAGCACCGATTTTCTCCCTCATAAACATGAAAAGAACGAGAACGCCTTGATAATGCAATGGAGGTGCTGGTTTATGATAGACTTATGTATCCCACTTCTTAAATCAAAACTCTACCTGTAAGATGAACTGTACCCACAAAATGAAGAAATACTTTTTTGCCTACTCTTTTTTTTCTTTTATTTTTTCTTCTAAATGTAAATATGTTATTAAAGCATCTAATTACGATATAAAAAGTACTTAAGATTACTATGACTTCAAGAAGTTGTTTCAACCTCCATTCTTTGCATTGTGTTATTCTTGGTTGAGAGGTCAAAAGAAAATTTCTGTCAATGTGTATGAAAACAAACAAGAAATTAAATATACTAGGGGTGAATGCATACATGACATTTTATTGTTTCCAGTTTTTTTTTTTTTTTTTTTTTCAGTTTAAGTGGTTATTTTTTGGCATTTGGTTGTTGTAGATAGATATTTATGTATGTATATTGTTTTTTTTAATTCTGTACTATTAATTAATTGCTTATAAAACTCAACTCAAAGGACATTGATAAAAAACCAACAAACAGAAAGAGAAATAAATAAATAAATATTAACATTGCATCATTAAAGTCAACCAAACATCCATTTTGCTACAACAGAAGAAGGCATTGAATTACGCAATCAAAAATGTTAGAAATCTCAAAAATTTTACTAAATGTTTCACATAAATATAAGATCCACATTATATGGGTGAGTCCCACACCTAATTGAGATATTTAGTAAAATTTTTAGAGTCTCTACCATTACTCTTATGTTGCATTTACTTAAAAAATTTAAGGAGGAATTTAGAAAAAAAAAAAAAAAAAAAAGTGTGTGAAACTAAATAAAATATAAGTATATTTTATTCACATTTTATCTATATTTTCTATTTTCCTTTTTAAATCTCTCCTCAAATCTCTCAACCAAATATAATATTAAATAATCCATATTGTCATTAATGCTGTGTTTGATTGGGGGATTTAGGACGGAATTTGGAAAGAGAAAGGGAAAAGGTGTGTGAAACTATGTGAAATATAGGCATGATTTATTCACATTTCACCTACCTTTTCCATTTCCCTTTCTAAATCTCTTCCTAAATCCCCCAACCAAACACAGCATAAATGGATGGCCTACCTATTTACACAATTTCTAATTTCACAAATACACTAATGGATATATAAGATCCTTGTTTGTATCCATCAATTTTCTAGCAAGGTATTGTATTGGTGAAGTAGGTGGGGGTTAAAAAGTTTTGTGAACAGACTAGTCTGTTAAAAAAAGTACAAATGAAAAGTGGTAATCTAAAATATATATATGTATAATTTTTTTTCTTGAATACTCTGACCAATATGTGGCGGCGCCCAACTGGAGATGCCAAATTAAATCCCCACCACCCAAAAAAAATAAAAAATAGACTTGTTAAAAAATGATGGTGGGGAATCAACTGGTTGAGAAAAATATGTTTAGGAAAGCAAGTGGCTTTTTAGTAATAGGTTTATAAATTGAAGGCTGAATTTTTGAGGTGCCAAGACTGACATGTTTAAAATATAGCAATGCAAAGACATCACCTAATGTTGATCTAGAGAACACACAACAAAACCAAAAATTCATTGAAGAATTAAACTAGCTCTCCTCAATGATACCGGACTATGCCAGGCTCTAGCATATACTGATTTAATGTAGAACATATACCATATTTCCATTAATTTGTGAACATCAGTTGAATTCATTCATTTGCAGATGCCCAAAAAGAACCGATATATTTTACACTTGTCACCCAAGTGGAGCAGTTCTATGTACACGCTTCTTGACTAGTTACCATCTTTGGAGACATTCCATTTGGAAGAACATTACATGCTTTCATGCCATGTCGCAACGTAGACATCAGAGGCCTGCCACCTTGCTGGCTTTGACCTGCAAGTTGATTCGTGTACATGTTTGCTTATCATAAGATCGCCTATAAACTCTTATTTACCTTTCCACCACCGCTTCTATCATCCTATAGCCAGAGAGAGCAAAACTGTAAGCCGTCGTGCGTCACGTGCTTGGGATATTGGGTGTTCATTGTATCATCATCGGTGAACGATTTATCATTTTGACCAACATAGGAGATGGAATGTGAGGAGCCCGCAGAAACTAAATAACCAACTCTCCGTGTAAGGACGTATTGCAAAAGCTGCAAAAAAGTATGAGGAATATTATGACTTGCATGGCTAACCGTGGCGCTATCAACAAATTCAAACTTAAAAGCAAGTTCAACAATGATCAAGGTCAAGCAACCATAAACACCTATCTTATTTAAATATCACACTAAGAAATTCTAAATACAATGATTATTAGTATATAAAGATAGTCCTATCCTACGTAAATAGTCTAAAAATCCTAACTCATTAAAATGAAACTTTTAAAGATTCATCATTGTGTTTTAGCAGATATGAAGTCATTTCCAAATTTTCTATGCAAAACAAGAAAAACAAGTAACCATACAAGCATAACAAAATTAACTTTTAAGATGAAGAAAGAAAGAGAAAACATTTACAAACACGCAGCAGCTTACATGACGGGGATGGCGAGATTGAGGGCGAGGCAAATGGTGGGGACACCGGCCCTTTTGCATTCCCGTTCTCCTGTCTTGGACTGGAGCCATAGGATACAACAGGCAAAGGAGAAAGATCCGGGGACAACTGTGGTGTGGGACCCACAGAAGGTGGATAAGACCTAGGAGCATAAGGTGAAAAGGCTGAAGGAGCAGTTGTGTCAGAATCAGATGTCGGTGAGGGGCTCGGGGGAATTTTGGAACCACAATGGGGACTACGGCGGGAAGGACGAGTACCTACCATTGAAGGTGCAGGAGAATTTGAGATGGGAGGTAAAGAATGGCGACGACCATCTTCAGGGCTTGGTGGATATGGGTAGTTATCATCAGATGGTGACGAAGCATCACAGTTAAAACATGGTGGCGAGTGATGATGAAAATCAGGCTCAGGAGCTGGAAAGTAAGATGGAGAAAAATCGGGAGATGGGGCGATAGGGGGTTCTGCATAATCATTTTGAGCTGGAGCTGGGGCATAATCATTTTGCGCTCGAGCTGGGGCCGGAGAAGGAGTTGGTGGGGTTGCATCGATCGTATGGTTCAGATAACAAGATAGACTAATTTCCTTAACTTTACCAAAAACAGAGTTATTGAGGCCGAGGTTCTGTGCAGGAGGGGACCCTGTGATTGTTTGAGCCAATTGCTTCAATCTCTGGGGCAGAAGGCTCCCCAGCTCAGATATAATCGCAGCCTGAACTGTAACCGGAGGATCTCTCGTTGAGCCAATTGTGTTCGTTACTTGCACATACACATTCTGCATGCAAAATAACTCCATTAACAACCCAGCATTCTTAGTGTTTAAATTGAGTGTGCCAATATGTGGCAAGTGACTCGTTACATGGTTAAATTAAACTTAAGTCCAACCATTAGGGTCTGTGACCATAAATTTCGGTCTCAAAAGAATAATTGCGAGACAAATCTGCCTAAACAATTATGTAACCAATTACAATCCATAGTACAAAGGAGGTCAAGGCAATAAAACTATCATTTTCAAACAAGCATACACACATGCATGCAAACACTCCGGTAAAACAGATTTGTTTGTTTCGTTTTTGAAAACAGTTTGTCTTATGTTTTTTGTGTTTTTTTTTTTTTTTTTTGCCTTTAGTAAACTTTTTTTTGTCTTTAGTAAATATTTGTGAAGAAATTTAAAAAATGAAAGTTCACTAAAGACAAAACACATCTCCGTATGTTTTTGTTTTCAGTGATTTTTTTCAAATTTCTTCACAAATATTTTACTTTTAGGTGTATCTAGATTAGATGCATCTTTCAAAAACATATGCCTACAATATGAAATAAGTTTACGAAAGACAAAAAAAAAAAAACACAAAAAGCAGAAAACTTAAACACAGTTTTTGAGTTTGAAGACCAAGCAAGGTTAGTTTCTCAAATTTTATTCATGCTTTTTTCAGGTGTACTGCAATATAAAACTTATTCTTGAGATTAAGTTCTATTTCCTTCATGAATTGAGAATGCATGGGAAGTTAAAAAAAGGATTGGTGAACAGGTTAGGAATTGAGACCATTATTGTTCCCAATCCTAAACCTGACAGCAAACAAACCCAAAACCTGTTCAGGATTGCAAAAACTAACCCATTCACACACCAATTCAACTGTGCAAGGAAGTTACTCAAACAGAATACCTCGTAAGACCTCAGATGCAAACCCGACTTCAGTTGTTCCTTCAGCTCGCCAAGATTTTCCTTTATTTCATCTATAGAATTAGGTAGAGTAAAATTAAAGAGGATCTGAGATATCTGCCAAATGGAAGCAGACTGATCAGGAATCACAGTGATTCCGCCCGGAAACTTCAAAATTTCAAACGAAGTTGGTTGCCCAAAAAGCGAAGTCGTCAAAGTCAAATTGGATAGCTGAAGGAACAACTCTATTAAAGATGATCTCAGCACACTTAAGGACACTGGATTTATTGGAACGTCAATTGGATCAGAAAGAACACCGAACACCACATTAGTCCAGTTAGATGCATGAGCTCGGTGTATGGATAGGACAGCAACCTGTTAAAAATAACTTGTTTTTAGGTTAGATTGTATTCAATTCAAAAGTTAAAAGAAATGAAAGATTAAAAATATATGAAAGCAGAAGTTTAAAACAAACCTTTGTATAAGGGACACCTATTTCGCTATTGATATCATACCCTAATCTTCCAATGCATGGAACTAGCTCTGAAACTGGCTTTTGCAATCTGAAGTATGCGTGAACTGTAGCTGAAGGAAAAGAAAAAGGAAAGTCTAAACATCAAAAAGGACTCAAAAAGCTGCTTCTGTAAGCACATGAGTAAGCAAAACTCATTCCTCGTACAGTACTAGAAAAGCTATAAAATGAAAATACAGACTCCACTCACATCAATACGGATGATACTTGATATGTAACAGCTCCACGCTTTAATTTCATGTCCTTCCCTAGTTTTGGGAGAGTTTCATTTTGACCCTAGCGGTTTCAATTGCAACATATTGAACCTTATAGTTAGCTTCTAACTGGTTTCAATTTGGTCCAACCATCAACTCCCATTAAGGAACTGAATTAACAAAACACATGGTGACTTCAACATTAGTTCCAAAGAAAGCCACATGTAGGGCTACAACTCGGGAAGGTTGAACCCAACAACCCAAACATGTGGGCTTGGGATGAATTTATTCAGCTCAATTAATTTTGAACTGGGCCTGGACAAAGCCATTCGGCAACCTGTCCCACCTTGACCCAAAATCCATACATATTGCACCATATACATAATATGTACCATATATCTGTGGGACGAAGAGAAGTCTAGTTTTTTTCTATTTTTCCCCCAACGTTAGATTCTCATTTGCTATCAACAGTTAGGGTTTTAATTTCCAACAGGTCATTACCTCTCTGATCTACCTTGAGAAACCACCAATTGCCATCTACACCATCTCTTTCTTCTACAAATCCCCATGCCAGTACTCTCTCTCTCTCTCTCTCTATCTCTCTCTCTCTCTCTCTCTCTCACACACACACACACACATTAAGCAGCCTAAACAACATGCATTTCCTTTTCATCCATGCAGTATGCACACAAGCCATTTTCTTCTACCTTTGTATTTTACTAATTGAGAAAGTAGTGTTGTAACGCCCTCAAAATAATAACTTTAAACCCATTAAATAAGACATGCATTGACATTCAAAAGCTTCACATTCTTTCATTTATCAGAGTTTCATTACAAAAAGTATTACATGTTAACAACAAAAGCAAATGCCCTATGGGCTTACAGCTTTCCAAGTTAACACTTGGTTACAACAAAAGAGTACTAACTCAAACACGTTAAGCCCTTGGCTTGAATTTACATGTAATACATCAAAAGTAAAACAACAAAAAGTCCGCCTCTGGCCTCCCAAGCTACGTCCTTGGAGGTGGCATGCTACCTGTACCTGAAAATGATATTCCCATATAGGGTGAGCCACAGCCCAGTAGAAATACACTAAACCAACCATGAACAATGACTAAAAGATTAGCAACTGATAGATGGTCAACACTGACACTTCCATTTACATCTCCCTACGTTACCATGACAGCCAAGTCTATATTACAATTCACTTTTTCATTTTTGTTCAACTTTGAGTTTGAAAACAAGGCTCAATACTCTGGCCAGAACGTTTGATGAGATTATAGTTCATCACTAGAACACTTTCGAAATCCAAGGTGGATACACATTATGGTGTTGTATCAATAACACATAAACTACTCCCATACTTCGCAAACAATGATGATATACATTTTAGTGCTATATCAAATCAAACAAACTTTTCAATAGATAAGCATATGAGCTATATCACTACTACAACAGATAAGCATATGAGCTGTATCAACACTTCAACCGATAAGCATATGAGCTATATCAACATTCCAACAACCGGTTTAGAGGTACATCCCCCATCTTCCCCTAAACCATTAACCGGTTTAGAGGTACATCCCCCATCTTCCCCTAAACCGTGGAGTACATCCCCTATCTCCTCCCATACACAAGTAATGCATATAAACACAGAATCACATATGTAATCAATCAATACATAAAATTAATGTATTCTATCAACCGACATGCTCTATGACACATCCAATTGATTAGTTTTAGTTTGCCTAATCATCAAGCATTGTCTACAACAATCAACACTACCCTCCACCGGTAGCCCAAAGCAATTATTTCTAAGCAGGAAATAAATGCACAATGGATATTCAATCGACATTTCAATTCGGTGAGTGATAAATAATTCAACTACACCCTTTAACCCCATGCACTCCCAATCTCAACAATTCCATTTCATTTCCTCATTTCCCACAATTAATTATCTCAATTAATTAAACAATGTAATTAGGTCATTTTCCATAATTACCATTACCACCCTTAGGTCCCATTTTCATCAATGATTCAACATTTATTCCATTTCTCTATACCAAACATGCATCTAGGTTTATTACAAATAAAAACCCCAACTTTTGTAAAATAACACAAAAGGCCCAAACTTTCACAAAATTACCAAACCAACCCCAACCTCTCAAATTACCAAAATTTAAAGACAAAATCCATAGAGAGGAGTAGGATATCCCTACCTCAAATTCAGAGCTCCAAGGGGGAAGATGAGTAAAACTCAGAAGTGCTCCAAATCCCAAATTTCTCAGATCTCAACAAAGCCCTCGACGATCAACACACTTCTTACAAAGGCCCAAGGTGAGGAAAACACTCTAGGTAGATCAATCCTAAGAGAGAAGTTCGGTTTTAGAGTGAGGTGCTCTCCAATGGAGGTTTTGAAAAAGTAAGAGAGAGAAAGGAAATCAAAAAGTGATCAAAAAGGTGGTTTCACGAACTGATATAAAAGCAGGTCCGCTCGAGCGTACAACACCCCGCTCGAGCGTACAGACACAGGTTCACGCTCGAGCGTCCAAAGATCCGCTCGAGCGCCGGGTGCACTCTCCCAGAATTTTCTGCAGACGACCAAAATGCTGAGAGAAGGAAATTCACGCTCGAGCGTCCAAACTGCCGCTCGAGCGGAGAGGCAACAACAAAATCCCGCTCGAGCGTCAAATCGCCGCTCGAGCGGAGAGACCAAAACCTGGGCAAAATTTCTAAGTTTTAAAACACGACCCACTTATTCCCAACCTGCCCAACACAACCCAAAATTCTAATTAAAAGAGTAAGGGATAGAAATGAGGATAAGATAACAACGAATCTACGGAACCGAGTCCGGATTATAGTTAAACAACAACAGGAAATATCGGGACCGCTATAACCTCCCCCCCTTAAAGAATTTCGTCCCCGAAATTAAGGGTACGCCAAAACACAAGGCCAACTGATAACAGAGCATTCAACAATCGAGCCCCAAGGAAAGAAATTACTTTCACAACAAACCTCCGACTTACTCTTAGCAAGGAAGATACTAACCAAGGAAACACATTCTAAACAACCACACCTTAGGTACGCAAGCCTCAACAAACCAAACCTCCCCCGAAACAATTCACCAACAACCGGCTAGCATTCCAAGCTAAGTCACTACTCAACAACACGACCAAAGCAAATCTTTAGAGTAGATAATAAGAAAACATTTTCTTGTTCAAGAGGCATTTCCCAAAGATGTTTAAATTTTCAACGTTAACGTTCCGGAATAAATCTTGCATGTTCCGTACGAAAACTTAAAAGCATTGCAAACATTTTTCACAAATACGGTGTTACCCAAAACGCAGAGTCATCCACAGTTTATTTGCCAAAAGATTAATCTGGAATTCTTTAAAATTCTTGAATTAAATCAACTTTTCAACAACGCATTTATATGGTCCAAACACTGGAAAAATTTTGTTTTCCATTTCTTTCCAAAACAGCACTATCCATAACCATCACTCATACAGTGATGCCACAACCGACACAGAACATAACATTTCTATAATGATAGTTAATAGAAATAACAACAGTACTATCAACACATAAGGTATAAGAAATTCATGGTTTTGCAATTTTATCCCGCCTCCCTTTACTTAACCACTTTATAATCATAAACACGGCTCAGAAATACACAAATGATACACATTATAGTGCTGTATCAACATCAAACTAAACACCATACATTCATAATGTATAAAAAGCCAATCATTCACAATGATCAATCAATACATATATTAGATGTATTATTCCAACCGTCATACTCAACGACAAAACATGTTCGATTAATTTCAGTTTTCCTTAATCAACATACGGAGTCTACAACGAACGAGACTAAACTCAAGGTGACCAATGCCACCCCAACACCCGATACCGACAAGCTGACTAGTCAACTCAATAAACTCTACACTCAGTAATCCACACACTGATGTGCTACTCAGACCACTAACCCCAACCACGGAGTTCTCTACACGAACCACAAATTTTGGAATCTCACTGGATTTCCTAAAATTTAATCGCCTCAACATCGCGTCTAAGGGAATCACCATCCCCCGCCATGGTTATCTAGCAAGCCTGCTCACTTCCTTGACCGAAGACCGACATGGTCAACCTCAATCACAACATCCCGAATACGAAGGACTACTTTGACCCACGCTATACTCATTACTTTAGAACACGAATTGCTCTTCCTTCAAAGAATGTTGGCAGCATCCACTCATAACCCACACCCAACAATGGATAACCAATCACAATATGAACACTACCCCTATACAACCAAGGGGGCTCACCACAGACTCACTATCTAGCAAGGCCCAACACACGAACCAGCATACAGGTACCATTCCCACTAACTCGAGATACAAATCTCACGTTCCCTCAAACATTCTCATATAGTCCTGCCAACACCGCGCAACTCTCGAAACCATCCCATCTAACACATTCAACCGTACTAGGCAAAACCTCCTTATTTTGCAAGCCCTCTTACTCCTACACCGAATCTTCCAATAACTCATAGGATCCACTCGTTACTCTATATCTTACTTATCACTCATCTCGAGAGTACCATCAAGAGGCCCGGCCTCCGTGCTAAACCACTAGTCCACACTACCGCTAGGCAACCATCATGAACCAAACCCCGACACCGTCACAAGTCGCCGATAGGGCTTCCAAAGATTCACTCATCTAACTTTCCAGAGGGGTAAAAGTCCTCGCCTCCCTCGTCATTAACCCACATCTTCATCCGCAAACACCATACCACTGTGACTCCACCCACGGGTCACACTCTAACCATGGGCTATATACCCAATTAACGCTTCTGATAATATCCTCTGACTTGACCAGTGCTAAGGTACGAACTTATCACATTCAATCCAAATAAAGAAATTTGAAAACTTAGGGAGACATCCATTATACTACAGCCCGAGGTATAGTACCAGCTACTCACAACACATCGCTCCCGATACAACAATCACAACCTTATATAGGGACTGACATCCCTTCACTTGAAACGGCCAATCAGTACACCTGCAATTTTGACAACGTTACTTACCACGAAGGTACGAGTCCAACCTTAACAAAATTATGTGCCATGCCCCCGTAGGACACCATATTAAATACGTGTTACATCTAGTATTAATCGTACACTTCACATCCTCTCAAGTTCACCCGACAGTAGATCAAAAGCTATACCACGCACAAAACTTTAAATGGGTAGTACTCATGTAATTCCACACACTCGGCAAGTAAAACAGTTCTCGCTCCAATATTACCTTGGCTAGGACACGTACCCCTCGGTGGTTCTTCCAAATTTTGAAAACATGGCTCTCTAGCCCTCATCCTTCCCAAATCAAGTCACAAGCATAAATTTTTTTTTTTATATAGGAACTTTATACCTTAATAAAATTTTAGAGCTACGACATGCTCCAATTCACCCACTCTAGGGAAATTAACAAACAAAGCATATATGTATATATATATAGATAAACAAACAGTTTAGATGTTTCAACCTTCCCAAAACACATTGGTTACACAACGGAACCCAATGATCACAAAACAATAATCCACTGATTACAAAACGGATTAGTCAAAACAAAACCATCCCATCAGTATTACTACTACTACCGTCCCTTGTTGGACCGCCGAAGTTGGTCATCCCCGAACATAAGGCAACCTACGAGCTTACAAGTCACGGACAAGAACCACTGGTATGCCCCCTCTGCCCACACCTGGAACAACTACAAACTTCCCTAGCTGGGGCTTGGGAACTTGACTCTACTGAGGCCCTCGCAATCTGGCCTGCTAGTCCCCCAAAACGATACTGTTCCTGTCCAGTCGAAAGAAACTGAGCCTGGTTAGGTTGCAAAACCCCTAAAGAAGCTCCCGGCTGAGTACAAGAACGTCGAATATGACCCGGCTGATTACACACCCAACAGGTAGGCGGTGCCTGAGCACGAGATTGGTTCAGAATCTGGGCTGATGAAGACCCCAACAACTGCCTCCCCACTGAGCATTTAATCGGTCCAAAACCCGACTGGTTGGATGATCCTGGTGGTACAACTACTGGTTGAACTGCTAACCCCACCCCTTTCTTCTGTGGGCAAACCGAAACCCTGTGGCCCAGCAGACCGCATCTGAAACAAATGATGCCCCTCTGCTTACTTTCCCCCGAACCCAAATCTGACACTGGAAGGGCAGTTCTAGCCCGTCCTCCCTGTTGCGAGTTTAAAACCCTCTGCCTCTTAAAAGGCCTACCAACACCCTGAGTCACAGGAGTCGCCGAGATGGCTTCCTCCCCACTCTGCCCCATTGCTAGCACTGCAGCCTCTACATGGGCGGCCGCCTCAACAAGCGCCCTATATCTTTTATGCCAAGACCCCGCTATCCTTACACGGATGTCGTCACGCAGCTTACTCTCAAACTCAAAACAACGTAAGTCCTCTGTCTCCACCAATTCTGGAGCAAACCTCGACAGATTAGCAAACCATCTTTCGAACCGCACCAAAGGTGTAGTACCTTGGCGTAATTCCACAAATTGTTTCCGCAGCTCTTCCCGAGCGGAAGGAGGGAAATCGCAACTTCCTCGCCTAGGCATCCTAGTAAAAGTAACGGAGACACGTTAGCACACTCATACATGTGCCGAAGCTAAACACTTACATCCTAACACATGGACAACTGTAATTCACTCCACATAAGCACATAAACATGTAAGCACTTACGAATTTCATTTCCAGATAATGATAGTCCCGAGGCGTTACTAGAGTTCCGATCAGAAACAGCATTGATCAAGTGCCTTTCCAACTGGACTCCCAGAAACCCAAGGATCCAATCAACATCCAAGAAACTACATTCCATACCCAAATAGTCACATAAACATGTTATCACAAAAGTACGTAACATTACGTCTAAGTCTCTAACAAGCGAGAGAAATCCATTGTGATACTAATCACTTCCCACGTACCCAAAGTATTCGAACCAGGTACGCTCTGATACCAAGTTGTAACGCCCTCAAAATAATAACTTTAAACCCATTAAATAAGACATGCATTGATATTCAAAAGCTTCACATTCTTTCATTTATCAGAGTTTCATTACAAAAAGTATTACATGTTAACAACAAAAGCAAATGCCCTATGGGCTTACAGCTTTCCAAGTTAACACTTGGTTACAACAAAAGAGTACTAACTCAAACACGTTAAGCCCTTGGCTTGAATTTACATGTAATACATCAAAAGTAAAACAACAAAAAGTCCGCCTCTGGCCTCCCAAGCTACGTCCTTGGAGGTGGCATGCTACCTGTACCTGAAAATGATATTCCCATATAGGGTGAGCCACAGCCCAGTAGAAATACACTAAACCAACCATGAACAATGACTAAAAGATTAGCAACTGATAGATGGTCAACACTGACACTTCCATTTACATCTCCCTACGTTACCATGACAGCCAAGTCTATATTACAATTCACTTTTTCATTTTTGTTCAACTTTGAGTTTGAAAACAAGGCTCAATACTCTGGCCAGAACGTTTGATGAGATTATAGTTCATCACTAGAACACTTTCGAAATCCAAGGTGGATACACATTATGGTGTTGTATCAATAACACATAAACTACTCCCATACTTCGCAAACAATGATGATATACATTTTAGTGCTATATCAAATCAAACAAACTTTTCAATAGATAAGCATATGAGCTATATCACTACTACAACAGATAAGCATATGAGCTGTATCAACACTTCAACCGATAAGCATATGAGCTATATCAACATTCCAACAACCGGTTTAGAGGTACATCCCCCATCTTCCCCTAAACCATTAACCGGTTTAGAGGTACATCCCCCATCTTCCCCTAAACCGTGGAGTACATCCCCTATCTCCTCCCATACACAAGTAATGCATATAAACACAGAATCACATATGTAATCAATCAATACATAAAATTAATGTATTCTATCAACCGACATGCTCTATGACACATCCAATTGATTAGTTTTAGTTTGCCTAATCATCAAGCATTGTCTACAACAATCAACACTACCCTCCACCGGTAGCCCAAAGCAATTATTTCTAAGCAGGAAATAAATGCACAATGGATATTCAATCGACATTTCAATTCGGTGAGTGATAAATAATTCAACTACACCCTTTAACCCCATGCACTCCCAATCTCAACAATTCCATTTCATTTCCTCATTTCCCACAATTAATTATCTCAATTAATTAAACAATGTAATTAGGTCATTTTCCATAATTACCATTACCACCCTTAGGTCCCATTTTCATCAATGATTCAACATTTATTCCATTTCTCTATACCAAACATGCATCTAGGTTTATTACAAATAAAAACCCCAACTTTTGTAAAATAACACAAAAGGCCCAAACTTTCACAAAATTACCAAACCAACCCCAACCTCTCAAATTACCAAAATTTAAAGACAAAATCCATAGAGAGGAGTAGGATATCCCTACCTCAAATTCAGAGCTCCAAGGGGGAAGATGAGTAAAACTCAGAAGTGCTCCAAATCCCAAATTTCTCAGATCTCAACAAAGCCCTCGACGATCAACACACTTCTTACAAAGGCCCAAGGTGAGGAAAACACTCTAGGTAGATCAATCCTAAGAGAGAAGTTCGGTTTTAGAGTGAGGTGCTCTCCAATGGAGGTTTTGAAAAAGTAAGAGAGAGAAAGGAAATCAAAAAGTGATCAAAAAGGTGGTTTCACGAACTGATATAAAAGCAGGTCCGCTCGAGCGTACAACACCCCGCTCGAGCGTACAGACACAGGTTCACGCTCGAGCGTCCAAAGATCCGCTCGAGCGCCGGGTGCACTCTCCCAGAATTTTCTGCAGACGACCAAAATGCTGAGAGAAGGAAATTCACGCTCGAGCGTCCAAACTGCCGCTCGAGCGGAGAGGCAACAACAAAATCCCGCTCGAGCGTCAAATCGCCGCTCGAGCGGAGAGACCAAAACCTGGGCAAAATTTCTAAGTTTTAAAACACGACCCACTTATTCCCAACCTGCCCAACACAACCCAAAATTCTAATTAAAAGAGTAAGGGATAGAAATGAGGATAAGATAACAACGAATCTACGGAACCGAGTCCGGATTATAGTTAAACAACAACAGGAAATATCGGGACCGCTATAAGTGTAAAATGAAACACGGCAATAGCTTAAAATTGTGCAACTTATAAGTTAAAATGAATATAAATATGCAACTGCTTGCTTACTAAGAGTTATTGAATTGAGCAACCGAAATAGAATTCACTTGCTACGTTGCAATATATCGAAATCAACTAGTACCTACTAAACAGACAGTTTTAGTGCAAATCTTCAACTTTCTACACTTAAAATGGGTCTTTTTGCAAGCCAAATATAGATGAACGTTTACCTTACTTAATGTCCAAAAAACTAAGCAAAGTAGAAAATCAAGAAAATTCTGACTCTGAACTCACTTAAAAGCTAAAGTCACATGTAGTTCATCCTTTAGAAGATCAATAACAGCCACGGTATTAAAGTACTCGGCTTACAAATAATCAACCAGAAGATCAACCCTCAAAAACCTAGACAATGTGAAGCACAAAAATAGAAGAACAAATAAAGAGTTGAAGCACCATATGTTCATGTGCCATCAGAAAATCTAATTCTTTAGAACAGTTGAAATACCACATACCCAACTGCTCAACCCATTAAAAACCCTATCTCTAATCCTTGACTCACACCTATATCAAATTTATATTTGGGTAAAAATCACTAAAAACCCTCTCCACTCAAACTTATATCAAATTGAGTTTTACCCATTCTTTTACCCAAATCAAGGGAGGCACAAATGTCTAGTCAAACTTACAAGATTATTTTGTAGCTTCAAAATTTAAGCTTTTACTCGAATTTATGCTTAAATCTGAGTTTGTCCATTGGATTACTTGATATCAAATGAAGTTTTTTACTGAGTACAAATTTATGTAGGGATTCGAGATGGAAATAGCTAAAAAATAAGGCTAAATAGCAAACACCCATTGACCAAAAACATCAGAAAATTTCAAAAGAACCATCAGCCAATAAAAACTGAAATAAAATCAATTAAACAAATCATCAGAAACCCTAATTACAAATAAAGATTGTGAGCAATTCCCCTTTACTGAAATCATTAGAACACAGCCCTAATAATTACAGACCTACACTACACTACAGTTAGAGGAGACAGAAAACAAAATAGAAAAAATGGCTTACCACTGTGCTTGATTGCGTATTTTGCATCAAACCCAGAAAGCGATGAGTGAAGAGGAAGAAGCCAAAATATGACAGGGAGGAACACAGAGAGGCTGAAAATCAGAACGAAGACGCATTTGAGATTGAATTCTTGGCCGATTGTAGAAAGACCCACCGAACATCTCTGGCAGAGGATCGTCGAAGCAATAAATCTCCGAGATCGAGTCCCCTCAACCTGCTGTTGCCGCAGATGTAGTTGCTGTTCTTCCACCTTACCCATTTCCAGAGCATCTGTAAAAACTCTCTCTCTCTCTCTCTCTCTCTCTCTCACCTCTCTCTCTATATCTCTTCTACACGAACAGAGACAAAAAAAACTCTCTCTCTCACTCTTGATAACTATAGAGACAACTGGGACTTCAAATGCAGAAGGTGTAGACAAGTGTTCATGGAGGGGCACTCTCTCTCTCTCTCTCTCTCTGTCTTCTCTCTCTCACTACTTGTCGTGTTTTGGAGTGAGTTTCTGTATGTATTTGTATTTTGTTTGTTTATTGCTAATCTCAGTAATTAATAATTTTTTAATTATTCATTGGTGTATTAATTAATTAATTAAGGATAATTGGGCTACCGAACGTTGAGAAGAAGCAAAGGTGAAGAGAGAGAAAATGTGTGTAGAAGAAGAAGAATATGAGATGAGAAAGATAGTGGGAGCGGGATGGAGGTGACCCAACTTGGTTAATGGATTCATCTTTAAAAAAAAAAATTATTATAATATAGCAATAATTTTGCTTAAGACACCTAATTATCACTCTCAAAGACAATCGTGTTAAATTTTAGGGTGGGTTTGGAATTATTTAAATAAATGTATTTTTTGATTTTTTATGAAATATGAATTGAGTTTGAATTGGATTTAAAATGATATGTTAGAAAAGTAATGTAATTTAAATAAGATGATATAATTTAAATAAGATAATAACTTTTTGATTTTTTAATTTTTTTTAAACATGTCAAACCAAGTCTTAATTTGTCAAACATTGCGTTTAACCTCAATATCAGATTATTAAGCCTTCGTTTGGTTAATTTAGTTAGATTAAAAAAGTCCAAAAAAATAAAATAGATTAAATAATTCAATAAGATAAAATATCACATTTAAACCATAATCATTTTACTTTTTCACTCACAAAAATAAAAAAAGTCAAATCAAATAAATTTTTTAGTGCCAAGATAAAAAAGTTAAAAAAAACCAACTAAAATAAACAATGCGAAACGATGACTAAAGATTATTTAAAGATGATAAATTAATAGATGTAGTATTGTTGCTATAATATAAGAGAGCACATTATTGGGCCTGTAGGGCTCGTCACGGTTCCTATTTCAATAATTTAAATTGTTCAATGTATAAAGTTAATTGAATAATTCATCCTTATAAAAAGCATATTGATCGGATATTGGTAACCCTTTTATTGGAATAAATTTTTGTTAACAATTTATTTTTAAAATCAAATTTACTATTGACAAAAATGTGTTTCGATTAAGGAACTATCGATATCCGATTAAAATAATTTTTTTACATAGATGAAATACTCGACGAACTCTACACATTAAATGATTCATATTATTAAAACGGGACCGGTGATAAACCACACCGACCCAATAATATACTCTAATCCATTAAAGTGGGAAAGTACGTGCCGCCTACAAAAAATACTACTCACTCTTATACTCTATTACATTTTTTTTTTTTTTTTGAAGAAATTACCTAGTATTATTAATACAAAAAATACTACTCACTCTTATACTCTATTACATTTTTTTTTGAAGAAATTACCTAGTATTATTAATACTGGGGGGTTTAAGAGGGAATTATTTGCTGTGCGGATTATAATTCAGAAGAAGCATCTAATTCGATGTTTTTTTTTTTTTTTATTCTGCCGAATATGGAGCTCGACCAAACTCCTTATCCTTCATATAGGGGATTATACTATCCTAAGGGGAGTGTAGGATAATTTTGGAGGGATTATTTATTGTTGGAATTAGACGGTGAAATGACCATTTTAATCCTCTACTATTTAATTATGTATTATATTTAGTAAAATTCAATAAAATTTAAATGTCTCAATTTAAAAATAAAATAATTTTATTTAACTTTTTATTGATGTTTTATTTATTTTTTTAAAAATAATTTTTTATAGAGATTTATTGATGTTTTATTTTAAAATTTTGTTTATATTTTATTTAATTTCATTATTTAAATGTTAATAGATGTTTTATTTAATTTCATTGTTTAATTATTATTATTTTTAAAAACAAATTTATTTAAAATTTTAATTAAAAATAATATATATTTTTATTGATATTTATTTATTTAATTTAAAAAAATAAATTTATTTAATTGTGTAAAAATAAAATAAAATAAATTTTTATTTAATCTAGCTAAAAATAATTAAAATATTAAAGATATGTTTAATATTTCTATTACTTAGTAAACAATTGAAAAATGATAAAATAGTCTTTTGCTCATTTATCCTATCCAGTCTGTCCAACTAAACATTGGATTCATTAAAAATAGTTTTTTCTAGACATCTAATCCCATGAAAAAACAAACACAAAATACATATCCAATCCACCAAATAGTCCGAGAAATTCACAGTCTCAGGACTCAAGTCCGATGGATTCTAATCCCTTCTTATTCAGTCCGTCCAATCAATGTCTGGAAATTATTATTTTAATGAATTCAATGTTTGATTGGACAAACTAGATAGGATAAATGAGCAAAATACTATTTTACTATTTTTCAATTATTTATTAAGTAATAGCAATATTAAACATATCTTTAATATTTTAATTATTTTTAGCTAGATTAAATAAAAATTTATTTTATTTTATTTTTTACACAATTAAATAAATTTATTTTTAAAAAATAAATAAATAAAATATCAATAAAAATATATGTTATTTTTTTAATTAAAATTTTAAATAAATTTGTTTTTAAAAATAATAATGATTAAACAATGAAATTAAATAAAAATCTATTAAAATTTAAATAATGAAATTAAATAAAATATAAACAAAATTTTAAAATAAAATATCTATAAAAAGTTATTTAAAAAATAAATAAATAAAACATCAATAAAAAGTTAAATAAAATTATTTTATTTTTAAATTGAGACATTTAAATTTTATTAAATTTTACTAAATATAATACATAATTAAATAGCATATGGTCAAAATGATCATTTCATCACCTAATCTCAACAGTAAATAGTCCCTCAAAAATTGTCCCCCCTCCAGGATAGTATAATCCCCCATATGGGGAATAAGTAGTCCAGCCGGACTAAAAAATAAATAAACATCGGATTAGATGCTTCCCTCAAATTACAATCCACACAGTAAATAGTTCCCCCATCCCCCAATCAAACACACCCTAAAATTATTACAAATTTATGAAATATTTATTATTATTATTTTTTTTTTTTTGTTACAGGAAAATCCTCCCTACCCTCCCGCAGGTCCAAGGCAGCGTCCCTTGTAGAGATCACCAAGGTGTCATGTTAGCCGTTCCAATCAATGAGACTATAACCTGAGAACCAAGTGCTGATTAGACAACTTGAGGTCCAACCTCTCGCACAGGAGATTGGCCCAAGGGAAAAGGAATTGAACTCATGACCTTGGGGCTTAAACTCCGAGTCTTAACCATAATGCCACCCACCCTTGGGTTAAATATTTATAATTTTAATAATTAATGTATATAAAGTTTATAACTTATATATAAAAGAAATAAATAAAATCTACAATGAATATAAATTTTTCCTTTTTTTATTTTTATACGTATTTACCTATTTGTAAATTATAAAAATGATCTCCAAAATATAAAACTTATTTCATTTTGATTCTTAATTTTTAATTTATATCAATTGCATTTCTAAAATTTTACTTATCAATTCATTGTAATCCCTCCTCTAAACTAGTTTTTATTTTTTCAAAAAGAAAAATTACGAAAAAAATTTACATCAAATTCACTTTCAAATCTTTCACTCCATTATTAAGAATCAAATATACACCGTGTTTGTTTCTTTATAAATAGACATATTAAAATATTTTTAATGTTTTTCCATACCTAATAAGAAGTTGATGTAAATAATCTTTATATGTTTTTTAAGCGACAATGAGAGAAAAATTATATTAATGTATTGAATTCAAAAATAAAATGTATATAAATTTAAATTTAAAATAAAATAAGCATTATACTTAAGGATTATTTGTATAATTTATAATTTTATCTAAAGAGGATTGATTGGGATTTCAATTTTTTGAGATTTACTCAATGAGTAGACAAGTGTGTGTAGGTTTGGGTCCGTTTGGGAAGAAGATTTGTGGCTAAAATAGTCACAAAAGAAAAAATAGACTATTTTAGCCACAACAAACAAAATATCACATCCAACTCATAATCATTACACTCTTCTCTTACAAAAAAAGTCAAAAAAGTCAAAAATCAAAAAGCCCTTCCCAAACCAAGCTTTTTAGCCCAGGTTAAAATAGCCAAAAAAGCCAAAAAGCCAACCCACTTCCCAAACCAACCCTAAGAAGTTGACCATTACCGTGCATCCTGCCAGGTGGACCGGCCTATAGTTATTATGTAAATTAAAGTTGTAATGTGATTAGGGAATTTTTAAGGGAAAACTACCAATAAATCCCATAAGTTGATCTTATGATCCACTTGGTCTCACATTTTATTCTAATATTCCGTTTGGTCCTGTCTTCCGTCAAATGACATATTTGCCATTAACGCAGTGTTTAATGTTTCCGTTGTTGGTGGATGCAAATGGTTGTGTTGTTAGCATGTAGGGCAACGCGAGGTGTAAAGTGTGGGAAGTTGATTGAGTTGTGCCACGTGACACATAATGGCGTGTCACAAAATAGCAAAGCGTACTAAGGGGTTTTATAATGGTAGTAGAGATTTTGGTGGTTCCACATGTCACACATTCGGGTAACCCCACATGACCGAAATACAACCCGTTTTACACATCTACATGCCCACATGTATAAAATGCTAACCCGATTCATATTTCCCACAATCATGAAATGGTGACCCGAATCCCCTTGTGATATTTGGCTGAAACCCTAAAATAGCAATTTCGCATATTTGTAGGTTTCGATTGACCGTATATTCCGTTGCGTGATTCGGGAGAGGGAGGAGCGATATTGAAGATTGATTGCATCGTTACGTTGATTTAAGATTTGTGTGACATTGTAGGGCGTTCAACGTTTCGGAACCCTCGTTTCACTCTTCTGTGTTCGTTGTTTTGTCAGACATCTGTAATGGCCGAAAAGGGTATGTCACCTAACATTGTTTTTGAAATCCTTGTGTGATAATGTCTTACGTTGGTATTTGTTGTTTTCGTACCGATTAACGGTGTGGTCGGTCGTTTTTATGTTCAATCGTGCATTTTTTGGGGTGTGTGTTTTGTTTTAGGGGTATTTGCGATGTGGATGTCGTGTTGGGGTGTGTGGGTGTTGGGCGTGTGATCTTGAGTGTGTGGTGGGACAGTGTGGTTGTGGGTTTTTTTTTTATGCGTAGTGTGTTTGCTTTGGGATAGTGTGTGGTATTTGCGATGTGGATGTCGTATTGGGGTGTTGGGCGTGTGGTCTTGGGTGTGTGGTGGGACAGTGTGATGGTGGGTTTTGTTTTTATGCGTAGTGTGTTTGCTTTGGGACGATGTGTGTTTTGTTTTGGATGGTTGTGTGGCTGACAGTTGTGGTCAATGTAATAGTATATATTGTAGAACAACAGTTGGGACCACAGGAAAAGGTATACTTTTTAATGATTTGTTCTGCATATGTAGGGGTGGGGTCTTCAATTTTTTTTGGTGCTGCAGAGAGTAAATGGGATATGTTGTGGTTCTGGTACGCATATGTGGATTGTGTGACCTTGTAGTTTTTATTTGTGGTTTTGGAATTAGGTTTGGGTAGTTGGTTGGTTTTGTGTTATTGTTACTGTGTGTCTGAGTTGGTATGGGGGATTTTGTTTTGTGTCGGGGTTGTATGAGGTGGGGTGGTTGTTATGTGGATGTGGGTTTGTGTGTTTGTTATGGATAGTGTTGTGTCAGATAGTTATGTGTTTGTTGGTATTGTTGTTAGGTGTTGGATGTGGTTGTGTGAGTTGGTGTGTTGTTGAGTCTGAATGGTTAGTGTTCCGCAGGTCACATAAAACGGAGGGTGTTATGTTTTTTTGTGTGTTTATTTTTTGTTATGAGTTTTGTGTATGAGTGTGTGTGGGTGTGTGGCATGTATGTGATATGAATGTCACGCTAACTGTGTCTGTGGTTTTGTATTGTAGATGGTGATAGGGTAAGGAGTCTGTGGACACGTTCATGTGAACATAAACGTGTTGAGGGGCCAACTGGTTCAAATGCGAACAACCTTGGAATGAAAATGCAGGGACGAATTCTATTCAAGCAAGCTAAAATAAGAAAGGGTGAAGATGTGCGGTCTGTGGGTAAGATTGTAACGAGAGGCCAGCCTAAACACCACACGAGGATGAACTTCCGTTCAAACATTGCAGGGATAGTGAAGCTTATGAGTTTGGCAAACCTGCAGGAGGGACACTTGAATCAGTTGAAAAGAACACCATTCTGGGTTATGATACAGGTGATACACATCAACAAGTTGAACCATAACGAATTCAGAAAGTGTGATGAGTTAATATGTAAAATTATAAGAGCATACAATGAGGGGGATAATGCATTCAGCATTGGAGGTTCAATGGTGAAACTTGGTAGCAGTGACATTAGGTTAATCTTCGGATTACAATGTGGGAAGAGGCGCATGGACTTGTCACCTGGACAAAGACCAGCGTCGGACTTCATTCAACGTAGGTGTTCTGAAACTTTACGCATAACATCGAAACTAGTAAGACGTTATTTTTAGAGGCTGTTAGTGGTCATACCAAACAAGATGAGGAAGACGCTGCAAAGCTATTAGCACTATACATTTGTGGGAAGTTTTTTTTCACCAACTCTAGGGAGACAATAAGTTGGACATTTGTTCGGTACTTGAACAATCTGAATATCGTACGGATGTATGACTGGACAGGCGCAATATTGGCAACGTTGATGGGGTCAATCAAGGATTTTCACAAAACGCCGGGGAAGGTGACTGGCTGTGTGGTTGCGTTGCTGGTAAGTGTGTGATAGAATTCATTGTTGTTATTGTCTTGTATGCGTGGTTGGGTTTTTTTGTAAGTTTAATTGGATTATTGAATTTTGTGATGTGTGTCGCAATATTGGTTGTGTGAACATTCTACAATAGTGGAGCTTGAAACAGAAAACATGTTTCCAAGGTTCCTTAAGTGGGACATTGGAACACTGCTGACTAAAGCGCAAGGGGTAGAATTTGCTGGTTCTGTCACGTTTCAGGTATGCACGACGTTGGTTTCCAATCTGGTTGTTGTGGAAGTTTGTCAGTTGTAGTCTAATAATGATCTTTGTAATTTGAAAATGTCATTGTGTTTGTAACGTGAACAGGTGAAGACTGATCGTCTGAGATCTCTTGAGCATGAACGGGAAATAATGGGATTAGATGTCGAAGCGGTTGACAGAGATGTGGCCGACATTGTTGACATTGGCGTAAACAATGTTGGTGGTGATGATGATTTTGTTGACGGAGTTAATGTAATGAAAAAGACAGTTGATGTTAGAATGCGGGGTAGGAGTGTTGAGGCACGTGGGAACAACAAAATTGGTAAGAGTCATGCGGGTAATGTACGCGATCATTCAGTGGGTGTGTTCGGCGCTGGGATGGATGTACAGCGTGAATCGATTAGTGCATATGAAAATTACAGGCAGGTAGATTCTAAACTCGAAGAAGCATTAACTGCAATCACAACACTTCAGCTGCAGAACAAAAATAAGGACAATATGATATCACTCCTTGAAGAAGAGATTACTAAGTTGAAGAGTAAGAGCGACTTGCAGGCTGTGAACATAGTTGGCGGTTTTGGGTGTGTTTTGAAGATGAAAGATAAGGAGCTTGAAAAGTTGAGGAAGGAAAATGGAGAAATGCAGAACAAAATTTCATTATTGGAAGACCAACTGGAGGACTGTGATGTGCATGTTGTCATGCAAGCATTCCGTGACGCTGGAAATAAGGCAGTTGTTGGTGGATGTGGCACGGGGTGCAGTGGGTATGGTGGGTCTTTTTTATGCGATGTGTCGTCGTTACGCGCAGTCAATGATTGTGCATAGAAGGCAGGCAATGAATCGAATGAGGTGGAGGTGCATAATCCAATGGATGTCCAGCAGTGTGATGCAGAAGTAGAAGTGTTGCCATATGTGGGTGAAGGAGTACCGCGGTTGGGCGTGCAAAATTTGTTGGTACGTAACATTAAAGACAAAATGAGGAAGGAGCGGAAGTTGGCAGACTATGAGTACCCGTTGTTGGGGGTGCGTGATAGAAAGATGGGATCAGAAAGTGATAATGTTAGAGGAGAGAAGGACTGTGTGAGTGGTAATGCCGTTATTGATGTGGATGTAGTTGAGGTAGCAACGAAAAAATGATTGAGATTTGATATCAACAACCGGTTAGGGGTGTGGAAAATAATGACATTTGAAGAGAAGACGAAGATCAAACAAGCGTATGATCGTAACGGCGACGGGTAAGGTTTTATTTTTTTTTCCCTTTATTATGTTGCTGTGTGTACATCATCATTTAGTATGGATTTTAAACAATTTGTTTGTAGGGCTATTGTGTGGGCAGACTATTCGACCGACGTGACAGTAGACTTTACAGATTTGAAAGGACTGGTTAGACAAAGCAGTGTACGGGGCAATGTACGTTTAAATTTCTCTTAAATGAGTTATACTTAGCGTTTGTTAGTTGTAGAGTATGAATGTAGCAAATGGTGGCAGTGTGTGAAGTGGTGGTTTTTTTGGTTTTTTTCTTTTTCTGATGCGCAGTTGTTTTGTGCAGCGCAGGTGATTGATGCATATACGGAGCTGTTGAAAATTGAGCAGTTGAAGCTGTTTGGAAATGATGATCAGGCAGACAAATCATATTTTTTTAGTAGTGTTGGCCTGGTGAGTTGGTGTGGGTGAGTGATAAGTGATTATGTTGTGATTATTTATAACGTGGTGTGGTTGTTGTATGTGTGCAGGATATGGTAAAAATCGCAGATGTGGGAGGCTTGGATAAGTTTGTGCGGAAGAATATTTCTACCAGTACCATGTGTCGGTTCATTCATTTCCTAATGTGCCATAATGGACATTGGACACTTGTCGTATACGATACTGAGAGCGGTGAGTGGAAGCATTACAATCTAATGCGGCAGCGTATGGTGAGGGTAGACGTGCATTACACAGAAGCGCTTTTGTCGGTAAGTTGTTAAGTAATGCTTGTTGATGCGTGGCTGGGATTTATGTGTTCATGCTTGTATGTGTTTTGTATGTGTGGCAGAAGGAGCGGGTGACGAACGTCATGAAACAGTCGCTGATTGAGTTGGGAATGGATGTTCTTAGCATCGAAGCTGATTTCGACCATGCACTGGAGGCTGTGAGTAGGTGCCCACAGCAAAAAGCAGAATCGTAAGTGTGGTAGTTATGAATGTGGTGACCTATTGTGTGGGTGAGTAGTTTTGTGTACTTGGCATAGTTTAGTGATTTAACATAAATGTTGTTCAATGCAGGCTTGACTGTGGGATAATTGTGTGTGCTATAACGCGACAGTACGTACACCATTGCGATGTGGAACAGACACTACAAGGTTCCAATTGCAGCGTGTTGCGTGCAAATATGGTGAAGTCTTTCGTCAATGATCCGGTGCGGGGGTTGATATAGTATATATGTCTGTTGGTGCTTTATTTGGCTGATGGCATTATTATTAAATTAAAAAATTGTGCGAAATGTTCATATGAAAAATTTTTGTTAGGAAGGTTGTTATTCCCGTCTAGTTATTTAGTTTTGAAACATACATTTAGTAGCGTACAAACGGTAGTTTTTGGTTGTTGGTTTTTGCAGTTATTGCACGTCAGTTTTTTTGGTGTTAACACACAGTCGTTGTGCAGTGCTTATCACGGGTTTTGAATGAAATAAGTTTTTGGTTAGACAAATAATTTTGTGTGTTTTTTGCTATGTATGTATGTTGACGGTCATTGGTATGTGCATGATACTTGGGAAAAAATATCGACAAATGTTGCCAAGTTTCTTTGGATACTTAGCGAAATTAGTACGTGAAGTTTGACTGTGTTAAGTGGTGCGTTATTGTGTGACTGCTTTTAGGTGGCGTAAGTCATGTATGTGGTGATCTTGTATCTATGATGGTATAATATGAAAATGATAGGGTATTATTGGGCGGGTTGGCATGTCAGTTTTGTTGGGTGCGAGTTTATTTATCGACGTTAGGTGTGGTGATTGTGTTAATGCATGGTGGGCAATCTATGGAAGACTGTGGGTTCGGACAGTGTTTGTGTGGATTTTTACGTGCGTGTCTGTAATGTTTGATGGGTTGTTTGTTTGTAAATGGTACATGTGAGACGAACTCATAGGGAACAAATGTTGTATATCGGAGTGATGTAAGGCCTGTTTTGGAAAAGATGTTGGAAGTGTTATGGTTATGTAATGTGGTTTGAATTGTAGATGTGCCATAATGTTGCGAATCAATTAGACGTCAACTTGTAAAATGAAATAACAAGATAATAATAAGGTTTATACGTTAAAATAACAACAGAAAATGTTGTCAAAGCTGAAAACATGGTGAAAACATCAAAAGTGTTACGGGTCATGGTGTGTAGCAAACCGGATTATTCTGATTAAAACAGAATGGCTATAAAAATGTTGTATTTGAAATATATGTGGCTGCATATAATGGTAGATTGGTTCTTTGCACGTCTTCCTGTTTGGTTTCCCAAACGTTGGCAACGACTGCATCTAATTTGTTGAACTTCTTCCCCCTTTGAAAGCATTCATTTTTTTTTTTGCCTTCTCGGTGGTCGTTTGACAGCTGGTGGTTGTATGATGAAATCTTCAATGCTAAATGGTGGTTTCTTAACAGTGGGTATGGGGTTTATGTTGCAAGCGTAAGAATTTTGATACTCCGATATATGGTAATATGGATCGACTAAATCATAAAGGTCGAGTCCGCTGTTGCGAATAGCAACAACAGCGTGAACACAAGGGAACCTTTCGATTTGCCACTGGAAACATGAGCATGTACGCCTTCCCACATCAACCATCACTGATGGGAAAGAGTGGACCTCAAAAATCTCGTTGTTGGACTGACTTAGAAGCCATGATCTGCCTTTGTTGTATGCTTTAACTAACCGATCTTCCATCTTCAGGCGAACAACATCAGGCCACGATTGCGCCTTGAGTCGGCGTTTGGACATCTGTCGCATAATCTTGGTCCGAATACTGTCAACCAATTGAGTAATTGGGAGGTGGCATACTTCTCGTATCCATGAGTTGAATGACTCAACGGTATTGGAACTCATTTCGCCATAACGCGCACTGCTGGTGGGATAGATACAATGACTTTGTTCGATAGAAATATACATGGTGACATTGCGAGCATGACACAGTATAAATTTGGTAAAATGAAAAGTGGTGATTGTGTACTGGAAATACGCATTTGCCCAGTACTGTGGCGGTAAATCTTTAAAGAAAGCTGGTGCCACCTTGGGACAAGCCTTCAGGAACTCCTCCAATTTTTGGTTGAATGCAGCAAGTGTTGGTGCATACGCACAAGATCGGAATTTCGACAACAAACACGCGCGGTATGAACTGTTGACGTAGCGTAATTTGTCTTCCAAGTTAGTTTGCAAATGTTCTAAGCAAAATGCGTGATGTGCTGTGGGAAATATGACTGGGATTTATTCCAGCAGGCCTGCGTGTCGGTCGGATAAAAATGTTAGTGTTCTTTGGCCATTTACAACGTTTGCAAGGTGTCCCAAAAACCAAGTCCAATTTGTTGTGTTTTCAGAATTAACGATCGCTATGGCTAAAGGGAATAAACTTGCATGTAATTAATTTGTCAAAAGGTTAGTCGAGTATTTTCTTGTAGAATACTGTGTACATTAATATAAACAGACATGATCGAATGTGGCGAAACATGTTGCGCATGGTAAGAAAAAAACGTCATACCTTGGTTGCCATCTTTCGCTGTGGCGGCTAGTAAGTTCCCCTTAAATTTCCCCTTTAGAAACGTCCCATCCAAAAAAAGCATTGGTCGGCAATGGGCGAAACCATCAATACATGCTTTGAATGATATGAAATACCTTGAGAAACGGTTGTGTTATTCGTCGTATCCAATGCTGATATAACTACCTGGGTTGTTAGTCATAACTTCATTGTTGTACCAACGTAATTAGTCAAACGAGATTGAGTGTGCACCGAACATTTCACCACGGGCTTTTTCGACACCTAACCAGGCAACCCAATAGCTAACCTCCAAACCGTAATCTTTTTTCAAGTCGTACACAACATCAGTGGGTCGTGTGAGGGGTTTGTCACGCACCCGTTCATAAATGACATCAAACACCAAGTCAGAACCAGCCCTCGGGTTTTTGGGTGTCCAAATGGAAACACCACAAGTGTGCAAGCCATTCCACTTACGTATATAAAAAAATCCATTGGCATGTAACACACGTGCGTGTGCGGACCACATGCATCCCTTCAATTCGCGCATCATGCATATTGTTGTAATCCGAACAGAATCATTCTTAATATATTTGAATCGAAATCCGCACTCCACCGCGTACTTACGAAGAACCGTTCAAAATTCAGCAGCTCCCCCTTCAAAACTTTGGCCAACATTTCAAATTCCGTTCGCCCATGGAGCAGACAAAAAAACCTTCTCAACGTGGGGACAATATTTGTCTAAACAATCTTGTTCATCATCCATATCCGACTCGTCAAACAACATATCCGACACACATGGACCAATCTGTACATTGTTGTGTGGATAGTGAACATTTTCTGAATATTCCGCACGTGGTACCTCAATGATAACATCAATGCATTGCAACCGGAAAGATCGAGCAAGAGAGATCATGTTCTGCATATCGACATCATTCTGTAATGTGAAGTTATTGTAACCTGGCATTTTGAAGAAAAAACACAAATTGGCAAGTGTAAGTCCAGGAAATTTTTCATACACATGATTCACCAAGTCCTAAAATCGAAATGGGGCTTCCAAATTGACAGCGGCATTTGTATTACCGTAACAACAGATCAACATTACATGTGTATCCATCGGCTGTAACAGAAAATAAGCCGACACATTCAGAAGATGAAATTCAATAAAAAGACAAAGTCACACAACCTCACGCACAAATTAATAATGGTAACAATACAAAACACACAGTTAGATCCACACACAAAACACCCATACGAAATCACCACCATCCCAGTCCCCCAACAACACACCTACAAACACCAATTCATACACATGCCCAAAACGTTATGTAACATGACGTCAATGTACTGGTGAAATCTAGTCCACAAAACAAATCAACAAAACGCATAAATCAACATTGCAAAAAAAAACATGACATACCTGCAAACCAACGGACATTGTCGAGGTCTGAACTGCTGCATATGCCACGAAACACACAGGTGTCACAACACAAACACTATGATGGCACACCACAAACCTTAACAATGAAGTGGCTGACCCATCCTTTGAAGCAACATTCAACTTACCAAATATGGTGTAACATTCCCAAAAAAAAACACCCTCCATGAAACACGCCCCACTCAACAAACTGAGGGCACAATCGTTCACAAATCAATACCAAAAATGGAAAAAATGATCAAATGGAACAAATCTGTCTAGTAATAGAACTTATCGGTTCAACAGTTTAAATTGGGGATTGATTGGTATAATTGTTTGTGAGGTAGGATTTATTAGTAAATAATCCAAATTTTAATCATTATGACATAATCTATATGAAATATTTATCAAGTAAGTTGTCGAAATTTTGTTTTCTATTGTATCAACATAAATAATTTGATTTTTACATTCTAATTTTAACTTCAATTGAAATTATTTCATTGTACGCATACATTTCAAGATACTGATAGCTATTTCAAAATCATTCACTTTGTTAGGTTTGGGTTTTCTAAAAACACTTTTTAGAAAATTTTACTTTCTTATTTTTCATAATTTTTTGTTCATACTTAATTTTTTAATATTTTAAACAAATTTTTTTAATTTTTAAACACACCTAACATAAATACACTTAAAAAGTATAAATTTTCATGAAAAAAATATTTAAAAAAACTCATTAAATGCAAAAAATATTTTAAAAAATATAAAAATTCAGTAGATAGTTCACATTTTTGTGTATTTATTAATTTTTTAAAATATTTTTCAAAAATATTTTACTTTTTAGATACATCTAAATCAAGTGCATTTAAAAAGTTAAAAAAAATGTTTAAAATTTAAAAAATATTTACTAAAAATAAAAAAAATATCAAAAATAAAAAAACTCAGCTTTTAAAAAACTGAAACCAAACACACTGACTAATGTTAACATCTATAATAGAAATATCAAATTAAAATTAAATTTAAAGTGTAAGAACTAAATTATACAATTTGAGTCAAATTATGAGAATTAAAAGTATAATTTACCATAATTTATAAATATCATAAAAATTATAGTTTCGAGTCATTTTTATTATATGTAAGAAATAGAGATTTTCATTACGTTGTTAAATAATTATGAGCCACACCTTATCAAATTAATATTTTAAATTTTAAAATAATTAAAAGGTTATTAAAATAATTAAAATAATTACAACACCCCCTCGAGATTTGGTAAAAATATAGATTCTCCATTGAGGTTTGAGAAATTACAAATTACCCCAGGGTCAAATTTTCATAACAAATTAGAAGAAATTAGGAAAAAATCTGTATAAAAATAAAAATCTCAAGGAACAATTTGTTATGGAAATATAAACCTCAGGAGGAGGGATGTAATTTCTCAAATCTCAGGAGGGAATCTGTATTTTCACCAAACCTCGAAAGGGTGTTTGTAATTTGCCCTTATTAAAACTATAAAAACATGATAATTTACAAACCATATTTTTAAAATCTAAACTTCTAAAATATAACACAAACTCTTAAAATGAAAACTCCCATTTTTCTAAAGAGCCAGACTCGTTTGCAGTTTAAAATTGGATTAGATCCGTGGAGATCCATCAAAGATTTTGTTTTGATAATTCGAACTGTTCAATGTATAAAATCATTGAGAACTTTATCCTTGTAAAAAAATCACGTTGATCAGATGTCGATTGATACTTGATGCAATCAAATTTCTGTCTACAGTAAATATAATTTTTAAAATAAATTATTGACAAAAATTTAATCCGATCAAGAAACTATTGTATCCGATCAACATGATTTTTTAAAAAGGTAAATTAGATGGATAATAAACCTTAAATAATTTGAATTATCAAAATAAGATGGATAATAAACCCCACAAATTCACTAATACTGTTCAATTCAGAAAATAAACCAGACACCAGTCTGGCACTTTCCTAAACTTTATTTGCCCCCAACATTTTCTTGTTTATAAGTCTTTGGTGTTTAACAATTTAATTTAGCCGTGTGGTTGACTTGCGACTTGCGACTTGTGGCTTGTGATTTGTGATTGTTCAACTGTGCTTGCACATGTTTAAAACTTGAATTGGTCAGAATAAAAATAAAATAGAATGTATACAAATATTTTTATTTTGGGCAAATTACAAACACCCCTTCGTGATTTGGTGAAAATACAGATTTCATTTGAGGTTTGAGAAATTACATCCCACCCCTTGAGGTTTATATTTTCATAACAAATTGTCCCCTGATGTTTTTATTTTCATACAGATTCCCCCTAATTTACCCTAATTTGTTATGAAAATTTGACCCTCTAGGGGCAATTTGTAATTTCTCAAACCTCAGAGGATAATCTGTATTTTTACCAAATCTCGAGGGGGTGTTTGTAATTTGCCCTTTTATTTTCTTAGACCAAACAACAACAAAAATATACATAAAAGTTCACTCCATTTTATTTCTTGCTGTTCCTTTTTCTTCAACAAATTCAAATTAGAATGCAAATATAGTGTAAAATTTGAATTTCATATCATGATCATTTCCCAAATATTGAACTTGTAAATTCATGCACCAAATTATATCTAAAAAGTGTATAGTCGGAAAAATCCACATTTTAAATTAATTTTCAACCATACATTAAATATTATGATTAACTTTTTTGTGTACAAGTTCTCATCAAACTCAAGCCAAAAAGTGTTCAATTTTTGTTTTTAAATATTTTTTTTTAGATTTTTTAACAAATTAATATGTATATATATGTGTGTGTGTGTATGTTGTGTGTGTGAGGTGGTTACGCAAATGCTTTAATTAAAACAAATGTGAAAATGGCCAACCACCAAGAATTTGATTGATGAGATGAGAGAGAGAATCATGGTGGTTAAATTGTTGAGCTATGCTTGTCTTCTCGAATGATATTAGAACAACCCAAGTTCTAATTGTTTTTATTTATTCCCACTAATTCTATTACATAAGCATTAAATAAAATAAACCCTAGATAGATACTTCATTATGCAAATTAACCCCATTTTCAATTATTGGTGCATTTTTTTACTATTTAATTAGTTAAATGAATTTTTAACAAAGACTTCTTCACGAGAAGAAGTGGAACTTTTCTCCCATTCCATTCCCTCTTAACCTAATTTTTTTTTATTTTACCCTATCCCAACCCCGGCTCCTACCTCGATTATATTTATGATATCAATTTATATATAATTTAATTTTTTTTAAATATTATGGGACTAAAACATCAAAACAATCAGCATTGCAAACAAATTGATTACATACCCAATCATGTTTATATCATTGTTGGTGATTAGGAGAGAGAAAATTTGAAAAATCAATATTAATAGGAAATGGAGCAAATTTTTTACAAATAAGTGGTAATTATAGTGGGTGTAAAGTTTTTAATGTGTTTTCAAACACATTAAAAATTTGTTCTCTCACTTATTTTGAATAACAAAGAAAGATTCGGAAAGAGAGAGATTTTTAGCTAAAAAATCATTACATGTTATTCTCTTTACTTTTTTATACATATTTTCGTTAAAAAATAATTTCCAAACAAGTCCTCAATTATAAAAAAATAAATTCATCTTTTTCTTTTTCTTTTTATTTTTATTTTTATTCTCTCTCATTTATTTTTCTCAAACAAGACTAAATAGATTAATTTGACAGATGAAATGTTCTCTTATCAAGCGTAATATCAGACTTCAAGTCTTGTTTGTATTATGCAACCTCTCATTCTTCTATTTCCCTTTACATATATAATAACCTTGTCCAACAAAAAGAGAGAAGTAACCCCCTCCACATAACTCAAAAATTATCCAAACAATAAAGTGATACATCACTACCCCTTTTTTTTTTCTCCTCATTTGCCTAACAAGCTTTTAAGTTACAACATGGTCTCATTTGTCAAATGTTAGCTATCCATCTCAAAGAAAAACTGTTGCACATAACATAACCCCCTAGTTTGCAGTGAAAAACCGTCTTACATGTACCAATCTCTCAAATAAAGGAGCTTCAGATTGCTTGTACACTCCAAAAACAAGTACCACCAAAATCTACCCCTTAACCAACCCAACCAATTTGATCAGAAGTCCCAACCACAATTGAACCATTTCAAGATGAACATAAAACATCATATATGAAATAATAATATTTTCACAAGCACATATATAGCAAATCTGATTATATATACTTGTTCTCATATATTTATGGCAAACAACACATGTCATAACTTAGGCCATGTTTGGTGGTGAGTATTCGATGTAGCATGTGCTTACAACTTATGAGACAAAAAATAACTTAAATCAACTGAAAAAAATAAATCAATGAAATATCAAAGAAAATGTGCTTATAACTTGCGCTTTCTTATAATCAAATTTTAATTTGCTAGAAACTTATAATCAAATTTTAATTTGCTAGAAACTGCACCAAACAGGCCATCCTTAATTATGTCGATATAAAATACAAAGCAATAATAACAATATAAAAATCCACAAATGTTTTCTAAAAAATTGCACAAACTTGATTGAAGATAAAATCCATAATGTTTTCCAGTATACCCAAAAGAGGATAACCATTCACATCCAAAGTAAAGATAAAATTTACCTAGCTTATGCTTGTGAGGATACGAAAAGAGGAAGAGGGCAAACACGGAATTGCACAACACGGGTTCTGTCATGAGAATTCACTTCTTTTTTCTTTTCTTTTTTCTAACTTGAACAATAAAAAAGTTGGATAACCTATTAATGTTAACAAAATATTCCTTCTGCATAATTAAAAAAAGAGAAACAAAAATTGTCTCTAGAACTTTCCTCACTGTCACAGAAACATTATTAGATTAGTGAATCTAAATCAGCTTCTTCTTTTGGAAAAATCGCTTCAAATACCACAACTGCATAGCCGAAACCACAATACAGATCCCCAATGACATAATACTATACCATGCCACTCTCGCATTAGTTGTTTCACTCACTGTCCTCATTTCTGCTTCTCTGCAAGATTTCAACCCCCAAAAAAGTTGAAAAGAAAAATTAAAAATGACAAAAGAAAATGAGCTAAATTTAGGGACGATGCAATAAGGTCATGCATTGCAATTGTAGAAACAATTTACCGGCTCTTGAGATACAGTAAATTTTCATGGATAGCCTCTACTGCTCCTTCAAGCTTTCTTAGCTCAAGCTCAACACCCTGTACAATCATAATCAAGGCATGAAAAGAAGACTTATTTAATAGTAACGAATGTGTAAGAAGTTTTTGAGTCCACTCAGCAAAATGATACTAAACTCACATAGTTGATTCATTTTTCAAATTTCTACCCATTAGGTCCTCTTTCAAATTAACAAGATAAATTACCCGCTAACAATGTTACATGGACTTTTCTATTTTCCCCAGTACTAAGGGCGTGGGAGACATGTCCAACAACTGGATCCTCTAATTTTATATGACGTTTGAAGAAGAAAATGCTCACATTTGCTAATAAAGAAATATTTCTTACCTCTCACATGATGGGAGAAAGAAATTTCATATTTTCTTTAAATCCTATTTAATTTCAAATACATTTCTAAAAAATTTACTTCATCTTATTTAAAAATATTATACAAGATGCAATTTAGTCAATGTACAAGTTTTGTCCCCCTATCCATAACCAAAATTTAGATATGTATCCCAATACCCTAAGATTTAGGTTTAGGAAAGTCTTAGACTCACACCCACACTCAATATCCGTGCTTGAGTCCATGTAACATAAACCCACTAAGAAAGGAACCATGCAAGTGAAATAACAATAATCTTAATAAAATCCAAACTCCCAAAATTACCAGCATGTCTTTGGCTTAGGTTTGCATAGCCAACTATTTGGAAGAGTCCTCAATTCACATTTTCTTTACGGTTAACATTTGACGATGGCATTTCTGGTTCTATAAATTTTAAGAGATAAATGTGAGTGTTTATGTTTCATCGAATAAATTATAATTGTTTTGTGCATTAACCGTTAACAAATGCGGCCACCATCTACCCATCCTTACATGTTGCCAACGTCCAAGACTTTTTACACTATATGTGAAGGATACTTCTGTAGCACTAGAATTGTATGTCGAGAGTACACAGCAATTTGCCAGAAGTTAGGATGTAGAATAGCTTTGAAGTTAAATAGACTCTGGGAAAAGCCTTACCATTGGCAAATCGCTCACTTTAGGAAGAGCAGAAGGAAATCTGCTTCTTCCTTTTCCCCAAGAATGAACAATTGGATATAGAATATTAAATATCTATCATTGTAATTAAGAACATAAATAAGTTAAGCAAGCAGCCCTTTGGTGACTCAAACTGCCGGTCTGCCTTCTGGCTCCTAATGGCTCAAACGGGCAACAATTTCATTTTTCAGGAAATGTAAAAACAATTTTCTAGTGAAAAGCAACAAGAAAAGTAAAAATGTTGAAGTACCCACCTCAAGTTTCTCTTTTCTTGCAACTGATTCCCAATCCTTAGCTGCAATTCCAGTTCTCCATTCAAGATTAACATTTACATCTCCACCTCCTTGATGATGGCCATCCACCCAAAAACATGCCAAGTAGTTGCCAGCCTCCTTAGTTGTAAATGCAAACTGACCATGTGTCACATTCTCCTGGTGGTGAAGATTGTTTCCGTATGGCGACGTTACCTACACAAAGAACACAAACCACTATTCTCATTAGTTTGCAAGCAAATAGGAATAAGCCCTGTAATCAGTTATATATGAAACCTTCAAATAGGTTTTTGGTGTAACACTGTCTTTTGCTTTCTTTTGTATACAGGTTGCACCCTTTGGTGCCTCTTTCAATATTATTCTTTTAATTATTAAAAAATAATTAAGTGAAAAGAATTAGAGCTGCCCATATGATGAGCTTGGCTCTATTGTTTGTGGTCATATTTTTGTAGACTTGCCTCAACTAAAAATAAATAAATAAAATATAGGAACTAAAAGGAAAGAGAAGAGAGAACTATAATAGACAAGTGGCAACATAAAGACTTGGCCACGGCTAAAATGTAGAATACATGACCATATATCTGATGTGAAACGCAAGCATCTAGACACCAATGAATTACATCTGCTCTATACCCCTCCACCATTAATACCAGAAAAAATGATCCTCTATCAGTTGCCCAAACCCCTCACAGATAGCTAGAATTTTAACCTTGACAACATCCTCGAAACCACTGGCCTGGTCAAGACAATATATCATCCCCAAAATGAATGTTTTAGGCCTTCAAAATTGAACAGACCTAATTTTTTAAGACATTTTCCGTCAGCTTGATGTTAACCACGTAACGAGGGTGATTTGTGTCGAATGATGTTTCTGGCTGGGTGGGAGGACATCGCTGTTCTCCAACGTCTGTCACTTAACTTGAACTGAATTAAAAATGAAACCTGAACACATGCATTCTCAGCACTCACTCAAATATAGAAAACCTCACTACTGTATACGAATCCTATTCTCTCATTCCAACACAAAATACAGGTTCCGAAAGAGCATGCAAGGAGTTTATGCCTTTTTGGTCTATTCCCAAAGCTGAAAAAAGTAAAAAACTATAGCTAAGACCTAGGCCATACTCGAAAGAAATATCGAGTGTGGGCATGTATCTAGGTATTGAACCTCCTTAAACCATTAATTTAAGGATATATGGTATGTGTCCAAAAGTTAGATACAGGTACAAATAAACAAAATGACCTAGCTCTCAGCCAAACTGTCTACAACTACATCGATAGATAAAGGGAACCGTATGACAACTTCTGATAATCTTAATCTTGCAATACAATTTCTGACAAAGATAGACATGATGTCCGATCACTTGTTTTCATAAATGTTGTCTATTCCTTCCATCTAAAACTTATCGAGATCAACTAATCAAAGCTTTATGTTGTTTGGAAAAAATAGGGCTGCCTATGACCCTTGTTGGTAAGCTGACCTAAGATGATAGGTTATAAATTAGAGCTATCATTTGGAGATCCAAATGTACTTTCTTGGCCTAACCACATTGATGTGACCTCACAGAAGCAAAATACATAAAGTGCCTAAAAAGAAAAAAGAAAAAAAGAAAACACAGACAAGCATAACATAAGGAATGATACCCGGATGTGTCTAGCACTGTTGAAGAAAAAAGAAAACAAAAACAAAACTAGAAGTAGACTTTTCACAGCTCCAAACCATTATGAACACAGTGACCTCTTAAGCATCAAGCATTCCAAGAGGGTAACACCCATCAGCCACATTATTTGCTTCCAAAGAGTTTGTCAATAAATTGAATGGAATTCACCCTCAATGAAGAAGCCAACCTTCTAAAAAGACTAACTTCAGATGTCCATCTCGATCCAGCTAAACTAATTAGACACAACAACTAGTTGAGACAAATCTGCAGGCTTGCATTCTTTTATGCCCAAAATAACTTAAGAAACTCTGCTTGTACCACCTATTAAAAAAAAATAAAGTAACCTCACTTTGTCTTTTCTAAACTTTAGCCAGTCCCAAGAAACCAAAAACAGCATTCCAATCATGATTTTTACACACAAAAACCCACCTTTGAAATGAAACAAAAGAGAAAGCCCAAATCCAAATAAGTGTCTTTTGCAAGATCATTAATAAGTTTGACAATCATTTCTTTTTTCATTGCCAATCATACTCTTATGTTGTGAAAGACTCTTTGCACAGAACGATATTGCTTACTGTGCCCTTTCAAACATATCTTCTTTATTTGGTAACTACTCTACAGAATTTTGCATTAGGGTCAAGGGGCTCAATATATATGTCATTTTGGCTGTGATTTAATGCATTTAAACAGTTTGAGGACATAAGTGTGAACATTGAGGCCACCTGAGATAAGATTTGTGTAAAGTTTTCATTAACAACCATTTGACTAAAATTCCTGCCACTGTTACCATTAGATAATATAAAGCCATTTATTTGTCTAAACCCTTGCTCACCCATGTGCAACCCAAGTGCAGAAAGTCTCTACAACTAGTCACTCTGACTTTGCAAATTGCTCCCTGCTAAACCAAAAGTGAACACTTTTCAGAAATCATTATAGGCGAATTCTATTTACCTCCTCAAAGCCTATTAGTTGAAATTAAGCCTATTTGTGGAGGCCATGCTGCTAATCTATGCATAGCCGTCTTACTGTTCTGAGGTATGCCTGAGAGTGATTTATAGTGCTCTTGCTTCAAAGAGATTCCTCTGTGGTAAGTTCATTTCACTGTTGAATGGATAGGATTCTTGGAGACTTTCGGTGCCTTGTAATAGAAGACACCATTTTGCCTCCTCAATTGTGAATTCATTATTCTTGGATGCATCATTCCACCAATTCTAAGGCTGACTGACTCCTTAGCCAGGGTTTATGCCACAACGTTAATAGTGCATCAGATTATACTATGATTCAAATCACTTCGAGACAGCTCCTATCCATCTTCACAGTCTATTAAAATCATAAAGTTGACTATCTTTTATGCACTAGGCTGCTCTTGACGAATTCAAGGTTGAAACTAATTCCTATGAATGCACACCATTCCCACAAATCACTTTCATCAAGTAAGCCAGGGGACTTCATAAAGGTTTGCTATAGTTTTCCTTCTATTTTTGAGGGCTTCTTCAGATTTTTTTTATTCTACTAGGTGTTGAGGTTGATTAGTACACAATGCTTGGTTTGGTGTAGCATTGAGGCTCATTCATGTGGGTGGGTGCTTCCCGTATAAAAGAATTTCAAAACTTCCACCTTACATACCTCCCGCTTCTTCTTGCCAACAAAATCTGTCATCATTTCCAAAATTAAAAAGAGGTATAACTTAAGCTTGTCATCTCGACAATGTGTCAATGTGCTCATTGAGCGATGCATTCACAAAATTCCACATGCTTCTATTCTTTTATTAAGTTGAACAGGTTGATGCCTTTAAAACTTAGAAGTAGGCATAGGCATAAAAAGAAGAAAACATTCTAACTCTCACCATAAAAATCAGAAGTATCAAAAGTCAACCAAAGCCATCATCAAGATACCTCCCAACAACCCTTATAACAGACAACAAAAAATTATTCCACGAGATAACATCTTCCTTCACCTTCCAAGACAAGCAAATTTAGTCATCTACAGTTAACAAGCCAATATATCGCTTCAGTAGCTGTACTTAAAAAGTTAGAATGTAGGATTTTACTTATTTGGTTTTCAGCATAAAATTAGCTAAAATGGATATAAAAAAGAAAAAATTAATTTATGTTTTAGATGCTTCTTCTGAACTAAATATAGCTTTTAAATGGAAACAAATATGCACAGCATCTGCCAACCAGTACTTGAACGGTGCAGCTCTCCCTTCACAGGTAGCAGATAACCACTCAAGTTGACATATCGTGCTATAACCTTTTCCCTTTACATGTTCTAGTGATTGTAGATACACCCCCACCCCCAAAAACAATTAACAAATAACAAAAGAAAAGGAAAAGAAAAAGAAAAGATTAAGAATCTCCGTGTCATAAGTAGGAAATATTTAGAGAATCCCCATGTCATTAGTTTTCCATTTCTATGCGAACTCTGAAGTTATTATTCAGCTTGGTGCTTAGAAAGGATAGGGGGAAAGGAAAAGAAAAAAGTTCTTTCAGTTACTCTATCTCTTGCTTAGACAAATGTTGAAATAACAAATTCTAAGCAATGGTACAAAATCAAAATATTATAAATAAAAAATGAGAGAAAGAAAGAGAATGATTTCTGACATCAACATTCTTCTATTTTTTCATCATATTTCCTTTGCTTCCCTGTTTACAAATTGCTTTTTCCATTTTCATTTCCATCACCAAACCCAAGAACCAAAATGGAACCTCAATTCTCTCTTCATATAAAATAAAGAAAGAAAATTCACATGATTTCTCGTAAACAAATGAAAATCAAGCCTTTCACTACATTCCTACATATAAATATTTTTTAATATATTGCTAAGCCAAGGTTAAGACTATGCTAACGGTAGGGTGATCAAATTCCAACACACTCACATACATACATATATATATATATACACATCTATCTATTTGATTACATAAAGCGTACACCCCATTTAGTATGAAAGCTATCACGTTTTTTGCTTTTTCAAGAATGCCCTCCACAGACAATAACTACCAAATTCACCCCAAAATGGTTTCTCTCATTCATCATACCGTCCAAAATTGCTAAACTATTTTTCTCATGCATCAAACAGTCCAAAAGTTAAAAATCTATTCTATCTATTATATTCTATTCTTGTTATATAAAGCATACACCCCATTTCTGACACAGTTTTTCTCATTCATCAAACCATCCAAAATTGCTTAATGGTTTTTCTCATGCATCAAATCAAACAGTCCAAAATTTTAAATGTAAAATTGCGTTTAATCATCGTGTTCACTCAACGCTATGATACATATATATCTATATAAATAAACATTGATTTATAAACCCTAATAAGGCTAATTGATTGATTAGTACCTTGACGGAGATGGTGGGGGAGACTTGGGTGTGATCCTCGGCGATGACGACGTAATCGGCCAAAACGACGACGTTGTTGTGAATCTCGTCGGAGACGCACTTCGTTCCCGTCGCCGGAAGGTTCAACCATATGCCCTGACTCACCGGAACTAAGCACAACATCAACAACACCCAACCTCTGCGCACGTTAGCACCCTTCCCCATCGCCTCTCTCTCTCTCTCTCTCTCTCTTTGTTTCTCTCTCTTCGACGTTGAATCTTCGTCTGGTCCTACCGAGATCGAAGACAATGAGAACCCTCAGATCTCTCTCTCTCTCTCTCTCTCTCTCTCTATACTGCTCTGTTTTATTTTACTTTTTTGGGTTGATTTTTCGGTAATGAAATAAATAAACGGAAATGCTACAGAAATAGTAGGCTATTGAAATCCCATTTTGTCGTTCTTTATACGACGTTCAAACTCATATATCAACAATTCTTTCATTAAATTTAAATTTAATTAAAAAAAATTACTTCAATAATTTCATTAAATTTAAATTTAATTAAAAAAAAATTACTTCAATAATTTTATTAAATGGGTATTAAATTAAGAATATCAAAAAAAAAATTCACCAAATTAAAAACGCCTACGAGTTGTTATTAAATTATGGTATTTTGATACAAACTCAAAATCTTCCATTGAAATACTTAATTTCAAATACAATTAAGGGTGTTTCTTTGGTAGGATTCACTCCGGAGATAGAACTCCATGTGAGAATATATAATAGTTTATTATTTGGTGCAGAAATTTTACACCAAACTAATAATCTGTCTAAATTTGTTGTATTATTCTATCCCAAAGGGGATATGCGACACAAAATACTCGATAACTATTCTCATGGATAACTATTCGGTTTTGCTAAACATTTGTTTGGCTTTTTTCAAAATTTGCTTAAATAGGAGAAGGTCCCTCCGGTCCAAAATCTGGATTGGAGAGTGCTGCTCTGGCCGTAAGGTTTATAATAGGTTTTGTTTCGATTATTCAAACAGTTAATTTTGTCAAATACTTCATATATATTTCATTCACACAAAAATTAGATCAATCCGATAACTGTAAAGTTTAATTTTTTGTGTTTGTCATCAAAAAAATGTATACTTTATTTTTTTGAAGCCTTTTTTTTTTTGTAAAAAATGTGATAAATTAAACTAGTTACATTTATTGAATCGACCTAATTTTTTTGTAGATGAAATGCATGAAGTACCAGACAAAATGAACTATTTTGATTATCAAAATAGGGCCCGTGGTGGGCCACATGAACCGAAACAATGCCCTCAAATCCAGATTTTGAGCTGGAGGAAATCCTCCTCCAATTAAAAATTAATGGATAAATTACAAATACACCCCTCAGATTTGCTTAAAGTACATATTGCCCCATGTAGTTTGAAAAATTATAAATACCTCCTCATTAGTATTTTTTATTTAACAGAATTAACTAAAAAAATGAAATTCATAATTATTCTCCTATACAATAATAAAATTACCTCAATTATTAATTGAAACATATTTCTAACATCATGAAAATTGTTAATTGACTTGATGACTTATTAATAAAATGGGTGATTTGTTATGAAATTATAAACCTCAGGGGTGGAATGTAATTTCTAAAACTACAGAGGCGATTTATATTTTAATCAAATCTCAGGTGTGTATTTGTAATTTATCCAAAATTAATTTAGTGAAATATATTTTACTTTTTTTTTTGGATGAAAATGATTTTTAAAAACTTAAGAATATATTTTAATATTTATTTTTATGAAACTAAATCATTTCTTTTATAAAAATTTAGTTTTTTCAATTTTTTATTTCCAATAAATTTTGTTAAACTTTAAAAAATACAATTGAAATTACGCATATAAAACATTTTTTTAATAATACTATTCTCATCCAATAACTATCATACTCCTACATCACATCCAATAAATTTTTTATTTTTTTATTTTCAAGATTTGCTGATGAGAGCCGATCGTAAAAATCATCCCCATTATCAGGTTCATTCTCCCATTGGTTACCTTTTTCTTTCAATACTGGTGAATCATGAGAGACACTATGCTGATAGTTGGGATACCGGCTTTCATCTATAAATGTTTCTTTGCTGAAAGGAAAGCCTGGAATGGCTAAATTATGATATATCTTCTAATTTCTATCTTCGCAGACGAGATTACCATAGCTTCCATTATATGCTAATAAAGGATTACTAGCACATTTCCTCCATTTATTAAACTAATCTCTGAGTGAAAACTTTCTGCATAGCCAAGGTCTCCGATTGACAAGTCCTGGTTATCTTGGAAATGTCGAAGTTCCTGTAAGGTACATTTTATGCTTAGCTAGAATGCACCTTATTCATTTCCATTCTGGTAGATTGCTATCAATTAATACTTCTACAAACGGGTAATGCTCTTTCATTACAAAAAGTATTGAATGAGCAAGTTTATTTCCAAAATTATTTGTCTGATCTGGATCTGCAAATATTATTCTAGAAACAAAGTCGTAATCTAACAATTGTGCGGCTGTTAGATGACGCGTTTTGCCTTTAATCTCTATCTCTGATGGCTCAAAAGTTGTTAGATTTATCTGGCAAAGACAGATGTTGAAATCTAGATTACATTGACATCTTCCAAAATATTCTGGCCTATCTATACATCTTTCTTCTTGTAAATAGGGTTATTCCTCATCCTCGTAGAGATAAGTTCATTGATATGCCATACCAGGTCACTGAACTCCAACTATGGAGAGATCTTGAAGAAACTGTTGTATAGTGACTAACTCACTATTTTTGCTATCTTCGACTAAGGTGTATATATAGGGTTTAAGGTCTTCTATTTCTCGGTTTTTCTCACAAAAAGATTGAATGATAGAATGCCTAAAGAAATATATTCAAACACTCAATTGTTCAAATTCCTTATTGGTAAGTTGTTTGATTTCTAGGTCAGGAAATGGAGTAGGTGTTTTTTTTTGGAGTTAGTTTTTTAAGCTGGTTGGTTAGGGTTTGAATGGTTGATCTTAATTATTTTTTCTCGTCTCGAAGCTGGTCTAGCTCTTCACTGACTTTTTGTCTTTATCTATAATTTTCTTGAAATTTCTGATAAGGCCTTCACAATGTCTGCACATTTGGAGAAGATTTTGAGAATCTATCTGAGGGTTAGTACTATTGCTTCTTGTTATCTGGCTAACTGGAACTCCCCTAGTAGCAAGAATAGTTGACTGCATCTTGCTCAATATGTCTAAATCATCTTTAGCTATTTGGATAATAAAGAAACTGGTTCCTATTTGTCTGAGGACATATGTACTAGTTGACTTAAAATCATAAAATCCTTTAAACTGAGGTACAAGAAAAATTTTAACTAAAGGTTCAACTTCTACCCAGTCATGATAAATACCAGGCTTGGTTCCTTTTACTACTACACAGAAGGAAAAACTTTAGACAAAGGTTTATTTTGAATTTTTGAAGATATATACTGAGAGAGTTTAAGGCTAATAAACGTTTGGCTGGGTGATTGAGATTGTTCCAAAGGTTATCTAAAAGAAACTGTTGAACTGGGTCTAACTCGATTCCTGTTAATGGGTTGAATTTGTTTCTGCCTTCATAAATGTGAAGAGCAAATCTCCCAAAGTTCATTGTTTTGCTGTTCTCCATTATCTGCACAAAAATTAAACTGGTTATTTTCTTTTTCTAAATAAATTTTCTTACTTAGCTAATCTGTTCATTTATTATCACTCCCTTTAATATGTTTAAATTCTACTTTATATCCTTGTCCTATTATACAATCTAAAAATTTTGCCCATCTTCTACTACTAAGTTTACGCTCATTAAGTTTATTATGAAATCTAACTATAGCCTCGCAGTTTATTCTAGTTGTAAAGGGCTTACGTAAAAATAATCTAAATTTGTTTATTACATATACTATTCCTAATATTTCAAAATCTAAGTTGGTCATGGTTGTATCTTTTTCTTTAAATTTTTCAGAACTATATCTACAAATACGCTCTTTATTTTTATTATCATACTTGCTAGGTTTAGCTAATAGTATTGTTCCCCATCCTAATTGGCTTGCATCTGTTTCTACGACTATATATTCTGATTCTAAAGGAAGTTGTAGGTCAGGTAAATTTCTACAAATGTCTTTAATTTTTCTTACTAAAGCTATATCTTGTTGGTTAAAATATTTTTGACCTGTGGGTGTGGTCTTACTATATAGAGGTCCTATTATTTTACTAAGGTTAGGAATATACATTAGTGCATGATTTAAAATCCCTAAAAATGATTGAAGTTGTTTTGTATCTTCTAATTTATCTGAGTAATCTAAAATTTTCTTAACTATGTGGAGTTGTAGCCTAATTTTTCCATCTTCTAACTCCATTCCTAAAAATTCTATTTGAGGTTTATTTAATAGCATTTTTCTCTTACTAATTATTATTCCATTGTTTATAAATTCTTCTTATACTATATATAAATGATCTATGTGACTATTTTTATCTGTGCTAAATACTAGTATATCATCTATATATGCCAGTATAAAACTATTTATTAAATATACTATCCATCTTACGCTGAAATCTGGAATGTGCATTTTTTAGTCCAAAAGGCATGACTAGCCATTCATAATGTCCTTGTAGGCAACAAAAGGTTGTCCGATTTATACTTCCCTTTTCCATTTTGATTTGCCAAAACCCTGACTTGCAATCAAATTTGCTAAATATTTTTGCTGTTTGTATTCTATTTATAAGCTGATCTTTATCTGGTGTATTATATTTATCATTTTCTGTATTGTCATTTAATCTTTTATAATTTATAACCATTCTAATTTTCCCTCTTTTTATTTCTGCATGATTTCTAACCATAAATGCGGCGCTCTTATGTGGGCTATTACTAGGTCGAATTACTCTTAAATCTAATAGCTCTTTAATCTGTGTTCTAAGTTCTTCTATATTTGTTGGAGTATGATCTATTTGTGTTGATGTAATCCTATAATCTTTATTTTTTATATCTAAACTAGCTAAAACTTTATTTATTTCCCAGTATTTCATGGAATGTTCTCCTAAAATTTATGTTGTTTCAGCTAATCTTATTTTCTAAAACTTTATTTTTTTTCCAGTATTTCATGAGTTGTTCTCTTAAAATTTCTGTTGTTTCAGCTAATCTTATTATTTCATATAAATCATTTTTTGTTCTTCTGTATATTGATATTCTCTTTAGTTTTCCAATTTTTGCAAAAAGTAATTCTAAATTAATTTGTTGAAAGTCTTTTAGGTTCCAACTGTGCTGATGTAATCTTATAATCGTTATTTTTTATATCTAAACTAGCTAAAACTTTATTTCTTTCCCATATTTCATGGGCTGTTCTCCTAAAATTTTAAGCTAATCTTATTATTTCATCTAAATCATTTTCTATTCTTCTGTATACTGGTTTTCTCTTTAGCTTTCCTATTTTTGCGAAAATTAATTCTAAATTAATTTGTTGAAAGTCTTCTAGGTTCCAATAATCACCTTTTTCTTCGAATTCAAAATTTTCTATGTCTTCTAAATATCTTAACTATTTGATCATTTGTAAGTCTATAATGAGTATTGCTTTCTGAGACCACTAAGCCTAAAAACCCTTTGCAAACTAATAATTTCTTTTCTCCTTTTTTTCATTTTATATCCTCTACTTTTTATTCCTATTTTTATCTTTTTATGAAAGGTCAAAGTCGATAAAAGGAAATCTGGTATAAAATAAACTATTTCTCCTTTCGAATTCATATATAATTCATAGCTGCCTAAGATACTTTGTCCTACATCATTAAACCTATCATTATAAAGGCATACGAAAACTTTAACTCCTAAATTTTCTCCAGTTAAAGCCTTAACTCCTATCACAACTAATCGTAAGTGAGTCATTTTGAGGTGTTCATTTACAACATATTTATAACTTTCTCTATTTATTAAATTTAGCTCTATATTTTCATCTTCTTGAGTTACACTAATTATTTGTTCACCATAGTGTTTAAATAAATGTTGTTTTTTATGAATTTTTTCTAACTTATATACATATTTAGCTGGAATTAATTCTACTTTTTCCTTTTTAAATTTTTCTATTTGCTGTTCTACATCTATAAATTCTTCTACTCAACAATCAGCAAAATTCACACCAAAAAACAACAGCAGCTATTGTAATTATTTGTGTCTGTAATTATTTGCATCTATCAGCGTAATAGGAAGTTGGTCATAAAAAGTGTCAAAGTCCTTATATTTATTATGTAGAAATTTTGTAAAGCTAATAACTAAGCTTGACTAGGCTTTTAAACTTTTTCTTCAAAAAATTTTATGTAAGGGTAAGTCTTGTTTTTGTTTGTATCCGTCAAACATATCATACAAATTGGCATAAATGCCAATGGATGGAACAATGAAAATTATCTTATAGCGATCCCGGGTTTACCCTTGTTGTACAGTGGTCCGGACATGTGTCCGTGGATGTTGGTTGTTGTTTATTATCATGTTTGCATCCTTTGTACTTTGTATATTGAGTTATGGGATGTGTTGGGCAGGTTTGTTATAGGTTGGTTGTGTTTGGGAGCCTAGTGTTGCTGCCCAGATTTTTGGTCCTTCGCTCGAGCGAGGAGTTGTCGCTCGAGCGAGAGTTGAGTTTGTTTGGTGGGTCGAGCCAGAGTGGCTCGCTCGAGCGAGCGGTTGCACCTGGTTCTGGACCTGAGAGCTGTCTTTCTTGGCTCGAGCGAGCTTCCTTCGCTCGAGCGGTCTGGATTTTTCTTCGCTCGATCGAGAACTTCTTGGCTCGAGCGAGAGTTTTCTGTGTCTGGTCGCTCGAGCGACCAAGTCTTCGCTCGAGCGAGCGTGTTTTATATCAGCGGACAGCAGCGTCTAAAACATCACCTTTTCACTTTCTTTTTGGTCCAAAACCCTTAATCCGAGCCTCTCTCTCTCTAAACTTGCACTCTCTCTAAGATTTGATCTCCCTAGGGTGTGAATCTAGCCTAGGGCCTTTGTTAAAAAGATAGAGGGTGTTGAGAGCTTCGATTTAATCTGAAAAAGTTTGGATTTGGAGCAAGTTGATCTTGGAGTCTTCATCTCCTTTTGGGCTAAAATTTCAAGGTAGGGATATCCTACTCCTCTCTATGGGTTTTGTCTTTAAATTTTGGTATTTTGAGATGTTGGGCTTGGTTTGGTAATTTTGTGAAAGTTTGGGGCTTTTGTGTAATTTTACAAAAGTTGGGGTTTTATTCATAATAAACCTAGATGCATGTTTGGCATGAAAAAAATAGAATGATTGTTACATCACTGATGAAAATGGGACCTAAGGGTTGAAATGGTAATTATGGAAAAATGGCCTAATTACGTTGTTTAATTAATTGGGATAATTAATTGAGAAGAATGAAGAAATGAAATGTTGATTGAATATCCATTTGTGCATTTATTTTCTGTTTAGAAATAACTGCTTTGGGCTATCGGTGGAGAATAGTCGTGATTGTTGTAGACAATGCATGATGATTAGGTAAACTGAAACTAATCAATGAAATGTGTCATGGAACTTGACGGTTGATAGAATACATTAATTGTATGTATTGGGTGATTGTATATAGAACCATTGTGTTTGTATACGTTATGTGTAGAGGAGGAGATAGGGGATGTACTCCGCGGTTTAGGGGAAGATAGGGGATGTACCTCTAAACCGAATAAGTATTGGGAGGAGATAGGGGATGAACTCCGTAGACACAGCTCATATGCTTGTCTAGAGAAGTGAAGATAGAGCTCATATGCTTATCTTTGTAAAGTGTGGATACAGCTTATATGCTTATCTGTGAATGTGGGATATTGTTGTTATACATATCTGTTGAGAATGTGGATATAGCTTTTATGCTTATCTGAATGTGAGATATAGTTTTTATACATATCTGTGGAAATGTTGATAGAGCTAGCATGCTTATCTGTTGAAAAAGGGAAAATGAAAGGTAACTTAGACTCATAAGTTGTAAGACATAAATATGTGATTTATGTGATTGTATCAGTGTTGACCATCTATCAATTGCTAATATTTTAGTCATTGTCCATGGTTGGTTTAGTGTATTTCTACTGGGCTATGGCTCACCCTATATGGGAATATCATTTTCAGGTGCAGGAAGCATGCCACCTCCAAGGACATAGCTGGGAGGCTAGTGGCGGACATACTTTTGTCGCTTAACTTTTGATGTATTACATGTAACTTCAAGCCTAGGGCTTAATGTGTAAACGAGTTAGTACTCTTTGTTGTAACCAAGTGTTAACTTGGAAAGCTGTAAGCCCGTAGGGCATTTTGTTATGATGTTAACATGTAATACTTATGTAATGGAACTCTAATGAATAAAAGAGTGTGGTTAGTTTATATGTAAATGTATGTCTTATCTGATGGGTTTATTGTTGTTATTTTGAGGGCGTTACATATCTCCACTCTTCCTTGCAAAAATTTCTCCAACTTCTAAAATTTCTAAGTGTTTCATTATTAACTAATTGAAAAATATTAAAAAGTGTGTATCATATGCACCTTATAATTAAAGAAGAAAATTATATAATTTTATATTTTTTGAATCATAACTAAAATAAAAAATTATAACTAAAGATTTCATGAGTCATAACTAAAATAATGTCATAATCAAAGAAGAAAATGACATAACTAGAGATGCATATGACATCCCTTTTAAGGGTGTACATATTAGAATTTCCTTAGCTGAAAATATCAAATGTATTGAAAAAAATTAAAAAATTTATTCACAGGTTAAATTTAATGAAACTAATTTCTATTAAATGAAATCATTTATAACAATATTTTATTTCAACTTAATTTTATTTTCTTAATTTATAAAAGTTATATTTTTACTAGATTAACTCAAATAATAGACAAAAAATACATTATGTTCAATTAAAAGTAAAAACAAAGGCTATATTAAATTTAAAATTGTATTTTACATACTTTTTAATAAATTAGATATAATTACAAAAGAGATTAAAAAATGTCATTGTACTCTTTAGTATAAATAAAATTATAATGTATAATTAATTCTTCATTATACGGGTCATTCGTATCAATTTCGTGTTATAAAAATTTGATACTCATCCCACCTGTTTAATATTCGTATTATCAGGTTGTATCGTCATATACATGTTCGTGTAAAAAAAAATCAATCCTAACATGCTATTTCACATATGATTTGAATCATATTATTATATTGTGTCACAAATTTCCACCCTTAAGTCTTACATAGATGCAAGTCTTATGTCCATGTGAGTATTTAATAAAATTTTGGATCCTAATATTAATCATTTCTATTAATACTGTGGGTTTCATACCTTTGGTAAAATATTTGAGGTGGCTAAGATCACTCATTTCCACTGGTAGTGTGGCATATGGGGGTGCCCTGCTATGATATTTTAATGGGTTAAATTTAGGATATTTCAATTGGACGATTTAGTTTGGTTTATTATGGGATCATTTCTAGTTACTTTCATAACCTCAATGGCATTTCAATTGTTGCTTTTGGTCAGCGCTCACCCTCTAGTTGCTTCACAACCGATCATCATATTCGATCACCCTCGTTTATTACTTGGCACTACCTCTGACTAAATATATTATAGATTTGATAAAATTATATCTAAGTTGATTATGTCACAAAAAAATTAAGTAAATTAACTATATTATTAAGTACAATAGTACGTTAACAAATTTATATATAAGATTTTATTCCGGCAACCCTCTAACCACTTTCCAATTTTCTGTAACCTCTAACGATATTTTAATCATTACTTCAAGCCAGCACTCACCTCCAACTACTTTACTACAGGTCACCACATTTTCCCACCTTCTTTTGTTAGTTATATTATTAGGTGAAAGCAGCACGTTAACAAATTTGTATATATGACTTTTGGTGACCCTTTAACCAACGTTTAGTCACTTCTGTAATCTTTGATGGCATTTCAATCATTACTTTCGATTGGCACTTACCTCCAACTATTTCAATACCGGTCACTATATTTGATCACCTTCTTATAACTATATTAGTAAGTGAAAGTGGTAAGTTAACAAGTATATATATATATTTAATTTCGGCGACCCTCTACCCATATTCTAGTCAATTTACATTCAACAACATTTAAACTATTACTTCCGGTCAATGCTAACTTTCGACTACTTCAATATCGGTTACCTATTCGACTTACCTTCTCTATTATTCTACACTAACTATGACTAAATATATTATTTCTATATGAGAAATAATAATGTTAGTTATATTTAATTATGGCGACTTTCTAACTACATTCCCGTCAATTTTGTAATCTCCGACAACATTTCAACCATTACTTTCGATCGACACTCATCTCCAATTATATCACTATCCATCACCACGTTCAACAACCTTACCTTATTTCTTGACACTATCTAGGACTAAATATATTATTTTTATATAAACAAAAATCATAATAATATTAAGTAAATTAGTTATATTATATTAAGTTAGAGATATATATTAACAAATTTGTATATAAGATTTAATTATGGTCACCCTTTAGCTACCTTCTAGTCACTTTTGTAATCGTTAACAACATTTCAGTCATTACTTTTGGTCGGCACTCACCTCCAACTACATTACTACCGATCACTACATTCGACTACCCTCCTAGGACTAAATATATTATTTTTATATAAACAAAAAAAAAATGATAACATTAATTAGTAAATTAGTTTTATTATTAAGTTAAAGAAACACATTAACAATTTTGTATATAAGATTTAATTATGATGACTCTCTAACTACATTCAACAGTCCTACCCTATTACTTGACATATGTCACACCCCGAAAATTGGGCAGGGTACATCTATTTATGCTACAAAACCCACCTGATAGACAAACACATATATATAGCTAATTATTTCATACATCTATTTCCATTAAATCCCAAATGCCAAATACATGCTATTCACATCTCAATGCCTCAGTTCCAATCCCAAGCATACATTTTACAACAAGCATGAGATGGAAGCCAAACAGATAATAAGTGCCTTACAGGCTTACAAATTTATCCAAGAACATTCTTGGTTACACAAAATGGAGTTTCAACTCAACGCAAATATAGCCCTAGGCTTACATTCAACAAATAACAATAAAACAAAAATACAGCCTCAGCTCCGAGTCCTCCCAAGTCAATGCCTTGGCAGAGGCATAGCACCTGTACCTAAAATAGTTTTCCATACAGGGTGAGCCACAGCCTAGTAGAGATATGCTACACAACATATGGACCATGACAAAACTAAAGAGGAGTATGCTCATGTCATGCTCATGATAAAACAGTTTATCTTTCTTTTTATAAAGCATGCAATGCTGAGATGCAACAACAGATATAAAACCATTTCCATTTTAAACCATATCTGTTACATAAATATAGGCTCTGTGAATCTCTAGGTGAGTGTCTGCAAGTAGGCCCTAATGCACTACCACTGTCATTTTTACCAGTAATGGAAGGCTCGATACTTAATCGCGCGGTTCCACACCCCCTACTCAGATTCACCAAGTATTCATATTTTCGCAAATAGATACATTTCTAAATATTTCTCAAAAACAGATACATTTCTAATTAAATAAATGTAATGTAATGTCCAATGCAAAAAATGAGGAATGTGATTCAATTTACCTAACTCTCATGCAATTCTACAATAATCAGGGCTATCCTCCACCGATAGCCCAAAACAGATATTTAAAAAATTAAATTTCAAAAAATTTTATAAATACAATCTATTCCATATCTCATCAAATATTAACAACTACACTAGTTTTCATATCACAATCATGTCTGGTAACCTCTCAAGGTCCATTTCTAACCGTGTCAGTTTTATTCCAACAGATACATTAAGCAAAATAATACCGTTAATGCCCAAGAAAATATCATTTTCTTTCCAAACTCATTCTCCAAGCATTATTCAACTATGACATCCTATTTTAATCAAAAGTCTCAAAAGTTAAACGTAATTCATTTGTTTTCTTTAAAAATGCTCTTTTGGTTGCAAAATGGTAAAAATTTCAAAACCAATCGAATCAAAGTCCGTTTTTGTTCAAATTTAAAACATAGCTCTTTCATAACCTTACAAACATATTTCAAGTTTACACTTTTGCAATTTGGGCATCAACTCTTTATTTTTCTCAAAATTTTTCTTTTAAGCAAATCAATCACAAATTTTTCAAAAATTCTAATTAAATTGTATACAACTCTAAGCTCCATATAATCAAGTAAAAATACATAAAGAAGTGTAGGAAAAATCCCTACCTCAAACCAAGAAGCTTTCAAATTTTTTGGCAACAGAAATTAAATTTGCTCAAAGCCAAACGACGCATTTTCCGCCCTTTATGTTTTGATCCAATGCATTAGGGGTCAAAAATGATTTATACTAGACCAAACCCATGAAAAACCAACATTGGAACCCTTTTTTCTCTCTTTCTCCTCACGGCAAGAACCCAAAGTGGAACAAACATTCTATTTGGTCGCTTTTATATATATATATATATATATTATAAACAAGTATCTAACTCTATATATACACACCTATATATATATATATATCAATCAAAAATACATTTCAACATCTTTAATGACAAAAATAAATGTAATATTTTCTCACCACAAAATATATTTCGTTTAATGGTATACACCATAATATTCGCAACTCTTTTATGGTAGTCAAATAATAATAATAAAACCACAACACTATTACATGATTACTAACGGGTCACAATTCAATCAATTGGGTCCAAAATTAATGGAGTTTAATAATTTAAAATAAATCTCCAACTGATTTATCTCAAATCATGGTCCGAACACTCAAAACTCAATTTTAAATTCTGCTATAAATTAAACTGAATACCAATTAGTCCGTGAATTTTCATAAAATAAATACTCATCATTAAATTCTAAAATTTTTATCCAACGTGCTAGACTCATATAGGAACAACATATAAAAATTTAATAATTTTCTGAGATCAAGAACTATTTTTAAAAAATACAAAACCAAACTATTTTCGCACAGAATTTACATGGCAATCAAATTCGAAAATTTGCTCAATTAAATTATGCGCTGGCTATTTAAAAAAAAAAGGGTCATTACAACATAACCTAAGCCCAAACATATTATTACTATATAAACAAAAAACAGAATAATATTAACTAAATTAGCTATATTATTAAGTTAAAGAAATACGTTAATGAATTTGTATATAAGATTTAACTCTGGCGACCTCTAACTACATTCTATAGTCACTTTTGTAATTTCCGATTACATTTTAACCATTACTTTTGATCAATACTTACCTCTAATTACATCATTATTAGTCGTCATCGATGAACCGACCTCCTCTATTACTCAACACTACGTAAGACTAAATATATATTTTTTATAAGCAATAAATAGAATAATATTAAATAAATTAGCTATATTATTAAGTCAAAGAAATACATTAACAAATTTATATATAAGATTTACTCCTGGTGAACAAATTTATATATATGTTAAGAAATATGTTAACTATAGCGACTCCAGTTTTCCCTGTCATTTATTGTATTCCAGACTCGAGTCTATTGGTTGTATGTTGCGTCTGTATCCCGTTTCCTTCCTTTGATTCTCTGTATTTGAGTTTTGGGGATGTGTTGGGTGAGTTTGGAATAGGTTGGTTGTGAGTTAGAACAAATGGTTGTTGCCCAGATTTGGCTTCTTCGCTCGAGCGAGGATTTTTTACGCTCGAGCGAGGCTTGGGTATTTGCTTCTTCGCTCGAGCGAGAGTTCTTACGCTCGAGTGAGGATTAAGTTTCTGCTCGAGCGAGCTTTCTTGCGCTCGAGCGAGCCTGGCCTGTTATGTCTCTTCGCTCGAGAGAGCTGTCTTGCGCTCGAGCGTGCGTCTGCGTCTCTTTTAGACCTGAAGGATGGTATTTTTCGCTCGAGCGAGCCTTCTTGCGCTCGAGCGAGCGAGTCCTATGTTTTGTGTTTCTTCGCTCGAGCAAGAACTCTTGCGCTTGAACGTGCGTCTGGGTTGTAGACCTGAAGCTTTGTATTTTTCGCTCGAGCGAGGCTTCTTGCACTCGAGCGAGGTTCTTTTGTGTCTGGTCGCTCGAGCGACCACTCCTTCGTTCGAGTGAGCCTCGTATATTGCAGTTCGCAGCAACATGATTCAACATCATTTTTTCATCCCTATTTCTTTCCAAACCCTAAATCCGGCACTCTCTCTTCAAATACATCTTGTTCTTGGGTCTCTCTACCCTAGTCCCTTTGTAAGAAAGGTAGAGTATGACATGGGCTACATTTTGATCCGAAAAAGTGTGGATTTGGAGCATCTTGAGTTTTCTCTTATTCTCCTTTGAGCTTCTCCATTTGAGGTAGGGATAAACTACTCATTTCTATGAGCTTTAACATAAATGTTAGTCATTTTGCATAAATGGTGTGATTTGGAGATTTTGGGAAGTTAGGGTTTAAAATGTGAAATGTTTGAAAGAGGGGTTTTCTAACTTTGGCTCCATTGTGTATGGGAGGTCTTGAAAAAGGGGTTAAGTGTATATAATTGATGAAATTGGACATTGGGTGCAAAATTTGAGAACGGGGAATTAATACCCTAATTGGATTTAAATAATTAATTTGTATAATCAATTTGGTAGACTGAGAAAATATGAAATTGGGTTGACAATCTTGAAATTGGAAGAAATTATGATTGAATGGTGTAGTTGGATTGATAAATCACTCACCGGTGGAAAATGTAATAATTTATCTATTTGGTAAATTTATTATCTGTTTAGAAATAACTGTTTTGGGCTATCGGTGGAGGATAGTCTTGATTGTTGTAAAAACTGCATGTTGATTAGGTGAATTGAAACAAATCAATTGGAATATGTCATTGAATATGATGGTTCGATATAAACATTGAATATGTGATTGAATTGGTCATTGTATATGACAATTTATTTAAATACATTGTATATGTATATGTGCTTGGGAGGAGATAGGGAATGTACTCCATTATTTGGGAGGAGATAGGGGATCTACTCCATTGTGCAGGAGGAGATAGGGGATGAACTTTATTGATAACTAAGTTGGCCGGAGTGTCCAGGGTGAATGTAATAACCGTGTCCTGTACTATGTTAATTAAGCATGATTATGTTTGTAAATATGTGCTTAATTTGAATTTGGGTGTTAATTGCATGATTATATGTGATTTTGACTTTGTATCTGTTCACCGTAGGAAAATCTATTAGAATCTAAGCTTTGAACTGAAAATTGAAGGCCTTATCGGCCACAGAAACCGAAATTGACTTCGGCATTGTGATTGGCGTAATTTTTAGAGCCTATGGTGAAATTTAATTGGAAATTGATTTGGACCAAAATAGTTCGAGTAAACTGATTTAATTAAGCACTATTGATTAGCCTTAATCAAAATTTGATTAGGCCATCCTATGTAAGGGCCTATATAGCTTCATATCATGGTTTTGAGCTCATTTTTGCCGAGAATACACTCTAGAGAGAGAGAGTGTGCCGGTTAGAGAGAGAGAGGGAGCTCAAGCTAGAGAATTGCTCAAGAAGCTTGAAGATCTTGGAGTTTAACTCAAGGATTAACTAGAATTTGGAAGGTTGGAGCTCATGGGTGAGTAATTGAGCATAAATTCATAAGTTTGAGTTTGTAATTTTGTGAATTCAAAGTTAGACAGCAATCAAGTGCATGAGTTGTGTTGATTATGATGAATTGGGAGCCTATATGTACATGTATGTATAGAATTGCCATGATTTTGCATAATCAAACATGGAACAAGTTGAATATGGGAAAATAAATGTTAAATCATACATGCAAGCATGGTTTTGTTGAGTTTCATGAGAATAAGGATCACTTGTGTCATTTGAAATGGTATTGGGGTCTATATTGCACATGCATGAATGATCCATAGAGATATGGAGTTTGTATGAAGTTAGTGTGCACGAGTCTTGACCATGTCAAGAAGAATGTTAAAAGATTTGAGAATTAAATCATGATTTTGAATAATTGGCCTCATATTGCTTACATCCTTATGATATATAATGTGTTTCCACATTCTTGAACTAAGAACATGAGTTTTGGGCCTTTGAATGTCGAATTTAAACTTCAAAACCAATTCTGGAAATTCCAGAATTTTGCATGTCCGCTCGAGCGGGGAAAGGGCCACTCGAGCGTGAAATGTTGGTTCCCAGAACTTTTACAGACATGGACGTCTGCTTGAGCGGGAGCCATGGAGTTTGACTCTCAGCTCGAGCGTCCGAAGTCATGCTTGAGCGTGAAAATGAAGTAATCAGTACTTTTGCAGACCAAAGGGGTCCGCTCGAGCGGCGAAAGCTGCGCTCGAGCGGGGATCCCTGTTTCAAATATTTTGAAAAGTGGTTTTATGATTTGTTATCCGTTCTCTTTCATTTCTAAGCACTTTTAGGCATGTATCGAGCATTGTGAATGAGTTAAAATGATAAGAAAAGAGCCTAAGAGGAATGTATAAATTAAGAACAGATTGAATCATTTGTGACCCATATGTGTTATGTAATGTGTAGGGTCGAGCTTAAGGGCAAATCCGTCAGCAGAACACTGTGAGTAATATCTTGGTAAAGATATTTTGAAGTATGTTACTTTTCGAATGCTACTTCTGTATAAGCTTCATAGATTTGTTGATTTGAAACATGAATGAGTATTCTATATGTCTAATTTTGTATAAGGTTGTTTGTCGTTTGCCGTTGATATGTGTGATATATCTAAATTGGGCCAAAGGCCGTTAGACATGAATGATTGGATCAAAGGCCGTTTGATATGAATGATTGGGCCAAAGGCCGTTGGGCATAAATGATTGGGCCAAAGGCCGTTTGACATGAATGATTGTGCCAAAGGTCGTCGGATATGAACGATTGGGCCAAAGGCCGTTAGACATGAATACAAAGATGGGCCAAAGGCCGTTTGAATATGTCATTTGATATGTTTGAATACCATGATGGGCCAAATGTCGTTTGAATGAAAGGGATCATGATCATGAATATGAAATACACATGGATATGAATATAAAGAGAATGGGCCCGAGGCCGTTTAATATTCCTGATATATTCGAATTGGGCTCGAGGCCGTTTGATATGTTTGAATTAGACCAAAGGTCGTTTTGAATAAAGAGTTGGCTGGACCAAAGGTCATTTCGTATAGATGGACCCGAGGTCGTATTGTTTTATATAAGAATTGGACCTGAGGTCGTTTTGCATGTGGATATGATGTGTTGGACCCAAGGTCGTTTTGCTTTGTTGAGATTTGTAAATCTAGTGTGAATGAGAGTAGTGGTTCAAATGTGTACATTATAAGTATGATTCATTTATGAACAAACCTCATTCATTAACTTCTTTATTTTGATATTATTCACTGGGCGTTAGCTCACTCTTATTTATATGTTTGTAGGTGAGCAAACGGACTTTCAACCCCAGCCTTAGTGGAATTTAAGAAAGGAACCTGAGTTTTGTGAAGTCAACCCAGGTGCCTCACGCAAGAGGCTTTGTTTGTGATCTTTTGTATTTCTTTTGCTACTTCTATTGGTCATGATAGACCATTTATGTGTTTAAGCTTTTGGCAGGGCTAACTACGTGTTTGAATGATCCTGGGTATACAAGATGTTAACTACTGATATGTGTTGTGAGTTATTATTAAGTATATGTGAAATGTTTTGACATGCCATGTAAGCATAGCTCATTGGACAAAATTTTTAAGTTTGCTTACATTTTGGCCCCTTCACTCTATTGTTATATGTTTGTTTTGGTTTGAGGCCGTAGGTAATCTCATGATTACTGGTCGGTTATGACCTTAATCTATAGGGGCGGGTTTGGGTCATGACAATGGAAGTCCCGAAACCTTATATACATCTGAATGATGTTAATGATTGAAGTGTTGATAATATGAGTTGTAGTTTCATTCGAATTGTTTGGATAAATAATGTACCGTGTTAAAGAATTGATTTGGATAAAGGAATGGAAATGGATTGAAATACATTTGTGAATGTTGCCTGGTTATGGAAATGATGTGTGTTGGGTTACGTATGTTAAATATTTATCAGATGCTAATGTTTTAGTTATTTCTCATAGTATGTTTAGCATTTCTCTATTGGGCATTGACTTACCTTACTTGGGACACCATTTTCAGGTACAGGGGACATACCGCCTCCAAGGGCATAGCTTGGATGGTTTGGAGGCTGAAGGCTTCTTTTTGTTATTATATCTTTTGAGTTAATGTAAATTCAAGCCAAGGGCTTTATATGTAAAGAGTTAGAACTCTACTTTTGTTGTGACCAAGTGATGGCTTGGAAAGTTGTAAACCCGTAGGGCATTTATTTTATTGCTAACGTTTAATACTTTTGTAAAGCAGACTTTGATGGATGAAAATATAATATTTATTTTATGTTTATGGATTATATGAATGGTTGTCTTATACTATTTTTTTTTAGGGCGTTACATTAACAAAGCCAGTACCCCAACTATCAGCATAGTGTCTCTCATGATTCACCAGTATTGGAAGAAAAAGGTAACCAATGGGAGAATGAACCAGATAATGGGGACGATTTTTACGATCAACTCTCAGTAACAGATCTTGAAGATAGAATGTATGAGTGGAAAAAAAAAATCCGTGCACTCCATGATCAGACTCTTTAAAGATCTTGGAAGTATTATAGTCACAAAGTTCATATTTCATTTACTATTTTGGACTTTTTCATAGGATTTAGACTTTTTGACTCTTTGAATTTTTGTATCTTTTTTGTATCCACGGAAGATTAGCCTTGAAGATTCACTTCATCATCCAAGTATTCATATGTCCACATCAATTATTGGCATCAAGATACTCAGAAGAAAAAGACAAAATCTGTAAAAGATAAGGCCTCTCTTCAACGATCAGCAAAATTCGTGCCAAAAAACGACAATAGCTACTGTAATTATTTGTGTCTGTAATTATTCGCGTCTGTTAGTAGTAAGGCTTCTCCTTCATTCACTACTTTAATAGAGCAGAAAACCTCTACCTTGCTCCATTAAAGAAAGGCAGTGAGAATTCTTACACGTGTTTTATAACAAATTATGGTGTCAAAATTTTATTAAGATGGGAGGATTGAATGATGTGCGATGGAACCCGAAGCAGTATCCGATATCATTATCCTAACCCTTTATTGATATAATTTTTATTGTTTGTGTCTAGAGTAATAAGAAATTGGTCATAAAAGGTGTCAAAGTCCTTGTATTTGTTATGTAGAAATTTTGTAAAGCCTATAATTATGCTTGACTAGGCTTTTGGACTTTTTGTTCAAAAATTTGACGTAAGGGTAAGTCTTTTTTTGTTTGTATCCGTCAAATGTATTATATAAATTGGCATTCATGCCAACGGATGAAACAAGGAAAATTCTCTCCACTCTTCTTTGCAAAAATTTCTCCAACTTCTAAAATTTCTAAGTGTTCAAGTCTTTCAGAATCTCAAAGTCTGTAACATAATCTTTGTAAGTATACTACATATTAATATGCAGTGTGAGTAATCTCTCTTTTTCCTTAGATATTTCAAAAGGGTAATTCTTCTGTTCTAAAATTTATTTTCTTTTTGGAAAAACTAAGTTTATGGAATGCTTGCTTGCTCATTAATATTACATGCTTTGAACCTTCATAGTATCTATTGTTTTCAATTTTATTACTGAGTGACCTTAGTTGAAGAACCCGTGTGAGCCATGGTTTGGCATTGAGGGTAAATTGTAGGCAGAAAGGGAAAGGTAGGGAATAGAAAATAAAAATATACTATGTTAAACGAGGCTTAGGTTCAAGGTGGGAATGCATGTAATAAAAGCAAACATTGCTTAAAAATAATTTTACCAAATAAGAAAAGAATTTAGAATATAAGGAGAGCAACCTGAGTAGAAATATCAAGGAAATATTTTTCATAAAATAATTTTAAAATCAAAATTATATGCTTTTAAAAGAAGAACTTAGAATTAAAATCAGATCCAGTACTGAGCTTATACAAGAATTAGAAGATCAAAAATTAAGATATCAATTTATGTTATCATTAACCTCGGGTAGATCTCTAATACATCATAGTTTGAAAATCACACAAATAAATGGACAATAACTATAAAACAAGAAGCCTTACAGCTAGCCATACAACAGCTTGAGGATTTATTAGCATAACTATAGAATTAATCAGATAATTCTTAGCCCAACTTCAAAATAGTGGTAAACCACTAACTCACCCTCAAAAAATGGTATCAGATCAGTGTTCGGTTTTAGGACAGTTTAAGTTAGTCTATGTATTTTGTTTATGGAAATAAAGTAGTTTTTATTTTTGGACAATTTAGTTATAAATTTCATATTATAGTAGCTTTTAATGATTTTAAAGTAAGATTTAATTTTGTGTATGAAAAAAGTAGAATATTTAGATTTAGAACAAAACAATCATAACCATCGTCTTAATATAAATAAAAATAAATTTCGTTGTAATTTGAAGGTACTTTTACACATTAGCTCCATAGCGAATATAATTCTCAGCTAAATAGTATTATAGATCATCAGATTAATTTCGTAGAAAACATTAGAAAAGATGTAGATAAAATTAGTAATCTTTTTACTTCATCTATAGACCATCTTCGTAATACTCGCAATATAATTAAAAATCAAGATTAAAAATTATATTATTTTCAAGATCAGGGTAGTTCAATCCTACAAAAATGAATAGATTTAAATTTAGAAAATTTCCCCTCCAAACTAGAAATAGAAACTCTAATTTCAGTTATAAATATTAGTAGCTCAAAGCAAATAGAGTTAGAATTTAAGCAACTAATTGAAAAAATTCATAATCAGATAAATTAAATAACTAGACAAATATAACAGATCAACCAAATTCAAGATAATTTAAAACAGAAATTAAAAATTTTAGAACAACTAATAAGATCTTAATTTATGATTAGTGATAAAAAAAAAAAACAAACAAACAAACAGAGACTACCAGATTATTTTAAAACAATCAGAAGACTTTCATAATAACCTAGAGAGAATTAGTAGCTATCAAGGAATAAATCAGTCAGATAAAATATCAGTAAAACAAAATAATATAGAAATTTTATTTCTTATCCGATTATGTGAAAAAATTGAAGAATTATCAAAACAACTACACAGTTTAGAAAATCATTTAGCTTTGTTAAAAAGATTAATACTTCAAAAAGGAAAAGGAGTAGAAGGACAAGCAAGTAAAACCCAATCCCGAATAAACGAAGAAGATATAGCTAAATATTTTGAAAAGCTAAAATTACCAAAGAAATCTACTTGTAGAACTTATAAAAAAAAATGTTTAAACAGTTTATAAAAGGAAATAACAGTAAAAAGCCTAATGGGGATGAAGATGTTAGAGTAGAAGAATTTATAGATGTAGAACAACAAATAGAAAAATCTTAAAAAGAAAAACTATGATTAATTCCAGCTAAATATGTATATAAGTTAGGAAAAATTCATAAAAAACAATATTTATTTAAACACTATAGTGAACAAATGATTAGTGTAACTTAAGAAGATGAAAAAATATAGCTAAATTTAATAAATAGAGAAAGTTATAAATATGCTGTAAATGAACACCTCAAAATGACTCACTTAGGATTAGTTGTGATAGGAGTTAAGGCTTTAACTAGAGAAAATTTAGGAGCTAAATTTTTTGTATGTCTTTATAATGGTAGGTTTAAAGATGTAGGACAAAGTATCTTAGGTAGCTACGAATTAGATATGAATTCGAAAGGAGGAATAGTTTATTTTACACCAAATTTCCTTTTACCGACTTCTGCCTTTCATAAAAAGATAAAAGTATGAATAAAAAGTAGATGATACAAAATGAAAAAAAAGAGAAAAGAATTTATTAGTTTGCACAGGGTTTTTAGGCTTAGCGGTCTCAAAAAGCAATACACATTATAGACTTACAAATGATCAAATAGTTAAGATATTAGGTGCAAAAGGAATAAAGGCACTACCAGTTAAAAAATATAATTCTGAAGATAATGCAGCACTAGATTGGAATTTAGGAGATTTTTTAGGACAAAAGAGGTTAGCCCTTAAGATAATTTATTATTTCAAAAAGCAGATGGAAGTTATGCAGTAAGATTTACTCAGTACACATATGTAGCACCGAAAAAATCCGAAGATGATGAATTTAGTAATGTAGATAGAGAAGAAAGTCAAAATAATCATAGTGACATAAATCGGCTTTATGTAATGACAGAAGAAAAAACAATATCACAAAATAAGATATATAATATTGATGAGATAGATTTGAAAAATTTCACCATATGAATAAAATATTAGATACCAGATACTATGAATATACAGCTAGGCGAGATACCCATAATGAAGCAGTATCATTTTTAGACCAATAATTTCATACGAAATATGTAGATGATATTTTAGAAGATGAAATACATCCTAACAAAATATTTAAAATACCAAAACAATCTAACTTAGAAAACACTTTTTATACGAACACTCGAACAACAGAATGCACAGGAACTAGCAACACACAACATACGGTAGAAGATCCAGTAGAACCAATATATTATGAAGTAGAAGGAAGAAGACCATTAACCAATACAAGACGTGGTACAGTAGATCCTAACAAAAAGTATAAATTTCATGGAAAGCGAAGACAACCATATATGAGTATACAATTACAGCCAGCAACTAACCAAGGAACCCTTTTAGACTTAGCAAGATTTGACTCTCAAATATGGCAAGAAGTGATAGAAAAATGGGAAAAAGATACGGTAAATGCATAGATGAACAATCCCTTTGAATCAACTGATATGTGGGAATATATGGAAAAACTTTTAGGAGATTCAACTTTTAATATATATTTTTCTTTTAAAGGAAAATATGAGGAGACAATTAGACAGCTTAAAGAACTAGGAGATAATCCCTGAAATTTTACTAGTTTTATAAAAGAAATGCTTATAGGATACGACCATTTTAGAAGAAATGATTATACTCAAAGTACAACATTAACTAAGTTGGATCACATAACATTAGGAAGTTGGAAATATGTTGTACCCTTTAGCAAAGAATATTTAGCCATAACAGCCAGAACTAGAAAAAGTTTTGATGAAGAAATATGAAATAAATATTTTAGGAAATTACCAAGAGAATTAGAAAGAGAGATAGAAAATAAATGGTCAATTTATTATACCAACTTACCAGGAAGAATAGCATCAGGAGAAGTAAACATAAGAGAAGCTTTAGGAATAGGATCTAGAATAGTTTTTACATTTCAAAGACTTAGAGAAAAATGTATAGAAGTCAAAATACAGAAAGACTTGAAAAAACAAAACTATGATTTTTGTAGCAGCATAATATATACTCCTCAGCAATGTAGATAAATATAATAAGAAAAAATATAAAAAAATATGAAAAATATAGGAAGGAAAAATATTGGAAGAGAAAATACAGAAAACCATAGAGAAAACAAAAATTCATTAGAAAAAGTAGAACTTTTAATAGAAAAAATTGTAAACGACTACCTAAAGAAGAGAAAGATAAAAGAAAACAAAAATATGTTAGAAAACCTAGTAGTAAAAAATGCAATTGTTTTATATGTGGAAAACTGTAGACACCCCATTTTTGACCGTCCTCAAGACTTGGACGTCACCGCTTGAAGACTCGGTGATCATCCATGTTTGTGTTCGTCTTGAGTTCCCAGAGGTCTCGGTTGCACGCCTTGCCTCAGGATCTCTCGACTCGACTGTTTTGTGTCTGGTTTTGCACCAAACACTTGTGTTTTGCCTTGAAGGGGCAGGGAATGCCTTGTGAGGCATCCCCACACATCACCGGCCATGGCTCGAGGCCACCGGCCAGTGATTTTATGCCATCGGCAATATATATTGCCGGTCGGCATTGTTTGTTGCCGATCGGCCATTTATTTTGTCAAAATGACAATTTTGGATGGCTGATCACTGTTCATCTACTTTTAGTAGATATTTTGTGCCAGCTGTGATAGCTGGCACCCACTCTGTTCCCCTCCATACACGTGTATGGAGGGATTTCCCTCTTGAATGGCTTGTTTTGGAAACCTTACAAGAGGGAGTTGCCTATAAGAAGAGGCTTCCTCTCTTGGCATTAGGGTTAGAAAACATTGTTAAAGAAGCTCTGGTTCTAGGTTTAGGGTTTTATATCTATCCTATATCTATATCTCTCCTTCTCTTGTATTGTGTGTGTTTAAGCCTTAGTTTTGTACACAAACACCTACTACTACACCTTTCTCTTGGAACTGAGGTTCTAGAGGGTTGTTTTTGAAATTTTGAAACTGGTTTGGACCTAAGGAGACTGCTGGTCCACCATTTGTGAAGAGGGTCTACAAGGGTAAGACTTTTGTCCCTTTTTATCCCATTTTTGCAAAGCTTTTTAGCCTATCTTGCATCTATATTTGATCTTAGTGTATAACATATAAAAGTTGTGTTTTTACTTGCTCTAAGTAGTTGCTTAAGGGTGCTTCAAGCTTTGGGGTTGTTTGACCCCTCTTAAGCCTTGAAAGGCTCCATTTTGTGCCATTTTGGTTGAGCTCCGGGATCATTGTGTTTGGGCCTCCTCACCACTGAAATCTTGAGGGATTTCAGAGGTGAGGATGGTGCCTTGAGGTCCCAAGAAGGAGAGGGCCACCCCCTCTCCTTGTTGTCCTTGAAAATGATCATTTTTGCCTCTTGAGGGAGCACCTAGCTTAGGCTCATGTTGACCATGCCTCGGCTATTTTTTATGCTTATTATGCCATGATATGGCATTGTTTTAAGTTAGTTTTGGTACACCATGCTTGCTTAGCATACATGCCTTGTAATGCCATTTTGTTGCCTTAACATGCCTTAGGTTGTAAACCATTGTTCTAGCATGCTTTAGGCTTGGCTTTGTGAAGCTTTCATGTTTATTTCGCCATGTTTAAGGTCTATCCTTAGTTGTTTGGGTCGACTTTAGCATGCATTGCATAGCCCCTTTGCATTTTAGCTTGTAGGCTTCAAGTATGTGAGTGTATAGCATGCATTACTTGCTTTGATTTAGTGAGTTGGGACTATTTTCCATGTCATTTCAGTCCACTTAGCATGCTTGTATACTTGCATTTCATGGCTCTTTGATGTTTCAAGAGTTTGTGTTTCATGCTCCTTGAAAGTGCATTTGTGCATGCTTCCATGTGTAAGTCATTTAGATGTCATCTAAGTGGTTTTTGGGGTTCATTTTGACATGCTAAAACCCTGATTTTAGTTGCTTAAATCATGCCATGTTTGGTCTTGATAAGTGTAGTCCAATGCCTCTTTGGTGAGCCTTAGGCGTTGGGCTTGGTTGCATGATATGCTTGCTTTGTTTAGTTGGTTTGGCACCTCCTATAGCATGATTTTCAGAGCTTCATTTGCATGTTAATTGTCCATGATATGCCTCTTTTAAAGTGCGCTTAAAAGTTGCCTTTATGTGCTTAAATGTTGGTCCATGTTGTCATGTATGCTTGCATGTGCATTTGGCCTCATTTCCTTGGTTGATGGCCACTATTTTGGGCTTCCTTAAGGGCTGCCCAAACGAGCTTAAGTCCATCCTTTGCTTGTTTGCATGCTTGCCTTGCATGTTTGCTTGCATACTTGCATAAATGCATTGTATGCCCATGTTGCATGCTAGTTCACATGCCTAGGTTGCACTCCATCTAGCATGCATGCCTTGTTCCTTCATTTAGTGATGGGAGTTGGGCCTTTGTTTGTTGGTTTGCATTGCATTTGAAATCAACATGCATAACTTGGTCTCTTGGGCCATCACACATTGAAATGCGCGATTGATGGTCCGAGAACCAAGGACCATGCCCCTTTGAGTCATAAACATGATAAGGGATATGGTTGGTGCATACATTGCTTGAATTGCATTGCCATGCAAAGCTCTGTCCTCTACTGCTGTCAAACAGATTCTGCAGGAACTTTTTGCCGATCGACTGCACAGAGTGCCGACCGGCAATCCATCGGTGGCCGATGGATTCATTTTTGGTCGATCGACACCAAATCACAGCCGATGATGATTCCCTCCAGCCGGTGGCATTCCCCAACACCCAGTGAGCACATCCTGAGACTTTGGCAATTTTCAGAGGAGTATAGGAGGGAAAACAGAGGCAGCTTGTGCATGGCAGTGGACTTTCGAGCAAGACCGAGCATGCATTACATTGGGCTCTTTTCCCGAGGCCGTTTATCGCTTTCTTAGATTAGTTGATTTGCTTAACTAATTTAGTTGGTCTGTAATAATTAATTAGCTAGGATAGTTGGTTTGTTATTCGGACTGTATTATTCTTTTGGACCCTCCGAGCGAGGGCAATTATGTAATAAATGTGGGTGTGTGTATGCATGTCTTCCAACCCTCGCTTCTTTCTCCCTTTTACTTACCGGCTTTGATGGCTAGTATTAGGACATGTTTACTTTAGCATACCTCATGCTATGCATGCGTGCATCATTCATCAGTATTGCATGCACCGGGCTCGGCGCATCATGCTAACTGCATCGTATTTCAAATCTGACTTGAATACACGCTACTTGCCGCACTTTACATGCCATTTTAGGATTAGCCGAGCCTATCCTAATTGCATTCTGTATGCGTTGCATTAGCCATTTTAACATGAACTAGGATCATGCATATGATTACTAACTAGTTTTTGTTTTGGCTCGGAGTACTCTGTAAGCATTTATGCTTTAGCATACCGCATGCGTGTGAGTGTTGCCATAATAGCTTGATTACCATGAGGCTAGATGCTTATGTGATATAAACTGCTTGAATGCCTGTGGGTGAAGGTTAGATTGTTTGAGTTGGAACAACTCGTTAAAATCCGTGCTTTAGCCTACTTGCGAGTAGCAAATTTTAAACTGTTTTTCAAACAAACGGATATCCAATACTTCGTTCCAATTCAGGCGATTTGGTCTATATTTGTTTGCTGTGCGCATAACATAGTAATTCTAGGCTAATAACCGGAATAAGAACACATAACGTTTTCAAAAATGGATATCACGGTTAGTAGAGGCCGATCTTCGGATCGGGCGAGAGAGGGTGCTCATAGCTGACCTTCCCCAATCGTACCCTAGCTCCAGAGCCGAGGCAACTTTGGTGATGATGGACATGTGGCCTTTGGCACCGAGTCAGAGTTTCCTAAATTCCCCCTTAAAAAAAATATTTAGGTGGCGACTCTATATCTGGCAAAGCAGTCCATGTTTGGCACTTCTTTTCTAAAAATCTGTTTTCTCAAAACGATTTGTCGGATTTGGACTCTTTGGTTCAGATTAAGAACCGTGACACTAATTGAGTCCGAACTGTAGCACGAAGGCCTCACGTGGGCGCGTCTACAATAACCCAATCATTTTGTAAAAAATTTCCCAAAAAGACAGAGGCTTAATACTAATAAACAGATAGAAAGACTACATATTATAGAAGATTTAAAAGAAAATATAGTTAGTATAAACAGTGATGACTTAGAAGTCTATAGCATAGTCAGTGATTATGGATACCAAATAAAAGCCATAAGTTTAGATAGTGATTCAGAAAGTGATACAGACATAGACAATCTGTTAGGACAACTTAACCAAAAATAGGAATACCTCCTTCCCATGATTATTTCTTTATGATGGAATGCAATGGAAATACTGAATGTTAGCATAATTTTAGGATAGGACTAGGATTTGATATCACTAGATGCAGTTATTGTAATTGGTCTCCTGCTAAAAGTAAAAGAGCTCAATGTTTATTATGCATTACAACCTATTGTATAGTTTGTCTAGAAAAATTAAATATGACACATAAGATAACATTAGAAACTAACGATGAGATGCAAGAAGATCAAAGTATAGAAAACAAAGAATTATATCTAACAATTAGAGAATTAGAAATACAAATAAGAAAACTTAAACTACAAATACGTGAGATAGAAACTAAAGGTAATTTTGACATAGAATGTCTAGAAGCATAAAATAAACAGCTTAAACAACAGATAGAACAATTTCATACTAAATACGCGTTAAAAGATAAACTTGTTGAAAAACATATAAACTCTTTGGAATTACTAAACCTAGTTGATTCTCAACCCTTTAGTCAATATTCCCAAGCACAATCTGACAACACATATTTACCATTTAATTACCCTGTCATACCCAAGCAAAATTTAGTTGAGATCTCTCGTGTAATCAAATTCTTAGTATAGATGCCATGATAGATACAGGAGCCAGTAAACCATATATTGAACAACACATAGTTCCACCAGGATAGAATACAGCTTTAATAACCCCAGCTTTACTCAGTATAGCCGATGGCACTAAACAGACATATGCACATTGCATCAATGGAGCACAAATTAGTTTTCATCACATAAGCTCTCAAACTCAGCATATAGAGTGGTTCCCTTTACCCCAAGTTTGGATTGGCAATACTCGACAAAACCATCCCTTTATATTAGGCCTTAATTTCATACTTAGTCTACAAGGTGGCATGTTTATAAGCCATAGCAGCATTAGTTTCTTTAAATGAACAGTACACACACCCACAACATATGCCCTCAGTACCATTGCCCGTTCATCAGAGTTGAGCGCGAAACGTGATGGTACCATAGGAGTAGATTCAGTTCCTGCTAGTTTTATATTTCCTAGTAGAAACATTTTTCTTGAGCTAGCCCAAAAGTATATACTAAATGAAGAGATAGCAAATACTTCTTTAGAAAATTTAGACATAGAAGATTTTGAATTCGAAGAAAAATGTGACTATTGGAACCCAAAAGACTTTCAACAAATTAATTTAGAATTAATTTTCGCAAAAATAGGAAAGCTAAAGAAAAAACCAGTATACAGCAGAACAGAAAATGATTTATATGAAATAATAAAATTAGCTGAAACAACATAAATTTTAGGAGAACAACCTATAAAATACTGGGAAATAAATAAAGTTTTAGCTAGTTTAGATATAAAAAATAAAGATTATAGGATTGCATCAACACAAATAGATCATACTCCAGTAGATATAGAAGAATTTAGAACACAGATTAAGGAGTTATTAGATTTAGGAGTAATTCGATCTAGTAATAGCCCACATAGGAGCGCCGCATTTATGGTCAGAAATCATGTAAAAATAAAAGGAGGGAAAGCTAGAATGGTTATAAATTATAAAAGATTAAATGGCAATACAGAATATAATAAATATAATATACCAGATAAAGATCAGCTTATAAATAGAATATAGACAGCAAAAATATTATCAAATTTGATTACAAGTCAGGGTTTTGACAAATCAAAATGGAAAAGGAAAGCATACCTTGGACAGTCTTTTGTTGCCCACAAGAACACTATAAATGGCTAGTCATGCCTTTTGGACTAAAAAATGCACCTTCCATATTTCAGTGTAAGATGGATAGTATATTTAATAAATATAGTTTTATACTGGTATTGTACGAGCAAAGAAAAATCACGTACTTGTTGATAAATAAATTCAACAAAGAAAATGAATAGTACCACCACACAATCGCTATCTGCAAGACAAAACACCCCTAGCTGTAGCCGGGGGTCCTCCGACGCCCAAGTTAGTCTTCCAATATTATCAAAATATTTAATGGACTAATTCATAGAGAGAAATTGCATACCTTAACTCATAAGAGTGTTGCCTATTTATAATATCCAATGACTTACCTCTCAAGTAATTTGAATGTTCCAGAAGTCCTATCCCAAACAATTTCCAGTTGTTCAGGACTTCTATATCAATAAGTTTTCATATCCTGATAAGTTTTGCATAACATAAAACACTAATGCAGTGTTTGATAAGAATTTGATAACTGTCATATACATGATAATCCATAACCATGCCACATGGCAATGCCTGGACTCACATAATTCTTGTGGTTATTTTTATTCCCTCTCAATTGCCCCCAAGTTTTCATTCTCTTTGAACCCAGTGAAAGAGTGGAAGCTTTCTGTTGTTATAATAAAAATAGCCGTGTAATAATGCCTAGCTAAAACCATACATATGTGCTAAGGCTTATTCCAAAATGCATAACTTTATTGGGACTTATTTTGAAAATGTCTAGCCTTGCTGAAACTTATTCCAAGAATGCCTAACCTAGTTAGGACTTATTCCGAAAATGCCTAATTTTGTTAGGAACTACCAAAACACCAACTTGCTTATTGGCAAGCAAAACCTGCTTGGCAAGGAATCCCATTGTTGGACAAACCACCAAGCTGCTCTAAAAAATTTTCAAAGTTTGTCAAACTTGCCAACCCACTTTGCCAAGCAAAACCCGTTCGACAAAGATTTTTCAAGTTGGTCAAACTTGCCAACCTACTTTGTTGAGCAAAACCCGCTTTACAAAGATCTTCAAAATTGGTCAAACCTGCCAATCTACTTCACTAAGCAAAACCCGCTCGATAAAGATTTTTCAAGTTAGTCAAACCTGCCAACCTACTTCGCCAAGCAAAACCCGTTCGACAAAGATTTTTCAAAATTGGTCAAACCTGCCAATCTACTTCACCAAGCAAAACCCACTCGATAAAGATTTTTCAAGTTAGTCAAACTTGCCAACCTACTTCGGCAAGCAAAACCCCCTCGACAAAGATTTTCAAAATTGGTCAAACCTGCCAATCTACTTCGCCAAGCAAAACCCGCTCGACAAAGATTTTCAAAATTGGTCAAACCTGCCAATCTACTTCACCAAGCAAAACTTGCTCGACAAAGATTTTTTAAGTTGGTTAAACCTACCAACCTACTTCGCCAAGCAAAACCCGCTAGACAAAGATTTTCAAAATTGGTCAAACCTGCCAATCTACTTCACCAAGCAAAACCCGCTCGATAAAGATTTTTTAAGTTGGTCAATACCTGCCAACTTATCTCTTGCCCAAACCAACTTGGCAAAGAGATAAAATTTGTAACCAAAAGGTATTGTAATTCATCTTGCCCCCATGATTCATAAAACGCGAACTCCATCTCAGCATATTTCACCCAAATAATAGTCTTCATCCACGTTTGGTATAAAAACTCATATTTTTCAGATAATAAAAATCTGATATAATAATTTGATCTTCCATGTATTTACCAAGGTGTAGTACGGTAAGCCCATAAAATCTGAAGGCTAACGATTGTGATTCCGGTTGGCTTATAGTATACAACTTTGGGTTGTATTATTAGAAAAGAATCATCCACAATAAGGTCACACGAACGAGATTAATTTTGTCTTCTTCTATGAATTTCATCGATTTCCACAGACGGCGCCAATTGTACGGGCAACGAAAAATCACGTACCTGTTGATAAAGAAATTCAACAAAGAAGATGAATAGTACCACCACACAATCGCTATCTGCAAGACAAAACACCCCCAGCCGTAGCCGGGGGTCCTCCGACACCCAAGTCAGTCTTCCAATATTATCAAAATATTTAATAGACTAATTCATAGAGAGAAATTGCATACCTCAACCCATAAGAGTGTTGCCTATTTATAATATCCAATGACTTACCTCTTAAGTAATTTGAATGTCCCAGAAGTTCTATCCCAAACAATTTCCGGTTGTTCAAGACTTCTATATCAATAAGTTTTCATATCCTGATAAGTTTTGCATAACATAAAACACTAATGCAGTGTTTGATAAGAATTTGATAACTGTCATATACATGATAATCCATAACCATGCCACATGGCAATGCCTGGACTCACATAATTCTTGTGGTTATTTTTATTCCCTCTCGGGTATATATAGATGACATACAAGTATTTAGCTAGGGGTGTACACGATCTGGATTGGTTCGGTTCTAAGAGAATCCAAGAACTGAACCGATCTTAACGGTTCTGTGATTTTAAGGACCAGACCAAACCAGACCATTACCCTTGTAAAACCTGTCCAGAACCAAACTGAAATAACGGTTCGGTTTCGGTTCGGTTCACAATTCCAAAAATTTCTATTTACAAAAATAAATTATTAATATTAGCAAAATAATTACTCAAATTAATTACATTTAACTCTGATAAAAACTAATAATATTAAAGCTTTACTCAACATTACATATCTATATCATCCTAATATCATTAAAATTACAAAAAACGAATTAATAAAAATAAAACTTGATATTTTATATATATATATATATATATATCTTTTAAAATTCGATTCGGATCGGTTTAAACTATGGTTTTTTCATAAAATCGATTAACCGAACCGTTTTTACGGTTCCCATATTTCTTAAACTGAAACCGAACCAAATTGTACAATTCGGTCTGGTTCGGTCCAGATTACCGGTTTGAATGAATTTTTGAACAGCCCTATATTTAGCCCAAATAAAAATAGTCACATAGATCATTTATATATAATATTAGAAAACTTTATAAACAATGGAATAATAATTAGTAAGAGAAAAATGGTATTAAATAAACCTCATATAGAATTTTTAGGAATGGAGTTAGGAGATGGAAAAATCAGACTACAACCCCACATAGTTAAAAAAAAAATTAGATTACCTAGATAAATTAGAAGATATAAAACAACTTCAATCATTTTTAGAGATTTTAAATTATGCACGAATGTATATTCCTAACCTTCGTAAAATAATAGGACATCTATATAGCAAGACCACACCCACAGGACAAAAATATTTTAACCAACAAGATATAGCTTTAGTAAGAAACATTAAAGACATTTGTAGAAATTTACCTGACCTACAATTTCCCTTAGAATTAGAATATATAGTCGTAGAAACAGATGCAAGTCAATTACAATGGGGAACAGTACTATTAGCTAAACCTAGCAAGTATGATAGTAAAAATAAAGAGCGTATTTGTATATATAGTTCTGAAAAATTTAAAGAAAAAGATACAACCATGACCAGCTTAGATTTTGAAATATTAGGAATAGTATATGTAATAAACAAATTTAGATTATTTTTACACAAGCCCTTTACAATTAGAACAAACTGCGAGACTATAATTAGATTTCATAATAAACTTAATAAGTGTAAACTTAGTAGTAGAAGATGGGCAAAAATTTTAGATTGTATAGTAGGATAATGATATAAAGTAGAATTTAAACATATTAAATAGAGTGATAATAAATTAATAGATTGGCTAAGTAGGAAAAATTATTTAGTTTAATTTTTGTGCAGATAATGGAGAATAACAAAACAATGAACTTCGGGAGATTTGCTCTTCCCATTTATGAAGGCAAAAACAAATTCAAACCATTAATAGGAATCGAGCTAGACCCAGTTCAACAGTGTCTTTTAGATAACCTTTGGAACAATATCAATCACCCAGCCAAACGTTTGTCAGCCTTAAACTCTCTCAGTATATATTTTTCAAAAATCCAGAATAAACCTTTATCTAAAAGCTTTTCCTTCTATGTAGTAGCAAAAGGAACCAAGCCTGGTATTTACCATGACTAGATAAAAGTTGAACCTTTTGTTAAAAATTTTCTCGTACCTCAGTTTAAAGGATTTTATGATTTTGAGTCAGCCGATACATATGCCCGCAAACAAATAGGAACCAGATACTTTATTAGCCAAATAGCTAAAAAATATCTGAACACATTAAACAAGATGCAGTCAACTATTCTTGCTACTAGTAGAGTTCCAGTTAGCCAGATAACAGGAAGCAGTAGTACTAACCCTCGGCTAGATTCTCAAAATCCTCTCCAAATGTGCAGACATTGTAAAGGTCTTATCAGAAATTTCAAGAAAATTATGGATAAAGGTAAAAAGGTCAGTGACGAACTAGACCAGCTTCGAGATGAGAAAAAACAATTGAGAACAACCATTCAAACCCTAACCAACCAGCTTAAAAAACTAACTCCAGAAAAAGCACCTACTCCCTTTCCTAACCTAGAAATCAAACAACTTACCAGTTAGGAATTTGAACAATTGGGTGATAGAATGTATTTCTTCAGGCATTCTATCATTCAATCTTTTTGTAAGAAAAGTCGAGAAATAGAAGACCTTAAACTTTATATATACACCTTAGCCGAAGATAGCAGAAATAGTGAGTTAGTCACTATACAGCAGTTTTTTGAAGACCTCTCCATAGCAGGAGTTCAGTGCCTTGGTATGGCATATCAATGGACTTATCTCTATGAGGATGAAGAACAACCCTGTTTACAAGAAGAAACATGTATAGATAGGCTAGAATATTTTGGAAGATGTCGGTGTAATTTAGATTTCAGCATCTGCTTTTGCTATCTGGCAACTTTTGAGCCACTAGAGAAAGAGATTAAAGGCAAAACGAGTCATCTAATAGCCGCACAATTGTTAGATTACGGCTTTGTTTCTAGAATAATTTTTTCAAATCCATATCAAACAAACAATTTTGAAAATAAACTTGCTCATTCAGTACTTTGTGTACTGAAGAGCATCACCCGTTTGTAGAAGTATTAATTCATAGCAAGCTACCAGAATGGAAAGGAATAAGGTGCATTCCAGCTAAACATAAAATGTACCTCAGAGGAACTTCGACATTTCCAAGATACTTCTCAATCGGAGACCCTGGCCATGTAGAAAATTTTCACTCAAAGATGAGCTCAATAAATAGAGGAAATTTGCTAGTAATCCATTATTAGCATATAATGGAAGCTATGGTAATCCCGTCTGCAAAGATAGAAATCAGAAGATATACTGCAATTTAGCCATTCTAGGTTTTCCATTCAGCAAAGAAACATTTATAGATGAAAGCCGGTACCCCAACTATCAGCATAGTGTCTCTCATGATTCACCAATATTTGAAGAAGAAGGTAACCAATGGGAGAATGAACAAGATAATAAGGACGATTTTTACAATCAACTCTCAACAACAGATCTTGAAGATCTTGAAGATAGAATGTATGGGTGGAAAAAAAAAATTACTTATCAATTCACTCAAAATGTAAATATATGGCCTTTGTACCCATTGTGAGTTCTCAATAATATAAATATTTTTTTTGATATTGCCAAATATATCAACTTTTTAATAATAATTAAATTTTAAAAAATATATATAAACTTATAAAAATAATAAAAATACATTTGCCAAAGCAGCCTTAAACACAACTGTACATTTTTTATGAAAGCAACCAGATTTACTTTGCCAATAGCCCTCATTGCACTAGTTCAAAAAAATAAAATAAAACAAAACAAAAAAAATAGCCCTCATTGCAATAAATTATAGTAATTGTACTGAAGGGAGATTTGGGGCCCACACAGTAGGTCCAGATAGACGACACTGTTTGGGTCGGGTCAATGTTTAGAGCCAAGGTTCTCTCATTGCAGCTTCGTACTTGCGTCTGTCCTTACAGGCCTTCGGGTCTATTTTTAGGCCCAATTTTGATAATCCGAACCGTTCATATTTTATAATTTATTCAGTATATCATACCTGTAAAAAATCAAGTTGATCGAATATCAGAAAGCATGTGTTCGAAAAATTGAACTAAAAATTATTTTTTAAAGAATTTAATAAACAGTTTTCCGAACACATGCTTTCTGATATCCGATCAACTTGATTTTTGACAGGTATGATATACTGAATAAATTATAAAATATGAACTGTTCGGATTATCAAAATTGAGCCTAAAAATAGACCCGAAGGCCTGCAAGGACGGGCGTAAGGATGAGGGCTGCAAGGAGAATATCGTCATTCCAATGTTTATGGGCATGTGACCTTTTCTATATATTGCTTCGTGGGTTTGACTTATACACTCGAGGCAATCTATTTTGGGCCGGCCTTGGGTTCATTAACTTTTGGGCCATTGTTGCTGGTCCAAAATTTAGGGGTTGCTTGGGATGTTCTAAATAAGTATATTTTTTAACTTTTTATAAAAAGATATAGAGAAGATATGTTAATTAATGTGATCCAAAAAAGATAAAAAAATAAAAAGTATGGACTTTTTTAATCTACCCAAACTAGGCCTTAGTTTTTTTTAGTAGTAGTTGGCCCACATTTTAGTTGATCTACTTAGGCACTATTTCACATCACTATATTAATATACTTTTTTATTTTTCTATTTTTTTAAGCCCTCGTTTGGGAACAGACTAATTTAGTAACTTTTTGGCTATTTGGCTAAAATATGAGCTAAAAAAAACTAGTATGTTTGGGATGATTTTTTGACTTTTTACGAAAAGATGTGCAAAAAGTAGAGAGAAGAGAGAATCTTTGACTTTTTGGTATGGGTTGTTGGCTTTTTGGCTAATTTAGTAACTTTTTGACTTTTTTGCCAAAAAGGAGGGTTCCCAAACGAGGCTTAAGTCATATTTTATCTCTATTTTTTTTTGTATATCTTTTCATAAAAAATTAAAAATATACTTATTTAAATTATTCTAAACACACTCTTAATGAGTCTTCCAAAATAAGTTATTTAAATTATAAAAATAGACTTAGGGTAAATCTCACTAAAGAGTACAACAAATTGTCAGCACACTAGGGATCCCTAATCCATAATTGGATCGTTTGTGAACAGATTAATTTAGTAACTTTTTGACTATTTGGCTAAAAAGGTAGATAAAAAAAACTTACATGTTTGAGATGACTTTTTGGCTAATTACGAAAAGATGTGCAAAAAGTAGAGAGAAAAGAGAATCTTTGACTTTTTGGTATGAGTTGTTGGCTTTTTGGTTAAAATGGTAATTTTTTAACTTTTTGACTAAAAAGGTAAGTCCCCAAACGGGACCTAAATTTTGGATACTATCACATACGTCACTATGTTTTAGAATGAAACATAAATTGTTAAAAAACATGTAAATCCAGCCAAACAACCAAGTTTGGCTTCTTAAAAAACTCATTCATTTAATGGTGACTTAATGGTAAGTCATCATCCAAACCCTATTTCATGCATCAAGACTTGTGTAGATTCTGATTAACTTAGTTTAGTAAATAGAATGTAGATTTTTATTTCATGTAATAATATTTTAACTTGCCCTTCTTAAAAAAACAATAGTTTATAACTACTATATTGTCATTATAACCTCTATAACTTTTGTTATATTTAATATAAATATATCATAAATCTTTAATCACCATTGATAATATAAAAAGAATAGCTCCATTCCATATGTGAAATGCGAGAATTTAGATTCGAGTTGTATAATAGCCTGCCCTATTTATTGATACGAGAAATATTAGAGATTTATAATTTAAATTTATAAAATAATTATGATAAAGGAGGTTTTTTTTTTTTGTTTATATTTTTTTATCAAATGTGATAAAGGAGTTGAATCCTATATATTTAAATGTGTGTGAATCAAATTAAAATAATTTTGAGCGAATTATACTAATAATCCTTATAATTTGAGACTCGTATCATTTTGATCCATAACTTTTTAATTGTGACACATTTGATCATGGATTTTGAATCTTATTCCAAATAAAGACAATTGAAGATACTATTACTCAATTTTAAGGATAAAGTCATCAATTTGATAAAATATAAACTAATTTGACAAAAATAAATGTCAAATTTTTTTTAAAAATTATTTATATCCACCAAAGATAAAATTATGTAAAATTTTTACGCATTTATTTATTTACCAAATTAATTTTTATTATGTGTTTGGATGATGGTCATATAATGTGTGGTTATTAGGCTTTTAATGTGTAATCAATATATTTAATATATGAAATGTTTTTAATTTTGAATTTTTTGATTTAGTGAATTGGTTTAATAATGATATTAAAGTTGTCACCAAATTTGAGTTTTAAAAAAATAAAAACTAATTTAATAAAAATAAAAATAACTATTCATTACATGACCGTAATCTAAATACATAATAAAAACTAATTTGGTAATAAATAAATAAATAAATATGTAAAAGATTTATCAATTGTACATAATTTTTATCTTTGGTAGGTAAAAATAATTTTTGAAGATTTAAAAATATTTTTTTGGACATTTATTTTTATCAAATTAGTTTATATTTTATTAAATTGACGACTATTTCCTGGAAATTGAATAATAGTATCTTCAATTATTTTTATTTGAAATAAGATTTAAAATTTAAGATCAAAAAATCAAAAATTAAAATGATACAAATTCTAAATTATAAGGACTGTTAGTATAATTTACCCAATATTTTTTTTTTTTAAAATCACAAACATTTTCTTCTAGTGTTGTATAATCATGCACATTGTAATAAATGAAATGATAAAAAAGGAAGCATGAGAAAGGAAAGCCACTTTTGTGATCTAGAATTCGAAAGGAGACAGCTAGATTGGTGCAATGTTGACTAAAGCCTCACTTGGCGAATGATGATTTTAATTAGAAAGTTAAAAAATTATTTTTTAAAAAATCAATAATTTATATTAAAAAATTAAAATATATATATATTTTATTTTTTACACATTTTTTCGTTAAAAATTAAAAAATTATAGTAAGTTTGAGGTCAATACATTCAGAATAATCGTTTTTTACACATTTTTTCGTTAAAAATTAAAAAATTATCTCAAATATATTAATTTTTTTACATCATATTTTAGTCAAAAAATTAAAAAATTATTAAAAAAACTGTTTCTAAACCAGGCATAAATACATTTTTTTTTTTTTTTTTACATTGGAAAGTAACTAAATGCAATACTCATCTCATACCTAAAAGAAAGAAAAAAAGAAAAAGAAAAAAAAAACAGCAATACTCATCCATGACCCCACTCTACACCAATCTAGATTCCCAAACAATGAATGAGATAAGGTAACCTATTCCCATCTCCATCTCCATCTCCACCCATATTATGAATAAATAAAATCATTTTGAGCACTCTAATTAGAATTCCATAAAATCAACCAAATTAATTATTAATCATAATTCTTGCATTTTATTAGAAAGTAAATAATTAAGTTTTGTCATAGGCAAAATTCTCTCACAAAACAACATATATATTTAAAATGCCTTAATGAGTGAGAATACTTTGTTTTTCACCGATACTCAAATTCAAATTTTTTATTCTTACTGGTAGTAAAAAAGAAATGAGAGAGATAGAAAATAAAATAAACGAATTCAATTCTGAAATGTGTTTTGTTTTGAATATTCAAAAAATACTCCTTGTGTAGTTTAAATTTATTTTATATATAAAATAAATTTAAAATTTGTAACATTATTGCATTAGTCCAAACCTACCGTTGCCAGTATTGCTCATAGTGAAAACTTTTTCCACATTCCACTCCCTAAAATACCCTTCATTATACAAATAAACAACCCCCATTAAATCATTCTCATCCCCACTCTGCAACACTCCACACCACAAAGAAAGAAAGAAAGAAAATCAAGAATGGAAGATCTCTTCTCCCAATTCATCATCCTCTCAGACCAATCACTCTATGACAAGAACTTTGATCCTTCCACCATTGAAGACCTCATGAAGCTCTTTGAATTAGAGTCCTACAAATCATGGGCTGCCATGGAACTTGAGCATGAAAATGAAGTGGAACAAGCAGAGGAGTCCATGAAGGAGGCAGAGGATGAGCTTGACTCTGCCATGGAAAGTGCCATGGAAGAGTTTCGGCTTTTCGAGGAGGAAATGGAGAGGGAAGCCAAGGCTGAGCTGCAGGGGTTGGTTAGGATTGGTGAGTCTGCTTGGAAGATGGGAAAATCAATGGAAAAAGCAGCATCCATTGCCTCAAGAAAATATGTGGAGGCTGCTATGAATTCTGCTAGTGCATCGATGAAATCGGCTTGGAAGGGACTCTCTTCTTCTAATACCAACAAGGTTCATCCTTCTTGAAGAAACTGTAATTGCCTTGAATTTAATATTGTGTCCAAGATTTTTTTTTTTTTTTTTTTGGGTGTTGGAGAATAGTAGATCCATGGACTTGTTTGGAAAAAAATCAACTACTCTTCTTGATCTTAGTCTTGGGAGAATATTTTTATTAAAAAATTCAACTACTCTTCTTGTTCCAAGGACGATTTTTCTGGGAAATCATTTACTTTTTTTTTTTTTAATACTCTCATGATGCCTTTGTTTCTCACCTTGCTCATTGATTTGGTTTATGTTTGGATTATGGAATTGAGTAGAGATTTGTGGAGTGAAAAGAAAAGGGTTTTTGCTCCACAAATCAATATTAAAATTGAAGATCCAAACACTAGTCATTGTGACAGTGATAGTAATAGCGATGATGATAAGGATGATTAATGGTATTATTCATGGAAGGTAAGCAAGAACACTTGTTTTCATGGATTTTCTTGATCTAAAACAAGATTATGATTTAACAAAATTACATTCAAAAGTATTCTTTTATGATCTCTTGGTTGAGGCCTAAAGTGTACATCATATGAATGATTTTTGCTATGAGCTAGTTATGGTATTAAACTACAGAAGGAGCTCTGTGTGCAATGTGCAAAGGGAGAAAAAGGTTGTGCTTCTTTTTTCTTTTTCTTTTTTTCAATCAGTAGAAGAAGAATCGGGAAAGTAATAATAATGCGTTCGTATCAGTAAGGAGCCAGACATTGCACCTAATAATACACCACCTACCAAACTTATTTAGGCTTCGTTTGGCAACTATATATTTTAATTAAAAAATCATTATAAATGGTTATATCACTTTCTTTATTTTTCGACACATTTTTTTATAAAAAGTCTAAAAATTACTAAAATAGCTTATTGTCAAACGTGGCCTTAGTCTTAAAACTATTATGGAATAATGTAAAATTTGTGTGATCAATACTTTGTTATTTGGAGGAATGCTTTCCAATTAATAATGCTACACTTACCAAGTCATACCATGTGGTATTACAATCGCTCAATCAATACTCATTTAACAATTCACACTCATGCAATATGACTTGATGATATACACATCATTTGTAATATTTTTCAGAAAATTGAAGGATCCTAATTCCTATGGATGTACTAGATTTTTTAATTGCTATTCATAACTAGAGTAAGAAGATGCTCTTGAAAGAGGGACATGTCATCAGCTCAACAATGCTCATATCTCAAATTTGGTAATTGGTGAATCTGGGACTGTTGCCTTTGGACTAATAGCATGATTGCTTGATTTGTCTGTGCTTGAACTTGAAGGATAGTGTGGATTAGGTAAGACTTAATTAAGAGGTTTTATTATCGTTTAGTCAAAAATGAAGGTAATTAACAAAAGCAAGGATCCTCTAAAGTGATTTTTTCCTAAAGTTTCCTAGAGTACTACATTGTGTGGTTGAGATTTACTGGCAAGTCACTTCAATTTTTTTGATGTGACTTGTCAATAAATCTCAACCACACAATATAGCACTCTAGGAAACTTTAGAGAAATTTCACTCTAGAGGATCCTTGGTGAATTAACAATGAGTTAATGATGGCAAGTACATTGATCGTCCCGTGCCTTTTTTTCATCTACTTTTTTTTCTATTACAAAAATTCATAGTTGGGTCAAAATATAATTTGATGAGAAATGTAAGAGTTAATTGTCAAAATGAAAAATTAACAGACCGAAGTGGTACTTCCTGTGAAATGTAGGGATAATAAGAGTAATTCACGCGTAACAGGTTTATACATGCCCCAGCCTTAGATAAAGAATAGTTGCATAGAGATATATCTGTTTCTTCATGCATTGTTAAGATCAATATTGGTTTTTACATGTAAAACAAAAAAAACAAAAACAAAAACAAAATCAGTGGTAAAGCTAATGGAACATATCTACACTGAATTTTTTTTCTTCTCTCTACTCTCTTTTCAAATCTCTATCTCTATTCAAATTTATAATCCAAACATAATTTTAATAAAACTCATTTTTTCTTTTTATGTTGCTTTTAGTCTCACTAGATTGTGTTTGGACTATAGATATGGGTAGGAATTTGAAAAGGAAAGAGAAAAGTTAATGTAAATGAAATATAAGTTTAATTTTTTCTACATTTGTTTTTTCATTTTTCAATTCTTTATTTAAATTCATTATAGGCCTCATTAGAAAACATATTATTTTAGTAACGTTTTGACTTTTTACGAAAAAATATGCAGAAAAGTAAAGAAAGTGATGTAATAACTTGTAATGACTTTTTTTTATTTTTTTTATTAAAATGTATAATAAACAAATGAGCCATAAATATAAGGACAATGAATATAAAAACGCTTCAAATTTACGCTGGAGAGCAATATCAATAATTATATTCCATTTTCTTTTTTAGTATACTCTATGATTTTTTTCTTAATATTTTCATGTTTTCAAAATTTTAAGTATTAAGGTAGAAATAAATATTTCAAGATAGTGAATGCCAACCAAACTATACCTAACAATGCAATTATTGTCAATTTTCAAGCTACAAATGCGTTAACTAAAATATTTGGTCTAGTAGTTATATAACGTGGGTGTTTGGAAAATAACTATTTTAGTAGGTTATTTTAGTTTTTGGTTATTTTAAGAGGTTAAAATTTTTTGTTTGGAAAGATAGTTATATTTTTTTGTAGTTAGATGTGATATTTATGAGAAAAAAAATGAAATGATTATGAATTTGATGTGACATTTTGCCTTATTAATTATTTTAACTTATTTTCTTTTTTTAGTGTTATTTTAACCAAAAAAGCTAAAAAAAGCACTTCACAAACACCCCTAGGGGTGTTTGTATATTGTATATTTAATTTTTATGAAGAAGAATTTTATATTCAAAGTGTTTGTTTCTCCTCTATTACAAAGATTATACGTTGTTAGTTATTTGGGTCTGTTTGACAATCATTTCGTTTTGAGTTTTTAGTTTATATTTACAAAAATTTTTAAAAATGTCATAAAAATTTATTTGATAATTTTTTTTTAATTTATAAATGATTGTCTCCGTTTGTAAATTTAAGGAAAAAACGTAAACTCAAAAATTGAGTTTACGTTAATTTTTAAACAAAAATTTAAAAATTTGACTTACAAATTATTTTTTTCAATTAATTTTGTTTTCAAATAATTTTTTTTTTCAAATAATTTTTTTCAATTATTATTTTTTTAATTATGCTTGGATTTTGATAAATAGCAGTTTTATATCATACTTTTAAAATAAAATGATTATGTTTTTTTTTTAATGTATTTTGTTTATCATTGTACAAGAGGAGACTACCAAAATAACTTTTTCACAAAGGACTCACTTGTGTAACTTCATACAAGCTATAAAATAGTAACTGTTAAAAAATAAAAAAATTATTCATTAAGTAGGTTAAAATTTATTTTTTTTTGATTTTTTTATAAAAAAAATATGTAAAAATAAATAAATAGAGAAGTGATGTTACTTAAAAAAATCAAAAAATTAACTTTTTAACTTTTAATTCAATTGCCAAAAATAGGCGAAACTCTTTTAAACTTATTTAATTGCACCACAAAATTTTGGATAAATTACAATTTTTATTCCAGGTTTGACCCTATATTAAAATAAATATTACGTTTTTAATTTTATCAATTATAAATTTAACCTTTTGATATGTTTTGAATCTAAATTATTTGTTTATTTATATTAAATAAAAATAATAAAAAAATATTTTACTCATTAAATTTAACAAAAAATAATATTCTAGATATTTTATACATACTTACATTGAATTTAATAATTAAAATACTATTTTTGTTGATTTTTTTTTTTAAATAAATTAATAATTTGGATTAGAAAAAAATCAAAAAAAAAGATTTAAATTAATAAAATTTAAAGTTTTTTATTTTTATTTTTAATAAGGGGTCATATGTTTTTGTTTGTTTGTTTTTTAGATTAAAAAAAAAAAAAAAAACTATAACTATAACCAAACATGCCAGAGAGAATCAACTTGACCCAACTCCCAAATTCCTGATATCTCTTCTTCATCGTCCTCACATAGCCTCTCTTTCGAGAGGCCAAACCCTAACTTTCAAATACTCCATCGAGACTATTTGTTTCCTTAAATTTACATTTTCCAACTCATTCACTCTCTCTCTTAGGGTTTAGATAAAGATCGTCATGCATAGATCTGATTCATCTCAGAGATTTTTCTTAAGGTAAATACAAATCCCCAACTGAGCAAAGCCCTGTTTGCTTTCCCGGAAAATTTCGCACCCAAAATCTTCCCTAGAAAGTAAAACTAAGATCTTCAAGTTCAAATACACATATTTCTCACAATTTTTTTTTTTTTAAAAAATACAAGTTAATGGACATAAATAAACCAATTTATCAATGGAATTTTGAATTTGCAGGTGATATTGTTGTTGTTGCGTAATCAGTTGATGGGTAGGGATAAGGATTTGTCGAGGTCGCCGTCGTACCGGCGGAGGTATTCGCCGTCGCCGGCACCGGTGCGGGACAGGTATAGCAGGAGGAGTAGAAGAGATAGAAGCCGATCTCCATATTCTTATAGCAGGTGATATGATACCTGATTACTTTCTCTATCCATGTCTGTGATCAGTTTATTCATGTTAACTATGGAGACTCACATATCTGATCTTTTGTTGTTTATCTGTGCTTTTTGTTTTCCCCTTGAAGAGTGTATTCAATTCAGAATCACAGTGGTAATTTGTTTAGCAGAGAGTTTGGGGTTATGTAATTTTACATTTCAGGCAAAAATATGGGGTGGGTTGGTGATCACTGACACTTGAGCACACGTGTATGTGTAGTTTGTTAGAGGGGTTTTTTGCTGAATTTCTTGTTAGTGCTGGGATTTACGTGGCTTGAATTCATGGATGCTCACATTTGAAAAAAAATGGTTTCTTTTCCTTGTCGGACTCTTTGTTATGGTTTATTTTGAACTGGGTGCAAATTTTAAGTTCATTGCTAAGTTTGTTTTTTGGATTTGGTGAGCGAAAAGAAAAGGAAAGGGGAGAAGGAAGGAAAAGGAAAATGAGGTGGGAAAGCTAAATTTCTTATTTTTGAGGCCTCGTTTGGCAAGAGGCTATTTTAGTCAAAAAGTCAAAAAGTTACTAAAAAAGTCAAAAAGCCAACAACCCATATCAAAAAGTCAAAGATTCTTTTTTCTCTCTACTTTTTGCACATCTTTTCGTAAAGAGCCAAAAAGTCATCTCAAACATACTAATTTTTTTTACATTACATTTTAGCTAAATAGTCAAAAAGTTACTAAATTAGCATGTTCCCAAACGAAGCCTGGGTTGAGAAAATGAATAGGCATTTATCAGAAAAGCCATTTTTTGGTTGGTTACCTACAAAAAAATGCATAGGTACAAGTAACTTCACTTGCCTTTTTATCTTTCTTTCCGTCAACAAATTTAAGATCCACATATTGCTCAATTCTCTGAAGAATCTAGGGCACCAACTTTATGCTACTGCAAAACAAAATGATATTTGCATGAGATGAAGTTTTGTATGTACCTAAACTTCTTTGCCAAATTTGAGTTTCCAACCAAAGACTGACCTTGACATCATTGGACATGATTATTTTACATGATGTTGCTCATTTTATTGGCTTCTTTGTTTTACTTTTTATAGGCAGACGGGTATGGATAGTTGTATACTCTTGGTATTGCTTATGACGCATTGCTGCACTGAGAGTTTTCACTTTCCATGACTGTGCTTACAGTTGATGACCATCATTCTTTCCGCGAGTATTGCGCATTCTTTGCTCATTCTGATGATTATGTTACCCAATTTGTAAGCAGTAGTGATTGGGCTATTGACTTCTGGGGAATTTTATATTTTGCACTGCATTGTGGAAATATGCTAAAGAGAGATATTTGTAGCATAACATTAAAAATGTTTCTTAGATGAGTGTGATAGAATACATTATTTTTTTCATAGAAATTTAAAAAGACGCAGTTGCTTCCCTTAAAATGGGAAGTGAGCAGGTGATGGGTGCCGATAAGTGTCCTTTTGTTGCTTGCTTCTTTAGCTGTTTCATGGGATAGAAGAGGCTGCACCCAGTTTATTCTTAGCAATGTTTGAGGTAACTGTACATGTTCCTATATTATGTTGCTAGATGGTGGGTTGGCATGATGCTATAAATGTATATACTATGATTTGCAAAATCATAGTCGTTGCTCAGTAACATATGTTATTACACAGACGAAGAAGTCGTTCAATCTCCCCTCGACGCCGCAAAAGTCCTTCCCCAACTCCAAGACGCCGTAAGAGTCGCTCTCCTACACCAAGGCATTATAAGAGACAAACAAGTATTAGTAATTCATTGTCTCCACCTAGTAAATCTCACAGTCCAAGTAGCGGGTCAATTGAGCGCAAAAATGCCATTGAAAAACTGAGAAAAGAAGAAGAAGAGAAGAAAAGGTATTAATCACTTTATATCCTGATTCTGATTCACTCTTTTTTATATATAATTTTTTTTGGGCACATCTTTAGAGTATAATAATGTGTTTGTTTCTATCCTTATTTCACCGTTGTCAGCATTTTTAAGTTTGATTTCCTATGAACTATCTTTTCTTCATGTTTCCTATCATCTCTACTTGGTACAAAACAAGTTTGCAGTCAATATATTTTGACCTGTCCATGTTCCCTTTTGTTTCCTTCAAATGATTTATCGAGCAAAAAAGAATGAAATTAAATTAGTTCATTTTTAAAGGGGAAATAAAATGTAAGTTAAGGTACTAGTATTTATAAGTTCATTTTTGTCAATGATTTATTAAGACAGGAAGAGGTTTTTGTCTTTTATGTGGCTATATGATACCAAGTTAGCATTGTCAGCGCGTGCAAGGTAGAACATTTATTCGCTCTTACTTACCCCCCAAAAAAAGTCGCTTGCAATTTATTATGATGTCAGATAAATGAGACTCTTAAGGGAGTTATCATCCTCCTTTTGGGAGAATGTTTCCTAAGAAATTCCCATGTCTAGGTTTTCATAAATAGTCAATGCAGATTTTGTTCTTAGAAAGCTTTTCAACAAGCTTTGGGTAAATTATTGATTCTTCGTAGATCAATTAGCCATATGATCTGGGTATTATACCCTTCCATTCATATTGCTTTCTTTATGGTAACCATGCTCCTGTTGCCAATTGTGGTTGGGTGCCTTCTGATTATAAGAAATGTAGCAAACTGTCACATTGGATGCAAGTTGAGCCTAAATCAGCTAACCTGGATATTACATCCTTGCTTTCGTAATGATGGCCATGCACCTGTGACTAAAACGTAGTTTGTTGCTTTCTAATTGTAAGAAATGTAATGTAACTAACTGCCATATTGGATGTGAACCTAAATTACTGAAGTGCAAGAAAATAAAGTGGTGAGGTTGGCTTACATTTTGGCCCTTTTGGGACATAGGATTTGGATTGAGTTGAGGCTTTATTGCTCTCAAGTTACAAGAATGTGATGTGTGTAACTTTGTAATATTGAAAAAACATCGTAGACTTAAACTTTTTGTCTTCACCATTCACCTCTTTTTTCTTGTATCAAATGTTATTTTTCTTCTTGCAAGTGATGAGATTTTAGTTTGTGTTTTTAAATTCAACATTTGTTTTCAGATGGCCAAGTTCTTTATCTTTCGAACTTTTCTTTCTTTCTCTTGTATTTTCCTTATTTTATCTCGGATCTGATTGAGGCATTGAAACCAAGGCCATTGAACAGGATAACCCTCCTATACTTGTAAACCCTAGACCTTGGTGAAGGTAAAAATTTAATTCACGCATCAAGTAACTGTCTAGTTAGGTTGATTGATAGACTTGCTGGCATCTTCTAGTTCTATTGTATAGTTAGTGATAGTACCTTCTGGTGGGGGTGGGGGTTGAGAGAGGTTCTCTGATTTTTTCTATCTGTTCGGGCCCCCCATAGGTAAGAAATTTCTTTAAGTTATTTTTTGTCGTGCACCGTCTAGGATTTTTTGTTGTGCACCGTCTGGGAAGTTGATGTAACTTGACTGGAGTGATGGAGATTGCGTTAGCCTGGTTGGAAAAGCTGAGTTCTGTTTGCTCTTGGGGTAGGTTGGCCTCTGGGATATTTTGTCCCACTTGCCCAAGTTGAAGTGTCATTTGTCATTTTTTTTTAATGCTATATTTGGTACATGGGGTGGAAAGTAGGAAAGAAGGGGAAGGAGGGATGGAATTGGCATCCCTGGTAATGGATTGTGGGTTCTGGCCAAGTTGTTTGGTTGAGTGGAAGGAAAAGAGGACGGAGCAATGGTTCTAACATCATTTTTACAATTATATGCTTATTTTGTTAAAAATTGAACAAAAAATTGAGGGACAAGAGGTAGCTGTTTCCCTCCTCTCTCCTGCCCAAAATTTGGGCAGATTGGTTTTTTTGGGCCAGAGAGGATTTCTTTACGTCTCTTCCTATCCCTTCCATCTTCTCATCCCTTCTGCCAAACAAGGGAATATGGTTCTTTCCCTCCCTTCTTCCCTCTTTTTCCCCATCTTTTCCTCATACCAAACATAGCTTAACTATTTTCCTGCAAGTAATTTTACAAACAATGGAATCACTAGTGTTTTGTCATTGTGTTCTGCTTTGACAAAACTATTTTAATGCAAGGATTGAAGTATGATGGTGATTAGTTTTAAAATTGCCACAGGTTACTTAACATTCTTCTCCACAGGCTTTTTTGAAGGAAGATACTGCTATAGTTCAACTTGTTATATTTGATGATGAATTGGATGCTTCGTTTATCTACTGTGTACCAGTTTTGAAACTCATTTGTTTGGATCAGGAATCGGTTAGAGGTATGCCTTAAAAGCATGAGCATATTTTTTTGTGCTTTTGTTGTCATGAAGGTTAGTTTGTCAATAATTAAATATAATAAAGAGAGAGGAAAAAGGGTGATTTTGTTATGTCAATTACCATTTCGGTTCTAATGTTACCCGACTTCAAAGGCATTTCTAGAATAAAAAATGATGTGTTTCCCTCCCAGCTTCAGTGGCCATTTCCTGCTTAACTTTCCTCTTGTTCTATCAGGCGTCAACAGGAGGCAGAATTGAATCTGATAGAAGAAGAAACTACAAAAAGAGTGGAAGAAGCAATACGGAACAAAGTCAAAGAGAGCTTGAACTCTGAGGAAATCAAGCTGGAAGTACAGAGACGATTGGAGGAAGGTCGGAAGAAACTTATTGATGTGGTTGCAGCTCAACTTGAGAAAGAAAAGGAAGTTGCTCTTATTGGAGCGAAACAAAAGGAGGCAAGTATTTTCAAAAAGCCCTTCACATATCACTTTCTTTTCCTTGGGCTATGTTTGGATAACATGAATCTTGAGGGAAAATGAGAATCTTATTACTAGTAACCAATTTTGTGTCAGTACTATTCAAGCATTTGCTTTTAGTTAGAAATCCTTCATTGGAAACTGATAAAAATTTAAATAGTGGATCCAAATTTTTTTCTTCTTTTAAATGACTTCCAAGAATGTAAGATTTACATGGGGTAGTGGAGGAATTAAATTCTTACTTAGTTTGGGAATGTGAGTGATTCCTGTTGAAATAGGTAATCAAGAATTACTTATGGGGATCTAGGATCAAATTCGCATTCCCACTATAGATTCACTTTCACATCAAATTCTCTTTTTAATGTCTTCCTTACTATTGCATTCATAGGTTTTGGTGTACATGACTAAACTATATTAATTTGTTCTCTCTCAACTATCTTCAATTGATACTACTCTTGCCATTACACACATAATATATTCATTTCTAATTCTATCCTTCTTATTTGTACCGCACATCTATCTAGACATTCTCATCTTAGCTACTCATTTTATGAAAATGCTATTTCTTAATTGCCCAACATTTTGCCCTGTAAAGCATCTTTAGCTTCATACTTATTCTATAAAAAATTTATTTCAATGTTGTTGGTATTCATCAATCCAATAATAAGCCAGATGCACACGTCCACTCGAGCCAACTTATTTTGATTCTATGGATGACATTAGCTCTAACCTCACCATCCTCTTATTTTGATTCTAACCTCACCATCCTCATTAATAACCAAGCCTAGGTAACAAAAATGTTCACTAGTTGTTATTTCTTGATTTTCAATTTTAACTTTGGCAATGCACGAAAAATAATTGGAATTTGCCATGCAGGAACAAGCTCGAAAAGAGAAAGAAGAGCTAGAGAGGATGCTTGAAGAGAACAGGAGGAAGTTGCAAGAAGCTCAGATGAGAGAAGCATTAGAGCAGCAACGGAGGGAGGAGGAACGATACAGAGAACTGGAAGAGCTTCAAAGACAAAAAGAAGAGGCCATGCGGAGGAAGAAGCAGCAAGAGGAAGAAGAAAGCACAAACCAGACTAAAGTGTTGGGTAAGAACAAATCCCGGCCAAAAGTCTCATTCGCGCTTAGTTTGAAATGATTTTGGTAACCTGGGATTCAATTTCGTGTTGTTTATTTACATTTGTCAAGTTGCTCGGTGTAATTTGAAGAAAATTACAGTTTTTGGTGGCATAGGTTTTTGTTTTTTTGGTGTGGTCCAGTCAAATGTTGCACATATCTTTCTGGTGTAATTTATCAGTGTAAGCATGAAGTTTAAGTGCTTGTTTTTGGTATCAGTTGAATACCTAATGCCCTGGTGCTTCTTGTGTTTAATGATATAACCTCTGATATAAAATAAAAAATAGAATAAAGCTTGTTAGCTCAAAAACTTGGAGGCTCGACTGGCTTGAAATTCAAAACGACGTCGTTTTGAATTCCTCCCTCCCCCCTCCTCCCTCTTTTTTTTCCTCTCTTTTCTCTCTGAAACAGGGAGGAGAGGGAAGAGAGGAGAGAAGGGAGAAGAAAGAGAGAAGAGGGAGGAAGAGAGCCGATGAGTTTGAGGGAGGCAATGAGCGACGGAGAGCAACGGTGATGGCGACGATGGGCTAGGTATACACAGAGCAACGCGATGATGGGCTTCTTTCTTTGTTCTTCTCTGTTCTTTTTATTTCTTTTCTTCTTTCTTTCTCTTTTTCCTCCACCTCCTCCCTCTGTTGCTCTGGGTTTGTTTTTTTTTATTTTGATTTGTGTAGATTTGGTTTGTTTTATTGATTTTTTTGAATTTGATTTTGATTTTGATTTTTTCAAAGAGCAAAACAAAGCACAGCAAAGGGGGAGGGAGAAGATGGAAGAAAAGGAGGGAAAAAAAAAAAAAAAAGAAGCCAAAACGATGTCTTTTTGGCATCTCGAGCCATTTGAGTCACAGTAAATTTAAACTATTTAGGAGGATTGTAAAAAATAAATGGCATATCAAAATTATTAAATTTTTTAAAGAAATCACACCCCAAATTCATCAATGGAATGTGTGCCCAATGGCCAAGTGATATATTTATAGGTGTATCTCTTTGAATAGACAAATACAATGACTCTATTTCATTTGTTTGGAGCATGCAATTAAAAGTCCTCTCTTTTTTTTCCTTTTTTTTTGGTTTTTTTGGGGGGTTTCGTTTTGGTTTCTAGTGATTTCTTACAAAATTGTCATTGTTTACTTTTTTTAATTTCATCCACAAAATTTGAAAGTAATTTTAAAAAAAAAAACATCAAAAGAAATAACAAGAAAAAAAGCTTAAAAGAAATAAATAAAAAAAAAAGTAGATTGTTTTTGATATTTTTGATTTTTTTTTTTTTATACTTTTTGATCGATTTAGTCTAGTAGAATGTGTAAAAAAAAATTTAAAAATTCACTAAAAAGAAAAAAAAAAAATCAACAAAAAATTACTATAAAGGTCAACTCTAAACACCTATTTTTATTCCAAGAAAAAATAAAAAATAGATTAATTTTAGAAAGTGCCCAACATATTTGAGAAGCTTATGCAAGTGGATTCGTCAAATTTCAATCCATTCATGTCAAATCCACCATATATGGATTTTGATTTATCAAACAGAGAAAAGTGAACAGGAATTAAAATTGCTTCACATATTCAATTTTTATAATTAAAGAAAAAATGGATTTTTAAAAAACTGTCACTTTCTCTTCATTTACCTAACCCAGTTTTTTTTTGTTTTGTTTTTTTTTTTTTTTTTTTTTTTTTAAGAGGGAGAAAAAAAGGAGGAGTATTTTCTACTTAATTTTCTTTTCCTTCAACAAATCTGAAATTCAAATACAACCTAAATACAGCATGAATTAGACATTTACTCCGATGATGCAAAACGTATGTTCACGAACAGAGGATAACAAACTCACAAGCCCTACAATACCGAAAAATTAAAAAAAAATGTAAACCTGTTTAGTTTTTTGTACAAATCTTCCTTCTCTTGAAAACATACTAAAAAAAGAAAGAAATAAAATCATTTTTTTCAGCACATCCTTTCTTGGCAAAATGCAAAGCAAAATGCTATGAAAATCAACATTATGATCACCGAAATAGTTACGGATTTAATTTGTATATTAAGCAATTTCAAGCTGAAAGATATACACTAGAAAAATAAAATAAAATAAAAAAGAAATTGGATAAAAATCGACAACTCCGTGTGCTGAAATTTTCTGCAGTAACTACAAAAGCCATACCTGTAAAACCATATGATACCTTTAACAAAACAAAAACCAAGATCTTCCCTCATCAAGGTTGCTCAGGGTTGGGGAAAACTTTCTCGAGAAAATTGATGAAACGCCTAGAATACAGCTTTGGTTCATAGCAGTTATACGTGGTACATCCAATAGCAAAACAGTACAGTAGGTCTTAACAGACCGAACAGTCAATTGATGGCCATCATAACAGTAAACAGTAATGGTTCCAAACATGGGAACCGACAAAGATTTCTATGACAGTAGCAGTAAGTTGCTATGGATGCCCCGAGTACAGTTCATAATTAGGACATCATTCATTCAGTAAACAATAAACAATATTACTTCAGAAAACAGTACAGTTGATTATTCAGAAAATAATCATCATTGAACATATATTTACAACATTGTTACTCACAGAGCACTGGGTTACAGATAGGCTAGTTCGCGTCCTCGGATGCCAACCCTACAGTTACAGAATGAACACACACTAAGTTATACACTTGGATTTAATAACTTAACCCCTAACTTGACTCGGTGTGGTTCTACATCAATATTCGTCTTAAGATGCCTTAAACATGCCCTAGAAATGCCTAAGATGAAAAGAGAATGCAAAGATGAACTTTAAAACACTTTTCAAAATTTGCTGAAACAGGGGTCCACGCTCGAGCGCGGATTTCTACGCTCAAGCGAACATGCAGACAAAGGAGCTCCGCTCGAGCGTGACTTTCCTCGCTCGAGCGAACTGCAAACTTAGGCAAAAGTACTGGATGCATAAAAATCATGCTCGGTGGGCGCTCGATCCATGCTCGAGCGTAAGACTCAGGTCCACGCTCGAGCGTGAAGTCTCTCGCTCGAGCGGACTGCAAAACAAATGAACTTTTGGGCATATGAATTTCACACTCGAGCGTGGCTTCCTACGCTCGAGCGCAAGTACAAGACTCAGAGTGTACGCTCGAGCGTGAAGTCCTCCGCTCGAGCGTAGATCTAAAATTTGGAATTTCCAAATTGAACCTCAAGCACAAAATTCAACTTTCAAAACTTCAAATTCGATCCTTTTGGGCTAATTTTCTGGAAAACGCTATAAAACCCATAATATGACATGTTTCAAAGATCAATTTGCAAAATCAAAGCCCAAAGGTAGATCAATTAAACACAAATTTCAAGAGGCTAGAAAAACAATGCAAATTCAACACATGCATGGGTTCCTAGGAACTCCAATGTTCTAAAACAAGATCAAATGCAAGATTTAACTTCAAAACATGGTGAATTCATGGATCAAGACCCAAAATATGAACATGCAAGTAGAAATTCTCATGAAACAACTTCAAAACTCAAGAATGTGCACATGCATGCATGATCTAGCTCTCAATTCAACATTTTAAACCAATTTATGACTTTAAAACTCTAATCTTCCATAAACCATGCAAGAACTAACTTAAATACACAATTGAGAGGATGGATTCCTTACCTAAGTTTTGAATTCCAAGTTTTGAAGCTTTAATTACACAATCTCTCTTCAATTTCTCCTAAGTTCCAAGCCAAACTAGGTGAACTCAACTTCTTTCCTCTCACTCTCCTCTCACCCACGGTTTGGTCTTCAAATATGAGCAAATGATATGAAACTAAGCTCTAAACAATGTGTAAAAAAGTGGCCCACTGTAATGGTAATTTGGTAATTAACCTTGATTCAATAATTTAACATTATTTAATCTAATTTAATTATTCTAAATCAAATTTCAGTTAAAACTACCATAAAATCACATAAATTCTAATTAACATAAAATACCAATCGATTTCTGATTCGGTCGCCGATAGGACCTTCAATTTGCAATTCGAAATTAAAACATGAACAGATCGTTTAATGACTAACAGATAGAAATGCATTTAAAACAGTATACTCTTGCAATCAATTCAGAATCTTAGTCAAATCAGTCGCTTATCATTCTCAGTCACAGTTTAGCATTAATCAGAGGTGAGAGTTGTCACAGATGTCATCACCATTTTCAGTACTGCAATCACAGACACACACACACAAAGAAAGAATTACAGACAGAGTTGAATCACGGATGGTCCAGGCGCCCGAAACTTCAACGACGAGTGGGTCGTCCCGCCTCCTCGGGTTACAAACACATTGATCCAAGCGCCCGAAACTTCAAGAAAGCGGCGGAGGCAGATGACAGTGATCGGCCTAGGAAAAAGAGGAAGATTGATCAGGTTGAGGATGAGTAAAGTCCAGATCCTCTGTTGCCGTGGTGCCAAAAGTATTTTGGTCTTTTTTTTTTTTTTTTGCCTTTCTTTCTTTCTTCTTTTCTTCTTTTCTTTTCCCATTGTCTTCTCTCTCTGAGCTAAAAATTAATCAAAAATCATGAAGTTGATTAATTTGTGAGTTTGGTATTGAAATCTAGAATAAATAATTTTTTTGTTGAAATTATTACAAAATTATGATTATATATTTATTAGTATTCTTTTCTATTTATATTTTTAACCAATCCAATTGCTTGGTTCATGATGGTTAAAATATTGAATTAGGTAGATGATTAGTGGATTAAAGACGGGTTACAAAATTGAAAAAATTACAAGGGTACGTTTTTAAAAAAATTTACAAACATTAAAGTGATAATTTTTTTCATCAACAGTAATTAATTTTTTAAAATTTCACTACGTTGTAATTTTCTGTAAAAAATTCCCAATGTTAAAGAGTAGTTGTAATAAAATTAATCATTTATTACGTGATTATAAATTTAAATGAATATAGTTTAATTTTTTAAATCACAATAATAATTTATATTTTAAGTAAATTACAAATATATTTTAGAGAGAGTATTATTTTGAGTAAATTACAAATGTATTTTAGGTTTACTTAAAATATAAATTATTTTTTGTCATTTTAAAAATTATAAATGTTCTTTTGTTATAATTTTTTATTTAATAGAATTAATAGAAAAAATAAAATTTTTAATTATTCCTCTATATAATAATTAAATTATTTAAATCATTAATTAAAATCTTATAATATTATTAAAAATTATTAATTAATTTAATAATTTATTAATAAAATTAATCATTTATTATGTGATTATAAATTTAAATGAATATAGTTTGATTTTTTAAATCACAATAATAATTTATATTTTAAATAAATTTATGAAATATATTTGTAATTTATCTTATTATTATTAAAAAATTCCAGGTCAGCAGGGCAGCTATGGTGGGCTGAAAGGCGGCTAGCCCAAGTTCACATTCCGCTGACAATGAAAGTTATTGGGGTGGATATTAATTCTCCATCTCTATTCTCCTATAATAAATTTTTCCTATTTCTCATTCCTCATGGGTACCACTCTCCCCATTTCTTAATGGGTTTGGATTTTTCTCAACCCACTTTAATCCCCATTTTTATTTTTTATAATTAATGTTAACAACCACTTTTTTATTTTATTTATTTATTTTTTTTAAGGTTCACAACAAAAACTAAATATACCTTCAATCTTTTTTCTTTCTTTTTTAATGTATTTAATGTTAACAACTTCTTCTTCTTCTTTTTTTCTTTTTTTTTTTTAAAGGTTTTAGGTAGTTATACCTTCAATTTTTTTTCTTTCTTTTTTAATATATTTAATGTTAACAACTTTTTTTTTTTTTTTAAAGGTTCACAACGAAAGCTAAATATACATTCAATCTTATTTTATTTTATTTGGTTCAATAACAAAATCAAATACACATTAATTAATTAATTAAAAAGTTTGTTTTATAATAATCAAATATATAATTTTGAGACAATCAAATAAGTTTTAGTAATTGAAAAAAAAAATGTGGAAGAACGTGGAAGATTAAAAAAAAATTGCAACCATCTCTCTCTTGTTGGAAAAAAATGGTTTTTTGGTGACTTTAATTAAATATTAAAGTGGGTCCCAACCATCTATTGTGTTGGGTCCAAGTGGGTCTAGATACTTTGCAATGAGATTTTTACACCACAGATAGAATGGCCAAAAACTATTGTGATTTGAATGAGAAATTGCCTCATGAAGTTAGCTTCATGAAAGAGGTAATGGGATTTGTAACTTTTGCCTTTATTGCAGAGTTTAATAGAACATTAATGGGGTTTGTAACTCCTACATTAATGGGGTTTGTAACTCCTGCCTTTATTGCAGAGGTTAATGGTACATTAATGACCAGCCATAAAGGCTGGAGGCTTCTCCTCTCTCCCCTATACATGTATAAATTGAGACCCTCCTGTCAAGTCTCAAACACAGAAATTGTTTCTTCCATTATTTAGTTCGTTTGCCAGAAATTTCTACAGTGAGAGAGTGCTGCCACTGTTTTGTTTGCTAAGCTAGACAGAGAGTGCTTCTACCGTAGCTGGTTTTGACCGCCGTATACTGGGAGACAGACGCCGGGATTCCTCAAGCATTCGACCCATGAAGCGACGAAATCTATTTTAAGAAAACTGCTACCGTGCAGGCTTCGGTTTGGTTTCTTTACCATTTTTTATTGTTTTGTGTATTGCTATTGAAATTCAGTTGTAATTATCAGCATATGTTCTTGGTATATAATTTTGATTTCTTCATAAATCTATTTCTTTAATTTCACAAATATGAACAACATCTCTCACTCTCACTCTCTCCCCTACATGTTATAAGAGCCTGTTTGAAGAAAGTGTTATAAGACCCATATTAAATTGCATCAGGACATAAACAATGGATTGTTTGTTGATCTCTTAGCCACAGACATTTTAGACATTAAACCATCTTTCTCTTAGCAAATTTGAACCATTCATTTTAATTTATCCAAAATCTAATTATACCTTTTAACAAATTTGAACTACTCATTTTAAGATATCTATGCCTTACCACACTCAATTCATCCTCCATCTTCTTCCTTTAGTCCCCACGAATTTTGTAGTTTGTTACTTTTAAAAAATAAAAAATGTTTTTTCAATTAAATTTTTACTAATTTCACAACACCATCACCACTATTCTCACCTTCACTATCACATTACCATCACCATAGCCACTACCATCATCACTGCCACCATCACCCCACCACTATGTTATAATCTCTACTTTCACCTTCGTTCCATCACCACCACCACCAAATATAAAAATATATATTTTTAATTTTTTTTATAAAAAATATTTTTCATTAAAAAATATTTTCTATCTAAATAAATGAAATATAACATTGGGAAACAAGCTGATTTCAGTTAAATCTGTTCATAATTAAGAAAAATTCTCTTATTTTAAAAAAAAATTATTTAGTAAGACTTTGTATTCCCTTTTTATTTTTCCAACAAATAAATCTTTGTACCTATGCTTTCAAACCAATCACGACTCATGCTTGTTTCGATTCTCTACAATTTCCTTATTTTCAAATACATTCATATATATATATATATATATATATATATATATATATATATATATGTTGTATAAATTGTGTGATAACATAAAATAAATAGATTCATACTCGTTAATTAAAATTTTAGAACAAGCAAACCATCCTAAAAATTACAATACACAACAAAATAAAATAATATAGAAAAGCAAACCGAAACTTGCACTAGACAGTATCCTTAATTTTTTTTAAATAAATTTAAAAAATTCTAGATATGTCTAAATTTTGACAAGAATAATGAGACAATGTTAATTAATGTGTATTTCATTTTATTGTTGAGCCAAATAAAATAAAATAAGATTGAATGTATATTTAGCTTTGATTGTGAACCTTAAAAAAAAAAATTTAAAAAAAAAAATTTGAATGCATATTTAGTTTTGGTTGTGAATCTTAAAAATTAAAAAAAAGTTGGTTGTGAACCTTAAAAATAATAATAAAAAAAGATTGGATATATATTTAGCTTTGGTTGTGGATCTTAAAAAAAAAAAAAAAAAAAAGAGTTGGTTGTGAACCTGAAAAAATAAATAAATAAATAAAAGAAAAAAGATTGAATGTATATTTAGTTTTGGTTGTGAATCCTTAAAAAAAAAAAAAAAAAACATATGGGAAAATTAGTGGGTACCTATCCCCAACCCATCCCCTGTGGATATTTACCCCACCCAATGGATAAGAAAAAAAGAAAAAACCCATATATTTGGGTTGGGTCTCCATGGATACTCACAGGGTAGGTTATCCATTGCTATCCCTACTGACCACGTCTAGAAAAGTTCGCTCAAACCGTTGAAAGGAGTTGGATTGGGCCCACACTCATGGGTCCTTTGCGTTGCAGATATGACAGCGGCACATGCCTTGTTTATTTAAAAATTAATTTATGTTTAAAATTAGACAGAAAAATGAGTTATGTTATAGCGATCCCGGGTTTACCCTTGATATACAGTGATCCGGACATGTGTCCGTGGATGTTGGTAGTTGTTTATTATCTTGTTTACATCCTTTTTACTTAGTATTTGAGTTATGGGATGTGTTGGGCAGGTTTGTTACAGGTTGGTTGAGTTTAGAAACCAAAACTAGTTGCCCAGATTTTGACCTGTCCGCTCGAGCGGGGGTTTTGGCGCTCGAGCGGGAATTGCACTGTAACAACCCTCATACTGTTTACTGATTAAGGACTGATTGATTACCGATAATCACCGATTACTGCTAAACGGAACTGATAACTGACTGATAATTGAACTGATTAAAAGTACTGAACTGACTGACTGAAATTGGAAACCGAACTGATCCAGTATATGTTAGTTAATTGCATTTTATCTGTTTGACCGTATGATTATCTGTTCATGCTTATACGTATAAACTGCTAATTGAGGGCCTTATCGGCGGCCGAATCAGAAACCGATTAGTGTTCTATGATCGTCAGAATTAATGTGATTTTATGGTATAATTATCTGAAAACTGATTAGGTATGATTAAATTAGATTAAAATGAGTTAATTGCAGAGTTTGCCATAACTACCAACTTGCCACTAAGTGGGCCACTCACACACACACACACATGAGCCTTGTAAACACTCCACGTATTGATTAAACCCACATTTCTTCTCACATTTTGAGCCTCAACCGACCCTAGAGAGAGAGAGACTTGAGGAGTTGGTTTTCATCTTGAATTGCTTGGAATTGCTTGAGGATTGAAGTGTTGATTGCTACTTTGAGCTCCTAGACCTTAAGCACAAGACTAAGGTAGGACATCCATCTCCTTGTTGTTGTCTTGTTGTTGTCTTAGAACTCATTCTTGCACAATTCATGCTTCAATTGTAGAGCAAGGCCACGTTTTGGTGCATACATGTTGTTATAGAGTGTAATTCATGCATGCATGTTGGAATTAATGAGTTTGGAGTTGAATTCATGGTAATTGGTGCATGCATGTTCATGTTTATGTTAAATCCATGATTTCACCATGTTTTGAAAAGAATTGGCTCCTTAGAGCATCAAGTTGGAGCTTTGAATTGATTTGAATTCATGCATGTTTGCATGTTCTTCATGTTCTTGAAAATGGTTTGAAATTGAGTTTGAATTAAACACCCTTGGGCTTTGATTTCTCAAATTGAGCTTTAAAACATGTTGTGCTATGTGTTTATAAATGTTTTCCAGAAAATGAGCCCAAGAGGATCGGTTTTGATGCATTTTAGCTTGAGTTTGAGCTTGGAGGTGCAATCTGGAATTCCCAGATTTCGCACTCCCGCTCGAGCGGGGAACTTGGCGCTCGAGCGTGGAATCCGAGCATCCAGCATCTCTCTGCACTGTTTTACAGTCCGCTCGAGCTGAGGATTGGGCGCTCGAGCGGAGTCTTGTCTCAAGCTCGAGCGGGCGTCGAGCGGAGATTTCACCCATCCAGTACTTTTACAGTACGCTCGAGCGGGGAAGTTTACGCTCGAGCATGTACCTTTGTTGCATGACCGCTCGAGCGGGGAAACGTGCGCTCGAGCGGGACTCTGTTTTTCTGAAAATGCTTTTAAATGTGCATTTTTGCATCCTCATCCCATCCTAGGCATTCTTAGGCCTAGTTTAAGACATTTAGATGAGGATATCGTTGTAGAACACACCAAGGCAAATTAGGGATTAAGTTATGATATTTCCCAACTGTGTAACTTAGTGTGTGTTCAACCTGTGAACTGTGTAGGGTTGGCGACTGGGAGGCACGCTCTAGCATACTGTAGCCCAAACTCTGTGAGTAACAATTGTGTAAAGATATGTTCAACTGATATCTTTTGAATACTGAACTGAACTGTTTACTGAACTGGTATTACTGAATGAATGTATGTCCTTTATTTCTGAACTGTACTGTGGCATCCTTAGTACCTACGGTTTACTGTTACTGTTACTGTTACAGAGATCTCTGTCGGTTCCCTCGTGGAACCACTACTGTTTACTGATTGATGGCCATCATTACTGTTCGGTCTTTCAAGACCTACTGTTACTGTTATGCTAATGGATGTACCACATATGACTGTTTACTGTACTGAACAACTGAATGACTGATTGAAATGAACTGTTTTCATACTGTAAGGACATTCATTCTTAACCCCTTTACATATTGTGTTATTCACTGGGCTTTAGCTCACTGCTCATATATATATGTAGGTGTACAGGCACCAGACCGCAGCTAGAGGCGTCAGGGTTACTCCAGTTTTGTCAAGCCAGCCTTTGTGCCTCACTGCGAGGTTCCGAGTTGCCATGCTATGGCTTGGGGGTGTTTTGTTTGTTTTCCCCCTTCTGTACTGTTTTACTGTTCTGTATAGACCGGGTGTTACTGTACTGTTACATAGGGTTGAGTCCCTAGTCTGAATGATTGTAAATATTGTGTATACTGCTCTGTACTGTTTATGTGTAAATGTATGAAAAGCCTTTTTGCATACAGAATGTCACAGCTCAATGGACACTATTTACTTACTGTATTGGCTTCCGCCAGGCCCTGTACTCTGTTTTACTGTACTACTGTTAAGCAGGCCTTCGGTAATCTTGGATTACTGGCCGGTTACGGTGCTAAACCCATAGGGCCGGGTTTGGGTCGTGACAGAGTGGTATCAGAGCGATACTTACCACGAGTTATACCGCACACACGTGTCCAAATGAGCTATAGGGTGTCCTAGAAAAGTTATTAGGGCATCTCATGAGCATGATAAGTGTGTGGTTATGTTATGACTGAATATCTGCTAATGTGGTAAACTGTTAAACAAATGACTGCTTACGTTTAAAACTGTTATAACTGCTTATAGTGAAATGGACAATGCAAATGAACCTGAGTCCTCGTCTACCGAGGAAAGAATGGAAAGAATGATAGAACTGATAACTGCTAGACTTGAGCAACAACAGAACCAACCGCCTCCTCCTCCTCCTCCGGTACAGTCGGAACCTAATGTGAATGTGGATGATGGGGATATTATTGCTCTCACCCATAAGTTCAGCAAAATGAAACCGCCATCCTTTCAGGGAGGCCTTGAACCGTTAAAAGCTGAAGCTTGGGTTCTGGAAACAGAAAAACTATTTGAAGTGTTCCCATGTTCAGAAGCAAATAAAGTACTGTTAGCTACCTTCACCCTACAAGAAGAGGCTAGAAGGTGGTGGATGTTGATCCGTGATACAAATACTGTTATGACTTGGGCTCAGTTCAAGGAGTCCTTCTTTGAAAAATATTTCCCTCAGTGTGTTAGGGATAGGAAAGTGACTGAATTTGAACAGCTGAAGCAGGGCACCACGTCGGTTGCCGAATACGAAACAAAATTTACTGAACTTGCCCGTTATGCACCGCATATGGTGGATACCGAGTATAAGAAGGCCAGAAAATTTGAAGGCGGCCTTAATGTGGCAATACTGGACCGAATAAACGTTTTGAAACTACCGACTTTTGTGGGTGTTCTCGACCGGGCATTGATGGCCGAGTCAAACATTGCAGCAGTGAAACAATCTGAAACACCAACAACTGAATGGCATGGTAAAAGGCAGGGTTTCAAATTTAAGAAAGGCAAGTACAACCCGTTGAACAAAAAGCAAAACACAGGGTCAATGACTACTTCTAGTCAAGGAAACCGTACAATACCGCCCTGTTCTGAATGTGGGAAAAATCATAAGGGAGTTTGTTACAAATTATCTGGAGCCTGTTACAGGTGTGGCAAGGTGGGCCACATGGTTAAAGATTGCCCTTCTGCTCCTCAGGGCAATAGCAAAGCTGCAGCCAGCGGCGCAGCATCAAATGCTCCACCAAAACCGAACCCTAAAGCTACCGGGAAAGAGCCTATGAGGCAGGGCCGAGTGTTCGCCCTAGTACCAGGAGACGTCCAGAATACCGAGACCGTTGTGTCAGGTATTCTCTCTATTTGTACCCAGAATGCTTATGTATTAATTGATTCGGGGTCTACGCATTCTTATGTATCGCATGCTTTTTCACGGAAATTGAATAGACCCTTAGAACCTATGAACTATCTGCTAGCCGTATCATCACCCGTAGGGGGATCCATGACATGTGCTTATATGTACCCCGCATGTGAAATCATTGTTGGGGATATGCATCTGTTTATTGATTTACTGCCATTGAACATTGATCATTTTGATGTAATATTGGGGATGGATTGGTTACAAAAATATCATGCCACTATTGACTGTGTGACCAAGCAAGTTGTTTTCCGTCCACCTGGTCTACCTGAATTTGTGTTTAATGGGAGTGGAGTAGTACCTCCTCCGTATTTGATTTCGTCAGTAAAAGCTGTTAAATTAATTAGAAAGGGGTGTAAAGGATATCTGTGTTCTGTACTGACTGTGCCTACTGATGGTAGCATTAAAACTGATGTGAATTGTATTCCTATAGTCAGGGAATTTCCAGATGTTTTTCCAGATAATCTTCCAGGAGATTTGACTGACAGGGAGATTGAATTTACTGTTGATGTGATTCCCGGAACACAACCAGTTTCTAAAGCTCCATACCGAATGGCTCCAACTGAATTGAAAGAATTGAAAGTACAACTGCAGGAACTGCTGGATAAGAAGTTTATCAGACCTAGCACTTCGCCATGGGGTGCTCCTGTTTTGTTTGTCAAGAAGAAAGATGGCTCACTGAGACTGTGCATTGACTACCGTGAACTGAATAAGGTAACTGTAAAGAATAAATACCCATTACCGCGCATTAATGATTTATTTGATCAGTTACAGGGTGCACAAGTATTTTCCAAAATTGATCTCAGATCCGGATACCATCAGTTGAAAGTTAAACCAGATGACATTGATAAAACTGCTTTTAGAACAAGGTATGGCCATTATGAATTTTTAGTTATGCCATTCGGAGTCACGAATGCCCCTGCTGCATTTATGGACCTTATGAACAGAATCTTTAAACCGTACCTTGATGACTTCATTGTAGTATTTATCGATGACATATTGATTTACTCCAAAAGTATAGAACAGCATGAACATCATCTGAGACTTGCCCTACAAACCTTAAGAGAACAGAAACTGTATGCTAAACTGTCTAAATGCGAATTTTGGCTTGACCATGTTATGTTTTTGGGGCATGTTGTTAGCAAAAATGGAATTTCTGTTGATCCGCAGAAAATTGAAGCTGTAGTGAACTGGCCTAGACCGACCAATGTGACTGAAGTCCGTAGCTTTTTGGGATTGGCTGGATATTACAGAAGATTTGTCAAAGATTTCTCCAAAATTGCTCTACCATTGACTCAGTTAACTCAGAAGGGGACATCATTTGACTGGACTGACCAAAGAGAATCTGCTTTCCAGGAGTTGAAAACTCGATTAGTGACTGCACCGGTGCTTACCTTACCCTCAGGTACGGATGGTTATACTGTATTTAGTGATGCTTCTCATAAGGGTTTGGGATGTGTTTTAATGCAGAATGGGAAGGTTATTGCTTATGCTTCCCGACAACTGAGACCACATGAAAAGAACTACCCGACCCATGATCTGGAACTTGCTGCAGTAGTATTTGCACTGAAAATCTGGCGTCACTATCTGTACGGGGTGACATGTGAAGTATACACCGACCACAAGAGTTTAAAGTATTTCTTCACACAGAAAGAACTGAATATGAGACAGCGGAGATGGCTGGAACTGATTAAAGACTATGACCTACAGATATTGTACCATCCGGGAAAAGCCAATACCGTTGCCGATGCATTGAGCCGGAAGTCGATTGGAAACTTAGCCTATCTGCTTACAGGACAGAAAGAGTTGCTTTGTGACCTTGAAAAATCTAAAATTGAAATTGTTTTGAGAGAACAAGGTGGAACCTTAGCTGCTATTTCTGCTCAACCGGCGCTGATTGAGGAGATTAAGGAGAAACAGCAACTGGATGACTTCTTGAAGAAGATCATCGAAGAAAGAGAATCTAAACCGAGACCGGGATTCAAATTTGAGAATAATGTACTGAAATTTCAAGAAAGACTGTGTGTACCAAATGATACTGAACTGAAAAGAAGAGTTCTGCAAGAGGGCCACAACTCAAGATTGTCTATCCATCCGGGGAACACGAAAATGTACCAAGATCTGAAACAGAATTTCTGGTGGCCGGGAATGAAGAAAGAAATTGCTGATTTTGTATCCAAATGTCTTCATTGTCAACAGGTCAAAGCTGAACATCAGCGACCTGCCGGATTATTGCAACCCCTACCCATACCAGAGTGGAAATGGGAGCATATCACGATGGATTTTATCGTCGGATTACCTCGCTCCAGAAAAGGTATGGATTCAATTTGGGTGATTGTTGATAGACTAACCAAATCTGCTCACTTCTTACCTGTCAAGACGATTTATAATGCGGACAAATTGGTTGTTATTTATATTGATGAAATTGTAAGACTGCATGGAGTGCCTGTGTCTATTGTTTCTGACAGGGATTCGAAGTTTACATCGAGGTTTTGGCAAAGCCTACAAACTGCACTGGGTACTGAACTGAGACTGAGTAGTGCCTATCATCCTCAGACAGATGGCCAAACAGAAAGGACCATCCAAACTCTGGAGGATCTACTGAGAATGTGTGTCCTTGATTTTCAGGGAAACTGGGAAAGCCATTTGCCCTTAGCTGAATTTGCGTATAACAACAGCTACCATTCGAGTATTGGCATGGCGCCTTTCGAGGCATTGTATGGCAGAAAATGTAGATCTCCGATTTGCTGGGCAGAAGTTGGAGATGGGCCGTTGCTTGGGCCCGAGATCGTGTATGAAACAACTGAAAAAGTGAAACTGATACAGCAAAGACTGAAAACTGCACAGAGTAGACAGAAAAGTTATGCAGATGTCAGAAGACGAGACAGAGAGTATGAAGTGGGTGATCACGTGTTTGTGAAAGTGACACCAATGAAAGGCCAGACTCGTTTTGGAGTCAAAGGCAAGTTAGCGCCGAGGTATGTCGGACCGTATGAGATTATCGAGAAAATCAATCCGGTGGCGTATCAAGTTGCGCTCTCTCCTGAAATGGAGCATATGCATAACGTCTTCCACATTTCTATGTTAAGAGACTACCTTCGGGATCCCTTCCATGTAATTGAGCCTACTCGGGTAGTGTTGAGTGATGACTACACTTACGAGGAACGGCCTATACAGATTGTTAACAGACGGATCAAGAAACTGAGGAACAAAGAGATCCCGCTAGTGAAAGTTGACTGGCAGAACCATGGTGGTGTGTATGCCACTTGGGAAAGGGAAGATGACATGGCCAGAAGATATCCTGAACTGTTTCCACTGAATCCTGTTTTCTTCCAGAATGAAGGTAACTCGAGTTTAGAGGACTAAACTCTTTATAAGGAGGGGAGACTGTAACAACCCTCATACTGTTTACTGATTAAGGACTGATTGATTACCGATAATCACCGATTACTGCTAAACGGAACTGATAACTGACTGATAATTGAACTGATTAAAAGTACTGAACTGACTGACTGAAATTGGAAACCGAACTGATCCAGTATATGTTAGTTAATTGCATTTTATCTGTTTGACCGTATGATTATCTGTTCATGCTTATACGTATAAACTGCTAATTGAGGGCCTTATCGGCGGCCGAATCAGAAACCGATTAGTGTTCTATGATCGTCAGAATTAATGTGATTTTATGGTATAATTATCTGAAAACTGATTAGGTATGATTAAATTAGATTAAAATGAGTTAATTGCAGAGTTTGCCATAACTACCAACTTGCCACTAAGTGGGCCACTCACACACACACACACATGAGCCTTGTAAACACTCCACGTATTGATTAAACCCACATTTCTTCTCACATTTTGAGCCTCAACCGACCCTAGAGAGAGAGAGACTTGAGGAGTTGGTTTTCATCTTGAATTGCTTGGAATTGCTTGAGGATTGAAGTGTTGATTGCTACTTTGAGCTCCTAGACCTTAAGCACAAGACTAAGGTAGGACATCCATCTCCTTGTTGTTGTCTTGTTGTTGTCTTAGAACTCATTCTTGCACAATTCATGCTTCAATTGTAGAGCAAGGCCACGTTTTGGTGCATACATGTTGTTATAGAGTGTAATTCATGCATGCATGTTGGAATTAATGAGTTTGGAGTTGAATTCATGGTAATTGGTGCATGCATGTTCATGTTTATGTTAAATCCATGATTTCACCATGTTTTGAAAAGAATTGGCTCCTTAGAGCATCAAGTTGGAGCTTTGAATTGATTTGAATTCATGCATGTTTGCATGTTCTTCATGTTCTTGAAAATGGTTTGAAATTGAGTTTGAATTAAACACCCTTGGGCTTTGATTTCTCAAATTGAGCTTTAAAACATGTTGTGCTATGTGTTTATAAATGTTTTCCAGAAAATGAGCCCAAGAGGATCGGTTTTGATGCATTTTAGCTTGAGTTTGAGCTTGGAGGTGCAATCTGGAATTCCCAGATTTCGCACTCCCGCTCGAGCGGGGAACTTGGCGCTCGAGCGTGGAATCCGAGCATCCAGCATCTCTCTGCACTGTTTTACAGTCCGCTCGAGCTGAGGATTGGGCGCTCGAGCGGAGTCTTGTCTCAAGCTCGAGCGGGCGTCGAGCGGAGATTTCACCCATCCAGTACTTTTACAGTACGCTCGAGCGGGGAAGTTTACGCTCGAGCGTGTACCTTTGTTGCATGACCGCTCGAGCGGGGAAACGTGCGCTCGAGCGGGACTCTGTTTTTCTGAAAATGCTTTTAAATGTGCATTTTTGCATCCTCATCCCATCCTAGGCATTCTTAGGCCTAGTTTAAGACATTTAGATGAGGATATCATTGTAGAACACACCAAGGCAAATTAGGGATTAAGTTATGATATTTCCCAACTGTGTAACTTAGTGTGTGTTCAACCTGTGAACTGTGTAGGGTTGGCGACTGGGAGGCACGCTCTAGCATACTGTAGCCCAAACTCTGTGAGTAACAATTGTGTAAAGATATGTTCAACTGATATCTTTTGAATACTGAACTGAACTGTTTACTGAACTGGTATTACTGAATGAATGTATGTCATTTATTTCTGAACTGTACTGTGGCATCCTTAGTACCTACGGTTTACTGTTACTGTTACTGTTACAGAGATCTCTGTCGGTTCCCTCGTGGAACCACTACTGTTTACTGATTGATGGCCATCATTACTGTTCGGTCTTTCAAGACCTACTGTTACTGTTATGCTAATGGATGTACCACATATGACTGTTTACTGTACTGAACAACTGAATGACTGATTGAAATGAACTGTTTTCATACTGTAAGGACATTCATTCTTAACCCCTTTACATATTGTGTTATTCACTGGGCTTTAGCTCACTGCTCATATATATATGTAGGTGTACAGGCACCAGACCGCAGCTAGAGGCGTCAGGGTTACTCCAGTTTTGTCAAGCCAGCCTTTGTGCCTCACTGCGAGGTTCCGAGTTGCCATGCTATGGCTTGGGGGTGTTTTGTTTGTTTTCCCCCTTCTGTACTGTTTTACTGTTCTGTATAGACCGGGTGTTACTGTACTGTTACATAGGGTTGAGTCCCTAGTCTGAATGATTGTAAATATTGTGTATACTGCTCTGTACTGTTTATGTGTAAATGTATGAAAAGCCTTTTTGCATACAGAATGTCACAGCTCAATGGACACTATTTACTTACTGTATTGGCTTCCGCCAGGCCCTGTACTCTGTTTTACTGTACTACTGTTAAGCAGGCCTTCGGTAATCTTGGATTACTAGCCGGTTACGGTGCTAAACCCATAGGGCCGGGTTTGGGTCGTGACATGCACCCATCCAGTATTTTCTGTGCAGTGTTGGACGCTCGAGCGTGGTATTGGCCGCTCGAGCGGGGTTGTGTGAGTTACGCTCGAGCGGGGAGTTGGAAGCTCGAGCGATGGCCTGGTTCTGTAAAAGTTCTAGGAGTGTGTATTCGCCGCTCGAGCAGGATTGTTGGCGCTCGAGCGGAAGTCTATGAGTGACGCTCGAGCGGGGTGTTTGACGCTCGAGCGGGTCGACTGGGTTTAAGTTCCGTGTTTTGACTTTTCAAATCACTTTTTCACTTTCTCTTCTCTCTCCTACTTTTCCAAAAACACCATTGTTGAGCCTCTCACTCTAGAACTCAACCTTCTCTCTAGATTTTGATCTAGTATGAGTGATTTGCTCATCTTTGGCCTTTACAAAAAAGTTGTTGATCGTCGAGGGCTACTTTTTAATCTGAAAATTTCGAGATTTGGAGCACGTTGGGTTTTGTCTTCTTCTCCCTTGGAGCTCCGAATTTGAGGTAGGGATATCCTACTCCTCTCTATGGATTTTGTCTTTAAATTTTAGTATTTTGAGATGTTGGGGTTGGTTTGGTAATTTGGTGAAAGTTTGGGGCTTTTGTGTTATTTTACAAAAGTTAGGGTTTTATTCATAATAAACCTAGATGCATGTTTGGCATAGAGAAATGGAATAAATGTTGAATCATTGATGAAAATGGGACCTAAGGGTTGTAATGTTAATTATGGAAAATGACCTAATTACATTGATTGATTAATTGAGATAATTAATTGTTAGAGATGGGGAAATGAAATGAAATTGTTGAGATTGGGAATGTAAAGGGTTAAAGGGTGTAGTTGAATTATCTATCACTCACCGGAATGAAATGTTGATTGAATATCCATTTGTGCATTTATTTTTATTTTTTTTGTTAAGAAATAATTGTTTTGGGCTATCGGTGGAGGATAGTCGTGATTGTTGTAGACAATGCATGATGATTAGGCAAACGGAAACTAATCAATAGAATGTGTCATGGAATTTGACGGTTGATAGAATACATGAACTGCATGTATTGAGTGATTGTATATAGAACCAATGTGTTTGTATACGTTATGTGTAGAGGAGGAGATGGGGGATGTACTCCGCGGTTTAGGGGAAGATATGGGATGTACCTCGAAACCGGATAGTGTTGGGAGAAGATAGGGGATGAACTCCGTAGATACAACTCATATGCTTGTCTAGAGAAGTGAAGATAGAGCTCATATGCTTATCTGTGAATATGGGATATTGTTGTTATACATATCTGTTGAGAATGTGGATATAGCTTATATGCTTATCTGTGAATATGGGATATAGTTTTTATACATATCTGTTGAAATAATGATAGAGCTAACATGCTTATCTGTTGAAAAAGGGAAAATGAAAAGTAACTTGGACTCATAAGTCGTATGACATAAATGTGTAATTTATGTGAATGTATCAGTGTTGGCCATCTATCAATTGCTAATCTTTTAGTCATTGTTCATGGTTGGTTTAGTGTATTTCTACTGGGCTGTGGCTCACCCTATATGGGAATATCATTTTCAGGTACAGGTAGCATGCCACCTCCAATGACATAGCTTGGGAGGCTAGAGGCGGACATACTTTTGTCGTTTTATTTTTGATGTATTACATGTAAATTCAAGCCAAGGGCTTAACGTGTAAATGAGTTAGTACTCTTTTGTTGTAACCAAATGTTAACTTGGAAAGCTGTAAGCCCGTAGAGCATTTTGCTTTTGTTGTTAACATGTAATACTTTTGTAATGAAACTCCGATGAATAGAATAATGTGGTTATTTCATATGTTAATGAATGTCTTATTTGATGGGTTTAATGTTATTATTTTGAGGGCATTACAACTTGGTATTAGAGCGTACCGGGTTCAAATACTTTGGGTACGTGGGAAGTGATTAGTATCACAATGGGTTTGTCTCGCTTGCTAGAGACTTAAATGTAGTGTCATATGCTACGTGCTTAATTGATAACATGCTTATGTGACTATGTGGGTATGGGATTTAATTTCTAGGATGTTGATTGGATCCTTGGGTTTCTGGGAGTCTTGTTGGAAAAGCACTTGATCAATGCTGTTTCTAACCAGAACTCTAGTAATGCCTCGGGACTATCATTATCCGGAAATGAAATTCGTAAGTGCTTATGTGTTTATGTGCTTACGTGGAGTGAATTACTGTTGTCCATGCATTAGGACGTGAGTGTTTAGTTTCGGCACATTTATGAATGTGCTAACGTTCTGTATTACCTTTATTAGGATGTCAGGACGAGAAAGAGGTGCTAGGCGTGGTAGACCTGCGAGGCAGGAAGTACCGTTACCGGGAGAGATTCCGGCAGTGCAGGAGGGAGTTGGCTAGGCCAATGTGGCCGAGCCAGCGGGTCAGCAGGCTATGGGTGCCTTGGCCAGAGAGATAGCAGGAGCTTTGGGTATTCTTAGAGCTGGGAATCAGGCAGCTGAGGTAGGGCCTTCTTTCTTGAAGAGGGAGTTTTTCCGGTCTAATCCGAATGAGTTTATCGGGGATCCGAAGGAGCCAGTGAAGGCTGATGAGTGGCTAGAGCAAATGAGTAAGATGTTCGAGATGCTTGGCATCGAGGACGGAGCACTGAAAGTGACCTTGGCATCCTTCCAACTGAAGGGAGATGCGGGTCAATGGTGGAAGTACGAGAAGGCTCGTGTTGGTGGTACTTGGGAGGCGTTTGTAAATGCTTTTCAGGAGAGGTTTTTGTCTGCAGCAGCTAGGGAGAAGCTGAGGGATCAGTTTAGCCGGCTTAATCAGCAGGGCTTGTCAGTGGCCGAGTTTGAGGCTACTTTTACCAGTCTGTCCAGGTTTGCACCTGAACTGGTGGCGTCTGAGGAACGCCGTTGCTATGAGTTTGAGCGGAAGTTGAGGCGGGGCCTCAAGTTGAGGGTTGGTGGGTCTTACATCCGGGAGTACAGACACCTAGTGGACGCCGCAGCTCATATGGAGCTCATGATGCAGGAGGAGGATGAGGGGCAGAGAGGCTCTAAGAGGAGCCAAGATGGCCAGGGCGATGGCAGGAGGCAGAGGGGTTCTAACCCTTAGCAGTCACAGGGTGGTGTTGTTAGATCGACCTTTCCAGTGCCGAGTACAGGCTCCGGGAAAGGTGGTCAGGGGGATTTCACCTGTTACAAGTGTGGCCAGCTGGGTCACAAGGTTTCTGTTTGCCCGCAGAATGGTGGGGGTCAGAGAGCTGTTTCTTCTTCAGGTAGGCCGCAGAGTCAGAGTTTGGGCAGGGGGCAGCCCTTGTCTTGTTATCAGTGTGGACAGCCTGGGCACCTGAAGAGGTTTTGCCCACAGTTGAGTGCCACTTCAGGAGCGTCTGGTTCTAGACAGACGCAGGGATTTCAGCCAGCTCAGTCTGTGCAGGCCTCGAGGGCCAATCCGGGAGCTTCGTCATCCCAGTCTGTGCAGCAGTCTTTTGCTCCGAGGGGTGAGCAGGTAGACCAGGGGCCTACGGGGCGCGTGTATGCTGTTACCGCGCAGGATTTAGTACCGGCTCCATCGATAGTGAGAGGTACTTTTCTGTTTTGTAACTCAGTTGCTAGTGTGTTGATAGACACGGGTGCATCTCATTCTTTTGTATCTGCTGCATTTGCATCTGTTTTGGAATTAGAGTTAGCACAGTTAGCATCTCCTATTTGTGTGGTGTCACCTCTTGGTGGTGAGTTGATTCTGAAACAGGGTGTTAGAGGCTGTGATATAGAGGTCGCCGACTATAGGCTTCCTTTTCCGTTTGTCGTCATGCCCATGAAGGGCTTTGATGTTATTTTGGGTATGGACTGGCTATCGTCATACCGGGCTGTTATCGATTGCTACCGCCAGAGGGTCACGTTATGTACCTTGAGCGGGGAGTGGTTCCATTTCTTAGGAGACCGGGTTGGTAGTGTTTTGCCACCGGGGTATAATTCGCGAGGGCGGAGTGAGCTTAGTGGTTTACTTGCTAGCTTTGAGAGTGGTGAGTGTGTTGAGACCCAGATTGTGTTGCCGAGGGTGGTTTGTGAGTATTCGGATGTCTTTCCCGAAGATCTTGTTAGTTTGCCACCTCACCGAGAGATAGAGTTCTCTATTGATTTAGTGCCTGGCACGGCGCCGATTTCTATGGCACCTTACCGTTTTGCTCCAGCAGAGTTGGTTGAGTTGAAAGTTCAGCTCCAGGAATTGCTAGATAAGGGTTTTGTTCACCCTAGTGTTTCGCCGTGGGGAGCACCGGTCCTCTTTGCTAAAAAGAAAGATGGTGCCTTGAGATTGTGTATAGACTACCGGAAGTTGAATCGGGCTACGGTTAAGAATAAGTACCCTATGCCCCATATAGATGATTTGTTTGACCAGTTGAAGGGTTCCCGTTGTTTCTCTAAGATAGACTTGAGATCGGGTTACCACCAGTTGAGGGTCAGGGAAGAGGATATTCCGAAAACGGCATTCTGTACACGGTATGGCCATTATGAGTTTCTGGTGATGCCATTTGGGCTTACCAATGCACCGGCAGTCTTTATGGACTTGGTGAACCGGATTTTCCGGGAGTTCTTAGACCGATTTGTGGTCGTCTTCGTGGACGACATCCTTATCTATTCACCTTCAGAGGAGGAGCACGAGGAACACTTGAGAGTGGTGCTTGAGTTGCTTAGAGCCCATAGGCTGTATGCCAAGTTTGGGAAGTGTGAGTTCTGGCTGAGGGAAGTCAAATTCTTAGGCCACGTGGTATCCGGGGAAGGGGTGTCTGTTGATGCATCCAAGATTGAGGCAGTGCAAGATTGGGCACAGCCTAAGAGTGTGTTTGAGATCCGCAGTTTTCTGGGATTAGCTGGGTATTACCGTCAGTTTGTGAAAGATTTCTCCAGGTTAGCGTCACCGTTGACTCGACTGACTCGGAAGGGAGTCAAGTTTGTGTGGAGTGAGACTTGTGAAAAGTTGTTCCAAGAGCTGAAAGTTAGATTGACCACCGCTCCGGTGTTGATTATTCCGGAGAGAGGGTTGGGTTATGCGGTTTATTGTGATGCCTCACGAGAGGGTTTGGGTTGTGTGTTGATGCAAGAAGGGAAAGTGGTAGCTTATGGCTCACGTCAGTTGAAAATACACGAGAAGAATTACCCTACACACGACCTAGAGTTAGCGGCTGTGATCTTCGCCTTGAAAATTTGGAGGCACTACCTTTATGGTGAGAAGTTCGAGGTGTTCTCGGACCACAAGAGTTTGAAGTATCTGTTTACACAGAGAGACTTGAATTTGAGACAGAGGAGGTGGATGGAGTTCATCGAGGATTATGATTTTGAGTTGCATTATCATCCGGGAAAGGCCAATGTTGTGGCCGATGCCCTTAGTAGGAAATCCATTAGTGATGTAGCTAGTATAGCCATCCGAGAATGGGAGATGTTGGGAGTACTTGGCGAGTTTGATTTGCTACTGGGCGAATCTGTTGAGGCTGCGGCCTTGTTTTCTGTTGTTGCGCAGCCTACACTTGTGACTAGAGTGTTAGAGGCACAGAGAGGTGACCTTGAGGTAGAATCCCTCCGAGAGAAGATCTCCAGTGGAAAAGTTGAGAAGGGTTTGACGGTGTATCCTGACCTGAGTGTGAGATACCGAGACCGTTTGTTAGTACCGGAGTCTTGCCGAGAGGAAGTACTCCGAGAGTTTCATCATTCGCGCCTTGCGGTGCATCCGGGAGGTACTAAGATGTATCAGGATTTGGGTCGCCAGTTTTGGTGGCGGGGTATGAAGAGAGATGTGGCTGTTTTCGTATCGAAGTGCCTTACTTGCCAGCAAGTGAAGGCCGAGCATCAGAGGCCAACGGGTTTGTTGCAACCCTTGCCTATTGCCGAGTGGAAGTGGGAGCATATCACTATGGACTTCGCTGTAGGTCTTCCGAGGACTCAGCGGGGTAGTGATACTATTTGGGTAGTTGTAGACCGGTTGACTAAGTTGGCGCACTTTATTCCTATGCACGTGAGAGATTCGGTGGATCATCTTGCCGACTTGTATATTCGGGACATAGTGAGATTGCACGGGGTCCCAGTGACGATCGTCTCAGATAGAGATCCTCGTTTTACTGCCAGGTTGTGGCAGAGTTTGCAGAGTGCCTTGGGCACTAAGTTAACCTTTAGTACGGCTTATCACCCTCAGACTGACGGGCAGTCCGAGCGTACTATTCAGATCCTTGAGGATATGCTTCGGGGTTGTGTCCTTAACTTCAGTGGGACGTGGGAGAGGCACTTACCCTTGGTAGAGTTTGCCTACAACAACAGTTTTCAGTCTAGCATCGGTATGGCACCGTTTGAGGCCTTGTATGGCCGACCGTGTAGGTCTCCAGTTTGTTGGGCCGAGGTGGGTGATGCACCTTTGTTGGGTCCGGAGTTGGTTAGGGAGACGACGGAGAAAGTTGAGCTTATCCGTAGGAGGCTTGTTACAGCCCAGAGTCGTCAGAAATCTTACGCTGACCGTAGGAGGAGGCCTTTGGCGTTTGAGGTAGGTGATCATGTCTTTTTGAAGATATCACCTAGGCGAGGCTTGATGAGGTTTGGGAAGAGTGGGAAGTTATCCCCTCGGTTTATTGGTCCTTTTGAGATCCTTGAGAGGATTGGCGAGGTTGCTTATCGGTTAGCTTTACCGCCGCAGTTGTCCGGAGTGCATGACGTGTTTCATGTGAGTATGCTTCGGAAGTATGAGCCAGATCCATCACATATGTTGGATTGGACCGATTTAGAGGTAGATGAGGATGCCTCGTATGAGGAGAGACCGGTTCGGGTCTTGGATAGGCGGGATCAGGTCCTGCGTGGCAAGACCATTCCTTTGGTGAAAGTCTTGTGGAAACATCACGGAGTGGAAGAAGCCACTTGGGAACGTGAGTTGGAAGTCCGTGAGAAATATCCGGACTTGTTTGTTGATATGTAATCTTGTATTTAAATTTTGAACTATTGTTGAACTTAAGAGCTTTTATATATGTCTTAAGTTGTGAAACATTGAAAATGTTTTGGTTTATTGGAAGTATGTTTTGGAACTTGCCTCATATGGAAGTTGAATGTAACATTATATATGTTGAATATATTGTTGAAATTGGAAAGGAAATGCGTAATGTTGATGCATGTTGAGAGTACATATGTTGTTTACATATTGTGAAATGCCCCTTGTTAAAGGGATGGGATGACCAGTAATGGGTCGAATTGTTGAATGTTAAAATGTAACATTGTTTAAAATGGAGGAAAACTTGTTTTTGAAAACTTGTGCTTAATTTCGGGGACAAAATTCTTTAAGGGGGGGAGGTTATAGCGATCCCGGGTTTACCCTTAATATACAGTGATCCGGACATGTGTCCGTGGATGTTGGTAGTTGTTTATTATCTTGTTTACATCCTTTTTACTTAGTATTTGAGTTATGGGATGTGTTGGGCAGGTTTGTTACGGGTTGGTTGAGTTTAGAAACCAAAACTAGTTGCCCAGATTTTGACCTGTCCGCTCGAGCGGGGGTTTTGGCGCTCGAGCGGGAATTGCACCCATCCAGTATTTTCTGTGCAGTGTTGGACGCTCGAGCGTGGTATTGGCCGCTCGAGCGGAGTTGTGTGAGTTACGCTCGAACGGGGAGTTGAAAGCTCGAGCGATGGCCTGGTTCTGTAAAAGTTCTGGGAGTGTGTATTCGCCGCTCGAGCGGGATTGTTGGCGCTCGAGCGGGAGTCAGTGAGTGACGCTCGAGCGGGGTGTTTGACGCTCGAGCGGGTCGACTGGGTTTAAGTTCCGTGTTTTGACTTTTCAAATCACTTTTTTACTTTCTTTTCTCTCTCATACTTTTCCAAAAACACCATTGTTGAGCCTCTCACTCTAGAACTCAACCTTCTCTCTAGATTTTGATCTAGTATGAGTGATTTGCTCATCTTTGGCCTTTACAAAAAAGTTGTTGATCGTCGAGGGCTACTTTTTAATCTGAAAATTTCGATATTTGGAGCACGTTGGGTTTTGTCTTCTTCTCCCTTGGAGCTCCGAATTTGAGGTAGGGATATCCTACTCCTCTCTATGGATTTTGTCTTTAAATTTTAGTATTTTGAGATGTTGGGGTTGGTTTGGTAATTTGGTGAAAGTTTGGGGCTTTTGTGTTATTTTACAAAAGTTGGGGTTTTATTCATAATAAACCTAGATGCATGTTTGGCATAGAGAAATGGAATAAATGTTGAATCATTGATGAAAATGGGACCTAAGGGTTGCAATGTTAATTATGAAAAATGACCTAATTACATTGATTGATTAATTGGGATAATTAATTGTTACATAGTCTTTCGTGATTACGATGTATTAAAAACCATATATTCAAATTTGGAAGCATAATCAAATCATAATGAGGTCTCCAATGGTGGAAGGATCAAAGCATTGGTCTGGGAGAATGATGAATTGGGAGAAGAGATCTGTGATAGTAAATTCTTTAATCATTCTCATCCCCACTCTGCAACACTACACACCACAAAGAAAGAAAATCAAGAATGAAAGATCTCCTCCCAATTCATCATCCTCTCAGACCAATACTTTGATCATTTCACCATTGAAGACCTCATTATGATTTGATTATGCTTCCAAATTTGAATATATGGTTTTTAATACATCGTAATCACGAAAGACTATAAGTATGGATGTCATTCGTCACTGCAATCACATACCCACAATACTCACACAGTGAGAATTTACTATCATGGATGGTCGAAACTTCACTTATGGGGTAGGAGGGGTGGTCGTCCCGCCTCGTCGGGTTATAGAGCCATTGATCCAGGCGCCGCCCGAAACGTCGAGAAAGCGGCGGAGACCGGCTGATGGAGACGACAATGATCGGCCGAAGAATAGGAGAAAGATCGATGAATGAGTAGACTCCAGATCTGTTGCCGTGGTGCGCCGAAAGTAGATCCATGGACTTGATCTTAGTCTTTTTTATATATAATTTTTTTTGGGCATAATAATGTGTTTGTTTCTATCCTTATTTCACTGTTGTCAGCATTTTTAAGTTTGATTTCCTATGAACTATCTTTTCTTCATGTTTCCTATCATCTCTACTTGGTACAAAACAAGTTTGCAGTCAATATATTTTGGCCTGTCCATGTTCCCTTTTGTTTTCTTCAATAAAGTGGTGAGGTTGGCTTACATTTTGGCCCTTTTGGGGCATAGGATTTAGATTGAGTTGAGGCTTTATTGCTATCAAGTTACAAGAATGTGATGTGCGTAACTTTGTAATATTGAAAAAACATCGTAGACTTAAACTTTATGTCATCACCATTCACCTCTTTTTTATCAAATGTTATTTTTCCTCTTGCAAGTGATGAGATTTTAGTTTGTGTTTTTAAATTCAACATTTGTTTTCAGATGGCCAAATTCTTTATCTTTCAAACTTTTCTTTCTTTCTTTTGTATTTTCCTTATTTTATTTTTTTTCTTTATTTTGTTGTTCATTATTTTTTTTTTCTTTCAAACTTTATTTTTTGTTCTTTATTTTTTTTTTTCATTTTTTGGTTTTTTTTGGGGGTTTCGTTTTGGTTTCTAGTGATTTCTTACAAAATTGTCATTGTTTACTTTTTTTAATTTCATCCACAAAATTTGAAAGTAATTTTAAAAAAAAAAAACATCAAAAGAAATAACAAGAAAAAAAGCTTAAAAGAAATAAAACCAAAAAAAAAGTAAACTGTTTTTGATATTTTTGAATTTTTTTTTTTTTTTTTATACTTTTTTGATCGGTTTAGTCTAGTAGAATGGGTAAAAAAAAAAATTAAAAATTCACTAAAAAGGAAAAAAAAAATCAACAAAAAATTACTATAAAGGTCAACTCTAAACACCTATTTTTATTCCAAGAAAAAATAAAAAATAGATTAATTTTAGAAAGTGCCCAACATATTTGAGAAGCTTATGCAAGTGGATTCGTCAAATTTCAATTCATTCATGTCAAATCCACCATATATGGATTTTGATTTATCAAACAGAGAAAAGTGAACAGGAATTAAAATTGCTTCACATATTCAATTTTTATAACTAAAGAAAAGATAGATTTTTAAAAAACTGTCACTTTCTCTTCATTTCCCTAACCCAGTTTTTTTTTTTTTTTTTTTTTTTTTTAAGAGGGAGAAAAAAAGGAGTATTTTCTACTTAGTTTTCTTTTCCTTCAACAAATCTGAAATTCAAATACAACCTAAATACAACATGAATTAGACATTTACTCCGATGATGCAAAACATATGTTCACGAACAGAGGATAACAAACTCACAAGCTCTACAATACTGAAAAATTAAAAAAAAATGTAAACCTGTTTAGTTTTTCGTACAAATCTTCCTTCTCTTGAAAACATACTAAAAAAAGAAAGAAATAAAATCATTTTTTTCAGTGGCACATCCTTTCTTGGCAAAATGCAAAGCAGAATGCTATGAAAATCAACATTATGATCACCGAAATAGTTACGGATTTAATCTGTATATTAAGCAATTTCAAGCTGAAAGATATACACTAGAAAAGTAAAATAAAATAAAAAAGAAATTGGATAAAAATCGGCAACTCCGTGTGCTGAAATTTTCTGCAATAACTGCAAAAGCCATACCTGTAAAACCATATGATACCTTTAATAGAACAAAAACCAAGATCTTCCCTCATCAAGGTTGCTCAGGGTTGGGGAAAACTTTCTTGAGAAAATTGATGAAACGCCTAGAATACAGCTTTAGTTCAACAACAGAGATTGATTCGGGATCATATTGCAGTGACTTGTACGCATGCTCTATTTTCTTTTTCAGGTTGTATTCCTGCAATATATCAATTATGCCTAGGTAGAGAACAACATCATAAACCTCAAAAAGTTTGATTTCTGCTGAATCAGTCTCCTCCTGCTGAAGCTTGCGAATAGCCTGAGCTGGCATGTTCACTCCTACCTGCACTCGTAACCTGAACAAATTGAAGATAATTGGCAATTAAATAATGATAGAGGTTATTGGTTTCTGTTGATATTTACAAAAATTGGAAAGACTGTTAATAAAAACTCATTTGGTGAAATGGTACAGAAAAAGGAAAAGGAAATGGAAAACTGCTATCCTTCATATCTCCTCTACTTGGCTGAAATTATAATTAAAAACTTTCCAAATCGTTAAAAATAAAAAAGAAAAATGGCGTCTAAAATTAAGAATTTCTTCTATTTTATCTTCTTGACTATTTTCCACAGTAACCAGACGACAAAGGCTTTTCATTGCATATTATTTCCCATTTCCTGCATCACAACTGAAGCCTAAAGGTAGCAATATTTCAATTACTAGCTAAATGAAAAGTGACCCAGTGCCCAGGGATCCCGCCACTACGGGATCCAGGGAGGTTCAAATAAATATATGTAGCCTTACCCTCATGTGAGAAGGGGCTATTTCCGTATTTGAATATTTCGAACCCATGACTCCCAGGCTGCATAGAGCAACTTTATCCAATGGCCAAAGTCCACCCTCAGTTACAAGCTAAATAAATTGAAAACACAAGAAACTACCTTGCATTACCAGGCAGAAGAAGATCAACTTCCTTGTCCCCTACAGAGAATGCTCTCAAAGTATTTCCTCTAATGTGAGGACCTGGTGCAAAGCTGACAAAGCTTGGTTCATGAGTAACTAGGAGCAGACCCTTTGGAGGAATCAAGATCTCCCCTTGAGAGATTTCACCTAAATGAAGTAGAACATAAGCTGCAAACTAAAAGATGAAGAAAACCAAAGTTAAAGAGTATTGCCTAGTTTAGTAATTATGATCATGTTGATTTTTTAAGTAATTAAGATCTCATTAGAACAATAATTGATGGTGAATTATGAAATCAGGACTACCCTTGGGATCAAAAGATAAGAAGAGATGCATAATCATAGCAAAGAGGAAAAGGAAGACTGCGAGGCAAATGCATGGAAAGATTTTCTATCAATTGCACACACACACACACACACACAAAAATGGTAAAAACAACTCAAAATAATTGCACTTTCATAGTGTGCAAGTGGGAGTTGTTCCCATACCACAAATTTCACTTGCATTGGATACTACCCACTTGCACCTCCATAAAAGTTGCAATTATTTTGAGTTGTTTCCATTGATTGGCAATTCCCTCTTTGCTGCATGAAACTACCAGATTCAAAATCTCACAGATATACAGCAAATACCGAAGGTATGTGCACAACAAAAATTTTGAACAAGTTGGATTTAGAGATCATACTTATTTAGAAGCTTGGTCTACACTATTTCTACAATTAAGGCCAACTAATTTTTTATCAAGATGTACTGAAATTTTAATTTTTCTGGGTGACATATGAGTAATCTCTTTTGTAAGTGCATTTCAGATTTTGCGAGTAGGGCAAGAAAAATTCAGTGTGGTGAAAATAAGTAAAGAATCATTAGAAGCCTCCATTTTCATTCCATCTTCACACTAACAAACATTTTGTCATTCAAAGTGTCTCTATTGTAACTCAAATTCAGGTGTTGCACATCTTTGTACTGGCTAGACTCTAGAGATAAAGAAGCTTCTTCATACATGTGAATTATAATTTCCTATAAGCAATAGAAATTATTGGTAAGCCATCGTCCAGTTATACCTGAGAACATCCTGAAATCTATCAGACTTTAAATAAGTATGCTCTCAAATTTCATGCACAAATTTTAACTGTATCACAATCTAACAAATGATCTAAGCAGTCAACTATTATCATTGCAAGCAGAGTACAAAAACAAGAATAACCCCACGAGCCAAAATATTTCAAGTTGTTATGCAAGCACACAAAAATTAAAAATTAAAGAAACAATACAACCATGAAATCCAAGCAAAATAACTATAAGTTCTAGCAAAAGATGTTTGCATCGGAAATGGATAACTACCATCAATTTGAGGCAAGCTGTCATGCTTGTGCAGTAGTGTATCAGGGGGTTCCAAGAGGGCATGCAGTTGCTCAGGAGCTCTAAAATGCACTCCCAACAGAAGGCTATAATCAATTATTTGCTGAGATTCTAAGAACATGCAGTCTAGTTTGAGTTGTCTGAAAAGGAAAAAAGGAAACAAAAATCTATTAGAATGTGGTTGAAGTCATCCACAAAGTCAATGATATATGAAGAACAGTGTTTAAATGCATATGCAGGCTGCAAGCTGTATATTAACTCTACTAAGTAGTGGAGATGATAAGTGAAAAGAAAAGCACAATGCATGGCAGAAACAAGCTTTCTTCATTCCCAAGTTGAAAGGTTTATAGCTGTAAGATGACAATGCGTGTTGGAAACAATAATATTTTCATTTCCATTTGACATGATATCTAAAAATATAATATCTTGCAACCTGTCTAAAGAGATCTGGGTATCATCATTGATTGCAACTAAACTAATAAACTAACTCCATGGAATGTTTAAAGGATATCATCAACTTTGTTTGAAGCAGTTTCATCACAATCAATGTGGTTTAGTCAAACTGGATACCTCTAGTTTCAAACAGTGACATCAAGGTTTTGAATGGAGTTTACCTTTAACTGTGACTTTCTTTAAACAGACCCACAAAATGAACCAAAATAAAGATATTTTGCAGCATTGAAAGGCTTGAAGTGAATTGCACTAAATGTGAAATTCTTAATTACAAATTAATATATTTTTTATCAACAAAGCAATCTATGGCTTGAGCTTAATGTGAATCTTTTGACATTCTTTACTAAAATTTATCAGTAGTACTCTCGGCTATACATCTATGAACTAAAACAAACAGCTCATTTGCAAACATCAAAGACAGCCAAAGAAAAAAGCATACTCAAAAAGTGACTCTCGCAGTAATTTGTCCATATGAAATTCATATGATAAATCGAGATCTTTCAAAGTGGTACTATCATCAATCTCATCCGGTTTTGTGAATCTTCCTTGCTTTGAACCCTTCAAATCAAAACGACGGTGTATTCGCAATTCAGTGTAAAACATATTCCCCATGACCACAAAACGTACCTGAAAATGAAATACAATATAAAAACCTGTGTAAGATAAATGGATAGAAAGAGAATTAATTGTATGTATTATTGATTGATTGATAGATGTGTTACAAGATTGATTAAATTACAATTCCTATACAATCTATATATAGAAGAAAATGTGGTAGTAGGTGTAGTGGAGGTGATAGTGGGTTAGGTGAAGTGGAGTATATAGAAGAAAATGTGGTAGTAGGTGTAGTGGAGGTGATAGTGGGTTAGGTGAAGTGGAGTGTGTGGTGAAGTGGAGGTAGGTGAAGTGGAGTGTGTAGTGGAGTAGGTGAAGGTAAAGATGGGAAATTCTAACAGCCCCCCGCAAACTCAAGGAGGAGAGAAACTAACCAACTTGAGTTTGGAGAGAGTAACAAAACAAGAAAATACATAAAAATAAAAAAGGATAGGAGACACTGTATGGTCGTGTCAGACCGTTGGTGAAGACACTGTATGGGGTGTCATAACGTTGTAGAGGACACTGTATGGTGGTGTCAGACCGATGTAGAAGACAGTTTATGGGGTCATGTCGGACCGTTGTAGAAGACAGTTTATGGGGTCATGTCGGACCGTTGTAGAAGACAATGTTGTGACAGTTTACGGAGTCTTGCTGGACCCTTGTAGAAACTAACCGGAATCAATGTCGGGACAGTTTACAGAGTCTTGTCGGACCCTTGTAGAAACTAACCGGAATCTATGTCGGGACAGTTTACAGAGTCTTGTCGGACCCATAAAGGAGCTAACCGGAATCAATGTCGGGACAGTTTACAGAGTCTTGTCGGACCCTTAAAAAAGCTAACCGGTATCAAATGTCGGGACAGTTTATAGAGTCTTGTCGGACCCATAAAAAGTTGCACCCTCAAAAGGTGTGCCCAATTTTGTCAAAAAGCGTGCCATCAAAAGGCGTGCCCAATTCATCAAAAGGCGTGCCATCAAAAGGCGTGCCATCAAAAGGCGTGTCCACTTTGTCAAAAGATGTGCCATGAAAAGGCGTGCCAGTTTGTCGGGCGGCAAGAGGCGCGCGATACGCGTGGCTGCCTCGGCTATTTAACCAAGACGAAGGCTGAGGCTGAGGCATACCATTCTGAAACCTCTGAAACCAACCCTTCGCTGAAAAAAACTCTGCCTCTGCGGAGAGAGAAACTGTGGAACACTTTGTTGCCAGTCTGTCATCAACCCTTCCGAACATTACCAGTCTGAAATTGCTATTTCGCTGAAACACTTAGCAACCCAAAAACATGGCCTCTTCTTCCCGTCCAGCTACCCAGAACCTGCTCACGCTCTTTCCAGAACTGAACGAGCCCACAAGAGAAATAACTTGTGCGGTGGCCAGTGAACCTCAACTAAACACCTCTGGTTTTGCTCCATTAAACTTTCCGATGCGGTCGGTGGAGCAAAAAATGGCGGTGCAAACTGATATTGAGGCTAATCAGTATACTCTGAAGTCATGCGTGGAAACCATGACGGCGGTCACAAATTTGTCGAACCGGCTGCAGAGTAGGACAAATGAGGTGCAGCATTTAAATTCCCAGCTGGCTCTGCTCCAACGCATGTATAAGGATGCGCGAGCAGAGATCAGTGTGCTAAAGGCAGAAAATAAGGAACTGAAGCGGAAGGCCACCGTGATGTTCCGATTTGGAGGGCCGCCATATGCTGCAGTGGAGGAGCAGGGAGTAGTGATCATGCCCAGTGGAGTGGGAAATACGGAGGCAACACCGTCAAGGGCCGCTCAGGACGGAGGCAAGAAGAAAAGACCGGCGGCAGAGTAGAGAAGAAAAAATCCCGTCTGTGGATGGGTGTTTGTGGGTGATGTTTGTTTGTTTTTTTTTTTTTTTTTTTTATGTAAAATTGTGATCGGGGTTGATCCCGGAAGATTAGGTCTACTGAACCCTCCCAAATTACATGCTTACGGTTTACTTGCAATAACCAGCTAGAATTCATGAGGACCAATATAACATATTATACTATAACAATATAATATATTATACAAGAACGTACCAGCCCACTGAAATAGAACCGTGGTTTAAGCATCCCATGTGATTCCACTTCCCAAAAAAATTAGCTTCACTTCAAGCTACACAAATAGCGAAGTACGCCCACGTGAGCCCCCAAAAAAAAAAAATCAAATGGGCCCCACAATCTACTCTTCACAAGGCCACCAATATAATCTGCAGCTTCTTCAACAAAAGCAAACGTGTGTGCCTCAAAACCAACCACTAGCCGAATATAAATATATACACCCAATCAAATGGACCCCACCTTGAGTCAAAACCATCAAGCCAAAACCATGTGCTGGTTTTTAAGCAAACTGTGGGCCAAAAAATTTACCATCAACATCAGCTCAGATTGTCACTAACCTGTCTTGCATTGGCGGGAAAGTTGAAATCATCAAAAATCAGATACAACGTGATTCACCACACTGCAACGCAGCGCGTGAACCGCACTCATCTCCTCCAAATTTCATTTTACAGAGCTTACGGCACTGGAGCAAAAACACCAGTACGTAGAGAAGCCCATACATGTAACGACGGACAATAAAGCATCCACCGGCATCACCACCTTGCAGCAACAACGACACCAGAGTTGACTGAACCCAGCATAACTCTCATACCCTTTCACGGTTCCCACTGCAGAAGCATTGCCAGAATAACCCAAACAGTCCATGAGTTAGAGCCATAATCCATAGCAAATCCGTCGGACCACCATTGCTAGTCAGCAAGACCAAACAATGACCACCATTATATGCGATTCTCTCTCTCCTATGAAGCTACAGTTCATACTCAGAGAAGCAAAGAACCATGAACCCAGCAGTTGGAAACTGAATTATGAACCCAGTACATGGGCAATGGTCACCCGAGGTTAACACAACCATGGAGATGAGAACCCAGGTGTGAAACCTCCAAGAAAACCCAAACCAGCCGTGAAATAGCCGGACTGAATCAACAGGAACCCAATTGAATCTTCCATAAAACCTCCACTTTAACACAAAGATAGAACCACAGACCTCTTGCTGTTGAAAAATCATCACTAATCCAACAACCCAGCAGATTACATGCTCAATCCAACTCAGATTATTGAGAGGACGAGCTAAACAATCTGGCCAGGAGTGCACCAGAACACACCACTAGGAATCACCTCCGGGGGGAGCTTTCTCTCTCTAGAATCTAGAGAGAGAGGCTCTACTTTCTTCCCCTTTGGACTTGCAGAGATTGAAGAGAGACTCGGCTTGAGAGCGCTGGTCGTTGGCGGTGGACATGGAATTTGTTAGCAGTAGCAACAAGAAGATCAAATAATTTGTGGCAGCGGAGTGAATGTATGTGTAGAGGTCCGGCGGGCGGCCAAGGCGAGGCTGCCGCCCGCCGGTGAAGCGGAATTACTAGGTTCTCAACCTTGCTCTGATACCATGTAAGATAAATGGATAGAAAGAGAATTAATTGTATGTATTATTGATTGATTGATAGATGTGTTACAAGATTGATTAAATTACAATTCCTATACAATCTATATATAGAAGAAAATGTGGTAGTAGGTGTAGTGGAGGTGATAGTGGGTTAGGTGAAGTGGAGTATATAGAAGAAAATGTGGTAGTAGGTGTAGTGGAGGTGATAGTGGGTTAGGTGAAGTGGAGTGTGTGGTGAAGTGGAGGTAGGTGAAGTGGAGTGTGTAGTGGAGTAGGTGAAGGTAAAGATGGGAAATTCTAACAACCTGCACTGATCACAAGTACACATTATAGAACTAAAGAAAACACGGGGCTGCAGGGATTACCACATACCTTTTTTCCACCTCTCAATGTTATTTGATGGAGCCCGAAAAATTTTGTTATGAGGGTGTTTTCATGTGCTTTCACATGATCATAATAGCTAGGCAGCATATTGAGTAGAACCTACAGAGCACTAAAGAAATCATGGTCAATAACCTTCACTAGAACCTTAGGGCAAAAACTATGTCTTATTCATCCTTTATTATTGAGGGCATATGGACAAGGAGAAAGAAGGCTTTTACTTTCTTGACTTTTGGATAAGGTAGTCTTTTTTTATAGACCTTCAGATATGGAGGGCTTTTTTATATGGCAACAAGCCTTAGACACGGAGGGATTTATTATTTTGTTGGGCCTTTAGACAAGGAAGTTAAGTATCTTTGCTTCAAAGATCATAGAGTAAAAAGCTTTGGAAAAATTGGCAGCCTTATTCTATTTTCAAAAAATATATATATATATATATAGAACTAAGCAATTTTACACATGAGGGTCGTTCCAAAGTTTTTGCTCAGATGTCTCTTTATAAGAGTGGCACATATAAATAGTCATTCATTGAAGTGGGATAAAATTAACAATGTCTTGGTGCTCGGCCCAACGCCAGACTTACACCAATGGGGCGAGCTTAGGGCTTGGCCCAATGACCAAACACTAGCTCCAAAGCGAGGCAATCACGGTAGCTCGGTCTAGTGCCAAGCCCACTCCAAAACGGACCGAGCAACATGTTGGACAACCACTCTGAATTGGACAACCAATCCAAAGTGGGCCGAGCAATATGTTGGACCTCCCGGTTGGACAACCACTCCGAAGTGGGCCGAGCAACATGTTGGACAACCACTCCGAAGTGGACCAACTTAGAAAAGGCCAACTCATTAAAGATCTCTCTTGGAGCTCGCAAGAGAAACAACTCGACTCCACTCACATTGTTTGGACAGCACGTGGAGACATAGAGTTGCAAGGCGCATGCACGCCAGACCTGCACCTGAGTGTCAGGTGAAGTGGTTGTCCTCCATTAGTGGGAGACGGCCACGAATGAGACTGACAGGATAGACCCGCACCTAAGTGTCGGGCGGAGTGGTTGTCCTCCACTAATGGGAGATAGCCACAAACAAGACAGAGGACAAATGACAGAGAGAGATTGGCAGGGAGGACAAGTAGCCTTCTTCTACAAAAGGTGAGCACTACTCACCCTGGAGGGATCCGAGATCCACACACAAAACATATACACACTCTTGGCACTCTCTCTATTTCTTCTCTCCTAGTCCCTGACTTTACCATCGGAGGGGTTTCCGACCAAACCCCAGTCGGACAGCCTCACCGTTTGTTGCTCTGTGCAGATGTTCACTCCTCTGAGCACACTGTTCTTCCACGAAGTTCAACCTTCTTCATAGTGCGGAAATTACCCCCGCACATTCATAATCTTGACAAAAGATCTATGCATATTTTAGTATGACATTCCATTAATTAGAAAGGAGAGGATTAAAAGTGAATGCCTTTAGAAGTAACACCAATTGAAGATAAAATGATCAAAAGCCGTTTGAAATGGTATAGTCATGTCATGTACAACATAGATCAACTAATGCAAAAAAAAAAAATTTAAAATCAATTTGATCCTTTTTTTTTTGGCGCGGGGGGGGGGGGGGGGGGGGGTTTGGTTATAAATAATCGATTTGATACTTTTTAAGAGCCAAGGAAAATTTGAGGCAATGGGAAAGGACATGATTGCCTACATATATGACTTTAAAAATATATATATATATATACGGATTTATCAATATATATACGGGAGGAAATTGGATCCATGTAGTCAACCCCAATTAATTCAAAAAAAGGCTCGTTGAGTTGAGTCTAGTTGAGTAGATTCCATTATCTAAGTGGGTTCACAATGTGTAGAATTGATCTAAGACATCAATAGAAAGAACTCTTTATGTTTGCAATAAGATATTATATATTGTTTGTTTCATTGGTTTCCTTCTTTTTCTTTTTCTTTTTCTTTAGAGGGAGGGAAGTGGAGAAAAATGTAAGAAATTGGAGTTCAAAAATCCAAAATAAAATGGAGCACAATGGTTTATACTTATATTCAGATTCAAAAGTTATACATGAAAAAATCTTCAATCAAAATTACTTTATTTCTTTAAGGTTATAAATCTTAGTAGGAGATTATCTGAAGACCAAGTTCAAGTCAATAGGCAATTGTATTAACTAAAATGCTGGGTACGAAAGTATGTATCAAACAAGCCCCAATAAAGATGTTTCTCTATGCTCAAACCTTCAGTTCAGATCTTCGTAAAGTCTTAATGCAAAACCTATCGTCGTGAGAAACATAGAAAATGCTGCCACTTTTCCCTGGAGAAGAAATCTCCCTCAGACCGTCATCACCACAGATGGACATCATGTACTCTGCAGCATCAAGCTTGAACATCTCCCTCAAATTCCTGAAGAAATGTGATTCCACCCATAGTTTCAAATCATTCAAAAATGACAATCATGTTCTAAAAATAGAACAGTGAGCACAGGAATTGAAAGGTCATAAATTGATAAAATACTAAAGGCTCCAAAATAGATGATGGAGGAAGGGTATACTTCACATACAAACAGAGACAATAGCTCTAAAGTACAGAGAAATGAACCACAATATCATGTTTATTGCTGCATTTTAATGAGATGATGATGAACTTCAACATGGTCAGAGTTTTCAAAAATTGAATAATACCTGGCAATGTAAAACTGTCACTTAATTTTCATAATCCTAAAGAGACCGAAAGACACCTCCTTACAAAGAGTGTTAATCCATAGCATATCACACTCAGTGACCAAAGCTTATCCTCGTTTAAAACTACAAATGGTAACAACATTTTGCTGGCTCCTGAAGAAAGATGGGTTAATATGTATGTATAAAGAATGTTAGGTTAGTATCCTAGTGATCAAACTATATTTCCCTTACCCCAATTTTTAGTCTTTTTTCTCTTTACTTCTCTGATTTCTCTTTCCTTTCCACTAATTATGGATCAGACACCTTCCGGGAAAACGTACCAAAACTTAACCACTGAATTTTTCCAAAATCATTGCAGGAGCATAATTCTTATTTGCAAACTTCAATATCAATGAAATATATAGTTAAGGCTTTGCTATACACATGACCAAGCTTTCAATTATAATGAATGAGAAGATAGAAAACCACTGGCCCATGCTAAGACAGATGTTGCATCACAAGATCAATAAATACCTGAAGACCATAGGGCAGTAGTCCTTCCAATAGAAATCAATAGAAGAGTGTGCAGGTGTAAACTGGGAGCCCTTCTTTGGAAAATACATTCTTATTCTAGCTTGTTTTCCAAAATCTGAAGCTCGAACTTCACGCTCAGGCACTGGTGTGATCTTTCCAACAGTGTACCTGTGAGCTTTAAATGAGACATTTTAGCAATAAAGCATACTTTCTTGCGTTATGTTGTACATTCCAAGGAAAACAATCAAAATCAAATAACAGCGGGCCAGAAAATATAAAGGATAGATGAACTTATTACTGTTACTGATAATAACAATAGCCACAATAGTAATAGTAGAAGGAAAGGAACAACTTCCTCAGTTTGGTTACCTGATTCCTAGTTGCAGATTAAGCATCAGATGATAACTCCTATGACCTTCAAAAATGTCAATACATGACCTCTTTTTCACTTTTTTGGCATGAAACTTATTCCGCTGTTTACTTTTGTATGATAGTCCTGTAGTTTTTCTAATCCTTTCTTTGATCAAAACTCCTTGCATGTATTCCCTTTCAAAAACTACAGTAGTATTATCCTGCACCTCATGCTGACACCCATCAGAGGAACGCGATAACATGCATGAAGTGTAGCAAGATGAGACCTTGCTGGTGGAATCACAAAGGCTCCGACCTTCATCCAATGGCGTACTCCTCTGGGATCGACTTGAACCTTTTGAAAAGCTGTTAATAATCTTCTCGGAAAGACTACGCTTGATCCTAGGACTGGGAACCCTGCACTCCTCTGAATTTAAGAATGGACTATGAAATAGCAACCCTTTCCTCTTCAGTGATGGATCGTTACTTCCAGCAGGATAGTATGTTCCTTGTCCATCCTTCAGACCCTTAGTCCATGTCCCAAAATAATAACTCCCATCTGCAAACCTGTAACAGCCTGAGCCATGTCTAAACCCATTCAACCAAAAGCCATCAAAAAGATCACCACTCATCCATTTCATGACCCCTCTACCACACATTTTCCCAGCTTTCCAATTCCCAATATATGTGTTACCATTACTCCAAACATACCTACCTCTGCCTTCATGTATTCCCTCTTTCCATGAACCATCATAAATATCAGAATTACAGTACTCTTTCCTTCCAAGCCCATGTTGAATGTTCATCCTCCAGTACCCTCTGTATACAGACCCATCAGCACTAGTAAAGGTGCCAAAGCCATGAAGGTAACCCCCAGAGAAATCACCATCAAATGTTGCTCCCGATTGCCAAAAAACCTGTCCTTTCCCAGTCATTTTTCCTTCATCCCAATCACCCTCATAAACCATTCCATCTGACCAAGTATACTTTCCCTTGCCATGGGGAAAGATTCCCTTGAAATTACCAACATAGACGTCTCCATTTAAGAAGACCTTATCACTGAACCTGAAAAAATAGGTTACACTTTTACCAAAATAAAATCAAATGTACTAAAATACATAAGAATGAATATTCATGTGTAAAATCTTTCCTTCTATCACCAAATGGAAAATATGGATGCTAAAGAATAAAAAACACCTTTCACTGCTCTCCATGACCAGCATATGACAACTGATCTAGCAGTCCTTGATGATTTCCAATGAACTCATCTTAAACACCTTGCTTAACCTTAAGCAATGAGAAAGAAACTCTTTCATGTTGAATTGCAATGCCCTGAACAATGAAAACAATTGCCGGATATATCATAGGACTGGGATTATTAATATACGTAACCTTGAAGTAATAAACATGTAAGCCTAACATGCAGCAAAATAGATATACATAAAGGGCCTGTTTGATTTGGCAGATTATATCATAGGACTGGGATTATTAATATATGAGACCTGTTATCAGGATTAGATTTCGACAGACATTCTATCTAACAAAATTGACGGCTTTTTTAATCCTACAACTAATAATGCAATAAAAACATATAATTGAAATTATATATTTTCATATCAAGTGCAAAACAAGCATGAATAAGAGGAAATGATTTGTCTCACTAGTCCGGTTGAATAACCAATTCTTCGCTAATTTCATGATTGTTAATCCTCTCACTATTAATCTTACTAATCAAATAGGCTCAAAGAGAAAAACTACCCATCACCGATTTTTTATCACCATTTTATATCATTGGTTCTCTTATTTGGATATAATTATTACGCAATTAATGAAAGTAAATAATATCATGTATGAAATTCGGTGATATAAAGCTTTCATAAAAATAAGTGATACGTAGCAGTCCTCTATGCATAAATCAGACGAAGCAGAACCACAGTGTTCATCAAATTGCAATCACCAATGACAATACTCTCAACTTTTTACCGAATGAATGCAATGTAATTTTTCAATCGCGAGTTCCATTATTCTATTCAATTCAATTCAGTGAATAAAAAGTATAAATCATTGTGGTGATTCAAATGCGGCCGAAGAGAAAACGCAAACTCACCTGTGATAGATTGATTCCACGAAGTGAATGAAATCAATCGAAACCCTAGCGCGTAATTACTCAGCAACACACTGATCCGAATCCGTTTCAGAGTCTAAGCAACCAATCTAAAGATCAGAGAATGTCTCTCTCTAAAACTCTCTCCCTCTCCCTCTCCCTCTCCCTCTCCCTCTCCCTCTTTCTAATTCATATTTTCATACTGTGAGTTTCACAATAAATTTCATTCTTGTAGAAAAATTAAATCCATCAAATAATTATATATTATAAAAACAAATCGCATTTTATAATAGTTTTAGTTTAATTATATTTATAATTTATTTATTATATATTATAAAAACAAATCGCATTTTATAATAGTTTTAGTTTAATTATACTTATAATTTATTTTATAAAATAGAATATCTAGTGTGTGTTTGGTTTGTGTTTTGAAACATATTTTTGAAAGAAAATTTTCAAAAATATGTTTGGTTACAAATTTTTTCAAAAATAATCTAAAATTACTTTTCTCTATTATACATCAATCAATCACTTGTTCTCTCATTTCTTTCGTTCTCAATCACTTTTTGAGATGATTTAATATTTTGTTATAGTTAAATAAATATATATGAGGGAAAAAGTAATTGAGAAAAAGAAAGAAAAGAGAAAAATTGATTTATTTGATATGTAGGAGAGTGAAAATAATTTTTAAATTTTAAAAAAAAAAAACTAAACCAAACTAAATTTTAAAAAAATTTATCAAAAATTATATCTTAACATTAAACTAAACAAATCCATAATTTTACGAAATAAACTATTGTTAGGTCTAGGAGGGCCACCCTAGAAAAGTCTAGAAATCGACACGTGTCAAGCATCCAAGTAGTGGAATCACGTCGCTCTGTGATTTTGCTTTGATTCATGGGTCCCAAAGAAAATGTACGGTGTGATTTGAAGTGGCGTAGTGAAGGTACTGTGTACACGGCTTACGTGACATATTCTCCGCTTTTATTTTTTTTTAATTTTAATTACTCTACTATTATTATATACGTCACCACGTCACGACCACGGATAAATTATACTAATATTAGATTTTGAAAATCTTGCAAAATTCTCTTTATCAATAAATCTTATTTTTTTAATAAAATAATTTGTGATTGAGAAAAAAAATTTAAGATAAACTATAAATAGACTATAATAGTTAGATTTAATTTTCGTTAAATCTTATCTTAATGAAATTATCGTAAAAATAATTTTTTGTAATATTTTTTTACATATATTGTTAAGAATTAATAATTTAGTTATTTTTTTATCAATTTTTTTTAAATTATTCTTAAAACTTACAATTAATGACTTTTTTATAATGAATTTTTTAAATTATTGTTAAAAGTTAAAAATTAATAACGATTTTTTGTGATTTTTTTAAACTATCGCTAAACTTATAATTAGTGATATTTTTTGTGATAAATTTTTTAAACTGTCGCTGAAAATTAATAATTAGTAACTTTTTTGATAATATTTGATAAAAAATATTATTAATTATCATAAGACCTATTGAACAATAACTTACACGTAATATTAGAAAAAATTATAAAAATATTTATGGACCATAAATTGTATAACCACAAGTTTTTGTGTTAATATTATCCGTTTTTATTTTTAAATTATAAATTATTATTAATTTGGGAAGAAGTTAAAAAGATTAACTTTTTTACACACAAAAATCACAAAAATCGCCAAAAAAATTAACTTTTTACAAATTTTTCAAAACACCACAATATCTCATTAATAATGTTGTCATCAGAGCTGAAGAGTAGAGTGTCCTATCACCACGATCAAAATACATAAATTACAAGGTCGGTTGGATTTGAATCTTATCAAATTCTCTTTACAAATACTCCATATTTATATTAGTCATCCTAATCACATTAGATAGATTATAAGGTCGGTTAGATTTGAACCTTACCAAGTTCCCTTTAATATTTCAATTCTAATTTTCCAAAATAGAACCAACAAACTTTATTTTGTCCCAAAGAAATAAAAAAAATTAAACATTTGATTCCTCAACCTTTTGTAGAACACTTTTTAGAGTAATTTTTTTTTTAGTCAAAAATACAGAGCCTTGTGCTTTCCCAACCCATAATTTTATGTCAAAAATACATGTATATAATTCCAGCATAATATTTTTAACTCTACATCACACTACCATAAAGTTAAAACCTACCAATTGCGTGAAAAAACAAAATAAAAAATAATACAATGAACTGCCGGAACCTCATTGCCTTCGACCATATCGGTTACCCCTCAGCTTGTTCACCGGATTTAAGCTACCAAGCGGAGGAAAATCATCTTTCACATTGAAAATGGAGCTATTGTTTGCCTCTGCAGCGATTCCTACAGGTTCTTGAGGACGGGTAATCTTATTATTTTCCTTTTGGTTTTCTTGGACCCGCGACTTGATTGTTGGAGAGTACACAAGAGGTTTTATTCCCACGAGGTCTGGGTCAGCTGCAAAACTGTATGGTTGTTTGCTGTCATCCATTTTTCTAAAAGTGATCGAAATCCTGCAACAAAGAAAGTACTAGTAATGAGAAAGATGTGATTATTAGAACGAGTGACAGAGATTAAAAAAAAATTAATTCTATACACGAGCGAAAGAATAACATGCCTTCTTGCCGGGACACCAGGAACACAATGTTTAGCAATGTCAGCTCCATTGCCATTTAGAATGAGCACCGATCTGCAAGATGCAGACAATTTAGGATCAGAGGTGAAAATATTTGCAAGTTGGGCAGAGTTGAAAACAACCCACGTGTTACATAAGATCTATACCCATTGGTTAAAGTCAAACAATGATAATAAACACTAGAAACAACCTTTGTGGTATTCACCCAAAACAAAACCTTTTTGGAGTTCCCATAACGTTTGTCCCATTTATGTAGGGAAGGCATTGAGCTATAACTTTCTCAAAACACTAGGCCTACCTCTCTTTATTTTTCATTTTCTTAAACGCCAATGTAAAGAAGTAGAAGATAACAGTTAAAATTTAAAAGATGCTATCTTTGTGTTTCTGTGTTTTTATGCTTGATTTGGTTGTGTTTTTCTATCATCTTTATTTTTGTGTGAAAACTGCTTTCGAATATTTGAAAACAACTTTCAAATGTTTCCTAAAAAGTAACTTGCCTGCATAATTTTCTTTCCGTGTAAAGAGTTCTCTAAGTTTTCCGAAAAATGAAAGCATAACCAAATAGACAACTTAATGCATTAACTAACTACCAACCCTTGCCATAATTAAAGAGACACTTAATAGCTACTGGGCAAGAAACAGGATCGTGATGACGTACCCGACTGGCAAAGCTATAGAAACAGGACCAGAAAACTCTCCCGGGCCAAGAATTTTCAGATTTGCACCAAAGAGTATATTGCACTCAGTCAAGAACGAAACAGTGCAAAAAGGTCGAAAGAAGTCATGGTGATCAATGTGAGGTGGAATGCAATCCCCTTCATCATAGATATTGACAATACAACTGTTGGGGACACATGTTGGAGGCAAAATGTGCCACCTCACCATCCTCTGGATCATTTGCTTGAACAAGGGAGGTAGCGGATCGACTTCCTCATCTCTAATAATACCTGGGGGATTCCCATTTTTGTCCTGTAAAAATGAGTGAAAGAGAATCAGAGATAATTGGGGAGTTATAATGGAAAAAGAATAAACAAGCAAATTAGATCGAAATATTACCACTGCGTAGTTATAACAGCAACCAAATTGAATCGTGACACGTCCTTTACCTCGCATCCACTTCTTTGGTTCGGTATATGTTCGAGCTGCAACACGTTTATAGCAGAAATAAGATAAACAAAAAGAATATAATCTTGCAAAAGTAAATTGCACTCATTAGCATGAATACCACATGTCAAACTTTGCGCAAGTACAAGGGAAACATAGACAAGTTTGGAAGTCATTGGACATTTAAAAAAAAATCTATATTTCTATTATTTAAGGAATCACAAACCAACACCGTCCAAAAAAAAATGCGAGAAGTATTACATAAATCACGTGACGCAAAATTACAAGGTCAACTACTTAAACATTCAATGCCATTAGTCTAGTCTAAACACACCTTATAGTTTTCCCAAAAACTGCTATCAAAACATGATGAATTAATCATTTCATATCCTCCGTAACAAGTTCACGAATTTACTTAATTTGAAAGGACCATCCAAAATCCAATGACAACTTAATTTCAAAGCTTATTTGCAATTTAAACAAGCATGCAATACCTGCCCAAACACACATTAATGTGTACTAATTGGGTGTTGTTTTATGCAATAACTGCCCAAGACAGTAACACTCAAGGAAATAAATACTTCTTACGTGCATAACAAAGAACGGAAGAAAAAAGACGTAACCAGTTCAAAACAAATTTCTCACTTAACTTTGTCATATTTCTGTCATTTATTTTTATTATTATTATTATTATTATTATAAATTACGTGCAATGGATAGAATAAAAGTATCTTAATGGATCTAAAGAAACATCTAAAATGAGATAAATGACATTTCGACTGCAGCTTTAGTATACATACCTCTAAGCTGACCGTTTTGCCCCATGCGCTGTAAATTATAAACACGATCAACAATCTTCTTCTGCTCCTCGGTATTAAAAACTTGAGTGTGAAGTTCGAGTCCTTGGAGGACATTTGTCGCCTTCCCATCGATCCTCTCAATATGAACATAATCCTTTTTCCTGCCAATTTGAGCGAACCTAGTACGCTCCTTTTGCTCCTCCATTACACCAAGCCCGTCGTTTAGTGATATCTGTTTTATGTCCACTGATGCAGGTGATGAATTAACAAATCCGTTTCGTATTCCTGAGTGACCAGCAGGCTCAGGGGTTCGGATAGAGCTCCATGATGTGCTCTTAGTAGAAGATTGTGAATTTTTCTCTAATACAGAAGAGCTAGACGAGTTTGCAGACCAGAATTCTACCGAATTTTGACCATTACCACTTGATACTGATAACTCACTCGTTTTTTCTGCAAAAATAGAAGGAAAAGAAATAATGTCAAGGTACTTTAAGTCATATTGCAGCATTCAAAAGATATTACACACAAAGTACAGAATGCAAGGCCATTTATCTAATTATTTATATCACAATAATTTTTCCATAGATGAAAATAAAAATTATTTGACTATAGAAAAAAAATTCTATTTTTTCAGATAAAATGTTACGCCCAGGAACATTAGGTTTCTACTATTTGACTATGGATCTATCCAGCGATTAGTGCTTTTTATTTACAACTTCAAGATTGTTTGAATAAATGTATAGAATGCATATATGATATAGTGTGTATAAAATTTGTACCAATTGGGCACACCGATCCACAATGTGGATATCCATATGAAGCAAGGGATGTAGGAACAACTTTTCTAAAGTTGGAAGTTGATAATCATATAGTAGCATAAGCTAATAGCATCCCTCCTCCAACTTTTCGATTTCTTAGCTTATTTTAAACTATTTATGCTTCATAGGTTGTTTGACTCAAATGCTTCTAACAGATGATGGGGTTGAAAGGTTCTTGCTCAATTGCGAGTTCAAACGAGAACAGAATCTCCAAGAAATTAGGAGACAATGAGTGGAGGTACTATGAGACAGAGCAATGGAAGAGGACAGGAACATCACTGATGCTGAACAGTTGATGAAACAGAACAAATATCTAAATTTTTAGGCAGTTATAGGGGTTGTTTCGGAAACCGATTTACCCAATGTGACATGTTTATTCATTCACTTAGCAATTCTAAGGTTTGTGCTTTACACAATACTAGGAGCGGTGGCACACACGATGCATGGGCATATTATAAAGTGTATGATTGAATTCGAAATTTGAAAAGGTGTGTGGTTTATGATATACAATACATAGATATCAAAAACTCTGTGGTTTATGATACAATAAATAGATAACTAATTTTTTTGGGGTGTTTGTTGAATTAGAAACATGGGTTGGTTTTGAAAATTGATTAGCAGTTATTTTACCTAATGTGGCATGTTTATTCATTCATCTTGCAATTCTATGAGCCTTTTTTATAATCAAAATTGTGTGACAACAATTCAAAAAGCTAACTACTTTATATAATAGAACACAGATACAAATCAAAAAACATAAACCCTAATCATAACTAATTTATACGAGAGAGAGAGAGAGAGAAAGAGAGAGATAGAGAGAGAGAAAGAGAGAGATAGAGAGAGAGAGAGAGGTTACTATTAATTAGATTGAGAATACGAGTCTGCAATAGATCTTGACAGTGAAGACAAAACCCGCCTCCATCAGACAAGGCTTCCAAAATCTCATCACGCCCTAGATTCTTCAGCAACCCTGCCAACCCATCTCCGGCTGCGGATTCCGGCACCTTGCTGGAAGATTCTCCCGTCATCTTCACCAAAATAAATTCAAGGAAAAAAGCTCAAGCAGAGAAACAGAACAGTTTCAGAGAAAAGGAAATCTGAGAACAATTCAACTTGAAAATTTCACAAACTATTATGTGTATCTTTGGCTGTGTGAGTAGGGTATACATACAACGGATTAGAGAAAGATGGGGTTGGTTTAAATACAGTCTCCCAATCCAACCCAACTAGGCTTTGAGAGAAACAGAGACTGAGACCGAGACACAGAGGGGGCGACCACAGTTTCTTTCTTGCTAGTTTCCTAAAGCGGTATTTGATTTTTCGATAAATTACACTGACGTCACTAAAATTTATATTTATTACCGTGCACCCGTATTTGAAAAATTATATTGATCGCCTTATCATCGTAATTATTTAACTATATTAATTTTTAAGCTAAAATAACATATTTACCTTTAACTTTTACATTTACTTTAAAAGGTAAATTACATTCACACCCCCCTAAGATTTTCATTTAATACGGATCCCCCTTTATATTTAAAAAAAAAACTAATTTAATAAAAATAAATATAAAGAAATATATTTAATTTGTAAAAAAATATTTCTAACCACTCGAAAGATAAAAGTTATATAAAAATGATAATTATTTTTTATTTTTTATTTTGTAACCAAATTAATTTTTTATTTAAAAAAAAAATTCTAAAAATCAAATCATACATAACCTAAGAATCTTTTAATAAGTCATTTCGTAAGTTGGTATCTTATTTAATTATTTGTTAATTTTACGATATTTTTAATATCTGAGACTTGTTTGGTAACCATTTCGTTTTCAATTTTCAATTTATATTTACAAAAATTTTAAAAACTGTCATAAAAACTTGTTTGATAATTTTTTTGGTTTATAAATGGTTGTCTCAATTTGTAAATTTGAGAAGAAAATATAAATTCAAAAAATGAGTTCACGTTGTTTTTAAACATAAATTTTAAAATTTGACTAACAAAAGAATATTTTAATAAGTCATTTCTTAAGTTGGTAACTTATTTAATTATTTGTTAATTTTACGACATTTTTAACATCTGAGACCTATTTGGTAACCATTTCGTTTTCAGTTTTCAATTTATATTTACAAAAAAATTTAAAACTGTCATAAAACTTGTTTGATAATTTTTTTTGTTTATAAATGGTTGTCTCAATTTATAAATTTGAGAAAAAAAAAATATAAATTCAAAAAATGAGTTTACGTTATTTTTAAACATAAATTTTAAAATTTGGCTAACAATTTTTTTTTCAACTAATACTAACCGATAGGACAATTGGTAATGCTACTTTAAACTTTGCAGAGGATATTGTAATTTCTAAAATATGAGGAGTGTCAATGTAATTTACCTAGTGAGGGCAAAATTAGTATTTAAAAAAATTAAATTGCTGGCATCAGTGAAATCTGTTAGTTGACTTAGCAGTCAACTAACTGAGGGAGCTATCTGTAATGAAACTTTAAATTTCAGAAAGAGAAATGTAATTTCTAAAATGTGAGGAAAAAACTATAATAAATATAAACCTCAGGGGATGTCAATGTAATTTACCCTTCATTTTTTTTACAAACCACAAAGCCTTCGTCTTGGGAGTGAGTTAGTTTTTTTTGTCTTTTTATTTATTTTAATAAGCCTATGTTTGGGAAGTTGGGTTTGAGAATTTTTTAGCTAAAATAGTTACAAAAAATAAAATACACTTTTTAACTTAATAAGATAAAATATCACATCTAACTTATAATCATTATATTTTTTCTCTCACAAAAAAGTCAAAAAAGATAAATAAAAAAAAAGTCAAAAACCTTTTTTCAAACCAAGCTTTTTAGCTCCAGGTTAAAATAGTCAAAAAAGTCAAAAAGACCAACCCACTTCCCAAATGAAACCTAAGTGTTTAGCATGTTTTCTTTTGAGCTTTTTTGATAAATCTCTTTTCTAAAAGTTTTATTTCATCCAACACATATTTTTTTTTATTATTCTATTAAAAATCTTATTTGAGGGAAGAAGACTAAAACACCCTAAATCTCTCCTCCCCATTAATGTTGATATTTAATGTTGATTGTCATTATATCTTCACTCCAAAATATGCATTAACTACACACTACTATTTAATGTTGATATATATTACACATAAAAAATTAAACATGGTTCTTTATTGATTATCATTATGTTTTGGTCATTCCCATGCATCCAAATGTTGACTGTACGTGATGACGTGAATGTTCACATTAGATGACGTGAATGTTCACATCAGATGACGTTATAATAAAAGTGATGTTAAGGTTCACATCAGCATTGCATCAAATTATACAACCACAAGCCTCAACTTTCATTTGAATATAAATATGACGTAAATGTTCACACTAAAACATATGAATGTGAATGTTCACATGAATTTTGGAATATAGATATTAACATCATGAACATTAACATTTGTATTCATATTCATATACTTTAGTGTGAACATTCACATATTCTGATATTAACATTATGAACATTAACATTTGTATTCGCATTTATATGTTTTAGTGTGAACATTCACTTCATCTGATGTGAACATTTACATTTACTTCATCTTTTTTTTTTTTTCTGCGCAAACATTCACGTCTTCTGATGTGGACATTCACGTCATCACTTACAGTCAACATTTGGATGCATAGAAACTATCAAAACATAATGACAATCAATAAATAACTATTTTAATTTTTTGTGTAATGTATATCAACATTAAATAGTAATGTGTAGTTAATGCATATCAACATTAAATATAAGGATATAAGAGTCTAAGAAAATAATGTATTTTAAGAAAAAAAAGACCTTATGAAATAAATATATAAATACATGCGACTAAGTGGACTATAAATTTCCTTCATTGACTTATTGGAGTAGAACACTACTAAATAGGATTTATCAATAAAAACTACATTAAAAAAGTGTATTTATATATATATACACTTATTTAGGTCACATTAATCAACATCTCATCTCTACTTTTCTACCCTTTTTTTTTTATATATATAAAAAGTCAAAAAGTGTAATTATTTAGAACATCTCAAATCACCCATAAATTTGGATTAAAAAATATGTCACATTTAAATTATAATTATTTTTTTCCCTAAAAAAATTCAATAAAACTAAAAAATCCATCACAAATTATTAATTTTTTAATCTATTTTATATTTTTATGACTAAAATAACCTCAACTTCACATGCCAAACATAGCCAAAAAATACTTACAAAACTAGGTTGGAAACTCTAAACTAGTTTCCTTTTCAGAAAGTGATAGGTTATTTCTGGAATATCACGTGTATGTACCCTTAACCAATTATAATTTATTTTATTCTTTTATATTTCTCAGTTACTCAACATAGTATTTTATCTATTTATATTTTTTATCAATCATAATATTATAAAATATCACGTATTTATATTTCGAGATTCCGACGACGTGCTTACCAGGAAAGAAAGAAAAGAAAAAAAAAATAGAGACACAAACAAATACAGGTGTTTTACAGCCGTTAATATTATATATATATATATATGTTTTGGAGGAGGATTCCTTTGGATTAGAGAGTTGTTTGGGGTCATGGGACTTATAACGGATTTTGTTTTAATGTTTTGAATTGTTTATTTTATTTGATATTTTATATATTTTATTTACATAAAAAATTATGTCAATTCAATAATTATAACTTATTTAATTTGTAATGTTTTTAACTAAAAAAATTTGTGTTTTAAAAAATAAATCATACATTTTTTTTTATTAAAAACGTGATAAATTGAATAAGTAATAATTATCGAATCAACTTAATTTTTTGTGTTAATGAATTATACAAAACGCCTGACAAAATAAACAATCCGAATTATTGAAACGGGGCCTGTAGTGGGCTTCACAAACCCAAACAACGACCTCAAATTCAAAATCTGGACTTGAAATAATCCTCCTATATTTTTTGTGTTTTCAATCTAGAAAAATCTAAAAGCTATAAAAAAATACTTCAAAAAATATATTTGTTAGAAGACTTTTTTTTCAATACCAAAAAAAAGAGGATCTTTTAATTTAGTAGGATTTAAAAATGAAATAAAAAAATTAAAAGTTTAGAAGAAAAAAAAAATCAACGGAAGGTTCTAATGTGCATAGAAAATTTTAATATTAATATACGTGTAAAGAATGTAATGAAATTAAAAAAAAAAAGTTCATATTAATATTCATCAAACCCCTAGGCGGTAGCACAGTTGGTTTGGAGAGAGAGCCTCGTGGTGCTACTTTGCAGCAAATTAGCATGGATTCGACTCTTCTTTGCTGCATGAGTCTTGACTTAAAGGTTTGTGTTGAGGGGTCGATGCAAACTCTCAGCTTATAGTCTCTTATCCGAAACGGAAAACAAAGACATGCAAACTCCCATGTTATAGGCCAAATTTGACATCTGGCCTAGTTTGGGAAGACTAAATAAGTGCACTTTTTGACTTTTTATGAAATATGGGTTGGGTTTGGGTTGGGTTTGAAGTGATGTGTTAGAGAGGTGATGTGATTTAAATAAGATGATGTGACTTAAATAGGATAGTGACTTTTTAACTTTTTGACTTTTTTCAATCATGCCAAACTTGGCATAATAATACAAAAAGTCAAAAAGTCACAATCCTATTTAAGTCACATCATCTTATTTAAATCACATCATCTCTCTAACACATCACATCAAACCCAACCCATATAAGCCAATAATATATTTTTTTAGAACATCCCAAACCAATCTATAATCTCTAATCTGAAACGAATAATAGAACACCTTCATGATCTCGCTTTAGACCTACAAGAAGGATGTGAAAAATTTTCTGTAACAAAAAAAGAAAAATAAAAATAAAACATATAATAAAAAATGAAAAATGGAGTTTAAATTTTAACATTTCGATATTGTTTAATACTTATCAACGACCATCAGCTGATTGTTAATAGAAGCCAATATATATATATATATATATATATACATGAGATCGTAGTTAGAGAGAGAGCTTGTGCGGTTTGTGATGATTTGGTCAATTAATTTATAAGTTTATTAATAAATAAATTTGATAATCATGATTGTGTATTTTTTATAATAATTGTTGAATTGTTTTTATTGTATTTGGAAATTTTTATTTTTATTTTTGGTTTAGTATGGTTTACTAATTACTTTTAAAAATGTTTATTTATTTTTAAAAAATTACATTTAATAATTGCTAAAAAAATATTTTGTATTATGCAAAAAAGTTTACAAGTTTGTTCAAAAGATTTATTATATTATCAACATAATAAATTACATCTTGTTTTATTTTATTTAGGTTTATTTTGACAATTGCTTAAAATAATTAAAAAGCAAAATATATATATATATATATATATATTAAAAAAAATTAACTAAAAAAAAAAACAATTCTTCTATTCCTTCTCTACATAATTTTTTATAAAAAATTAAAATAGTTCCCAAAACAGCCATAAAAAAGTCCCTAAAAAATTGTTACCGAACTAATAAATGCTATTAGTTAAAAAAAAAACTAATAAATACTAGCTTTTTTTATTTATTTTTATTTAAGAACAGCCAAACAGATCCGGAAGCGCAGTCAATTGAAACGTACTTCGTACGGTGTTTATGATGGAAATCTATGGACTGAGAGTACCGTGTATCGCGATGATAAATTGGGATAAAATATTGATGGTCTTCACTATTGACAATGTCCATACTATACTTGTCCAGTTATTTTTTCTGCTAAAGATTAATACTTGGTATGAATTAGCTCAAATATTCAAAACAATATTGTTTTAGATTTTTTTTTCTTTTCTTTTCTTTCCCTTTCCTCTCTGAAACAGAGAAGAAAAAGAGAAGATGCGAGAAAGAGAGAGGAGAAAATATGGAGAGAAGAGGAGAAGAGAAGGAGGGAACGGCGATGGCGGTAATGGCAGCGTCGGTTGGCCGGTTGGTGGCTCTCTCTCTCTCTGCTAGTGGGTGGCCTTCTCTCTCTCATATATATAGATGTGTATGTACAGATCTGTGTATATACACAAATTTGGTGTTGATGATGCTGTGTGTATATAGATTTGGTGGCTCTCTCTCATATATATATATATATATATAGGTATGTGTGTACACACAGATCTGGTGCTGATGATGATGTATTAATGAGATGAGAATGAAATAATATGAAAAAGATGATATGATGTTGATGATGATGCTTTCTCGATTTTTTTATTTTTATTTTTTATGATCTGTGTATAAAATTTGATGATTTGTGTATACATTATTATTATTATTATTATTATTGTTGTTGTGATTAATGGTTGTTGATGTCGATGATGTGTTGTTGTTGATGTTGATGCTCTCTCACTTTCTTTGAAAAAAAAAAAAATTTCAAAACGACGTCATTTTGGATTCGAGCCATTTCGGGCCAAACGTCTTTCGAGCTAAGTAGCAGCTCTCTAAAATTGAAAATGACTCCCTTCATCCTCATATTTCCTATATTTTTTTATATTTTATTTTTTGAAATTCAATCTAAATCTATGATGAGAATTTAAACTGGTCATTTTATAAATTTTATATTAAAAATTATCTATGCAAAAATTTAGCTTTATATGATAACGATAAATACATGAACAAATCACTTTTTTGTTTTATAGAATAAATGCTTAAATTTTAACTCACAATTATAGTTCATTTTTAAAAATAAGATACAATTTATTTATGTATCTAGTGATATTTAATGAATGATTTTATGTATGGACAATTCCTCAATATATTGTTCATTGGCAAGAAAATATTTTCTTTGTGCGTTGTAAAAAAAAATATTGGTTCACGTAGGAATAAACGTATTGGTTGACGTAAAAATATATGTTCAAGCTTGCTGTCAAAAAACTTCAATTGGTACACGCAAGAAATAGGCCAATTCAGCAGTTTTTTGTTCAATTTTTTATGGAGTAAAATTCTCATCAGTACGAGTCAAGGGGATGGCCCCTAGTCTCGGATTTCCATATAACAATTTTGAAATAAGAAATAAGAGTTTGAAAAAAATTAATTGATTGATATTATTTGCATCATTAGAGGAGTTGTTTAAAGAAAGTTACTCCCCCAAATGTTGAACCCAAACATCTTATATGGAAGGAGGATAAAGCTCCATTGGACAATCACCCCGGTGGTCACATGTATATGGTCTAAGTTAACAATATCTCAATAATAATTAATACAAATGTATCAATAATATATAATGTGATATGTATTGATTTATTTATGATAATGCCTCTCCTACACTCTTATCTTCTATACTTTTCTATATTTCATTTTTTAGGCTCAAGTATAAATTCATATTGATAATTTAGAACCATTCATCTCGTAATCTTAACAATTTAAAGGAGTTATGAAAAAAATTAGAACTCGTGGTGTCTTTATCACATCATTGAGGGAGAATTTAGGAGAGAATTAGGGGATGTAATGTAGCATTGCTATTTTATTTTATCATGTATGTTTAAAAAAAAAAAAAGTAAATGATCTATTTTTAAAAATATATTTGTCATATATATTTTTTAAAAAATAATTGTGATAAAATAAAAAGATTATAATTATTAAGTGAAACTAATTTTTTTAATTAATTATGGTGATTTTTGCTACGTGAGTTGAATGTCAAATGAGCAGTATTAGAAATACAATTTTTTTTTTTTTTTTTTGGATGTACCGAAAAAGAAATACAATTTTTTTTTTACCAAACCCTCGTGTTAGACCTATTGGTAGTAGATTTGGAATGTCTACCAACAAATTTTTTATGCCAAATTGATGTGAAAAAAACTATGGGCAATAATGCATTAATTATGGTGATTATTGGAAAATTTTTATTTTCACACACTAATTTACCTTAGTTTATACACTTAATGAAATTTTATTTCAATGATAATTATACCCTAAGTAAAATGACCATAATGGATATCAAAATCATAGCCAACCCATCTCATCTCTTCTTTCCTCTCTCTATTTCTACCACTAACAACAAATTCTCCACTTCTCTTATGCTTTGCTCTCATTCTTCTCCTCTGTTACCAACGTCCTTCATCTCCTTCATTTCTGACACCTCTTTCTCTCTCTCTCTCGACATCTTTTTGTGGTGAGTTTATCCCTCTCCGACAGCATCCTCCTACTTTATCTCTCTAAAAACTATTAATTAACATGAGAGGTTTTGCTTCAAAGCTTCCAAAGCTGCGCAAAAAAATATCTCATTGAAAGATATCAATTTAAATTATGAACCAAATTACAAACAAATTTACATGATTTCAAGACAAACCCACATCAAATCTGTTGGACAATCTTCACTGTATTTAATTAAATTAAATTCTGTTGTGTACTAAACAACAACCAGAATATAAAGAAATAAAGAAAATGAGAGAATTTGTTTGATTACAAAAATCAAACTCGATATAATAAATAAATAAATAAAACCACAGATTTTATTTTGTTACAAAAACAAAAATAAAATCTAATTAAATAAACAAATAAAACCAGAATAAAATTAAACAACTTACTTGGTTAATTTATTTGAATAACTTTTCTGATCAAGTCCAGTGTTTAACACTGTGTCCTTAAGACAGATTCGTCCTCTCCACGGTGCTTTCAGAATTTGGACGTCTATCTCCCAAGATAAAATGATCTTACCACAAACAATAGCAGTACTACAAATTGTTTGCCTTACGAACACACTAAGTGTTTATACTCTTTCTTTCAGAAATAAAATGTAGCAAGATGAAGAATATAATTAGCAGAGGTGAAATACGAAATTTCTGAATGCATAACATCAAATGAGGGTGGTCCTATTTATAGATGTGAAGGTGGCTCTTGGTTTTGAATTGAACAGGTATGATACCTGTTGGTTTTGAACTTAAACAGATTTGAATCTGTTTATAATTCAAACAGATAGCAAAAAACGGGAAGGGCCCTGTTTGGGTGTGCGTTAATACCAAACTAGTTTATTTTGGGAAGGGCCCTGTTTGGATGTACAGAAAAAATCGGACCAGATTATTTCCGGTTAATTTGAATTCTGAATTTTATTTTACCAAAAAATTAAAAATCAATTCAAATGTTTTTGGCCCAAAAAGATTAGTATTGGGCCGAACAAACCCAACCCAACCACACACCACGCACCCGCGCCCAAGCCCAAGCCCAAGCCCAAGCCCAAGCCCAGGCTCAGCCCAGCCTGCCCGGACGGACGGGGGCGCGCGCGCGCGTGTGGTGATTTTTGGGTCCAATGGGTCTAGCCCATTTTGTCCATAACCTCTCCCTCTAAAACACTTGGGTACCCCTTGGGGCACACCCCAAGTATCTAACCCAAGCCTTATAAACCCTTTCAAAACTTCCCACCAAATCAATGTGGGATAAGCCATTTTACAACCTTAAGGAATTTCCACCAAAACTCTATTTCCATGGAGCACACTTTGGCTTCAATTTTCCATTCACTCGGTAATAGTTTTGAGCAACCAAATATACCACGTGAATCACAACGCGGCATAGAACACGTTACCACTTTGACCCGAGTAAATCGACGCTCGGGGCCCACCTAAAAAATAGACCAAACTTGAGAAAAAATTCTGGTTTTACCCATAATTTTTCTACCATTTTCAACAATCCCCCATATGAATGGAATTTGATGACAACGAAAATGCAACAATATGCAGACTTTTACGAAAGAGTATAAGTCAAAAATATCTTGCATCAGGATAGGTAGTTTTCGGCCTTGAACCTTCCATAGTGATAACCTATCGGACTTACTGGCTAACCAATGGACGCGATGCCTTGAATTGTTCAGCCGTTTGTGTAAGCCAAGACAATAGATTTCACATAAAATATCTTCTGACATATCGTGGTTCTCACTGTTGTGTTCATTTTGGCCTTGAACGCACCTGGTTTTCATGAGTATTTCTAGAGAATGTAGCCTTTTTCATTCTCATAGAACCGGCCCAAGTTCAACACTCATATAGGTGATTCTTATTGTGAGTATCTCCTTATACTCGTCTTGATTTTATGCCTTTAATCAAGATATAAGTAATCATTAAAAGCAAAGCTTATCCTTATACCCCTGTAGACAACATATGCTGCAGATATCACTATTACCATAGGAATGGGTAGGAATTTTAATCCCTTGGTGATTTCTGACGAGCCATACATAACTTAGTTGTCCCTTTGAACTTAGTTCTTGGGATCTCCAGTCATATAAGTAGGGTTACCATTATGACGACTCTTATGTAATAGGCTTTAATCCCATCCCCTTTGATGAACTATACACTAGCTCTTTTGTCAAACCTTTTGTTAACGGATCCGCAATATTCTCTTTAGATTTTATATAATCTATTGAGATTATTCCGTTTGACAACAATTGCCTTACGGTATTATGTCGACGACGAATATGTCGTGACTTACCGTTATACATGTGATTCTGTGCCCTGCCTATTGTAGATTGACTATCACAATGAATGCAAATAGCTGGCACAGGTTTCGGCCACATTGGAATGTCTTCTAAGAAGTGACGAAACCATTCTGCTTCTTCACCTGCTTTGTCTAAAGCAATGAACTCCGATTCCATTGTGGATCGTGCTATGCAAGTTTGTTTCATGGACTTCCAAGAAACAGCAGCGCCTCCTAGAGTAAAGACATATCCACTAGTGGATTTTGAATCTTTAGTATCTGATATCCAATTGGCATCACAATAACCTTCGAGTACTGCTAGATATCGAGTAAAGTTCAAACCATGATCACGAGTAAATCTTAGATATCTAAGAACCCGAATGATCGATTTCCAATGGTCTTCTCCAGAGTTACTAGTGTACCTACTTAATTTACTGATAGCATAAGCTATATCAGGACAAGTACAATTCATTAAGTACATTAGGCTTCCAATGATTTGAGAGTATTTTAACTGAGACACTGCATCACCTTTATTTTTCAATAAATAAAAACTGATGTCTACAGGTGTTCTAGCTAAATTCAAATCATCATTGATAAATTTATCAAGAATTTTCTCAATATAATGAGATTGAGATAATGCATATCTGTCAGATGTTTTAGTAATCTTCATTCCTAATATAACATTTGCGACCCCCATATCTTTCATATCAAATCTTTTGTTAAGCATTTGCTTAGTTGATTTGATCATGTTTTGACTGTTTCCAATGATAAGCATGTCATCCACATAAAGACAAACTATGACATATTCTTGGTCAGTGTTTTTAACATAGACTCATTTGTCACATTCGTTTATCTTAAACCCATCAGTAAGCATTGCATGATCAAATTTTTCATGCCATTGCTTAGGTGCTTGTTTTAATCCATAAAGGGATTTTACAAGTCGACAAACTTTCTTTTCTTGCCCTGATACTACAAACCCTTCGGGTTGTTCCATATAGATCTCTTCATTTAGATCACCGTTTAAAAAAGCTGTCTCAACATCCATTTGATGTATTTCTAAATTAAACAACGCTGCTATAGCAATAAGCATGAGAATGGATGTTATTCTTGTCACAGGAGAATATGTGTCAAAATAATCCAGACCTTCCTTTTGTCTGTAACCTTTAACTACAAGTCTTGCTTTATACTTGTCAATTGAACCATCTGCTTTCATTTTTCTCTTGAATATCCATTTATATCCAAGAGGTTTAGAACCTGGTGGAAGATCCACCAATTCTCAAGTATGATTTTGCATAATGGATTCAATTTCATTATTAACAGCCTCTTTCCACAAAGGTGCTTCAGGACCTGTCATTGCTGCCTTAAAGCTTTGAGGTTTATTTTCTAACAAGTATGTTAGAAAATCTGGACCAAAGGATTTTGATGTTCTTACTCTCTTACTTCGTCTTGGTTCATCATCAGTTAAATCCTGTTGGTCGAGACCATTACTAGTCTCTTGTGTTTGATTGTCATTAGTCTCTTGACTTTGTGTACAATCATAAGTTCTTTTCTGTGAACTTAATTCCTGTCCTTTCTTGTAAGGAAAGACATGTTCAAAAAACACAGCATTCCTTGACTCTATAATAGTGTTCACATTTATATCAGGTATTTCTGATTTATAAGTCAGAAACCGATATGCACTACTATTTTGAGCATAACCAATAAACACACAGTCTACTGTTTTTGGTCCAATCTTAGTCTTTTTAGAAACAGAAACTTCAACTTTTGCCAAACACCCCCACACTTTTAAGTATTTGTAGGAAGGTGGTCGACCTTTCCACAATTCATAAGGAATGCTTTTGGTTTTCTTGTGGGGTATTCTATTAAGAACATAATTAGCAGACAAGATTGCTTCCCCCCACAAGTTCTGTGGTAAGCCTGAACTTAGTAACATGACATTCATCATTTCTTTTAGGGTTCTATTCTTCCTTTCAGCAATTCCATTTTGCTGTGCAGAATAAGGGACTGTAGTTTGGTGAATAATGCCATGTTGTGCACAAAATTCATTTAATGGTGCATCATATTCACCACCCCCTATCACTTCTAACCATTTTAATGGTTTTACCAAGTTGATTTTTAAATTCTGTTTTGTAGAGTTTAAACATTTCTAAGGCTTCATCTTTACTTTTAAGTAAATAAGCATAACAATATCTAGTGCAATCATCGATAAATGTTATGAAATACTTTTTGCCTCCTCTAGTTTGAAAAAATTTTAGATCACATACATCGGTATGAATTAATTATAGAGGTTCGGTTTTTCTTTCAACCGATTTAAATGGAGCCTTAGTTAGTTTCGCTTCTACACAAATTTCACATTTATGATTAGGATTAATTTCAAATTTTGGTATATAATCTAAACTAATTAATCTACGCAAAACATCAAAATTCACATGTCCTAATCTACCATGCCATAAATTTGACTGAAGAATATAAACAAAAGATGTGTTATTCTTATTCATAGCAATTTTTGGTACAACTGTCATTACATTCAACTTAAAGAGACCATCACTCATGTATCCCTTACCAACATACATACCACTCTTTGTTAATACAAATTTATCAGACTCAAAGACAAGCCTAAAACCATTTTTACTTAACAAAGAACCAGAAACTAAATTCTTCCGGATGTCAGGTACATACAGTACGTTGTTAAGGGTCAGTTCTTTCCCTGATGTCATCTTCAAGATCACTTTCCCTTGTCCAGCCACAGTAGAAGTAGAAGAATTTCCCATAAAAAGTTGTTCACCATTTGCAGCCTCATTGTAGGAAGTGAACATCTTCTTGTCCGCACATATGTGACGAGTTGCTCCAGTGTCAACACACCACTCTTTGGGATTTCCAACCAAGTTAGCCTCAAACACCACAGCAGAAAGGTTGATGTCATTCACTCCGTCAGAGATGTAATCCAATTCTGTTACATTGGCCTGATTGGTGGTCTTCTTACTTGTACTTCCATGATCCTTCTTAGGGCAGCGGCAGTCAGAAGCTCGATGTCCAGTTTTGCCACAGTTATAGCATTTTCCTTTGAACTTTTTGCTACTATCGCCTTGTTTAGGACCATCTCCAGTAAACTTTCTCTTTTTGTTATGTGGTTTACGAACTTGTTCAACCACATTAGCCTTTGACTCAATGGGATTTTTTCCATTCCTCTTTTCATCCTTTCGGTTATCTTCCTCAATTCTTAATCTTACAATCAATTCATTCATAGTCATCTCTTTGCGTTTATGTTTTAAATAATTTTTGAAATCTTTCCAAGCCGGTGGTAACTTTTCCACTAAAGCAGCGACTTGGAATGACTCGCTAAAAGGCATACCTTCTGAATGAATATCATGCAAAATTATTTAAAAACTTTGAACTTGAGATATTATCGTTTGGGAGTCTACCATAACAAAATCCAGAAATTTACCGATGACAAATTTCTTTGTGCCGGCATCCTCTGTCTTGTATTTCTTCTCCAAAGAATCCCACAATTCTTTTGCTGACTTCAAAGGACTGTATACATTATACAACATGTTGTCAAGGCCATTGAGGATGTAGTTTCTGCACAGGAAATCTGAAAGTTTCCAAGCATCTACAGCGGCAACAACTTGCCGATCACTTTCACCCTCTTTAAGTGTTGGAGCCTCTTCATGGAGAAACCGAACCAAATTAAGAGTTGTAAGATAGAACAGCATCTTCTGCTGCCATCTCTTAAACTCGGTACCGTTAAATTTTTCCGATTTTTCTCCATGATTGATTGGTACATGAACATGGTTCTGGATAGGGACCGATGTAGGTGTAACAATAGGAGTACCACTGCCAGTTGCAGTTTCAGTTGTAGTAGCCATAATCTCTGATTACAAAAATCAGGAAAAAATTAAAACACAAATTAGTTTTCTAGTTACTAAAATCAGAAAATAAATTATAACAACAAAATAATTTTATTTTCTTTGTTACTGAAACTAGAAAAATAAAATATCACAATAATTTTCTGTAATATCAAATAATATTCTGCAATTATTAATGACACCAGTATATTACTACTAGTTGTCAAAGAAAAGAGACAGTATATTACTACTATCTGTCAAATAGCATAAATCACTATTTGTTTTTCCAACCAGAATATTATTTTGAAAACACAGAAAATTAAATACAATGAAGATGCCAAAAAAGGAATCTGTATTAAGATTGTTGGACAATCTTCACTGTATTTAATTAAATTAAATTCTGTTGTGTACTAAACAACAACCAGAATATAAAGAAATAAAGAAAATGAGAGAATTTGTTTGATTACAAAAATCAAACTCGAAATAATAAATAAATAAATAAAACCACAGATTTTATTTTGTTACAAAAACAAAAATAAAATCTGATTAAATAAACAAATAAAACCAGAATAAAATTAAACAACTTACTTGGTTAATTTATTTGAATAACTTTTCTGATCAAGTCCAGTGTTTAACACTGTGTCCTTAAGACAGATTCGTCCTCTCCACGGTGCTTTCAGAATTTGGACGTCTATCTCCCAGGATAAAATGATCTTACCACAAACAATAGCAGCACTATAAATTGTTTGCCTTACGAACACACTAAGTGTTTACACTCTTTCTTTCAGAAATAAAAATGCAGCAAGATGAAGAATATAATTAGCAGAGGTGAAATACGAAATTTCTGAATGCATAACATCAAATGAGGGTGGTCTTATTTATAGATGTGAAGGTGGCTCTTGGTTTTGAATTGAACAGCTATGATGCCTGTTGGTTTTGAACTTAAACAGATTTGAATTTGTTTATAATTCAAACAGATAGCAAAAAACGGAAGGGCCCTGTTTGGGTGTGCGTTAATACCAAACTAGTTTATTTCGGGAAGGGCCCTGTTTGGATGTACAGAAAAAATCGGACCAGATTATTTTCGGTTAATTTGAATTCTGAATTTTATTTTACCAAAAAATTAAAAATCAATTCAAATGTTTTTGGCCCAAAAAGATTAGTATTGGGCCGAACAAGCCCAACCCAACCATACACCCGTGCCCAAGCCCAGCCCGCCCGGATGGGCGGCGGCGGTGCGCGTGTGGTGATTTTTGGGTCTAATGGGTCTAACTCATTTTGCCCATAACCTCTCCCTCTAAAACACTTGGGTACCCCTTGGGGCACACCCCAAGTATCTAACCCAAGCCTTATAAACCCTTTCAAAACTTCCCACCAAATCAATGTGGGACAAGCCATTTTACAACCTTAAGGAATTTCCACCAAAACTCCATTTCCATGGAGCACACTTTGGCTTCAATTTCCTATTCACTCGGTAATGGTTTTGAGCAACCAAATATACCACGTGAATCACAACGCGGCATAGAATGCGTTACCACTTTGACCCGAGTAAATCGACGCTCGGGGCCCACCTAAAAAATAGACCAAACTTGAGAAAAAATTCTGATTTTACCCAAAATTTTTCTACCATTTCCAACAATCCAATAGAGAAAAAGTGTAAGAAACACATTTCAAACAACATCCATGCGACAAAACAAACATTTCTCAACAATCCAAGTGAAAAAAAAAAGGTCCCAAGCAAAGAATACCAAAAAGACACAGATAAAGAAGTCCGAAGGGTGCCAGCGGTGGGGTGGTTGGAATCCGCTGAATCTTGTGGTTCTTCTCTCAGGAGGCTGTGTGGGTGTGTGTTTGGTTGGAAAGTGTGTATACAATTTGAGTTAAAGGTTATAATTGGAATATGCAGTGTTTATAATGAGACAAATAATATCTAATCAAATTCATAAGTGTGTATATTGAGAAATGATATATACTGAGGTAAGTAGGTGTGTAAAAATAAAATTTCCTTAATTATTGCTATGTGAACCAAATGTCAAATTGATGTGAGAAAGCAACTATGCCAATTATGCATATGGTTTGTGATCCTTGGGGAATATCCTACTTCCTAGGATGAGATGATACTTATATTTGAATTATGAATTTAGATAAAATTTTAAAATTAAAAAAATGTATTTCTTTCACATTTTATTTATTTTTTTATTTATTCAAATCTCTACTTAAATTTATAATCTAAATATGCTTTACTTAAATGAATATGTATCAAGCCTTGATGATAAGGTACTTAAATAAGAGAAATAGAGAGACGTAAAGAAAATTTATCTTTTATTCGAATATTTTGGTGCAATTAAAAATTAGAATATGATTCTATTTGGTACTCAATGTGAAACAAGACTTTCACACTAGCAGAAGTCCTATTTCCCTATGCTTAGGCGAATCTCACATCCATGAAGAAACATTATTTTAGAATAAACTGACTCACAAAATTTAAAATTATATCATATTTGTAGAGGATTCATAATCAAACCCAAAACTCGAATTACATTAACACAAGATACAAAATAAATTTGTTTTCATACGTTACATACTTTTAGTGTGGCTGAATAATACATAAATTCTAATTGTGTAAAATTTCAAGTTTCATATTTAGAAAGGCAAAAAATTAAAATATATAAAAAAATTATTCAATTTTCTGAAAATTGAGTTTTTTTTTTTCAAATTTTTTTATTTTTAGGGAGTATTTTTAAAATTTTTAGTATTTGTTTTTATTTTTTGGATGCACCTATATTTAAAAAGTAAAAGACTAGTAAAAAATAGTTTAAAAAATCGATAAATACACAGAAATATAAAAATGTACTAAATTTTTGTATTTGTTTATATATTTGATAATTAGTGAATTTTTTAAAGAATTTTCACAAATATTATACTTTTTAAATATATTTATGTAAGGTGTATTTAAATATTTTAAAAATTATTGAAAATATTAAAAAAATTTAGTAAAAATTAAAAAAATACGAAAAACAAAAAGAATAATGCTAAGGAACCAAATGTTTTACTAAAATTTTTATCAAATGTCTCACATGAGTGTTGTGAATTGCACATCTATATGAAATATCTAATAAAAATATTGATAACATATTTAGAGTTCTTACCATTTCTCAAACAAAAAATTTTAATTTTTTAAAAAGTAAATCTTGAAAATTAAAACCAAACATTATTTTTTCGGAAATGAGCCGTAGCTCGACAGGGGAGGCTCGAATTGGCTCGAAAGAGGGAGAGGAGAAAGAGAAGGGAAAGGAGGGAGAGGAAGAACGGAGGGAGGAGATCGTCGCGCAACACCACCGCTGTCGTCTCGCCGCCGATCGTCGCAGCTTCAGACCGTCGCCGCCGTTGTCGCAGCACCTTTGCTCCTCGCCGATCGTCGCACGTGGAAGCTCCGCCACCGCCTCGCCCTACCTCCTCCTCCAGCAGATTTTTATGGTCCCCTCCCCTCCTCCTCCTCCCTTCTTTTCTCCCTTCTTCTCCTTCTCTTCTTCTCCCTCCTTCTTCATCTCCTTCTTCGTTCTGCAACAAAGAGACGGAAAAAAGAAAAAAAAAAAAAAAAGAGCCGGATTTCGAGCCACGGGTTTCGAGCTACATAGCACTACCGTTATTTTTTTTAGGGCCAAACTTGTAAAGACTGGATTAAGCAATGTATCAGGCCGGGGCCCAACTTTAAATGACACATAGTTTGGGTTTGGAAAATTACTATTTTACTATGTTATTTTAATTTTTAGTTATTTTAATAGATTAAATATTTTGTATTTAAAAAGATAATTAAATTTTTATATAGTTAAATATTTTGTATTTAAAAAGATAATTAAATTTTTATATAGTTAAATATGATATTTATAAAAATAAAAATAAAATAATTATAAATTTAACGTGACACTTTTTTTTTTTTTTAAATTTTAACCAAAAAAAATCTCCAAAAAAAACCGTTGCAAAACACCTCCGTAATATCTTATCCAACCCGACCCGACACACGCCCCCACCCCCTTCTTCTTTGGGAAAAAACCATTATTTCGATTCGCAGAGCGAAAACCAAGGAGAAGAAGAAGGAAGAGATATGGAGTTGTCATCAGTGTTTGCGAGTCGATTTCATCCCATTTTCCTCACCCAATCCTCACCACCCATTCCAACCTCTTCTTTCTCTCCCTCTTCACCATTGCTTCCCACTTCCAGACCCAACAACCTCAACTCTCCATCATCAACCTCTTCCACTATTTCTTCTACTATTACTAGACCCAACAATGCTTCCCATACTACCCAAAACCCTCTTTCAATTTCACACACCGCAAGACAATCTGCCATTCTCGATATTCAACAATCGTCCGATTTGGACTCTGCTCTTGCCAGGTTATTTATTTATTTATTTTATATGCGTATATGTGTGTTGTCTTTCTTGTGTTTGATATGTGAAATTGTTTTTTTGTGTACGGGTTTGAGGGGATGTGTTGGTGGGTCGTGGATTTTAAGCTGAAATCTCAACTGGGTTTCTTAGTTTGTTGAAAAAAATCGACTTTTGCTTTGAATTTTAATTTTGGGTTTTGTGTGTTTGATATTTGAATTTGTACCCTTCGTTACTTAATTTGTAGTGAAGACGGTTTTGAGGGGATTACTTACTTGACCATGAATTTTAAGCTTCAATCTCAACTGGGTTTCCTAATTAGTAGAAGCAAATCGTTTTTTTATTTGAATGTAAATTGCATAGCTATGTGTTTGATACTTGAATTTGTAGCCTTCTTGCATTTTTTGAAGCGGTTTGTTAAATTTGCTAAATGGTACTTAATTTTAAGTGAAATCTGACCTCGGTTTGAAGTTATGTGTTTGAACTTGTGATGGAGGTTGTACATTTTTCATACGTGAAGTTGTCTCTTCTTCCTTCTCGCACACCGAAAGATGGGTGGGGATTTGTTGTTTGGTAGGTAACAAGCAGAGGTGATTTCACATATCTTTGGTTTTAACATGCCTTCTGGTTGTTTTTCTAATGTATTCTAGAAAAAGGGTGGACATATAAGAGTCAAAATCTTTTAAGATTATTAAAACTGAAATTCAATGTATGTGATGTAACTTTCTTAAAACTATGTGTTCAAATGAGAGAGGGGTTAAAGCATGATGAAGATTAGGTACTCAGCAGTGGTTGGTTTCTTTGTCTTGAATTAACCATGGGGGGAGAATATTGAAGGGCTGGGCACATATATTAGGACATCATGGATGAAGTGGAGAAGTACTGCTGGGCATTTTGTGATAAAAAAAATTCGTGTTGAGTTAAACTGAAAATTATAGATGACAGCTACAATGCTGTCCTTGCTCTTCGGTACAAAATGTCATGAATTAAGAAAGAATATCTTTTGTTGCCTGAAGAGTTTTCTATATATACATATTGACACGTATAATATACTAAGGCCTCCTTTGGGAATAGGCTATTTTAGTAATTTTTTGGCTTTTTGGCTAAAATATGAAGTAAAAAAAATTAGTATTTTTTAGATGACTTTTTAGTTTTTTACGAAAAGATGTGCAAAAAGTAGAGAGAAAAGAGAATCTTTGACTTTTTGGTATAAGTTGGTGGCTTTTTAGTTTTTTTAATAACTTTTTGACTTTTAGGCTAAAACAAACACTTGCCAAACGAGGCCTAAGTGTAGTTAAGAAGATGTTGATTTGTTGGGATAGGTGAGTGACAAGATAGAAAAAGGTAGATTAAGAAGTGAAGGCATATAAGCATAACTACAATTGAGGATAAGCAGGGATTTTGGTTCAAGTTGATGTATGATAAAGACAGCAAGGACACTGGCGAGGAACATTAGGGCCTATGGTTTTGAACTGCATTCTAGATAGAGTTAAAATATTAACTATCCTCGTAACCATCCTGAAGTAAATGTAAAAGGTTTTTGAAGTGAGTTGAGTTTAGTTGTGTTTGGTGTACTCAACTTTTTCTTCTTACGCATCAGCTTCTTTCATCTTTAATGGAAGATATATGATATCAAGTTTTTATAATTTTTATAATCTTTCTTTATATATATGTTTGTGTGTACATAGCTTGTATAGCTTTCTTAGTCAATTCACTAAGACTTTCGTCTTCTTGACATTCTTACATTCTTGACATGCTTTAGTTGGAACTACCATCAAATTAGATGTAAATTCAAACAAACCGTGCACCAACATTTCTTATTTTATTTCAATTTCATGCTATAATTCAGTACACTTCATGTCTAGAATAAGGAAATGGCAATGACAAAATGAATAACCAATACCAAAGCATCCCAAAAATAATTTATCCAATTATTCAGTCTTCATTGTGTTTGGTACAACAACGGAAACATAGATCCTCAAATATGTTAGAGAGAGCTCTCAGTTTGAGCATTTTGGGAGGAGCACGATCAATAAAGTTTCCCATCACATTATGCAATTCCAATAAATGAATTGGATGCCTTTCTTTCCCTTATGCACACATACAACGAATTATGTTTTGAATAAACATGGTGGTTTGCACTTTCAATGACATCATGAAATGCTCAATCATGTTGCACATCCATTGTATGGTCATGATAAATACTTGCCTTATGCACGAGCATAGGTAATTCCACATATTAGTACTGCATTTTGAATAAACATTTTGGTTTGCGCTTTCACCATGATATGCTCAATCATGTAGCACATCCATTTTATGATCATGACAAATATATGCCTTATGCAAGAGCATAGATAATTTTTATTTTTTTAATTCATTGTCTATTGAAGCAAACATATCTTTGTTTCAGCCTCTTGCCACAAATAGAAATTCTGTTTCAGAATATAGATGAAGGGGTCTTGTTTTTACTTGATTTCTCCAGTTCTGAACTGTCTTCTACTGCTATATCTGGAAAGAAAGGATTTTTTTTTGGTTCCATATAGAAGTAGTACTTTTTGAAATTTTCTCAAAACAGGTGATGGTATTTGCTGTTTATAGGTCAGGCGGGATGTTGAGGGTGCAGGACTTGAATATCATTTTGCGCCAGTTTGGGAAGCTAAATAGATGGAAGGAGCTTTCTCAGGTTCTGCAAGTTGAAGACATCTCTTTTCCCTGTGCCACTACTTACATTTCTTTGATTATCTAATCAAAATACTACGACTGTTTTGACCTCTCTGTTTTATTTGCTGAGCTGGGTATACATTCAAATTAAAACAATGTAGATATATATATATATTTCCTTTTTTGGGTCTCAGTGACTTTGCATTTGTTTCTTTTGTATGTAACCAAACCAAACCAAAGCTTTATGATTTCCTTTCCTTTCCCCATCCTTTTGGACCTACTCATTTGTGAAACTCCCGTTCCTATTTTTAGTGACGATAAATTCATCACTAAGGTACTTTATCTTGGTATTATTGCAGCTCTTTGATTGGATGAGAAAAAATGGGAAGATCAGCAGTTCGTCTTATAGCAGTTATATAAAGTTCATGGGGAAGGGCCTTAATCCTGTAAAGGTGCTACAAATATACAATAACATAGAAGATGAGCCAACAAGGAATAATGTCTCCGTCTGTAATTCTGTTCTTAGCTGCCTGATTCGGAATGGCAAATTTGAGAGCAGCATCAGATTGTTTCATCAGATGAAGCAAGATGGTCTCAGACCAGATGTTGTTACATACACTACAGTATGTCTCTTTGATCATAATATTGTTTATTTCCCTTGCACAGTTGCACTTAATAGTTGTCATTCGGTAATGTAAAATTGAGTTGCAGCCAAACTTAGCTAAATGATGAAACAAGAATATGCTCATTTTTTATTTATCAAAAAAAAAAAAAAAAAAAAAAAAGAAAAGAAAAGAAAAGAAAAAGAATATATGCTCATTTAAATGTTCAAAAAGAAAATTAAGTTCATTACAAATATTATTGGAAACAAAATGGAACAAGCACATTATTTTGTGGTCTGTTTGGGAACAGCCAACAAAAGCCATATTTTTATCCATTTATTTTTTTGCCTTTAGTGATTTTTTTAATATTTGTGTCAATTTTATTTTACATTTTTTTAACTTTTCAAGTCTGTTTAGTCTAGAAGTATTTAAAAAGAATTTTTTTTATTATTATTAAAAAAAGCCTTGAGTGAGCTTTTTTCAATTATTTATTTATTTTTATCTTTTTACATCCATCCTATGAAGCACGGACACGGGACACGGACACGGGGATACGCAAATTTTAAAAAAATCAGGGACACGACACGTTGGGGACATGTTTAATATATATAATTTTATTTATTTATTATATGTCTAAAATAAAAAATATATATATTAATTTTTATACAATTACAATAATAATAAAATTAATAAACATATTTTAAAAAAAAAATTAATAAAAAATGAGTGTTTTTAAATAAAAATAATTTATTTTATGAATTTTAAGTTTAACAAAAATAAGGATAAAAAAAAGAAAAAAGAAAAAAGAAAAAAAAAAGAGTGAAGGAAATAAAAGAGGGGAGAGAGAGAGAGAAACGGGTGAAATAAAAAAAGAGAGGAAAGTGAATCAGCAAAAGGGAGCAGTGAAATGAGAGAGAGAGAGAGTAGGTGAAGTCGAAGAAGAGGGAGGAGGAGAAGATGGAGACAGAAGATGGAGAGGACGAGGCGAAGACGAAGAGAGCAGACAAATACCTCAGCTTCTTCATGATCTGAACAGGTTAGACTCCTCTCTTCTCCTCCCTCTATCTCTTTCTCTGTCTCTGTCTATCTCCTCTCATCTCCTCCCTCAATCTTTGTCTTCTCTCCTCCCTTGATCTCTTTCTCTGTCTCCTCTTCTCCCTCGATCTGTTTCTCTCTTTTAGTTAGGGCTTCGATCCACCTCAGGCGTGTCTGGAAAGTGTCACAGCGTGTCCATGGCGTCTCTGACTGCAAAAATTCAAAAAAAAAAAGAGGACACGTTAGAGAGAGTGTCGGACACGTGTGCACCGCGTGTCCGACGTGTGTCCGTGTCCGACACTCGTACGCAGGCCCTAGGGATGTGTCGGTGCTTCATAGCGTCCATCTAGTGTAGTAGAACCTAAAAGTGAGAAGTCAATTGTTTTAGCCTTTTTTTTGTTTTGTTTTGTTGTTGTTGTTGTCTTGAGTGGACTTTTTTCAAAAAAATTTAAAATTTTTTTATTTTACTTTTTAGGTCTACCTAGTCTAGTAAAACCTAGAAGTGTAAAACTTTTTGGGGAAAAAAAAAAGTTCACTAAAGATGAAAAATCTAAAAAAAAAGCTGTTAAAAATGCAATTGCAAAATTGCTTTTTTGGAGGAATCTGAGGAGGAAGTTTTGTGGGATAGGATGAGGCATTTCGCATTAGTCTGGGCTTGTGTGTCTCCTCCTTTAAGGACATTCCCCTTTTTCTGATATCTAGGGATTGGGCTGTTGTTTGCCACTATTAGTGGTGGGATTGTTTTATGTTTTAGTTGTCATTTTTTCGGATTCTAGATGTGATTTCTTCACTTTGTATGAGGACTTCTTGTCCAACTGTTTTTACTTTTTTTTTTCCCCAATAAAATTGTTTTGTTGCTGTTAAAGAAACAAAAAGAAAAGAAAAGCAATTGTAAAATTAGTAAACTTTCATCAATATTGTCTTCAGTTGTCCTTTAGCTGCTTGCAGGCTGCACCAAAGTAAAAAATGGCTACTCCAAGGTGATAGAGTTGCTTCAGGAGCTGAAGTCTAATAGACTGCACATGGACAGCGTAATCTATGGGACACTTATAGCTGTTTGTGCTTCCAATAGTCAATGTGAAGAAGCTGAGAATTTCTTTAACCAGATGAAGGATGAAGGTTATTCTCCTAATATTTACCATTACAGTTCATTGCTCAATGCTTACTCAGTTGACGGAAATTATAAGAAGGCTGACATGTTGGTTCAAGATATGAAATCCGCGGGGTTAGTACCGAATAAGGTTTGTTTTCATGTTATCTTGCATTGTAGGGTTATGTGTTCGAACATTGTGTATTCACTTTAGTTTCTTGTATGCTTGTGGTTTAAGTGTAGGTGTTGATCATGACATTAGTATGCTATCAGCTGCACATGGGCCTGTTTTGGGAAATACTAAGCAATTTAAAAGAAAAAGAAACTAGAAAAACCAGGGTAAATTGGCGAATTCCGATTGGGAGCAATTATTAACAGACATTTTTCTAAAAAGCAGAGATATTTTTAAAATGGAGACATGACCATGTTGGATTTGAATCTTGTGTCCAACACATATAATGTGCTCATGATTTAAAATTGAACTCATGACACTTACTGAGACACTTGCTTACGTAGGAGCAGCACATCTTCCCATTGGAATATGTTTTTACATTTATAGATAGAATTACAAAAAAATAAGTATAATCACATTGGAATAAGACTTTCTTAACTTTTTTCTTTCTCTCCCCCATACCACCCACAAAAAGAAAAAAAGAAAAAGTATACAAAATCCAGGATTGCTTGGTTTTTATTTGCTGCTGCTGCTTGCACTCTCTCTTTTCTCAGTCTTTGTCCCTTTTGAACTTTTATCTTACTATTTGGTATATTGCTCTCTTTAGCTGTCAAGCTTTCACTTACAATATATCCCCCACTATGTTATTTCTGCAGGTTATGTTGACAACATTGTTAAAGGTGTATGTCAGAGGAGGTTTGTTCAAAAAATCAAGAGAATTGTTAACTGAATTGGAAGCTTTGGGTTATGCTGAAGATGAGGTGTGCCTGATTCCTTGTCTGGAACATTACATTCAAAATCTGTTTCAACCATGCCAGGAAAATTCTTAGAAGGCTTCATAACAAACCAAGGATTTGAACCATAAAAATATTATTCAATAAGATTGTGGGAATTTACATAGACTGCTGTCATATTAATTCCACAATTTTTTCTGAGGTTCATCACATCCCATCTTATAATGATTGACAAGATATGACAGTGAAGTTCAGTGTATTTGGGTTTTTTATGGAATCTTTGGCTGTGTTTAGTGAAACTCTCAAATCATAATTCCACCCCTCCATTTGCACCCTCCGTTTGGATAGAGTTTAGAAAATGTGATTCCACCACACATTTCAAAACATATTTCTCTTTCACGTTTGGCATATCTCTCTCTTTCGTCTTCTCCATTCTGAAAAGTAGGGGAATTTTTGAATTTTGTGTCTATCCGGTCATCCTCCCGGACGTCCGGCCGGTTGACCGGAACAGTGTAATTTTTTTTTTTGCCAATCGCCACCTGTTATTTGGAAATAAATAAATATATTTGTTTTTTGATATTTTTTATATATAGAATTTTTTTTTTTACACCAAAATGACAACTTATTTTTTTGAATTGAATGTTAAAAAGAGTTTGGTTATGAGTTTTGAATAGAATTTGCAATAGAGTTTTGAGTTGTGCGTTTGGTTATGAGTTATGACTTTTTGAATTAAGTTTTGAAAACTCTTTTCAAAACTCATAACCAAACAAATTTTCTCAATTCATATGTCGCATCAAAAATTCAAAACTCAATTAAAAAATCTTTTCAAAACTTATAATCAAACAAATTTTCTCTTTTCAAATCATAATTTCAAAACTCACAAACTCAAAATACAACTCTATTATCAAACCATAATTTTAAAACTCTACCAAACGCAACCTTTGTTTTTCTGATTGGGGAACAGGACAATTATTTGTTCTACACGATATGAGGCTTAGATTTGTTGTTGGAATCTGGTATGTGATACCTTTGGCTTCTCCACTAAGAACTGTTCGGGAATTAAGCATATGAAAAGCATCAACGACAAACTGATTTTAAGGGATTTGAAAAGCATCAATGTGACATGATTTCTGAATTAAATTTGCGAAATGTTTATAGAATGTTGAAGTAGAAGTCAAGTATTGGTCCTAATAATAATAATTTCACAATGTAGATTACTTGTTGGTTCCTTTCATGATTGATGCCAGTCAAAATTGTTTTAGTTTTATGTGTTCTTTCATGCTGACATAGGTTTAGGCATGGTTGATCAGCAACAATTTTTTCAATTGTTTGTTCTAAATTGTTCTATAAGGTCCAGCTTTACTTCTGTAGCTCATCAGATGTAGATAATTTGCAGATGCCATACTGTTTATTGATGGATGGCCTTGCAAAGGTTGGACAGATACATGAAGCAAAATCAGTTTTCGAGGAAATGATGAAAAAAAATGTGAAATCTGGTATGTTTTCTGATAAGAGTGAGATTTTTGCATGAAGAAATTTAATGTATAAAGAGAAATAGAGAATTGTATTATTGATTGATATATATTTGTTGTTCTAATTACAATGATTCATGATTCCTATATATAGAAGAGGGTGAGTGTGTAGTAGGTAAGAAGTAGGTGAAGTGGAGGTGGTAGTGGTGTAGTGGGTTAGGTTTAGTGGAGTAGGTGAGGTGGTAGTGGTGTAGTGGGTTAGGTTTAGTGGAGTAGGTTTAAGTGGGTGAAGTAGGTGATAAATTTTAACAGCCCCCCGCAAACTCAAGGGGGATAGGAACTAGCCAACTTGAGTTTGGAGAGAGTAACAAAACAAGAAAATACATAAAAATAAAAGAGGATAGGTGACACTCTATGGTCGTGTCAGACCATTGGTGAAGACACTGGATGGTGGTGTCATAACGTTGTAGAGGACACTGTATGGTGGTGTCATAATGGTGTAGAGGACACTGGATGGCGGTGTCAGACCGCTGTAGAAGACAGTTTATGGGGTCATGTCGGACCGTTGTAGCAGACAATGTTGTGACAGTTGTTGTGACAGTTTACGGAGTCTTGCTGGACCCTTGTAGAAACTAACCGGAATCAATGTCGGGACAGTTTACAGAGTCTTGTCGGACCCATAAAGGAGCTAACCGGAATCAATGTCGGGACAGTTTATAGAGTCTTGTCGGACCCATGTAGAAGACAGTTTATGGGGTCATGTCGGACCGATGTAGAAGACACTGTATGAGTGTGTATATAGGCTGCCCAAAAGATATACATGTAGATATATATATCGAACCCTCAAAAGTCGCGCCCTCAAAAGGCGCGCCCACTTCATCAAAAGGCGTGCCCGACAGAAAGCGTCGAGCCATCAAAAGGTGAGCCGGAGACGCGGCGAGGCACGTGACTACCTTGGCTTGCGCGCCCGTTTTGTCGTCTGTCGGCAAGTGGCGCGCGATGCGCGGATCGGCCCTGGCTATTTAAACCAAGGGTGAGGCGGAGGCTGTGCAAACCAGTCTGAAACCGCCGAACATTTGCATTCTGAAATACTCTGTGTTTTCTGAGAGAGAAACTCTGTAACCAACTGTTACACTCTGGATCCAACCCTTCTCTGAAAGTACCAGTCGGAAAGCGCTGTTTCGCTGAAACACTCAGCAACCCATAACATGGCCTCTTCTTCCCGTCCAGCTACCCAGAACATGGCCTCTTCTTCCCGTGGTCTGCTTACTCTCTTTCCCGACCTCAACGAGTCCACAAGAGAGATAACCGGTGCGGTTGCCCTTGAACCTCAACCAAACGCCCCTGAGTTTGCTCCGTTGACCTTTCCTATGCGGTCTGTGGAGCAAAGAATGGCAGCGCAATCAGATATTGAGGCGAATCAGTATACATTGAAGTCATGTGTGGAAACCATGACTGCGGTCACAAACTTGTCGCACCGGCTGCAGAGTAGGACAAATGAGGTGCAGCAGTTAAACGCCCAACTGGCTCTGCTCCAATGCATGTATAAGGATGCGCGAGCAGAGATAAGTGTGCTAAAGGCGGAAAATAAGGAGCTGAAGCGGAAGGCCACCGTTATGTTCCGATTTGGAGGTCCGCCATATGCTGTAGTGGAGGAGCAGGGTGGAGTGATCGTGCCCAGTGGAGTGGGAAACACGGAGGCAACACCGTCAAGGGCCGCCCAGGACGGAGGCAAGAAGAAAAGACCGGCGGAATAGGCGAAGAAGTGAGGTCGGTTGGTGGCCGGCTGCAGAAAAGAAAACAAAGCTTTTGGTGTTGTGTGGTGGTTTGTTGTTGTTGTTGTTGTTGTTTTTTTTTTTTTTTTTTTTTTTTTTTTTTTGGTGTAAAATTGTGATCGGGGTTGATCCCTGAGATGAATAAAATATGGTTTGGTGTGCAAAGCTATAAGGTATGAATGGAATTGGAAAAAGATTAAAAATAATGTGAAAGAAAAAAATAAAGAAAGAAATAAAAATATATTTGAAATCAAAATGAAAGATGGGGAAATAAGGAAAGTGGTTTGGAAAAAATAAATAAAAATAATGGATTTTGAAATCAAACGGAGGAGAGAGAGGGGACAATTTTGCTAAGCGGAGTGGTTGAAACCCCATTTGGTTTGGCTGCCATCATTTCACCATTGGCAGTAAGCCCATTACCAGAGTGACCAACTGGATGTGAAGAAACAGAGATAGGGCTGGAAAGGCCAGAGTTAGGTGGAGTATTATTAGTGGGTTGATTGCCAAGAACACCATCTCCCCCAGTCTGCTTGGAGGTAGGGACCTGCACCTGAGCTCTTGGTTGTGCCTTGTTAGAAGCCCCATTTCCAGCCAAGAACATAATAGCCTGAGCCTTCTCAGGAGAGATATCATTATACACGTTCACTGTTCCCGCATAGAAGATGGTCAATTGAGGAGGAGCCCTTTGAAAATGCTGAGTCAATTGAGGAGGAGCCCTTTGAAAATGCTGAGTCTTTACATCCTTCAACAGCCTCTTCCTTCACAACAACTACAGAATCCTTAGAATTCAAACCCAAGAAATCTCTCTCTCCTTTTTGCTGCAGTTAGAAGCATTCTCGCAGATGAGAGTTTTGCATTTTCTCTCTCTACTTTCTCTTTCTAGCTACTAGTCTGCCAAAACGGTTTGTGGGGGAGAATTTGGCTTTAGGGTTTGGTGGTTGCAGTAGCAGAGAGCTGCTACTCTGTTTTTGATCTGCAGAATTTGAGTGCTTTGACTTGGATTTAGAGTTGGGTTTGTTGAGTTCCTTTCTCACGCAGCAGCTGAGAAAGTTCTGCAGAGCTTCAATGGTACTACAATGCCAAATACCGAGCAAACTTTCCGCCTAAATTGGGCAACCTTCAGCGCAGGTGCGGCGCCGCCAGCAAGAGTAGGGCGGAAGCAGCGGAAGCTTAAGGGGCCAGAGGCGGCAGCCCGTATTCCGACAGTGACGCACCTTCTCATGTAAGAAGAGAGCATGTACTACCACCACAACCCAGATCATGAGACCAACAATAGTCAACAACAGCAGATTCAAGCCCAGCAATACTCAGATTACTATGCATTTAGAGGCCATGAGGTGTACCAAACACCATTCAAGGAGGGGAAGAAAAGAGGGCTGAGAAGCTTGATCAGAAGCAGGTTGGCCATAGGAAGTCCATTGATACATTTGGACAGAGGACTTCACAGGATAGAGGTGTCACAAGGCATAGATGGACTGGTAGATATGAAGCCCATCTATGGGACAACAGTTGTAAGAAAGTTGGAAGATGCAGGAAAGTGAAGGTATGTGTACAAAATTCCAGCGGGCAGCGAAGGCAAGGTTGCCGGCCGGCTGCCCGCCGGTGAGAAAACAAAATACGGTCCTAAATCTTATGGCTCTGATACCATGAAGAAATTTAATGTATAAAGAGAAATAGAGAATTGTATTATTGATTGATATATATTTGTTGTTCTAATTACAATGATTCATGATTCCTATATATAGAAGAGGGTGAGTGTGTAGTAGGTAAGAAGTAGGTGAAGTGGAGGTGGTAGTGGTGCAGTGGGTTAGGTTTAGTGGAGTAGGTGAGGTGGTAGTGGTGTAGTGGGTTAGGTTTAGTGGAGTAGGTTTAAGTGGGTGAAGTAGGTGATAAATTTTAACATTGCAAGACCCTCTTAAACATCAATCTGTGTGTCCTACCATGTATGATCCATGATGAGCCTAGATGTTGCTTTTTTCCCTTGGTTTGAAAGGCTTTCCTTTTAATGGATAACAAATGTATTCGACTTTTTAGAATGTTGTTTCAATTGACTCAAATACTTTGCCTTGTAATCCTCTGGTTTTATGTCGCAGCAGTTTTGTAATCTCTTTCTTTTTTCCCATTTATATTTCTTCCTTTCTATTCCTCTCTTTCTATCCTCGTTTTTGGGGGAGTAATTATCACGTGTGCATAATTGTTGTTCATGGATCTCAGGGAAAGGTCACTCAGAAATGCCCTTTTAACATTGAATGTTTTTTCTTCACTGTCAGCTTAAGTAATTGACAACTATATACACATCTTTTTTTTCCCCTTTTTTTTTTCAATTGAGATTTCCTGCTTGAGATGATATGATGACTAATTTATAAAAAAGCTATGTATTTTCCGTTTCATTATATTTTAGGACTGTTTGCTGAATATATGTACCTGGGATTGTGCATAATCTGGTGTCTTTGCTGGAAATATTAAAATTTCTTTTGTATACGTACAGATGGATATGCCCACAGTATTATGATATCTTCCTTTTGCCGAAGTGGGTTATTTGAAGAGGCAAAGCAATTGGCTTGTGATTTTGAAGCCACATATAACAAATACGACTTGGTTATTATGAATACAATGCTCTGCGCCTACTGCAGAGCAGGAGAAATGGAGAGCGTTATGAAAATGATGAAGAAAATGGATGAATTAGCAATCAGTCCCGATTGGAACACCTTTAATATTCTAATAAAATATTTTTGTAAGGAGAAATTATATTTGCTTGCTTATCGTACTATGGAGGACATGCACAAGAAAGGCCACCAACCAGAGGAGGTATGATTTCTTTTTCCTCTTAAAGGTAAGTTTGGGGATCAGTTTGGATCATTAAATTCACCATTTTGGAATGAAAGTGTACCACAAAACGTAAATTGTTTGGGTGTTAGTGTATCCTAGTAACACTGGCTCTTTCGAGGTTGTTCTTTACCTGCAGGAACTTTGCTCCTCCTTAATTTTCCATCTGGGTAAAAATGGTGCCCATCCAGAGGCGTTTTCTGTATACAATATGTTGAGATATAGCAAAAGAACAATGTGCAAGTCCCTTCATGAGAAGATTCTGCATATCCTTATAAAAGGGCGACTTCTCAAAGATGCATATGTAGTAGTCAAGGTATGCTATATTGATTAATGAAATCGTAAATATTATTTATTTATTTGTAGATAAAATGTTCTCTTAAATTTCTTATCTCACAGGATAATGCAAAGTTGATCTCCGAGCCTGCTACGAAGAAGTTTGCAACCTCGTTTCTTAAATCGGGTAATATAAACATGGTAAATGATGTTATAAAGGCTATCCACAGTTCTGGCTACAAAATTAATCAGGTAATGTAATTGATTTCTATACGGTAAGCAATTTGCATATTGGTCTCATAAATGAATCCTGCATTTTATCAATTATTCTTGAATTGTCTTGAAATATTATAAAGGGTTAAATATACTTTTCACCCTTGTACTTTGACTTAAATTTCGCTTTGATCCTTATAGTTTCAAATTGAACAATTTGATCCCTACAATAGTTTTAGTTTGCCCCTTCCGTTCAAGTTGGAGGTTATAGTTAATGATTTTAGAACACTTGTTTGTCTCCTAAGGTGGTGTATACTTAGGAAAAATTAATGGAAATTTGGACTGAAGGACCACATTGAAACTAGATTTAAAGTGAAATTTAGGTTAAAGTGCGGAGGTTAACAGTGTAATTAACCCTATATATAATTTCCACATTTCATAATTTCTAAGTTATTCCAAATAACTATTGAATGACATGTTTTGCTTTCGAACTTCTTAACATATTCCACTTTTCATACTTAGAAGTTTGTCTAGAAACTTTTTCGCATTTAATGAGCTATAATTTTCTAGAATAACTCCTGCATAATATATTATGCGGGAGTTATTTCAGGGGAGGCTTTTTTTTAGGCCAAATCTAAAAAAATCTCTAGAGAAGGCTTATTTCAGGCCAATAATCATAAATATTTCATTAACTATTAATTTATGAACCCCATATTTGCGATGATTCTTACGGGACTTGGACTCGGCCCTGTGCATTTCAGGGACTCTTTCATATGGCCATATCACGATATGTCACGCAACCTGAAAAGAAGGAACTGCTTCTCCAGTTGCTACAATGGATGCCGGGTCAAGGCTATGTGGTTGATTCATCAACACGAAACTTAATCCTCAAAAACTCGGACTTGCTTGGACGCCAACTCACTGCTGAGATATTGTCCAAACAACATACGGTATCAAAAGCATTAAGATCTAGTGAAATGAAAGATAAATAAAGTTCTCAGAATCGAGACATTTCAGGTAAAATCCCATCCCATTGTTTGGCTTACGCTTTGAAAAGATAAATGAGCATATGTCCAACCCCTTCTTTGAATTTTTTTTGAAAAAAGTTCTCAGGAACCAGAGTGCCAACTACTACATGACATTGCCGGTTTGCAGAATGCATCAATGAATCAGTAACATGCACGAACGGAAATGAGTTTTAGGGGTTTACTTGTGAGACCCATTGGCTATCAGGGAGCCCTTTCGCACAAAGGTACAACTATTCAGCACGAGCATGAGGTATGTGTGCAACACAAAGGTAGCATGTTACCTTCAGATAATCATGATAGGATATTCATCTGCCGTGTAGAAATGTGATCAATTTATTCACCGCACCCCATTAAAAATAGTAAACTGTAAACACTACGAAGCACCCCCTTAATGTTGCAGACCTGGTTTGTCATAAAGCTTCAAGCTTATTGTCAAGGAAGGTATAATTGATTATTGTAAAATTCCTAGCCTCTATTTTTTTGGATTTTTTTTTTAATTTTTATAATCCTATCAATAAATCTGTGCTTGTTGATGGCTTTATGAATCAAAAAAACAATGGAAAAACAGGATGAAAACTTTAAATTTCTGTGTTAGTATTGCGTAATTCCTTTCTCCAAATTTGACTTAATTTTTTTTTTTATTGCCAATTCTCAAAATACCCTTGTGGGGTACGATTTCCGTCAATTTTGGACAAAAAAATGGTTTTAAATTAGTTCAAAACCACATAAGATATTTTTTTTTATTTTTTATTTTTGCTATTTTTAAATATCAAGGGTGAAATGTTGCACAGGTAAAGTGAATTTTGACTCATTTATTTAAAAAAAAAAAAAAAAAAAAACTACTTTCACCAACAAATTAAGTTCAACATAATTTCCGGTAGGGCTGGGGACTGGGCAGTTTTCCTTTATTGAAACTCTCTCTATTTTGAAACTCTGTATGGAACAAAATCACACTGCAAGAGATCCTTTCAAGGGTAAATTACTTGGAAGTCCTAATTACTGGAGGATAAATTTATTTAGTCTTATACCTTTTTGAATATTCTTGAAAGTCTATTATGTATTTTTTTTTCTTCATTCTTCTTTGTGTTCGATTGTCTCTCTTTCTCTTCTTGATTTTTGGTGATCGGCGCCTATACCTTGTTTCTTTTCTCTCTTTATAATATATAGTCATCGGTGATTGACGACCATCATTGTTTGGAATTTACCGGTAATCACTGACTATTGACTCCTTACTTCATCCTTACCGACGGTGAAAGAGATAAGTTTTCGACAAAGAAGATTAGTAGATCTATTCAAATCTAAATGAGATTTGAGTAAATCTATACGAGATCTAACTAGATCTAAACCAAAAATAGTTGCTGGAGTATAATATTCTCTCTAAATTTGTTTTTGTCATTCGATTTCTTAATTTTTTTTACATTTTCTCTACTACACACTTATATTTTCCTATTTTAATGAAGAAAATTTTAAATTCTGAACAAGTTGTTTTTAAGTTTTAGTTACAGACTGTGAAAACTATAAAATTTTACAGTTTCGGTTTTTTTGGTACTTAAATTAATCATGCTTTAAAATTGTAAAATTTTAAAATTCTAACATTCTTTAGAACTGTAAAATTTTACAATTTTATAACATGTTTTTTAGTTTGATTAATAAGGATAAATGCTCAAAGTTTACTTTTCAGTTTGAGCAATATTGAAGATTATTTGCTTAAATCTTACAAAAATTGAAAAATAATATATTTTTTCCCGTTGTTTTTTTTTTTTTTTTTTTGCCCCTTTTTAGTTTATCAATATTTAACACATTTTGCTATATTTTTTTCACTATAATTTCTCTATTTTTTCTTTTTCTTTTTCTTTTTTTGGCAATATTCTAGATATTACAGTGAGTCTTCGATGATATTCTTGATGTTCAACGAACATTTTGGACATTCTGGCGACTTCCAGTGACGTTCGGAACACTCTGGCGAATTTTCTAATGTTGAAAATTTGGGCAAATCTTTAGTGGCTGTTTGACGGAAATCCGATGGTGGTGAGATGTAACAACGTTTTTGAAGTTATAAAAAAAAAAGGGTAATAATTAAAAATATATAGAAGTAATTAGTATAAGTGTTTTATTTTGAAAATTAAGTAAATTTTAAACTTGGTGTGTGAGATTTACTGGTATGTGCCCCATCTTTCAATAAGCAAATTTTATTCATGGCCCAAAATAAGGTCTGACCCAATACCTTTAGGCCTGGTTTGGAGTGTTTCATAAAAGTCAAAAAGTTATAAAATTTGTTTTAAAAAATTATCACTATTCACAAATTAAAAATATTAAAAAATTAATATACATAATATTTTAATCAAACAAAATTTACACATTTTTTGGGGCTGAATTGACCCTTTCGTACCGTGAGAGGGAAAAAAAAAATTACATATATAAAATCACTAAGTTAGACGGAAATGTTGAGCCGTGGGGGCCCACCACGGGTCATGTTTTGATAATCCGAATTGTTCAATATGTAGAACTCGTCCAGAACTATATGCCCGTAAAAAATCATGTTAATCGGAAATCGGTAACTATATGATCAAATTAGTTTTGTATAAAAAATGGATGGTGTTATAGTTAACAGTTGACAAAAAAAACTAACACGATCAGATAGCTATTGATATCCAATAAATGTGATTTTTTATAAGCATATAGTGCTCGACGAATTCTATACATTGACAGTTCCGATTAGCAAAACGGGACCCGTGGTGGGCCCTCATAGGCTGAACAGCACCGTCCAATTTATGCCCGAAAAAGAGAGAATCAATCTCCTACCCCTACCCCTCTGCCCCTTACGCTTCCGATCGAACGGTCTATTCCATTCTTAGGCCAAGTTTGGCATACCCAAAATAATCTATCTTTTTATTTTTTTATCTTTTTTCTATCACATCACCTTTCTACTTTTCTGCACATCTTTTCGTAAAAAGACAAAAAGTACACTTATTTAGATCATCCCAAACAACCCTATACACTTATTTATATAATTTTTTAATACACATTTTTTCATAAAAAATTAAAAAATTAACCCAAACATCCATATTTTTTTCCTTAACTTTTAGTCCAAAAAGACAAAAAATACACTTATTTAAGACACCCCAAACAATCCCTTAAACACCTCAAAAATTCAAATGTGCTTTTTTGTATCTATATATTAATTTTAATAATATTTTTTATTTTTTACATTGTAAAATTTATTATTTAAAAAAATCATTTTTCTTCCCATCTATTTTATTGTGGCATTTTTAGACAAATCAGAGTCTTTTTTTTGGAATTTTTTTTTTTTTGGAACAACGAATGTCTTATTTACTATTGAGGGCCTATGTTCGACAGGGAGTACTCCTATTAACTATACAAGAACATGTATTTTAAATTGCGGCTTCTATATATATATATATATATATATGATTGGGGCCTAAAGCGATAGTTTAATGATAAGTCTCATGTAACAGTAATTATATATGAAGTTTGTAAACATTACTTTTTCACATAAAATGACAGGGTCCATAGGGACCAAAAAAACTAAAAATATGAATTTAAAAATTATTATTATAAATTTTACACAATATTTATATGAGTGTGGGTAGTGTATGTAGTGGGTTCCACAACCATGTATTATTGTACACAATTATACATAATTTTTTTGAATTCTCAAGCATTTCTGATTCACTGGCTGGTTGCTGCAAATTGATCACCACGAACCACAGCTAAAACCTGCAATGGTATTATTATCACATTAGAACTACCAAATTGATTTAAAATTGATACCACTACTAGGGTTTGTTTTTAAAACCACTTATGATTTCAATAAGGGAAAACACAAAGTTAAGAGAATCCCACTGTGTATTTATTAATGTAAATTTTAGTAACCATAGTGAATACCACCACCACCACCACAATATAAATATTACCAAACCTTCCCAAACCAAACCAACATAAAAATTAGAAGAGAAAAATTAAAAATTAAAAATAATGAATAATAAATTGTATATTATAAAATTAAACAATTTATTTTAATTCAATACTAAAATTTTTATCATCCAATTTTGCAGCGTTCAATTTTTCAGTAACCATAGTTAATCTCACGTGTTTACCAATGTAAATTTCACTGTGTTCGTGTTTAGTGACATGAAAATATGATCATAAAAAAAAAAAAAACCCGTTTATGTATAATATTGAATAAAACCAAATAGACCTGTAAACTAGGCAAATAATAAACCATAGTAAGTCAAAACATACCTCACTTATGGAAAATTTGTGAGCCCCAGCATTATTGTTTAGACAGAGCAAGGCAGCTCGTGCAATGTGATTGACAACCTCGGAGTCACTGCTCATCTCCATTAACCTCGAATCCATCACTTGGTTGAGTGAACCATTTTCCAGATACGGAATTGCCTGTTGTTCCACAAATACAAATATGTCAAAACAAACTTGATAACCTTGGTACTCATGCCAACTTCAAAATGAATGCTATGTGATTATAACTTTTCGGATGTGCTAAATAAGTCGATTCTTTGATTACAAAATATAAAAAATAGTTTTTAAAAAAAATCAAAAAATTATTAAAAAAGTCAATTTCAAACACTCTGGTAACTAGGAACAATATTTAAGTTCTAGCTTAATAATCAGGTTATTGTTTTTATATTTTTTGTTCACATTCTTGTTTTGAGATTAAAGTATGCTTACCTTAGTCCACATTGGATAGGATCTCAGAGGAGTGAATTGGGTATAGAAAAAATTTCATATTATTCACACAAATTTGTGGCATCGCTTGGCTTGGTTAGTCTTGTTTTGAGATTATTCTTTTGAAAAAAACAATGCTACAAATGACTTCATAAAGTGTTCTAAGAACATTTCTTAGCAAACATTAAATGATTATATATTATTTAATAATTCACTTTTATGGGGGAATGTACAACTATTTTAAGCATGATAACAAATGTTCTGAGGATATCTATTAACAAGACTTTTTTTTTCTTATAATCTTTTGGTTGGCTACTTTCTATGATATTGTTGGGTGGGGGGGTTGTTGAATGCCAGGGATTGGTATAAAATTCAGTATCAACATTCAATTTGTAGTAATTATTCATGAAGCTTATGAGGGAGGTTGGATTCTCTGTCTGGAATTTTTTCTGTCTCCTTATTCTAAAGCACCTCGCTACTACACGATGTCTCTCTCTAATCTAATCATATGGTAGAGAGCAACCTTGAGACAAGAAGACATGAGAGATCCAAAGAAAGAATTTCCTTTCTTTCTAGGAGATCACCATTGATATATATATATATATATATAGAGAGAGAGAGAGAGAGAGAGAGAGAGAGCCTAGACAGCTTACCCAATCAATTAAGGACAGACCCTTTTTCTTCTGAAAAAGGCGGGCACTCTTCCCTGTTATGAGCTCAATGAGGAAGATCCCATAGTCATTTACATCACCCCAAAGCCTGTTTTCTTGATCTTCAGTATTATTCATGCATCTTCAACCAAACCATGCATCAAAATACAATTAATTCTAGTTAGCATCTCAATTAAGATGAAACAATTGAAGTAACTTTTGGTTAATTGAGCAACATATTATAACAAAAAAGAAAAATGAAAAAAGAAAGAAGTTAAAAAGAAGATTTCTTACTGATCAGCTGGTGAATCGTCTTTACATGGATTATCATCTTTGATCCACTTGGGTGTACTGTTGAAGATGGAAAGCTTGAATGCATGACAGTCAAAAGACCAAAACTTTTAGTTTAATTTTAAGGTTTAACTGTTGTACAATACAGTGAGGGCTTTTCTGAGCAATTCTAGGTAGTCAAAAGAAAAAAGAATGGGCGTGAAAGTGATACATTTTTATAATGAAAAGGCCAAAATGTATAGATTCGGTGCTATTCACTAATAGTTGAGAGAGTCTTAGTAAAATTAACCCACAAATTTACCACATTTCTCTTTTTTTCTTTCCTCATCAAATCCAAAATTCAAATGCAGCCTTAATTGCAATCATTCCCAAAGAAGAATGGTGGACTTACCATTACAGAGGAACCATGAGAAAATACAACATGAGGGGAACAGACACAGAGGTCAGCAATAGGTCCATCAACACACTCCTCATGAAGATAGCGTAAGCCTATCCCTATTTCCAGAGCAATGTACCACCTAACCCTCCACGAAAGCCTCTTAGCCAACTCATCACCTACAAAAAAACATACTTATTGTGCACCTCAATTTAAAAAATTCATTATAATACTGGCAAAAATGTGTAAGATATTATTTTAAATGATTTAAATTTCTAAACAAGAAATCAATCACAAGAACAGTGATACAAAATAAGAACAGAAAAAGTTGAATTACTAGGCAAGCAATTCTTACAGAGTAAGTTCATTTCAATGGTGCCACTACAAGGATAGTCAAATAGCAAGAACACAGAAGCATCAGTGCAGCAATACTGACCAGAACTGGTCATCATTTGCAGCGAAACGCTTGACTAGAACCGGTGTTTCCTGGCAAATCCCCTCAAAAGTCTGTTTATCAACCTCTGGTTCTTCCTCGACAAGGTTCTCGATGGCAAAGCCATTAGTGATCGCTTCAAGCTCATTACTGGTGAAAGCTCGAAGGAAAGCAGTCCTCCATGAAAGCGGGTACCAACAGGGACTCTGAGGGGTTGGTGCAGGTACACATGTTTTTTCAATAAAAGCATTGAGAGGTTCTTCATCTTGGAGTGGTATGTCACGTTCACTGGCACCAGTGAAAGCCTCATGATCATCAACCTTTCCACACTCTGTTGGCCATTGTTGATCGTACTCAGAAGTTCTTGACGGCATTAATGTCACGACGCCTTTCTCCTTCATCATTGCTACATTGCAGGCTACATGCCCATATATGTAAATTTTATGTTTCTTCAAGTAACTGCCAGTGAAAAAATGTCATTGAGGTTAGACTAGAGGGACTATTTGGGCAATTGACGAACATAAGATTTAGTGTTTTATTGTAGGATTTTCCATAACACAAGTAGCTAAGGAATTTCTAGAATAATAGGAGCAACAAAAGTCCATGAAGAGGTCGGGAAGAAAAGGTTGATTTGACCTGCCGGAAGTGGCTTACATGCATGTATGGATCGGTCTTTCCGTCGTAGAGCGTAAACTTGGGCTGGTGGAAGCCCGCGGGGAGAGGAGTGGTTTCTATCTCAAGGGAGAAGGGGTTGACGCTCAGCCTCACCAAATCTGTGTCTAGAAAGAGAGGCACGGCTGGGCGGGTTGGTGGCATTATGACCTCCTCACTGGCATGACCCCCGTAAGATAGCCGCTGGAGCGCCGGCACCCACTGAGTCTCTCGCCGGCGAGCCCACTCCTTCAACACTGCCCGTAAGTCCTCAGAGCACGCGGAGTAGGAATACCTCAACGTCGTCGCCGGACATGAGGGTTGATAGGTACTGTCTTGAGCGCTCGAATTCTCTGCAGGCGCGTCGGAATCTCCAACCCTGAAACTTCTAGTAATAGAAAGGGAGGAAGTGTGCCGCTGGCTCTAACTGCCTGAACGGTGTGGTTAGGTGCGCTCACTGTGGTCTCCCACTCCAGCAACACCCTTCCCTTTGACATGCCGCTTAAGATCTTCCATCTCTGCCGCCATTCTTCGGATGACGGCGTCTTGGTCTCTTAACTTGTGCTCTAGATGTCTGGCGTGTGATTCTCTCCGCCGCCGATGTCTGTCTGGGCTCCGAGAGTGACCAAAACTCCTTCCGTGCATATCCCACGTGTCTCTTGAATGTCCTTCTGGGGAAGTCTCCAGGTCCGCCATGGATGGAATAACGGGGAGTCTGTCTCTCTGTCTGGCTGACTCCGGGGTAACTCCGTCGATGGCGGACAACGGTATCTCGTCGTTGTTCGCAATGGATGGCGATCAGATGAGCTTGGAATACAAGGTTTTGTCTATCAAGCTTCCCACAGACGACGCCAATTGTACGGGGAGTAGATATTCCGCAGAGCCCGCACTCCTTTCTTCCAAACTCCTTGTCCGTCTGATCGACCTGCGAACACAATGGCGGCGAGCTACCTGGCGGTGTGTGGCTGGAAAACCCCTCCGACGGTCAAGTTAGCACACACCCAGAGATAGAGAGAGAGAGAGGAGAGACTTGAGTGTATAGATTTATCTCATCAAATTATGTTCCATCCCTAGCATGGAGGGCGCAGACAAGCTTATATACTTTCTGTGCTCAAATTTGCTCCCATTAGTCTCTTGACACGTGGTGCTGCTCTCCTATCTGTCAGCACAAATCCTTAGCAGAGCCCGGCAGACCGGGGGAACCACCTCGGCCTTTCATGACCGCACTGCGCAGCGTACCCGAGTGCTCCACTCGCCGAGCTCCAGAACGACTGAGTTCGGTTGCATTCCGGCAAAGTCGAGTTCAAGATAGGTCGAGCCAGCAAACCGCAGGCCTTCCTACCATGCTAAACGCTTGAACCGTGGAATCCAGAATGGCAGGCAATCATCTCGGCCGAGCAACTCAAGTAGCTCGGTCCCAACATGATCCTGGGCCTCAACCGAGCAAAACCTTATCTGGACGAGCCCAAGCTATCATGGCCCAAACATGTTCGGCCCCTCATTTTGCCCGGCCTTTACCATGGCCCATTCCAGCTCATAAATCTCCCTCTCAAGTACGATATAGAAGAAAGATTTTAAATGGCTTTATAAAACTTTTAGAATTTTACATTAAAAATAAATAAATAAAAAGTATACAAGTTTTTCTATAAATTATTCTCTCCATAGTTACCCAAAAAATTAAAATATAAAAATATTTAAATATACTCCATCCGTCTTAAAATATGAATCCCTTATTCCATTTTTCATTATCCCAAAATATTAGTCACTTTTAAAAAATTAAGGAATAAAATAATATGAATGTACTATTTTGCCTTCTTTTAAATTCATTAATAATACAAAAAGTACAATTATGACATATTTTAAAAAAATGTATTATCAAAAGGTAATTTTAGAAAATTAATATTTTTAAAATATAATAATTTTACTATTAAAACAAATTAAATTTTCCAAATTGACCATTATTTTGAGACGAATGAAGTATTCAGTCATTTCAATTTGCATAAATATAAAAAATTTCAAAACTGTATATTATAAAAAAACAAATAAAAAAGAGTAATTCTACTCACACCACCATTTTATCTCTTTACACCCTCCATATGAGTTTTTTTTTTTTTTATACCAATTTTATCCATGTGTGAAATTACCTTTAAGGACAAAACACTAAAATTAAATATATTTGTTATATCTTTACACCCATTGGTCTTCAATCCCTACTCCTCCTTTTCCTTTCTTAATTCTTCTTTTTTCTGACACATCTTTTTTCAAAAAGCGAGAATGGTGAGTTTTTTTTTTTATTAAAGAAAGTAGTGGATGAAAAAATGGTGGTGAAGAACCATCAAAAAAGTGAAATAGTAAATTTTTATTTTTTTTTTGTTTAGTTTTTCTGGACTGGTCTTCGACTTTTCGTTCAGTGGTTCGAAATTGAACAAAATAAAATAGTCTGGCACCACATGTCGAATAAAAAACATAATTCTGGTAACCAACTGCCAAATAAAATATACATTTTCGATAACCCAAAATTGAATTTTTTTAATCTGTTCGGCTTCTCATTACCATGTATTTTCAGTTTCATTTTTTTATATTTTTTATTTTTTGCCTGAAAGGATTATACTTATATTCATTGCAACAACACAAGTACTGCAATATTAATGGACTCTAGTTATGAATTCATTACATATGGGGTTTGTTAAGTTTTTTTTTATGAATACCATTTTTTTTATTTTTAATTTGTATTGAGTTTTATTAACAATTTGACGTATAAATGTATTTATTATCTTTAGACTTTTAGTAGTCATAAAGCATTAATTAAAAGGGCTTCTGATGTTGGGAAGAAGACAGGATTTGTCATTATTATAAAAGCATCAGATGCGGGAGGCAATGACAGAAAACTAAGGCTTACACTTGCTTGTGAAATAAGTGGTTACTATAAGACAATAGGAAGATCAAGGGGAAACGATTGAGGTTGACAGGCTCTAAAAAGTGTGGATATCTATTTCTATTAAGGGGGAAAAAATTATCTACAAATGATGAGTGGATGTTGCATGTCTTATGCGGAGTGCACAATCATCCGCCTGTTGAACATCTTGAAGGGCACTCATTTACTGACAAATTATCTGAGGAGGAAACATCATTGTTAGTTGACATGTCACAAAGTATGGTGCGACCAAAAGAGATATTGGTTACATTGAAACGAATGAATGCCTTTAATACAACAACAATGAAGACAATCTACAACGCACGTCATTGATATTGAGCAATACAAAGGGCTGGAAGATCACATATGCAACAATTATTGGGACAATTATTGATTCATAATTATGTTGAGTGACATCGATGTAATGATAGAGAGATGGTGACTGACTTGTTTTGGGCATACCTGGTTAGTTTGGAGTTGTTATGTGCATTTCCACATGAATAATTTTATGGATACTTTTTATGTATGATTTTATGGATGCGTGTTTGATTTATGATTTTTTTTATTGATGCTTGAAGGAAAAAGTAAATATTTCAATATACAACGACAGGGGGCTAGACAATTCTATTGTAGTTTGGCAACATGACACTAGAGTAATTTAATTTGTATAGCAATGTGTCACTGAACAGGTACTTCACAAGTGGCCCAAATTAATTTCTTGTTATCATCCAATTGGACAGCAACATAATGTTGGGGAAAAAATATTATCCGGTAACATGGCACTGTTAATTAGTGTTATATTACCGAACATGCCCACCACAAATTCAAAAATCATTGTTTTGAAGAAAATGGCTCTGTAAATCTATAGCATCAAAATGTTGGAGAGATCTATTTTTTCCGGCAGCATAACACTAGAATAATGTAAATTGTTTAACAACGTGTTACCAAACAAGCACTTCACTGTGGGCTCCAATGCCTTTGTTGTGAAGCAAATTGAAATTATCCAATTGAACGGCAACATAATGTTGGGAAAAAATAGTTTGTCTGGTAACACAACACTAGAGTAGTTCAGATTCATTAGCATTGTATTATCGAACAAGCCCAACACAAATTAGATCATTGTTTTGAAGAAAGTGTCTCTGTAATTGTATAGTAACAAAATGCTAGAGAGATCTATTTTTGTCGGCAATATAACACCGGAATAATGAAAATTGTTCAGCAGTGTACCACTAAACTAGCCTGTACGCTGAAAAAACATTGTTACTTTCAGAAAATGGCACCATATCACTCCAAAATACTTTAATATCATTACAATGCATTACAAACAACAACAAATCCATATGTTCACTAAAATGATTTTTCATTAAAATCATAATGTAAATATTGAATACAAAATAGATATGAAATTGTTTAAATTTCATACAAAAATATAACACTTCATTACTTGTCCAACCAAACATTCAATTTATATTTTATCAAAGACATCCACAAAAACTATGCCATTAGGAGAAAGTATATCCTAAACTATGAACGGGCTATACAATTACAAAAACTATGCCATAAAAAAAAAAAAAAAACTAGATCTCAACTCTCATGTACGGTCAACACAAAAGTATATCTCAAATTCTATACGGGTTAGACATTCACAAAAATTATGCCATCAAACAAAAAGTAGATTCCAACTCTCATGTATGATCAATATATTCACATAACTATGACATCAAAAAAAAAAAACTAGATCCCAATCCTCATGTACGGTCCATCATATGACGTTTACGGTAGTAGACTTGATGCTCTGTACGTGTCGATATAGATCCCCCGCTCTGTCCATCAAGAACTTGCAGCATCCTACCAATAGTTTCATACAGCATCCTACCAATGGTCTCATAGATAAAATGCAATTTAAAAAATAAAAAATAAAAAAAATTGAATGTGCAAACGTATAGAAAAAGAAAAAAAAAAAAATCTAATTATAGGTATGAACTCTATTTCCCTGGCCAAAACGTTGTCATCATTCATTAGATTATTAGAAGTACACAAAAGCAAGACAATAAATATATTAGATTCAGATACATATAACATGTGTGCATAGCTAGATGAGATTTCTGGTTAAAGAGCAATTGTACAACATTTTGTAAAACCATCTAAGTGTATGGATTCATTTTTAGACGAAGGTGAAACTCATTATCTTGGGTTATGCTTGTTTATTGTTATAAAAAAAGTTTATTATACTCAAAATTGTATGAAATTCTTTTTGTTTACGTTTTGTATTAAAAGTTGACACATAACAAATTGCCATGTACCATTGTGGATCTCAATTTTTTTTCCTAATTTAATTTTATAATCTTTTCTCTTGTAATGGAATTATTTTTAATTACATCTTTTTAAGTCTGTTTTATTGTAATGATTTTGTATGTATTCTAATTTAATTGTTATTAGATATATAACTAAAGTACTAGCTGCTTTTAAAGTTCTCTCTCTCTCTCTCTCTATATATATATATATAAGTATTATTCACAAAAGTGCCAAAAAGGGCACCACCTTAGTACATAGGCTGAACATGACAAGCCTAAATCCGATTTCTAAAACTAAGCTGACCTATGAAAAATGACCTGAAAGCCAAAAATAAAAAGTATACATCAAAGTTGATTTTAATCTATGTGGAGGCTATACAACATCACCAATTGTCTATTGCTTCCTCTCCCTTGATATGTACCACCACATCACACACACATAGGAGCTATCATTGAAGCCTTCCTCATTGTTCTAATTCCTACAGCTTGTAACCCAAGATTCATACAACGAAATAACTAAAGCCAACATGACCCAATGGGCACAAAAATAGAAAATAATGAGCTCTGTAACTCTCACGCTACATTACGATTGATAAGAAGGTGATCCATGTATTATTCTGCTCATCAATACATGCAACTCAATTTTGGTAACGTCTTAAGCCTGTTACCTAAATGATTAGTAGTGAGGATAAAATCCAAGGCTATTGTCCAAATAAAAAAAAGCCACCTTAGACAAAGCCCCTAATTTCTAAATTTTAAATTTTTTTCAAGGAAAATATTTGTTTGTGCTAATGCCAAGAATATCATGGTAGGATTTGAATGAGAATTTTCCATTATTATCTTCCCACATCATCCTATCCTTATTTTGTCAAATCACTTCCACCGTGTATAGGACATAAAAAAACTCATTAACTACTTTTTACTACTATGCTTCACAATCCAAAGCTAAAAATTAAAAGCCTCCACAACCCAAAAGTAATGGGAATATGGTCCAAGATTGAGCATGGATAAAGATGTTGAAGAACAGGGAGAGAAATGCTCTTCCTAATCCAAAGAGATAAAATTAAAAAAAAAAGAAAAAAAGGTTAATCCTTGAAAGGGTATATATCTCTCTATTATTACATAACATTTATCTTGCCCCATCTAAAGGTACATCCATCAACTCAAGAACATCTATGAAATCCAAGAACTCACTCATAGTCGTGGAAATGTGTGTGAAACTCCACGTCCCTCAAATGGGTATGTATCTAACAACATTAACATGTCTTCCAATGCGCCATGGTTTCTCCCATCTATCATTAGCCTACAATAGATCCTTTAAGAGATCCTTTACGTGAGCATACAAAATATTATTAGTGTTACTACATATTTTTTTTCTCAATATATTTGGGAGTCCCTAACTCTCATCTCAAGTTTAGGTTCCTCAATTAGAAAGGTCTTTTAAGAAAAACTTCACACAGATTTACAAATTAGTGATAGATTATTATTATTTTTTAATTTTTTTGAGGGGAGAAGTGTCAATTGGTGATAGTTTTTTAATAGTTCAATATTTTGAATTTTGTATTATCATTTTGATCCAATTAATCTTAGGAATAAATCAATGAAAAATAGAACCAACAATAAAATAGATCTTGCTCTATATAAAGTTCGTAGACCTAGGTAAAGTTTCATGAAAAGCAAATAATACATTTGCCTACAGCAACCAAAAAAAGTAAATAAGAACTGATTTATAGTTGGTTGGATTTTGTTAAGGAAAAACTGTAATTGACCTTCAAAAAGGAGGTTTCACCATTCAAAACCACATGCAAAATAGAGAAAAAAAAATCTGACAAAACAGAAAACAAAAATCTAAATTTCAACATTCAAAACTAGCACAAAAAATCACAAACCTACTTAAATTTGAAGATCAAAACCACCAAAACTATGTTGGGAATGTGTTATTCTTTGTTTATTCGTAAAAAATGATGATACAAATGATAGAGATACATATATATGTCTGTCAATATAGAAAGAGAAATAAAAGTTTCTCACTTATCTTTGGTAAATGAAAAGAATGAGTTCAATCGTTTTAGCCAGTAACACAGACCATAACGCCTTTCAAATTCTTTCTTGCCTTCCAAACAACTCGTCTTCTCTGCGTCGGAATCCCTTATCTTCCATGCTTTCTCCTTCTCTATTTTTCCTCAAAAAATTGGTGATGTAAAGAGATGAAATAGTTAATTTATGATTAGTTTTGATAATATATTCAGGATGTAATGAGAATTACATTTTTTTTTAGTGAGGTAATGAAATGAAAAGTATAAAAAGATTAAATAGTGGTGTAAATAAAATCACTCATAAAAAAATAAAAAATAAAATTGAGATTCGATGAAATTTTCGTATGCTCTTAGGGCATGTTTGATTGGGTGGATTAGAGTGTGGGATTAGGATTATTAATCCGTTGGCCCAATTATCCTATATTTGTTTTAACATTTTTGTTTAGGATTATTAATCCAATGGATAATTAATCCAACAAATTTGTAGGATTATTAGTAATAGGGTAAGGGTGAGATTATTAATCCAATGGATATTAATCCAATTGGATAGTGAATACCACACTAATTTACTAGGACTATTAATACTTCACTATTAATATTGTGAATCAAACATGACCTTAACTCAAACATATAAAACAAAGCTAAAATGTCATCAACTTGTCTTTACTTTTGTCCCTAGACACATACCCCTGTTTGGTTAGAGATTATTTGATTATTTTACAAACGCGGCATAATCGCTGTACATCACTTGGGGTTAAACAAACAAATGCTCCAATCTTTGACATCGAACACTCACTGAGACTCCTGTATCAAAAAAAAACACTCACCGAGAGTCACTAGTCCCCAAATTCTTGCTCAAGCTCAGATCAACGCAGACCCCCAATTCATACTCTTTCTCTCTCCTCCAAAAAAATGAAAACTCCCTACCCAAAACCCATAACCCCAGCCGAAACTCGCATTGGCTGGATTGGCATAGGCGTCATGGGCTCAGTCATGGCCTCTCGCCTCCTCTCCGCCGGCTACTCCCTCACCATCTACGCCCGCTCTCCGTCCAAATCCCTCCACCTCCAATCCCAAGGTGCCCATCTCGCCGATTCCCCTTCCTCCCTCGCCAATTCCACCGACGTTGTCTTCACCATGCTCGGACACCCATCAGATGTTCGACAAATTGTCTTAGAGAACCCCACCTCCGTTCTCGCCGGCCTCAACCCCGGCGGAGTCGTAGTTGACCACACCAGCAGCCACCCAACACTTGCCAAACGGATTTTCACTGCTGCCCGCGAAAAGGGTTGTTGGGCCGTGGACGCTCCGGTGTCTGGTGGTGATATTGGGGCCAGGGATGGGAAATTGGCTATATTGGCAGGCGGTGACAGTGACGTTGTGAAGTGGTTATCGCCTTTGTTTGATGTTTTGGGGAGGGGGACTTATGTGGGTGGTGCTGGGTTGGGGCAAAGTTGCAAGATTGCTAATCAGATTACCGTTGGGGCGAATTTGGTTGGGTTGAGTGAAGGGTTGGTGTTTGCAGAGCGGGCGGGGTTGGATGTCAGGAAGTTTTTGGAAGCGGTGAGAGGAGGGGCAGCAGGGTCGATGGTGATGGAGCTGTTTGGGGAAAGGATGATTGAGAGGGACTTTAGGCCTGGTGGGTTTGCTGAGTATATGGTGAAGGATTTGGGGATGGGTGTGGATGTTGTGGAAGAGGAGGGTGACGTGGTTGTATTGCCTGGAGCTGCATTGTGTAAACAGTTGTTTTCAGGGATGGTGGCTAATGGAGATGGAAAGCTTGGCACTCAAGGTCTTGTTACTGTCATAGAGAGGATCAATGGCAAGTAAGACCATCTCTTTAGATTATCTATTTACTTGGTGAGATTGTTGTATAAGCTTATTCTGTTGCTTTAGAGCCATTTAAAGCACCAATTTGGTCAATGTTACCTTAAATTCCCTCGCTACGACAAAAGCTTATGTGAAATGTAGTTTTAACTTACGACGTTGCTGTGTTGAATAAAGGAGCAGGAGAGGTGTGCTTTAGTACACCCTTTTCCCCCTCTTTTTGTTTGGTCTAGCTGTTGGGAGTTGAATTGCTATTAAGTCCAATATGTTGGGTGCTATGAATTTGAGCTCAAAGATGTTGTAAAGAATGAAAACAGTGTATTTATGCATTTTGCTTGTTGAACTTCTTTATCATATTTCAAGTTGTGTTAAGTGCTTATGTGTGTATATATGTATTTCCATGTACAAATAATAGAAAATAACGGAAGGTTATTCAAAAACAGTGTTCCCATGTTTGTGTGCTAGCAATTGAAAGTTCAATGCATTTATGTTCGAATCATTGGTTTGTTTGTTTGCTGACCTAAAGAATATAGCAAATACATTCGTGGCTGAATGAAAATTTTAGAATACACAAGGTTTTTTCATCAAACATTTGGATTGCTACGTATGGTTGTTGGTTCTTACAGCATTGTATACTCGCATTAGTCGGGTTGGGGACATATATGCTGCCCTTATTTTTTGCAATTGTAAGTATGAAGAAGAGAGTGATCAGTAGACAGAAGAGTAAGAGGAGCTTATAAGATCATCAGAGGTCTTAACGACAAAACATGTACCCACTTTGTGTTAATGGAATAGGGGAAGAAAAGTTCCCTTTCCGTTCTAAAATGAACTGTTTTGATGACCTTGTTTTTTTGGCTTAGAGATGAGTTTCCTTTTTCTTTATCCTCCTCTGTTAAAATTTATGGAGGGTTGTACACCCTCATAGATATATTATATATAGGAGGCTTTTTCTGTTCAGTTTTTGTGTTAGTTTTTGCTTACATGGTGTGTTATACATCATGTATACAGGTTGTGTTCCTTTTTGGCATTTTAAATGAAATATTTTGATTTTTCAAAAAGAAAAGAAAAAAAGAAAAGATAGCTACACAATTCCGAGAAGGAAGAATAAAATTAGCAGGGGAAGGGTGAGTAGTTCCTAACAGAGGGAGAAGAAGAGGAAGAAGGAAGAAGTGACTCAGACATGTCCAGATATTCTGAAATAAAAGATGCAAAAGAGAAAGCTGATGTCCTGGAGAAATATCAACCAATTAGTAAGACAGATCAAAGATGCATGATTTGAAGATTACTTCTAAAGTTCCTACAAAAGAGAGATAGAGTTAACTAGGATGGAATCCAATATCTGAAAGTAGTATGCCCCAAAAAAGACGTGATTCCTATAGTAGAACCAAACCAAACCAAACTGACCTCAAATGCTCACAACGCAAAAATCGATGATCCAAAGTTTCAGAGCGAGAAACACAGAAGGACATGAATCAACCACCAAGCAATTCCATTTAATGAGAAGAGGGCAAGGGCCGAAGGGTAATCTGTTAATACAGACCTGTGGAAGAGCTCTATATCTTAAAAGAAATGGGGGAACCAAATTTTATGCCTGGGAAATGAAGAGGAGGAATCAAAAAGAGCAGAAGAAAGAAAAAAACGCCTAAGAAGAAGAAGGATTGTAAACACGGGTTATAAAACTGACATTATGGACAAGACAAGAAAGAAGGGAAAAAACAGATTTTGCTGAGAATTGTCCCAAGCCTGTGTAAAGCCAATAAAGCCTGTTTGGAAAATCCCAACTGAAAATTGGGATGGCTAGAATTAGATGAGTAATTAGCCTGTCCCTGACCTTTGAAGACTTACTTAAATGAGAATCAACATCAGGAATACGGGAAGAAGACGAAAAAATTAGAATAGAGCTTAAGAAGGGGTTGGGTGGGAAGCTGAATATCATGCCAAATGGAAATGCTCTGACCAGAGCCAACTTGCCATCTCATATCCAAATTAAGCACCTCTCGCCTAAGTGGCGGAGGGGTGCTGGCCACCAGGGGATCTGCCCCCTCCCCGCCAATTTTTTTTTTTGAAAAAGCCCACTTCTCCACATGATATGAAATATTCAGTAATTGACCTCTTCAAAAAGTAATAATAATAATTCCACTCACTGTGGCCCCTCCAATTTTATTTTATTATTGTTTCATTCACTATGGTTCCCTAATTCAACAATATGATAGCTTGACTCATCTTGTCTTGTCTTGTTCGTATAGAATGCTTCTCCAACACCATGAACTAGAAGAAGATATTATGACTGAAAAGAATGTAGAAGAACAATATTTAGCTTTGAACAATTGTGACTTTGAATGCTCTGTGAAATCATTGGATATTCATTGCGATTGTGTGTATGATAAACTCAACCATGGCACAAATTGTAGTAGTATTGTGACCAGAAAGGCCAATCAGATTAGTAAACTGCTACTTGGTCAGTCCCTTCTCTGGTTTGATTGTTTGATAAGAATGTTTTTTTTGATAGAGAACTTGGTAAAGCATTTGCATACCTCTCATCCTGACTTCTAAGTGCCATGGTGTGTGGAGCGTTTTGTTATGCCATTTACATTTATTAGAGATGTCAAAACTTGATAAAAGGCCTGAAGAATTATGTGAAATGCTGTTTGATGCTACTTGCTGGACCGCCTATTAACACATGTTGGCAGGACCCATAAGCAAGGAGGGCATATGAGGAGCGGCCAATCCATTAGGCGAGTTAGATAACTGGCTAAGGTCCCTATAGACACTCCATTTTTGACGGCCTTTACGACTTGGATGTCATTGCTTGGACACCCAATAATGAGTCAATATGCTTGTCAAGTGCTCGAAGTCCTCAGCGGAATGTCACAGCTTTGAACCTTTCAAAACCTACACTTCTGTTGCCTTGTTTTGGACCAAATCCAGTGATCTTCAAGCCTGCAACCTCTGGTGGCCTGCCGGCCACTTCTATGGGTTGCCGGCCACTTCTTCTGCTTGCCGGCCACTGATGTGTCCTACCGGCTACCAATGTCTTTTGCAGGTATTTTGTGACAGCTGTGCCAGCTGTTTGCACAGATGCTTGCATCTGCTTTCATGTATATGGTTGGATGTTTCTGAGGGAGGTTCATGTTTTTCTATATATAGAGGACCTCCCTTTCATATTTTGAGGTTAGAAAAATTTTGGAGCAAAACTTTTCCTCTCTCTACAATTCTTTCTCTCTCTTGCAAATTTTTTCACCTTTGCCTATGCACTCTCCACCTTTGCCTATACACTCTTAACCAAACCTCTCCATCTTTGAGTTTAGGTATCTTTGAGTCTTGTTTGAGCTCTTGAGGGTGTGTTTGCCTTGTTTTATTCCCTAGAATTGGTTCCCCTTTTCAAAGGTATAAAGTTTTATCTCTTTACTTGCTTTATCTACTCTTTTTCCTACAATTTTCCAACTGTTTTTGAGTTGTAAAAACTCTGTATTTTTGGGCTGAAACTTGGGTTTTAAGGCCAATAAAGGTTGAGAGATGGTTCACCTTTCTTTGCATCTTGCTCTTAAGGCATTTATCCTTATGTTTTCCACCCTTACACTATCTTTTTTTGAGCTTTTGAACACTGTTTTTCAGAGTTATTGCAGTCAAAGTTTTTAAAGGCGAATGCGTACTTGAAGGCGTTTTACCTCTCATGAGGCGAGGCGTAAGCCTCAAGGCGTTGAGGCGTAAGCATTTCAAATTTCAAATTTTAATATTTACTGAATAAATTAAATATTTTTAAATAGTTAAAAAAATAAAAACAAAATTAAATATAAATATGTAAATACTTTTCGCTTTAATGCGTTGAACATTTTACTGCATAGAATGAAGTTTTCTTTCACTGAAAGAGAAATCGATATTCTTAACTTCAGTGATTGAGCTTCTCACTTGACCATTAACTGTGTTTTTCTTGATTGACCATTTACTTAATTTTTCCTGTAGAATATAGTTGTAAAAATGGATTCTTTTTAATTTTTTATGTTTAAACAATCTAATAGACTAAGTTTAACAAATGCCCAAGGCAACTTCTGTATGTGCATACTCCTCACATGCTTATGCGCAAAAAGTGTAAAAAGCGCACTTAAGGCGCATGTCTCAAACTATGATGCTCAAGCCTTTGGGGAGTAATGCCTAAAAATCAAAGCCTTGATGCGTTTTACCTTAGCCTCGAGGCGAGCATCGAGACGAGCCTCAAGTAAGCCTTTTAAAACTCTGATTGCAGTAGCTAAATCATGGTTTGAAGTCCAAAATTGGAGGGATTAGCCTCCCCTCGTTGTGTTTTGTTTACTAGCCTAGCATGATCCATGTTTTAGCTTATTATTCTAGCTATTTTTGTCTTAATTCCAACATGTTTTAGGACTTATTTAGGGCTGTTTTTAAGTGTTTGTTGCATTTGAGTTTTGTTTTGCATGCTTGTAGTGTAATTGTCCTTATGAGTTTGGTGTTTTAGGCCTTACACACCATCTTATTTGAGTTAATAGTGTTTATTTATGGCTTTTCATATTTGTGATCACTCTTAATCACCTCTGCAACCTCCCTCATTTCTTGACTTTTGTTTTGCTTTGAAAATGGTTTCAAACTACTTGTTTGTTTAAACATGAGATTGAGATGTCATGCTTAATGGCTTAATCCCTTTGGAGGTTCATTATCAACGGTATGATGTCTCTTTCATGCCTAAAACAACACTTGGTTTGAACCCTATTTCCATTAGAGGACTTAAATTCACCTGAGGACTCAATTGATTAAAGAATGGATGGTAATCTAAAATGAAATAATAAAATTGAGGCTAAAAAGGTTCAATATAATAACTTGGTTAGGGTTCAATCGGACGTTAATTGAACCATTGGGTCTTGAGTCGTTTCATACTCATTAGTGATGAAAACGGTTCAAAATTCATTGTCAACTACTTCCTTTGATCTTTCATGATAGGGAGGTGGTTTTAAGAGTCTTGTTTTATTGCATTCATTGAACTTGTACACTTGATTTATAAGCCATCATGCAATGAAATTGCATCCATTGATGGTTTTTGAATTAAATTTACTACTCCTTTGAGCTGTTCAAATGATAAGGAGGGGTAAATTGTGCAAACAAACCCTTGAGAATACACTGTCTCTGCTCTATTTGTTCTCTGTTGCAGCAGGACAACCCAGTCAGCAGTAGCCGACAGTCCATCATCAATGGACGGTAGGCCCCTCTGCTGGCCACCAGTGCAAAATCAAGTAGTGTCCATTTAAAGCAGAACAAAGTTGGTCTGGAGGTGAAAATCAGTGCAAGTATTCTGCTGTGCAACATAGGCATTCAGTAGCAGAAACAGTGAATTTTTCATGTGGAAACTGCATTCATGCATGAGCTCTCCATCGATCCTCGAGATCTATGTTATAAATATATTAGTGTTGTGATTAAAATAGTAGCTTTGTAATTAATTAGTTAGAATAGCTAATTCGTTTCGTGTTGTAATTATTTTAATTAGTTAGATTAGTTAATTAATTTGTTGTAATAATTAGTTAAGTAGTTTAGCTAAGTTATTCATTTGTTGTTGTAATAGTTAGGTAATTAGTTAGCTAGTTAGTTAGTTTAGTTCATTCGGACCCTCCTGTGTGAGGGCGCAATGTTGTAATAATGTGTATATTTTTCAACCCTACGTCTTTCTTCATTTTATTTACTAGCTTATGATGGTTAGCTCAGAGCATCACATTTCGTTTAGCATTCTCTATGCCTTACATCCACTTGTATTGCATGCACCGATGTTCGGTTCATCATTCTAACTTGCATTGATTAGTTAACATTCTTTGAATATGTGCTTAGGCTGCATGTTATCAACTTGATTTACATGACATGTTAAGTAGTCGAGCCTATTTAAATTGCATATCGCATGTATTGTATTAGTCATATCGCATGGTTAGGAATCATGTATTTTTCTAATTCGTTTCTCTTTTGGCTTGGAGTACTAGGTGAACCTTTAATAAGTTTAGCATATTGCATGAGTGTAATTGTTACCATGTCTAGCATACTTGCCATGAGGATAATTGTAACAATCAAGATTTTTAATTATTTTGTAAAATTTATACTAATATTATTTAATCACAGTTAGAAAAATATACGATTTATTTTGTATTATTATGTATAATTTTGTAAAATAATATAATTATTAAAAATTTAGGGGTCAAAGTATAAATAAATAATTAAGTTAAGATAAGCTTAAATTAATTTAAATAAGTTTGAATTAATGGGGGAGCAATGGGAGCGTAGCACGTGGCAGTCGTGGCTTGGTGCCCACGGTTGCCTTTTCTATATATTGGGGGGGGATGTGCTCAGAAGATAAGAAAGAAAAGTAAGAGAGAAAGAAAGAAAGGACAGGAGAGAAAAGAGAGAAAAGAGAGGAAGAAAAGAGAAAAAAATAATGGAAATTGAAATGGTCTTTGGTGGTGAAAAGAAAGAGTGAGATATTAAAGTTAAGGTGAGTTATATTATACCTTGAGTTATTAAAATGTATTTTACTTTTGTTTTGACTTACTATATTTATTTTATACAAATTATGTTTTAGAAATTATTATAAAATATATTAATATTTTAGTTACATGGATTATTTTCTGAACCCTATTTGTTAAAAGGAAACGCATGGATATGTTTGTTTTATATTTTAAGAATATTTGACTATGATCTTATATACAATTATGTTTTGTAAGTACCACCACGGGAGTCCTACGCCTTGGGGAACTTAAATTTGGCTCTCTAATTAGTCACTTTGTAACCCTTTGTCTGTCATGGATCTATTGACCCTCTGAATTTCTGGTGTGGAGCAAAGTGCTGTACAGAGCTAAGTGTTACACTATGGTGGGAGCCACCTCTAGAGTTCGTACGAGCCACCTCTTGAGTTCATACATTTGTCCGGTTCTGTACCGTGGTTATGACTTCTGGTGTGGAGCAAAGTGCTATACGGAACTAAGTGTTACACTATGGTGGGAGCCACCTCTAGAGTTCGTGTGAGCCACCTCTTGAGTCCATATATCTGTTCTGTTCCATTTTGTACCGTGGTTATGATTATGTATATGGTTTTCGTATTTGATCTCTGCATTATATATTCTGTATTTTAATATCAAGCTCTGTTTAGCCAATAATTAGTGAATTTTATGCCCTTATGCTCTTAGTATAATATTTCTCACTCGGCCATGTGCGTTGTTTACCACTTTTAGGTGACATGTCAGGGCCAGCATGTGAGGTAGGCACGAAGCACTTTGTAGAGATAGTTCAGCTCTGACAAGTTAATTAAATAGAAACTCCAATGATTATTTTGGTACCCTCATTTAAATATTTCTTCCGCTTGCGTTTATTAATTTATTTAAGAATTGGCCGGAGGTAACCTCAGTTACTGGCCATTACGATGCTTAATCCTTAGGTACGGGGAGCGGGTTGTGACACTATTGCTTGAATGTCTGTAGATGAAGGTTAATTGTTTGAATTTGAATAATTTGAGTAATGTTTATATGCGATCACTTTTTTAAGTGGTATATATTCGAAACAATTTTTCAAACAAACATGAATCAAGTGTTTCAATTTTTGTAACTTAGTCTATATTTGTGTGTGTGCACATCACATAGTAATTGTAGCCTAATAAATCGGAACAAGAGTATATAATGTAAATAAGATTTATATCATGATTAGTAGAGGTCGATCTTTGATCGGACGAGCGGGAGTATTCAATTCATGATCTTCCCCTCTCGTACTTAAGTTCTCGAGCCGAGACAATTTTGATGACAACGGACATGTAGCCTTTGGCACGAGTCACGAGTTTCTTAAATTTCCCAAAATCATTTAGGTGGCGATTCTGTATCTGACAAAGCAGTCCATTTTTGACAATTTGATTCAAAATCGATTTTTCAAAAGATTCATCGGATTGAGACTCTTTGGTATTTATCTATTTCACATTGCACTTGTGAGATCAGATTTAGAACCACGACAGTCCGATATTATATGATTTATTCGTCTTCCGAAAGAAAACACGAAAAGTCAGGCTACAGTCCCTATTTGAGAAGGCCTCAAAATTTTAATGCCCTTAACAATATATTTTATTCTAATATATAATGTACACACTTTCATTCTATAGTTTTATTCTAATATATAATGTCCGCACCTCTGTTGGTGTGGACAAAGCTATGTAACTTTTCTTATATACCTAATAACCACCGCTCTCTCTTTGATCAAAATTTTTCTGGTAATTGCCATCCACTGCTTTGATTAAACCATTTGTGGCATGGATGGTTGGAACATATTTAGCGGTTGACACATATCGTGTGTGAGCAGTTGCTAATGTGTATATGTGAACAAAGGTCCTTAATAACGGCCAAAATGGAATTATCTTTTTGTTATTTTTCTAAACTAAAAAAAATTGAAACCTCGTGTTTTTTTTTTTTTTTTTTTCTTTTCCCTTTTATTATTTAAAGTTGATTGTAAAAACTTAATTAGTAAATGAATTCAATATATTGTCAATTGAAAATTTATGCTAGAAAAATAGTGATTTTGCATCTTGGACAGTAAGGAAATAAATTTAAATATAAAGCTATTTTTAAAGGGAGATTTATTAGAAAATCTTTTTTTTAAGTGTTTGTATTCCAATTAGTTCATAAGATATTTTTATATTTCAATAAGTCTTATAATTTGAACATTTGATCTATTAAATCTTAATTCTCATATTTAAAGTATTTTATGGATATTTTTACCCTTACAAATATTTTTTGAACGGTTAGCAATTTGGTGATGTGAACATTTATATTTTACAGTGTGAATATTTATATTGACGTGTGAATGTTCACATTGACATATTAATATTCACATTGATGGTGTGAACATTCACATCACATAATATTCATATTGTAAATGTGAATATTATTAGGGATATTTTGGTAATTATGTCACCCATATGACTTAATGGAATATTAAAAAATAATGTGAACTAAATGGAACATAAGTAGGTGAAAAACTATTTATAAAAAAATGTCAGGAAATTTTATTTCTACACACTACATTATCTCCATGCACACAATTAATGAACTTTATTTTTATTATAAATTTACCCTTAAATAAAATAATCAAAATAGGCATTTATCCACACACTTATACATCCAAAACAGAGATTTCTGTACACATTTTTTTTTTGTAAAAGCTCTTTGTGCATATCTACTGTCCATTACCTATGTTATTTACACTCATTCTTATACACTCCACTCTTTTTCACACTCTCCATTGCTACATTGTTCCTCCACTCTTTCTCACATTTTATTGCATACCTTCTTCATTAATTCTCTCTCACACTCTATTGCCTACCTTCTTCCTCTATCATTTCTCACACACTAGACTCCATTGCTAACATTCTTCCAATGTTCACTCATTAGGTTACCATTGTTTGTCAAACAAAACTTGATGGAAGATTTGCCAATCAATTCAGAAAATCAGGAGGATATGCAAAACAACCAATGCAGTGACGGAAAAATACCTTTTTTTACTAAGAAATTATTTTACTTAATTTCTGTTTGCGATCACTATTCGGCAAACCAGTGCCGAATACATAAATAGTATACAAAAAATAACAATTGAATAAGAATAATAGTTTCGGAAGTACAATACCGAATTAAAACTTAAAATTCAGAAGTACAGTATCGAATGGTCTAAAGTAATTCGATTGTTTGTTTTTGAATGAGTTAAAATGATTCGGCAAATTAGTACCGAATGGTTGTTTTTCGTTTCAGTGTGTGCCAACTACAAATGGCTATCAAAAATGGAAAAAAAAACTAACCTAGATTGCATGTTATTTTATATAATGATGGGCAATATTCACTCACCTTATACGTAATTTACGATCGGAGAATGGCTGTCAAAGATGCCTATCAATCTTCTTCAATGTCGGTCTTCAACAAAGGAGAATGGAGGCTACAGGCTACCTGAGAATGCTTGTCGGAGATGGAGAGGCTGGACCGTGTACGGTGGAGGGTAGGATGTGCAAGTTGAAGGGGGGGTATTTTGGAAATTTACGTGGGCTAATATGAGGGTGTGCACACATTTTTTTTATTAAATGAGTATATTTGGAATGTGGGGTGTGTGGATTGAGATAAATACTTAAGAATCAAACTACTAAATGTGTGGAGTGAGAAGACGTAAACAGAGAAATGTGGTGTATGAAAATAAATGCTCTGTTTGGTAGAGTTTTTGAAGTTTAATTCTACCCCATAGTTTGAGTGTATTGTTTGGTTACAATTTTAGAAAATTAATTTCACATCTACTTTTCAAAACACTCACTTTTCAATATCATATGTTACATCACTCAATTCAAACTCTTTTCAAAACTCATAACCAAATAAATTTTTCACACTCAAATCATAATTTCAAAACTCACAAATTCAAAATACAACTCTAGTCTCAAATCATAATTCTAAAACTCTACTAAATACAAAGGCTTTGTTTGTTTGTGTTTTCAAATTAAGTTTCAACACGTGAAGTCCCACTTCATGTTTGGAAAGGACGTTCAAATTACAATTTCGCGTGTTAATTCAAACTACAGTTTGAAAACCCGTTTGGCAGCTTGTACTTCAGTTCTCCACTTTCAACGTTTCTGCCTTCTTCCTCTTTTGATCTGAAAAGCTTTCATGTCCTTCTCCATCGTCTCTGAAAATTTCATGTGAACCTCTTCTTTCTTTCTCTTTTGATTTGAAAAACTTCCATGTCATTCTCCATCGTCTCTGAAAATTTCAGGTGAACCTCATTTTTCTTTCTCTGTATTAAACATCAGTACTTAAGATTCATCACGGGTAGGCTTCTGTAACAACCCTCGTCACTGTTTACCGAATAACCACTGATTACCGTTAAACTGAAACTGATTATGACTGATAAGTGAACTGAATAAACTACTGAACTGACTGACTGAAATCTGAAACTGATTGATTAACTGTATCTGTTTAAATGCGTTTCTATCTGTTTGATTGTTTGACTACCTGTTCATATTTTTGTGTTTAAATTGCGAATTAAAGGCCTTATCGGCGGCCGAACCGGAAACCGATTAGTGTTTTATGATCATCGTGATTTATGTGATTTTATGGTGTAATTACCTGAAAACTGATTAGGTATGATTAAATTGGATTAAAATGAGTTGAATTGCAATAGTTGGCTTAATTACAATCTTGTCATCCTTAGTGGATCACTTAGGCAACATACTTGGAGGCTTGTATACTTGTAAACAAAACATTTCTTCTTTCATTTCTTGCACACAACCGACCAAGAGAGTGAGAGTGAGGGAATTGAGTTCAAGTGAGAGTCTAACTTGGGGACTTGGAGAATTTGTAGGAGATTTGCCTAATTGAACTTCTACTCTTGTAATTGAAGACCTAAGGTAGATCATTGACCTTCTTTATTGTGTATTTGAACTTATTCTTGCATAATTCTTGGGTCTTTAGTGATTTAAGGCATGAATTGGTTCAATAGTGTTGAATTGAAGCTTAATCTTTGCATGCATGGCATACTCTTGCATTTTTGAGGTTGTTCTTCATGGATTTTTGCATGCATGTCCATGTTAATGCTTAGGACCATGTTTTCATCTTGTTTTTGGAACAATTGGCTCCTTAGAGCATGTAATTGAAGCTTTGAAATGATTTAAATTCATGCATGTTTGCATGTTCTCCATATTCATGAAAATTGGTTTGAATTGAGTTGTTTGAAATACCCTTGGGTTTTGATTTTACAAATTAAGTTTTGAATCATGTTAAAGTATGAGTTTTGGGATGTTTTCTGGAAAATTGGCCCAAGAGGATCGAAATTTATGGTTTGAAACTTGGTTTCGAGCTTAAGGTTCAAATCTGGAATTTCCAGAATTTGGACTCACGCTCGAGCGGGGTGACTGGCGCTCGAGCGTGGAAATCGTGCTCCCAGCATTTTGTTCTGTTTTGAAGTCCGCTCGAGCGGGACATTGTGTCTCATGCTCGAGCGGGTGTCGAGGGCCCAATCGAGCGTAATTTTCACATATCCAGCACTTTTGACTATTTTGGCAGAACGCTCGAGCGGGTAAGTCTACGCTCGAGCGGAAACCTTTGTTTGCATGTCCGCTTGAGCGGAGTAACCTACGCTCGAGCGTGACCCCTGTTTTCTGAAAATGTTTTTAAAGTGCATCTTTGTATCTTCATCTCATCCTAGGCATTATTAGGCCTAGTTTAAGGCTTCTTAACAAGGATATAGATGTAAAACACACCGAGGCAAATTAGGGATTAAGTTATTATCTTTCCGAACTGTGTAGCTTAGTGTGTGTTCGATCTGTAACTGGGTAGGGTTGGCTTTCCGAGGAGACGCTCTAGCCTTACTGTAGCCCAGAAGTCTGTGAGTAACACCTATGTAAAGATATGTTCAAAATGATTATCTTCTGAACAATTGAACTGTACTGCTTTCTAAACTGTTACTGTTAATTGAATGAATGTATGTCCTATATTCTGAACTGTATTGTGGCATCCTTAGCAACTACTGTTTACTGTTACTGTTACAGAAATCTCTGTTGGTTCCCTTGTTGGAACCACTACTGTTACTGATTGATGGCCATCATTTACTGTTCGGTCTTTTAAGACCTACTGTTTACTGTTTACTGTTATGCTAATGGATGTACCACATATGACTGTACCGACTGAACGACTGAAATACTGATTTAATGAACTGTTTTCATTACTGTAAGGACATTCATTCTTAACCCCTTTACGCATTGTGTTATTCACTGGGTTTTAGCTCACTGCTCATATATATATGTAGGTGTACAGACACCAGACCGCAGCTAGAAGCGTCGGGGTAAACTCCAGTTTTGTCAAGCCAACCGCTGTGCCTCACTGCGAGGTTCCGAGCCTGTCAAGCTACGGCTTAGGGGTGTTTTTAATTTCCCCGTCTGTCTCTGTATCTGTTTTGTTCGACTGTATAGACTGTTACGGTACTGTTTAATAGGGATTAGGTCCCTGAACTGAATGATTGTATATATGTACATACTGTTTTGTCTGACCGTATATATTTGAATGAAAAGTCTTTTTGCATACAGACTGTCACAGCTCATTGGACATTGTCTATTTACTGTATTGGCTTCCGCCAGCCCCTGTACTCTGTATTACTGTATTACTGTTAAGGAGGCCTTCGGTAATCTTGGATTACTGGCCGGTTACGGTGCTAAACCCATAGGGGCGAGTTTGGGTCGTGACAGCTTTACAGAGAAGTCAGACTCATTTTATAAATAATGAATCCACCCAACCCGCTTACTACTCGTATCATCTTTCACAAATCGACTGACTTACAATTTGTGCGTTGTGGAAGATTCTTATTACGGTCAACCAAACAACGACGAGTGAGAGGTGAAATAACTCACAAATTTATTTAGATATTTTGTTATTGGGAAATGATTTGAAAAATTCATCCCTAATTAAATTTTTTTTTTCCAGGTCAAATTTATCAAATCTATTGTCGAATCTGACGAGTAAAGAGTGGCACATTCAATTAGTATACACATTCCATCACTGGCGATAACTATTCAACTCCCACTAATCTGGTAAATAAATCCTTCATCTGTTATGTGCAAATGATTTCAGACAAGTCGAAATCAGTTCTCAAATCTTTTCTGAGAAGTGTAGCCGAGTATTTTTTTAGTTTCAGATGTTTTGTGATTTTTGTGAACTGTTTCAACCTTTTGCCAAGAAGAATAGCCACTAATCTGGTAAATAAATCTTCATCTGTTATGTACAAATGATTTCAGAGAAATGGAAATCAGTTCCCAAATGATTTCTGAGAATTTGTAGACGAGTATTTTTTATTTCAGATCTGTTGGTATTTTAAATTCTGAACTGTTTGAACCCTTTGCCACGAAGAAAACTTGAGCCAGCAGTACCTGGGACACCCGGCCGGTCGACTTATCCGTCCTCCCCCTCGTCCCCAGCTTCTTCTACTTTTCCTTTTCTTCCTTTATTTTTTCCTTACTTCTTCTTCTACTGGTTTTTTTTCTACTATTTAAAGACAATGTTACCTGATTTTTTTTTATTATTTGTGGTTATATTTCTGCTATTTAAATTCAACTAATTTGTTACGTATTTTTTTCTTTGAAATAAAATCATCTGCTTTTTATTTTTTATCTGTGTTCTCCTTCAAACCATTTTGCTATGTTATTCTTGTATATCCACCCCAGACTAGTTTAAATATAATTTGTATGTTTATAGATTGATGGAAATAATTCCAATGACAATCAAGATACAAAAATGTGAACGCCTAGAATTGAAACGAAATTAATAAAAATGTTGAGAGATGAGGTTTGAAAAAATCAAACAACGGGTCATACTACTTCGTGGACAATTAGGCATTGAAATCATTATGCAAATCAGTTGCACAACATGTATGGATTTCGGTATACAAGAAAGCAGTGCGCCAAAAATATCAGCAGTTGAAAGCTGATTACCAAACATTTAAGCGACTCTAGGCACAGACTGGTCTGGGATGTGATCCCATTGTAGGCACTGTTGTTGCACCCGATGAATTTTGGGATAAGGTTTTTCATTAATCTGTATTATTTTGAAATTTTATTTTAAACATTTCATGATACATACAGTGCTTAATTCTTTAATTGTAATTGTTGTAGGCTAGCAGAAATGTGAAGAAGTTTAGGACAAAAAGATTTGAATATTTTTAAGAAATGGCAGAAATTGTTAAAAATTGTTGTGCTACAGGAGCCTTGTCTCGTGCATCAACACAAGGAGCCCTTGACTCAGAAGAAGAAGATGGCATGTTAAATAAATTTTGGAACCCTGATGTTGGTGAGAGTAATGCTTGTGGGAATAATGCTGCTGAGGCCATTCCTATTGACTTATTCGGCGATGAGTACATGGATCTAGCAAAGGGCAAAAGTCACAAGAGGGGCCTTACAACCAACCAGACTGACAGTGGTCGTTCCAAGAAGTCACGGTCAAGTGGGTTCGATGATGTGTGCGCAGCTTTCACATCCTACGTACAGGCAAAAACAGGACATTCACGTGCACGAGAAAAAGAGACAGAGGTTGTAAGTGCAGGTGGTGATGATTATTTCCTTGATGCATGTCAAGATGCATTGCTAGAACTTGGGGACATACCACCGGTGCAGTACGTTAGGGCACTGACACTGTTCAAGGATAAGGAATGACGAAGATTTTTTATGCGCACTGTAACAACCCTCATACTGTTTACCGACTTATGACTGATTGATTACCGTTAAACTGAATTGATTACGACTGATAATTGAACTGATTAAAGTACGGAACTGACTGACTGAAATTTGGAAACCGAATTGATTGAGTATATGTTAGTTAAATTGCATTCTATCTATTTGACTGGATGATTTTCTGTTCATGCTTATATGTTTAAACTGCTAATTGAAGGCCATATCGGCGGCCGAATTAGAAACCGATTGATGTTCCATGATCCTCAGAATTAATGTGATTTTATGGTATATTTATCTGAAAATTGATTAGGTATGATTAAATTAGATTAAATATCGATTAATCGCATAGTTTGAGTTAATTACCGTTCCGCCACTTAGTGGACCACTATCTCTTGAACCTTGTATACACTCCACGTATTGATCAAACAAACATTTTCTTCTCCTCTTCTTGCCTCAACCGACCCAAGTTAGAGAGTGAGAGAGAGTTGAGTTGTTCTTGAGAGATTTGCTTGATCTTGCTTGGAATTGAAGTGTTGATTGCTACTTTGAGCTCCTAGACCTTGAACACAAGACTAAGGTAGGACATCATCTTCTTGTTGTTGTCTTAGAATCCATTCTTGCACAATTCATGCTTTAATTGTAGAGTTAAGCCATGTTTTGGTGCATACATGTTGAATTGAAGCTTGATTGTTACATGCATGTACATATATTGAAGTTTTGAGGTTGTAGTTCATAATTCCTCACATGCATGTTCATAATTTCGTAATGGTCCATGTTTTCAACTTGTTTTTGGATCAATTGGCTCCCTAGAGCATCAAATTGAAGCTTTAAAATGATTTAAAGATCATGCATATCATGTTTGAGGATTGTCCTTGGAAAATGGTTTGAAATTGGGTTTGAATAAAACACCCTTGGGCTTTGATTTCTCAAATTGAGTTTTGAATCATGTTTAACTATGAGTTTACATGTGTTTTCTGGAAATTTAGCTCAAGAGGTCGAGTTTTGATGCTTTTGGACTTGGTTTTGAGCTTGGAGGTGCAATCTGGGTTTTCCAGATTTCGCACTTCCGCTCGAGCGAGGGAAGTGCCGCTCGAGCGTGGAATCCGAGCATCCAGCATCTCTCTGCACTGTTTTACAGTCCGCTCGAGCGGAGGATTGGGCGCTCGAGCGGAGTCATGTCTCAAGCCCGAGCGGGCGTCGAGCGGGGATTTCACCCATCCAGTACTTTTACAGTACGCTCGAGCGGGGAAACCTGCGCTCGAGCGGGACTCTATTTTTCTGAAAATCCTGAAAATGTTTTCTAAGTGTATTTTTGTATCCTCATCCCATCCTAGGCATTCTTAGGCCTAGTTTAAGACATTTAGATGAGGATATCGTTGTAGAACACACCAATGCAAATTAGGGATTAAGTTATGATATTTCCCAACTGTGTAGCTTAGTGTGTGTTCAACCTGTGAACTGTGTAGGGTTGGCAACTGGGGAGACACGCTCTAGCATACTGTAGCCCAGAACTCTGTGAGTAACAATTGTGTAAAGATATGTTCAACTGATTATCTTTTGGATACTGAACTGAACTATTTACTGAACTGGTATTATTTACTGAATGAATGTATGTCCTTTATTTCTGAACTGTACTGTGGCATCCTTAGTACTTACTGTTTACTGTTACTGTTACTGTTACAGAGATCTCTGTCGGTTCCCTCGTGGAACCACTACTGTTTACTGACTGATGGCCATCATTACTGTTCGGTCTTTTAAGACCTACTGTCACTGTTATGCTAATGGATGTACCACATATGACTGTTTACTGTACTGAACAACTGAAATACTGATTGAATTGAACTGTTTTCATTACTGTAAGGACATTCATTCTAAACCCCTTTACGCTTTATGTTATTCACTGGGCTTTAGCTCACTGCTCATATATATATGTAGGTGTACAGGCACCAGATCGGAGCTAGGAGCGTCAGGGTAACTCCAGTTTTGTCAAGCCAGCCTTTGTGCCTCACTGCGAGGTTCCGAGTTGCCATGCTATGGCTTTGGGGTGTTTTGTTTGTTTCCCCCGTCTGTCTCCATACTGTTTGGATTACTGTATAGACTGTCTGTTGCTAACTGTACTGTTATCAAGGGATTAGGTCCCTGTACTGTGTGACTGTAAATTTTGTATAGACTGTACTGTTTGTGTATGTATGAATGCATGAAAAATCTTTTTGGCATACAGACTGTCACAACTCAATGGACACTATTTACTTACTGTATTGGCTTCCGCCAGGCCCTGTACTCTGTTTTACTGTATTACTGTTAAGCAGGCCTTCGGTAATCTCGGATTACTGGCCGGTTACGGTGCTAAACCCATAGGGCCGGGTTTGGGTCGTGACACGCACTCCTACCCATTTGCGCCTAGCTATGATCCTCGCTTTGCAGTGAAGTGAGAAGTTCTGTTTTGATTGTGTTAGCGAATCTTCGTGTCTAAACTGTTTGATAATTTCATTATTCCTGATTTGTTTTTTATTCTTTTTTTTCATTCCATGATATCATTTTTCTTTTTCTATCTTCGTATGTTTTTTCCCCTGAACTTTTAAGTAGTTTGTGTTTTATTAAAATTATGTTCTGTTATGACAATATGATTACGTATTAAATAAATTTTGTTCTCGTATGAATTTTACTATACGCTGGTAAATGACTACGACCGGCTATTCATGTACTCACTTTTCAATTCTGTTTCACCAGTGATGGTAAGTGTTACAATTTATCAAACATTATTTTATAATTATGCTTTTACTGTGATATAGACAAAACCATATGTCATCCGACAGAGAAAACAATACAATGAAGATCTCATCAGAGGAGGATGAGGTTATTGATGATTTTATGGATTTTTTGATGATTACTTTCATGCATGACCATATCAACACGTCAAGTAGTCGCCGACAGCAACGAACGTGTCCATTCAAAGGTGATGATTACATATTTGGCCTATTAAATGGCCATCCAGAAACAATGATGAACATTATGCGAATGGATGCACAAACATTCATTTTATTGAAAGATACTTACTCCATAATGGCTTTATCGATACTGAACATATGCATATCAGTGTTGAGGAATCGCTTAGAATTTTTTTATACACTTTTGCACAAAATGATCGCCATCGACTACTGGTAGATAGATTTCAACACTCCATGGAAACAATTTGTCGGCACATAAAAATTGTTATGTGGGCATTGTGCAAGCTTGCATCAACGGTTATCAAACCACGTAACCAAGACGACATACCGACAAAAATTTTAAATGGCAGGAGGTTTTTCCCCTAGTTTAAAGTACGAACAATATGATTGTCCTGTAAGTTGTACATATCAATAAGGGTTAATAAATATTATTATTTTTTTAACTATAAAAGTAATATCCAAGTTTGTTTCGCTTTTAATATCAAACAAATATCTGTCAATTAGGATTGTGTCGGTGCTATCGATGGCACATTGGTGGATGCATGGGTTCCTGCTTCAAGACAAAATACATTCCGCGGTCGGAAATCAACGGTATCGCAAAACGTACTCGCAGTTTGCGACTTCGATATGTTGCTCACATTTATTAATTCTGGATGGGAAGGTAGCGCTCACGACAACGCTATCTTGATTGACTTTATTACACGAGTTGATCTACAGTTCCCACATCCACCCAATGGTGACTGTCCCTAAATAACATACGGTACACTTTTTTCCTTGTCCTTTTTTGTACATATCAATTGACAAAACTGTGTATTCATTATTTATATGTAGGCAAGTACTATTTAGTTGATGCTGGTTTCACGAACATGCTTGGATTTCTTGCCCCACTTCGGTCTCAACGGTATCACTTGCAAGAGTTTCGTGGCCGTCATTATTCAGGACCTAAGGAATTGTTTAACCATCGACATTCGTCGTTACGCAATGTCATAGAAAGAACATTTGGTATTCTGAAGAAGCGCTTCCCAATATTGCGGTCCATGCCAAATTACAAGTCTACAAGACAAGGGCCTCTCGTGATTGCATGTTGTGTAGTACACAATTCGATCCGTTTGCATGCAGCTATGGACCCATTCTTTATGGAAGCTGATAATGAAATGGCCGCAGAAGCAGAAGCAGAAGCAGAGGGGTTTGTTGGAGACCAAACTGACTATGTTGACATGTCACAACATGGGTTAACGTACCAATCGAACGTTACGGATGCAATTGCTACTGCTATGTGGCAAAATCATGTTGGCCATGGATAGAAAAGGGATGTCAACAAGGCAAGTGAATATCGTACTGACTAATGGTTTTAAATATGTAATTATTTTACTAATTTCAGTCATTATGACACCTTTACTACATAACTTCGCCCACTTTATGTACCTGTGATTTACTGACTTGTTTTATCTTTTTGTAGGATAACTAATACTGGGGACAACGATTGGACTAAATGCTAATGAAACAAAAGGAAACACAAAGATCATCACATGGGCAATGAAGGTAATGATTTTCTTAGTAACGAAGACAATTAAATATGTTGTTCATGCAATGTGTAATATGCAATTTTATGTATAGTCTAGCAAAGACAATTAAATATGTTGTTATTACTATGCAAGCGTTTCTTAGTAACGAAGACAATTAAATATGTTGTTATTAACTTAAATGTCTTCATATTGCAAATTTAATTTAATTTTTTTTTTACTAATATCATAATCGTGTTGTTACTATTTGGCTCATGTGGGTGGTGGGTGGTGGTGGCGGCAGTGGGTGGTGGGTGGCGGTGGCAGGTGGGTGGCGGGTAGTGGGTGGTGGTGGCAGGTGGGTGGGTGGTGGGTGGTGGGCGAAGTTATGTAATAAAGGTGTCATAATGACTGAAATTAGTAAAATAATTACACCTTATTAATTTAAATTTTGTGAAAAAATATTTGTACATGACATATCTGTGACTTTTTGTTAAATTGTAAACAATTTGAAGGTTTTGTTATTAATTCGGTTTATGAATTTAATTTAATTTTTTCTTTTTAACTTTCTGTACACAAGTTTATATTAACTTTTTTTTTCCTTTTCATTAAAAAAAAAAGAATGTTTATTATTAATTTGTAACTTGTTTTATTTCATTTCAGAACATTAATTTAATTTTTTGTATTAATTGATACAGACAAATTATTTTTTAATTGTTTAATTTTATTCATTTTATTGAAATGAAGGATTTGTTAGACATTTATTAAGTTCTATTTATTAATTTTTGTACAAATAATTTTTCTAATGCACAATCTTTTTGTACAGACTGTTATAACATTGTAACTTATTTTACAATGTAGGGAAAAAAAAACACTATTTGTTATTCATTATGTGAATACAAAAGTTTATAACAAAATCAAACAATCACAACAAAATAAGGAAACAAATAACCAAAACAAAAAAAGGGAAAAAAAATGTAACCACTACACCTGTGAACCATTTAAACTGATTTTTGAACAAGTTAAGTATTATTGTCAGGCGGTGTTGGAGGTGGAGGGAAATAGTGATGGTACAGCTGAGTGACTTGATGGTCAATCAATGCGGTTCCTTGTCACTTCATCACGTCTCCTTAAGTCTACACGAAACTCACCAAATTGTTGAATTAGTGAGTTCTGAGCGGCGGCATATTCATCGAACCGAGTACCCAATGTATTGAGCTGATTAGCCATTTGTTGTTCCCATTGTAGGCGCTGATTGTACCGTTCTTGTTCCAAGGCTAAATAATCAGTCCAGTAATGGGGTTGTTCATTTGGTGGCATGGCATTGTCATTGGGTTCTTCCTCATCAGGTATTAGTTCATTTTCAATATTAATAGAGCCTATCAAGGTGTCAGCACCACCAGCTCGGGTTAGTGTATACTCAGAAATTGATGAAGTGATTCTAACATATCCTTCACCTTCAAGGTTGACATCATGCGCTTTGAAAATTATGGTTAACAAAGCTTCAAAAAGTAGTGACCGGCCACTCAGAGTATCAAATTTTGCAACCATCATTTATTTGAGTAATATGAAGCATAAATCTAATTTTTGTCTAATTTCAAAACAATATAACAAATAAACATTAAAACATGAAACAGTATCATAATGGCCTTTTTTGGAAGTGACATTTTCAACTATCCATCGATGAAGAATATGAAGATGGGGTTTTAAATGTCTGGCTTGTAAATTAGTACTACTGAATCAGTTGTCACAAATTGTGGTATAAATCTAAGGAATATAATCAACAATTTTTTCTAAGGCAGACTCATTTTGAAAATAGTATTGTAAATCTCCTGTTTCAACTCCAATAATTTGTGCGAAAGCATGGAAAAAGAGTGTGATTCTTTTTCCCTTAACATAAGAGGTAAGACTGAACGGTTCATTTTGTTGGTCACCAGGTGTCAAGTGAACATAAAATAATTGTACAAGACGGGGATATATCTTATTTGGTAAATTAGTTAATTGTAACCATCCCATTGTATCTAATTTGCCAAGTAAAAGTGGATCATATTGAGAAGGTAGTTTTACGTTTCTCCCCATAACAATTGGTCGATTAATGAAATGTGAATAGGCTTGTTCATGATGATATGTGAAAAAATCATTAGTTGGATAGCCATGATGTTGTTGTTGTGGTAGTGGTACAGGGTTTGAGAATTCACTACGTTCGGGTCTGGTTCGTTTTGTTCTTGGTATGATGACTGCAAAAGTGAAAAAAAATGTATGAAAAATGTATATTAAAACATATGAGGTAAGAAACATGTATGAAAAATATATCAAACAGTATGATGTTAGTGTGAAAAAATTGGAACAAATATGAAAAAAATTAACAGCTCAAAATGGAACAGATACGAAAAAAAATTATCAGATCGGCTATGAGGTAAGAAAAATGTATGAAACATATATCAAACAGTATGATGTTGATGTGAAAAAATTGGAACAGATATGAAAAAAATTAACAGATCAAAATGGAAGAGATATGAAAAAAATTAACAGATCGGCAACAGATACGAAAACTGAGGAATGGTGCCTGGGCCGGGATGACTGGCTGGATGACTGGCCGGATGATCGTCCGGTTGTCCTGGTGCTCCTCTTCGTCTTTCCTACACTCTGAAGCTAATATGAAATGTGAAGCTAAGATGAACTGCCATGAAAACCAACCTGTAATTGAATTCTTCCTTCGCACGAATATACTGTATTTAATTAATGTTGTTCTCTGATGGAACTTGAGAAGGTGTTTCAATGAGATGGTGAAGTTGGTGTGGTTAAAGGAATGCAGATTCAGATTTTATAGAAGGCTGAGGTTCAAAAGGTTCAAAAGGCTGAGGTTCAAAAGGTTCAAAAGGTTGTAGTCCAGATTTTTTATTTACTTTTCATTTCTTATCTATTAATTTTTTTTATCCAATTTAATTCTTTAATTTAATTACATCTGTATACTGATAAATCTGCAGGTTCTGGCATCATCTGCACCGTCTTCCTTTTTCTTTAGCCTACCACAATGTTGAATAGACAGCTACAATAGAATAGGCAGTAGGTATTGGATAAGTAAAATTACTATATTACCATTTTTATTTTGTTCTTATGTAACAACTTCTCATTTAAATCAACAGGGGCAAAATAGTCATTTTGCACACCAATATCACCCCTAATTATATGAGCTTCACGGGTGGGAACTTTCTGCGAAGTACAATAATACATGTGAATGAGTGTTACGTTTCTTTTAGTAAATTAATAAAATGTAATAAATGAAAAAAAATTGATAATATTTTGTAAGGTTTACGTTATGATTTGTATTTTAAAATATTAAACATACTTATTTATGTTAATTTTTATTAATATGTATTCTTAAAAGTTGTTGACATTAACAAAATTTTAGAAAAAAAAAAATATGTATTGTACAAGATGTTTGTACAGGCTTAAAAAATGAATTGATAGAAAAATTAATTGACCGAAAATAATTGACATAGAAGTAAGTTAAAATGACAAAATTATTTGAAAAAAAATTATTCCAAAAAATTACTGAAAAACAATTAATTGAAAAAAAAAATCAATTTTTAATTTCAGTATTTAAAAAATAGTTTGGTTATTACTGTTGATAAAAAATACGGATATCGATATATGAATTGTGTGTTTGATTATAAATTATTGATTGAGTTAAGCTTTGAAAATTACTTTCAAAACTCATTACCAAATAAATTTTCTTAGTTCACATGTCACATCAAACTTTCAAAACTTAATTCAAAATATATCTTCAAAACACAATTCAACACTCTATTTAAAAATCATAACTAAACAAATTTTCTACACTCAAATTATAATTCCACAATTCAGAAACTCAAAATACAACTCATACTCTCAAATCACATTTACAAAACTCTACCAAACGCAATCAAAATTTTTCAAAAGTGTTCCATTTTTAAAAGAATTACGTAATAATTATTTACAATATTAACTCAAAATTCTTTTCTAGAGATTTGTCGTGGGAAACAAAAATATTTGGGTCATCACTACATATGATTATTATTGATTGTCGTGCTATATAGATCAATAAGATCTCATTTTTTTTTCATTTCCTTGACTCCCTCTTCACCTGATTCGTTACTTTTTCTTTCTTTATTTTATTTTATTCATTCTCCTCTAATCACCACCCGTCACGTATTTATGGGGATGGTGATCAGAGGGGATCTCAATAATCACCCTATATAGATATGGTCAGATTTTGTACATTACTGTTGAATATCCACACAAAAAAGAAGAAGAGGATGATGACACGTGTATGGTGTGTTGAAATTGGAGGTGGGATGATTAGATGCCATACGTGTGTAAAAATTGGAGCTGGGATGATTGGACACGGCATGAAAAATATTATAGGTACCGTGTCGGTAACGTGATTGGGATGATACGATGTGTTCTATTATTTATTCATTGTTTCTACGTACCACTAAAAAGGGACCATTAAGCCAGCTCATTAGAGCTGGCAGTGTTAAAAATTAAAAATAAATAAATAAATAAAGAGTAAAACATCATATCAATTGGGATTATAGTATTTTTAGAGCTATTAGAGCTCAATATTTTAGAACTCTTAAATAATTTTCTTATTTATTAATTAATATGTAAATAAATTAAAATTTAAAAAGCTATTGTTTACTAAGTTAAGACTTAAGTGTTATTAAGTGTTTGATCATATTAAATTTTAATTTTATATTTTTATTGAATATTAATTAATAAGTGAACGGATAATACCACATCATTTCAATCATGGCCAATCATAATTGGAATGGAATCTAGTCATTTTATTTATGAGCACTGCTGGAGAGCTCTAATCCAGCAGCTCTAATGCCAGCTCTAATGAGCTGGTATGGAGGAAATAAAAAAAAAGAAAAGAAAACAAGACACAGTCCATCACTGGACCCCACTACAAACACACTAGTGATGGATTTAGAGCTCATTTTTTAGAGCTCTAAATCATTTTTGTTTTATTTATATTAGAAGTAGGTCCTAAAATAAAATAAAAAATGCTTTAAACAATTAATTAGTGGTGGCTCACCCACTGCTATAATGTGTGTGTTTTTTTTTTAAATGTTACCTCACTAATGATGAAATTAGTGATAACAAATTAGTAACCTATAGCATTGTTCAAATAAAATTGTCCATTCCTTCTCAACTTGCCAAAAGAGACAAAACATTCATACCTACTACGAAATCATCTTGTCACAAGCGAAGCGAAACAGTTTACAAGTTGAAAACAAACACCAGTTTTATATGTACAGAATTTTGTATAGAAAATATTTTTCAAAAATAAATTTGCAAATTATAAAATAGAAGTAGTAAAATATGTGTATAGAACTGATACATTAAAAAGCAAAATAGTATATAAATTTATTTTCTACACTTAATAGTGTGTAAAAGATATGATTAATTAATACTTAAATAATATATGAGAGAAAAAAATTTCCTTAAATATTATAATATATTATTGTATTATTGAATTTGAAAAGCAAAATATAATTTGTGAGTTTGAATAGAACTCCTCCTAAGCAAAAAATTATCAGCGAATTTTTTTTGAAATTCTCAAACTAAACATACCTTAAATTTTTAAAAAAGTTTAGACTTTTGGTAATAATTTTTTAAAAATATTTTTTGGTTGACCACGAACTTAGGGGTTATTTGGGGTGTCATAAATAAGTGTACTTTTTAGACTAAAAAATTGAAGAAAAAAATATGGATATTTGGGTTAACTTTTTGACTTTTTATGAAAAAATATGTATTAAAAAATTGTATAAATTAGTGTGTATGAAAAAATTAAGATTGGAGTTGTACAGCTGTAATTTTTGACTTTTGATGAATAGTGATAACTTTTTAACTTTATGAGTTTTTAACTTTTTGGTAACTTACCAAACTTGGCCTTATTAGTTGTTGTAATGTAATATTAAGTATTTTTTGTGATTTTGATATAAATCTTTTGTCCTTTACCTTCAAAAATAAATTTCGTTGAATGAAAAAAAAATATGTAAAGGACCCCAAATGATCTAGCGATATTTATTAATTGATTATCGACTTTGGGTCCCCAAAATTTCAGGGCCAGGCTTGCACACCACCCAAGCTGTCCCTTGGCGCACAATCCAAGCCGCCTCCTGTGACGCACAATCCAAGTTGCTCCATGTGGCGCATTACCAAACAACAATAAAATAAAGATTACAAACAATTCAATTTATTTCTCAACACATTTCATCTCCAAAAAGAAATATACATATAACAAGGAATTAAATGGGCTACTAATAATGTTTTAAATATGCTAGAATTTAATTTGATGAAGGGATGAGAATTGTGGTGTTTGTGATCTAATTCTTGGAAATGAAAAGTAGAGAAAACTTTGGAGTGACACCAAGAGAAGTTTGTAGAACCACTGGAGATAAAGCTTTCCATATAGATGTATTGCCACTTAACTCTCCAAACACAGGTCTGCAAAGAGAAACAATTAAGAAAAAATTAGTCTAAGAACACAAAAATTAATCACAAAATTGAATGAGCTTTCATTCTCTCAATTGAGAAGGAAGGTACTTACTGTGAAGAAGTTATGACAGAGAAACACTCCATCCCATCTCCACCTGCAACTATGGCTACCACAAAGAACCTTGGCACAACAAACAAGTCACCACTATGCACTTTGGTGTCCAAAGCAAGCTCACCATTGATCCCCACAATTTGGACCCTACCACTGCCTTTCACAATGTAAGTTACCTCAACTGATGAACCAGCACCATACAGTATTGGTGACATTTCATTTGCACCCAACTTCACAAGCTTGGCACTAAGCCCAACTTGTTCAAGCAAAGGCAGTTCTTTTGCAGTAAATTTTGTCAGCAATCCACCATTCTTGACATCTGTGTCAGCCAATGCAGTCTCGATGTTGATGACTGTGTTGTTGCTGGTAGGGACCAAGTCAGAAATTTTGGTTAGATGCGGTAAATGTAGCGTTTTTCTTTGTTTTTTTGCAATGACAATTACTTGCATAAGTAGTATGAAAAGAATTGGTAAGAGCAATTAATAAATGGATAAATTACATTAACTTTCTTAAAATTTTAAAAAAAATACAATAAATTCCATAATCTCTAAATTCGCATAATACTTAATTCTATTTTCATCAATAATTTATTAGTCATATGAATGAAAAAATTGTGTTATCTTCTATTTTACACTGAAATATATATTTTTTCTCGTATTTTTACACTATTTGCATTAATTTCAATCGTTTTAACTTTATTAAAAAAGAAATCGATGTAATTATTCCAAAACTATAAAGCTACTTATATTTCAAAAAAGAAGTCGCGGTTTGCTTAAAGCACAAATTGTCTCATATGGTTTGAAAAATTACAAATACCCCCTTGTTGGAATTTTTTATTTAATAGAATTAATTAAAAAAATAAAATTCATAATTACTCTCCTATACAATAATAAAATTACCTAAATTATTAATTGAAACATATTTCTAATATCATTAAAAACGGTTAATTGACTTGATGATTTATTAATAAAAATGACAATTTGTTATAAAATTAGAAACCTCAGGGGTGGAATGCAATTTTCAGAACAACAAGAACGATTCGTATTTTAATCAAATCTATATTTATAATTTACCCCCCAAAAAATAACAATAACACTCATTATATTGACATTGTTCTCTCCTTTTTTAAGGCGGAAATAAGTTTAGAAAATTCAAAAATATATCTTTTAATATCTATTTTTGTCAAATTAATTTCTAATTTTTTTAAAAAATATACAGAAAACTCAACCAACCCCCCTACCTTCCATTGTTGGTGTCTTTGCATGGTTGGGGCATAGTTGTTCCTTCTTCAATCTTGATGATCAAAGTCTCTGTTTGGCTCGTCACCAGCTCATTTGCTTCTTCTTTATTTATGTTATAAGCTCTACAAACAAAGTCTGTAGAGAAACCCTTCAAGACACTTAGTGTCCCTGACAAGAGGAAGTAGGTGAATTCACCAGGATTGTAAGCCTTCGAAGTTTCTCCAATGAACACCATAACCATATCGGTGTCTCCACCATTGAACCACCATGACAGCCCTCCGGCCGGTACCTGTATTGCATCCCCTTTCTTGATTGCCAACACTTTTTCTTCTGATGCATTTGGGAATACCATTCCTACTGTGCACCTCCCTGTATTGTATCATGTGAGTAAAGTAAAAAAAAAAATTATTTTTTATTTTTTTTAAGTTGTAAATTTGGTTTTAGTTTGTATATGATTAACTGAAAAACTTGAGAAACTTAAAAAAAATTGACCATTAAATCTATTTACAATGATATGAATTATTGTATGTCAGTTATTGATTGATTTAAAAAGTAATTACTTAAAATTCAATCTCATGTCACATCAAGAGTAAATTTAAAAATCACATTTTAAGGATCTCTAATATTTCTCTTTTATAATATCCAAAATGACTAATTTTCTTTGTACAACAAGTTGTCCTTTACCCAAATGGAGTTTCTATTTATATTATTTTTAATTTTTTTTAAAATTTTAATTGTGTTGTTCAAATAAATATTATTTTTCTTAAAGATTAACTTCACAAAATGAGCCGTTTGAATTATTGAAGCGGGCCGATATAGATTCAGAGTGGGTTGAACTAGTCCGAGAGGAGTTTTTTTTTTTTTTTTTGCTTGTGTGAGAGAAGTTGGTAAAAGGGGAAGAAGTAGTGTTTACCTTGAAGAACAAAACCAATCTTGGAGGAATCAGCATAATGAGGGAGAGCAAAGCCATTAGGATGAAGAAGAAGCTTTCCAGCACCAACCTTAGCTTCACTCAGCAATGGAAACTTGGAACTTGACCAACTCCAATATGATCCACCCTCTCCCTCAATTATCTTCTTGTCAGCTACTCGTGGTGATAACTCCCAAGTCATTTTTTTTTAATACAAATTTCTGAACACAATCACTATTTAAGCTACCAAAAAAAATAAAAAATTAAAGGTTAGCTCTTTGTCTGTCGGTTAGAAAAGCAAATATATATATTTGGGTATCAATGCTTCTATTTGCACAAAAATTAATCACGAAATTGGACACTACCCTCTCACGTGAATAGATTTCACACTCATATGAAAGGATAATAAAATGATTATTATGTATGATTATGTGATCGATTTTTGTATTTCTGTACTTTTTTTTTGGGCATCCACCATCCTACACTTTGGACTCTATCAAACAAATACATGCAGCTTTGAACAAGAAGTTATACTTGGAATAATAACTTTTTTACCTATTTGATACATTTTTATTCTAAATTGAAAGTTAATAACCTATAAGACAGAATTTAAAAGCATTATTGCTACCTGGATCAAGATAATCATTTTATTTAAACTATTTTACTGTAAAAAGTACAACAAACGACCTAGCATAAAATCTTAAAAATATAAAACATTATAAATATCCATTTAGACTGTAAGAAACATCACCTTAGTCAAAAAGAATGATGGATCATACTATTTAGCAAGAAAGTTTTTTTTAGAAAAAGGAAAAAAAAAAAAACTAAAAACAAAAGAGAGAAGATTGACTATACTTTATATCATGCATAATAATTATCCAATATATATGAAATGAGAGGATTATATGTTCTCAAGAATTTATCGGACCAAGGTCTTGAATAATACATTAAAACCTATATTGAATAATACATTAAAACCTATATTGAACAAAAATGAGAGAGTTGAGATCATTTTCCAAAGGTTAAGGGTGTTTTAAGAACAATAAAGGCTATATAGCACCAGAAACAAAGAATAAAAATAAATAGAAGAAGACTCACCTTCCCCAACAAAGAAAAGGCCTTGAGGAATGAAAATAAAGAACACTTCACCTACCATTACTATTTATGGATGAGAAGAGGATGGTAACCGGTTGAGCAGGTCATTGGCTCAATTCATTACAAATAAATAAATAAACCTACTCCCTCCGTCTCACAATAATGGTCTCTTTTGGGAAATTTAATTTTTTTGATAGTACAATTATTGTACTTTTAAAAATTTGATTTTTCAAAATTACTCTTTGATAGTACACTTTTTTAGAAATATCAATGTCATAATTATACTTTTTATATTATTTATGAATTTAAAAGAAGGGCAAAATGAGAAATTTATATTATTTTTGTACTTGATTTTTAAAGAGGGACTAATATTTTGGGACAATGAAAAATGGAATAAGGGACTAATATTATGGGACGAAAGGAGTAAGTATCACAGGTATGTGTAGAAGATTCTAGTGGGTAACAAAGTCAAGGTTGTCGGCTTGTTGTCTATCGGTGAGAAAGAGATACAAGTTTAAAATTTATAATTCTGATATCATATTAGAATATTTAAGACAAAGAGAGAAATTTGGTGATGTGAACATTTATATTTTATAATGTGAATATTTACATTGATAGTACGAATATTCACATTAATGATGTGAACATTCAAATATTCATACTGTAAATGTGAATATTATTAAGAACATTTTGATAATTATGTCATCCATAAAATTTATTGAAATATAAAAAAATAATACAGACTAAATAAAATATAAATAAATAAAAAGATATTTATGAGAAAATATTCTATTTTTAAAGAATTAAGTAATAATTATTTAAAATATTAACTCAAAATTCTTCTCTAGAGATTTGTCATGGGAACCAAAAATATTTGGGTCATCACTGCATATGATTATTATTGGTTGTCGGGATATATAGATATGTATGGTCAGATTTTGTACATTAGTGTTTGTCGCGATATATAGGTCTCGTTTGGAAAGTAATTATTTTAATAGATTTTTTAATTTTTTGATTATTTTAATAGGTTATTTTAATTTGTGTATTTGGAAAGTTGGGTTAAATTTTTGAATTAACTGTTATATTGAAAAATATATTTAAAATGATGTTTAAATTGAAATAACAAATTTACTCTTGACTTTATTTTTTCCAAAATTATTGTATATGAGTAATATAGTAATTTAACCTATCTACAGCCTACGCTGTTGGTGGCAGTGTAGGCTGCGTTGCTGCAACAGCCGTTGTTTTTTGACTATTTTTTTTTTTTTTTTTTGAAAATCAATGACAGCAGTTGCTTTTTGGCTATTTTCAAATAGCCTCACTCACGGCTTCCCAAACACTCTCATAGATATGTATGGTCAGATTTTGTACATTACTGTTGAATATCCAAAAAAAGAAAGAAAGAGGATGATGACACGTGTATGGTGCGTAGAAATTGGAGATTGGATGATTAGATACGATACGTGTGTAAAAATTGGAGCTGGGACGATTGGATACGGTATGAAAAATATTAAAATTTATTACTCCCTCTGTCTCAAAATAATGATCTTTTTTGAGGAATTTAACTTTTTTTAGTAGTATAATTATTGCATTTGAAAAAAATTGATTTTTCAAAATTATCCTTTTAATAGTACATTTTTTGGGAATATCAATGCATAATTGTACTTTTTATGTCGTTTATTAATTTAAAAGAAGGGTAAAATAGGAAATTTATATTATTTTTGTACTTGATTTTTGAAGAGGGACTAATATTTTGGGACAATAAAAAATGGAATAAGAGACTAATATTTTGGGACGGAGGGAGTATGTGTTTTGTAAAGCTTATCTATATTATATATTAAGTAAAAAAGGGGTTTTTAATTTCAAAATATGTGAAAACTTCAATATGTCAATTTTAATTTTCTAATTTTCTATTTTTTTTTAAAAAAAAATATTCTCAGCATTTATTTGCTTCTCTCAACTCACAAGACTTTTTGACTTCTCTCATAATTACTGCAGTATATTTTTCAAAACAAATAATTTGTATATTAAAAAAAATTTAAAACAAATATAAATATATGTATCTATATCTATATCTATATCTATATCTATATCTATCTATTTATTTATATCTATCTCTAACCCACAAGTTTTGTGGGAGTTCCAATATCTAAACCTTTATTTTTATGATTTTTTTTGAAAAAAAAAAACTTAGCACTTATTAAATTCTTCCAAATCTTTTTAACTTTTCCAATGTACACACTCTTTTTAATTTTTTACATACCTATTGCAAACAGTGAGTCTCCTTTTTATTTTCTCCTTCTTGATTTCTCACTTCTATACTTTCAACTTCAATGGCCACGTATGTAAACAGTAAGTCTTCTTTTTGTTTTCTTCTTCTTGACCTTTCCTTTTGTTTACTGTTTAATATTGTAGTTAGATAGCGCATAAAAATATTTGTGATTTGTCTAACGAATAAAAAATTATAATTTAATTTTTTAATATGATTGAAGTTAGATAAATATAAACCCTCACAAAGAGAAAAATGTAATTATAATTAGTTGAATTATTCTTTTTTTTAAATGTGATTGTAGTTAGATAAATATAAACCCTCACAAAGAGAAAAAAAAAATTAAAGAGAAAAATTGTAATTTGTATGATTGAAGTTATTTCCTTTTATTTATAATTTTATTTTTTAATATGATTGAAAATATTTGTGATTTGATTTATTTTTTTTATTTGATTTTTAAAGTACCAATTATTGATAATGATTAGATTGTATTTTAGAAAAAAAATTGTAATTGATTTTTTTAACTCTCTGTGTTTTTTGGAAAAAAATTATTATGTTTTTTTAACTACAAATTCACTTAATTTGTGATTTGATTTTTAACTCACTGTATTTTTTGAAAAACAAAATAGATTGTATTCATTAGGGTCATATAATGTACCAATATTGATGATGATTAGAATGTATTTTGACCCAAAAAAAAATTGTAATTGATCTTTTTAACTCACTATGTTTTTTGAAAAATAAATTATTGCGTTTTTTAATTATCAATTGACTTAATTTGTGATTGATTTTTTAAATTATTGATGATGATTACATAGCATTAAAAAAATTGTGATTTGTATGATTGAAGTTATCTCCTTTTGTTTATAATTTGATTTTTTAATATGATTGAAATTAGATAAACATAAACACTCGCAAAAAGAAAAATGTGATTGTAGTTTATTCAATGGTTCTAAATAATCTTTTTTATTTACTATTTTAATGGTTATTTTTTTCAATTATTTTTTTTATTATGAGAAAAATGTCATTGTAGTTAGATAGCATTAAAAAATTTGTGATTTGTATGATTAAAGTTATCTCATTTTGTTTATAATTGGATTTTTTAATATGATCGAAATTAACTCACAAAAAAAAAAATGTGATTGTAGTTTGTTCAACGGCTCTAAATAATATTTTTATTTACTATTTTAATGGTTCTTTTTTTCAATTATTTTTTTTATTATGAGAAAAATATGATTGTAGTTAGATAGTATTAAAAAAATTGTGATTTGTATGATTGAAATTATTTCCTTTTGTTTATAATTTGATTTTTTTAATATGATTGAAGTTAAATAAACATAAACACTCACAAAAAGAAAATGAAAACTTATTTATAAGTTTTTTTTCAGACACTTGTGATATGCTAAGTCTTGTGTAATTTCTTATAGAGTCTCAAGTTCTATTTAGATAGGAATGTATTGCAGAAGATCATACATAAACGTAACGTGACGTGACACTTATATAAACGTAACATAACATGACACCTACATAAACGTAACGTAACGTGACACCTATATAAACGTAACACATTACGTTACGTGACACCGTGTCACGTTACGTTTCGCAAATTTAATGAGTTTTTATTTTTTTAAATTAAATGTGAAAATATTGCTGGTTTATGTTGGCGTTACGTTACGTTTCATATAAATAGGAAATTGAATGTTGCCATAGATCATAGGTGTCACGTTACGTTTATGTAGGTGTCACGTTACATTACATTTATGTAGATATGATCTATGGTAACATTCAATTTCCTATATAGGAAATTGCATGTTGTCATAAATCATAAGTGTCACGTTACGTTTATATAGGTGTCACGTGACATTACATTTATATAAATATGATTTATGGTAACATTCAATTTCCTATATATGGTTTTACTATTATTTGTGATATTAACAACTAATATTGAGGGTAAATGTGTCAACAAACTTCCCACAGAACTTATGGGAACATAAGTTTTTTAGTAGAATCATATGTAGCATAAGTCTCCCTAATAGAACTTATAAATAATTTTCCCAAAAGAAAAATGTCATTGTAATTTGTTTAATGCTTCTAAATAATCTTTTTATTTACTATTTTACTGGTTCTTTTTTTCAATTATTTTTTTTATTATGAAAAAAATGTGATTGTAATTAGATAGCATTAAAAAAAATGTCATTTGTATGATTGAAGTTATCTCCTTTTGTTTATAATTTGATTTTTTAATATGATTGAAGTTAGATAAACATAAATACTCACAAAAAGAAAAATGTGATTGTAATTTGTTTAATGTTTCTATTTAATCTTTTTATTTACTATTTTAATGGTTCTTTTTTTCAATTATTTTTTTTATTATGAGAAAAATATAATTGTAGTTAGATAGTATTAAAAAAAATTGTGATTTGTATGATTGAAGTTATTTATTTTTGTTTATAATTTGATTTTTTTAATATGATTGAAATAAGATAAACATAAATGCTCACAAAAAGAACAATGTGATTGTAGTTTGTTCAATGGTTCTAAATAATCTTTTTATTTACTATTTTAATGGTTCTTTTTTAAAAGTTATTTTTTTATTATGAGAAAAATATGATTGTAGTTAGATAGCGTTAAAAAAATTATGATTTGTATGATTGAAGTTATCTCCTTTTGTTTATAATTTGATTTTTTTAATATGATTGAAGTTAGATAAACATAAACACTCACAAAAAAAATGTGATTGTAATTTGTTCAATGGCTCTAAATAATCATTTTATTTACTATTTTAATGGTTCTTTTTTTCAATTATTTATTTATTATGAGAAAAATGTGATTGTAGTTAGATAGCATTAAAAAAATTATGATTTGTATGATTAAAGTTATCTCATTTTGTTTATAATTTGATTTTTTAATATGATTGAAGTTAGAAAATTGTAATTTGTTCAATGGTTCTTTTTTTTAATGTGATTTAATCTTTTTATTTTCTCTAGTTAGATAGCATAAAACCTTCTTTTGCTTAATATATAACTAGCCTATCATCCGTTCTATGCACGGAATAATTATAATTTTTCTTAATATATAAATTATGTTTTTTAAGATTTTTTATAAAAATAATTTAACAATCTTATCACTAACCATAGTGTACAGGAGAAATTAAAAAGACTACTGCAGTAACTATGCACGGGCTGTATCTATAATTATTTGTATGAGGAGATTTTAAATGTTAATCAGGGATTTTGAGCAAATCAATAAATGCAGGCATGTGGATTGGAAAAAGTTAATAAATGCTGATAAGGAGATTTTGACCAAATCAATAAATGTTGAGGTTTTTTTTTTTTAAATCAAAAATTTAGAAAATTAAGATTGAGAGATTGAAGCTCCCACAAGGCTTGGGGTTTAGAAACCCCATTTTCCTTAATATATTTACAATTATCTATATATGTGAATTGCGATTTTTAAATAATTTTTTTTAAATGCCTTTTTTTTTCCTTTTTTATATTATATCAAAGTTTAATATTTTGATAATAATCATATGTGTTGGACTTTTCAAGAAATTAAATGTCTTCTTTTTTTTATTATATTATATTAAAGTTTAATATTTTGATAATAATCATATGTGTTGGATTTTCAAGAAATTTTTTTTATACTTGTTCTTAATGCATTAAAGTGTTAGTATGAGGGAAAATAATCATATGTGTTGGGACTTTTCAAGGAATTCATATGTGTTGGATTTCAAAGAATTTTTTTTTATGCTTGTTCTTAATGCATTAAAGTGTTATTATGAGGGTAAGATTTGGGGGTTGGGAGAAATTAATAAATGCTAAGATTTTTTTTTAAATCAAAAAGTAAAGAAATTTAGATTGGGAGATTGGAGCTCCCTTAATGCATAAGGGAGATTGGAGATTGTTATTATATATAGTATAGTATCTTTATGCTTGTGGGAGCTCCAATCTCCCAATCTATATTTCTTTACTTTTTGATTTAAAAAAAAAAAACCTTAACATTTATTAACTTCTCCCTAAAATCTTACCCTCATAATAACACTTTAATGCATTAAGAACAAGCATAAAAAAAAATTCTTTGAAATCCAACACATATAAATTTCTTGAAAAGTCCCAACACATATGATTATTTTCCCTCATAATAATACTTTAATGCATTAAGAACAAGCATAAAAAAAATTTCTTGAAAGTCCAACGCATATGATTATTATCAAAATATTAAAATTTAATATAATATAATTAAAAAAAACATTTAATTCCTTAAAAAGTCCAACACATAGGATTATTATCAAAATATTAAACTTTAATATAATATAAAAAAGAAAAAAAAGAAGACATAAAAAAATTAAAAGTCTAACACATATGATTATTATCAAAATATTAAACTTTAATATAATATAAAAAAGAAAAAAAAAAAGACAGAAAAAAAATATTTAAAAATTACAATTCACATATATAGATAATTATAAACACAATCCGTACATAGTACGGGTGATATGCTAGTAACATAAAAAAAAAAAAAAAAAAAGAAGCAAATGAGTTGGTGAAGAGCCAAACAGAGACTTTGATCATCCAGCTTGAAGAAGGAACAAATATGCCCAAATCATGCAAAGACACCAACAATGGAATAGGGGGGTTGGTTGAGTCTTCTGTATATTTTTAACAAAAATTAGAAATCAATTTGACAAAAATAGATATTAAAAGATATACTTTTGAATATACAAAACTTATTTCCGCTTTAAATTGAATATACAAAACTTATTTCCGCTTTAAAAAAGGAGAGAACAATGTCAGTACAATGAGTGTTATTGTTTTTTTTTTTTTTTTTTTTTTTTGGGGTAAATTACAAATACAAATTTGATTAAAATACGAATCGTTTCTTATTATTTTGGAAATTACATTCCATCTCAGAAGTTTATAATTTCATAACAAATTATCATTTTTATTAATAAATCATCAAGTCAATTAACCGTTTTTAATGATATTAGAAATATGTTTCAATTAATAATTTAGGTAATTTTATTATTGTATAAGACAATAGTTATGAATTTTATTTTTTTAATTAATTCTATTAAATAAAAAATTCTAACAAGGGGATATTTATAATTTTTTAAACTATATGAGACAATTTGTGCTTTAAGCAAACCTCAAGGGATATATTTGTAATTTATTCTTTTTTTTTCTGCATAATTGGTTTTTGAAATTTTTTTACAAACTCTAAAAACTCAAGAAAACATAATTTATTCGTTGTTTTAAAATTTATACTAACCTTCCTTAACGTTTAAAGAAATATAAGTAGCTTTATAGTTTTGGAATAATTACATCGACTTATTTTTTAATAAAGTTAAATGGATCGAAACTAATGCAAACTTCAAGGGATATATTTGTAATTTATCCTTTTTTTTTTCCTGCATAATTGGTTTTTGAAATTTTTTACAAACTCTAAAAACTCAAGAAAACATAATTTATTCGTTGTTTTAAAATTTATATTAACCTTCCTTAACGTTTGAAGAAATATAAGTAGCTTTATAGTTTTGGAATAATTACATCGACTTCTTTTTTAATAAAGTTAAATGGATCGAAACTAATGCAAATAGCGTGAAGACACAAGAAAAAAATATATATTTCAATATAAAAAAGAAGATAACGCAATTTTTTCATTCATATTTGACTAATAAATTATTGATAAAAATAGAATTAAGTATTATGCGAATTTAGAGATTATAGTATTTATTGTATTTTTTTAAAATTTCAAGAAAGTTAATGTAATTTATCCATTTATTAATTGCTCTTACCAATTCTTTTCATACTACTTATGCAAGTAATTGTCATTCCCAAAAAAAAAAGAAAAACCCTACATTTACCGCATCTAACCAAAATTTCTGACTTCGTCCCTTCCAGCAACAACACAGTCATCAACATCAAGACTGCATTGGCCGACACAGATGTCAAGAATGGTGGATTGCTGACAAAATTTACTGCAAAAGAACTGCCTTTGCTTGAACAATTTGGGCTCAATGCCAAGCTTGTGAAGTTGGGTGCAAATTTATGAAATGTCACCAATATTGTACAGTGCTGGTTCATCAGTTGAGGTAACTTACATTGTGAAAGGCAGTGGTAGGGTTCAAATTGTGGGGGATCAATGGTGAGCTTGCTTTGGACACCAAAGTGCATGGTGGTGACTTGTTTGTTGTGCCAAGGTTCTTTGTGGTAGCCATAGTTGCAGGTGGAGATGGGATGGAGTGTTTCTCTGTCATAACTTCTTCACAGTAAGTACCTTCCTTCTCAATTGTGAGAAGGAAAGCTCATTCAATTTTGTGATTAGTTTTTGTGTTCTTCGACTAATTTTTTCTTAATTGTTTCTCTTTGCAGACCTGTGTTTGGAGAGTCAAGTGGCAATACATCTATATGGAAAGCTTTATCTCCAGTGGTTCTACAAACTTCTCTTGGTGTCACTCCAAAGTTTTCTCAACTTTTCATTTCCAAGAATTAGATCACAAGCACCACAATTCTCATTCCTTCATCAAATTAATTCTAGCATATTTAAAACATTATTAGTAGCCCACACTACAAGAAAATACACTTTTGGCGATCACTTTTGCCGACTCAAAATTTGATGGGTCGTTGAACACACCAAATTTAAACACAAAACTATGCCAAATTCTTTTAAAATAATGGTAAGTCCAGGTATCGATTCACAGGGACTATCATGAAATTAAATTAATTTAATTGCTAAAATTTTAAATTAATTTTGATGAAAAGATTGATTGTTCATAACCTAATTTGATAACAAATAAATTAAACTAAGTAATTAAATTATCAATTATAAATAAAATTGGATTTTCTGATTTGGGGAAAAACCTAGGGCAAAGAGCCCACCATTAGACACGTAAATAGGGTTTCCAATTGAAATCAATTATGTTATGGTTCGAACAGAATAATGTTTCGCAACTACAAGTCCAAAGCATTTAACAAGAAAATTATCACGTTCAATGTACGAGCACGAACGATCTCAAGTAGTACAAATCGTTCACTCTAAACTAGATTAGTGACACGACTCATCTTTCATAGTATGGTTCGTCTCATACTTTGAATGTGAAAGAACATAAAACTCTTGTATAGAAACATTCAACAATCACAGAAAGCCGAATATTTGAAAAAATGATGAAAAATATATATATGAAACTTCTAAAACATCATACAATTATTCAAACTTTTACATAATTAAAAATCAAAAAGAAAAACCTAATTACATGGCTAGGGTTTCATCAAAACCCTAGAAAAGAAGACTAACCACTCATGGAGGAGTGAGAAGAGGAAGAAGACCCCATGAAAGCGTCCTTCAAGCTTTTTGGAAAAAGTCACCTCTTGGAACCCTAGCCTCTCTTTCCTTGCCAAAACAATTTTCGAACCCTAATCCAGCCTTTTTCTTTCCTATTTATGCTTCTACTGCCTTTCAAACAGGTTTAAAATATCGGGCCTGTTTTCCAAGAAAAGTCAACGCACGTGCGGACAAAGTCAACGCACGTGCGATAATCTGTTTTTTCTCAAAATTCTATCGTTTTGCCCATTTTATGCTCCGACTATGTACAACCTGATTGACATTAAACACACATAAAATATACAGTTTAATAAGTAAGTAAAGTTAAGAGATTCTAATTAACGGCCTCAGTATTGCACAATTCGGCCTTAATCACACCACAATTCTCATTTCTTCATCAAATTAATTCTAGCATTTTTAAAACATTATTAGTAGTCCACACTACAAGAAAATATACTTTTGGCAACCACTTTTGCTGACTAAAAATATTTTGGTCACCAAAAGTTGTGGAATTGGCGGCTAAAAATTATGTTTGTCAGCAAAAGTACAATATTTAGTTACTAATTTTTTTTAGTCGGGGTATATTGATTATTGGTGACTAAAACAAAATTTAGTCGCTAAAAATGTCACAATGGGTAACGAAAAAAAAAGTAGTCGCTAAATTTGCCACAATTGGTGATTACAAAAAAAAAAATTGTAGTCGCTATATAGTTAGTTTTGGCTACTAAAATTATTTAGTGACCGAATGAAAAACGAAAATTAACTTTTTATTTTTGACGACCAAAAGTTTGATCGCTAAATATTTATTTTCAGCGACTAAAAAATATTTTAGTCGCTGTATAGTTAGTTTTGGTTACTAACATTATTTAGTCGCCAAATGAAAAACAAAAATTTACTTTTTATCTTTAGTGACCAAAAATTTGGTCGCTAAATATTTATTTTCAACGACAAAAAAATATTTTAGCCGCTGTATAGATAGTTTTAGCTACTAAAATTATTTAGTCGCTGAATAAAAAACAAAAATTTACTTTGGTTTTTTTGCGACCAAAAGTTTGGTCGCCAAATATTTATTTTCAGCGACTAAAAAATATTTTAGTCGCTATATAGATAGTTTTGGCTACTAAAATTATTTAGTCGCCAAATGAAAAACAAAAAATTTCTTTTTATCTTTGGCAACCAAAAGTTTGGTCGCCAAACTTTATTTTCAGTGACTAAAAAATATTGTAGTCGCTATATAGTTAGTTTTAGCTACTAAAATTATTTAGTCGCCGAATGAAAACCAAAAATTTATTTTTTTTGTTTTTTCGTCACCAAATTCTTTTTTTCAATGACTAAAAAATATTTTAGTCGTTGTATAATTTTGACTACTAAAATTATTTAGTTGCCTAATGAAAAACAATAATTTACTTTTTTTCTTTGGCAACCACAAGTTAGGTCGCCAAAAATTTATTTTCAGCGACTAAAAAAAATTTTAGTTACCAAAGAACTAAAATATTTGGAGGGAGACATTTCAAATTTTGGAGGAATTTATATTATAAATTGGTGACCAATAATGTTTAGTAGTCGCGAATTAGAGGGATTTATATATTTTGTTTCCAAACCAAACCCTAAACAAACCAGCGCCTCTCTCTGTCTCTCTTCAGCATCTCTCTTCCTCTCCCTCTTCCTCTCCCGCTTCTTCTTCGCTGCTCCTCTCCCCTCCCCTTCCTCTCTCGTCGTCACTCCACTAGCCACGAAACAGCTCTCCTCGCCGCTCCGCATCGCATTCGTCGGCAATCAGAGCACTGATTTACCTCCTTGTTGGTCACCGTTGCCTGAAATCCTAAGGCCAAGTTTGGCATGTGTCAAAAAAGTCAAAAAATTACTTAAAAAGTTATCACTATTCACCAAAAGTCAAAAAGTACGGCTACACAACTTCCGATCCTAATTTTTCCCTACACACTAATTTATACAATTTTTTAATACACATTTTTTCATAAAAAGTCAAAAAGTTAACCCAAACAACTATATTTTTTTCCTCAACTTTTTAGTCCAAAAAGTCAAAAAGTACACTTATTTAGGACATTCCAAACAACCCTTAAATATGGGTTTGATCTTAGTCATTTGATATATTTCCCATTCTTTTTCCTTTCTCTTCCATTAGTTTCGAAGCCCTAATCCATTGATTGTGTATGTATGGGTGCTATGGTCTCCATCTGCTCTCATTTCTTTCTCTCGTTCGTTCAGATTCCAATTTCACATTTCTTTTTCTTCTTCTTCTTTGCCTTCTTCTCTTTCTCTCTCTCACATTTTCGTTGTAATCTCTCTCATAAATTTGCTTTCAGCCACTGGAAGCTTCACCTAAACTTTTAATGATCTACCAATTCGTCAAAATTTCAATTCATTTAAAACTTTCTAAAGGAGTTTGGATTCTCTCAAATTATCCATCTAAATGTGTTTCGAACATATAGTTACCGATATCCAATTTTCTTGATTTTTTTCATGAATATTCTAGTCAATAAATTGTAAAAAGTGAATGGTTCGGATTGCCCAAATTGGTCTCCAGATGAGCCCACAAAACCCAAAGTTGACATAACCGAATTAACAAAATCAAAACTCTTTCCGAAGTTGAGGGAGTGGCCATGTTTGGTTTGATTATCTGAAACTTGATTCAAATTTATTTTTTTAAGACTAAAAATTAGTTTCGCTAAAAAATTTAAAAAAGCAAAACTACTGTATTTGTCAATTTTATATAATTTTACAAAGGATATGATCAGCTTGTTTGGTTTGGATTTTTAGTATTCACTTTTCAGAAAATTGAAATTTTTTATTTTTCATATTTTTTTTAAATTTTTGCTAAATGTTATATTCTAATTTTTTAATTTTTTTTTGATATACCAAACATAAATACACTTTAAAAGTATAATATTTGTGAAAAAATATTTAAAAAATTCACTAAATAGTAAAAATAAAAAAAATGAGAAATTAGTACATTTTTCGTATTCTTGTGTATTTATTAATTTTTTAAAATGTTTTTTGACAAAGAGTTTACTTTTTTGATACATGTAAGTAAGGTAAGTCTAAAAAAATTACTTAAAATTTTAAAAATATTCATTAAAAATAAAAAAATTAAATAAATAACTCAAATTTCAAAAAAATAAAACCAAACAATGTTTAAAAATTCAAAAATATATTTTCCAAGAAAAAAAATCAACCAAACAGGTCCTCAACGTTTTACCTCCCTCCCAAATTCCCCAATGTTCAAATTTCCCACAAAACTATCTCATTTCGGCGCCTCTGTTACCGTATCCCCAAATCTCTCCAAAAGTTCTTCGATGATCGTCGAGTCATCGTTGTTGGTATGGACATGGCCTCTGTTGCAAGGAAGCTCGAAAGGAACCACGAAATCAGTGTTGCGAATCCGATGGATTTGAATTCTATGGCGTTGAAGGGGCTGAGAAGAGACGATCTGGATCTGCTGCACTATCTCAATCGATTGGCCAGGGTCGTGTTAGGGAAGCACGTTTTCGTCTTTAGGCCTTGTCGATACAAGGTGGAGTGGTTCCAGAAGTATGACAGGGGCAATTACAGCTGGTACAATGCTCACTTTTTTCATGAAAAGGTGAAATACGCAATGTCCGAACCCTATCTTTGTTATCTGATCGGATATAAGCTTCTTCATATGATGAACTGTTCATCTTCAGCTTCTTCTTCATCCTCGAAGAAGAAGACAAAGAAGAAGAACTGCAAGAAGAAGAAATAGCAGATAGATCTACGATCCAAAAATTGAGTGCACATGTGTCTCTTCTTTTAGAATAAATTTTCCAGTAGACTTAGGGTTTACTAAAGCTTGGTGATATGCGTTATATCTTTAGTTAGAGAACTATCTCTTTTTAGAGTACTCTACTCTCCCTAAAAACAAATTGAGGTATAAATCCTCTCTCCCTCTCTTACTCATTCTCTGTCTGTCTCTCCCTCGGCGTCTCAATGTTTGTGTTCATATTCTGCTTTTTTTGTTCTCTTTGTGTTCCCTAAGGTACTGTTCCTGTGTTTTTTGAGTGATGAAAGTGCATTAAAAATTATTGTTATCTTCTAAGTTTTCTTGAATTATGCTGTATTTAGAATTTGTTTGTTTACTTGATTAAATATAACACTGTGTTTGGGAACCTAGGAGAGAAAAGAAAAGAAATAATTACTTAAATGATAAGAGAAAAGAAAAAAAAAGAAATGATTGTGATTTCACTCATTTTTGTTTGGATAAAGAAGAAATAAAAAAAAAGAAATGATTATGATTTCTCTCATTCTTGTTTGGTTAGATTTCATTAAGAGAAAAGAAATGAAATTATTTTATGTTATATTACCAAAATAACCTTTTTATATTTTCAATCATTTTATTTCTTTTATTTTTATAGGGACAAAATTGGTATTATGAAAATAGTATTTTCTTTTCTCTTCTAATCTCTCCACTTTTGGGAAGATTGAAAATGATGCTTATAAGAGAAATGAGTTTCTCTCAATTTCTTTCCATTTCTCTCCACTTAAGTTATCCAAACAAATAAGAGAAATGCATATCTTTCCATTTCTTTTCTTTTCTCTCCAAATCACTCAATCCAAACATAGCGTAAGAGCCATCTTCTGGAATAGAAAAATAATGTTAATGGTGAAAGCTTGACCAAAAGTCATTCAAAACATATAATTTTTTTTACCTCATATTTTAGCTAAAAAACCAAAAAGTTACTAAAATAGTATGTTCCCAAACGAAATACTAATACTAGATTAAAAATATTTAATTATATTAAAATATACAATATGAATACAATCAAGGTAAAAGATTTATAAATAGCCATTTTAAAGCCATGAGCCTTGGCAAAACTGCTTGGGATGGGGGTGCTACAAATAGAGTATATGGCTCCAAGTAAAATGCATTCGGTGAGGATTCTTTTGAACAATGGATTAAGGTTTAGACAATGCTGCTGAGTTGTTTGTTTTTATAGCAGTCTTTCCTTTGCAATGTTGGCACTCATGTACTAAATGGATATTCTGGCAACATAAAATTAGCAAACTGTAGTGTTATGTGGTATATATGGATTATGTGTTTAATGAAATCCTTGTGGTGAACTTGACTACCACTGTATCAGCGTGTTAAGGAGATTATATCAGGATTGATGTATATTTTACCAACATCCCCTCACTGATGTCTTCCTCTTATGAAAAAGCATAGACACCTTCTGTTTCATTCTTTCCATGTTGTCCTTTTCATTCTTTTCCAATTCCAATATTGTTTGTTCTATTTAACTGATAAGAAGTTGTGGATAAAATAGCAAGATATGTAGTTGTTGCCTGAGGGATTTGTTCTATTCATTGCTAAATTAATATTTCCTTGAACAAGAATCCTGTTTTCTCATTTAGATTGAATGTGCTACACCCCAATCACAGTATATTTTATTTGATCTTCCAGTATTGGTGCTATTTGCTTCAGAAGTTTCCACCCTTCGAGATATCTAGATGCTTTTTTGTAACTTATTGTTTTATTTACTGTGTATACAAGTTCATATTTACTCTGCTAAGTGCATCTTTCTTTGGTAAAAACAGTGAAGGTTTACTAAAAATTTTCATTTATTTTGCTGTCCAAATAGCATCACTGTTATTTTCTTTGCAAAAGAGAGAGAAGATTGTAGCCTTACTCCAACAAGGGAAAATTTGATTAAACCAGTGACCATGCATTTTGAACAAGGTTTAGGCTAGAAGTTCATACAACCCTCTGGACCTGGGATAGACTTCTCAATGTTTGATGAGACAGAGTTACTGGCAGAGGGTGATATGGAAGTGTATCCTCTAGCAGTGAAGGCAGAGGCATCCCCAGTTAGCCAAAATGAGTCGACAGATGAAAACCCAGAGTCCGTACCCACAAACTCACAAATAACTAAGGCAGTGTTTGAGAAGGAGAAAGGTGAATACAAGGTGAGGTTGGTGAAGCAAATCTTATAGGTAAATGGGATGAGGTATGAGTTGCAGGGATTTATGAGATTGGGAATTCTGTCAATGGTGACTTTGATGGGAATGATTCTGGCAAAGAATGTGTTGTCTGTCTATCGGAACCTCGGGACACAACTGTCCTTCCCTGCCAACACATGGTACTCTCTCTCTCTCTCACACACGCACGCGCGCGCGCACACACACACACAGTTGGTAAGTGTCCCGATTAAGTGAATCAGTATTTGCCTATATTGAGTGAGTTTAGTATTCCCTTTATACTCATGAAGGGTGGGTAAGGTTGATCTAATAGGCATACTTTCACTGCATCACGTCCTACTTTCTTTCCAGGAACTACTTTCACTGCTTTATCATGATGGATTTGGAATAACAATGTAAAAATAGTTATTTGAAATCTTCATGCCAAGGATTCTAATATATATATAACTTTACTCTATCTTTCCCTTTAGTTTCTCAACATAACTATAATAGCCAACTCTCCTTCTGTAAAATTTAATCTCAAACCCCTTCGTTTGAAATCCGTATATCCAAACGTAGCCTATCTGTGTGTGTATATTTATACTAGTGATGGGTGTATATGTGATGAGTTTGATGAATGAAGAAGATAAGTTGAATTTGAAAACCGTTAGTAGTTATTAGCAGTCGACGGCATTCTTGAAAAAAAAAAATGTAGAAATTTAATGTATAAAGAGAAATAGAGAATTGTATTATTGATTGATTTATGTTATGGTTACAATGATTCCTATATATAGGAGAGGGTGAGTGTGTAGTAGGTGATGAGTAGGTGAGGAGTAGGTGGAGAGTAGGTGAAGTGGGTGGAGTAGGTGTAGTGGTAGGTTTTGGTACATTTTAACAGCCCCCCGCAAACTCAAGGGGGATAGGATCTAACCAACTTGAGTTTGGAGAGACTAACAAAACAAGAAAATAGACGAATACATAAAATAAAAAAGGATAGGAGACACTGTATGGTCGTGTCAGACCGTTGTAGAAGACTGTATGGTTATGGTAGACTGATGTAGAAGACACTGGCTCGTGTCGGACCGATGTAGAAGACAGTTTATGGGGGTCATGTCGGATCGTTGTAGCAGACATTTTATGGGGTCATGTCGGACCGGTGTAGAAGACAGTTTACGGGGTCATGTCGGACCGCTGTAGAAGACAGTTTACGGGGTCATGTCGGACCGATGTAGAAGACAGTTTATGGGGTCATGTCGGACCGGTGTAGAAGACACTGTATGAGTGTGTATATAGGCTGCCCAAAAGATATACATGTAGATATATATATCGAGCCCTCAAAAGTTGCGCCCTCAAAAGGCGCGCCCACTTCATCAAAAGGCGTGCCCGACAGAAAGCGTCGAGCCATCAAAAGGTGAGCCGGAGACGCGGCGAGGCACGTGAGCGACAGAGTGGCGTGTCGGCCGTGTTGTCAGTGTCGATATAAACCAATGCGGAGGCTTAGGCTTGGAAGCATAACAAACCAGTTGAAACCTCTGCATTCTCGGAGAGCCTGTCTCTAAGAGCTGCAAATCTTGAAACACTCTGTAACCAACCATGTCTGACAGTACCAATCGGTAATCGCTGCTTCTCTGAAACACTTAGCAACCCATAACATGGCCTCTTTTTCCCGTCCAGCTACCCAGAACATGGCCTCTTCTTCCCGTGGTCTGCTTACTCTCTTTCCCGACCTCAACGAGTCCACAAGAGAGATAACCGGTGCGGTTGCCCTTGAACCTCAACCAAACGCCCCTGAGTTTGCTCCGTTGACCTTTCCTATGCGGTCTGTGGAGCAAAGAATGGCAACGCAATCAGATATTGAGGCGAATCAGTATACATTGAAGTCATGTGTGGAAACCATGACTGCGGTCACAAACTTGTCGCACCGGCTGCAGAGTAGGACAAATGAGGTGCAGCAGTTAAACGCCCAACTGGCTCTGCTCCAGCGCATGTATAAGGATGCGTGAGCAGAGATAAGTGTGCTAAAGGCAGAAAATAAGGAGCTGAAGCGGAAGGCAACTGTTATGTTCCGATTTGGAGGTCCGCCATATGCTGTAGTGGAGGAGCAGGGTGGAGTGATCGTGCACAGTGGAGTGGGAAACACGGAGGCAACACCGTCAAGGGCCTCCCAGGACGGAGGCAAGAAGAAGAGACCGGCGGCAGAGTAGAGAAGAAAAATCCCGCCTGTGGATGTGGTTGTTGTTGGTGTGGGTTGTTGGTTGGTTTTTTTTTTTTTTTTGGTGTAAAATTGTGATCGGGGTTGATCCCTGATATGAATAAAGCAAGTGTGTTTTGCAAACTCGAATGGTAGGTGTGGTAATGCAGAAAAATCAACTGGAATGAAATTTAGTTTTTTTTTTTTTTTTTTTTGAAAATAATAATAATAATAATATATAAAATGAAGTGTTGGAATCCAGTGGAATCAATGAAGGTTAGTATAATATATTTTAGTGGAAAAAAAAAAGATGGGTATGTTGATTATATAATAAAATAAAAGTGGGTATGTGAAAGATGTCGTTTTGGTGGGAGAGATGATTATGTTTTCAAAAAGAAGAGATCTCTGGTGTTTTTTTTTTTTTTTTTTGAAAAATGGAACACAAGAAAGATAAGATAAATAAATAAAGGTATTCTTTTTGGGGGGTGAGGGAGTCGGTGAGTGGTCTGGAAAGTTGACAAAATGGTGGGTATCCTTGAGTGGAGAGAGAGAGGGAGAGGAAAAAGTATGTTTGCAAACTGCCAAAAAAGAGGATCATCAGGGTGTGGGTCTGTCAGCAGAGAACAGATGGACAGCAGGACCTTTGAGATGGTTAATGCTGGACTTCATTGTTCTGTCAGAATGGTGAGACAAATGCTTCCATTGCTATTAATGTTTGGAGTGTGGGACAGAGACAGCTTCTGTGCTTGGGGAGAGTCATGCTGAAACACATCAAGATTCTGTTTATGGACGAAGCAACGGCTTCTGTCGACTCCCAGACCGATGCTGTCATTCAGAAAATCATTCACGAGGACTTTGTGTCGTGTACAATAATCAGCATAGCTCACAGAATACCCACAGTTATGGACTGTGACAAAGTGATGGTTATGGATGCTGGATGGGCAAGGGAATATGAAGCTCCATCTCAGTTGCTCGAGAGGCCTTCGTTATTAGCCCAGCAATACTCAGATTACTATGCATTTAGAGGCCATGAGGTGTACCAAACACCATTCAAGGAGGGGAAGAAAAGAGGGTCTGAGAAGCTTGATCAGAAGCAGGTTGTCCATAGGAAGTCCATTGATGCATTTGGACAGAGGACTTCACAGTATAGAGGTGTCACAAGGCATAGATGGACTGGTAGATATGAAGCCCATCTATGGGACAACAGTTGTAAGAAAGTTGGAAGAGGCAGGAAAGTGAAGGTATGTGTACAAAATTTCAGCGGGCAGCGAAGGCAAGGTTGCCGGTCGGCTGCCCGCCGGTGAGAAAACAAAATACAGGCCTAAATCTTATGGCTCTGATACCATGTAGAAATTTAATGTATAAAGAGAAATAGAGAATTGTATTATTGATTGATTTATGTTATGGTTACAATGATTCCTATATATAGGAGAGGGTGAGTGTGTAGTAGATGAGGAGTAGGTGAGGAGTAGGTGAAGTGGGTGGAGTAGGTGTAGTGGTAGGTTTTGGTACATTTTAACAAAGTGACAAACCTTCAAAGCTATTCTGAGCTGTGTCCTTTATATAAAACAATATATATATATATATATATATATATATATATATATATATATGATGTGTTTTTCAATGTTGTTGCTGATTCCTTTCTTGTTTGCTTGAAAGTTATACTTTTCCTAAGCTTGTTTGATAACTATTATATGACAGGTGGATTATTTGCTGAAGTTATTTGTCATGTTTATTTGATTATGAGTCACAAATTAATTGGTCAGGATTATCTATTGTTTAAATTGTTTGAATAGTGGTAGATTTCATTGTGTTCTGAATCTAACTCTGCTATTCAATAGTGTTCTGCAACTTAAGTAATACAATAACTTAACAGAAAAACAAAATATAACAATTTAAGAAAGGTTGAAAACAAAAAAATATATTATTGTGTAAAGAATTACAAGAGGTTTATGACTGCTGTTTTGAGGGTTTGTTGAGCATTCAGCTTTACCGCTAAAGAAGATGAAAATGGGAAGTAGCGTGGTATTGGAATCCTATTCTTTTTTTCTTTATTTATAAATCTGTTGTAGTTTTATCATGCCCATTTTGTGATTTTGCAATTCAAGTGCTGGAGTTCTTGGGCCTTTTCGCCAAATCTTATTGTTAGGTAAAATGACTTCATTTTTAATTAGCTTTTGATTAAAGTTGACTCCACCAAAGCTACACTAAGTAAGCTTGAATAGGCCTAATTGAGCCTGAGCCAAGCTCCTCGTTAATCAATGAAAATTCTAGTGCTCTAAGCCTGGTACCTTCTTCTTCTTGTTCCTTTTGTTTTTTATTTTTTATTTTTTATTTTTTATTTTTTTTGTTTTGTTTTTTTTTTAATTCTAAAACAAATGGATTAAAGTTTTTAGAGTTCTTAGATGCAGACACTTAGCCATGATTCTGAAAGCATATCAAAGCATATTGCTTATGCTTCATGTATTTGGGTGGCTTGGATAGGGCATTGGCCACATACTGCCGCAGGCCACCACCTTTGGCAGCCTCCCAAACCTCCAATTGCCCCTTCTAGTAACTCACAGAGCCCAGGGTTTTATTTGAGTCCTCTGTTTGGTACTATTTCTCATCAAACATGAGTTTAAAAGAGAAATAGCCAAGATAAATGAGAAGAGGAAGTCCAAGATAAAAAGAAAAAAACAAATTACCCAACAAGCTGCTTGTGCTTGTGCCAGTGCTGGTGCTAATGCTTTTTGTTTATTGTTTTCGCTGTATCTAATACTTATACTCGATACTTGTATCTAAATTCATGTAACAAAGAGGTTAAAACATGTCTAAATATCCAAGTGTATATTTTGTGGACACTTTGGCTACAAATTGAAGTTATGAATGAAGGTGTAAATTGAGCTGGTGGTGGAGAAAAATGTGGTTTGGCTTGAGCTCTCAATCTGTGCCTGTCACTTGAGTGTGAGTTGTGGTCCATGGGGGACTTGGAGGTGAATGTAATATCATTAGATTGACATGAACTTCAGGACATGAAGCTTTAAAAAGTTCAATCAAAGCCACCTAGTTATTTCAATCATATATGCTATGTTTTACTGACTATAAAATTCACTAATCATTGAAAACAGGGCATGTCCTAGTGAGGCCTGACCTGGTCTATACCATTCTCTCTTGTACTATTTTTATATAGACTCGTGTCCTGGTGTTTGGTTTGAGTTTGTGTCCAAGTGTCTGATTAGTCTAATTCCATGTTCAAGGACTTGGTCATTTTGTGTATAGAAATTGGAGTATTTTTTGGGGAAATTTGTGTTTGTTGTTGTGTTTGTTGTGAGTTATGATTGATGGGTTTTATTTTTATCTAGTTTTTAACTTGTAACTCATGTCTAGATTATTCAGAGTGACGTGTAACAAGGCATTCTGGTTTCACTAATAGATAGCTTTTGTTGGAAAATTGAGTATCTTATCTCATCTGTTTCACTAATTAATATGTGTGTTTCTCTTTTCAGCTAGCAGAAGCAGCAAAAACTCAATTTTCACATGATTACAGTGATCACCTTGCTCTTTTCTGGGCTTATAAGGGCTGGAAAGAAGTTGAAAGAGACGTAGCTAGATATGAATATTGCTGGAAGAATTTTCTTCTTGCTCAAACAATAAAAGCTATTGATGTTCTACGAGGGGAGTTCTACTCTTCACTTAAGGAATATGTTTTAAATTTTAATGCTAGATGGATGTGAATTAAATGATTATATAGATTACAAGTGGATTTTTAATTAAAAGAATATGTAGTTTGGAATTACTTGTGGATGAAAACTTATAATAGTTGCTGATTTTAATTAAACAGGTTCCGAATTTGATGATTTATATATTTTGTTGAATGTTCATGATTCATGTGAATTGTTGGTTTGATTGATTATTGTAAATTATAGATTGTATTGAATGGATTGGATAGATTATTATGAATTACAGGTTTATTTTGTTGCATGTTGGTGCAAACATTCTTTTTGGCGACCAAACTTTTTGGTTATGGAATGTGACAATTGGCGACCAAACTAAGAGGTCATAGAATGTTACAATTGGCGACCAAAATTTTTGGTCGCGGAATATCACAATTGGTGACCAAAATTTTTGGTCGTGGAATATCACAATTGGCGACCAAATTTTTTAGTCATGGGATGTGACAATTGACAACTAAATTTTTTTGTTGTGGAATGTGACAATTGGTGACTAACATGTTTGGTTGGAAATATGTCACTTTTCGCAACTAAAGTGTTTTAGCGACTAAATGGATTAGTCGTAGTAATGATATATTTAGTGACCAAAAATTTAATTGGCAAATCCAACTTTTTTCCGATTAACAAAAGTTTTGGTCGCTAATTACTTTTGCTAACTCTTAATTGGTGACCAAAAAAATTGGTTATGAATAGCTTTTGCTGACTAAAAATGGACTTTTGTTGACCAAATTTTTAGTCGGCAAAAATGCGATTTCCTGTAGTGTTATGTATATTTCTTTTTGGAGACGCAATGTGTTGAGAAATAAATTGAATTGTTTGTAATCTTTATTTTATTGTTGTTTGGTGATGTGCTATATGGGCAGCTTGGGTTGTGCGCCTCAGGGGTGGCTTGAATTGTGCGCTAAGGGGCGACTTAGGTGGTGTGTCACAGGAGGCGGTTTGAGTCGTGCGCAACAGGGACAACTTCGGTGGTTCACATGGTATATATATAATACCCCCTCAAATTCAAATAGGATTGAAGATGGAAACCTATTTGAGGTTGAAGCATAGGGAAATACAGAATATAGCGGAATGGAGAGATGATGTTTTTAAAAAATAGTTATTGAGAGGGTGATTTGTGATCTGGAGTTGGGCCGAGGTAACGGCCGAGCAAGTTGAGGGCCCAACGATGCGTGGGTCCGAGATGATCAACTTTTTGCCCAGAGTTGGGCTGCCAGAACTTGGGCCGGGCAGAGTTCAGGCTGAGTGTGTGCCACCCCGGACCGGACAGAAACTGCTCGGTAAGGCAGTGCTCGGTCGGACCGGGATGCTCGGTCCGAGGATGGCCAAAGCCAGATAGGCCGAGTGACCGGCGCCCGGGAAGGCGTGGACAACCGAGGAAATTGTCTGACCGGCAGAAAGGCCGACCCCAGGAGGTGCCTCGGGCTAGGCTTTGCCGAGATGCCGCCTAGCCCGGTCTTCCTTGGTCTTGGCCAGTGAAGTGCTAGGGTATGGAGCACGGCACGGCACAACAACGGATAAGGCAGCTCGGCTGCCGAGCTCCAGCTGTGATGACAGGCAGTTGAGATTAGGTGATGATTGGCATGGTTTATGCTGACAGATGGGATAGCGGAGCCACGTGTCAGGAGATGACTGGGAGTGGATATGGGGCGCAGAGGGTATATAAGCAGGTCTGCGCCCCCCATACGTGACACACGAACATCTCTGTAAGGACTTCTTACACTCAAACACTCTCTCCCTTCTCTCTATCCATCCTAAGGTGTGTGCTAACTTGACCGTCGGAGGGTTTTTCCGGCCACACACCGCCGGGTAGCTCACCATTACTTGCTCGTAGGTGATCGGACATCGACGGAGCTCGGAAGAAAGGAATACGGGCTTGCCAGAATATTTGCTCCCCGTACAATTGGCGCCGTCTGTGGGAACATTGACAGACAAAACCTTGTCTTTCAGGTTCATCTGATCGCCGTCCATGGCGAACAACGATGAGTTTCCGTTGTCCGCCATCGACGGAGCCACCCCGGAGTATACCCGAAGGAGAGAGGGCCCTCCTGCTGTCCACCCAATGGCTGACTTGGGAACGCCCACTGGTGGACAGTCTGGAGACGCGCGGACGAAGTCACGGACATTTAAGGAGTCCAGACGGTCACCGGCTGTCACGCCCCCAAACCGCCCCTAGTAGTTTGGTGGCGTGATGGCCAGTAATCCGAGATTACCGAAGGCCGACTTACAAGAATCACACACAATCAGAGTATAAAATAGGGGGCTCACAAGTGCGGAAGCAATATATGTATATACATATACAGAATCTAAATAGTCCATGAGAGTCGTGCATAAGTCCGATGAAATGACATACATCTTTATAAAGTCTTACAACTCAAATACAATAAGGAAATGAGATACAAAACACATCTTGACCAAAAGGCTTCTCAAGCCGACGTATACAAGTACAAATGAAAAACAAGCCGAGAAGCATGATCTTCAAGACGGTACAAAATGATAATCCAAAACATGTCGGCAATGCACCCAAAAACACATCGGCATCACGTCTAGGCCTCAATGCCTTCTTGTTCGTCACCTACATATATATAGAGAGGGTGAGCTTGGATACTCAGTGAATGATATTAGAAATAAAGGTTTTGCATGATTGATATCCAAGATTTCTTTCAAAACAATACATAGCATACTTTCCAAGCAAGGGGAAAACAAGTTCATTGCCGGCCTTTCAAGTTCTTGGATGTTATTACATCTACATATTACAAGTGCGATGACATATCAAGACAAGAGTGCAGTTGCATTATAGTCCCCTGCAGCTAAGGACTTTCAAGACAAGAGTGCAGTTGCATTATAGTCCCCTGCAGCTAAGGACTTTCAAGACAAGAGTGCAGTTGCATTATAGTCCCCTGCAGCTAAGGACTTTCAAGACATGTCATCAAAACAAGATAGCGTTTAATATACAAGTAGGGATAGTCATTCATGCTAGATCAAGTACTTTTCAAAACAAGGCAAGACGAGATTTATGAAAACAAGTGTAACATAGCTTTATTAAAAATACCACTCACATAGTTTCTTCACACGTCGGGGTCGAGACAAGCCCAAGTCCTACAAACACAGGGCAAAGCCTATTGAATGCACCTTCAACAAGTTTCGTATGTACACAAATGGTTTCGGAAAACATGCTGGGCACCAACCAGGTCTAGGCCGAGGTTCCACACCTCCTCGCTGAGGTGTGTTCCCAAGGGCCTCATGCAAGGAAAAGAGGTTGGGAAACTCTGGGTATCCCTCTGCTGATGAATCGTGAAGAACATGAGTGTGAAAACATGAAAAATATGGATGTTCAATCATAATCTGTCATCACAAATCTGGGGTTTTCGTGCTATGAGTTTGAAAACATGGACCTGGGTACCCGTACTTGGAATTCTTGCGGAAACAAACACAAAAACATGATTCTTTATGCAAGCTTTCGGATCAAAACAAGACTTTTCTTGAAGAACACATGAATGTCATTTTCTCTTTCTAAAATCGAGCTTCAAAACGATGCATGGCTTACAAGTCATATCCGATCATGCAATGCAACAACATGAATATAGAGAACATCATGAGCAGATCAAGAATCTAACCTTAGAACACGGATTTAACGGTTCGATTTCTAGGAATCAAGCTTGAAGATCTACTTCCTCACTCTAAAACTCTTTCTTCCTCCTAGAGCTTCTCTCTCTACAAGACAAGGTTATGACACCAAATGATAGTTTTCTATACTCGGTTCTGGGGTTAACCCTCTGCTGAGACACGTGGCGGCGATTGGTTGGGTTCTACCTGAAAAGGTGGCTGACAAACCAGACAAGGCATGGTGGAAAGGGTGTTCAACAAGCAAAGCGGTATGGGCTCTCTGACGAGGCAATGACATCGGCTGACAACAAGGCGTATCTAACACGCTACACGGAATGGCACTCTGGCAAAGGAATGACATCGGCTAGCAAAGGACTTCGGCAACTAAGGTGACAATGACCTCGGCTAGGAAGGACAACACTTGACTAAGTTGTGCCACATCTTGGCCTAGATGCGCCACACCTCGGCCTAGGTCATACCACTCCAGGACGAGATCACTTGGGTGCAAGGTAACATCTCGGCTAATGTGGTCAAGGCAAGGACGGAGGTCGACAAGGGGTTCCAAGATACTACTACTAGACTAAGGATGACCTCGGCTTGGAATAACATCGGCTAGTATAACTCAGGCAAGGCGTGACCTAAGTTTCACATCAAGGAAGGAACAAGACAAGCATACTACACTTAGACAAATCACAAGGCTTCGAAACAAGGCATGGATCACATTAACTCAAACGAAACAAATCACAACACACACATGCAACTTAACAAATCATAATCACACAGATGCTCATGAACATGATGAGAACATAAAATGTGGGTTCCTACACCGGCGGAGGAGAGATTCGCACGCCAGGCGACTGGAAAGCAAGTTGAGGGATCAAGATGCTGTCATCCGGCGAATGGCGGCGGAGATGGAAGATCTCAAGCGGCATGTCAAAGGGAAGGGTGTAGTTGGAGTGGGAGACCACAGTGAGCGCACCCCATCCCACCGTTCAGGCGGTCAGAGTCAGCGACGTACTCAGTCAATATCCATTACCAGAAGCTACCAGGTTGGTGATTCCGACGTGGGTGCAGGGAAGTCTAGCGCGCAAGACAGCACCTACAAACCCTCACGTCCGGAGACGACGTCGAGGTACTCTTACTCTGCTCAGTCAGAAGATTTACGGGCGGTCTTAAAGGAGCGGGCACGCCGGCGCGAAGCATAGAGAATACCGGTGCTCCAGCGGTTATCTTATGGGGTACACGCCAGTGAGGAGGTCGGAATGCCTCCACCCCGCCAAGCAGTGCCGCTCTTTGAGGATACGGACTTGGCCAGGCTGAGCACCACCCCATTTTCCCTGGATATAGAAACAACACCGCTTCCGGCAGGCTTCCACCAGCCTAAGTTCACACTTTATGATGGAAAAACCGATCCATACATGCATGTGAGCCACTTCCGACAGGTTATGGCCGGACATAGGCGCAATGACGGACTTATGTGCCTAATCTTCCCGTCAAGTTTGGGTGAGCTGGGCTTAAAGTGGTTCGAGCGGTTGCCTGAAGGGAGCATACAAAGGTGGCACCAGTTGGCTGAGGCGTTTGTTACGCGCTTCAAAACCAACACAAAAATACCAAAGGAAGTCGATCACTTGCTAAGTGTCAAGATGGAACCGTGCGACACACTGAAGGTATACAACTCAAGGTACTGGGAAACCTTCAACGAGATATTGGACTGCCCGGTCAACCTTGCAATCACACAATACAAGCGTGGTCTCCCGGTCGGACATAGACTGCGGGACTCGCTTACCATGCACCAGCCGACCTCCATGGGCTAGCTTATGCAGCGCATTAATGAGCACATCCGAGTAGAGGATGACGCGTCAGTCTCTACCGTGAAGGCTACTCCGGTAGCAGCAGACAAGAAGACAGCAGGCAAAGTGCATGCAATTGGGCAAGAGTCCAGTCGCTCAGGTGACCGAGCAGAGGAATCGGACCGTGGTTCGAATCGTAAGAACCGGGGTAGAGGACGTCGTAATGATCAGGATGACTACCCCCGCGATGATGTAGCGGACACAAACAGGAGGATGAAGGCAAGGACTGGCATAACCACGGTCTTCAAGATTCCAATCTATCGCATACTTAGTGAAATCCGAGACGATGAGTATGTCCGGTTTCCTGCTAAGTTGGGTGATGGACAAAAGGGCTATAATCCGCGCTATCGTTGCACGTTCCACCGGGAGAGAGGCCACCGGACTGAGGATTGTTTGCCTTTGAGGCAACACTTAGAAGAGCTGGTCGCAGCCGGGCATCTAGACCTTTACATTGATGGCGGCGTGAAGCCAAATCAAGCTCCGGTCGATCCCAGGGGACAGGATGACCGAGACGCACCACCACAGGGAGTTATTAATGTCATCCACGGCATTGTGGAACCGGAGCGTGTTTGCGAACTCCGGGGCATGATCAAGAAGGCAGAACATATGAGGGAAGTTTTGTCGGTACAGCCTGCCATAAAAAGGGGGAAGACTGAAGAAAAGGATGTGATCAGTTTCACCTCAAGGGATTTAGAGCGCATCCAGACGCCGTACAACGATGCTCTAGTAGTAACACTATGCGTCAAAGAATTTGATGTTAGACGGATCTTGATCGATCAGGGAAGCTCGGTCGAGATCATGTATTATGATGCGTTCAAGCAGCTGAAACTCCGAGAGACAGACTTGGCTCTGGCTACTTCGTCACTGGTTGGATTCAACTCGCAACCGGAGTGGCCTTTGGGAAAGATAATCCTGCCTGTCAAAGCGGGATCCGTGGTCAAGCAAGTTGAGTTCTGGGTGCTGCAAGTGCCTTCGACGTACAACCTTATCCTTGGAAGGGGATGGCTACACGTGTCACAGCCCAAACCCGGCCCTATGGGTTTAGCACCGTAACCGGCCAGTAATCCGAGATTACCGAAGGCCTGCAGGACAGTAATACAATAAAACAGAGTACAGGGCCTGGCGGAAGCCAAAACAGTAAATAAACAATGCCCAATGAGCTGCGACAGTCTATATGAAAAGATTTTTCATACATTTATACGTAAACAGTACAGAACGGTATGCACAATATTTACAATCATTCCGACCAGGGGCTCAACCCTATTAAACAGTACGGTAAACATTCAGTCTATACAAAACAGTGAAACAGTACAGAAGGGGGAATTGTAAAACACCCCTAAGCCCTAACACGTTAGGCTCGAAACCTCGCAGTGAGGCACAAAGGCTGGCTTGACAAAACTGGAGTTACCCTGACGCCTCTAGCCGCAGTCTGGTGCCTGTACACCTACATATATATATGAGCAGTGAGCTAAAGCCCAGTGAATAACATAAAGCGTAAAGGGGTTTAGAATGAATGTCCTTACAGTAATGTAAACAGTTCATTAAACAATACTTCAGTCTTTCAGTCAGAACAGTTATTCAGTCATATGTGGTACATCCATTAGCATAGCAGTAAACAGTATGTCTTAACGACCGAACAGTAATGATGGCCATCAGTCAGTAAACAGTAGTGGTTCCACGAGGGAACCGACAGAGATCTCTGTAACAGTAACAGTAACAGTAAACAGTAGGTGCTAAGGATGCCACAATACAGTTCAGAAGATAGGACATACATTCATTCAGTAAACAATATCAGTTCAGTAAACAGTTCAGTTCAGTATTCAGAAGATAATCATTTGAACATATCTTTACACAATTGTTACTCACAGAGTTCGGGCTACAGTAAGCTAGAGCGTGTCTCTCCAGTCGCCAACCCTACACAATTAACAGATTAAACACACTAAGCTACACAGCTGGGAAAGATAATAATTTAACCCCTAATGCCTCGGTGTGTTCTACATATATATCCTCAACTAGATGTCTACAACTAGGCCTAAGAATGCCTAGAATGAGATGAGGATGCAAAGATGCACATTTAAAAGCATTTTCAGAAAAACAGAGTTCCGCTCGAGCGCAGGTTTCCCCGCTCGAGCGATAATGCAACAAAGGTACATGCTCGAGCGTAAACTTTCCCGCTCGAGCGTACTGTAAAAGTACTGGATGGGTGAAATCTCCGCTCGACGCCCGCTCGAGCGTGAGACATGACTCCGCTCGAGCGCCCAATCCTCCGCTCGAGCGGAATGCAAAACAGTGCAGAGAGATGCTGGATGCTCGGATTCCACGCTCGAGCGGAAGTGCGAAATCTGGAAAACCCAGATTGCACCTCCAAGCTCAAACTCAAGTTTAAATGCATCAAAACCGATCCTCTTGGGATGAATTTCCAGAAAACATTTATAAACACATAAAATAACATGGTTCAAAGCTCAATTTGAGAAATAAAAGCCCAAGGGTGTTTAATTCAAATCCAATTTCAAACCATTTTCCAAGAACATGGAGAACATGCAAACATGCATGATCTTAAATCATTTTCAAAGCTTTAATGCTGTTTCAAAAGAGCTCAAACCTTCAAAAACAAGATGAACTCATGGAGTATGACCAAAAGATAGACATGCATGTGAGGAAACATGGACTACAACCTCAAAACTTCAATATATGTACATGCATGCAACAATTAAGCCACAATTCAACATCTAAACCATGTTTTGGCTCTACACTCCATCAATATGACATGAACCATGCAAGAATCAACTTAAAACATGAACAAGAAGACAATGGAGCTACCTTTAGTCTTGTAGTTCAAGAAGGGAGCTCAAATATGCAATCTACCCTTCAACAATTCTTCAATTTCGAAGCAATATTGAGATGAACTCAACTCCTCAAGTCTCTCTCTCTCTATGGTCGGCTAAGGGTCTCACAAATAGGCCAAAGAAATGTTTGATTCAATGTATAAGGCTCAAATGTGTGTGTGAGATAGTGGTCCACTAGGGGTAGTTCGGTAAATAAGGCCAACTCTGCAATTGATCAATATTTAATCTAATTTAATCGTACCTAATCAGTTTTCAGATAATTATACCATAAAATCATTTTAAATATGACGATCATAATACACTAACCCATTCCCGATTCGGCCGCCGATAAGGCCTTCAATTAATAGTTTAAACATAAAACACGAACAGATCAAACAAACAGTCAACAGATAAAATGCAATTCAAATAGATGTATTCACTCAATTCAGTTTCAATTTCGGTCAGTCAGTTCAGTACTTTTAATCAGTTCAATTATCAGTCATTATCAGTTCCGTTTAACAGTAATCGGTGATTATCGGTAATCAATCAGTCATTAATCGGTAAACAGTATGAGGGTTGTTACAACACGCCATGCAAGCCGTGGCATCAACTTTTCACCAAGTAATGAGATTCCCCTCGGCTATGGGGGCAATCGAGGAGATTTGGGGCGATCAGATCATGTCCAAGCAGTGCTTCGTGGCGGTCAACGGAAGCCGAGCTGCCAAAGGATTCGTTCAAATGATCGAGGGACCGGAGGACCAGGGTGTCTTGGATGATGTGGGCACCAAGGCTGAGGATAAGGCTGTTGAAGAATTGGTTGAAGTGCGGATTGATACCGAGCAGCCGGACAAGTTCTTCCTGCTCGGTTCAAGTCTCACAGTCATAAAAAGGACCGAGATGATTGAGTTTTTGATGGCAAATATCGAAGTCTTTGCATGGTCGCCTTACGACATGCCTGGCCTCGACCCAAGTTTTATCTGCCATCACCTCAACGTTTTCCCTGGAGCAAAGCCAGTCATCCAGCGAACAAGGAGATCGGCGTTGCATCACGCCGAGGTAGTTGCTGAGGAGGTAAAGAACCTGCTTGAGGCACGAGCAATTCAGGAAGTGCACTATCCTCGGTGGAGTTCCAACACAGTAGTGGTGCCTAAGAAGAATGGGAAGTGGCGAGTTTGTGTCGACTACAAGACAGTCAACCGAGCTTGTCCCAAAGACAGCTTCCCTTTGCCACGCATTGACCAGCTAGTGGACTTGACGGCTGGACACAATAGGCTCAGTTTCTTGGATGCGTACCGCGGCTATCACCAGATCGCCATGCATGGGCCTGACCGAGAAATCACCTCCTTCACGACTCCAAGGGGGCTCTTCTGCTATCGAGTTATGCCCTTTGGTTTGAAAAACGCCGGGGCAACCTTTCAGAGGATGGTGACCAAAATGTTTGCCCCTTTGCTCGGCCGGACAATGGAGGCTTACATCGATGATATGGTGGTAAAAAGCCGACATGAGGTAAACCATTTGTCCGACTTAGCCGAGATGTTTGCCATTCTAAAGAAGCACAAGCTGCGCTTGAACACCTCAAAGTGTGCCTTTGGCGTGGGATCCGGAAAAGTTTTAGGATTCCTAGTCATGAACCGAGGCATCGAAGCAGACCCTACTCAGATTAGAGCCGTGCAAGCGCTGAAGCAGCCCAGCTCAGCTAAGGACGTGCAGCATCTGGCTGGTATGGTCACCGCGCTTAATCGATTTATAAGCCGGTCATCAGATCGCTGCCGCCCTTTCTTTCAAGCATTGAAGTCAAAGTTTTCATGGGATGACGAGTGTGACCGAGCTTTGGCCGAGCTCAAGGACTATTTGTCTTCTCCGCCGCTGTTGGTTACACCAGAGCCGGGTGAGGAACTCTACCTTTGCCTTGCCGTCTCCCAGCACGCAGTAAGTACGGTGTTAGTCCGGGCTGAAGGAATCAAGCACCTCCCAATTTTTTATGTCAGCAAAACTTTGTTACCAGTAGAATCAAGATACTTGCCGTTGGAGAAGCTTGCCCTGGCCTTGATGATGGCTTCAAGGAAGTTGGCGCACTATTTCCACGCCCATACCATCATCGTACTGACCGAGTTTCTCCTCAAGGCTTTGTTTGAACGCGCGGACTTTTCAGGCCGAATTCTAAAGTGGGCGGTCGAGTTGGGACAGTTTGATGTGAAGTTCCAGCCGCGCACCGCAATCAAAGCCCAAACCTTGGCAGATTTTGTCGCCGAGTTCTCACCTGGCACTCATCCGGTATGCCCAGTCGATATTGCCGAGGCAGATGATGAGATGCACGCAATGCCAACCGAGGCACAACCAGTTGAAGAAGGTAGCGCCGCGGAGTTAGCGCGCACCATCGAAGTTCCCTCAGTTTGCATGGTCATACCACCCGGTGATGCAATGACGGAGTTGTGTATCACTAACCCATCCACTATGTCCGGTGCCGCATCACCACGGGGGGAAGAAATTGAACCACACCGCTCAGAACTTGATGATTCGCCTACGGACTTGGGCATTCCGAACCAACTCGCTGAGTCCGGTGCTGAATCATCAAGGGGGGAAGGAATGGTTCCACACAGCTCAGAACCTGCGGCCGGCTTCACACCACAACCTGATGATTCGCCCACGGACTTGAGCATTACAGAACAACTTGCTGAGTCCGGTGTCGAATCACCGAGGGGCGCTGAATTTGAACCGGTCAACACCGAACTTGACACCGCACAGCCGAGCAGTTGTGATCCCATTGCCCTTTGCAACTCTCAGGACCCATCTGATTGCTGAAAGCTTTTTGTGGGGGACATGTGGAAGCTTTTTGTTGATGGAGCGTCCAACCGCCATGGTGCCGGCCTAGGTATTGTTCTTATATCCCCGGATGGCCTAACCATTGAACATTCTATCACGCTTGGCTTCCCGGCGTCTAACAACGAGGCTGAGTACGAGGCACTTCTCGCCGGGCTCAAGAGCGCAATTCAAATGAAGGCTGCCGAGCTCCTGGTGTACAGTGATTCCCAGCTTGTGGTTAACCAAGTTCTGGGATTTATGAAGCAAAGGACAAAAGGATGGCGAAGTACCAAGCTCTGGTCAGAGAGCATATCAAGCGGTTTGAGGCAATTAGAGTCCAACAAATTGGCCGGGAAGACAACAGCCGAGCTGATGAATTGGCCAGTCTCGCTTCCATGGTGGATAATACTTTTCCCAACCCTCTTTTGATTGACTTTCTTCCTCGGCCAAGCATTGAACTCGCCGGGCAGACAGATGTACTCTGCGCCGCGCTCGGTCCCTCTTGGATGGACCCCTTGATTTTGTTCCTCAGAGACCAGACTCTTCCAACTGACAAGAAAGAAGCACACAAAATCAGGGTGAAGTCAGAGCGGTTTTGGCTCTCTTCATCTGGCGCGTTATATAAGAAGTCCTTCACCGGTCCTTATTTAAAGTGCGTGCACCCGGATAGTGTGGAGGCCTTCTTGTACGAAATTCATGAAGGCATTTGTGGCAGCCACATAGGAGGCAGATCCTTGGCCTACCGTGCTATTTCGCAGGGATACTAGTGGCCGTGCATGCAGGCCGACGCACAAAAATATGTCCGCAAGTGCGAAAAATGCCAGAAATTCGCCCATCAGATCCACCAGCCTGCTAGGGAACTTCTTCCCCTCACCAGTCCTTGGCCTTTCGCCATGTGGGGGCTAGATATAGTGGGACCACTGCCAACAGCACCGGGCAACCGAAAATTCTTCATCGCGGCCACAGATTATTTCACAAAGTGGGTTGAAGCTGAGCCCTTGGCATCCATCAAAGAGAAAGACGTGAAGCGATTTGTCTGGCAGAACGTGGTCACACGGTTTGGCGTCCCCAAGATTTTGATCTCTGACAACGGCACCCAGTTTGACGGTCGTCTATTCAGAGGATTTTGTGAAGATTTGAAGATAGAATTCTACAACTCCACCCCGGCCTACCCGCAGTCCAATGGTCAAGCCGAAGTATCGAACAAGACTATACTGGATGGGTTGAAGAAATGGCTGGAAAAGGCCAAGTGCAAATGGGCTGAGGAATTACCTAGCGTCCTTTGGGCATACCGAACAACCCCGCGACGTTCTACCGGGGAAACTCCATTCGCTTTGGCCTATGGCATGGAGGCGGTCATACCCTTGGAAGTTGAAATGCCCACCCTCAGAAGCGAGAGTTTTGAGCCCGAGCTGAACACCGAGGCTATTGCCTTGGAGCTGGACCTAGTGGACGAGCGTCGGGAGAAGGCTCTCATCCATGTGACCGCCTACCAACAGGAGCTCTCAAAGAAGTATAACAAGACGGTGCACCCCAGACCGTTCAAAGTTGGTGATTGGGTTTTGAGGAAGATTATGGGCAACACCCTGGTGCCAGGAGAAGGCAAACTAGGGGCAAATTGGGAAGGACCCTACAAGATCACTAGTCTGGCGGGCAAGGGGGCTTACCACTTGGAGGATTTAGAGGGAAGAGCAATACCCTGGCCATGGAATGCGGCCAACTTGAAACTGTATTATTTTTAAGCTTCTACTTTCTTTTCTTGTGCAAAGAAATTTTTTGGCTTGCACCACAGCATGTAATTCTTTTTGTCAATTTATAGAAGTAATTTTGCTTTAGCACTTGGACTGTTGTTTTAATGTTACGGACCGAGATGATGTACTCCGGTTGAAAGAATTGGTGTCTCGTCCAACTTCGAATTTCCAACCGAGATGATGTACTCCGGTTGGAAGAGTTGGTATCTTGTCCAACTTTGGATTCCCAACCGAGATGATGTATTCCGGTTGGAAGAGTTGGTGTCTTGTCCAACTTTGGATTCCCAACCGAGATGATGTATTCCGGTTGGAAGAGTTGGTGTCTTGTCCAATTTCGGATTCCCAACCGAGATGATGTACTCCGGTTGGAAGAGTTGGTGTCTTGTCCAACTTTGGATTCCCAACCGAGATGATGTATTCCGGTTGGAAGAGTTGGTGTCTTGTCCAATTTCGCATTCCCAACCGAGATGATGTACTCCAGTTGAAAGAATTGGTGTCTCGTCCAACTTTGGATTCCCAACCGAGATGATGTACTCCGGTTGAAAGAGTTGGTGTCTTGTCCAATTTCGCATTCCCAACCGAGATGATGTACTCCGGTTGGAAGAGTTGGTGTTGTGTCCAACTTAGGATTTCCAACCGAGATGATGTACTCTGGTCGGAAGAGTTGGTGTTTTGGCCAACTTTGGATTCCCAACCGAGATGATCTAATTCGGTTAGAAGTGTTGATTTGTTCAACTTTGTTACAACCGAGATGGTTATTTCGGTTCATGAATTTGTTTTGTTATGCTGAAGTGCTTCGACCGTGTTATGGATTCCGGTCGACAAAGTTATGAGTTATACCGAGATATTTTGCTGAAGATGGAATTGATTACTACCGTGCAAACACTTAGAAAAAATTGAGTTTCTCATTGAAAAGAAAATCATTACAAAAGGTGAGGACAGAGCCCGGTTACATCAAAAGAGTTGGAAGCAAAAATACAAAAACAAGGGAAAAGAAAACTAAACTAGGGGGGAGAGATTGGTGAACTCGTCCTCGCCAGCATCAAGGTTGATGGTAGGACTGACTTCTTGGGCACCGGGCTCAGCACTGCCGGGCTGCTCTGGCACCTCGGCCTCCTCTGCCTCTGAATCTGTGTCATCCTCTCCATCTTCAAGTCCTTCCTCGGCCTCCGCTTGCAGAGCGCTGAATACGTCGTTCGCGTAAGGCACAAGGTAGACCGGTAGCGAAGCTGGAGGAGGGTTGGCAAATACGTCGGTGTCGGAGCCTTGGCCGAGGTGTTCGCAGGCAGACTTCCAGTCTACTTTGAAGTAGATGTCTTGCGTTGCAAAGACCTGCTTCTTGTAGCTCTCCTCGGCCTCGTTGAAGCCAGCGGTGTTTGCAGCCCGGCAAGCTTTCTTCTTCGACTTCTTTAGAGTATCCACCTCGTCTTGGAGCTCATCTCGTTTTTTCTCGGCCGCATCCAGCTGGCTGAGCAGTCTGTTATTGTCGGAGTTGGCCATTTCAAGCGAAGACTTAGCCCGGCCGAGCTCGGCTTGAAGGCTTTCAACCTGGCTGGCTGTGTCGTTGGCTTTCTGCCTAAGCCGGTGGATGCGCTCCAAAACCAAGTGTTGTTTCTGAATGGCCTGCACAAAGAAGCAAAGTTGATCAGAAAGGGGACCGAGCAGAAAGGGAACTGAGCAAACACTTGTGAAATTTTTAAAAGGAACATTAACTTACCCTGGCCATAGACTTCACTGACGAGTTGACCAACCGAGTGTCAGGGACGTGGTCGTTGCCGACCACGTCGCTCGGTAGTAGTAGAGCTTTTGACAGATCAAAGGCGAGCAGATGCTCTTTGTCAGCCTTGATCGAAGCCGTCGCCGGGATGTCTTGACCCCGGTGCTTCAAATGTGGGTGCCAGGCCGGCACTGGGGCGGGGGCGTCTGTTGGATGCTCGGTGGTAAGCTCGGTGACTAGCTCGGCGGACGGGTCTGTCCGAGCTCTTTTACCGGCATGTCGTGCAGAAGGTTCTCGGTTGGATTGCCCGGCGGATTGAGTGGCAAGGGCGACCACGACGCCACTGGATTGACCGGTGGCTGGCGACCGAGTTACTACGCTCGGCACCTCGGCGGATGTGGCGGTGAGCAGGTTCTTGATTCTGCTGTGCTTGGCCATTTCTTGCTCGTCTGTTAACCGGATTAACGGGACGTCGGGTAGGGTTGGATCTGGAGGTGGCGAAGGAGCTCTGAGGAAGTCAGTTACTCTACTCCGGCGCGGAGCAGAATATCTGTAAGTCGGGGTGTAGCCGAGTAAGTCGTTGCAATCTCGGTGGGGATACCGAAGCACGGTCCGAATTGCCTCAACGTTTGGAAATTGGTAGTTGGCTTGTAAGGCTTGGATTGCTGCAAAAGAAACAGGAAAACCGGTTAGTTACAAAGTAAAGAGTTAGACTAACCGAGCAAGTTTGAGCGGCTTACATGAAGAACCGAAGCCTTTGTTTATAAACCAGCCCGGCACCTCGGCTGTTTCGTAATTGCCGGACACCTAGAAAAAATTGTCGTCGTGCATATCTTTATCCGGGGTGCCGGTTACAATTTTTTCCTTGCCCGGTCTTATTTTCAAGTAGTAAGCTAGGCCGTCACCGGTGTGGCCCATTGTGTATTGCCTCAATATCTCGGCTAGACCTAAGTTGATGCCTAGCCGATTGTTCAATTCGTGAACGCCGTTGATTATTCTATAAGTATTGGTGGACACCTGCGTGGGTGCCAGCCCGGTGCGGCGGAGGAACTCGGTTATAAGAGGGTTGAGCGGGAAATGGAGGCCCCCCTCGACAATGGACAGCACGGTGAAGGGGCACTCCTCCCTACCCCAAGGTGTGGTCTCCTCTTCTGCGAGATCCAGATGGACATCGGCCGAGACGCCGTACTCCTCCCTGAACGTAGCCAGCGCAGCCGGAGTATCCACTAGGAAGCGGAATTTCCCCATTTCTGGCCGGCTTGGTATAGCCCGGTTGAGGGGTTTGGCACTGTGGTAATTGGTTGCTGCTCGGTTCTGAGAGACTCAGGAACGACAGTGGTCCCCTTGGACTCTGCAGGAAAAGGATGGCAAGTTTAAGTGTGAGCGTGGTCGCGCAAAAGGAGCTGGATTTTAGCTCGGTCATTAAGAGTGCCAAACCACCCCGGTTGTCTACTCTATCTAAGGAGCCCGGTCGCCCAAGCATAGCCCGGTTGAGCGACCAAGTCCTTTTGTTATCTCGGTTTTTGCTAGGGTTGAGACAAACTTGTTATTTGCTCGGTTTCGTTGGTTTTTTAGATCAAAGGAAGACCAGGAGCCCGGTTCGCCCCAGTTCTTCAATGTTCTTCAGGAAGACGAAAAACACCAAGAACAGTAGGAGGTTTGGGACGGATTCTATGGCCTTTGCCCTAAATGCTACGTTTTTGTACCCTAATGTGTGTAAAATGAAAGAAAATAGCAACTTAAGAGGGATTGAGTATCTTACCTGTGAAGGGCTGAAGGTGTTCTTCCTAAACACGAAGAATGGCAGAATGGCAGAAGAGGACAAGTCAAGAATGCTGGAGCTCTGAGGTCGAATATCGAAGTGGCAGTAGGAGTTGGAGTTTGGGGGAGGTCTTGTATGTATAGGCAGGAGGGACTCCGCCCAAATTCAAATTCTGGCAAAAACGGCGGGTTGGCTGCCCGATGACCAATGGCAGGCCGCCACGTGTCCCCATTTATGGCTACGTCAGGACTGAAGCGACGGGTTGAAAAGACGAAGAGCCAACCGAGCTACTTTCGACGAAGAGGAGGTCAGCCGAGGAATATAACCGGTCAAGTCTGCAGACAATTATGTTGACTAGCCCGGTCGAGGCTTGGCGTCTTGAAGACCGGAGAAATGTTATCTCGGTCGAAGTGAGTAATCCCAGTCACGCTTCCGCGGACGGAATTAAGGGGCAATTGAGAGGGTGATTTGTGATTTGGAGTTGGGCCGAGGTAACGGCCGAGCAAGTTGAGGGCCCAACGATGCGTGGGTCCGAGATGATCGACTTTTTGCCCAGAGTTGGGCTGCCAGAACTTGGGCCGGGCAGAGTTCATGCTGAATGTGTGCCACCCCGGACCGGATAGAAACTGCTCGGTAAGGCAGTGCTCGGTCGGACCGGGATGCTCGGTCCGAGGATGGCCAAAGCCAGATAGGCCGAGTGACCGGCGCCCGGGAAGGCGTGGACAACCGAGGAAATTGTTTGATCGGCAGAAAGGTCGACCCCAGGAGGTGCCTCGGGCTAGGCTTTGCCGAGATGCCGCCTAGCCCGGTCTTCCTTGGTCTTGGCCAGTGAAGTGCTAGGGTATGGAGCACGGCACGGCACAACAACGGATAAGGCAGCTCGGCTGCCGAGCTCCAGCTGTGATGACAGGCAGTTGAGATTAGGTGATGATTGACATGGTTTATGCTGACAGATGGGATAGCGGAGCCACGTGTCAGGAGATGACTGGGAGTGGATATGGGGCGCAGAGGGTATATAAGCAGGTCTGTGCCCCCCATACGTGACACACGAACATCTCTGTAAGGACTTCTTACACTCAAACACTCTCTCCCTTCTCTCTATCCATCCTAAGGTGTGTGCTAACTTGACCGTCGGAGGGTTTTTCCGGCCACACACCGCCAGGTAGCTCACCATTACTTGCTCACAGGTGATCGGACATCGACGAAGCTCGGAAGAAAGGAATACGGGCTTGTCGAAATATTTGCTCCCCGTACAGTTATGTTGTAAAAGGATTTTTTTTTATTTTATTTTAATGAAGAGTAGCTTAAAATTGGGAGAACCCCTCAAAAGATATTCCGAACGAAGAGGTTTCAAAGGAATAGAAAGAAATGTGTGTAGCCCCTAGATGATCTTCACGTTCTAAAAGAGCTCCGCAATCCCTTTCGAATGGAACTTTCGTTGTTCCATGGACAAACCCATCTTTAAAAGCGAAAACCAAGAAAAAACTCTTTGAAAGAATTGCTAATTTAAACTTGCTCAAGAGGTTAGCCTCTCTATCAAGTTTAAGAAATCAAGTCTTAAGACTCCTAGTTGATTGTTGCTTGGCCTAACTTTGGAGTTTGTTATTGTTAGATTCAGCGGCGGAGCCAAAAAATTAAATTAGAGGGGGCACTTATTAAGTGTGTTTGGTTTGAGTTTTTTAGATTAAGTTATTTGAAAATTGAGTTTTTTGGTTTTCGTGTTTTTTTGTTTTTAGTGAATATTTTTAAAATTTTAAACATTTTTTTTTACTTTTTTAGATGTACCTTAGATGTATCTAAAAAGTAAAAAATTTGTGAAAAAATATTTTAAAAAATTAATAAATACATAAAAATACAAAAAAATGTATTGAATTCTTGTATTTTTTTTTTTGTATTTTTGGTATTTAGTAAATTTTTAAAAGGTTTTTTCACAGATGTTTTACTTTTTAAGTATATTTATGTTAGACATGTCTAAAAAGTAAAAAAAAAAAATTAAAAAAATTCAATAAAAACAAAAAAAAAACACAGAAAATAAGAAAATAGAATTTTTTGAAAAGTGTTTTTTAAAAAACCTAACCAAGCAAGGTGAAAAACCTAGTGTATCATGGACAATATAAAAAAATAAATTATATAATGACAAATTATTTTTTTATACAAAATTTGATTAAAAATTTAATATAATGGTAATATCACGTCATCATTAGTATGTGATATCACAAACTAATAGTAAATAAACATATAAAGATTGAACCTCACATGTCAAATGTAACTAACAATCTAATAAATTTCATATCTTTATAGTGATATTCCTTATACTTACATGTCAACAATAATGACATCACCATTACATTTAAAAATTTTCATAGATAATATGGTTTATAGTAGTCTCTTTATTTTCAGTCAAAATAATTGTTTTCATAATTTTTAATATGTCATTGACATTTCATTCTAATAATATTTTTATAATTTTTTTATTTAAAATATTTTTTAATATTTACAAAAAAAAAAAAATTCCAAAATCCAGGGGGGGCACGTGACCCCCTGGCCCCTTCTTACCTCCGCCACTGGTTAGATTTTAGTGTAGAAGTTAGGCTTGTGTTTTGCCTTCTTAGAGAGTTTTTTGCCTCTGAGCGTGTAATGAGCCTTATTATGATATCTATCTTTTTGATATAAAGCTTATGACATACCTACCTTAAAAAAAAAAAAAAAAAAAAAATGAAAATTGAGAGAGCCCATGTGAGTAAATTATAAATAAATAATTTTTATATTTATATAGCTAAGTAGGAACAAGCCCAGGGTATAGAAAAACAAAAGCAAGAATGCTTGCTGAAATTGGTGTGAATGATGGATTCAAATGAAGAGTGAAGCCAAAATCAAGATGGGTGTAATAAAAAAAATGAAGAGTGTGGTGATATATTTACAAGAGGTGGGGGTAAATCTAGGAGAGGGGAAGAAAAGATATTGAATATGGGCTTGTGAAGACGGTAGATCTGGCCCGCAAGAGAGGGATAGAGAAAATAAATAAATACAAATATTATAGATATGTGTAGAAGACTCTAGTAGGCAACAAAGACAAGGTTGTCGGCAAGTGAAAAAGAAATATAAATCTAAATCTTACAAAAATGTTCCAGACCCTCATTGGGGCTGACCCCCAGGACTCCCAATGAGATATGATTGGCTAGGATTTTTTTTCTTTTTTTTTTCTTTTTCTTCTCCAATCACCAACCCCCACGTGTGTGTAGGGGTGGTGGGGGTAGGGGCAGAGTGGGGTCTTAATCACATTATTTATAACTTTGATATCATGTTAGAATATCAAAGACAGAGAGAGAAATTTGTATTATATTGAATATTGTAATAATGTATACAAGACTTCTTATGAGAGAGGAGAGAATCTTAAATATGATAATAAATATAATATTTACATGTATAACAAATAAAATATGAAAAATGCTTGGGAGCACTAATTAGTGCTCCCACTAATTAGGTGGCAGTGGGTTTCGTTATTAATGATGTGATGTTTTGGTCTTGGAGTTGTGTTTTTTTTTTTTTTTTTTTTTTACTTTTTTAATGCATTAGTGCTATTAGTGGTGATGTTTTTAGTGGGATGAATCATTGTTGATAAAATATATAGTTACTATATTTAACCGTTCAGAAGAAGAGAACAAACATACTAGTACTAATAGCATAAAAGGTTTAGAGAACATTGCATGAATGACTGGAAGTTATATTAACGAAAGTCAATATGTATCAAAGATTCAAATATTCACTAAAACATAACTTTTTGAATTCTTTTCAGTTTGATTATGGACTGGTTCAAGCTCTCAAATTGTGCCACGAATTTGAAAATTCAAATTTTATCTATTCATTGACCCAAGTAATAATATTAGACCCTTTTTAAATAAAAAAAAAAAAACACTTAGATTCAATATAGAGTTAACGAAATTTAAATTTTTATATTATAAAAAGTGCTACCGTGACACAATTTAGAAGCTCAAATTGGACTCTTATCTATTTCATACTTGAATTGGAGAGAAACTTAACTATTTATAAGGTGACATATACCTCAATTATATGTTAAATAGTGACTCACGTATTTCTCGAATCAAAATTCTCAATCATTTTCAAAAGGCTAGCATTCCATTGTTGCCAAAAAATAAAAAATAAAATAAAATTATGCTGATTTCTTAATTCTCATCATTTGATAATAAAGAAAAATAAAATGAATTGAAATGAAATGAAAATTTGTCTCCAAGATCTCAAACTTGAGCACATGTTTTGGAATAGTTGACTCTTACGATTGCTTCTCTGGTCTTAAAAGATGAAATGTTTGAAAATGCAAATGACAAAATTATCTTAAGTAATCTCTAAAATGATCTATTTTTTAGGGGTGAGTAGCGGATATACCGATCTGCTTAAATCGAACGAACCGAACCGATCCCCCGCATTTTGGACGGATGCGTGATGACGAGCGGACGGTTGCGGATTGATTTTTTCCAATCCGCCTAATTTTGGACAGATGACGGATTTGAGATTCCTTTGGCCGCAACTGAAGCGTCAACTTGCAAGCACTCTTAGTAATTTGTAAGATTTTATGTTTTCAATTTGTTTAGATATTCCATTTATATTTTCAATTGAAAAAGAGTTTAAATATTATATGGAATATATTCTGTTGAAAAAGAGTTTTCAACTTGTATATATTTTTTGAATTGAAAAAAATAAATGTATTATTTATTTATATTTTTTGGTTTTTAAATCTAACTCTAAAAATAATAAATAAAAAAAATGATATATGCTGGTTGGTTTTTGTTTTCAAAAATAGATATAGATGTAACAATATAAATGCATACAATCTCTACTGCTGCTCTATTCATGATTTTGGTGGTTTGAATTGTTTTTATATTTTGAGAATCACAGATTGTAATACTTTATGTAGATGAGGCATGCTGTGATTGTAATATGTGGATGAGGCATACAGTAATTGTAATATTCTAAAGTTTCAAACTTTGTTTCTTTGGATGAGGCATGTAGTGATTGTAATACTTTTTTAAGTCATTGACAGTAATATTTTTTTTTTTTGGTTGAGGAAATGCACAAGTTAAATTATATTAAAAATTTATAAAATTTTAAACCGCTAAACCGATTCGCATCCATCCGTCAATCCGCTCAATTTATATCCGCCGGATTGGCGGATGGATGCAGATTGATTTTCTCCAATCCGCCAATCTAACGGACGGATGACGGATTGAAGGTTCAGTAGCCGCAACCGACTCGCGCCCATCCCTACTATTTTTTATTAGTATTCCTTGTTTTTGTAAATGCTTTACACCATTTATTAATAATATGAAACTATTTTTCGTACTATGAGTCCTCATTCAATTTAAAATAAAAGAAAGAGTTATCAATTAATGCTTTATGAAAATCATTATTAGCCAAGCTAGGATGCGATTATTACTAAGTTCAAAAAATTAGTGTAGAATTCATTTGTTTAGCAAACTAATCGACTTGGTTCATAACATTTTAATTAAAGGTCTATTTTGATAAATGTATACATGAATTTGACATTAATGTTTTAAGGAGAGTAACTGAAATTTAGAATTGATGATTGGGTGAATATTAAATGATTTTACTAAAATACATATTTTTTTTTTTATCCCAACTTATCTTCTTCAATAGGAAAAATTGTTAGGTGCTCTAGAAGCACTATGTTTCCATACAACCAGAAATTCACCAATTATCATGTTTTAATACAAAATTATAAATCTCAGGCTCACCCCTTCAACTAATCATAACCTCCTAAAATACTACCTACCCATGCATGCCCTAGAACCACCGAATAACCTTCTCCTCCAAACCGACCTAAAATTATTGGTTTCACCTTTCAGAATTTACTTTTTAAAAAATTAAAATTTTTTATTTTTTGTATTTCTTTTGTTTTTATTGAATTTTTTTTAATATTTTGAGTAACTTTTTAAAATAAAAAAAATTTAGATACACTTAATATAAATAAATTTAAAAAATATAATATTTTTAAATTATTTTTTTTAAAAATTCACTAAATTCAAAAAATATATAAAAAAAAATGAGAATCTATTATATTTTCGTATTCATATATTTATTAATTTTTTAAAATATTTTATTTTTTAAATACGTCTAAGTAAGATATTACTTAAATAAAAAAAATACAAAAATAAAAAATTTAATTTAAAAAAAATCAAATTCAAAAAATTCAAACTAAACAAATTGCTTTCTAATTTTGTATCCCAAACCAAACCGGGCGGTCCAAAGTGCCCAAACCATCGTCATTTTTGGCGGGAAAATCTCTGTTTCCCCATATATAAATGCACTCGATTTAGGATTCACTTTTCTCATTCAGTGAACCAACAATAATGTCGAAGTTCGAATACCCGAGGCTAGCTCGAGCGGAGATCATCGGATTCCTCTCCGACGCCCAGATCGCCACCCTCTCGGACGCCGATCTCCGGAACCCTAACCCCGATTTCATATTAGATCTCTACACCAAAATCCTAATCCACCTCGATTCTCTCCAGTACTACTCCCCCAACCCCTAAAACCCTAACTCCAATTTTCCTGAATCATATCCATTTTTAGGGTTTTTAATTCAATTTGATTTTTGCAGGGAAGACCACGGCCAAATCGATTTCACCGCCTTGTCTCATCTCGACAACCCCGACCTCCATGTCGACTCCGTTCGTACCATCAATTTGTTTCGAAAGATCAAGGAGGTTCTCTCTGCTGTGGATTGCCCCAAGAAGTTTTCTCTCAAGGATCTGATCAAGCCTGAGGCCGATAGGACCGAGTTGTTCCTCAGTGCCATTGTCAATTTCTGTATCTATAGGTACTTTTTTTAAATTTATTTTTATTTTTATTTTTATTTTTTTGCTGCTTAGTTTTGGTTGTTCTGTGTTTAACTCTGTTTGGTTGTCAAGAAAATGTTGTCAGTTTGGTTGTTGCATACCGTGTGGTATATGTTTGCATGTACATTAGATTTGTTAGAAATTAACCATCGTTTCTGCTTCTTATTAGGTTGTTATAGGGATGATGTATCTTATGATTTGTATTATTTTTAGTAGTAAATCAATATGTATTATTGACCCAAGAAGCACCGAGATGGGTGCCTGTGTTCGACATGGTCGGAACACGAATATATGAAATAAGAGGGAAAAGGTAGAAAAAAAAAAATACACCAGCACAGACATCCATTCATTTTATATCTATGTTTTCTAAATTTATATTTATATACATAGGATAGCAAATGAAAATATATAGAAAATATATATTTTTGCCGTGTCTTTGCCATGTCCATGTCCCAATTTTTTTAGAACCAATGTGTCCCATTTCCGGACCCCTGCTTCTTTGGTATTGACTATATGGTTCTCATGTTAGATGTATCTTATGATATATATACGATACATGATACATATGTGAAATTTGATATTATTGGAAAGGTTCGTTAAATTTATAAAAAAGAAATTACAGTTAAGATGAGAAGAGTAGTTTTTATTTTGTTTCGTCTTAACTTTTTTACGAATACATACTCGTCTAGTATTAAGCATCTTATGCTATTGATTTATACTCATTTACATCAGATAAATTTATAGTTCTCTACTATGAATAAACATTTGAGAACATAACAGTTGTAAATTAAAAATAAATACATTAATGGTGAACCTCAGGACAACCTTGAGGTAGTGGGTTTGAACATAAGGACCACCACTTTGTGCAAGTTATGCCAAGGTTAGGTCCGTACCTAATCTATCTGTTATGATCCCACATCAATTAACATAAGTCTTGACCATGTGCATTTAAGCCTCTTAGGCACCCTCCCCTTGCAAGTTTTGTTTTCAAGATTGAATTTTACCTAAGGGGTTTGTGTCATTTGGTATCAGAGTCAGCCACCACGTTGAGTATGGACACTGTATCAGCTTAGTTTAGGGCTTCACAAACTGTTAATGTTTTGGATTTTTTATATTTACTTTGGTATTGGCTTTTTATTATGTTATATTCCCCATTTGCAATCATGGATTTGTATCTGAGACAGTAAGGCTCAGTTTACAAATGCAAGTTCCAAAAGATATTTGGTTTTGTGGTTAGTTAGGATTGCTTATTTCAAACGAACATGCAGTAGCTTTGAATGATTGCTGTATGTTAAGACAAAAAGGAACATCATGAAGTTTTGCATTTGTTGTTTTCTTAGCTATGAGAACGAAAATTTGGATTTGGAACTTCCTTTAAACTATCATTTCTTTGTTTTAATGTCTTAGAGAAACGAAAATGAATCTTTTGAGTCCAATAGTCGATGATCTGACCCTTATTGATGAGCAACGGCATGAGTTGGAGGGCAGGATTTCACAGGTATCTCTAAGAGTGTAATTTCTTTACTGAAAATAAATATTAGTTTATCTGATGGTTATAGAAAGTTATCAATCTTCCTTGCAGCTAAATTCAGAGATTGCTGAGCACAATGAATCAAGAGAAAGGGAGATGCCGCTTGTTCAGGATGTAGATAGTAAAGTTAAAGAACTACGTCAGACCATTCCGGGTCTTAACAATCACCAGATGTCCTTGAAGGCTTCAATAAGAAAAATGAAGGAGAAGGCTAAAGAAATGGATGACAAGGTTAGGTTTAAACTTGTTAGCACTTCTCATTTTGCCTTGGTTCTTTAAGAAGTCATTTAACTGTGTATGATAGATATGATGTTTGGGGAAAAGGATCTGTTGTTGGCTTGTATTCGAGAATCGAGAATAATAAAGGTAATCACTTAGACAATGTGGAAGCCCGAAATGGATTTGTCCCACATCGGTCTGAGAGGCATCCACACCCCACTTAATAAGTTGACTAACTCCAATCTCATTAATTAATTGTTGCTTATGAGCTTTACGTTTCCTTCTTATTACTATTAGTATAATTTACTTATGTAAAAAGGTAATATAATCTATATCTTTTGCACTCTTCTCATTCTAAAGAGTTGTCCTCTTTTTTGTTTTTAAATTTTTTATTGACATTCTAGCAGAACCATATTTAAGAATTGTAGAAAAATTTAGTGCTGCCATTTTGTCCCAACAACTTGTTGCTTAAGAGTTAACCATCTTTGGTGCCTATTAAAACTTGTATTTAAAAAAAAAAAAAAAGTAATATGATCTATAGCTTTTGAAATCTCCCCGTCATAAAGAGATATCCTTTTTTGATTCAATTATTGACATTCTAGCAACCATGTGTGAAAATTTCCCCAGCTAAGTTGCTTATATCTCAAACATTTTTTTGGGACATAATAGATGTTCTGTCACTATATTCATCATACCTTGTATTAACTTTAGATTTATGGAGAGGTGCAATAATTATCATCCAATGTGGTACCTCTTTCTTGTTTCTGAAGAATTTAGCTCCTTATTTTTAGTGACCAGACTGCTCAGTCATTGCCTTTTAAGTTGTATTTTTAGATAGACTTTCTTTGTAGCTTTGCCAGACAGATTTGTCATTTAAATTTGTTTTTCTATGTTTGAACCAACAAATTTTACTGCTATTGGTGTTTTTCTCCCCAGATTTCCAATGCAGAGTTTGTACTGGTACAAAGTGTCCAAGAAAATGCCAATTTACGCTCTAAAATTGTTCAGTCACCAGACAAGCTACAGGTACTTTTTTGGTTTCATTATGCTACAGAGGCCAATATGTGCTAGTTCTTTTTTAGCATATTCAGATGTCTACATCAATGAAACTTGGATAATTGTGAGTTGTGGTGGTGGCTGGTGAGCTATGAATCTGATTTCAGTGTGCATAAAAGCTCTATGACACATGATGTTGACTATAACTGTAGTCCTTGCAGTAACCAAGGGACATTGGTACATATATTTGTATTTGTTTCCCTTGTTCTTTGTTAATTGGTACATTAGCTAAATCATTTTTTTTCTACTTGCTTGACAAAATAAAGTTTAAATAGTAGTTACTTTCTCTTGCATCTGGCAATTACTCTGGCAATTACTGAGCATGTATGAGGTGCCGTTGAAGGAGCCCAAGATATAGTACTTTGTTTTGTAGTTACCCTTTTTATTTCAGAGCATTGGAGTTGCAGAGCATTTTCTGTTAAGATATTGGTTAGAGAATTTCCTGTACTTTGACAACATTCATCAATAATTTCTCTTATCCTTCTTAGTTTATTTCCTTATTTTCCCCACTGAATGTTCTTTCATTTTCCCATTTTTGCTTGCAGAGGGCCTTGGAGGAGAAAAAAGCAGTTCGAATTGAGGCAAAAAATGCTGAAAAGGCAGCAATGCAATCTTTTCAGGAGAAGACTGCCATTCTTGAGGTTTATACAAAGGTATTTCATCAAAAGTGCGATTCGAACCTATATATTCTATTTGTTTTGCATACTAGCCTAGCTAGTTCATTTGTTTTATTTTCTTTTTATTCTTATGCTGCACTTTACAACACAAATTTTAGTGCTATAAAAAACATGTCAGAATGTCCTAGTATCGATACTGTAAAAGTGATCATGTAGCTTGTTTCCTTGAGAATCGAGATATTGCTGTTAAACTGAAAAACCACACCCATAGGTTTCGGAAAATAAAAGATTTGACCATTTGTTTTGTTGTTTTCCTCCAACTCATCAAAGCCCTTAATGAAAGGGCTGATCCATTGCAAGCTTAGCTTGGTGTCGCTGGAGCTCACAGTTCACCTTTCGGCAGGAATTGTCCAAGCTTGACTCACCCCACCCACTCCTGATCAAAGCTCAACCCAGATTTTTATGTACGAAATGGGGGCCAGCTCAGTCCTCTACTTGGATAGAGCTGGCGGTACATAGTGAGCACCTCGTATATCCTGATGTCCAGGTGTGAAGCTAAGGCACCAAGTGCGTTGTCCTCTCACTTTGACCAATCAAGGCCATCTATCTGGACATCATCTTAATGACATGTACTGGGAGTGAATCACATCTCCACCGGCATATTCCTGAAGTGTTACAAAGAAACCCGCCTCATGCCTTACAGCTATGCCCTCCTAATCCCTGTTGATTGGCAGAAAGATTGCACCCCTTTATATCTATTTATTTTGCTTTTGCTAAACTATTAAGCTTTTTCATGCATTATTATCGGTTAAATTTTGTAAGCACGTTTTGCTTCTCAAATAACTTTTTACCATCCAACCCCAAAATGGAAACACAAATCAAATCTGAATAAACATCATGCTGTATGTACATTCTGGAGTGCATGAATCACCATATTTTTAGTTGAAAAGGTAATTGATGGCGTCTTTGTTTACTTCAAAATTCTCAGGCTTGCAAGAAAATGTCCAAGAACCTCACTCAGATGCAGACCATACAAGAACAGGTTTGCTTACATAATAGCCATCTCCTTGTGCCTTGTGCTTGCATGGGTTTGTCTTAGAAACTTACTTAGCATTTCTGCTTTGTTTGGCAAGTCCATGATATGAAATTTGTGTTACAAAATATGGTTTTTTTTTTTTTTTTTATGCCCTAAAATCTAACCTTCTTTTAACAATATTATTTATTATATTTTTATATCCATCTGAGAAATTCCTGGAAGCTTTGTTTTTATTTGATTGGATAGACTGGAATGTTCATTTTATTCAATCAGGTTTACCTCCAGAGGTTGTCCTTGCACCAACTCTTTGTGATGACCCATTTCAACCAGGCATTCAAATAATTGCTTCTACCAAGATGGATTAATTTAAAGTTGCACTGGCACTTTTAACAGGTGAATTCTGCCAAAACGATCGAAAAAGATGTTAAGGTTCTAAAAGTTAAGCAGAGTGATGAAGAAATGATAGATAAGTCGCTTGAGGCTAAGCTTGTTGAACGGCAAGGAAAAGGTACTTTCTCTCTACTTGGAGAGTTCATGTTCTTACAATTTATCCTAAACCTGAAATTAGAAAATGTTCATTCCAGTGGAACAATTGGATGAAATAAGAAAGCAGTTAGAAAAGGAAAGAGATTTTAGGTGTGAGGAGGCTACAAAGGAACTCAATAATGTGAAGTTGGAAGTGGAATCAATGAGGCGTGATCTTGAATCAAGGCAAGCCAAGATTGCAGCTGTGGTTGCAGAGGTAGTGGTTTTTTGTTTTAAATTCTAATGTTACACTATATATATATATATATATATATTTGTATCAGAAGTGGCAGTATTTTGAGTTTTCTTATGCCTTCTGTCTATTAGGTTGATACTATCAATATGAAGATTAATTCGATAAAAGAATCTGGGGCAGTCACCCGGCAAGAGTTAGGTCATAAATGTGAAGAGATTCAGAGAGAGGTGAGCTTCCCTTGACATTTGTCTATTATTCCCCTTGTATGCAAATGTCTCTGTTTTGGTATTGAAACTAGGCTTCCATCCTTGACTCAACCAGCTGTAAATTCCAATGCATCTCTCTATTTTCCTTTTTGATTTCTTTGTCCGTGGGAAATAAGGTTTGACATTCAGCTGGGCCCCCAAGCCTGCCTGCGGGCTTGGTACAGATGAGCTTTCAGGTTGTGTTGATGAGTGGGCCAACAGGCTGAGATTTAAGGCCTATTTTTTGAATTTTTTTTGTTTTTCATATTTTTCTATATTTTCTAACAATCAAGGGCCTGCCCAACGGGCCGGGCAGGCCACTGGTCTTTGAACCAAATGATAAAAATTTCCCACTATCAGATTTGAAAATTTCAGCCAATTTGCTACATCTCTTGAATTACATGCTAATTTTTCAAAGAATCTGTTTTTTGACCGATGGCCCAATACCGAAATGTAGGTACATTGGATTATATTCTTGCTTAATTTTGCCCTTGAGATGGAATCATAAATGTTTTGGGATATAAAACGGTTTGTGTTATTTCTGGTTGTAGTTTTACAAGTATTTAAACTCCATCGGAGGCTTGTTGCCGAGGATTGAGGTGGAGCCTGGACTTGAGCATGGAAGGAGCAGATCCACCTAGAGCAAACAAGTGCATGTATTTCAATCACTGGTCAACTGCGCCGCACAGAGCATACTATTTTGTTCTATTTAAGAATATCATATTGTCCCAATGTTCCTCTCAGCTGGATATAGAGTTAGAGGAACTTTATGATATTGTTAACGAAGTGTAGCTGAGTGAGCGTTGGCTAGTTCAGATTTTTGTACAGAAGCAACCTTCTTGTCTTAATTTTTAATTGTTCAGGGAACAGAGTTGGATGAACCTTGCAATGGTCTAGCTTGATTGAATTTCAAGCTTGAGCTAGGCTCAAAACTTTATTATTGTATATTCCAATGTGCAATTCATTGCATGATAGTATTATGTTTCATTTTTCACTTTAGACATTGAAGTGGGGGTGCCTCTATTTGCACATCACATTTCTTCTCAAGGCATACCACTATTCAACACACATTTAATAATTTGATAAATAAAACATTTGCACAATACACACCACAATCTTCTATCTTTATTCTTACTCACACATCCCATCCATAGTCTTCCATCTTTACTCTCACACACCCTACTCACTCACGATCTTCCATCTCCTCCATTCTTTGTTTCATTGTCAGTCTAAACCAGTGGTGAAGACCTATTCTCCTTCAACATTCGTTTCATCAAAGATGTCGCCAGTGGTGTTTGTTGTTGTTATCACAGTTGGAAACTTTACATTAGAGATAAAGTAGGTGAGAATTTTCATTTAGTTTAGATTTTAGGATTTTATGTACGTTTTTCCATTGTCATGAGCGGTGTATTTGAAGTTTCATTTTTTTCATTTGACACTGTACTTTCGAACATTAATCATTTGTCCGGATTGTTTTTTCGAACAATGTAAATTTGTTCGACATTTTAGTGTCGAACATAACTAAACTATTCGTAAGCAGACTGCCCAACATACATAATTATATTTGCAGGTAGACGGTTGAACTAAATGATTGCGGACGTGGTAATGGCACCAAGTAGCAGTGACATTCATTTGCAACCGAAGCAACAGTCACGGCTCCGAACCAGTGGTCCAGCAGTGAACCATCACGAGACGGTTCTCCCTAAAGAATGGACATATTGAAATTTATATATCAAGGGTGTGTTGGCTGTTCTGCTTCTCAAGTCCTCTAGAATTAGAATCCTCAATTGCATGAATGAAGCAAAGAAGCAAAAAAAGAAGATAAATGGAGAACATAATTCTTGGTGTGTATTCATTATTATCTTTTATGGTAATTTTACAAAAGGTGTGTATCATAACCTTTTGTCCTCCGTGGTAATTTTACATAAGATTAATATTGTAATAAAAAATAAATCAATTAATAGTGTACCTTGAGATGAAAGGTTGTGTATAAATAGAGGCACCCTTAAAGTGGAGTATGCCAAATTAATTTTCATTTCATTTTTATTAATATGTTTATGTAAATTACATTGACACCCCCTCTATTATTCTGAAATATTACTTTCACCCCTTTGCCAAATAGCACTATGTAATGCCTTATTGAATTTACTTTACTACCTTTGTTTATGAAGTGAGTTAATTTTTTGATTTTTTAGTTATTTTAGTCTTGGGCTAAAAAGTTCGTTTGAGTTGGATTTTTTTTGATATTTTTGATTTTTGTGAGAGAAAAAGTGAAATGATTATAATTTGAATGTGACATTTATTAGCTTTTTAATTTATTTTATCTTTTTGTAACTATTTAAGGTCCAAATAGACATTCCAAATGAAGCCTTCGTTCTTTCTTTCTCTATTTATTTATTTATTTTTTTTGAGAAAAGATTAACTTGCATTAACATGAACACAAATAGCATAGTCAGCAACATTAGTTAGCAACAGAACAGACACAACATACACCACAAACTTAAGGAACTAAAAGCAACCAATTAGACACGGGCAAAATAAAAACAATTCAACAACTTTAATACTAGCCAAGATTGCCACCAGCAACTGCCCCTCAATTAGAAACCTGCATGCAGCAACATCACAACCCTGCAAGGATAAAAAGAACACACACAAACATGTTAGCACAACCCAATCTATTGAATCAAAAAGCTTGGTGGTGAGGTGGACGAGCTTTTGGCGCAAATTTTGAATTTAGCCATTAGGATTTCAAATTTCTCACAAGAATTTTTGAAAAAATTCAAACAGATTTTGTCTAAAAAATAAAGTTAGAACCCGACCCGATCCACAATTTACACCACACACCAGGCTCGGCCGAACGGACGGCAGCCACGCGCGTGTGGTAGATTTGGGTCAAACACACTTTGTCAATAACTCCCCTCCTCACAAAACTTGGGGTGCCCCTTAGGGCCCATCACAAGTATATCAACCTAAAGCTTATATACTCATATAAGCTCTCTTATTGTTTCTATGTGGGACACCCGAAACAAAGTAACTCACATTGGACTCTTCAACTTTCTATTTCACGAAACTGAAAACGACGTCAACTTTCCATTCACTCAAAAACAATTTCGACGATCCATCTTCACCGTGTGACGTGCCATGCAGTAAAGAATATGTCACCACTTGGACCTACCTCAAATGATATGTGGGCCCTACTTAATTTTGGGTTCAAAGATGACCCAAAATAAGCTTATAAAATCAAAAATTCTAACAATCCTTCACATGAATAGAATTGACGGAGAGAAAATGCAACAACATGATGTTTCTAAAGAGAGTACATAAATAAGAGATATTCTACAAAGGATAGGTAGCTTTTGGCTTTGAACCTTCCTTTATGAGATACTATCGGATTTACTAGCTAATCAATAAACATCATGTCTTGAACTGTTCAACCATTTGTATAAACCAAGACAATATAATTCACATAGCATATTTTCAGACATAGTTTGGTTCTCACGATTGTGTTCATTTACTTCATGAGTGTTCTAGAGAATTGTAGCCTTTACAAAACTCATAGAACCAGCCTAGTTCACACTCATATAGGTGATTCTTATAAAAAGAATCTTGTCACACTTCACTAGGTATTCTTAGATATAAGAATCATTAAAAGCATTGCTTATCCTAACACATTGCAGACATCAATATTTCATCATAAAAGTGGGTAGGAGGTCGACTCCCCAATGATCCTTATGAGTCATATACAACTCAATTGTCCTTTTGAACCTAGATCTTGGGATCTCCAGTCAACTAGGTTGGGTTGCCGTTGTGATAACTCTTATTAAATAGGTTTAAGTCCCATTCTCTTCGATGAATTCTCAACTAACTCTCTTGTTAACCATTTGGTTAGGAGATCCACTATGTTGTTTTTAGAGTTCACATATTCAATAGAAATAATTCCATTAGAAAGTAGTTGTCTCACGGTGTTATGTCTGCGACGAATGTATCATGACTTACGGTTATACATATGACTTTGTACTGTACCTATTGCTGATTGACTATCACAATGTGTGTGTAACAACCCTGACCTGTGATTAGCTGATTAACCATGATTAATTATGCCTAATAAGTGATTAAGGTGAAACCCTGAGTTAATTACATGTGCATTGCATTATTTGTGTTTATATTTGTCTGCAGTAGGAATATCTATTTCTATTTCTGATTTGTTCTGCGAATTGAAGGTCTTATCGACATCCGATCACGAAATCGACTTGGTATATGTGTTAGTTGGAATTTTTAGAACATTGTGGTAGGTTCAATTGAAATTTGATTTGGAGCGAAATAATTAGAATAATTAATGCTCAATTAAGCTTAATTAATGAATTTCTTAATCCAAGCCTATACAAGGCCAAAATAGCCTTTAGAAGTCATTTTTGATTATCTTTGTACTCACCAAACGTGGAAGAGAGAGAGAAGTGGAGTTTGAGTTCAAATTAAGAGGATTGCTAGAAAACTTAGAGATTTTGGCTTGGAATTTCTAACAATTGATCATCTAGAGCATCATTGACAAGCCTAGGTAAGAATTCAACTTTTAGATTGTACAATTATGATGTGTAGGACATGAACTCTAGAGAATTAAGTTGAATAATGGAAGAACTAAGCTAGAAATGAAGAAAAATTAAGCCATTCATGCATGCATGCATATATAATAGCATTTTGAGTTTGTTTCTAAAGAATTCCCACATGCATGTGTCTATTTTGACTTGGTGTTGAGAATTCATCACATTTCTTACCATTTGACCTTAATTGATCATGTTTTGAAAAGCTTTGAAGTCAAGAAATACTTGCATGTTATGTTTTTTAAGACTTGAGTGTTGATTTGTACAATTGGCAAGCTTTTGGGCTTTGATTTTGCGAAACGATTTTGAATTCCCAATGTTTTCCAAGTTCATACACATATCTTTAAGTTTTTGGCCCAGAAAGATGAGTTTTGATGCATTGAATTCGAGTTTTGCAGCTTGGAGGTGAATTTGGAAATTTCAGAATTCGACCTCTTCGCTTGAGCGACAGAACCTGCGCTCGAGCGACCACTCTGTGATCTTGCACTTCTGCTTGAGCGACAAGAAGTTCGCTTGAAATGCAAGCTCCCAGAAGTTCATATGTTTTGCAGATCGCTCGAGCAATAGGAGTTGTGCTTGAGCGAGGACCTGAGTCTCACACTCGAGCGACCGTCGAGCTTAAAAATCACACAACTAGTACTTTTATAGATCGCTTGAGCGAAAGAATGTGCGCTAGAGCAACCATTCACATTTTGCATGTCTTCTCGAGCGAAGGAAGTTGCGCTCGAGCGGGACCCCTATTTTCAGCAAGTTTTATTGAATGTGTTCAAGCGTATTTCAGCATTCTCATTGCATCCTAGGCATTCGTAGGCCAAGATTAAGACACAATAATGCAGATAAGACTTAGAAACACAATGAAAATGAAACACAATGATTGTAATGAATCCTGGGCGCGTGTTTCAATGTGTATATGTTATGTGTTGTTTGTAAGTCACGCGTCGTAAGCTATCTGATCTGTCTGCTTCATCTGTTCTACAATTGGAGCCATTTGTGAGTAATAACTTTGTAAAGCTATGTTCAATTATAAGTATTTTTTGAATGATATAAGATGATATGTTTTCTGAAATATTATTTTCTGCATGAATGAATGGTTGTCCAATATTTCTGAAATGTATTCGTGGCATTTTTAGCTTCAGATGACATTTGTTATCTGTTCTGTTACGTCCTAATCATGGGTCAACTACATGTCTCATGAGCCAACCGTTATGGATCCTTTTGAATGCATTCCTTTATAGGTCAATTGTACGTCTCATGAGCCAACTGTATTGCCACCGTGCACGTGAGTCAACTGTATGCCTTTATGGTCATCCCTTTATGGGTCAACTATTTCTGTTAGTGCTAATGGATGTACACGTATGATTAACTATAAATTTTGATTCTAATAATGAGTATGATTCTGAATCTGTTTCTATTATGAACTTTGATTTCTAAACATGATTATGAATCCATTTCTGATAGCTACTGAATTCTGTTTTCTGTAACTGTTATGGACAACATTCATTAAAACCCTTTACTCTGTTATTATTCACTGGGCTCTGGCTCACTATAATTATTTATGTATGTAGGTGACCAGACGCGAGATCAAGCCCAGAATTGAAGGCCTAAGTTCTGTTTTGTCAAGTCACCCACCGTGCCTCCCGGGGAGGTTCCTGTGTATAGAAGTCAAGTTTTGTGGACCATGTCAAGAGTTATTTTGTGTATCATGTTAAGAACATTTATGTTTTGTCCTGTTTGTTTATATGTATTTCGGGGCTAAGCCCCTTTTGATGATGTTTGCACGGTGTTGTAAGACTTATGTGGACATGACATCTTATGTGTATGTATATTATAAGGTTTCAAATTTCTGTCCCATGTATGTCTGCACAGCTCTATGAACTATGTATATTTTGTATATTCGCTTCCTCAGCTCCTAAGTATATGTCATTCTGTTAAGAGGCCTTTGGTGATCTAAGGATTACTGGCTGGTTACGACGCTAAACCTATAGGGGCTGGTTTGGGTTATGATAGAGTGGTATCAGAGCACGTGTTATACCGCACACACAAGTCCATATGAGCTATAGGATGCCCTAGAAAAAGAATAGGGACATTTCATCTGTATGAGAGTGTGTGCGATACTTTCTGTTCTGAGTGCTGCCTATGAACATGAACCTATGAATTAGAAAGAATGAACTGACCCAGAATGCTCCAAACATTGTGAAAAGAATTAATTTCCTATGTTTATTATTGTTTTATTTTCCTATAGCAACATGGAGAATGCAAGGGTCAATGATACAAGTGAATCTTCCGAAGCTCGAATGAGTCGGATGGAACACATGTTAGCAGCCTTAACAGAAACTCTTAGGCAATAACTTCTGCCCCCTCCACCTCTGCCGTTACAAGTTGAACTGAATAACGACATCATCAACCTAGCACAGAAGTTCATGAAGATGAAACTGCCAACTTTCCTTGGTGGTATTAAACCATTAAAGGCAAAGATGTGGTTACTAGAGATGGAAAAGTTGTTTGAAGTATTTCCATGCTTCGAGACTTAGAAGTATACTTTAAAAGATCAAGGCCATCGATGGTGGTTTTTAATGCAAATGAACAATGGGAATATGACATGGGCTCAATTCAACGAGATCTTCTATGACAAGTATTTTCCCCAGTGTTTTCGAGACTGAAAAGTTTCAGAATTTCAAGAACTCAAGCAAGGCAAAATGTCCGTAGCTGAGTACGAGGCTAAATTCACTGAATTGGCTCGCTTTGCTCCTCACATGGTAGATATGGACTATAAGAAAGCTAAAAAATTTGAAGGAGGATTGGACTTAGATGTATTTGATCGGGTAGGCGTCTTAAAGCTGCCCACATATGTAGACATACTTGACAGAGCTCTCATGGTTGAAGTCAATCTAGCAGCAAAGAAACAGGACAAAGCTCCAATGACTGAATGGAAAAGTAAAAGATCTGGATTCAATTTCAAGAAGGGCTGTTCATTTGCTATGAATAAGAAACAAAATACGGGATCTTCTAGTAGCTCAAGTCAAAGCAGTGGGTCTGCGCCTGTTTGTATTTAATGTGGGAGAAAACATAGAGGAGTTTGCCATCGGGTATCAGGTGCTTGTTTCCGGTGTGGCAAGACGGGCCACATGATAAGAGATTTTCCAATTGGGTTAGAGAATGCCAACCGTCCTGTAGCAAGTTCAACATGATCTGCTTCTGGATCAAGAACAAATGTTAGAACTAATACGGGAAGAGAACTCTTGAGACAGGGCAGAGTTTTTGCACTTTTGCCTGGCGACGTACAGAATACTGAATCAGTGGTGTCAGGTATAATTTCTATCTGTGCTTAGAATGCCTATGTGTTAATAGATTTTGGTTCCACGCATTTCTTTGTGTCGCATGTTTTTTCTCGAAAATTAACTACACCATTAAAACCTATGAACTGTTTATTATTTGTGTCTACACCATCTGGAGGTTCTATGATATTTTCTTATGTATATCTGGCATGTGATATTACGATTAGTGATATGACGTTATATGTTGATTTGCTACCTTTAAGTATTGATCATTTTGATTGTGTTCTGAGAATGGATTGGTTGACGAAATACTGTGTCACCATTGATTGTGTGAGTAAATCTATTATGTTTAGACCACCTGGTATGCCTGAGTTTGTTTTTACTGGAAATGGGATAGTTCCTCCACCATACTTGATTTCATGTATGCAAGTTAGGAAAATTTTAAGAAAGGGTCGAGGCTACTTGTGTTGTGTGTTGACTGTATCTTCGGATAGTGTTAATGTGGAAACAATTCCTGTGGTCTGTGAATTTCTTGATGTGTTTCCTAATGACCTACCTGGGGAGTTAATTGATAGGGAAGTTGAGCTCACCATTGATGTTGTACCTGGGACACAACCAATTTCCATGACCCCTTATAGAATGTCAACTTCTAAATTGAAAGAGTTGAAAGTCCAACTCCAAGAACTCTTAGACAAGAAATTCATCTGTCTGAGCACCTCACCTTGGGGAGCTCCAGTATTGTTTGTCAAAAAGAAAGACGGGTCTTTGAGGCTGTGTATTGACTACCGCGAGTTGAACAAAGTAACCGTGAAGAACAAATAACTTTTACCCTGAATAGATGACCTGTTTGACCAACTTCATGGAGCACAAGTGTTCTCTAAGATAGAACTTAGATCCGGGTATCACCAGTTAAAGGTCAAGGCAGAAGACATACAGAAAATAGCATTCAGAACTAGATATGGGCACTATGAATTTTTAGTCCTGCCATTTGGGGTAACAGATGAACCCGCAGCCTTTATGGACCTGATGAATAGGGTTGTTAAACAATTTTTGGATGAGGTTATAGTCGTGTTTATTGATGATATTCCAATTTATTCCAAAAGTAAGGGAGAGCATGAGAGTCATTTGAGAACTGCTTTACAGATTTTGAGAGAAAAGAAGTTATATGCCAAGTTGTCTAAATGTGAATTCTGGCTTGACAGTGTAGCATTTTTGGGACATGTGATCAACAAGGATGGTGTATCAGTAAACCCACATAAAATTGAAGCCATTGTCGACTGGACAAGACCAACCAACGTGTTAGAAGTTAGAAGTTTTCTGGGGCTTGTTGATTACTACAGAAGATTTGTGAAAGATTTCTCAAAACTTGTCATGCCATTGACACAGTTGACCCAGAAAAATGTACCATTTGATTGGAATGATCTACGGGAGTCAACCTTCCAAGAATTGAAAACTAGACTGGTAACTGCACCAATTCTGACCTTGCCTAACGGAACTGATAGGTTTCAAATTTTCAGGGATGCTTCTTACAAGGGTTTGGGGGTGCGTGTTAATGCAAAATGGGAAAGTGATTGCTTATGCCTCTCAACAACTCCGCCTGCATGAAAAGAATTACCCGACTCATGATCTTGAATTGGCAGCAGTGGTGTTTGCGTTGAAAATTTGGCGTCATTACCTATATGGAGTAACTTGTGAGATATATACAGACCATAAAAGCTTAAAATATTTCTTCATCCAAAAAGAACTGAACATGAGACAGAGGTGATGGCTCAAACTAATTAAAGATTATGACTTGCAAATTCTATACCATTTGGGAAAAGCAAATACAGTGGCAGACGCTTTGAGCCGAAAATTAGTTAGAACCTTGTTGTATTTGCTTACTGATCAGAAAGAGTTAATAGCTGACTTGGAGAAGAATGAAATTGAGATAGTCCTGCGTGAACAAGGCATGATTCTAGCCGTCATCTCTGCCTAGCCTGCTATCATAGAAGAAATTAGAGAGAAATAACATGAAGATAAGTTTTTAAAGAAAACTATTGATGAGATTGACTCAAAACCAAGGTCAGGATTTGTGTTTGAGAATAATGTGTTGAAATTCCAGAATAGACTGTGTACCGGATTGTTCTGACTTGAGGAAACGTGTTATGACTGAAGCCCACAATTCTAAATTTGCTATGCATCCAGGAAATACGAAGATGTACCATGATTTTAAATAGAATTTCTGGTGGCCTGGAATGAAGAAAAGCATTGCTGATTTTGTGGATAGATGTTTGCATTGCCAACAAGTTAAAGTCAAACATCAACGACCCATTGGGTTGCTACAGCCACTTCCAATATCGGAATGAAAATGAGAGCATATTACCATGGATTTCATTGTTGGACTGCCTCGCTTTTCCTGAGCTATGGACTCTATTTGGATCATTGTTGATCCTTTAACTAAATCTGCACACTTTTTAACTGTCAAATCTTTGTATGATACGAATAAGTTATCTAACTTGTATGTCAATGAGATTGTGAAATTACATGGAGTTCCAGTGTCCATAGTATCTGACAGAGATCCTAAGTTCACTTGAAGATTCTAGCAGAGTCTACAGCAAGCTTTGGGAATTGAGTTGAGACTGAGCAGTGCTTATCATCCACTGACAAACGGCCAATCTGAACGGACCATTCAAGCATTGAAGGACATGTTACAGATGTGTGTGCTAGACTTTCAAGGCAAGTGGGAGACCTACTTACCATTGGCTGAATTTGTGTATAATAATAGCTACCATTCGAGTATTGGTATGGTCCCTTATGAAGCTTTGTATGGTAGGAAATGCCGTTCTCTGATCTGAGGGGCTAAAGTGGGTGACAGACCTTTGTTGGGACCAGAACTTGTTCAAGAAACAACGGAAAATGTGAAATTGATTCAATAAAGACTGAAAAATGCACAAAGCTGTCAAAAGACGGATGTCCGAAGAAGAGATAGGGAATATGAAGTTAGGGATCACGTGTTTATCAAAGTAACTCTAATGAAAGGCCAGACGCGATTCGGAGTGAAAGGCAAATTGGCATCGAGATATGTTGGACCATACGAAATCCTTGAGAAGATCAACCTAGTGACATATCGGATAGCTTTACTGCCGGTCATGGGACATATGCATAATGTTTTCCACGTCTCTATGCTTCGGGACTATCTACGAGATCCGTTACATGTCATTGAACCAATACATATTGTAGACACCCTATTTTTGACCGACCTTAAGACTCATACGTCACCAATTAAGCGCTCGGTGATGATGCATATTGTGCTTGTTTTGAGGTTTCAGAGTCTCCGCTGCGAGCCTTGCCTCCGAACTTTGGGGCTCTTTTGTGTTTTGCCTCAGTTTATGAACCAGGTCCTATTTTCTCTATTTTCTCTTCCTGAAGGGAGGGAGAGGTATCGTAGACCATCTCTCAGTGGCCGTAGGCTACGTTTTGTGGCCGTAGGCCATTTTTCCCGTTTGGAGACCAGTTTTCTATTTTCGGAGCCGTCAGCCGTGTGCCTCGGTTCGGGACTGCTTAACTACCTCCGTTTGCTCCGGTTTTTGGCACACACCTTGTTTCCTCTCTTTTGAGGGACACTGTGGCCCGAGAGACTACCTTCGCGGTCGCACGCCACTTCCGATACCTAACAGTCTGTTTTCGGGGCCCTAGGCTGCGTGTTTTGGCGCCCGAACCCTCGTTTTGCATCGGTTAGGGTTCATTTTTGGTATGGACCCTATTTTCATTGTTAAGAAGGTGGTAGGATGGTGGGAGACCAGCAATTCTTTTGAAAATTATTTTCTCTCTCCTCCAGTCGGTTTTCTTGACAGAAAGCTGGTTTTTCTCACTTTTGGACCTTAATTTCTAGTCTCCCATACCACCATTGTGTTGTACTCACCTGGGAGGCCACCAATGTGGGTAGGCCGACCAGCTTTTCTTTCTGACCCTTTTGAACCTTGCTAGAAAGCTGGTTTTTCTCACTCCTAGGCCACAATTTTTGGTCTCCCACCATACAGCTGTGTTGTACTCACCTGGGAGGCCACTAATCTGGTATGACCGACCACCTTTTCAACTTGACCTTTTTGACCCCTGGTCGGTTGACCAGGGGGAGTGGCCGGCCGACCACCTTAACTGGTCAGCCTGCTTCCTGCTTTTTGGTCTCTCTGAGTGTAAGCCAACTGTGCCAGCTGGAAGCCTCAGAAGTGATCCTCCATACACGTGTATGGAGGATAGTTGAGCTTGGTTTGAAGCTTCTTAGAGAAGCTTTGGCCTCTCTTCTCTATAAAGGGAGGTCTCCTCTTCTGTTGCTAGGGTTGAACCTTTTGGTTAGAGCATACATACACTTCCCTCCATATCTCTCTCTTCCAAGCTCCAAAACCTATAGTTCTTGCACCATTTTCACTACACCTCCTAGCACAACACCTCCACCATCCATCCAAGCACCTTGGAACCGATTTGCAGAGGTTGAAGGATCTTTACCTTGGTCCAGAAGTTGCTGAGGGTCGGCTCTACAAGGGTAAGCCTCTATTTTCCCTTTTTTTGCATTATTTTGCTTCATATCTTAGCCCTATTTGCAAACATTTTTGAACTTCGACATAAACTAAAAGAAGTCTTGTTTTGAGCTCCTCTTCAAGTTTGTTCAAGATCATTTTTCTGTTCGGGGTGACCTTCCCCCTTGCATGCTTCATTTCCTCATGTTTAAGGCTATGCATTAGAGCATTTGTGTTGGCCTTGGTTTGGCCTTTTAGCCACTGAATGTGTTTTTGAGCCCTAAAATCAGAGAGGGGTGACCCTCTCACCCCTTGTTCTCTTTATTAGCTTTGTTGGCCTTCCAAAGGGGCTGCTACTTTCATGTTGTGAAATCACATTTCAGGCCTTATTTGGTGAGTTTTAAGGTCTCCCTTGACTCTGTCTGGAGTCCATTTTGCCATATTTTGTGTCTTTGATGCATGTGTAGAACAATCCCATTCAAGGCCTTTCTAAGGGGCCTTTATTTGCATGTTTCCTAGACCCATTTTAGGCTCTTTTTAGCGGGTTTTAGGACCCTCAGAACCTCTGTCTAGAGCTGGTTTTTCCATTGTGTGTGTCCATCATGCATGTGTAGAACAACCCCCTTATTGGCCTTTCAAAGGAGCCCGCCATTCTTGCATGCATTGACTGAGTTTTAGTGGTTATTTGGGCATATTTTGGCATGGCATACTTCTGTTTTTGGCTGGTTTGGTGAGCCTTCATATGCTCCATATAGTTGTAATGTAACTCATGGTTCACTAGCTTTCTTTGCATGCTTTGTTGACCCTTGATTTTAACACTTTTTGGCCATGCCTTAAACTGATATTGTGCTTATTTTGGACTACCCTAGCTCTATTTTTGGGTCTCATGGTTGAATAATGTTGGTTTTGCATGCTTGTAGTTCAATACCCATGCTTAACTTTGAGTTTCGAGGTTCATTCCATGCATATACTGAGGTGTATTCATGTTTTGGGCTCATTATACATCATATTTCAGAGCTTGTTTGAATGCCATGTTGCCATGTTTTGTACTCTTTAAATGTGTTTGAGAGTCGGACTTGTATGCCTTGTTTACCGACCATTGAATGAGCTCCATTTCGCTGCATTCCGAGCCATCATTTTAGGCCATTTCCCCACTGTTTCAGACCTGCCTAGGGTCTATTTAGGGTTAGTTTTGCCTTTGGTGCATTGCTTTGGGTACCTCTAGTGTAACGCACTTCACTAGTTTCGGTATCCGGGCCCCCTAGCTTGCATTGTGTGCCATATTTCCACGATTCGGGACGATTGAGCATCTCATTTCAGAGCTGGAAATGCATGTTTGTATGTCATCTTTCATCCCTTGCCATGCTTTGGTAGAGTGGCATTTGATGCCTTAGGAACGGTCCCTTGCATCGTGCATTTTTGCATGTGTTTCGATTGTCTCATTTCCATCACATGGCCACTGATTTGAGTGTGGCTGAGGTCCACTCATATTGGTTTAAGTCCACCTTGCATTGTGTATGCCATGTTGCAATGTGTTGTGCATGTTATGTTGTTAGCATTGTGTATGCCATGCCATTCCTCGCATTGTGTATGCTAGGTTGTTAGTCGCAGTGAGTATGCCATAGGTTGTTAGTCGCATTTAGTTCATGAGCATTATGCATGCCATGTAGTGTTAGCATTGTATATGCTAGGTGCATGTTTGCATTTCATCCCTTGCATATTTGCATCATTCGGTGGCATTGCATCTAGGATTGCATGTTAGAATTGCATTCATGCATATCATGCATATTGCATTGTGTTTGGAGTAGGATTTAGTCCAAACACGGGAAACGAGGGACGTTTCATACTCTAAGTGACGAAACGTGCCTCGATTCTCGGTCCCCGACGCTCCGGATTATCCATGATGGAGTTTAGGCCTTGTTGCGTTCATATGTGCATTCATTTCACATCGAGTCATGCAATCCAACTTCTCGGCCATCATGCATCGAGATGCGTGATTGGTGGCATGAGGATCGAGGACCACGCTCCCTAGAGCAATGACGGGGAGGGTGGTCGTGCACACATGTGTTGCAAATACCTTGCTTTCTCTTTCTCTTGCCTTTGTTGCAGAAAAATCAGAAACTGGAGACAGGAACTGGTCGGCCGACCAACTTTTCTGGCAAGCCAACCACCCCTTTTAGTTTTCCCACATAAACTGGTCGGTGGGTGGTCTCCAAGCCCAATAGGTGGTCGGTGGCCCTCCCACAGCTTCCCAGAGTGGAGTTTCAGACTCTCGGAGCTTTGTGCAAGTTTCTGGATTCAATTACAAACAAAAGCGAGTCAAGGTATCGCGATGGAATTTACCGACAAGGCAAATTGAACATGCATACACCCTCCATCATTCCGAGCAGAGCTGAGGTAGTCCATTGCACGTAGCATAGCATGCTAGTTTACTTTGCTCACCTAGTTCATTTGTTAAGTAATTAGTGTTGTGTAATAATTCGTTATTTATTTTGGTTGTGTAATATTCATTCGGACCCTCCGAGCGAGGGCAATGTTGTAATAAGTGTGCGTGAGTGTGATGTATGTCTTCCAACCCCACTTCTTTCTTCCTTTTATTTACCAGCTTATGATGGTTAGATTAGGACATGTTTCAATTAGCATACTTATGCTCGCATGTTTGCATCCATTCATCTGTCTTGCATGCAATGGGCTCGGCGCATCATACTAACTGCATTGTATTTCAATTCCGAGTTGAATACTTGTTAGTTGTAGCATTTCACATGCCATCTGTAGAATAGCCGCGCCTATTTTAGTTGCATTTTGCATGTGTTGCATTAGGCATTTCTGTATAACTAGGATCATGCATGGATTTCTAACATAGCTTTTGTTTTGGCTTGGAGTACTCGGTAAGTTTTATGCTTTAGCATCCTTGCATGCGTGTGAGTGACTGCCATGATAGCATGCTTACCATGAGGCTAACTGCTTATGTGATATAACTGCTTGAATGCCTGTGGGTGAAGGTTGGATTATCTGAATTGGAATAATGTATTGACTGCGAATTTAAAGCCCACTTGAGAGTGGAAAATCATCATGTCTTCTAAGCCCACCTGAGGGTGGCAAAATCTACATTTTAAGCCTACTTGCGGTAGCAAACCGCTTTCAAAACAAACATGAAATGTTTTGTTCCAATTCAGGCGATCCAGTCTATACTTGTATGCTGTGTGCATCACATAGTAAATCTAGGCTAATAACCGGAATAAGAGCACATAATGTTTTCAAAACTAGATATCATGGTTAGTAGAGGCCGATCTTCGATCGGGCGAGTGGGGGTGCTCACGAAGTGACCTTCCCCAATCGTACCCAAGTTCCCGAGCCGAGACAACTTTGGTGATGACGGACACGTGGCCTTAGGCAAACAAGTCAGGATTTCCTAAATTCCCCAAAATAAAATATTTAGGTGGCGACTCTGTATCTGGTAAAACAGTCCATGTTTGGCACTTCTTTCAAAAAAATGTATTTTCAAAAACGATTTGCCGGATTTGGACTCTTTGATGATTTGTTGGTCTTGCATTGCACTCTGCGAGATTGGATACAGGACCGTGACATTTGAGTCCTGAACTGTAGTCAGCCCAAATGAACAAAACGGGATTTCCCTCCCGGGACGTTCGGGGACGTCTACACATATGCTTTTGAAAGATGACTACACTTATGAGGAGAGGCCAATACAGATTGTTAATCGCCGAATCAAAAGACTAAGGAACAAATAAATCCCATTGGTGAAGGTTGATTGGCAAAACCATGGAAGGACTTATACAACTTGGGAGACCGAGGAAGATATGGTGAAGAGATACCTAGATTTGTTCCCTCTAGACCAGTCATTCTTCCAAAACAAAGGTAATTCGAGTTTGGAGGACCAAACTCTTTAAGGGTGGAAGACTGTAACAACCCTGACTTATGATTAGCTGATTAACTATGATTAATTATGCCTAATAAGTGATTAAGGTGAAATCCTGAGTTAATTACATGTGCATTGCATTATTTGTGTTTATGTCTGCGCTAGGAATATCTGTTTCTGTTTTTGATTTGTTTTGAGAATTGAAGGCCTTATCGGCATCCGATCACGAAATCGACTTGGTATATGTGTTAGTTGGAATTTTTAGAACATTGTGGTAGGTTCAATTGAAATTTGATTTGGAGCGAAATAATTAGAATAATTAATGCTCAATTAAGCCTAATTAATAAATTCCTTAATCCAAGCCTATATAAGGCCAAAATAGCCTCTAGAAGTCAATTTTGATTATCTTTGTACTCACCAAACGTGGGAGAGAGAGAGAGAGAAGAGGAGTTTGAGCTCAAATTAAGAGGATTGCTAGAGAACTTAGAGATTTTGGCTTGGAACTTCCAACAATTGATCATTTAGAGCATCATTGACAAGCCTAAGTAAGAATTCAACCTTTAGGTTGTACAATTATGATGTGTAGGACATGAACTCTAGAGAATTAAGTTGAATAATGGAAGAATTCAGCTAGAAATGAAGAAAATTGAGCCATTCATGCATGCATGCATATATCATAGCATTTTGAGTTTGTTTCTAAAGAATTTCCACATGCATGTGTCTATTTTGACTTGGTGTTGAGAATTCATCACATTTCTTACTATTTGACCTTAATTGATCATGTTTTGAAAAGCTTTGAAGTCAAGAAATACTTACATGTTATGTTTTTTAAGACTTGAGTGTTGATTTGCACAATTGGCAAACTTTTGGGCTTTGATTTTGTGAAACAATTTTGAATTCCCAATGTTTTCCAAGTTCATACACATATCTTTAAGTTTTTGGCCCAGAAAGATGAGTTTTGATGCATTGAATTCGAGTTTTGCAGCTTAGATGTGAATCTGAAAATTCTAGAATTTGCTCTCTCTGCTCGAGTTGCGCTCGAGCGACCACTCTGTGATATTGCATTTCTGGTCGAGCGACAAGAAGTTTGCTCGAGCTTGAAATGCAAGCTCCCAAAAGTTCATATATTTTGTAGATCGCTTGAGCAACAGGAGTTGCGCTCGAGCGAGGACCTAAGTTTCTCGCTCGAGTGACCGTCGAGCGTGAAAATCACACAACCAGTACTTTTACAGACCGCTTGAGCGAAATAATGTACGCTCAAGCGACCATTCACATTTTGTATGTCCGCTCGAGCGAAGAAAGTTGCGCTCAAGCGGGACCCCTGTTTTTAGCAAGTTTTGTTGAATGTGTTCAAGTGTATTTTAGTATCCTCATTGTTTCCTAGGCATTCGTAGGCCAAGATTAAGACTCGATAATGCGGATAAGACTTAGAAACACACTAAGAATGAAACAAAATGATTGTAATGAGTCCGGGGCGCGTGTTTCAATGTGTACATGTTATATGTTTTTTGTAGGTCACACGTTGTAAGCTATCTGATCTGTTTACTTCATCTGTTCTGCAATTGGAGCTATCTGTGAGTAATAACTTTATAAAGCTATGATCAATTATAAGTATTTTCTGAATGATATAAGATGATCTTTTTTTGAAATATTATTTTTTGCATGAATGAATGGTTGTCTAATATTTTTGAAATGTATTCATGGCATTCTTAGTTTCAGATGACATCTGTTATCTGTTCTGTTACGTCCCAATTATGGGTCAACTGCACGTCTCATGAGCTAAATATTATGGATCTTTCTGAATGCGTTCATTTATGGGTTAACAGTACGTCTCATGAGCCAACTATACCGTCTCCGTGCACGTGAGTCAACTGTATGCCTTTATGGTTCAACTGTTTCTGTTAATGCTAAGGGATATACATGTATGATTAATTGTAAATTTTGATTCTGATTATGAGTATGATTTTGAATCTGTTTCTGTTATGAACTTTGATTTCTAAACATGATTATGAATCTATTTCTAATAGCTATTGAATTCTGTTTGCTGTAACTATTATGGACAATATTCATTAAAATCCTTTACTTTGTTATTATTCACTAGGCTCCAGCTCACTGTAATTATTTATGTATGTAGGTGACTGTAGGTCGGCTTTTCTGCGCCCCTCTCGGAACTTCGAATGTAAGCCCTATAGTATCGGACTTGTGCAGTTCTGAATCTAATCTCACAAGTGCAATATGAAATTGATAAACACCAAAGAGTCCATCTGGCAAATCTTTTGGAAAATCGATTTTGAATCAAATTGCCAAAAATGGACTGCTTTGCCAGATACAGAGTCGTCACCTAAATATTTTGAGAAATTTAGGAAACTTATGACTCGTGCCAAAGGCCACGTGTCTGTCATTACCAAGATTGTCTCGGGTCGGGAACTTAGGTATGAGAGGGGAAGGTCGTGAATACATTTGAGCACCCCTGCTCGCCATATCAAAGATCGTCCTCTACTAATCATGATATGATTTTTATCAACATATGCTCTTGTTCCAGTTATTAGGCTAGTATTACTATGTGATGCGCACACACACAAGTATAGACTATCTCGCAAGAATTAGAATACTTGAGTCATGTTTGTTTTGAAATATGTACCACTTGAAAAAGTGATTGCATATGAACATTTACTCAAATTATTCCAATTCAAGCAACAAGCCTTCATCCACAGGCATTCAAACAGTTTAGCATTTAAGTACTTAGCCTCATGGCAAGCATGCTAGACATGGTAACATCAACATTCATGCAATTATGCTAAAGTGAGTAAAGGCTCACCTAGTACTCCAAGCCAAAAGAGAAATGAGTTAGAAAAATGCATTGTTCCTAACTATGCGATATGACTAATGTAACACATGCGATATGCAATTAAATAGGCTCGGTTACTTAACATGGCATATGAATCAATTAAATAGCATGTGGTCTAAACACGTATTCAAAGAAGTATTTAAACTAGTAATGTAGTTAGAATGATGAACCGAGTCTCGGCGCGTGCAATACAAATGGATGCAAACATGAAGTATGCTAAACAAAATGCGATGTCCCTAAACTAATAAGTTAGTAAATAAAATGGAGAAAGATGTGGAGTTGGAAGACATACACATTATTACAACATTATGCGCTCATGAAGGTGAGTCTGAATGAACTAAAGCTAAGCTAATTAACTGTTACAAAATAAAACGAATTAACTAACTACTCTAGTTAACTAATTATTACAACACGAAATTGAATAACTAGTTAAACTAACTAATTAAATACAACACTTTACAAGATTAATTAGCTACGACTAATTAATTGCAACAAATATTTAATCTAAATATTTTAATGTAAGTAGGCTCGGTATGGGAAGAATGCTCATGCGCGTGCTCGGTTTCCACTGGAAAAGCTGCTGCTTTGCTTCAAGAGAGCCTCTATTGCACAATAGAACACCAATATTGCTGCCCACTTCCAGAATAACTTTGCTTTGCTTGAAGAACACACTGCCAAATTTTGCATCAGTGGTCGGCTGGCCAGTGATGAAGGTTGCCAGCCACCAATGATGGCCGGCAAGCTATCAAAGATAGTCTGCCGGCCATGGAAAGTGGCTTGCCAGCCACTGTTGTCCAGTTATCCTTGCTGCAACAGAGGACAAACAGAGCATGTACAGGGTATTTCAAGGGTTTGTTTGCACCACTCACCCCTCATTTTCATGAACAAATCAAAGGAGTAGCAAGTTTGGTTCATAAACCATCAATAGATGCAATTTCATTGTATGATGGCTTATGAAACCAAGTGTGCAAGTTCAATAAAAGCAATGAAATGAGGCTCTCAAAACCACTTCCCGATCATGGAAGATCAAGGAAAGTGATGACCTTGGAGCCTTGAATCATTTCATCACTCATGAGTATGAAATGGTTCAAGTTTCCATGTGTTCGATTAATCGTCCGATTGAACACAACCAAATTGTTATCTTGCACCATTTTTAGCCTTAAGTTTTAATTACTCCATTTTAATTACCTTTCAATTCTTTAATCAATTGAGTCCAATGGTGAGTTTAAGTCCTCTAAATGGAAAGAAGGCTCAAACCAAAAGTTGCTTTAGGCATGGAAGAAACATCATACCGTTGGTAATAAACCCCCTAAGAGATTAAACCATTAAGCATGACACCTCAATCTCATGCTTTAAACAAACAAGTAGTTTGAACCACTTTCAAAGCAAAACAAAAAGCCAAGAAAGGAGGGAGGTTGCAGAGATTAGTGCTGAAAATGAGTGAGAAAAGCATAAATAAATGCTATCAACTCAAATAAGATGGTGCCTAAGGCCTAAAACACCAAGTTCATGAAGACTATAACACTACAAGCATGCAAAACAAAGCTCAAATGCAACTAACAACCCAAAATAGTACTAAAATAGGTCTAATATAATCCTAAAAGATGCTGAAATTGAGCTAAAAAAGTCTAGATTAACATGCTAAAACATGACACAAACTAGGCTAGTAAGCAAGACACAAGGAGGGGAGGCTAACCCCTCCAAATTTGGACTTGAAAACATGATTTTGACCACTGAAATAACTCTAAAAAATTAGTGTTTAAAAGCTGAGAAAAAGATAGTAAAATGGTGGAAAACACAAGGGCAAAGGCCTCCAAAACAAGGCACAAAGAAGGGTGAACCACCCCTCAACCTTTAATGGCCTTAGGACCCAAGTTTTAGCCCAAAAATACATAAGTTTTACTGCCCAAAATCAGTTGCAAAACAGCAAAAATAATAGTAGATAAGGCAAGCTAATAGACAAAGCTTTATACATTTGAAGGGAAAAACACTTCCAGGCACTAAAACAAGGCAAACCACACCCTCTAGAGCTCAAACCAAGCTCAAAAACACCTCAGTTCAAATATGGAGAGATTTGGTTAAGGGTGTATAGGCAAAGGTTGAGAGTGTATAGGCTTAAGTGTAGAAATTTGCTAGAGAGACAGAGAATTGTAGAGAGAGAAAAAAATTTTGATCTCAAAATTTTCTAACCTCAACACATGAGAGAGAGGTCTCCTATATATAGAGAACATGAATTCTCTTCAAGGATATCCAGCCCTATACGTAGGTGCAGATGCATGCATCTGTGCAAATAGCTAGCATAAAATATCTACAAAAGAAACTGGTAGCCGGTCGGCTATTAGTGGTGGCCAGCAAGCCACATCAGTAGCCCAAAAGTGATGGCTGGCAGCCCATGAGGGTGGCCGGCAGGCCACCAGAAGCTGCAGGCTAGAAAGACCAAGGCCTAGTCCAAGAATGAGACAACAAGGTTGCAGGGTTTGAAAGGCTCAAAGTTGTGGTATTCCGCTGAGGATTTCGAGCACTGGACGAGCATATACATTCATCATCGGCTGTGCATAAAATGGTGTTCAAGTTGTAAGGACCATAAAAAATGGGGTGTCTACAGTGACGAGGCGCGAGATCATCCCGGGGAGCTTCCCATGTATAGAAGTCAAGTTTTGTGACCATGTTCAGAGTTATTTTGTGTATCATGTTAAGAACATTTATGTTTTTGTCCTGTTTGTTTATTTGTATTTTGGAGCTAAGCCATTTTTGATGATGTTTACACAGTGTTGCAAGACTTATGTGGACATGACATCTTATGTATATATATATATATTATAAGGTTTCAAATTTTTGTCCCATGTACGTCTGCACAACTCTATGGACTATGTATATTTTGTATATTTGCTTCCTCAGCCCCTAAGTATATGTCATTCTGTTAAGAGGCCTTTGGTGATCCAAGGATTACTGACCGGTTACGACGCTAAACTTATAGGGGCGGGTTTGGGTTGTGACGGTATGCGTATAGCAGGCACAGGTTTCGGTCACATTGGAATATCTTCAAGGAAGTGACGAAACCATTATACTTCTTCCCCAGCTTTATCTAATACTATAAACTCTGATTCCATAGTAGACCTAGCAATACAAGTCTGTTTGAAAGATTTCAAAGATACAGTCGCACCACCAAGAGTAAAGACATACCTACTAGTGGAATTTGAGTCTTTAGTATCCGATATCCAGTTTGTATCACAGTATCCTTCAAGTACCGTTGGATATATAAGATAGTTTAGCCCAATGTTAGGAGTAAATCTAAGATATCTTAGAACCCTTCTAATAGCTTTCCAGTGTTCTACTCCTGGATTACTTGTATATCTACTTAATTTACTTACTGCATAAGCTATATCTGGGCGAGTACAGTTTATCAAGTACATTAAACTTTCAATAATTTGGGCATACTCTAACTGAGAAATACTTTCCTGTACATTCTTAAAAAGAAACAAATTAACTTTCACAGGTATTCTAGCAAGATGATTATCATCTTTGTTAAGCTTCAAGTTTTGTCTCAATGTAATATGACAGAGCATATCCTTCCAGTGTTTTGGTAATTTTCATACTAAGAATTACATCAACAATCCTCATGTCTTTCATGTCAAAATGTTCATTCAACATTTTTTTGGTAGTTTTAATCATATCTTTATTGCTACCTATGATGAGCATATCATCAACATAAAGACATACTATAGCATAACCTTTGTTTGTGTTTTTAACATAAACACATTTGTCACATTCATTAATTTTAAATTCATTTGACATCATTGCTTTGTCAAATTTCTCATTCCATTGTTTTGGCGCTTGTTTTAAACCATATAATGATTTAACCAATTTACACACTTTCTTTTCTTTCCCCGGAACAGAAAATCTTTCTTATTGTTCCATATAGATTTCTTCATTTAACTCACCATTTAAGAAAGCTGTTTTTATATTCATTTGATCATTATAGTTTGTATAAAGATGCAATGGCAATTAGCATTATAATGGATGTTATTTTAGTAACTGGTGAGTATGTATTAAAGTAATAAAGACCTTCTTTTTGTCTATATCCTTTGACCACAAGTCTTGCATTGTATTTGTTAATTAATCCATCTGCTTTCATTTTCCTCTTGAAAATCCACTTACATCCAAGAGGTTTACAATCTAGTGGCAAATCCACCAATTTCCATGTGTGATTTTGCAAGATGGATTCAACTTCGCTATTTATAGTCTCTTTCCACAAAGGAGCCTCAGGACTGGACATAGCTTCTTTAAAAGTTAAAGGCTCATTTTCTAACAAAAAGGTTAGAAAATCTGGACCAAAATATTTTGAGGTTCTGGCACGTTTACTATGCCTAGGTTCCTCTTCTTCATTTTGATCTATCTCTTGCTCTTGTACTTGATCTTTTTCTTGATCATGACTAGTAATAACATCATAAGATTTTTTGTTAGGACTAGTCTCTTGTCCAATTTTATTAGGAAACACATATTCAAAGAACAATACATTCCTAGATTCAATAGTAGTATTTATATGCATTTCTGAGTGTTTTGACGTATGAATCAAAAACCGATATGCATTACTATTCTTGGCATAACCGATGAATATGCAAGCAATGGTTATAGTGATCCCGGTTTTTACTCGGCTCTTGTGATATTCCGGACTCGGGTTTAATACTTTCATATTGTTTTCTATCTCTTTCTTCCCTTGTATACCTTTGAAATTGGTCTTTGGGTTGTTGTGGTTGTATTTGGAATAGGTTTGTTATTTAATTTTCAAACTTTGTGTTGCCCAAATTTTCGAGCGGGCTATATAAATTTTGGTCCTTCGCTTGAGCGGCCTTTTTTGCGCTCGAGCGGGGCTTACAAACCTTCAGTACTTAGCACGTCTACAAAAGTACTGGAGGGGTGTCTTTTACGCTTGAGCGGCTTTTCCTATGCTCGAGTGGGTGGGCACTTGAGCGTCCCTTCTTGAACTCGAGCAATTGGTCTGTTGTCTGCAAAATTCTAGAGGTGTGTATTATGCGCTCGAGCGGGCCTCTTCTTACGCTCGAGCGGAACAAATCTTTGTGTCTAACGCTCGAGCATGAAACCCTCCACTCGAACGGACTGTGCCTATATCAGATCACGAAAACACTTTTTACATCATTTTTTCATATCTTTTCAGCCAAAACCCTAACGTTGAGAGCCTTTCTCTCTCTAAAATACTTTCTCTCTCTGCATTTTGGCCTAGATCCTTTGATCTCTCCATCCTACTCCCTTTGATAAAGAGGTGGAACTTCTCAAAATGTTCTCTTTGAACCGATTAGAGTTGGATTTCGGCACTTTTGGGGTTTCTCTCTTGCTTGGCTCATCTTTTCTCCTTAAGGGGGATATTCTATACTTTAGTATGAGTTTTAACCTAGTTATTTGTTGTTATGTATAAATGGTGGAAATTTTGGGAGTTTTTGAGTAAACTTAGGGTTTGGTCTCAAATTGAAAGAGGGGTTTCTATGTGAGGTTATATAATTGATCATGGGGTTTGGTTTTGAAGTTACCTTGCGTTAAAATAGTTGATTTTAACCTATGGATCAATATTAGAAGAATGAGAAGTTTTGCCCTAATTTATCTTGAATAATTATTTTGTAAAAATAATGAAATTGGTACGAACAATGTGAAATTAAGAGGATGTATGTATGAATGGTGTAGTTGGATTTATTGAATCACTCATCTATGAAAATTTAAGGAATTATCTGTTTTAAAGATTGTATATCTGTTTAGAAATATCTGTCTTGGGCTATCAGTAGAAGATAGCTATGATTGTTGTAGAAATTGTATGAGGATTAGGTGAATTGAAACTAATCATTTAAATTGAGTCATTGAACATGGCAGTATGATAAGGCATTGAATATGCATAGTTGATAGTCATTGAATATGACGATGCTTTTAGATACATTGTATAAGTATGACATTTTGGGAGGAGAAAGGGGATGTACTCCATGTTTTAAGAGGAGATAGGGGATGGATTCCATTGAAAATTAAGTTGGCCGAAGTGTCTAGGGTGAAAGTCCCGAAATCTTATATACACATGGGTGCCGATCCCGCGGACGAAATTTTCGTAAGATGGTAAGATTTGAAATGTTTATGTGATAGTTATGTTGATTGAAAATCACTGAGTTGCAGTCTTAGTTGGGTTATTCTGAAAATTATAAACGTGGCCTATGAGTTATTTTGAAATGAACTAATGTGGAATGAATAAATGAAAATGAATTGAGATGTGTATATCGGTACTGAATGGTCATGAGAAGAATGTGCGGAAATGTTTTTCTGGCACTTATATGTTAGTTAAACTTCATACATTGCATTAGACTATTTCTACTGGGCTTTGACTCACCCTACTTGGGAAACCATTTTCAGGTACCGGTGACATACTTCCTCCAAGGACGTAGCCTGGGAGGACTTGGGAGCTGGAGACTCTATTTTGTTATTTTGTGTTTAAATGTTTATTCAAGCCAAGGGCTTTACATGTATAGAGCTTAAGACTTTCTTTTGTTATAACCAAGTGATATCTTGGAAAGATGTAAGTTCATAGGGCATTCATTTTGTTGTTATTAACTAATGTTACATACTATAGATTCAAGATGAACATTTATGTATGTATAATGCATGTAATACCTTTTGTAATATAAACTATGATAAATGAAAGTATATCCATTCTATTATTCACTATTCTCTTATGAATTCGATTTATTTGTATTATTTTGGGGCCATTACAACTTGGTATCAGAGCGTACCAGGTTTGAATACTTTGGGTACGTGGGAAGTGGTTAATACCACAATGGGTTTGTCTCACTGGTAGAGACATTTGTGTACACTGTGTGCTTATGTGATAACATACTTATATGATTATATGGGTATGAGATTTAGTTCTAAGATGTTGATTGGGTCTACGGGTTTCTGGAAGTCCTATTAGAAGAGCACTTGATCACTGCTGTTTCTAATTGGAACTCTAGAAACGCCGCGGGACGGTCATTATCTAGGAAGGAAATTTGTATGTGTTTACGTGATTACATGCTTATGTGGAGTGAATTACTGTTGTCTACCGTATTATGACGTGAGTGAATTAGCTTCGGCACATTTGTAGATGTGCTAATCCTTTTGTTACCTTTATTAGGATGTCAGGACGTGGACGTGGAGTTGGTAGACGTGGTAGGGCTAGAAGGCACGAGATGACTATACCGGATGAAATTTCGGCACAAGAAGAAGGAGTTAGTTAGGCCAACGTGGCAGAGCCAGTGGGTCAACAGGTCATGGGTGCCTTAGCTTGTGAAATGGCCAGAGTATTGAGAAAATCCATGGACATTCTTCGAGCTGAGAATCAAGTCCAGGCCCAAGTAACTGAAGCAGGGCCATCTTTCTTGAAGAGGGAGTTCTTTCAGTCGAATCCGGACGAGTTTTTGGGTGATCCTAAAAAGCCACTGAAGGATGATGAGTGGCTAAAGCAGATGGTGAAGACGTTTGAGATGCTCAGCATCGAAAATAGGGGTTTGAGGGTGACCTTGGCGTCCTTCCAGTTGAAGAGAGATGCGGGTTAGTGGTGAAAATATGCGCGAGGGCGCGTTGGAGGAACTTGGGACGCTTTTGTCGATGCCTTCCAGGACAAATATTTACCTACTACAGTAAGGGAGAAATTGAGGGATCAGTTCTCTCATCTCAAGTAGTTGAACACGTTAGTGGCTGAGTTTGAAACCACATTCATTAGTTTGTCGAGGTTTGCACCGGAGTTAGTGACGACTAAGAGGCGTCGGTGTTTGGAGTTTGAGAAGAGGTTGAGGATCGGCCTCATGTTCTGAGTGGCCGAATCCATGATTAGAGATTATGGGTGCCTTGTGGAGGCTGCAGCCCATCTTGAGACTATCATGATGCGGAGGAGGAGAGAATGTGGGGCTCCAGGAGGAGTCAGGATAACCAGGGAGATAGTAAGAGGCAGAGGGGTTCTAATAGTCCCAGGGAGTGCATTCGAGGTCTACCTTTCCAGTACCGAGTTTGGGTTCTGGGAGGTATGGTCAGAGAGACATCACTTGTTTCAAATGTGGTCAGTTGGGCCACAAGTCTCCAGCTTGCCCATCGAGGGGAGGAGGGCAACCAGCAGCTTCGTTTTCGGCTTGTTCTCAAGGCCAAGGCCAAATGAGAGGCTAGTCGTTCACTTGCTATCAATGTGGTTAGCCAGGGCATCTGAAGAGATTTTGCCCATAGTTGGGTGGCACACCTGGTGTGTCTGGCTCGAGGCAGACACAAAGTCATCAGGCAGCACAGTCAGTACAAGCCTCGAGGGCCAATCAGGGAGCCTCTTCGGCTCAGTCAGTGTTGCAGTCTTACGCTCCGAGGGGTGAGCAGGTGGAGCAAAGGCCAACAGGACGTGTGTATGCTGTTACCGCGCTAGATCTTGTACCGGCTCCATTTGTTGTGAGAGGTACCTTCTTGTTTTGCAATTCAGTTGCTAGTATGTTGATTAATACCGGTGCATCTTGTAGACGCGCCCGTGGGCCTCATGCTACAGTTCAGGACTCAAATTGTCATGGTTCTTAATCTGATCTCACAATGTGCGATGTGAGATTGATAAATCACCAAAGAGTCCAAATCCGGTAAATCGTTTTGAGAAAATAGATTTTTAGAAAGAAGTGCCAAACATGGACTGCTTTGTTAGATACAGAGTCGCCACCTAAATATTTTTTATGGGGGATTTAGGAAACCCTGACTCGTTTGCCATTTGTACTTTTCAGCCTCCATTCCAGATCCCTACTGCAGGAGGTGCTCCAGCTGGGCCTTCTGTTAGTGCTTGAGGAGGAGGGCGAGGTGGCACAGTATTCCCCCGCACCAAAGTGGGGCGCACTCATGTTGGGAGTAGCTCTCGGGCACCAGTTCCCGATGATGATGAGTCCGAGGTAGAGTCATCTGAGGAGGAGACTGGAGACGACTCGGACTCGGGCTCAGATGATGGTGCCGACGACGATGCTCCTGGACCTTCGTCCAGGAAGAGGACGAGGACAGACCCTCAGGCCTGAGATGATCGATGCTGATCCAGATTTTTGCTTCTTTTTTTCTTTTTGTTTTACTTTTCCCCCCCCTTTTTTTTTTGTTGGTAGCTTGAGTACCTTATATTGCCGCAGACAGGTTTTATTTTTCTCGAAACTTTGTACTTGAAAAGATGATGAAATGAAACAAACTTTTTTCCTGAAAAAGTGTTACATTTGTGTATTTCATACATTGCATCGCATCATATTACACAGCAATGTAAATGAGATTGATCTTTTGTCTGAAAACAAACACTTTTATTGTAATAACCAGGTAGTGAACCAGCTAATGACAAAACAACTCATACAACCTACTGCACATTCTGAACACATAGCCCATAACACAATGCTTGGTTTACTCTGCATACAGCCTATACACACAGTTCGTACAGCACACTGCTTATTCTGAACACACAGCCCATTCTGAACACTGCTCATTCTGAACTCATAGCCCACAGCAGCATATTACCCATTTTGGATACACGGTTTATTCTGAACTCTGCAGAAGTTGAAACACACTCAGATGCTCCAAAATTTCTTGCTCCGCAATCCGGAACCCAAAAGCTTTAGATAGGTCCAGGTTTTTCTGTTCACACTTATCGGGGGTGGACCCTGTAGTTTTATGAAAGAACCAAATCATGTTTTGCACAAATGTGGGGAATGGTACAGCACTCTGAGCACAAAACGATTTGAGGAGAGGGTTTTGAACCGGGTATTGAACCTACGACTGAACACAGCATACTACGACTCAACCAAAGGTATACAACCTAAACACAACGAGACACGCTCAGAATAGACCCAAAACAAGAGTTAAGGTAAACAAAACAAAAGACACGACACACAGACGCGTTATAAAAATGAGAGATTTCTCAGATTACGAGGAGAGAATTTCTCCGGGTATTGTTCCCCACCCTCTTCTCATTTTTGATTCTCACATCACTCAGCCCTCAGGCTCGATTTTTCTCTCAAAACCCCTTTTTGCTCACTTTTCTCTCGACTTACACCTCTCTATTCTTTACTCTCTCATTTTTTTTTTCATCCCTTCCCAGATATGGTCGGTGAATAAACAAAAGGTTATGGGTTCATGCCCAACACTGTTAGCTCGCAGCTACTTCTTCCGGCGACGTTTAGTCGATGTTCCTGATAAGGGAGTGGAGTATCTTGATCCATTCCAGTTCGTGCTTCGCACTTGGCTCGATACCTCGTTGCTCGGAGGTCGAGAGAGCTTTCAGCCCTTTAATGACAGCTTCAACTGTGCCCTTTTCGGCAAGTATGCTGGCGGTGGGGAAAAGACAGGAAGCCTGACTCAACTGTGCCCCTAGTCTATCATTTTGACCATTTTTTGTTTTGGTTTTCTACTAAAACAATTTTGACCAAAATGAGAGTTAGATTAACATACTTGTTCGATTTTTGATTTAAAATCATGCAAGTTAGGCTATGAGCACTGAAAATTTTCCTTTTTTGGGTCCAAGAAAATGGTCAAGTTTTGGAAAAGATGGAATAATTTTCGAGAAAATAGTCAAACTCAGTAAAAGAAATTCTCAAAAACTATTTTCGCAAACGGCCACTACTCAACGAGCGCAGAACTTACTCTCGAGATGCACAACCTCAGATTGGAGGCAATGGAAAATTGCCCCTTGTTCTAAAGGGCACAACACGGCAACGGAAAGTTGCCCCTGGTTTGGATGGCGACTCATGGCAACGGAAAGTTGCCCCTTGTCTGGATAATGCCGCAGCATACTGTAGTCAGTCCTCATTAGTGATGATCGCAACCGAACTCTCGGATATAGAGAAGATGAAGATGGTCAAAACCAATATATGGACACAGTCACTTTGAAAGTGCGTGGGGCTGGACTTTAGGATGAAGGTGCCTACGTATCCCAAACAAGGGAATCAAGCCTTACGTAGTTCCGGTTGTGTCACAACCGAACTATCGGATTCAGAAAAGGCAAGGATGATCAAAACCATTACATGGACACACTTGATTTGGAAGTGTTTGTGGCTAGACTTTAGGATGAAGTTGCCTACGTATCCCAAACATGGGAATCAAGCCTTACGTAGTTCCGGTTAAGGTACACTCGTGTACTAACCCTCACTTTTTAGGCTCTGACTTTTGCCAAGGCCGCCCTTTGCGGGTTTTCAACCTTGCGAGCTTTATTCTTCTTTTTTCAATTCCTTTTTTTTTTTTTTTCCTCTAACTTTTGCCTGGGTAGCCCTTCTGGGTTTTCGGCCTAGCGAGCCTCTCAAAGGGTAAAAGTGTAGCAAGTCCATGCCAAATGGTTTTAGGATCTCGAAGCCATCCGTATCCGGGAGGGTGGCTGTTGTATTGACTTACAGAAGGATTCATCTTCGGCTCTTCGAGCACATCGGACATTTTTGTCCCTAGTTCGAGGGGTGCTTCTGTTCTAGCTTCCCAAGCTTCTTCTGATGAGGTCTGATCTTCTTGATCTGACTTTCTTGGCCTCTTGTTCGAGGGCTGCTTCAAATTTGGCCACGCAGGCCTCATGTTGTAGTTGACCGTTGAACATTCTGAACTAAGGTCCAAGGTTTGAAAGCAAGGGCTCAAGTCTTGAGGCTGAGAGCGATCCTAAGTTGCACAATCTCAAGAGCGATTCCACACAGGTCTTCACAGGATTGCGCAAAACATTTTGTTTTTGAAATTTTTTTAAGAAAGTGCCAAATCGCTCGCGCTGAAGATAGTGTGGAACCAATCTGGATCAAGCCAGGGTCCTTCTTAGTACTCACGTTAACAAACATGATTTCAATCATTAAGGGCTTAGCATGCCTCTCTTTCTCTCAATTGATTAAAGTTTGCAAATCCCAAGGAATTCCTTCCTCTTCGTTTTCATCACCATAGTGTTTAAAAAAAGTTTTGAAAAACTTAGGTCAATGCAATGAGTTCGAGGTGCAGAAAAGCGGGTGAGATGTACTGCGGTTTCATTCAAATCCTCTGACGCAACTAGCTCAAAGTAACAATAAGCACGGAAACATGATAGCCGCAACTGTTTCATTCAGATTTCCTGGTTGCAACTGGCTCCACAGCAGAGACAGACTCAAAAGGAAGCAAAAGGATAATTACAAAACAAAATAATGATATCCAAGGCAACAACCCTGGAATCACCTGATTTCTATACAACGGGACTGACTCGATACAACAAGACAGACCTTTAAGCAAAAAGGCTGACTCAAGACAAAAAGACAGACTCAAAACAAAAAATAGAGAACTGACTCGATACCCAAGCCAGGAATCACAAAACTGCATTCGCAAATGCTCCCAACAGTGCGTGCCAAACGCCACATCTGAAATACATCGAGCGCTGCCCGCAGGTGGTCCAATCCCTGATCACATACTTGCAGTATCCTCGAAATCCAACAATTAAGAGGTGACAGACTTTGCTGAGGTGGGTGGGAGGATGACCTCATTGTCAATCAAATCTTGCACTTCGTGGCGAAGGCAGAAACAACCGTCGGTGCTGTGACCAGTTTGCTAGTGGTACGCGCAGTACAAGACAGCATCATGTGTGAGAGGAAGATTCTTCGGGAGAGGTCGAGGCTCGAGGAGTTTAAGATGCCCCTTTTTAGCCAAAATTTGAAATGCCCTAGACAAAGGCATGTAGAGGGCATGAAAGACTCTGCGCCCTCGAGGTAGATACTTTGAAGTCTGAGGGTTCTTGCTAGACGTACTTGCGAAAGGGTCGGCAGGCACTGCCTTGGCTTTCTGATCTTTTCCCGGTGCAGGGTTGGGAGCGGAAGGAACTGTTCTGGCATGACGGGGCCTATCCTAATTTTCCACCTGGCTTGAACTGCCTTCGGTTGGAGTGGGGAAAGCATCATTCACAGTCATAGCCATGACTGCGAGTACTTGTTGCTTATTCATCTCCCCGACTTTTAAAGCCTCGACTGCCCACAGCAGTTGTTCAACGGGATCAGCATCTGTTCCCACTTTATTCTTACCTCTAGCCTCAGCCTGATCAAGGGTTTGGGTTACTATATCAGAGCGAAACCTGATTGTTGTTGACACGTCATTGCTATAGCTTGAAACAACCTCAGGTTGGCTGAGCTCGATCATAGTTCGCCCTTCTGCGGTACAAAATTCCTGGCATATGGTGCATTTGGTGGTGGAGCCGACATTCCGTAAGCGAGATTAGCCACAGACCTCCCCAGAAGCCACAGACCTCACCAATCATTCCCATCAATTCAAACGTGGTGGGCTCACGAGCTTGAAACAACTGGGGCTCCCAGATCGGGCACGCGGCAGGCGACCTGGGTGGATGTGGTGCTTCAACATTGGCCTCATCCTGCAAGATGATTCCTTGGTCTAATGCAGCTGCCATAACCATAATTTTCTCTGAACTTTGCGTCATCATAAGTCTGCTGAACCGAACGGAGATGATGCAACCGGCGATTGACGGATCAGACGTCTGCCTTGCCTCAGCGAAGGAGAACACCAAATCTCTGAACCCAAATCTCTAAACCTTGAAAGGGAAAACAAGCAGCATTTCAGCCCAAACGGAACAGACACAGGCGTAGCTGAATAACTGTACTCTACTACTGATCACTGTTCCCCAAAATCACTACCCCAAAAAATTGAATTTGATACCTGCAGATATAACCAATTCCCCAAAACACTGATATTGATGCCCTCAGGCCTGGTACTAAACTTGTAAACTGATATGTGCGTTCTTGTAGAGATACACTCTAAAAGCACATAGCATGTAAATGAGAGCCAAAACAAGCCTATGTTGGGGTAGGGTTTCCCTGTCCTATTTTGTCAGGAACTAGGGTTTCACTACGCACGCAGCGGTTTCAAACAACCTATCGGGTAAGCAACCTGTCCTAGCTTGGAATGGTCACTATGGATTCCGAATATGCACTAGGTCAAATAGTCAAAAGGGTGCCCCAGTGACAACTGGGGTTTGTGTTCCCATCGTGGCAGAGCCCGTAATCGGTCAGTCTTATGGCACGCTTCTCGAAGCGAGCCTCCGGCAAACCGTTCAGGAATAGCAGACGGCAAACACTGTGACTTAGGCACACCAATGCATATGCAATGTAAAGAAATACATGAGTGTAGTCAAAACAAGATATCACGAGTCCGAGTCAAGTTCTCTAACTCCCCAGCAGAGTCGCCAGAAATTGTAGACGCGCCCGTGGGCCTCATGCTATAGTTCATGACTCAAATTGTCACGGTTTTTAATCTGATCTCATAATGTGCGATGTGAGATTGATAAATCACCAAAGAGTCCAAATCCAGCAAATCGTTTTGAGAAAACAGATTTTTAGAAAGAAGTGCCAAACATGGACTGCTTTGCCAGATACAGAGTCGCCACCTAAATATTTTTTATGGGGGATTTAGAAAACCCTGACTCGTTTGCCTAAGGCCACGTGTCCATCATCACCAAAGTTGCCTTGGCTCCGGAACTTGGGTACGATTGGGGAAGGTCAGCTATGAGCACCCCCACTCGACCGATCAAAGATCGGCCTCTACTAACCATGATATCTAGTTTTGAAAACATTATGCGTTCTTATTCCGATTAATTAACTAATCTTACTATGTGATGCGCACAACACAAAAGTATAGACTAGATCGCCTAATTTGGAACAAAGCATCGCATATCCGTTTATTCGGAAAATGGTTTGGAATTTGCTACTCGCAAGTAGGCTAAAATACGGATTTCAACGAGTTGTTCCAACTCAAGCAATCCAACCTTCACCCACAGGCATTCAGACAGTAATATCACATAAACACATAGCCACATGGTAAGCATGCTGTCATGTTAACATTCACACTCATGCGAGATGCTAAAGCATAAATACTTACAGCGTACTTTAAGCCAAAACAAAGAACATGTTAGCAATCAAACGTATGATCCAAGTCCATGTTAAAAGGCTAATGCATCACAGGCAAAATGCAATCTAGAATAGGCTCGGCTAATCCTAGGATGGCATGTGAAATGCAACAAGTAACATATATTCAAGTTAGATTTGAAATACTATGCAGTTAGTATGATGCACCGAGCCCGGTGCATGCAATATTGATGAATGAATGCACGCATGCATAGTATAAGGTATGCTAAATTAAATATGTCCTAGTACTAACCATCAAAAGCAGGTAAGTAAAAGGGAGAAAGAAAAGGGGGTTGGAAGACATGCACACACACACACACCCACACTTATTACACATTCGCCTTCGCTCGGAGGGGCCAAAAGAATAATACGAATTAATTAACCTACAAGCTAATTAATTATTACAGACCACCTAACTAGTTAAGCAAATTAACTAAGCTAAGAAAGCAATAAAATAGCCTCGGGAAGAGGGTCCAATGCATGCGTGCTCGGGTTTGCTCAGAAATTTGTTGCCATGCACAAGCTGCCTTTGTTTACCCTGCTCTGCTCTTCTGAAAATTATACAAGTCCCAAGGAACACTCTTTGAACACTATGGAGCATCACCGACCAAGGGGAAACATCACCGACCAAGGGGAAACATCACCGACCATGGTAGAAGGGTCATCGACCATTGATATGGCTCTCGGCCTCAAATGTTTGGTCGGTCGGCAATAGAGATGGTCAGCCGACCATGTATGCCTGCAGAATCCTGTTTTGACAGCAGCAGAGGGCAAACATGGCATGGCAATGCATTTCAAGCAAATGTGTGCACCAACACCTTCCTTATCATATTCATGACTCAAAGAGGATGACCCTTGACCCTCGGGCCACCAATCGTGCATTTCAATGCGTGATGGCCAAAGAAGCCAAGTTATGCATTTTGATGTCAAATGAAATGTAAACCAAATAAACACATAAGGCCCAACCTCTATCACTTGATCAAGAGACAAGGCATGCATGCTCAATGCAATGCGACCTAGACATGTGAGCTAAGTATGCAATCATGAGCATGAAAGCAAGTAATGTGTACTAAGTACACAACCTAAACAAACAAACATGCAAGGCATGTAACAACATGTGCAAGCTAACAAGCATGTAATATGCAATGCGAACATGCAAACATGCAAGACACGTAACATGTTAAGCAACCAAGACAAAAGGAAGAAAACATGCTAAATGCAATGTGATTCAAGCATGCAGCACATGCGATAGGCCAAGTATGCAACAACACACAAGGAGAGCATGCAACAACGTGCAAATGAGGGACTTACACGAAGATGGACAGCTCTCTACTAGGTCCAAAACAGTGGCCAAATGCTAAGGAAATGAAGGCCAAATGTACATACAAGCATGCATAGATACATGGTTCAAGACTTAAGCATAAAGAAGCAACTTTTAAGCACACTTAAAAGGGACAAATATGGGCATATGGAAAGCATACTAAGCTCTGAAAATCATGTTAAGAATGGTGCCAAACCAAATAAACAAGACGAACAAGGCATGCAATTATGTCCAAAACTCAAGGCAAGCCAAGGGGCTTAAACCATGGCTATATGAAGCAAGTCCCAAAGGGCCATGGGGACTCAAAACCACCCCAAGGCAGACCAAAACAAGGTCAAAGGCACACCTAGATGGCATCTAAATGGCCTAAGTCTAAAGGCATACAAAAGGGTCCAAACATGGAGCATGAAACACCAACCTTTTAAAGCATTAAAGGAGCATCAAATGCAAGCATACAAGTATGCCGCAAGGACTGAAATGATGCTATAAGTGGTTCCAAACCACTGAAACAAGCCAAGTAATGAATGCTCAACACTCACACACCCAAGGCTAACAAGCCAAAATGCAAGGTGGCTATACAAAGGATGTCATGGATGGCCAAAACAACTTCAAACAGACCTTAAGCATACTAAGACATGCATAAAAGCTTCACAAAGCTAAGCCAAAATCATGCTAGAAACAAGGCTCAAAGCACAAAGCATATTAAGGCAATTTCATGGCATTACAAGACAAGTATGCTAAGCATGCATGGTGTGTCTAAACCAATTAAAAATAGTGCTATATCATGACAAAATAAGCAGAAATACTAGCTAAGACATGGCCAATATGAGCTCAACAATGGTGCTCACACATGAGGCTAAAATGATAACTTTTGAAGACAACAAGGAGAGGGGATGGCCCTCTCCTTCTTAGGACCTCAAAGCACCATCCCCACCACTGAAATCCCTCTGGATTTCAGTGGTGAGGAGGCCCAAACAAGGTGGTCCCGGAGCTCACCAAAATAGCACAAAATGGGGGCCAAACAAGGCCTAAGAGGGGTCAAACAACCCCAAACAACAAAACAACCTTAAACAACTATTTTAAGCACTTAAAATCAGAACTTTTATATGTTATAAGTTAAGCTTAAAAATAGATGCAAGGATGGCTAAAAGCCTATGCAAAAATGGGGAATAAAGAGCAAAGTTCTTACCCTTGAAGACCCCTTTCAAGAACTGAGCTCCAGCTGCTTCCTCAAGCTTGAATCCACTCAAAAACTCTGAAAATCACTCCTTAGTACCTCAGTAGCCAAAGGAAAGTGTAACTCTAGGTGTTTGTGTGCAAAACTATGAACAAAACACCTTAATACACACACAATATGGAAGAGAGGGAGATATAGAGATAGAATAGATACAACTATGTTAACCCTAATCCAGAGCTCTGGAATTCAACCCTCTAACTCTAAGGAGGGAGGAGAAGGCCTCCCTTTATAGAGGATTACTCTTGCAAAGCTTACAAAATAAGCTAAGCAAGAGTGAAATCCCCCCATACATGTGTATGGAGGGGGTGCAAAGTGGGTGTCAGCTAGCACAACTGGCACAAAATATCTACCAAAAGTAGATGCACAGTGGTCGGCTAGCCAGAAATGCCAAATTGACCAAATAAATGGTCGATCGACCAAATAGAGTGCCGACCGATGGCAACAAAACAATGGCCGGTGGCCTCAAGCCATGGCCGGTGAGATGTGGGGATGGCCAACAAGCCATTCCCTGTTCCTCAAAAGCAAAACACAAGTGTTTGGTGCAAAACCAAACACAAAACAGGCAAGTCGAGAGGTCTTGATGCAAGGCACGTGGCTGAGACCTCTAAGAACTCAAGACGAACAAGAACATGGATGATCATCAAGTGTTCAAACGGTGACGTCCAAGTCTTGAGGACGGTCAAAAATGGGATGTCTACACATCCCATTCTTTTATCTCTTCTACATTTGAATCGGTTTTGGGTTGGAGTTGGCACAGTTAGCATCTCCTATTTGTGTAGAGACACCTATCGGTGGTGAGGTCATCTTGAAACAGGGGTGTCGGGGTTGTGACGTAGAAGTCACCGGTCGTCGACTTCCATTTGCATTTGTTTTGCTTGATATGACTAGTTTTGATGTTATTTTGGGTATGGACTGGTTATCGTCATATTGGGCTGTCATAGATTGCTACTGTCAGAGGGTTACTATATATACCTTGAGTGGTGACTGTTTTCATTTCTTGGGGGACCAGGTGGATAGAGTCTTATCACCAGTATATGATTTGCGTGGGCAGAGTGAGCTTAGTTGTCTTCTTGCTAGCTTTTAGAGTAGTGAGTGTGATGAAGTCTGGGTTGAGTTGCCAATGGTGGTTTGTGAGTATCCAGATGTCTTTCCCAAGGATCTTACTAGTTTACCACCTCACTGAGAGATAAAGTTCTCTATTGATTTAGTGTTTAGTACAGCACCAATTTCTATGGCACCGTATCGATTTTCACCTGCTGAGTTGAGTGAGTTGAAGGTTCAACTCCAGGAGTTGTTGGATAAGGGTTTTATTTATCTTAGTGCATCACCTTGGAGAGTACCGGCTCTCTTTTCTAAAAAGAAAGATGGAGCTGTTGTAACTTTGTATTGATTACTTGAAGTTGAACCGAGTAACTGTTAAGAACAAGTACCCGATGCCTCATATAGATGATTTGTTTGATCAGTTGAAGGGGTCTTGTTGTTTCTCAAAGATAGACTTGAGATTAGGTTACCGTCAGTTGAGGGTAAGGGAGGAGGACATTCTGAAGACGGCATTCTGTATGCGGTATGGTCATTATGAGTTCCTAGTAATGCCTTTTGGGCTAACCAATGCACCAGCTGTATTTATGGACTTGATGAACCGGACCTTCCGGGAGTTCCTAGGCCGTTTTGTGGTCATCTTTGTAGACGACATCTTGATTTACTCACATTCTGAGGAGGAGCACAAGGAACACTTGTGAGTGGTGCTTGAGTTGCTTAGAACCCATAAGTTGTATGCTAAGTTTGGGAAGTGTGAATTCTAGCTGAAGGAGGTTAAGTTCTTAGGCCATGTGGTATTCGGGGAAAGGGTGACCGTAGATTCATCCAAGATAAAGACAGTGTAAGATTGGGCACAACCTAAGAATGCCTTTGAAATCCGTAGTTTCCTGGGATTAGCCGGGTATTATCGGAGATTTGTGAAGGATTTCTCTAGGCAAGCTTCACCTTTAACTAAGCTGACGAGGAAGGGGGCCAAATTTGTGTGGGATGAGACTTGTGAAAAGTTGTTCCAAGAACTTAAGGTTAGACTTACCACTGCTTCAGTCTTGATTATTCTGGAAAGGGATTTGGGTTATTCAGTGTATTGTGATGCCTCACGGGAAGGTTTGGGTTGTGTTTTGAAGGCAGTAGCCTATGGTTCGCGGCAGTTGAAAACTCATGAGAGGAATTACCTTACTCACGACTTAGAGCTAGCAATAATGATGTTTTCCTTGAAGATTTGGAGGCACTATTTGTATGGTGAGAGATTAGAGGTGTTTTCCGATCACAAGAGTCTGAAGTATCTGTTTACATAGAAGGACTTGAATTTGAGGCAGAGAAGGTGGATGAAGTTCATAGAGGATTATGATTTTGAGTTGCATTATCATTCGATGAAGGCCAATGTTGTCACCGATGCCTTGAGTAGGAAGTCGATTAGCAATGTAGCTTCTATTGTCATCCGGGAATGGAAAATGTTGGGTACTCTTGGTGAGTTTGACTTGCATCTTGGGGAGTTCATTGAATCTGCGGCCTTTTTTTTCGTAGTGGCATAACCGACACTTGTGAACCGAGTAATGGAGGCGAAGAAAGGCGACCTTGAAGTAGAATCCCTCCGGGAGAAGATTTCCAATGGAAAAGTAGAAAGAGGCTTGACTGTGTATCTCGATCAGAGTGTGATATACCGTGATCGTTTGTTCGTGCTAGAGTCTTGCCAAGAGGAAGTACTCGGAGAGTTTCACCATTCATGCTTTGCAGTGTATCCGGGAGGCACAAAGATGTATCATGAACTAAGTTGCTAGTTTTGGTGGAGAGGTATGAAGAAGGATGTAGTCATGTTGTATTGAAATGCCGTACTTGTCAACAAGTGAAGGTCGAGCATCAGAGGCCAACGGGTCTGTTGCAACCCTTACCTATAGCCGAGTGGAAGTGGGAGTATGTCACGATGGATTTTGTTGTGGGCCTTCCGAGGACTCAACGGAGTTGACCAGTTGACCAAGTCGGCGTATTTTATACATATGCGTGTGAGTGATTTGGTAGACTATCTTGCCGACTTGTATATCAGGGATATAGTGAGGTTGGACGGGGTCCTTGTGACGATTGTTTCGGATAGAGATTCGTGTTTTACCGCTTGGTTGTAGCAGAGATTGCAGAGTGCCTTAGGCACTAAGTTGACCTTTAGTACGACGTATCATCCTCAGATTAACGGGTAGTCCGATCGTACCATTCAGATCTTTTTTGATATGCTTCGAGGCTATGTCCTTGATTTTAAGGGGTTGTGGGAGAGGCATCTGCCCTTAGTGGAGTTTGCTTATAATAATAGCTTCTAATCCAGTATTGGCATGGCACTGTTTGAGGCCTTTTATGGTCGACCTTGTAGATCTCCTGTGTGTTGGGCCAAGGTGGGTGATACACCTTTGTTGGGTCCAGAGTTGGTTCGAAAAACAATGGAGAAAGTTGCACTTATCCGTAAGAGGTTGGTTACAGCCCAGAGTCGGCAGAAAAGTTACGCCGATCATAGGAGGAGACCCTTGTCTTTTGAGGTGGGTGACCATGTCTTTTTAAAGATATCACCTAGGAGGGTTTGATGAGGCCTGGGAAAGTGGAAAGCTATCCCCTCAGTTTATTGGCCCTTTTGAGATCCTTGAGCAGATCGGAGAGATTACCTATCGTTTGGCATTACCGCCACAACTTTCTGAAGTGCATGACATGTTTCATATTAGTATGCTTCGGAAGTATGAGCCGGATCCATCACACGTGTTGGATTGGACCGATTTGGAGGTAGATAAGGATGCCTCGTATAAGGAGAGACCGGTGAGAATCTTGGATAGATGGGACCAAGTCTTGCGAGGCAAGACAATTCCCTTGGTCAATGTATTGTGGAAACATCACGGGGTTGAGGAAGCGACTTGGGAGCGTGAATTGGAAGTTAGAAATATCCAGACTTACTTGTTGATGTCTGATTATATGTTGAGATTTTAGTTTTGTGCATGAACTATAAAGACATTGTATATGTTTTGAATTATGAGAGCATTGTATATGTTGGATATGTTTCGGAAATGCATGTTTAATTTGAACATTGTATATGTTGCTTTAGTTTTGGAAATGCAAATTTATCATAAGCATTGAATATGTTTTGGAAATATGAGATATAAGTATTGAAATTGGTTAAATTTTGGGAGATGTGTATTGTGTAAGTGTTCATCTTGTGAAGGGATTGAATGACCGGTAAATGGGTCATGGTGTTGAGTATTGGTTTGTAATCATTTTGGAAGTTAGCTAATCTTGATTTTGAAACTTAAATTGTAAATTTCAGGAACGAAATTCTTTAGGAGGGGGGGAGGTTATAACGATCCCGATTTTTACTCAGCTCTTGTAATATTCTAGGTCGGGTTTAATGCTTTCATATTGTTGTCTATCTCTTTCTTCTCTTGTATACCTTTGAAATTGGTCTTTGGGTTGTTGTGGTTGTGTTTGGAATAGGTTGGTTACTTAGTTTTCAAACTTTGTTTTGCCTAGATTTTTGGTTTTTCGCTCGAGCGGCCATTCTTGCGCTTGAGCGGCCTTTTTTGCGCTCGAGCGGGAGTTGCAAACCTTCAATACTTTGCACGTCTACAAAAGTACCGGAAGGGTGTCTTTCACGCTCGAGCGTCCCTTCTTGAGCTTGAGCGATTGGTCTGTTGTCTGCAAAAGTTTTGGAGGTGTGTATTCTATGCTCGAGCCGGCCTCTTCTTGCACTCGAGCGGAACAAATCTTTGTGTCTGACGCTCAAGCGTGAAACTCTCGGCTTAAACGGACTGCGCGTATATCAGATCTCGAAAAGCACTTTTTACATCACTTTTTTATATCCTTTCAGCCAAAACCCTAAAGTTGAGAGCCTTTCTCTCTAAAATACTCTCCCTTTCTACATTTTGGCCTAGATCCTTTGATCTCTCCACCCTACTCCCTTTGATAAAGAGGTGGAGCTTCTCAAGATCTTCTCTTTGAACCGATTAGAGTTGGATTTCGGAATTTTTGGGGTTTCTCTCTTGCTTGGCTCATCTTCTCTATTTGAGATAGGGATATTCTATACTTTGGTATGAGTTTTAACTTAGTTATTTGTTGTTATGTATAAATGGTGGAAATTTTGGGAGTTTTTGAGTAAACTTAGGGTTTGGTCTCAAATTGAAAGAAAGGTTTCTATGTAAGATTATATAATTGATCATGGGGTTTGGTTTTGAATTTACCTGATCTTAAAATAGTTGATTTTAACCTATGAATCAATATTAGAAGAATGAGAAGTTTTGCCCTAATTTATCTTGAATAATTATTTTGTAAAAATAATGAAATTGGTACGAACAATGTGAAATTAAGAGGATGTATGTATGAATGGTGTAGTTGGATTTATTGAATCACTCACCTATGAAAATTTGAGAAATTATCTGTTTTAAAGATTGTATATCTGTTTAGAAATATATGTCTTGGGTTATTGGTGGAAGATAGCTATGATTGTTGTAGAAATTGTATGAGGATTAGGTAAATTGAAACTAATCAGTTAAATTGAGTCATTGAATATGGCAGTATGATAAGGCATTGTATATGCATAGTTGGTAGTCATTGAATATGACGATGCTTTTAGATACATTGTATATGTATGACGTTTTGTGAGGAGAAAGGGGATGTATTCCATGTTTTGGGAGGAGATAGGGGATGGACTCCGTTGAAAATTAAGTTGGCGGAAGTGTCCAGGGTGAAAGTTTCGAAATCTTATGTATATATGGGTGCCGATCCCGCGGACAAAATTTCTGTAAAATGGCAAGATTTGAAAGTGTTTATGTGATAGTTATGTTGATTGAAATGTAGTCTCAATTGGGTTATTCGGAAAATTATAAACGTGGCCTATGAGTTGTTTTGAAATGAACTAACGTGGAGTGAATAAATGGAAATGAATTGAGATGTGTATATCGGTACTGAATGGTCATGAGAAGAATGTGCATAAATGTTTATCTGGCACTTATATCTTAGTTAAACTTCATACATTGTATTAGACTGTTTCTACTGGGCTTTGGCTCACCCTACTTAAGAAACCATTTTTAGGTACCGGTGACATACTTCCTCCAAAGACGTAGCTTGGGAGGACTTAGGAGCTGGAGACTCTATTTTGTTATTTTGTGTTTAAATGTTTATTCAAGCGAAGGGCTTTACATATATAGAGCTTACGACTCTTTTTTGTTGTAACCAAATGATATCTTGGAAAGATATAAGTCCGTAGGGCATTCATTTTGTTATTATTAACTAATGTTACATGCTATAGATTTAGGATGAACATTTATGAATTTATAATGCATGTAATAACTTTTTGTAATATAAACTCTGATGAATGAAAGTATATCCAGTCTATTATACACTCTTCTTTAATGAATTGGATTTATTTGTATTATTTTGGAGGCGTTACAATGGTTTTCGGATCTATCTTTTTTAGGACTAGGAATAACCATTTTAGCCAAACACCCCCACGCTTTTAAATATTTGTAGAATGGTAATCTCCTATTCCATATTTTATAAGGTGTTTGATTCACTTTTTTCCCAGATACTTTATTAAGAATATAATTAGCAGAAAGTATTGCTTCCTCCCACAAGTTCTGAGGTAATCCAGAACTTATTAACATGACATTCATCATTTCTTCTAAAGTCTTATTTTTCCTTTCAGCAATTTCATTTTGCTGAGGTGAGTAAGGAGTGGTGGTTTGATGAATTATTCTATGTTCTTTACAAAAATCACTAAAAGGTGATTCATATTCACCACCTCTATCACTTCTTAGAATTTTAATTTTCTTACTAAGTTGATTTTCAACTTCATTATTATATTAAATGAAAGTTTCTAAAGTTTCATCTTTGGTTCGAATTAAATAAACATAACTATATCTAGTATAGTCATTTATGAAAGTGATAAAATATTTTTTTCCACTTGTAGTTTGAATTGATTTAAAATCACAAATATCACTATGAATTAATTCAAATGGTTCAGTACTTCTTTCAATTGAATGAAAATGGGTTTTAGTTAATTTTTCCTCAATACAAATTTCACACTTATGATTTGGATCAATTTCAAATTTAGGTAAACATTCCATATTAATTAATCTACACAAAGATCCATAATTAATATGTCTTAGTCTACCAGTCATAAATATGAAGACTCAAGCAAGTAAGAAGAAGATATATTTTTATTAATCATAAAAGATTCAATAGTCACTACATTCATTTTGAAAATGTCATTATTCATGTAATATTTTCCTACATACATGCCATTTTTGGTAAGTACAAATTTGTTACTCTAAAAAACTTGCCTAAACCCATTCTTGCTCAACAAAGATCCGGAAACAAGATTCTTGCGAATGACCAGTACATGCAGCACATTGTTCCTTTCCAGATGTCATCTTCAGAATAACCTTTCCTTGTCCTTCGACTTTAGACATCGAGGAGTTACCCCATGAATAGTTGTTCTTCATTGTCCACCATAGAATAGAAAGAGAATATCTTTTTGTTAGCACAAATGTGACGAGTAACACTAGTGTCCACCCACCATTCTTTGAGATTTCCGTCAAGGTTGATTTTAGACACAACAATTGAAAGGTTTATGTCTTCAACACCATTGGAGATTCGGTCCACTTGGTGACATTGGCTTGAGCAGGTTTCTTACTTGAACTTCATTTACCTTTGAGCTTGCTACGACAATCTTTGGCCCAGTGTCCTTTGTCACAAATGTAGCATTTGTCGTTAAACTTGAATTTCTTGGTTTCCCTTCCCTCAGAGCCTTGTGAGGAACTTTCTCTAGTAAATTTCTGTTTCTTTGCTTTTGGTGCATGTTCCACTACATTAGCTTTGACTCCATAGGATGCTTTCCAAGCTTCTTCTCACAAGTTTGGTTGTCTTCCTCAATCCTCAAATGCATAATCAATTCCTCTAAAGTCATTTCTTTGCACTTGTATTTGAAATAATTCTTGAATTCCTTCCAACCTTGTGGTAACTTTTCAATTAGGGCAACAACTTGAAAGGACTCGTTTAGTGACATGCCTTCAGCATGGATGTCATGCAAAATGAGTTAAAGACCCTGAACTTGTCTGATCATAGTTTTTGAATCAACCATTACAAAATCTAGAAATTTGCCCACAACAAATTTTTTCGAGCTAACATCTTTTGTTTTCTATTTTTTCTCCAAGGACTCCCATAATTCCTTTGTTGTCTTGATAGGGCTATAAAGGTTGTCTTATGTATTATCAAGCCCATTCAAGATATAGTTGCGGCAAAGGAAATCCGCATGCTTCCAAGTATCGACTACAACAACCACTTGTTAGTTGGTTTCATCATCCTTTAGAACAAGAACATCTTTATGAAGGAAACGTGCCAAATTTAATGTCGTAACATAGAACAACATTTTTTACTACCATCTTTTAAAGTTAGTTCCTAGGAACTTTTCTGGCTTTTCCCTGTGATATACTGGGACTATCACAACAGTAGGAGGGATTGAGGCAGTTGCAACATCGATCGGGTCAAAGGTTTGAGCAATTTCAGTAGCCATTAAAATTCTAAATATAGAAAATTGTTCTAACAATCTTAATACAGATTCGCCGCCACACAGGTGCTAACGGATTATCGGAGCCTTTTTTCCAGGATACATTGATCACTCACACAGATTGTAGTAGCACTACAAACAATTTGTTCTGGCTAACCAGAACCTGAATTTAGAAACTCTCTTAAAACTCTATGAATTAGTATGAAGAATAAATGCAGCACAGAAGGAAAACATGAAAGGAAAAATGGAATGAATTGAATCTGCTGGAGGATCTTGTATTTATAAGCCACGAGGTTTCTATTCGGAAGGGCAGAAAACCTTTCGAACAGGTGTGAAACCTAGAACCACCGGAAAATGAAGAGAGGCAACCGGAGAGGCACTGTTATGGGAAGCAAAAAATTCGAATTCAAATTTTGGTGTAAACATTTGAATTAATCCATTAGGATTTCAAATTTTCTGCTAGAATTTTTGAAAAAATTCAAATTAAAGCTACAACCCAACCCAACCCACAACATGCACCTGTGCCCGGTCCGACTGGACTGACTGTGGCGCACGTGTGGTGGATTTGGGTCAAACTCATTTTGTCAATAACTCCTCTCCTTACAAAACTTGGGGTGCCCCTTAGGACCCATCCCAAGTATGTCAATGTAAAGCTTATATACTTATATAAGCTCTCTTATTGTTTCTATATGGAACATCCAAAACAAGGTAACCGACGTTTGACTCTTCAACTTCCTATTTCACGAAATTAAAAACGATGTCAACTTCTCATTCACTCATAAATGGTCTTGACAATCCGTCTTCACCTTGTAACTTGCCATGCGGTAAGAAACATGTCACCACTTGGACCTACCTCAAACTACGTGTGGGCCCCACTTAAATTTGGGCTCAAAGACTGCCCAAAATAAGCCTACAAAACCAAAATTTCCAACAATTTCAAGCTCAGTACACCTAGAAAATGGCCCCATGGGGTCAAACATTAAGTAATTGGGTTTCTATTTTTTCTTTTTGCAAATCAACAAATCTGGAAAAAAGCTCAAAAGAATACACAATATAATTATATATTTTAGTTATGAGTGTGATATCCTTTTACATACATGACCTTAGTACAGAGAAGGAAAAAAAAATTCAAAACACACCATAGACTTCCCATATGTCATTAAACATACCCTCTTATATGATACACTAGATCCAAAGATTTTTTAATTGTATCTAACTTGGAGATAGATAATGATATATTTGTAGCAAATATTGTTATATCTAACCTCTCGTGAGAAGTTAGTTAGTCCTCAGCCAAGAAGCTTTAACCACTTGAACAGCAACATGGCTATGGCAAATAAAATAATTGGAAAAACAGTTATACCTCCAACAATCCCAGACCACTGTCCAAGGGTTGCGGAATCAGTGATAGAAATGTCGATGTTCATGCCAAAGTAACCTGAAGCCACGATCCCTGAGTGCATCATCAGAGTTGCTGTAGAAATAATTACGCCCATTCGCAGGAGTTGATTCTGTTTGTCATCCAATACGATGTTGATGTAGTCCTCTATGTTGTGGATGTATTCGCGTAGCTTTAAAAACCAAACAAGAAGAATTACAGCATTAGAATGATCTTGACAGATTCAGAAGAAACACCATCTCATTTTTTTTATTATTATTTTATTTTTTTCACTCTTTTATTCATTGCTGAAAATTTTTAAAAGATTTTTTTTTTTTTGGATGGAATACAAAGAAACCAAAGACACAAGACATGAGATATAGGACTGCGTGATAAAGAATTTAACCAACTACAAATATTGACATGTTCTTTGATTTTGTATAGTTAAAAGGAGTTGTCATTAAATTTCATATAGCATGCTAAAGTCATATAACATCATTGTAATTTTGGTATACATGTCATTGAAGGGACGATCAGCTGTGCTATATGCACATAAATTTTTCATAGAACTAATCACAGAAGAAGGGTGGAACCCACATGTGGAACACTTATCATTCCCTCGGGAGGATTGGGAAAAAGGAAGTGGGGAAAGTAGATGGGAGGATGGAAACAATTTCCTTCATTGGCAGGAAAGAAAAGGGTGGGGAAAGAAAAACTTCATCAAAATCAATCATCCTAATATGTGTGAAGAGGAAGAAGGGAAAAAGGGAAACATTTTACTCACATTTTCCCCCCTTCAAATAAACACCCTTCGCTGATAAGTAAAAGTATTTTGGTGAAACAAAGTAACACTTTCTGCTCAACCAAACAGACAGACAAAGAGAGTACCATCTGCTCTGTTGTGCTTTTGATCCCTCCTAACTCTTCTTTTTCCTCTAAAGTTTCCAAATAACCAAACAAATCTACTTTAGGAATTAGAAGTGGGGTAGCAATATCTAAAAGGTAAAAACAAAGAGAAGTTTAGCATACCGTTGATAGTTTGTTTAATATTCCTTCTATTTGCACAAAGTAGGCTCCCAATAGCATTTCCAACTCTTCAACATTTGGTTTGAGATCACTTACATCTATAGTACTGCTTTTGCTGCTCACATCCTCATCACTGAAAATTGAAAACCAACAAGCATGATGAAGCACATTGAGTTAAAATTTATTGAAAAATAAGAACTTCTTTGTTTATTAATGCCTTAATAGTTATAGGTGAAGGTAAAATCAATACCTAGACAGGGTTCAAATTAGACTATGAGATTTATCGGGAAAACAAGATCAAACCTAAACCAACATTGAAAAATTAGACTATGAGATTTATCGGGAAGTTACTCAGTTAGTGTTGCTGCAAAACCAACATTGACAATGTAGTTTTTCAATAATGTCTTGATGATCTTTGTATAATAAAGAAAACTTCTAAATTATTCCACATGAAAAGATATTACAAGAATCTAAATGGAAATTAATTTACCTATCATTGCCCGATTTAAATGCATTTGCATCATTCCCTAGTTCATCTTCTAAACCTTCAGATTGCAAGGTGGCAAGCTTATCAGTCAAGTACATTCGAACCATATCTATGTCGTCATCCAGTAGATGTTCAAATTCATCCCTCACCTATAAAATATATGGCATAATATCATTATTTTGAATCAATACGCTACTTTTCTGAACAAGAAATTTTTTTTTTTATATAGAAAAAGGGAAAAGAAAAGAAAAGTCCCTTATCAAGAATTAATGTGATGCAATGGAAAACAATTAACAAAACTAAAAAGTGATGAGTATTAATGAAGTCAATGAGATAATACTATACCTTTTGCACACGCCCAGACAAAGCAACCAAACGACCTTTTATGACTCTCACGTGTTTGAGATTATGCATACTGGTTTTAGTTGATAACTCATTTAAAGCTGGGTATGCCTCTTCTTCTAATGTGGAAGTCTGGATAAATATACCAACACAGATTTGTAAAAATTACATCTCTAAAGAAACTGAAATTAGACCACTTTGATGATATAGTTAAGCATTAACTAAAAACTGAAAACTCAACTTCCAGTGAAACCTAATTTGTGAAAAAAGAAAAACAAAAAAGGTGAATGCATTCAAAGATCATACATGCTTCAATGGTATCTCAGTAAAAGGTCCACAACCAACAAGAAGATTGATTCATGGCATTTGATGCATGATTTACATTGTTTGAAAGATTTTAATGTAAGAATATCCATAAAGTGGCCCATGTAACGCCCTCAAAATAATAACAATAAACCCATCAGATAAGACATGCATTGATATATAAACTAACCACATTCCTTTATTCATTAGAGTTCCGTCACATTAGTATTACATGTTATCATCAAAACAAAATGCCCTACGGGCTTACAGCTTTCCAAGTTAACACTTGGTTACAACAAGAGTTCTAACTCGTTTACACATTAAGCCCTTGGCTTGAAGTTACACATATAATACATCAAAAGTGAAACGACAAAACTATGCCCGCCACAAGCCTCCCAGCTATGTCCTTGGAGGTGGCATGCTTCCTGCACCTGAAAATGATATTCCCATATAGGGTGAGCCACAGCCCAGTAGAAATACACTAAACCACCCATGGACAATGACTAAAACATTAGCAATTGATAGTTGGTCACCACTGATTCAATCACATAAATTACATATTTATGTCAACGACTTACAAGTCCCAATTACTTTTCATTTTCCCTTTTTCAACAGATAAGCATGCTAGCTCTATCATCATTTCCACAGATATGTATAAAAACTATATCTCACATTCAGATAAGCATAAAAGCTATATCCACATTCTCAACAGATATGTATATCAACAATATCCACAGATAAGCATACAAGCTGTATCCACACTTTACAACAGATATGTATATCAACAATATCCACAGATAAGCATACAAGCTGTATCCACACTTTACAACAGATATGTATATCAACAATATCCACAGATAAGCATATAAGCTGTATCCACACTTCATACTTCACAAAGATAAGCATATGAGCTCTATCTTCACTTCTCTAGACAAGCATATGAGCTCTGTCTACGGAGTACATCCCCTATCTCCTCCAAATACCTATCCGGTTTAGAGGTCCATCCCCTATCTTCCCCTAAACCGCGGAGTACATCCCCTATCTCCTCCTCTACACATAACGTATATAAACACATTGGTTCTATATACAATCACACAATACAAACAATTAATGTATTCTAGCAACTGTTAAGTTCCATCACACATTCCATTGATTAGTTTCAGTTTGCCTAATCAACATACATTGTCTACAACAATCACGACTATCCTCCACCGATAGCCCAAGCAGTTATTTCTAAAACAGAAAATAAATGCACAAATGGATATTCAATCAACATTTCATTTCCTCATTTCTCACCAATTAATTATCCCAATTAATTAACCAATGTAATTAGACCATTTTCCATAATTACCATTTCAACCCTTAGGTCCCATTTTCATCAATGATTCAACAATCATTCCATTTTTCTATGCCAAACATGCAACTAGGTTTATTATGAATAAAACCCCAACCTTTGTAAAATTACACAAAAGCCCCAAACCTTTACAAGATTACCAAACCAAGCCCAACATCTCAAAATACCAAAATTTAAAGACAAAACCCATAGAGAGGAGTAGGTTATCCCTACCTCAAATTCGGAGTCCCAAAGGAGAAGACGACAAAACCCAACGTGCTCCAAAACCCGAGATTTTCAGATTAAAATGAAGCCCTCGACGATCAACAACTTTTTTGTAAAGGCCAAAGGTGAGTAAATCACTCCTACTAGATCAAAACCTAGAGAGAAGGTAGAGTCTAGAGTGAGAGGCTCAACAATGGTGATTTTGGAAAAGTAAGAGAGAGAAGAGAAAGCAAAAAGTGATTTGGAAAGTCACAACTTCGGGTCTTTAACCCAGGTCTCCGCTCGAGCGTAAAACACCCCGCTCGAGCGGCCACTCACAGACTTACGCTCGAGCGGCCAACCTCCCGCTCGAGCGCAGAATGCACTCGCTCAGCACTTTTGCAGAAACAGACCTACGCTCGAGCTCCCAACCCTACGCTCGAGCTCACAACACTGCACAACAAGATACTGGATGGATGTATTCCCCGCTCGAGCGCCAACACCTCCGCTCGAGCGGACAGGCCAAAGATCTGAGCAACTAGTTTTGGTTTCTAAACTCAACCAACCTGTAACAAACCCGCTCAACACATCCTATAACTCAAATACAAAGTAAGAAAGGATGTAAACAAGACAATAAACAACTACCAACATCCACGGACACATGTCCGGATCACTATACAACAAGGGTAAACTCGGGATCGCTATAACCTCCCCCCCTTAAAGAATTTCGCCCCCGAAATTAAGCACAAGTTTTCAAAAACAAGTTTTTCTCCAATTTAGACAATGCTACACTTGAACATTCAACAATTCGACCCATTACCGGTCATCCTATCCCTTTAACAAGAGACATATCACAATATGTAAACAACATATGTACTTCCAACATGCATCAACATTATGCACTATCTTTCCAATTTCAACAATATATTCAACATATACAATGTTACATTCAACTGCCATATGAGGCAAGTTCCCAAAACATACTTCCAATAACCAAAACATTTTCAATGTTTCACAACTTAAGACATATATAAAAGCTCTTAAGTTCAACGAAATGTAAAATTTAAATATAAGATTACATAACAACAAACAAGTCCGGATATTTCTCTCGGACTTCCAACTCACGTTCCCAAGTGGCTTCCTCCACTCCGTGATGTTTCCACAAGACTTTCACCAAAGGAATGGTCTTGCCACGCAGGACCTGATCCCGCCTATCCAAGACCCGAACCGGTCTCTCCTCATACGAGGCATCCTCAACTACCTCTAAATCAGTCCAATCCAACACATGTGATGGATCTGGCTCATACTTCCGGAGCATACTCACATGAAACACGTCATGCACTCCGGACAACTGCGGCGGTAAGGCTAACCGATAAGCAACCTCACCTATCCTCTCAAGGATCTCAAAAGGACCAATAAACCGAGGGGATAACTTCCCACTCTTCCCAAACCTCATCAGGCCTCGTCTAGGTGATATCTTCAGAAAGACATGATCACCCACCTCAAACGCCAAAGGCCTCCTCCTACGGTCGGCATAACTCTTTTGTCGACTCTGGGCTGTAACAAGCCTCCTACGGATAAGCTCAACTTTCTCTGTCGTCTCCCTAACCAACTCCGGACCCAACAAAGGTGCATCACCCACCTCGGCCCAACAAACTGGAGACCTACACGGTCGGCCATACAAGGCCTCAAACGGTGCCATACCGATGCTAGACTGAAAACTGTTGTTGTAGGCAAACTCTACCAATGGCAAGTGCCTCTCCCACGTCCCACTGAAATCCAGGACACAACCCCGAAGCATATCCTCGAGGATCTGAATAGTACGCTCGGACTGCCCGTCAGTCTGAGGATGATAAGCCGTACTAAAGGTCAACTTAGTGCCCAAGGCACTCTGCAAACTCTGCCACAACCTAGCAGTAAAACGAGGATCTCTATCTGAGACGATCGTCACTGGGACCCCGTGCAATCTCACTACGTCCCGAATATACAAATCGGCAAGATGATCTACCGAATCTCTCACGCGCATAGGAATAAAGTGCGCCGACTTGGTCAACCGGTCTACAACCACCCAAACAGCATCACTACCCCGCTGAGTCCTCGGAAGACCTACAACGAAGTCCATAGTGACATGCTCCCACTTCCACTCGGCAATAGGCAAGGGTTGCAACAAACCCGCTGGCCTCTGATGCTCGGCCTTCACTTGCTGGCAAGTAAGGCACTTCGATACGAAAACAGCCACATCTCTTTTCATACCCCGCCACCAAAACTGGCGACCCAAATCCCGATACATCTTAGTACCTCCCGGATGCACCGCAAGGCGCGAATGGTGAAACTCTCGGAGTACTTCCTCACGGCAAGCCTCCGGTACAAACAAACGGTCTCGGTATCTCACACTCAGGTCGGGATACACCGTCAAACCCTTCTCAACTTTCCCACTGGAGATCTTCTCTCGGAGGGATTCTACCTCAAGGTCACCTCTCTGTGCCTCTAACACTCTAGTCACAAGTGTAGGCTGCGCAACAACAGAAAACAAGGCCGCAGCCTCGACAGATTCGCCCAGTAGCAAATCAAACTCGCCAAGTGCTCCCAACATCTCCCATTCCCGGATGGCTATACAAGCTACATCACTAATGGTCTTCCTACTAAGGGCATCGGCCACAACATTGGCCTTTCCCGGATGATAATGCAACTCAAAATCATAATCCTCGATGAACTCCATCCACCTCCTCTGCCTCAGATTCAAGTCTCTCTGTGTAAACAGATACTTCAAACTCTTATGATCCGAGAATACCTCGAACCTCTCACCATACAGGTAGTGCCTCCAGATTTTCAAGGCAAAGATCACAGCTGCTAACTCTAGGTCGTGTGTGGGGTAATTTTTCTCGTGTATTTTCAACTGACGAGAGCCATAAGCTACCACTTTTCCCTCTTGCATCAACACACAACCCAAACCCTCTCGTGAGGCATCACAATAAACCGCATAACCCAACTCTCTCTCCGGAATAATCAACACCGGAGCGGTGGTCAATCTAACTTTCAGCTCTTGGAACGACTTTTCACAAGTCTCACTCCACACAAACTTGACTCCCTTCCGAGTCAGTCTAGTCAACGGTGACGCTAACCTGGAGAAATCTTTCACAAACCGACGATAATACCCAGCTAATCCCAGAAAACTGCGGATCTCAAACACACTCTTAGGCTGTGCCCAACCTTGCACTGCCTCAACCTTGGATGTATCAACAGACACCCCTTCCCCGGATACCACATGGCCTAAGAATTTGACTTCCCTCAGCCAGAACTCACACTTCCCAAACTTGGCATACAGCCTATGGGCTCTAAGTAATTCAAGCACCACTCTCAAGTGTGCCTCGTGCTCCTCCTCAGAAGACGAATAGATAAGGATATCATCCACGAAAACAACCACAAAGCGGTCTAAGAACTCCCGGAAAATCCGGTTCATCAAGTCCATAAAGACTGCCGGTGCATTGGTAAGCCCGAATGGCATCACCAGAAACTCGTAATGGCCATACCGCGTACGGAATGCCGTCTTAGGAACATCTTCCTCCCTGACCCTCAACTGATGGTAACCCGATCTCAAGTCTATCTTAGAGAAACAACGGGAACCCTTCAACTGGTCAAACAAATCATCTATACGGGGCATAGGATACTTATTCTTAACCGTAGCCCGATTCAACTTCCGGTAGTCTATACACAATCTCAAGGCACCATCTTTCTTTTTAACAAAGAGGGCCGGTGCTCCCCACGGTGAAACACTAGGGCGAACAAAGCCCTTATCGAGCAATTCCTGGAGCTGAACTTTCAACTCAACCAACTCTGCTGGAGCAAAACGGTAAGGTGCCATAGAAATCGGCGCCGTACCAGGCACTAAATCAATAGAGAACTCTATCTCTCGGTGAGGTGGCAAACTAACAAGATCTTCGGGAAAGACATCCGAATACTCACAAACCACCCTCGGTAATACAACCTGGGTCTCACCACTCTCACCACTCTCAAAACTGGCAAATAGACTACTAAGTTCACTTCGCCCTCGCGAATCATACCCCGGTGGCAAAACACTACCAACCCGGTCTCCCAAGAAATGGAACCACTCCCCGCTCAAGGTACACAACGTAACCCTCTGGCGGTAGCAATCAATAACAGCCCGGTATGACGATAACCAGTCCATACCCAAAATAACATCAAAACCCTTCATGGGCATGACAACAAACGGAAAAGGAAGCCTATAGTCGGCGACCTCTATATCACATCCTCTAACACCCTGTTTCAGAATCAACTCACCACCCAAAGGCGATACCACACAAATAGGAGATGCTAACTGTGCTAACTCCAATTCCAAAACAGATGCAAATGCAGCAGATACAAAAGAATGAGATACACCCGTGTCTATCAACACATTAGCAACTGAGTTGCAAAACAGAAAAGTACCTCTCACTACTGATGGAGCCGGTACTAAATCCTGCGCGGTAACAGCATACACGCGCCCCGTAGGCCCCTGGTCTACCTGCTCACCTCTCGGAGCAAAAGACTGCTGCACAGACTGGGATGACGAAGCTCCCGGATTGGCCCTCGAGGCCTGCACAGACTGAGCTGGCTGAAAACCCTGCGTCTGCCTAGACCCAGACGCTCCCGAAGTGGCACTCAACTGTGGGCAAAACCTCTTCATGTGCCCAGGTTGTCCACACTGATAACAAATCAAGAGCTGCCCCCTGCCCAAACTCTGACTCGGCGGTCTAGCTGAAGAAGAAGCAGCTTTCTGACCCCCACCCTTCTGCGGGCAAACAGAAACCTTGTGACCCAGCTGGCCACACTTGTAACAAGTGAATTCTCCCTGACTGCCTCTCCCCGAGCCTACACTAGGCACTGGAAAGGTCGATCTAGAGACTGCACCCTGAGACTGCTGAGGGTTAGAACCCCTCTGCCTCCTGCCATCACTCTGACTATCCTGGCTCCTCTTGGAGCCTCTCTGACCCTCATCCTCCTCCTGCATCATAAGCTCCATATGAGCTGCAGCATCCACTAGGTGTCTATACTCTCGAATATAAGACCCACCAACTCTCAACTTGAGGCCCCGCCTCAACTTCCGCTCAAACTCATAGCAACGGCGTTCCTCAGACGCCACCAGTTCAGGTGCAAACCTGGACAGACTGGTAAAAGTAGCCTCAAACTCGGCCACTGACAAGCCCTGCTGATTAAGCCGGCTAAACTGATCCCTCAGCTTCTCCCTAGCTGCTGCTGATAAAAACCTCTCCTGAAAAGCATTCACAAACGCCTCCCAAGTACCACCAACACGAGCTTTCTCGTACTTCCACCATTGACCCGCATCTCCCTTCAGTTGGAATGATGCCAAGGTCACTTTCAGTGCTCCGTCCTCGATGCCAAGCATCTCAAACGTCTTCGTTGTCTGTTCGAGCCATTCATCTGCCTTAAGCGGCTCTTTAGGATCCCCGATAAACTCGTCCGGATTACACCGAAAGAACTCCCTCTTCAAGAAGGAAGGCCCTGTCTCAGCTGCCTGATTCCCAGCTCTAAGAATACCTAAAGCTCCTGCTATCTCTCTGGCCAAGGCACCCATAGCCTGCTGACCCACTGGCTCGGCCACATTGGCCTGCCCAACTCCCTCCTGCACAACCGGAATCTCACCCTGTAACGGTACTTCCTGCCTTGCAGGTCTACCACGCCTAGCACCTCTTCCTCGTCCTGACCTCCTAATAAAGGTAGCACAGAACGTTAGCACATTCATAGGTGTGCCGAAACTAAACACTCACGTCCTAATGCGTGGACAAGTGTAATTCACTCCACATAAGCACATAAACACATAAGCACTTACGAACTTCATTTCTGGATAATGATAGTCCCGAGACGTTACTAGAGTTCCGGTTAGAAACAGCATTGATCAAGTGCTTTTCCAACAAGACTCCCAGAAACTCAAGGATCCAATCAACATCCCAGAAATTAAATCCCATACCCACATAGTCACACAAGCATGTTATCAAATAAACACATAGCATATGGTACTACATCTACGTCTCTATCAAGCGAGACAAACCCATTGTGATCCTAATCACTTCCCACGTACCCAAAGTATTCGAACCCGATACGCTCTGATACCAAGTTGTAACGCCCTCAAAATAATAACAATAAACCCATCAGATAAGACATGCATTGATATATAAACTAACCACATTCCTTTATTCATTAGAGTTCCGTCACATTAGTATTACATGTTATCATCAAAACAAAATGCCCTACGGGCTTACAGCTTTCCAAGTTAACACTTGGTTACAACAAGAGTTCTAACTCGTTTACACATTAAGCCCTTGGCTTGAAGTTACACATATAATACATCAAAAGTGAAACGACAAAACTATGCCCGCCACAAGCCTCCCAGCTATGTCCTTGGAGGTGGCATGCTTCCTGCACCTGAAAATGATATTCCCATATAGGGTGAGCCACAGCCCAGTAGAAATACACTAAACCACCCATGGACAATGACTAAAACATTAGCAATTGATAGTTGGTCACCACTGATTCAATCACATAAATTACATATTTATGTCAACGACTTACAAGTCCCAATTACTTTTCATTTTCCCTTTTTCAACAGATAAGCATGCTAGCTCTATCATCATTTCCACAGATATGTATAAAAACTATATCTCACATTCAGATAAGCATAAAAGCTATATCCACATTCTCAACAGATATGTATATCAACAATATCCACAGATAAGCATACAAGCTGTATCCACACTTTACAACAGATATGTATATCAACAATATCCACAGATAAGCATACAAGCTGTATCCACACTTTACAACAGATATGTATATCAACAATATCCACAGATAAGCATACAAGCTGTATCCACACTTCATACTTCACAAAGATAAGCATATGAGCTCTATCTTCACTTCTCTAGACAAGCATATGAGCTCTGTCTACGGAGTACATCCCCTATCTCCTCCAAATACCTATCCGGTTTAGAGGTCCATCCCCTATCTTCCCCTAAACCGCGGAGTACATCCCCTATCTCCTCCTCTACACATAACGTATATAAACACATTGGTTCTATATACAATCACACAATACAAACAATTAATGTATTCTAGCAACTGTTAAGTTCCATCACACATTCCATTGATTAGTTTCAGTTTGCCTAATCAACATACATTGTCTACAACAATCACGACTATCCTCCACCGATAGCCCAAGCAGTTATTTCTAAAACAGAAAATAAATGCACAAATGGATATTCAATCAACATTTCATTTCCTCATTTCTCACCAATTAATTATCCCAATTAATTAACCAATGTAATTAGACCATTTTCCATAATTACCATTTCAACCCTTAGGTCCCATTTTCATCAATGATTCAACAATCATTCCATTTTTCTATGCCAAACATGCAACTAGGTTTATTATGAATAAAACCCCAACCTTTGTAAAATTACACAAAAGCCCCAAACCTTTACAAGATTACCAAACCAAGCCCAACATCTCAAAATACCAAAATTTAAAGACAAAACCCATAGAGAGGAGTAGGTTATCCCTACCTCAAATTCGGAGTCCCAAAGGAGAAGACGACAAAACCCAACGTGCTCCAAAACCCGAGATTTTCAGATTAAAATGAAGCCCTCGACGATCAACAACTTTTTTGTAAAGGCCAAAGGTGAGTAAATCACTCCTACTAGATCAAAACCTAGAGAGAAGGTAGAGTCTAGAGTGAGAGGCTCAACAATGGTGATTTTGGAAAAGTAAGAGAGAGAAGAGAAAGCAAAAAGTGATTTGGAAAGTCACAACTTCGGGTCTTTAACCCAGGTCTCCGCTCGAGCGTAAAACACCCCGCTCGAGCGGCCACTCACAGACTTACGCTCGAGCGGCCAACCTCCCGCTCGAGCGCAGAATGCACTCGCTCAGCACTTTTGCAGAAACAGACCTACGCTCGAGCTCCCAACCCTACGCTCGAGCTCACAACACTGCACAACAAGATACTGGATGGATGTATTCCCCGCTCGAGCGCCAACACCTCCGCTCGAGCGGACAGGCCAAAGATCTGAGCAACTAGTTTTGGTTTCTAAACTCAACCAACCTGTAACAAACCCGCTCAACACATCCTATAACTCAAATACAAAGTAAGAAAGGATGTAAACAAGACAATAAACAACTACCAACATCCACGGACACATGTCCGGATCACTATACAACAAGGGTAAACTCGGGATCGCTATAGCCCATATGCCACATGTTTGTTTTATTCATTTAGTTATTTATATTATATATATTTATTTAATTAGTTTAATGGTTAATGAGTAACTAACGTCTGTTCACTATCCCATATGATGGTTTCATGGGACCTTACAACTTGCCTGATGGTGGGAAGTTATAAGGGGTTACACTTGGATATGGGTCCAAGCCTATCTATATATATACATGTGATAGCCATAAAAAAGAAACGTTGTTTTGTAAATAGAATAGGCTTGAAACTCTATTCCTTTCACTTTTCCCATATAGTCCTGTAAAAGTGTTTTGTGAGTGGGTTTTGTTTATACATTCAAGATTTGATCATTCAAGGATAAAGATTCAAAGGCTTGAACATCATGGCAGGATGTATTCTTCTTTCTGAATTAAAATTATTTTAATTCTCACAATTGGTATCAGAGCCACCTTCTGTCCTTGTTGTTTAGCATTATTGTATGTTGTGGAGACCAAATTTTATTGCATTCTATTTTATACACTTGCTGGGCCCATGTTCCGTTATGATTTCGACATGATAATTTTCTTCATATGATTTGATTTGTTTTGTTGGCTATAATATATTATTTTGGTTTGCGCTTCCTAATATTTTGATTAGTCTGAGCACACCACGTCTTTGCTTTTAGCTCTTTGTTTATTTTCTTCTGTCAAGGAGGTTTTGGAACTTGCAGGCCATCATACTTTTGAATATAAAATTGATAGTCTAATACTTAATAGTGAAGTTTCAGTCAACATGGCGCCATCATTATACATGACTTGTGATTGTGCCATATAGTTTAACATTATTTAAAGTTTGAATTATCAGAATGAATATTCATTGTTTGATTCATCTTAATATATATATATATATATATATATATAAATATGTATTTATATGAAACTTGATGGATTAAAATATTAATTTGATGTCTATCAAAGATGAGTTATTGCATGATGAATTACTTAGAGGGATTAGTAGAATTCATTCTGTTATGTGATTGTAGTATTTGCATCTACAATTACTCCTGTTCTGAATCTATTTCATCTTAAAAAATTATCGTATGTCATTAAGTGTTGATTTTTATTAATTGACAAACATTAAAATAAAATAAAAAAACTGCATCCTCTTATTTTGTATAAATTCTAGAAATTATCATGTTTTATTTGGATTTATTTGGTTTATTTTAAAAGGCATGAAAGACTTGAATTTATTTCTAGAATTTTCATAAAGAAATTTTAACATGCTGTTAAGGATGTTTTGTTATTATAGTTGCATGTTTAAATAGTAAGCAAATTCAATTGAATTTCATACAGTGAATTATAACATGTTCTTTTAGTTTTTATAATTTTTGAGATTCATTGGCATGTTATCTACAATAATGTAATATTATATTACATCCATTAAGGTAATTATTTATGCATTGAAAATTCATGTGAAATAAGAGCATGAATACACTATGTGTTGGGTTTATGGAATTTATTTTGGTCCAATTTTTAAGCAAAATCTAGTATAAGGTTGAATTACATGTGTTTGGTCTTGGGATTTTTCATGTGATATTACTTTGATTGTATGTATTATACATTAGGTGCATTGAAAGATTATGTATTTGTTGTGACTATAAGGATTTGCTCACATTAATAAATTATGCCATATTTAAAAATTTTATTCTGTTTTAAGAGTAGCCACAACATCTTAAGATATAAAGATGTGATCCTCAGTATTTTGATCACATAAAGTTAAAAATTAATTTGGCATTTTTTCATTGCAATTATGTTTTATAAATAATTTCTTGGTCCCACAGGAAAGTAATTATTTATGAAATTTAATTGAAATAAGATAATGGATTGGGTATTAAAGGGATTGAATACTCTAAACCCACATGTATGAGTTTTCTTTTCCTTAAATATTTTGTAACCCATTAGTCTTATTATAAAGTAATAGCAAATTTAATACAGTTTAGTAACCTCTACCTACAGGAAGATTTAGATTTGTTACTGAATTTGACATTGGTTGATTTAGACTATAGTTATTGTTTCAAAGCATTAATAATGTTCTTGGTAATTGCAGTGATTTCTACCTCTGTACTATCTAATGAGTCTTCTCGTATTCTATTCTTGAACGGTGATAATTTTTCGGACTAGAAGGGAAAAATCCTTCTAACATTAGGGTGCATGGACCTCGATCTGGCACTCCATGTGGATGAACCTCCTGAGCCCATGGATGAGAGTTCCGCTACAAAAAAGGGTGTTTATGATAAGTGGGAGCGATCCGATCGCTTAATTCTAATGCTCATAAGTCACATATTAGCCAGAGCATTAGGGCTTCAATCATACCATCTGATAAGGTCAAGAACTACATGAGGGCTATTGAAGAGCAATTTGTTAGTTCTGACAAAGCATTGGCAAGCACCCTAATAAACAAACTATCAGGAATGAAGCATAACGATTCTAGGAGTGTGCGTGAGCACATTATGGAAATGAGGGACATTGCAGCTCGTCTTAAGTCCTTAGAGATTGAGATTTCTGAGTCATTCCTTGTCAATTTCATACTCAATTCTCTTCCTATGGAATATGAAGCATTCCAAATTTCTTACAACTCACAGAAGGTAAAATGGTCTATCAATGAACTTTTGACTATGTGTGTTCAAGAGGAGAGATTGAAGCATGGAAAAGTGGAAAGTGCTCATTTAGCAACACATAAAAGAGGGCAATGGAAAAAGGGCAAAGGTGATCAGAAATGGAAGAAGCTTGGTAAAGTGCCATTTAAAAATCATGGCAATAAGGATGCATGCTTCTTCTGCAAGAAAAAGGGCCACATGAAGAAAGACTGCCCCAAGTATAAGAAATGGCTTGAGAAAAAAGGAAATCTCATATCTCTTATGTGTTATGAATCTAATTTTGTTAATACTCATCAATATGATTGGTGGATTGATTCGGGTTCTACAATTCACATTGCTAATACCATGCAGGGCTTCCTTAGTCTAAGGAAACCGACGGGAAGTGAACAAGGCATCTATTCGGGCAATGGGATGCGTTCGCACGCCGAAGCTGTTGGAACTTTCAGACTTGTTTTAAAAAATGGCTTTGTTTTGGATCTTGAAAACGCATTTTACATTCCATCATTTTTAAAAAACCTAATTTCTGTTTCTCGACTAGTACTGTTTGGATTTGAATTTCAGTTTGTTGGTGCAAAATTTAGTTTGTTTGAAGACTCTGTTTCTGTAGGATTTGGTACTTTAATTAATGCTTTGTACAAATTAAATCTGGATCCTGTTTTTGAACAAAATCTTTTAACCTTGCATGGTGATATTGGCATTAAACGTAATATTGTTGATGAGTCCTCCTCTATTCTTTGGCATAGGAGATTGGGACATATCTCCATTGAGAGAATAAAGAGGTTGGTTAATGATGAAGTCCTTCCGACTCTTGATTTTACCAACTTTGGTACTTGTGTAGATTGCATAAAGGGAAAGCAGACCAACAAGACCAGTAAATGCGCCAAAAGGAGTGAGGAAATTCTTGGAATCATACACACTGATATTTGTGGACCATTTACTCCACCTTGTCTGAATGGTCAGAGATATTTTATCTCATTTATTGATGACTTCACACGATACATGTATCTCTACCTCTTGTTTGATAAGGCCGAGGCACTTGATGCCTTTAAAGTTTATAAAGCAGTGGTAGAGAAACAAACAGAAAAGAATATTAAAATTGTGAGGTCAGACAGGGGTAAGTTCCTTAAAAAAGAAGGCATTATTGCACAATATTCAATGCCTGGCACACTACAACAAAATGGTGTTGCTGAAAGAAGGAACCGAACACTTATGGACATGGTAAGGAGCATGTTTAGTTATTCTAATGTGTCTATAAATTTATGGAGTGAAGCTTTGGAAACCGCTGTGTATATCTTAAACATGGTTCCATCCAAGGTTGTTCCCAAAACACCGTTTGAGTTATGGAAAGGATCACTAAAACAAAATACACATTTGGCGATTAAAATGTAAAATTTAGTCGCCAAAATTCGGGGAATTGGCGACTAATAATTTTTTTGGTCGGCAAAAGTAAAATATTTAGCTACTAATTTTTTTTAGTCGGCATATACTGATTATTGGCGACTAAAAAAAAATTTAGTCGGAAAAAATTTCAGAATTGGCGACAAAAAAAAAAATTTAGTCGCTGCATATTGGGTTTTGGCTACTAAAAGCATTTAGTCACCGAATTGAAAGTAAAAAATTATTTTTTTATCTTTGGCGACTAAACTTTGGTCTCCAAAATATATTTTCAGCGACAATTTTTTTTTAGTCGTTGTAGAGTTTGTTTTGGCTACTAAAATGATTTCGTCGCCGAATTGAATTTTTTTTTTTATTGGTCGCTAAAAATTTATTTTCAGTGACAAATTGTTTTTTTAGTCACTGTAAAGTTTGTTTTGGCTACTAAAATGATTTCATCGCTGAATTGAAAAAAAAATTACTTTTATCTTTAGCGACCAAAACATACTTTTGTCGCCAAAGATGATATATTTTAGAGACCTTTCAAATTTTGAATGGATTAAAAAAATTAATTGGCGACCATTAGGTATTTTAGTCGTCAATTGTATAAAATGATATATATATATATATATATATATATTTTGTACCAAACCAAACCCTAAAATAATCTGCGCCTCTCTTTCTCTCTCTCTCTCTCTCTCTCTCTCTCTCTCTCTCTATTTTCGGCATCCCTCTCCCTCTCCATCTCTGCTACTCCTCTTCCCTCCCTCTCTCACTGCCGCTCTTCTTCGCTTTCGACGGAAACTGGAGCACCTCCTCCTCCTCTGCCATCGCCATTGCCATCGCCATCGTCATCGTGAGTACCGCCGATCTTTTCACGCCGCCGCCTCCTCCTCCGCCAATCTTCACAGATCCACTGCCGCGAGATCCAGAGGCTTCATCGCTAAGATGAACTCTGCTCCATTGATGCTTTGTCTCGTGTATGCTTTTTCTCTCTCTCTCTCAAAATATTCAGAGGTTTCTTGTGGGGATCTTAAAGATTTGATTGGTCCCTTTGATTCTCCATCTAAGGGAGAAGAAAAATGGGGATTGTGTTTACTCGATTGTTCTCTTCGCTTTTTGGTAACAAACTTGCTCTTGGTCTTGACAATGCTGGAAAAACCACAATTCTCTGTATGATTCTCTGATTTTGCCCTTACCCTTTTCTGATCTTGCATTTCTATCAACTGGGTTCTCCCCAATTTTGATAATTGAGTAACTCGATTTCATTTTTTTGTGCAGATCGGCTTCAGATGGGTGAAGTTGTCTCTACAATTCCAAGTTGGTACTCTTTCTTGGTTTCTTTTTTGTTTGCATAATCTTTCTTTGTTTGCCAAGAAGATCAGGGAATTGGAGACCATTGGATTCATGATTTACAAATTGATAAAATTTTTAATTTAAAAATTATAGTGCTGATTTACTGTATTTTTTTTTCCAGAAGTGGAAAGTTTGATACTTCACTCTAAAGCGTCATATTTTCTTTTTTTTGGAACCTGTGGATTAATTTCTGTGTGTATATATTTGATGCAACAATTGGGTTTAATGTGGAAACAGTTCAATATAACAACATAAAGTTTCAAGTTTGGGATCTGGGTATGCCAACTTATTAGTTTTGACTATTTGTGTTATCTTATCTGTTGCCAAATTGTTACTGTAAATATATCATTGTTTGTCCCAAAATAGTTATTGTGCATTATGTCCTAAGTGCTTTGTATTGGGTCTTAATAATTAATTGCAATTTGTAATAATCAATTTAAGTGGATGACAATGGGTTGAAATTCATGCATGTTAGTACATTGGATGCTTGATGGGTGGGCAAGTGGATGCATTTCATATGCATATGACTCTGGTGTTGGGTTGTTGATATTTTCTTAAGGATTACCAGATCCTGACTTATCTGAACCTTGGAGTTGCTATTCATATGCATTAGATATATTTTCATGTTTTCATATGCACTTGGCCTTTGTGATCAAATCTGGGAATATTTGCTTAAAAGAAGAGACACTATGCAGGTACTGCAATTAAAAATGTGAATAATACGCTTGAGAAATTAGTTACCTAACTTGTTTAAGAATATGTTATGTTCTGGGGGTTGCCATTGTTTGTTGGAGGATAGTTGTTTTGTAGATGTCTTAAGGAACTATAACCCTTAGTGGAAAGCACATGAGTCACTACGTTTCTGGGTGCACAATGGTTAAATTTTTTTCTAGAATCTAGTAATCCTTGCTTCATTGAAACTTTGTTATCTATCCATTATTACTACATATTAAACTTGGACAACTTTAACTTGTCCAAAAAAAAAAAAAAAAACATGGACAACTTTTGGTGTCCACTCGGTCTCCACTAAAAATGATCAAAATGACCCAATGGTTATTCTTCAAACAAAGGGACTTATTGTAAATGTAAAAGAATCGTTTAAGGTTTGCGTTTGTCTATGTTACATGGACTTGATTATGGGTGTTATGTGCGGGTTTGTGTCTAAGTGTCTCGAAACTTGAAGAAGGGTATCGAATATGTATCCAACATATGTAATTGGACATTCACCCATCAAGCATATTTAGTAATTTGAGTTCACCATAAAACTATACATAAAACTCCTATATTATGCAGGAAATGCTCTAAAAATATTATGCAGGAAATGCTCAAAATCATTGGGTAGTTTATGGGAATCTGTTATTGGACGATCCAAGCATGGGGCATTTAATGGATGATAATCCTTTTTTTGTTAATTAAATACATGATAAGTCTAAATTTGTAAATATATATGGGTCCTGGAATCAGCACTACATTAGCTAACCTTCAGTCTTGAACTACTGTGTTACCAACATTTGCAGTGTGGTTTTTACCGCAATTGAGTTGGTTCTTTTATTCTTTAAATGCTATTTTCTTTTTTCTTATTTAATTTTTATTTCACTGTCTTTTAATTTTGACATAGTTAACTGTCTTGATTATGTAGGCATGGCTCCTTGCTCTAGTTATTTTACCAGCAAGGTCAAATATGATGATACGTGTTGGATTAATCACCTACTTGGCTCTAGTATTTGTCTTAATCACCTAAATTAAATATACATATGAGTAAAATTTTTATACCTATGTTTTAATTCTTCAAGCATGTTCGAAACTGTCAATAGTGTCCCAGAAGATTAACTCATTATGCACAATATACATATGGGTTTATGCAGGAGAATGTAAATGGTGAAACTTATTGATTATACTATATATTTTTTGAATGGTCATTACTGTGGTATGCCTTCTCATTTCTGCTCTATATAATTATTTTGTACTTGGTTTGAGAATAAAATGAGAAAAGTTGATCAGTGAATTGATGATGGATAAAAATTATGTATCTGTTTGTGCTATCTTTTGTTAGCAACTGTTTGTGATCTATGTTACTGATCTATATTAATTTATGTATGCATCTTTCGGCTTTGCTTCAGTAATTGCTTTGAGGGATGGACTGTAGCTGGCTTCATCACTAGTTTATTTTATTTTACTTTTTATGTTTTTGGTGTTTTTGTTAGTTGGTTTCTTGCCAAATTAACAATTAGATATTAATTTTGTTTAATCCTCTATTATGTATGAAATTATATATTTTTTTGGAAATATTAATTTGATGTTAAATATGATTTTTTTTTTTATGGTTGAAAGTGAAATGTGCTTGTGTTGTGGAATGGTTGCTAATTTTATTAGTATATAGATAATTTTATTTATAAAATGGAAAAAAAAAATTTGGCTACTAAATATTTGGTAGTTAAAAATAAAAATAAAATGGAGAAAAATTTTTGGCTACTAAATATTTAATAGCTAAAATAAAAGCAGACTTTAGGTGACTAAGAATTTAGTAGCTAAAAAAAAATAAAATGAAAAAAATAAAAAATAACAAGATGAAAAAACCCTTTGGTGACTAAAACTTTGGTCGCCATAGATACTTCAAGTTTTGGTGACCAAAGTTTTAGTAGCAGAAAATAAGATTTTTGGTGACTAAAATTTTATTTTTGGCGACTAAAAATATTAGTCGCCATTTATAGGACTTTTGGCAACTAAAAAATATTTAGTCACCAATACCTTCCCCGACAAGTTTTCCGCGACCAGTCTAGCGACCAAAATATTTAGTCGGGCAAAGTATTTGGCGACTAAAAATTGTACTTTCGGGGACTAAAAATTTAGTCGCCAAATGTGCATTTTGTTGTAGTGGATGGAAGCCAAGTTTAAGACACTTACATGTTTGGGGTTGTCCAGTTCAAGTGAGGGTGTATAACCCACATTTAAAGAAATTGGACCCCAGAACAGTTAGTGGTTTTATCATAGGCTATGTGGAAAACTGCAAGGGTTATAGATTTTATTATCCTTCAAATTCACTTAGAATTGTTGAAGCCAGAAATGCTAAGTTTATTGAGGAAGTTGACCCTAGTGGGAGTTACCCTTGAAAGATAGAGTGGAAGGAATCACAGGATTCGGATACAACACCCATGAATATAGGTGAATTGGTTGTCTTTCAGGATAATCAACCCGATATTCTTGAAAATCAACAAATTCAAGAACTTACATCACAAGAGGAACAAGTCAACATAGAGCCTGTAGCTCAAGTTCCAATTGAGACTACAGAATTAAGGAGATCCTCACGAGTTAGAAAGTCAACAATTTATGGTGATTATTTTGTATACTCAATGGAGTCTGATTTTGACATCGGACCTAAAGATGATCCTATTTCATTTTCCAATGCCATGAATAGAGATGATTCTAAATTATGGTATGATGCCATGAAGGAAGAGTTGGAATCTATGGCTAAGAATCAAGTTTGGGAAATTGTCGAGTTGCCTAAAAGAGTTAAAGTGGTTGGCTATAAATGGGCCTATAAGACCAAGAAATACTCAAATTGCAATGTCAAACGATATAAAGCCAGACTCGTAGCTAAAGGTTTCACTCAAAGAGAAGGCATCGATTATCATAATACATTTTCTCCGTTTTCTAAGAAGGATTTATTTCGAATTATTATGGCATTAGTAGCTCATTTTGATTTAGAGCTACATCAAATGGATGTGAAAACGGCATTTTTAAATGGGGATCTTGAGGAAGAAGTATACATGAACCAATCTGAAGGTTTTTGTTCTGATAAAGATAGTCACTTAGTTTGCAAGCTCAAGAAATCCATATATGGACTAAAACAAGCTTCCCGACAGTGGTATTTAAAGTTCCACAATGTTATTACTTCATATGATTTTACGGAGAATGTTGTGGACAACTGTATATACCTTAAGGTTAGTGGGAGCAAATACATTTTTCTAGTTCTATATGTGGATGATATTTTACTTGCATCTAATGATTTGGGATTGTTGCATAATACTAAACAATTTCTTTCCCAAAATTTTGAAATGAAGGATATGGGTGAAGCTTCTTCTGTCATTGGCATAGAGATTTACAGAGATAGGTCCAGAAGGACATTAGGACTGTCTCATAAAGCCTACATTGAAAGAGTTTTGGAGAAATTCAAGATGAGTGATTGCACTCCTAATGTCCTTAGTCTCCGCGATCCATTACAAAGAGTTTTGGGAATCCAGACGTTTACCTCCATATTAAGACAAATCGTTTTGTGATTCCATCTGGAGGATTGATGATTTTCCCCCGTATGATGAGCCTTATTTTTTTCATTTCGATTTGCCGGAGGTTGGTACTGAGAGGGATGAACGACTTGGGTGAAAATTGAAACTGTTAGGACTCTACATCCAAGGTGCAGTTTTACGCCAAACTGGTGGTCTCTCTGAAGTTGCTGTCGATACGCCTGGGCTTGAAAGCGACATGCGTGATGCCCTCACTCAGACTGTGGAATTTGATCCATCTGGTATACTCGACAATGGCCAATGTGAATTTGTCGTTGTGTTGGACCGTTTTCCTAATCCTGCGTATACGCCTAAGTTTGAAGATGTTTTCCAGCGGTCCAGTGGTGACCCACGAATTGGTTGTATGGTCAGGGGCACGGAAATAGATCGTTTTGTTGTATTGCGGCGTAACCCTGTTTTAATGCCGCTGCAATCGAATGAATATCCAGTCGTTAGCCATCAAGGCGTTAAAACATTTATCAACATCGGAAAGAATGTTGTATCCGAATTCCGAGATAGTTTTGGTCAGCTGAACGGCGCGTATAATAATATTGTAAAAAAACGCAATTATTTGTTATTTTGTGTGAGAATGTCGCACAAAATCGTTTGTAAGGGCACATTTGAACTGCAGATTGAAATATTGTTATTAATAAAATAATTGCATAATGAAAATTTATTATTAAACAAATAAATTGTTACAATTTATTTTACATTGGCCGCCGTGGTACATTTGCGTTCTGGGCGGATGTGGAACCTTCCACGGCGGCCTTGACCACGTCTGCAATTAATTTGGATACCTCGTCTGTATTTAATCTTGATGATTCGGAGTTATTGGATTCGGCCTCGCTTACGGATGGGCCTATGTCAACTGGGCCGCCAAGCTGGGTATTTGGTCCAGTGTTCATTGGGAATGGGCCGCGTGTTGCCATAGTCATGTCGAGGCGATTGAATAATTCAGGCCCATCTCAAATTGAACTTGCCGACGATCGTGCAACCATTATCCTTTGGGCCGAAGAACCGTATTGGCCCATTGGTGCTGATGACGTCATTGACGATCGAAAACGTGATTCCGAATGACAGCGTGTTAGTCTTACCTTCTTGACGCTGCGCTCCACGTGCCAAATATCCACGTGGGTATTGTTGAATACTTTGGACAACACATTTATTACTGGCGCACGATATTCTATTTCATCTGGGAAAGACAATGTTTGAAAGGCCAATGTGGCTTTCATTTTGCAATATTTGACATCGTCGTTGATGTTTGTTCGTAGCAATTTGTACGACGCTGTCCATGGGCACCCTTTCTTATCTGCCGCAGCATATGAGTTTCCAAAATATTTGATATCTACTGGACATGTAACCGGAAATGTAAAATGAGCCTGTAATTGATCGTCGGCTCGTAATCGTGTGTCCCGTATTTCCACTTCGACCTGACCAGTTGAATTAAATGGACACTGCGGTCTGTAACTTAGTTTGCATTTGTCAATTATCATTGACTTGAATGTCATCTTCTGCCACAATGCGTCTCCTATCTTGGGATTGGCGATGGATATATTGGATACTGGTAAGTTTGATGTAGCGTCTATGATTTCTATTTCCAACTCGACTTCTTCGTTCTCATGAAGAGAATCCGTAAGTCCGGCTGGGTTGATCTCGCCTGACATTATGATTTTAGAATGTTGTTAGCGCAGTGGGATGTTTGAATTGTCAAACACACAATTCGTTTGTGAATATGGAATGTATAATTCATTGCGATATATAAAGGTTAATTGTATAGAGTTGGGAGAATAATTAATTTAAAACGACGTCACATTGAGGCTACAACTCACTCTCAATGACATCACTTACTCTCTCGGATGACGCAAGTCACTCTCTAAAAACTTTACTGGCTGAAGAGAGTGAGGGAGTGACTTATATATGTTCCCAGGAGCGTCCCTTAATATTACCTGGGACGCTCCCCCGCGCCACGTATCGTCCCCCGATTGGTGCTCCCTTCCGCATTTTGTGGCGCGTTGTCGGCTAGGGGGCTCCACTCCGCTCCCAGATCTGCGGCCATGATTAAAACATCTAAAAAGGCAAACGCAGGCGGGAAATTTAATTTAAATGGTGGGCTCCGCGGCGCTCTGGTCCGCACCCAGATCTGCGGCCAGGATTTAAAAATTGAATAATGGAAGCGCAAGCGGATAACTATTTAAGCCAAAATAATTGGGGATTTGAATTATTTTGTAATGGATCGCAGAGACGTAGACCAATTTAGGTGATTGATTTTAAAATACAAGCCGGATGTTTTACTGCTACATTGGTCGTTGTTGGTTGTCGGCGAAAACAACGCCAAAAATTTAATCCGGCTCATCAACGCCTTACAGCGGCAAGAAGATGCTCTATTCGCCGGTCTGAAAGCTGGGTTGGCGTTAGAGACTGAGACGGCGAGTCTATCCATGTAGACGATAGATTGCTGTGCAGACAAAAATCCTACGGATGTGGAAGAAGGAATAGTAATACAGTTTCCTAATTATCATAATTGTATAATTGTTACTATTCCTCAGTAAAATAATTGGTTCAAATTTGGGCCCAATTATTATATTTGTATAAGTATTACTAGTGTCCACTTCTTTCATAGTTTTGATGGGCCTATGTCTAATGGGCTGCTGGGCCATATGTTGGGCCTATTTTAATTGTTCATATATAACATTAGATGGGCCTTGTGATACTGCTTTGGTCCTATATCCTGTATACCAATTGCAGCCCATTAAACATTAAACCTGCTCAGAAATCGAATTTATTAATACAATATAAATTCAAGAAAATTGCAATATTATTTAATCATAAAAATGTACATAAATATTTTCCCATCGCCAATCTTTTACATAATACAAATCGGGGGCCATGTCGTTTGAATTCAAATTTCCTGTCTGCGCTTGCCTTTTTAGATATTTTAATCCTGGCCGCAGATCTGGGAGTGGTGCGGATGCCTTAGCCGACAACGTGCTACAAAATGCGAAAGGGAGCACCAATCAGGGGACGACACGTGGCGCGGGGGGGGGGGGGAGCGTCCCAGGTAATATTAAGGGACGCTCCTGGGAACATATATAAGTCACTCCCTCACTCTCTTCAGCCAGTAAAGTTTTTAGAGAGTGACTTGCGTCATCCGAGAGAGTAAGTGACGTAATCGAGAGTGAGTTGTAGCCTCAATGCGACGTCGTTTTAAATTAATTATTCTCCCACCTCTATACAATTAACCTTTATATATCGCAATGAATTATGATGCCTTTTCTGGATTGGTTCTGGCAAACAGGGGCTGCTCGATTGTAAAAAACTCTACGTTTCTGATCGTCCATGCTTGGAGCCCGGCGTGTTCATGTTTCTGCAAAAATTCCTTATAACTGGAGTCAGCTCCAGGATTGCATAATATAATGGATGGAATCCCGCCCTTTATTTTCCTTGGGCGGGCATATTTGCAATTTGAAATCCAATCCCGTTGGGCTCCAATAAATTCCCGCCAGTGTTTCGAAAATTGTGGGGCCACGTCATCGATTATATTATATAAAGCAGCATCATTGTGGTCCCGTAAATACGGAGACAGTATTTACCCAGCTTATTGCACGCAGGATGACGAACAAATTATCCAGCTTTGGATGTCAGCCATGTATACATTGTCGCGGTAAACGTCCGGATTCCTAATGCTTTCCGGAGGTTGTAGTTGAACAGGCATTCTATCTTGTACACTCCCTGATTGGCCGGTTTGGACATGTCCACTGCTTTGAACCACATCGGGTTCTTCAAAGTATCGTAGAAGACCTCTGACAGCGTCCTCTCTCTCCAATGGATGTGGTTCGATACATCCGTTGACGTGGAATAACGAACACCCGCATTGGAAGTGGAATATCTTCCTGCGTTGGGCCTTCTTCTTGGCATTAGGATGCCTTTTCTTGATTGGTTCTGGCGAACAGGGGTTGCTCGACTGTAAAAAACTCTGCGTTTCTGATCGTCCACGCTTAGAGCCTGGCGTGTTCATGTTTCTACAAAAATTCCTTATAACTGGAGTCAGCTCCAGGATTGCATAATATAATGGATGGAATCCTGCCCTTTATTTTCCTTGGGCGGGCATATTTGCAATTTGAAATCCAATCCTGTTGGGCTCCAATAAATTCCCGCTAGTGTTTCAAAAATTGTGGGGCCACGTCATCGATTATATTATATAAAACAGCATCATTTTGGCTTAAATAGTTATCTGCTTGCGCTTTCATTATTCAATTTTTAAATCCTGGCCGCAGATCTGGGAGCGGACCAGAGCGCCGCGGAGCCCACCGTTTAAATTCAATTTCCTGCTGTTTCATGGAAGAGCGCCAAAGAGACGATAATTACATCGTCAACAATGGAAGCAAAGTTAATAGCATGCTTTGAAACAACCTCACAGGCTATTTGGTTAACGAATTTTATCACAGGGCTTCGAATTGTGGATTCAATTTATAGGCCATTAAAGGTTTACTGTGATAATTTGGCTGCGGTTTTCTTCTCTAACATCAACAAAAATGGTAGCCAAAGCAAGCATATTGACATAAAGTATCTTGTTGTTTGAGACCGTGCTAAGAAGCAAGAAGTCAACATTGAGCATATTAGTACCGATGTGATGGTTGTAGATCCCATGACCAAAGGTCTTTCTGTAAAGGTGTTTTCAAAACACGTTGAGGGCATGGGACTGATTGGTTAGCTCAATAATTTTTCTAGTTGTTGTTTTATTTTGTTTTGTCATGACATTTTGATTATTATTAGCGAAAAGCATCATTTTGTGCACCTAAAGTATTTGTGATGCTATGCAGTCCATTGAGACTATTGATCCATAGGGATCATTGGATCTAGAATAACTTATTAGAAGTTATTCATAAAGAATGACATCACATAAAGTTGAGAGTGTGATACAATGTAATACATGGAAAGAAATACTCAATTGATAGAGTATAACCGCCATGATTTGTGTATTATAACTCTAAGGTTTGGGTATTTTTATTTAATGGCCATAATCAGTTTGTTAGTTACCCGACAGTCAACAACGTGTGCTGTATGTGCAAAGTGGGAGAATGTAAGAATATCTATAAAGTGGCCCATATGTGTAGACCGCCCGAACTCTCTCCGTGCGCCCCCCTTTTGGAGAGGGCGCGAATTGGGTTCTAGCTACTACAATTCGGACTCCTGTCACGGTTCTGAATCTAATCTCACAAAGTGCAATGTAAGACTGATAAATCACCAAAGAGTCCAAATCCGAAAAATCGTTTTGGAAAATCGATTTTAATCAAAAAGCGCAAAACATGGACTGCTTTGCCAGATTTCAGAGTCGCCACCTAAATATTTTGTTTTGGGAAATTTAGGAAACCCTGACTCGTGCCAAAGGCCACGTGTCCGTCATCACCAAAGTTGCCTCGGCTCGGGAACTTGGGTACGAGAGGGGAAGGTCCTGAAATGAGCACGCCCGCTCGCCCGATCAAAGATCGGCCTCTACTAACATGATATGTTGTTTTTATAAACACATGTGTTCTTATTCTGGTTATTAATCTAAAATTACTATGTGATGCGCACAGCATACAAGTATAGACTAAATCACTCAATTTGGAACAAAACATCTCATGTTTGTTTTTCGAAAATGGTTTGAAGTTGCTACCCTCAAGTAGGCTAAAATGCGGATTTGCCACCCTCAAGTGAACTTAAAACATGATTTGCCACAAACAAGTGAGCTTAAAACGCACATTTTTGATGAATTGTTCCAATTCAAGCAATGAAGCCTTCATCCACAGGCATTCAGGCAGTTAAACACTTAAGCAGATAGCCTCATGGCAAGCATGCTGTCATGGCAATCACTCACACGCATGCAAGGATGCTAAAGCATAAACACTCACAGTGTACTGCAAGCCAAAACAAAAGCTAGTTAGTAATCAATGCATAATCCTAGCTATGTCAACAATGTCTAATGCAACACATGCAAAATGCAACTAAGTAGGCTTGGCTATCTAAGATGGCATATGAATGCGACATTTGATACATGTATTCAAAGAAGTGTATTGAAATACAATGCGGTTTGAATGATGCGCCGAGCCCAGTACATGCAAGACAAATGAATGATGCAAACATTCAAAGCATAAGATATGCTAATTGAAATATGCCCTAAACTAGCCATCAAAAGCGGATAAGTAAAAGGGAGAAAGACGCGGGGTTGGAAGATATTCACACACACACGTACACTTATTACAACATTTTCCCTCTCGACGGAGGGTCCGAATAAAATGAAAGCTAACTAGCTATGCTAATTAAGCTAACTATTACAAACCAACTAATTAACTAACTATTCTAGCTAATTAATTATTGCAAACCAAATTGAATAACTAACTAATCTAAGCTAATTAGAATATTACAAAGCACTAAGCTAAATTAATTACAGCACAGGTAATTAATTACAACTAGCTAACAAAAGCGATAAATGGCCTCGCGGGCGATGGAGATATGCATGCTCGGCTGCATCCTCCCGGAAATCCACCGCCTTGCCTCAAGACGTCTTTGTTTGCACTCTTTTGAATCTTTGAAAATTACACCGATTTCAAAATTGCTTCTTTCTGATCTCAAGAACACCTTGAGGGCTGAAATTCCTCCTGTTGCTGCAACAGAGCACAGACAGAGGCAAGACAGTGTATTTGCAAGGAAATGTATGCACTTCCACACTCCTTATCATATCTCAAGCTCAAAGGAGTATGGCATTTGACTCTCGAGCCAACAACCAAGCATTTTTAATGCATGGTGGCCAAAGGATCAAGCTTGCGCAAAACTCAACGAATGCACACATAAGACTTGAAAGGCCTCCACCCTATCATGCACAATCAAGGGCGTCAACGACCGAGAAATGTGACACGTTTCATCACTATAAACGTGTCATATTTCTCGTGTTTGGATTAACGTTCGATCCAAACACATGCAATACAAACAACATGCTTATCTTGGCCATGTTTTACTTGATTCATTTTGTTTACACATTTTAGATTACCAATTAGTCCCTTAATCGGTGAAGTCCAAAAGTGAGAGTCCTCTAGTTTTGAAAGAGTGAATTAGTGGGATGCAATGACATATATTTCAGCACTGAAATGACATGCTAAAGACGTTAAATCATGCAAGACATGCATGCAAGACATGTTAAAGGCCAAAAACGCTAAGGCTAGTGAAGAGCATCACACAAGAGGCATGCAATATCAAGCACAAATGGTCAAACCAGCTATGGACAGACTTAAAACATGCCAAAACAGAGGCTGAAACAAGTTGAAATGATAGCCCAAAAGCTTAGACAAACATGCATGAAAGTTGGCTCACAAGCGAAGTATAAGGCCTAAACCTCAAACACAACAAAAGGGCGATAAATGCAAGAATATGGCAGAGGTATATGGTCTAAAATAACATGCCAAATAGTGCTATGCCATGCAAAAAGCTCAAATATGACATGCTAGAGGTCTCAAAGTGCAAGGCTAGCAAAGCCAAAAACACTATAGCTATGCAAAGCCAAGCATGCATGACCAAAACCACTCAAATCAGACCTAAAGTATGCTAAAACATAGCCGAAAATGTGCTGGAGTAGAGCATACACATGCTAGATCAATAGGCTGAAACACCGAATACACTAGGCTAGTGAACAAAATTGCACTACAAGTGCAAGGAGCATGCAAGAGGCAACCAAACCAACCCAAAACAGAGTTATGACATGGCAAATAATGGCTAAAAACATGCTTGAACTAAGCAAATTCAAGACACAAAGACATGCTACTTTGTAAGGCTACAAATAGGATTACACTACAAGTACAAGAAGCATGCAAGAGGTGACCAAGACAGTCAAAAATAGAGTTATGGCAGGTCTAAAAAGTCACAAAAATGAGTCTAAACAAAGCCACTAAGAAGTAGAAACACATGCTCTTTTGATGGGCCATCAACACATGCAAACAAGAGAAGAGGAGGGGGGACCACCCCCACCCATTTGGGACCTCAAAACCACCTTTCCACCACTGAAATTCCTCCGAGTTTCAGTGATAAGAAGGCCAAAAAGAGATGATCCCAAAGGCCTTAAAAGATGACACAAAGCAAAGCAAAATAAGCCACCTAAGGGGGTAAACCACCCCTAACTCAAACTAGGCCTTAAACAACCATTTTAAACACTTAAAAATAGAACTTTTTGTAATTGAAAGCTAAGCCTAAAATAGCATGCAAAGGTGGCTAAGAGAGTAACCAAAACAAAGTTTTAAAAGGGGAAACGAGATTACCTTTGAAGCACAGCAACAATAACACCTTCTTGAGCCCAAAACCAGCCTTTTAAAGCTCCCACAAGACCCTCAAGCACCTCAGCAACAAGGTAGGAGGGTTTGGCTAAGAGGTTGTGTGCAAAAGTGTGAAGAAAGCTCACTTCCAAGCACTATAGAGCACAATATATAGAGAGAGAAAGAGAGAATTCTAGAGAGAGAGAGTCAATTTTTTGTCTCTAAATTTTTTGCCCCCCTTTGAAAGGGGGAAAGAGCTCCCCTTATATAGAATATGCAAGCCAAAGCTTGCTTGAATCCCTCCCTACACTGGTACAATTGGCACCAAAAATATCTGTAGAAAGTGAAAATGGCCGCCGACTACCTCAGGTGGTCGACAAGGGAAAAAGCTGGTCGACAGGGCAAAAAAGGGGTCTCCCAAGAGAGGAGAAGGTGGTGGCATGCTGCAGACCACTTGAGGTGGTCGACTGACCACCCACCCTAGTCAACCAACCACCTAAAGTGGCTGACAAGGGAGAAAACTAGTCGACATGGGAGAAAAGTGGTCTACACCACTATTTCTCCCTCCAGGCAAAAGGGGGGGGGGGGACCAAGAGCTGGCTTAAAACAAGGACAAAACCAAGAGAGTTCAGAGATTTAGAGGCAAGGCGCGCAGCCGAAAACCTCGGGGACTCCAAACGAGCGCGAACATGCGCAATCATCAAGCACTCAAACGATGACGTTCAAGTCTTTAGGATGGTCAAAAATGTGGTGTCTACAATATGCCACATGTTTGTTTTATTTATTTAGTTATTTATATTATATATATTTAATTAGTTTAATGGTTAATGGGTAACTATGTCTGTTCACTATCCCATATGGTGGTTTCATGGGACCTTACAACTTCCCTGATGGTGGGAAGTTATAAGGGGTTATACTTGAATACGGGTCCAAGCCTATCTATATATATGTCTGTGATAGCCATCAGACACCGACGTCGTTTTGGGAATAGAATAGGTTTGAAACTCTATTAATTCCTTTCACTTTTCCCATATGGTTCTGTAAAAGTGTTCTGTGAGTGGGTTTTGTTTATACATTCAAGATTTGATCATTCAAGGATAAAGATTTAAAGGCTTGAACATCACGGCATGAGGTATTCTTCTTTCTGAATTAAACTTATTTTAATTCTCACATTTAAATCTATAGTTCTGTCTGTTGATAAGATACAGATAAGAACGACAGGCTGGAAAAGTTCAAGAAACACGAGTACTAGTGCTGATTGAAGGATGTTAGCACAAGTTTAAGAGTGAATAGGGGAAAGTGTCAAAGTAGTTTTTTTTTTTTTTTTGGTACCAAACAGGTAGAAGAAGCTATTTGGATTTTTCTAATGAAATTATAATTCTCCTTCTTTCTTAATTCTGTTAATTGACTTGGCCAGCTAAACTAATTGGCAAATTCAGCTTTTCCCATAAAGGGCCTATTAACTTGCTTTTTGATGGATAAATTGAACACGTGAAAGGTGTAGAAGACCTAAAAAGTTGTGTGATGCCAAATTATGGTTTAAAGATCTGAGGATGTGGCTGCAAGGTTATGGGGTGGTTAATGGTGTCATAAATTCATCTAAGATACCCAAAAAATAGGGTGCTTATATATTTCATGATGTACACAGAAAATATAAAGAGAAACATAAATAAGAAATGAACTACCATCACGTCCATGGATTTTGTTATTTGAAATAGGTGAGAAATCCCATTTTGAAAAAACGAGACATAATGTAAATGCAATTTCTTACCCAATGAAAGCTTGATCAGAACTGTCAATTTCCCTAAAACTGATATGCTAGTTTTAATATCACAGCTCAAGTGAAGAAGTAGAAATACAAAGCAAAAGCATTAGGACATATATATATATATATATATTAATAGTCATACCTCAGATTCAAGGCTCCTGCAGACAGATTCTAGGCAAATCTCAAAAGTTCTGAACTCAAATGGCAATGGCTTTGAGTTCCCCCTATTTGACCCTTCATCTGGTGATTTAGGACTACTATCACTTGCCTCCGGTGGCGTATTAGAGGGTGATTGCTTCATAGCTTTATCGCTTCCCATAGTGGCCTTCACACAGCAACACAATCAATCATACACTGCTTTTTAAATTATATCAATCGTTAGGTGGTGTCATGATGCTAACGTTTCTTTTTTCTTTCTTTTCTTTTTTCTAGCAAAGTAACAATAAACTGGATATATTATTCTCTGCTTAGCAATATTTAGGAAAAAAAATTAATTAACCAACAATTTGGGCTTCTAACTATCATCTGTCCACTTATGTTTATTAACTATTATAATTGGATCAACCAAAAACATCCCTTTTTGGGCAATTATATTACAAAATATATATACAATAATAAGGAAAATGGAAATGGCCATTACCCAGTGTTGGTCTGCATTAGTCAAGGATTCCAGATTGGGTGGATTGGCATGGATCTAACTTTTCTCTTTATTTACACAAAGTCGTAGTTCATTGCACTAAAACCCACATTCTCACGGTTATAAGCTCGAATTTTTAACAATTTCACCAAGTAATGGTCCCTAATTATATTCATAAATCAGGATGTCTTAATTTTTGATTCTGTAAAAAAGTGTAAAAAGTTTATTCTCAGCTTGCTCAATTTTTTTCATGTTGTGTTATTGACTCAAAATTCCAAAAACAAAATTACACTAATTTCACCCAACATATTGACAGATCAACCCACTAAAATAAATCAGAAGAAGAATAATCACACTAATCACATCAAAATCAAATTAACTTCATGAAAGAAATGAAGAAAAGTACTTACACCAAAATCAGAGAGCTTGAATTCGAGATCGCGAACAAATGAAACCATAAAAGGGTCTTTAGGGTTTGGTACCAGAACTTCATTCGCAGTTATAATCGCTTTAATATGTTCCAAATTCACAACGATAGCCCTCTCTCTTCGGAGAATGGCAGAGGGGTTCGAGAGCTCTGGTTCAACAACCCTCAAATCCTGAGCCTGAACTCCACTCCTCCGCATGATCTCTTGCTTCCCAAGCTCTTCGATTTGAGAGTTCCCCAATTTTGAGACGACGAACCAGGTCCTCACTCCGGAGCCCTTCCTCTTCGCCTGAAGCTGATAGGGAATGAGAAGAGAGGTTCGACTGAACTCGATCTGATCCACCATTTTTTAGACAAATTCGAGCTAGGGTTGTGGTGGTGAGATAGAAAAGACTAGGGATTTGTACAGGTGAGATTTGGATACATATATATATATACATATATATATTATATGTTTAGTCAACGAATTTTTAAAAATCATCTGGGGGCGGGAATGATGGTTAGGGGTAGTTTTTTACTGGTTTATTCCTATTTATCAAAATAATTATTTTTTTTTGTTCTTTTATTTGTTTTAATTATATCATTTTCTTTTTTAGCTATGATTAATTTTCTTCTTTATTTATAATATTAATTAATTATGACTCATAAATTCTTTAATTATACTCCATATTGTATGTAGTTATGACCTTTTTTGTTAATTATGACTTAAAAAAAATATGACATTTTCTTTTTTGTTATAAAATGTACATTTTTTAAAGAGTATGCACCATAGTGTTTCCCGTTCAACAAAATAGAGAATTGTCAAAAGTGAGAGATTCATATAATTGCAGTTTACATGTGAAATCCATTTATTTTGTGAAAATTTTATTGCACTTAAATTTTCTTGAAATTTTATTCGGTGAAAGTGAAACTTACATAAAAATATAGAAGAGATTTTTTATTATTATTATTAAAAGTTATAATTCAAATATTTGTTGATGTCATACAAAATTTAATTTATAAATGACTCCAACGACTTTTAGATGTTCAATGATGCATAATAGTTTTATTTTTATTCAATTTTTAGATGGGAATGATTAATAGCTCTATTGAAATGTTATTAAAATTGTTGTTCTAACTAATTTGGAACATGGTTGAAAGTCAAATCTTAGCATTTAACCTATTTTAGGTCATATCATCTCTTTATTTTTTACACATTTTTTTCAAAAGAAGTTTTAAAAAAATAAAAAATTTATTTTAAACCAATTTTTCAAAACAATCACTTATTTCCTAATCATTCGTGGGCTTAGGCCATCTCCAACACTGCACCAAATCCGTCATCAAATTCAAATTTGGTAAAAAAATATATATATTTTTTACTCCAATAGTTTCATCAAATCTGTATCAAATTGAGAAAATAACAAATGTTTCATCAAACTAAAAATCTGGACACCTTTCATCAAAATACTGTGTAGGACCGTTACAGATAATACACACTGGACGACCGGCCAATTGTCCGCTCGGTCATTTTGTTACTTGACCTCATTGGACTCTTTTTGAAATTTAGCCAAAAGCTTTGATGGTTCAAACTTTAATATCTTCCCCAAAAACTAACCCACCAATCTCCTTCCATAACATCAAATCCCCAAAAGCTAATTCCTCTCCTCCTCGCCATGAATTCTTCGGTTTTTCAATCATTGAACCAGGCAAGAACATCTGAAAGAGAACAAGAAAGAAGAAGAACATAGCAACTGTGCAAATCTATTGAAGATAATCAATCTTCTTGAACAAGAACAGCCTAACGAATCTCAATATGGGTCTTTGACCAAATGGGTTTCTCTCATTCCTGCTCGTTAATGATGAAGAAGAGCAAAGCAGAGTTTGATCTCTCTTCAACAAAAAGCCACTTTCAGCAGAACTCATTTAAAGTCCCATCAACAAAATCTCATAGAAATTGACAAAATATGTATGTATATATGTGTGTGGAGAACAATATAGAAATATAGAGATGGAAATCAAGATTGAGAGGGGAGAGAAAGACAAAAGTATTGTTTTTTGCTATTTTGAAAAATGGGTTTTAGTTACAGAACAGAGCTACATTGTTTTTTGTTTTTTGGATGGGAATCATATTTTGTTTTTTTGTTTGTATGTTATGATGGTTTTTGTTTAATTGAACAATTTCCAAAATAGAGCAATGGTGGGGACTATCAATAGGCTAGTGAATTTTTTTTTTTTTTTTTTTTCCGTTTGCTCTTGCCGGTCATTTCCCTGGACAACTTGTGTTTTGATGACAGTTACAAATTTACCGTTGGAGTGACTGATATTAAATAGAGAAATTTGTACTTTTTTATCCAAATTTAATGAAATCTTTAGTAAACCGTTGGAGATACCCTTACAAAGTTAATTCTTTACAATCTTCGTATCAAAAAAAAGTTCTATCTATTATGACATAAATGATGGATATATGTTGTTTCTAGTCAACTTTGTAGATTGGATGATAATGTTTACGCTTGAGGGATCTATCATGGATCAACTTTGATGATTTGAATTGTTTAATATGTAAATTTGATTGAGTACTTTATTCCAGTAAAAAATTAAGTTGATCAAATATCGATAATTATTTGATCAGAATACAATTTTGTTAATAATTTATTTTTAAAATCATACTTACCATTGATAAAATTATAATATAATCAGGTGGTTATTGATATCCGATTAAAGTGATTTTTTGTAAGAATAAAATCTTCGACGAGCTTTACATTGACAATTCAAATTATCAAAATTAGACCCATGATGAATCTCATAAGCCCAACAATACTCTCAAATCTGATTGCAAATTGGAGACAAATAATATTAAAGTTAAGACTTTTGTCCACTAATGAGTATATGTATTATACTACTAGATATGTTATTTTTATAATATAAACGAAAACTGGATGAAATATTATAATAAAAACAATATACTATTTTTATTATTATTATTTGAAAGGTATTATTTCAATATTTGTATAAAAGTGTTATTTTATTGTGGGATTGGGTGGGTCGATGAGGACATACAATACATCTATAACCTGGTTCAATAAATAAATAATAATTACATCCACCCTTGATATAAACCAAATCTTTTTGGATTTTTTTTTTTTGTTTTCTATTTTTGTTCATAAGCATCTGTTCAATTAATAGACTTTTTAGAGTGGCTTTTGGGTCTTTACAAAATGTCAAAACTAAAGGCTAGGAAGATAAATAAAAAGAAAAAGAAAAATTGTAATTCACTGTAAGTTTTCAAAGTAAATTGCAAATGAGTGAAAGTTTATGAATTTTAATAATTGAAGTCATAAACTTTTTCATGATATTGCAATTTGTTTTTGGTCTTACTAGTGAATTGCAATTTTCCTATAATAAAAAAAAAAGAGTAAAAAGCTTAAAAAAAAAAATTCCAAACAAGTGTAATTATTATACTGCATTTAATTCATTAAAACAAAATGAAATAAAATATTTCTTTCTTAACCTTTGTAAAAATAATAAAAATAAATATTGAATAGGATGATAATGTCATTCGTTATAAAAATAAAAAATAAAAAATATTTATTTTTTTATTAAGCAATAAGCTAATGACAATGACAAGAATAAAGCTAATGATAATGATAAGAATAAGAAAAATAAATATTTAATAGGATGATAATGTCATTCGTTATAAAAAAATTATTTATTTTTTATTAAGCTATAAGCTAATGAAAACAAGAATAAAGCTAATGAAAATGATAAGAAAAATAAAAATAAATATTTAATAGGATGATAAAGTCATTCGTTATTAAAAAAAAAAAAAATTATTAAGCAATAAGCTAATGACGACAAAAATAAAGCAAATGACAATGACAAAAATAATAAAAATAAATATTTAATAGGATGATAATGTCTTTCATTATAAAAATAATATTTATTTATTCAGAAATAAGCTAATGACTATAAGAATAAAGCTAACAACAATGACAATAATAAAAAACATTTGGGGGGTAAAAGAGGCTCTATCTGACTTTTGACCTCGGAATAGCTATGAGACTTATGCGCTAGCCAATTGCACCACCACCCCAATTGGTTGGAGAAATGCATGGTAGCTCGAAATTGGAGTGGCTCGAATGTCCTGAGTGTCAAAGTAACGTCGTTTTGGCATTTTTTTCTTTTCTTTTTCCTTCTTCCTCGAAACAGGTTTGAGAGAAAGAGAGAGAAACAAAGAGGCAAGAGAAGGAGGAAGAGAGGAGAAGCCGAAGCTTGATTTTCAGTTGAACCACAACCCAACCCACCGCCATGGACGAAGAGGCCAATGCTTGATCTTCGGCTGTGGATCTTCGACTGAACCATGATCTTCGGCTGAACCACAACCCAACCTACTACTATTGTTGTTTTGATTTTGATTTTGATTTTGATTCTGTAGGTTTGGTTTTAATTTTGAATTTGATTTTGATTTTGATTATGAGTTTTGATTTTGAATAGAGGAAGAAGAGGAAGGGAAAATAGAGGGACAAGGAAGAAGGGGAAGAAGAGAGGGGGGAAGGAAAAACAAAAAAATTTAGAACTGTTGGAAAGAACAGAGGGAGAAGATGAAGAAAAAAGAGAGGGAGGGAAGAAGAGGAAGAAGAAAAGGGAAAGAAAAAAAAAATCATTTTTTCGAGCTACGTAGCGGGATTGAATTGGTTGACTCAACATTTATTTTATTTAGAAAAAATTAGTGATAAATCTATTCTAAGAAAGGTATAAAATAATAGGTCTAATGGATATTTTTTTATTAGTAAGAGGTCTACTTTTGTGAAATAGTTTGTTGATAAATCATTTTATTTGTTTTGAAGGACATTTTATTTTCATTTTTACCTCTTAATTTATCTATTACCTTTTTATTGATTATCTATTCAATTTTTTTTTGTCTATCTATTCAACTTTTTTTCTATTTGTTCAAATTTTTTTCCTAACTGTTATTTTTTTCTCTACATGTTCAAAATTGGATTTCTCTCTATCTGTTTAATATTTGTGAATTCTTTCTCTATCTATTTAAAAAATACAAAGGTTGATTTATCTGTTAAAATTTCCCAAACTTGTTTTCTATCCACTACAACAACAATCACACCACAAATCTTTCTCTCTATCTCTCTCATCATCATTATCTTCTTTTGAAAAAAAAAAATATTAATTTAATGTGCTTTAATCTGTTTTATCATCAACCACCACTACAACAACAACAAGAAGAATAACAACAATTACAACTACAAAATATATATATATAGAATAAACATAAATTAAAAAAAAATTGAAACAGATCTAACTCACATCTAAACCATTTTTGAATAGATTTAAACCATTTTAAATAGATTGAGCCATTTTGACATAGTTGTGAGTATTAGAACAAAGCCGCTTATATACAAACATAGAGATCAAAACCGACAAGTGGTGAAGCGTTGTTGAGCTCAGAGAGCATGCTCTGTACCATGTTAAAGATTGGCTCAGATTTTCAATAATGGCTGCTGATTGATGGATGTTATAAATGTCGATTGATGGTTACCATAAATGATGGTGGTTGCCATAAATGAAGTCGGCAGCTTGTCTCTTCCATTGATCTATAAATGGGTAATGAATGAGAGGAGTTTTGTGTGGTGAGTTGAAGAGAGAATACAGAGCATAGAGAGAGAAAAACAGAGTGTGTAATACTTTGTTCAAATATAGTAAAATTCGCTGCCTGTGGATGTAGGCGATTTGCCGAACTACATAAATCTTTGTGTGTTCTTGCTTGTGTGTGATTGTTTTCTCCCTCCTAGGCACAACAAATTGGTATCAGAGCATTGTTGTGTGAAAAACAGAGTGTTTTTTCTGTAATTTAAAAATTTCGAAGTTGTTGAAATCGAGTTTTCAGCATACCACAACGACTGCCTCGACGAGAAGAGTTCAGACCCAGAAAGACCAGCCCACGAGGATATCTTACGCACCCTCACGCGCTTGCCAAAGTTCTGCTGGAGACTTGCCGAAAAGTTCAGTCCGGCGAAGAAGCAAAGGTTGAAGAAGTCAACCTGTTCTAAAGGCTTTAAGTATTCACTTGTGGACTAAAATAGCGTAAGTTCATACTTGGCAGAGTGGTTAGAACCTTTGATTTGAAGCATTGAGGTCAAGGGTTCAAAACCCTCCCTAAACAAATTTCCAATTTATTTTTGGAAGCTGTCACGTCGTCGCCACGTTACGCCACAACAGCGCTAGGTGTCAACCAGCTCAACTGCCATGGCATTGACACATCAGCACACCCGCCACGTCAGCGTCCTATTCAGCACTGCCAAGTGTCAAGACACGTCACTGCCAGCTCAACTACCATATCATTGACACATCAACACACTTGCCACGTCAGCATCCCACTTAGCACTGCCAAGTCACTGCCACGTGTTGAGACACGTCAGCGCCACATTAGCACATCTGCTACGTCGTCAATCCCAATTAATCGAACTTTTTGAAATTGTAAGGAGGCCCTTGAAAGTTTGGTAAATTGTATTTTAACCCCTGATCTTACTGAAATTGCAATTTAGCCCTTGTAACTTTTATTAATTGCAGTAAGGTTCCCAGAGTGTTGAAAAATTGTAATTTGGCCCCTGGATTTGAAAAAATTTCATTGAGGTCCTTGGAAAGGTGGAGAGAGTGCTTTCCTAGCTAAATCAACCATTCCGGACACAACCGCAGATTTCGTTTTTTGAGATTCGGACCCGAATTTTTTGTGAATTTTTCGAGAGCTTAGAATTTGCCGTGTTTCGGGCATTTCAAGCGTCTGTTATTGTTTGTGGTGGAGATTATTAAGCAGTCTCAATGGCAGAATCTACAGGGACGAGATCAACCAATTCCACAGGTAATCCAGCGACTACAAGCAACTCTAGGCATTGGACCCCGGTGTCCCATGCTAAGTTCGAGGTAGAAAAGTTTGATGGAAGCAGCAACTTCGGTACGTGGAGATGCGAAGTTAAAGATATGCTTGTCCAGATGAACCTGTACTTCACTCTGGGAGACAAACCAGATGACTTGGACGAGATAGAATGGGAGAAAGTGAATCTTTTGGCCTATAGTTCCACCCGACTGTGCCTTGCAAAAGAGAAAAAGTATGCCTTCACAGAATATGATACTGTAAAGGAGCTTTGGAAGGCTTTGAAAAACAAGTTCATGACAAAGAACATTGAGAACCGGCTTTACATGAAGATTTCAAAAAAATTCTTACCGATTTGAAAAACCTGGATGTTCAAATCGATGATGAAGATAAAGCACTGTTATTGTTAAATTCCTTGCCTGACACATATGACCATCTCACCGCCACTTTACTGTATGGTAAAGAAAAGATCAAGTATGTTGATGTTTCAAATGCCTTGGCAAATAATGAGTTCAAAAGAAAAGATAAGTCTGCAAATAGGGACTCAGCATCAAAGGCTTTGACAGTCAGAGGTAGGACGAATAACAAAAGATATACAGGGCGGGGAAAGTCTTGCTCAAAATCTAGAGGGAGATCATTAAATAGAAGACGTCTTGCAAAAGTCGAGTGTGCTGCTTGTCCCCAGAAAGGCATTGGGCAAAAGATTGTCCCAATAAAGACAAGAAAGAGGAAAATGTGAACGTTGCACGAGATGGAGATAATGGTGAAGGATCAACATTCACAGTTTCATCACTTGGACAGTCTGATGAATGGATTCTAGATTTCAGATGTTCCTACCACGTGTGTCCTAACAAGCAATGGTTCTCGAGCTTACGAGAGTTCGATGGAGGAGTTGTACTGATGGGCAACGACCAAGCTTGCAAAACAAAGGGGATTGGAACAATTCAACTGAAGATGCATAATAGAACAATTAGAATTCTCGAAGATGTTCGGTATGTACCAGATTTGACGAAAAATCTCATTTCAGTGGGAGTTTTAGATTTCAAAGGTTACAGAGTAACTGTGGAAGGTGGAGTCCTCAAGGTTGTTAGAGGAGCATTTGTTGTAATGAAGGGTACTCGAAAGGGAAATTTATATTTCCTAAACGGTTCTACAGTCACAGGGAGAGTGGCTGTCTCCACCAGTTCAGAGGATAATGCATTAGACACTTCCAGACTTTGGTACATGCGTTTAGGGCATACTGGAGAAAAGGATTTACAAGGGTTGGTAAAGCAAGGCCTGTTGAAAGGCGCCAAAACAGGGAAGCTTGAGTTCTGCGAGCATTGTGTACTGGGCAAGCAAACAAGAATCAAGTTTGGTACTGCCATTTGTTGTACCAAAGGGATTCTGGACTACGTTCACACAGATGTTTAGGGACCTTCCAAGAATGCTTCTTTGGGAAGTAAACACTACTTTGTGTCATTCATTGATGATTTCTCAAAGAGAGTTTGGATTACACAATGAAGCATAAAGATAAGGTATTATACATCTTTTTTACATGGAAGAAAATGATTGAGACCCAGACAGGCAGGAAGATCAAGAAGCTTAGATCTAACAATGGCGGCGAATACACATCAGATCCCTTCTTTGAGGTTTGCCGGAATGAAGGGATAATGAGACATTTCACAGTTAGTAGAACGCCACAGTAAAATGGAGTTGCAGAACGCATGAACCGCACTTTGGTGGAGAAAGTCCGGTGTATGCCATCACATTCAGGATTTAGCAAGGCATTTTGGGGCGAGGCATTGAACTATGCTCGTCATCTTGTTAACCGACTACCTACTGCAGCACTTGATGGCAAGACTCCCATGGAGATATGGTCAGGAGTGCCAGCTACTGATTATGATCAGCTACGTATCTTTGGATGTCCAACTTATTTTCATGTTACAGAATCTAAGCTGGATCCTAGAGCCAAGAAAGCTATCTTCTTGGGCTTCAGTGATAGTGTCAAGGGATATAGACTTTGGTGCCCTGAATCAAAGAAAGTTGTCACTAGAAAAGACGTTACCTTTGATGAGTCTACAATGCTGAAACAGGCAAATCCTCAAGAGAATGATGAAGCATTGAAGAAGTCAGTGCAGGTGGAGTTTGAGACTCTAGCGAAGACTGCTTAGACAAGCAACAATCCTGAAGAAGTTTCATTTGACAGCTCTGAAGAAGATTCTAAAAAGAGTTTAGATGAAAATGAAGATCCAGAGGCCCTAGAACAATCAGAACCCATTGCAATCAGAAAAGGAAAAAGAGTTACTAAGCAACCCAGTTAGATGATCGATATGGTGGCCTATGTACTTCCAATCATTGAAGATAATATTCTTTGCACTTTCAAAGAAGCCGTGCAGAATCTAGAAAGTGTCAAATGGAAGGAGGCTATGGATGAAAAGATCGGGTCACTTCACAAGAGCCAGACTTGGGAGTTGGTGCGACTTCCAAAAGGCAAGAAAGCAATTGGGTGTAAGTGGGTTTACACCAAGAAAGAAGGCATCCCAGGCAAAGACAACATCAGATTCAAAGCCAGATTGGTAGCTAAAGGCTATGCCCAGAAGGAAGGAATAGACTACAATGAGGTATTCTCACCTGTTGTGAAGCACACGTCTATTCATATCTTGCTAGCATTGTGTAGCTCGACTTTTCGCGCTCCCTTTCGGAAGAATGAATAGCCTTTACAGTTCGGACTCCACTTGTGTGTTGGTTCTGGTTCTGATTCTGATTTCACAAGTGCAGTGTGAAACAGTGAAAACACAAAAAGAGTCCAAATTCGGCAATTTATTTTGAAAAATCGATGTTTGAATCAAATGCCAAAAAATGGATTGCTTTGCCAAATGTCAGAGTCGCCAACTAAATATTTATTTTGGGAAATTTAGGAAACTCATGACTCGTGCCAAAGGCCATGAGTTTGTCGTTACCAAAGTGTCTTGGTTTGGGAACTTAGGTATAAGAGGGGAAGGTCAATAATTGAACACCCCACTCACCCGATCAAAGATCGGCCTCTACTAATCATGATGTGATTTTTATGTACAATATATGCTCTTGTTCTATATGTAACATACAAGTATAGACTAATTTTATGAAAAATTGGAGCGTTTGATTCCATGTTTGTTTTGAAAAAAATGTTTTGAATATGTATCACTGAAAATGGTGATCTCATATATACATGAATCAAAGTATCTCAATTCAAGTGATTAGCCTTCATCCACAAGTATTCAAACAGGTATATCAAATAAGCAGTTAGCCTCACGGTAGTATGTTTGATATGACAGCAATCACACTTATGCAATATGCTAAAGCATAAAAACTTACCTTCTGTCCGAAGGCGAGTCAAAAGAAAGTAAATAGTTAGAAAAAATGCATGATCATAATTAATGCGATATGGCTAATGCAACACATACAACGTGCAAGTAATAAGCTCGGCTACTAACATGGCATGCGAGTCAATTCAAGGCATGTGATAGAGCATGCATTCAAGCAAAGAGTTTGAATTAGATATTTGAATAATATGATGAGCTGAATTTTTATGCATGCAAAACGAATGGATGCAAGTCATAGAAATGCTAATTTGAAAATATGATGTCCCTAACCTAACCATCATAAGCAGTGAAATAAAAGGGAGAAAGAATGGGGGTTGGAAGACATACAACTTATTATATATTTGTCCTCGCGAAGGAGCGTCCGAATGTCCAAATGTTCGAATAAATAATTATTACAAAACCGAATGAATAATAAATGAAAAAGGCTGTCTAATTTATTACAAGAATTGATGTAAGGCAAGCCTTGACACAATAAACTCAGTATAACGTCCGATCGAATTCAATTAATCATATTGGTTCTTTATATCAGTTGTAATCCGATTTTAACCAATTTTATTAGCCTTTTTTATTACCTTTCCATTTATTTATCTTTTCCCCAGTTTGTGCAAAAGTGATATTTACGTCCACTAAGTCCAAAAATGCAATAAAAAGAAACAAGCATTAACTTAACCCGAGAAAATTTTCTTCGGGGGAAATTACAAAGGAAGAGTCAAACTTATTTACAAGCGATAAGGGATTCCAAGTCAAATTCAAGATGTGCAACAAGGACTAGTCAAACTCAAAAGAGTGATAATGACTTAGAAAAATCCAAACTTGAGTGATAATGACTTGAAATCCAAACTTGATAATAAGTGATAATGACATTTTCCTTGGTGATTTCCAAGGGTCAATTAGTCCCTTAAAAGTAAACACACTGATGAATAAAGAGAAATAAAAAATAAAAGATTGTGCTTTAGTATAAGAACATGTATACATTTGGGGTAGTGAACCTCCAAAGAATTTAAACCGTTAAGTATAGAACGTTTTATGCTTTTGGTAGTAAATCCTCTAAGAGATTAAATCAGTAAGCATAGAACGTTGTATACTTTTGGTAATGAACCTCTTAAGCATAAAACGTTTTATGCCTTTGGTAATGAATCTCCAAAGAGATTAAACCATTAAACATAAAGCGTTTTATACCTTTGGTAATGAACCTCCTAAGTATAAAATGTTTTATGCCTTTGGTAGTGAATCTCCAAAAAGATTAAACTATTAAGCATAGAGTGTTTTATACTTTTGGTAATGAACCTTTGAAGAGATTAAGCCATTAAGCATGGAAGAGTTCCTTTCTTATATTTGAACCACAATCTTAATTTTTCACAACTTTTTAATCGAAATAAGGAAAGAATGGAGGGAGGTTACAGAGATGATTATGCGAAATTGATTAACTGGTTAGTACAAACAAACTTGATATTTAAAACATAAATCATTGAAATAAATTAAACAGCCCCCTAAATAGCATATAATAGTGCTGAAATTAAGTTACAGAAAGCGAGTCAAATTAAATAGCAGGAGGTACTATTCACCGCCGGAGGTACTATTCATCGTTGGAGTTACTATTCACCATCAGAAGTACTATTCACCGCCGGAGGTTACTTTTGGGGAAATGATGAATTTTCTGAGTCACAAACTTTCTTTTGATTACTCTCAAGTGTGTGGAATGCGTTCTCAATTCTCAGTCCAAAATTTGAAATTACAGCTTTAGTGGTTGTTTTTTGAATGGTGTATTGATAAAATGGAAATAAAAATATCAAAGAAAATATTTTATTTTCCCTCCTCTCTTTTTTTCTCTTCAGACTCTTTCTCTCCCCCTATTTTGTTTCTCCTTCTCCACAGACTTTTTTTCTCTGCCTGGCCTCTTCCCTTTTTTTTTTTTTTTTTTTTTTTTTTTTTTTTTTTTTTTTTTTTTCAGACTCCCCCAAACTTGATTGCCTTATATTGGCAAAATATAAGATAATAATAATAATATAATAAACATAATAATAATATAATAATATAAATGTAATAATAATATAAATATATATATACAATCATGATGTTTGATGTCGGTAATTATTATTATTATTTTATAATATATATAATAAAATATATATAATATATATAATTTATAATTTATATCATATAATATAATAATATTAAAATATAATATAATAATATAACTTTTTTTATTATTTTCTTTTATATAGATACAATACATAAAAAATATGAACAAACACATAAAATTAAGAAAAATTACAAAAATACTAAACTAATGAAATATTCAGTATTTTAAAATAATTTGGCCATAATGGTGAAGGTTGGGATTAAAGTTCAAATTCCATCTCTCTTACTGAAGATTCTGTGAGAAACACATTCTAGTTGTCATCATCGGGTAATCAAAAGAAAGCGCCCAAGTCATAGGGCCGGTCAAAATGGGGTGTCTACAGTTGCCCCTCTTTGACAGAGCTTGAAGTCATTTCATGACGTTAGTGAATGTCAAAGCCCCAAGACGACCCTTTTGACAAGGCCGTAAGACTTGGGCAAACAAACAAATGTGCAAATGCAAGTGGTTGAACCAGAATGTTGCCTACGTATCCCGTTTGCAAGGAATCAAACCTATGTAGCTCAGGGGCAAGATGCAGAATGATATGTAAAACATAACTTATGATCATGCAATGAAATGCAAAACATAACTTATGATCATGCAATTAAATGCAATCAAGACAATGATGTGACACTGTATGAAAGCATAAATGTTGAATGTAGTGAATGTGACATCCAAACGCTTCGTCCGCGAGAGGAGGAAAGTGAACTTGAGATCCAAACGCATTTTACACGAGAGGAGGAAAGTGAACTCAAGATCCAAACGCGTCGTACGCGAGAGGAGTATGTGAACTTGAGATCCAAATGCGTCTTATGCGAGAGGAGTATGTGAACTTGAGATCCAAAAGCGTCTTACGCGAGAGGAGTATTTGAGATCCAAACGTGTCTTATGCGAGAGGAGTATTTGAGATCCAAACGCGTCTTACGCGAGAGGAGTATTTGAGATCCAAACGTGTCTTATGCGAAAAGAGTATGTGAACTTGAGATCCAAACGTGTCTTACGTGAGAGGAGTATGTGAACTTGAGATCCAAACGCATTTTATACGAGAAGAGTATGTGAACTTGAGATCCAAACGCGTCTTACGCGAGAGGAGTATTTGAGATCCAAATGCGTCTTACGCGAGAGGAGTATGTGAGATCCAAACGCGTCTTATGCGAGAGGAGTATTTGAGATCCAAATGCATCTTACGCGAGAGGAGGAATATGCTTTCCAAATGCGTCTTACGCGAGAGGAGGAAGATGTTTTCCAAATGCATCTTACGCGAGAGGAGAAAAGATGCTTTCCAAACGCGTCTTACACGAGAGGAGGAATATGCTTTCCAAACGCGTCTTATGCCAGAGAAGGAATATGCTTTCCAAATACGTCTTACACGAGAGGAGAGGTGAAAGGTTTTGACCAAGTAAATGTCACATCCTAACACGTTTCACATGAAAGGAGTAAAAGTAAATTCGAAGTCCAAACGCGTCTCACGCGAATGGAAGAAGGTATGGTAGAATGATTTGTTTCTGACAAGGGGTAATCTCTACATGTAGAAGTCACATATGCCTTTTTTTATTTTTTATTTTTTTTGATCATATTCACAACTTTCCCTATTCTCTAATAGGGTGACAGACTAGGTTGGTTCAGTATCCAGAATTGAGGCACCTACACGCTACCTCAACCTATGGGGCTGCCATACAGATTTCAAGTTGGGAATACACCCCTGGGTATTTAAACCAGACTTTAGTCTCAGAAATTCCAAACCTTTGCATTCTAGGCATCGCCATTCGAACTCTAGTTTCCACCGTCGCAATTGGTCTCCTAGGAACTCATTGCAAACACAGGCAGGTGGCTATACCAGACCTCCTGAAGTCGTTCGGGCATGACAAACACCAAAGGAATTGCACCTCTAGAGGATTTAAGGTCTCCTAGACCTCAGGAGTGCATAAGGTAGTACGATGTTCAAAATAGCGCGATTGATTTGAGATGCACAAGACAGTGTGATGCGTAAGATAGCGCGATTGAATTTGAAATTGATACGCAAGATAGCACGACTGAATTTAAAATTGCACAAGACAGTGCGATGCGTAAGACAACGTGATTGAATTGAATTGAATTGTGACTGTAATACACAAAATAAATTACGACCTATCGGGACAAAAGAAACAAAAACAAAACAAAACAAAACAAAAATAAAATAAAATGCTTTTTTTTTTTATTCATTTTTTTTTCAGATAAATAAAAACCCTTTCTCTTTTTTTCCTTTTTATTCATTATTTTTCAGATAAATAAAAACCTTTTCTCTTCTTTTTTTTCTTCTTATTTTAGATAAACTAAAATTTCAACCAAAACCCCCCTTTTTTTATTTATTTTTATTTTTTATATTTGCTTTGTAGTTTAAACACTGGCTTCAGATAGACTCTTTTCTTTTTGAAAGACTTCTCTTTTGTTTTTTATTTTGCAAAACAATGATCGGGGTTGGACTCGTTAGTTTTATCAAGTGTTATTGTGGATGATCTCTTCTTGCAAATATCTTGTACTGTGTTTGCATATGATGACTGGATAACACTTGCATGATAATCTTTGGAGAACACTTGCACTTGAATTGGTTTATGAATCAGATAATAATATCGACCTGACAAAATGAAAAAACTATAACTTGATAATAAAAGAAACACAATGAAAACAACTTGAACATACTAAAACAAAAGACTTGGTAATAAAACAAGACTCAAAATACAACCACAACATAAGAGGACAAATCCATAACTACAACACAATGTTTGGCCCACCCACCACTAAAGGCTATCATCACTACTCCATCTAAATTCTATAAATGGTACTCCCATAATGTTGTTTCTGGTAGAAGAGCAAGGTTTTACATTTTGCTCTCAACATGGAGATGTTGCCCACCAATAGGCTCCAAGACTAGATAACCACTTTGGATGGCTCGGAAATGATGAACTTTCGAGGTTTCGGCCTAAATGCTCTTTTTCCGTTGAGTCGCACTTCACTGTGCTTTCCATTTCTCCATGCTACTGCTCGGTGCTGGAATCCAATCACACACACATTTCGTTTCGGTTCACAAGAGATGTGTCCGACACTCGAAGAATTTCAAGCATTGATGGAATCTTAACATGATAAAGAAATCATGCTTCAACCCTGTTTTGGCCATGCTCAAGCTTTAGGACAAATGTGTGGGCTTACCTTACACGAAGCTCGATCCTTGGCTCACAATGGGGAACTAGATATTCGAGATTTGATTCGTCGGTTTTCCATCACGGGTGACAAAGATGACCTCCTTTGGCGAGGTTATCGTCAGCATGTCCTTTGCTTATGCTTACTCGCACACTTCCTTCTTGCCCCTAGTCACGGTATAGTTAGCATTAAACTGATTGAAGTAGCCCAATGCCTTAAGAAGGGTAAGAGTTGTATGGGCTTAGTGTTGGCCGAGACTTTGACGGGCTTGGATACTTTTCAACGGGGAGAGACTACTCGATTTGCAGGGAGTCCATTACTTCTCCAGGTATTGTTTCCCACCCTCCTTATTTATGATCCTTATATCACTTGGCATTCAATCTCTTTTTTTTTCTCTCAAAACCCTTTTCTTACTTTTCTCTCGACGTACATCTCTCTATTCTTTCATCTCTCTTATTTTTCATCCCTTTCCCCAGATATGGTTGATGGATAAGCTGAAAGTGGTGGATCCTTGCCCTGAGTACTCGGCCAGGACTTACTTTTTTCGTCCACAGCTAGTGGAGTTCTCCTCAGAGGGAATGTGGTGTGACTAGATGTACAGTAGATCTGCGGCTGACATTGCTTGGCGTAGCCCCTGGCTTAACTTGGGAAAGATGAGTTACAGCATGTCCCGGCAACCGGGTATACAATTGATTGGCCTTACACACTGTGTATTCTATTTTCCATTCAGGTTCAGATGCTAGTTTGGACATGATCAGATTTGTCCAGATGAAGGGATAAAGTACCAAGCTTCATTTCCCATTCGTGGTTCGTACTTGCCTCGGTACCTCAGTGCTTGGAATACGAGAGAATTCCTGGCCCCTGCCCTTACTTTCAATTCCATCCTTCCTGACGAATACTTGGTTTGGCTCGAGGATGAGGAACAGATTAGACCGACCTCGGTTACAGAAACTTCCACAAGCATGAAAAAGAGACGAAGAACTGACACTTGACTTATCTATGCCCCTAGTTTATTGCTTTGTCTTTTCTTTTCAAGTTTTTATGTAAAATCAACTTTGGTTTGGAGAACGTACTTGTGATAAATCAATAAAATTAAAGTGAGTATTGAAAAGTTTCCTTTTGTGTTGTAAACAATACAGTTTTGAGAAGAAAAAACAAAAATTGAATTAAAACTTTTCAAAACATTTTTTTGTTTTGTTTTGTTTTGTTTTGTTTTGTTTTTTTTTTTTTTCCGGAAATGGTCACCACCAGATATATACGGAATTAATCCTAAGACTGTACAGCCCCAAATCAGAAGATCATAACCAAGTCGACAAATGGTGGAGAATGACGGATTGATTAAACCAAATGAATAGGACAGTTGGGTTGAAAAATATTGATGGCCGAACTTCATGATGAAGTTTCCTACGTATCCCAAAGATGAGAATCAGGCCTTACATAGTTCGGAGAGGGTTCACTCGAGTATTTATTCTCTCCTTTTGCACTCTAACTTTTGCCAAGGTTGATCTTTCAGGTTTTTGGCCTTGCGAGCTCAGTTTTTCTTTATTTATAATTTTTGTTTTGTTTTGTTTTGTTTTTTTTATGCTCTAACTTTTGCCTAGGTCGCCTTTTCGAGTTTTCGGCCTAGCGAGCCTCTCAAGGATAATATTTCTTCAACTTGTCCATGTTGATTGGCTGAGAAAACTTCAGGCCATCCAAATCCATAAGAATAATTGTTTCTCTGGACTAGATTGACTTGATGATATAAGGACCAGTCCAATTGGGTCTGAACTTGCCCTTAGGGTCATGGATGGGGGCTCGGTTGTCTTTGCGCACCATGTCTCCTTCCTTGAGATTTCTGGACTTGACTTTCTTGTTAAAAGCCCTCGCAATTCTACGCTGGTAACCTTGGATATGATACAATGTCTACAACCTCCTCTCGTCAAACAACATTAATTCTTCAAATCTACTTTGTTGCCAGTCCGCCTCCGCTATCTGACACTCAACCATAATTCTTAGCGACGGTACTTCAATCTCGATTGGCAAAACAACTTCCATCCCATAAACAAGAGAATAAGGGGTTGCTCCTGTAGATATTCGGATCGACGTTCTGTAACCCCAGAGTGCGAATGGAAGTTTCTCCGGCCAGTCTCTGTAGGTGTCAACCATTTTCTACAAAATTCTTTTGATGTTCTTGTTTGCAGCCTCAACAGCTCCATTGGTCTGCGGCCTGTATGTTGATGACTTATAGAAAGCCACGTTATATTTCTCAAGCAAGTCTATCACCTCTTTCTTGAGATGTGAGCCATTATCTGAGATGATCTCATTGGGCACCCCATCCTGACAAATGATGTTGTTTTTGATGAACTTAGCCACATGTGATGCCTTTAGAATGGCATAGGATTGGGCCTCCACCCACTTTGTGAAGTAGTCGATTGCTATCAAAATGAACTCATGCCCGTTTGACCCCTTTGGCGTGACTGCACCGATAACGTTAATTCCCCAGACTGAGAAAGGCCATGGTGAAGTCATATTGTAGAGTTTTGACGGCGGAATGTTCATGTGATTGGCATGGATCTGACATTTGTGACACCGCTGTACAAAACCAATACAGTCCTCCTCCATGGTTGACCAGTAGTAGCCTTATCTAAGGATTTTCCGAGCTAGCATCACACCATTCATGTGAGCTCTGCACTCTCCTCCGTGGATAGCTTCCATAAGGCGCCTTAATTCTCCTTCCTCAACACACAACTTATGCATTCCCAGATGGCCTCTTTTGTACAACTTGTTTCTGCAAATGATGAATTGGATGGCCAGACGCCGTATTCCCCTTTTGTCTTTGGCACTTGCCCCTGGTGGGTACACGTCTTTGTCCAGGAAATTCCAGATGTCATAATACCAAGGGTTCGTGTCTTGAACCTCATCTATCACGGCGATGGTCTCATACGCTGGCATATACTTCTATTCAATGATGATCAGGCGCATCTTCACTCCAAGCGGAATGTCCACCATGGAGGATAAAGTTGCCAACGCATCAGCAAATCGATTGTTCTCTTTGAGCAAATGCGTGAATGTCAATTTTTCAAACCTCGGAATTAACACATCCAAGGCTTGATGATAAACCTTCATTTTCTCTTCCTTAACCCGCCAATCTCCTTTAGCTTGAGACACAACCAAATTCGAATCTCCGATAACATCCAATCTTACTGCCCCTAGTTCTAGGGCAGTTTCCAAACCAGCAATACATGCTTCGTATTCTGCTTCATTGTTGGATACTTTAAACCGGAGTTTAAAGGCTAGAGGTATGTGTGAATCATAGGGTTCTATGAGCAACACACCGATCCCACAGCCATACTGATTAGACGCTCCGTCAAAGTACATTGTCAATGGTTCCTCTTTTATCTGTAGGATGTCTTCATCTGGGAATAGATACTTCACTGCTTCATCATTTTCTTCTACTGGGTGATCCACTAGAAATTTCGCTACAGCTCTCCCTTTGACTGATTTGCGTGTAACATACTTGAGGTCAAACTCGGAGAGAAGAAGCAACCAACGAGCTAGCTTACCCGTAAGTGCTGGTTTCTCAAAGAGATATTTGATGGGATCTAAGCTCGAAACCAAAATTACAGAATGAGCTAATAGGTAGTGTCTCAACTTCCTCGTTGCCCAAACCAAAGCTAAGGAAGCTTTCTCGAGAGGAGTGTAGCGAGTTTCATATTCTAGTATCTTCTTGCTTAGATAATAGATAGCCTTCTCCACCTTCGCTTCTGATTCTTGCGCTAGCATGCACCCCATGGTTGAATTTGTTACTGATAACTACAAGATCGGTGGTTTTTCCAGTTCTGGTGGCGACAATACAGGAGGATTCTGAAGGTATTGCTTAACCTGCTCGAAGGCGAATTGACACCGATCATCCCATTAGAATTTCTTTCATTTCTTCAACAGACCAAACAGTGGTTCACAAGTCAAGGTTAATTTTGAGATAAATCGTCTTATGAATTGCACCTTATCCAGAAAGCCGCACACCTCCTTTTCAGTCCTTGGTGGTGGCATTTCTATGATGGCCTTGATTTTGGAGAGATCTACTTCAATTCCCTTTTATATAATTAGAAATCCTAACATTTTTCCTGTAGTGACCCCGAAGGTGCTTTTCTGTGGGTTAAACCTCAGTCTATACTCCTTGATCCGCTCAAAGAATTTTTCCAGTGCGGTGTAGTGACCTTCTCGCTCTTTAGACTTGACGATCATATTGTCCACATACACCTCAACCTCCTTGTAGATCATGTCATGCAAAATGGTGGTTGCAACCCGCTAATATGCAGCCCTAGCATTTGTCAGTCCAAAAGGCATAACTCTATAACAGTAGGTACCCCACGGCGTGGTGAAAGCAGTTTTCTCTCTATCCTCCAGTGCCATCGAAATCTGATTATACCCAGAAAACCCATCCATGAATGAAACCAAAGCATGGCTAGCTGTGAAGTCTACCAGTTCATCGATGTGTGGCAATGGAAAATCATCTTTCGGACTTGCTCTATTTAGATCCCGAAAGTCGATGCAGACCCTAATTCTACTGTCCTTCTTTGGAATCGGAACGATATTAGCCAACCAAGTCGGGTATTCAGATACCATCAAGAAACCTGCATCAATCTGTTTGCTGACCTCCTCTTTGATCTTTAATACCCAATCTGGGCGAACTCTGCGGAGTTTTTGTTTGATTGGTCGGGCCTCGGGATTAAGAGGGATCCAGTGCTGTACAATCTCAAGATCTATTCCAGGCATGTCTTCGTAGGACCATGCGAAAACATCTTTAAATTTTTTTAATAAAGCAATTAAACGCTCTCGTTCCTCCGAAGACTATCTGGACCAAACGGGGATCCTCCTCAGTACCCACATTAATTGTAGTGATTTCATCTGTGCAGGGCTTAATACACCTCTCCTCCTCTTGTTCAACCAAATTTTTCAAAGCCCGAGGAATTTCTTCCTCTTCGTTTAAATCAAAATTTTGAAAATCAAGATCAGTACAACAAACTAGAAGCGCAGAGAAGTAAACAAACTCTACGACATTCCCATTAGTAAAGGCTGGGTCCTCGGTTACAGTTGACTCAAAAGAAAAACTAAAAGAAGACTTTGACAAGACTTTGGTATCTGGGTTACCACTCCCAAGAACTCGAATCTGACTCCGACTCTACAGACTCGATGGAATCAGATTCGGACTTATTATCCGATTCAGAACTGCTGATGATGCCCTTTTCAAATTTTCAGATTAGGTGTGGAGCCTCAGATGCATCCACAATAAGTTTAGAGAAATCCGCTTCTAGTTTATCCTCGATCATTGAGATAGTAAAACTATCCCCCAAGTTGTCAGATTCAGTTCCGACGGTAGAATTTGCTAGTAGGTCAGTCAGTGTTTTTCCCAACAGCTCTTCTTCTTCAACGTTCATAGTTACAGTCCTGTCTTGACCTGTATTAGTACTCAGGTCCATCTGCTCATCTTCCTCTTCCGGTAACTGGTGCCCGAAGAAGATCGCGAACCCAGGATAGATTGTCTTCGTATCCTGGTCAAACCAAGGTTCTGGAAATCCACAAAAGGGGAAATATTTCCCTTGGCGAACAAAGCGTCCGTTCAAGGTTTCCCGTATTGGTTTGTGAACTAACTCATATTGTTTTCCATCCTTCTTTGCGTTAATTCTTCCTCTCAACTTAGCCCACTTCCTTTACCAATCCTCAGCAGTAGGTTTGTATCCCAGCCTAAAAGTGTGGGGGTTGTGAATCAACTCCTTGGTAACAGCACCTCCTTGCCTGCCATTCCTGCCTAGTCTTGATCCAGGCATATGTCCCTGTTTGTTCATCATATAGATGGACTGAGCACTCACATAGATTCCGTCAGCTTCTGCCATGATAGATTGGACTACCCAAGCTTCTGTTAGTGAGAAGCCTGAGAGGAATATATCTTCTTCCCCGTGTATGATTTCCAACACTGGTGTGGCAGTTCCCTGGGGAGGGTGGATCGACGAATTACCGTACACCATAGCAATCCCACCTTTGAAGGGGTATTTCACCAACTGATGGACTGTTGACGACACAACTTTTATCTGATGTAGCCAAGGCCTTCCTAACAGTAGATTGAAGGTAGCTGGAACATCCATTACATGGAATTCTACCTCATGTTCGGACAGGCCAATCATGATATGGCTCTTGAATGTTCCTATGACATCCCGGCTTGTATTGTCATAAGCTCGGACAACTTGAGTTGTGGGTGTGAAGTCAACAGGCCTCAAACCGATGGCATAAGCCGTCCGTGCCGGACACACATTGATTGCCGATCCAGTATCTACTAACACTACCGGAATCCACTTCTTTCGGCTCTCCAGATTTACATATAAGGGTCGGTTGTGGTTGGCACCCTCAAGTGGTAGCTCTTTATCTGTGAAAGATATCACTGGTGTAACATCGCTGGATGTGACTAACAACACCAGTTGATTAGCGGTAGTGTCGATAGGCAGTTTGGTGCGATTCATTGCCTCTAACAATGCTTGCCTATGCTCCCGGGAAGCCATTATCAATCCCCAGATTGAAATATCTGCTTGAATCTTCTTGAGCTGTTTCAAAATCAAGTTGTCTTCACAGTCCTTCTCTCTGGTGTTATCAACCTCTTTGTTCGAGGATTTTGGTTGATCTACAGCTACAGGTTTGAAGTACCGACCACTCCGGGTCATGTGATTGATTTCGTCCGTATACCACGTATCGTCGGGGGTATTGGATTTCCACCCTTCGTCCGTGCATGCCACCACTCTCTAGCAGTCATGGCCAAGCTTTTATCAGACTTTACTTGGAGCATGTTCACATCACGCCCCTCAGTAACATACCTTTCCTTTCCCACTATGGTTTTGGTTTCTGGCAAGGCCTTCTTCCTTTGACTTTCTTCCATTCTCTCCTGCTGGAATTATTCCAGCACTTGTTCTGTACTAGTAATGGATGTGGTCTCGGCTTTTTCCTCCTTGACTCCTTTTGTCTGTTCCACCTTATCTAGCTCTTCGTCACCAAACCAACCATTATTTGTTTCCAACTAACTTGAATCCAACCAGCCTATCTGGATACTGCTTATTTCCTTTTCTTCAAAGAAGTAGAGGTTGGCTAGGTCTTCTTCTATCTGAACTAGATCCTCTTCCAGTTCGGCCAAGTCATTTCGGCCTTGTTCAGGCCAATAGTTCTGATGTTGCCCTAACTGACCTTCCTTGATAGCATTGACACTGAGCACATCCGGCAATAGGACCATTGGTTTTGGTTGATCAATGGCCACAATGTATAAACTGGGATCATACTCCTCTGCAAGTGAGGCCCTATTTTCTATGCCACAGGTATTAGATAACCCAGTCTTTGGTGTATTCTTCCTTTTCTGTATTCTTGCTGCCACATGCTTGGGTTGGATTTGTGGGGTTAAGTCTATCATGCACATGTTCGTGCTTTCTGGAATAACCACCTTCGGTTTTGGTTGGTGGAACGAGGTAATATATGTGCTGGGGTTGAAGGTAAGTGGTAGTGCTTGGATATGGTTAATATATCAGCATGAATCTGTATGATGGCCATGTTGTTGGTGGAAAGTACAATATTGTGTTGGGTCGTGCTTTGCTGGTAGTGGGTCTGGGAGAGGGCGAGGATCAAGAGGCTTGAGATGCCCCTTGTCCATCAACACCTTGAGGGTGCGGGTTGGACTCATATGGAGGGGGTAAAAGATCTTCGGTTCCAAGGTTGACTATTTTGTGCAGTTTGTGAGTTTGTGGCAGCAGCAAAGGGATCGACCATCTTGGCCGATGATGTAGCAATGGTACTGACATTTGCAAACCACGGAATAGTGCTTAATCCGAGTGAATGGCTTTTTTGCAGGTTCACTTGTTCTGTGGATGATGCCCTTTTTGAAAGCGCTCTCAATTTGAACCCTTAACTCATGTAAGGAAGCAAATGTGGACAACGGTGCCACTATCATTCTCTGCAACATGTCTGGCTCAAGGTTTTGGACCACTAACTTGACTTGTTCTCTTTCAGAAGGTCTGCTCGTCATTCTGGCTGCCTTTGCCCTTCATCTTGCCATAAAGTCAATGAAGGGTTCTTTATGGTTTTGAGTGGTTGCTTCTAGCTCACTGATTGTTACTTCTATATGAGTATTGTATGAGTATTGGTTAACAAACCCCTCAGATAGTTCTTCCCAATTCCACTTCGTTGAGTCCTCTAGTTTGGCATACCAGATAGCTGTTACATCTGACAGGGTCCTCCCAAATAATGAGAGTTTTTGTGCCCTAGATAAACCCATGGGCCTCAACATATCTGAAAATAGGCAAATATGCACAATCGAATCCCCGCTCTCATCAAATCTATCGATGTGAGGCATTTTGAATTTTTCTGGCAATCTGACTGAAGCCTCAGTGTACCCGTCCTCAATGTCGGGAATTGAATTGAAACCCTGGGATTTCTTTAAGGTTTTCTCAAGCCTAGAAATTTTGATCATGGCTGGATCAACTTCATTCATATCGAAGGGAATGGTTCCCATAGGAGGTTGTACCGGAGGTTTGTAAGCTGAAGCTATTGGAAACATCTCCTGAGGATCTGGGACCTGAGGAGTTTCCAGTGGTGGAGGGAGATCAGGATTTGGTTGGGTAGCTGGGACCAGATGTACGGTAGATGCAGATGTCTCAGATGGGCGTCGCAGAACAACGATGACTTCATCTTGTGCAGCCAACCTTTGATCCATGGTTCTCAAAGTTGCCATCATGGCAGCAATCTCTTCTGTGTTCTGTGCCATTCTTATAGGTGGGTGAGATATTGGTGAATTGTGGATACGAATAGGTGTTTGTGGAGTGTTTTATACTGGTGCTGATGCCTGTTTGTTCTTTCTTCATCGAGTGACTAACGGGAGAGAAACTAACACTGGCTGACCGTCAACAAGATCTTGCGTTTTACAAAGCCTATGAAAATGAGTCCAAACAACTTGGGGGATATCGAGTCTTTCTGAACCTATGATGAAAAACTACCTAGCAAAAAGAAAGAAAGAAAACATTTTTAAATAAAAAAAAAACGGACAGCACTTCGGCCCAATTCTCAATTAATCACAATACGCAACTGAACTGTGATCCCCACTAAACTTTGTTCTCAGATTGATTGCTCATTTGTACCACTGCTATGAACCACCCTGTATATTTCACTGCAAAAGCACATACCACATAAAAAGAACCAAAACACCCCGATGAGGGGGTAGGGTTACCTTGTCCTAGATTTTGACATGATGTAGTTTGCACTATTTCAAGCAAGTGGTTTCATAACATCCTGTACGGGTAGCATCTTGTCCTAATTTGAATGGTCACTAGAGCGTACTATATGCATTAGGTCAAATGGTCACAAAGGATACCTCAGCAAGACTACCTAATATACCTCTCACACCTAACACTAAAAAGTGAAAGGAGGATCAAGCGGTACAGCGGTAATCCAAATCTAAGGGTTGTGTTCCCAACTTGACAGAGCCCATGACCGGTCAGCCTTTTGACAAGCTTTGTAGGCAAGCCTCCGGCAAACCGTCCAGGAATAAAAGATGGCAAACATTGGGACTTAGGCGCACCAATGCAAATGCAATGCAAAGAACATATAAATGTAGATAAAAATTCACATCATGAAGTTTGAGTCAAGTTCTCTAATTCCCCAGCAGAGTCGCCAGAAACTGTAGCTTGGTTTTTCGCACTCCCTTTCAGAAAAATGAATAGCCTTTACAGTTCGGACTCCACTTGTGTGTTGGTTCTGATTCTGATTCTGATTTCACAAGTGCAATGTGAAACAGTGAAAACATAAAAAAGAGTCCAAATCCGGCAATTTATTTTGAAAAATCGATGTTTGAATCAAATACCAAAAAATGGACTACTTTGCCAGATATCAGAGTCGCCATCTAAATATTTATTTTGAGAAATTTAGGAAACCCATGACTTGTGCCAAAGGCCATTAGTCCGTCGTTACCAAAGTGTCTTGGTTCGGGAACTTAGGTATGAGAGGGGAAGGTCAATAATTGAACACCCCACTCACTCGATCAAAGATCGGCCTCCACTAATCATGATATGGTTTTTATGCACAATAAATGCTCTTGTTCTATATGTAACATACAAGTATAGACTAATTTCACGAAAAGTTGGAATGTTTGATTCCATGTTTGTTTTGAAAAAAATGTTTTGAATATGTATCACTAAAAATGGTGATCTCATATATACATGAATCAAAGTATCTCAATTCAAGTGATTAGCCTTCATCCACAGGCATTCAAACAGGTATGTCAAATAAGCAGTTAGCCTCATGGTAGTATGTTTGATATGACAACAATCACACTTATGCAATATGCTAAAGCATAAAAACTTACCTTTTGTCCGAAGGCGAGTCAAAAGAAAGTAAATAGTTAGAAAAAAATGCATGATCCTAATTAATGCGATATGGCTAATGCAACATATACAACGTGCAAGTAATAAACTTGACTACTAACATGGCATGCGAGTCAATTCAAGGCATGTGATAGAGCATGTATTCAAGCAAAGAGTTTGAATTTGACATTTGAATAATATGATGAGCCGAATTTTTATGCATGCAAAACGAATGGATGCAAGTCATGGAAATGCTAATTTGAAAATATGATGTCCCTAACCTAACCATCATAAGCAGTGAAATAAAAGGGAGAAAGAATGGGGGTTGGAAGACATACAACTTATTACATATTTGTCCTCGCGAAGGAGCGTCCGAATGTCCAAATGTCCGAATAAATAATTATTACAAAACCGAATGAATAATAAATGAAAGGGGCTGTCTAATTTATTACAAGAATTGATGTAAGGCAAGCCTTGACACAATAAACTCAGTATAACGTCCGACCGAATTCAATTAATCATATTGGTTCTTTATGTCGGTTGTAATCCAATTTTAACCAATTTTATTAGTCTTTTTTATTACCTTTCCATTTATTTATCTTTTCTCCTATTTGTGCAAAAGTGATATTTACGTCCACTAAGTCCAAAAATGTAATAAAGAGAAACAAGCATCAACTTAACCTAAGAAAATCTTCTTCGGGGGAAATTACAAAGGAAGAGTCAAACTTATTTACAAGCAATAAGGGATTCCAAGTCAAACTCAAGATGTGCAACAAGGACTAGTCAAACTCAAAAGAGTGATAATGACTTAGAAAACCCAAACTTGAGTGATAATGACTTGAAATCCAAACTTGATAATAAGTGATAATGACATTTTCCTTGGTGATTTTCAAGGGTCAAATAGTCCCTTAAAAGTAAACACACTGATGAATAAAGAGAAATGAAAAATAAAAGATTGTGCTTTAGTATAAGAACATGTATACATTTGGGGTAGTGAACCTCCAAAGAATTTAAACTGTTAAGTATAGAACGTTTTATGATTTTGGTAGTAAATCCCCTAAGAGATTAAATCAGTAAGCATAGAACGTTGTATACTTTTGGTAATGAACCTCTTAAGCATAAAACATTTTATGCCTTTGGTAATGAATCTCCAAAAAGATTAAACCATTAAACATAGAGCGTTTTATACCTTTGGTAATGAACCTCCTAAGCATAAAATGTTTTATGCCTTTGGTAGTGAATCTCCAAAAAGATTAAACTATTAAGCATAGAGCGTTTTATACTTTTGGTAATGAACCTCTGAAGAGATTAAGCTATTAAGCATGGAAGAGTTCCTTTCTTATATTTGAACCACAATCTTAATTTTTCACAACTTTTTAATCGAAATAAGCAAAGAATGGAGAGAGGTTGCAGAGATGATTATGCGAAATTGATTAATTGGTTAGCACAAACAAACTTGATATTTAAAACATAAATCATTGAAATAAATTAAACAGCCCCCTAAATAGCATATAATAGTGCTGAAATTAAGTTACAAAAAGTGAGTCAAATTAAATAGCCAGAGGTACTATTCACCGCCGGAGGTACTATTCATCGTCGGGGTTACTATTCACCACCGGAAGTACTCTTCACTGCCGGAGGTTACTTTTGGGGAAATGATGAATTTTCTGAGTCACAAATTTTTTTTTGATTACTCTCAACTCTGTGGAATGTGTTCTCAATTCTCAGTTCAAAATTTGGAATTACAGCTTTAGTGGTTGTTTTTTGAATGGTGTATTGATGAAATGGAAATAAAAATATCAAAGAAAATATTTTATTTTCCCTCCTCTCTTTTTTTTCTCTTCAGACTCTTTCTCTCCCCCTCTTTTTTTTCTCCTTCTCCCCAAACTTTTTTTCTCTGCTTGGCCTCTTCCCTCTTTTTTTTTTTTTTTTTCTTTCTCCCCAGACTCCCCCAAACTTGATTGCCTTTGATTGCCTTATATAGGCAAAATATAAGATAATAATAATAATATAATAAACATAATAATAATATAATAATATAAATATATATATATGCAATCATGATGTTTGATGTCGGTAGACCGACATCAAACAAATAATTATTATTATTTAATAATATATATAATATAATATATAATTTATATCATATAACATAATAACATTAAAATATAATATAATAATATAACTTTTTTTATTATTTTCTTTTATATGTATACAATACACCAAAAATATGAACAAACACATAAAATTAAGAAAAATTATAAAAATACTAAACTAATGAAATATTCAGTATTTTAAAATAATTTGGCCATAATGATGAAGGTTGGGATTAAAGTTCAAATTCCATCTCTCTTACTGAGGATTCTGTGAGAAACACATTCTAGTTGTCATCATCGGATAATCAAAAGAAAGCGCCCAAGTTTTAGGACCGGTCAAAATGGGGTGTCTACACATTGGTTGCACAGTTTGATCTCGAGCTCGCCCGACTCGATGTCAAAATTGCCTTATTTCATGGAGATCTTGAAGAGGAGATATACATGTCCCAGCTAGATGGTTTCAAAGTTGCTGGAAATGAGGATTGGGCTTGCAAATTAAAGAAATAGTTGTACAGGTTAAAGCAGTCTCTGAGACAGTGGTACAAATGATTTGATTAGTTCATGACGGAAAAGAAATACACAAGAAGCTAGTATGCTCATTGTGTATATTTCAGTAAGCTTTCTGATGGTTCCTTCATCTATTTGCTCTTATATGTAGATGATATGCTGATTGCATCTAAGAACAAGGTGGAGATTGATAAACTCAAGGCACAGTGGGCGAGAGAGTTTGAAATGAAGGATCTTGGCGAAGCAAAGAAAATTCTTGGCATGGAGATCAAAAGAGAAACGAAGAAGGGCATAGTTTGTCTGACACAAACCTTGTATCTAAAAAGGTGTTACACAGATTTTGTCACGACCCAAACCCGGCCCTATGGGTTTAGCACCGTAACCGGCCAGTAATTCAAGATTACCGAAGGCCTGCCTAACAGTAATCCAGTAAAACAGAGTACAGGGCCTGGCGGAAGCCAATACAGTAAATAAACAATGTCCAATGAGCTGTGACAGTCTACACATACAAGTACAATCATTCAGAACAGGGATCTAATCCCTAATAAACGGTACAGTAATAGTCTATACAGTGTAAACAAAACAGTTACAGGGACAGACGGGGAATATTAAAACACCCCAAAGCCGAAGCTTAAACGGCTTAGAACCTCACAATGAGGCACAGTGGTTGGCTGACAAAACAAAAGCTTGCCTGACGCTCCTAGCAGCGGTCCAGTGCCTGAACACCTACATATATATATGAGCAGTGAGCTAAAGCCCAGTGAATAACAGAATGCGTAAAGAGGTTTGGGATGAATGTCTTTTCAAAATTTAAACAGTTCATTGATTTAGTATATCGGTCAGTCAGTTTGTGGCTCATATTGATGCCGTAGCAGTCATTTAGAAATCATAGTAATCGTGCGTGGCACATCCGTTAGCAGTACTAGTAGCAGTGTCAGTACAATAGCAGTAACGGTAACAATAAAGTAGCAGTAACAGTAACAGTACAGTAGCAGTAACAGTAACAGTAACAGTACAGTAGCAGTACAGTAACAGTAACAGTACAGTAGCAGTACAGTAACAGTAACAGTGCAGTAACAGTACATGCAGTAACAGTACAGTAGCAGTACAGTAACAGTAACAGTACAGTAGCAGTACAGTAACAGTAACAGTGCAGTAACAGTACATGCAGTAACAGTAACAGTAACAGTACAGTAGCAGTACAGTAACAGTAACAGTACAGTAACATTTCAGAAAACAGTACAGTTCTTATGGATTCAAGAGGTGTCTCGCACAGACTCTAGAGGTGGCTCACTCTGTAGCACTTAGTTCCGTGCAGCACTTTGCTCCAAGTTTCACAGATTATAACAGTCATATGTGGTACATCCAATAGCTAAACAGTACAGTAGGTCTTAACAGACCGGGTCTTAATAGACCAAACAGTGAATGATGGCCATCATATCAGTAAACAGTAGTGGTTCCAACATGGGAATCGACAGAGATCTCTGTAACAGTAACAGTAAGCAGTAGTTGCTAAGGATGCCACAATACAGTTCAGAATATAGGTCATACATTCATTCATTCAGTTAACAATAACAGTTCAGAAACAGTTCAGTTTAATTGTTCAGAAGATAATCATTTTGAACATATCTTTACACAAATGTTACTCACAGAGTTCTGGGCTATAGTAAGCTAGAGCGTGTCTCCCCAGTCGCCAACCCTACACAGTTAACAGATTGAACACACGCTAAGCTACACAGTTGGGAAAGATTAACAACTTAATCCCTAATGTCTCGGCGTGTTCTACATCTATATCCTCAACAAGATGTCTTAAACTAGGCCTAAGAACGCCTAGAATGGGATAAGGATGCAAATATGCACATTTAAAACATTTTCAGAAAAACAGAGTCCCGCTCGAGCTCAAGTTTCCCCGCTCGAGCGGTCATACAACAAAGGCCTCCGCTCGAGCGTACATTACTCCGCTCGAGCGGACTGTAAAACAGTGCAAGATGCTGGGAGCTCGAATTCCCCGCTCGAGCGCCACTTTCCCCGCTCGAGCGGGAGACCAAAATCTGGAAAATCCAGATTTGAACTCCAATGCTCAAATCAAGTTCCAATGCATCAAATCCGATCCTTTTGGGCTAATTTTCTGGAAAACACTTCAAAACTCATAGTATAGCATGTTTCAAAGATCAATTTGAGAAATCAAAGCCCAAAGGTAGTTCAATTAAACATGATTTCAAACCAAGTTTCAAGAACAACAACTCAAATGTGACATGCATGATCTTAAATCATCTTCAAAGCTTTAGTGCTGTTTCAAAAGAGCTCAAACCTTCAAAAACAAGATGAACTCATGGAGTATGACCAAAAGATGGACATGCATGTGAGGTATTATGAGCTACAACCTCAAAACTTCAATATATGTACATGCATGCAACCATTAAGCTTTAATTCAACAACAATGAACCAATTCATGACTTAGTTCTACAATGAAGCATGAATCATGCAAGAACAACTCAAAGACACCATTAAGATGATGAATGATCTACCTTAGGTGTAGAATTAGAAGTGAGGGAGCTCAAATTAGTAATCAACCTTCAATTCTTTAAGCAATTCTAGCCAATTCACCATGAAACAAGTTGAACTCAACTCTTCTAGCTCCTCTCTCTCTCTCTAAGGTCGGCTAGAGCATCAAACAAGGCCGAGGAAATGTTTGTTTCAAGTGTGCACAAGGCTCTAATATGTTATAATAAGAGGCCCACTAACAATGGCAATTTGGTAATTAAGCCTAACTCCTTAATTAGCTTGTTTTAATCTAATTTAGTCATACCTAATTAGTTTTCAGGTAAATACACCATAAACTCACATTAATTATGAGGATTATAAAACATTAATCGATTCCCGGTTCGGCCGCCGATAAGGCCTTCAATTAGCAGTTTAAACATAAAACATGAACAGATAATCAAACAATCAAACAGATAGGTTATGCATTTAAACAGATACAGTCAGTCAATTAATTCCAGACTCCAGTCAGTCAGTTCAGTACTTTTAATCAACTCAATTATCAGTCATGATCAATTCGGTTTAACAGTAATCAGTCAGTCATTAGTCGGTAAACAGTGTTTAGTCGGTAAACAGTGTGAGGGTTGTTACAGTCTCCCCTCCTTATAAAGAGTTTAGTCCTCTAAACTCGAGTTAACATACGGCAACAGAGATAACACCTAACATAACAGTAGCTTTCACTCTTTAACAGGAGCATAATCATATTCATAACAGTTTCATGACCCAATCTCAATCTTAGCAGTGCATAGAAATAGAATCATAAATCGCATACAGAGATTAGGGTCCGAATTATAATGGAGTCTTAGACCTAGTCAGGTTTTAGAGTCAGGAACAGATTCGGATACAGAGCAGAAGCTGAGCCCTCGTAACGAGGCCTCCGGTACGGGTAACAGAGTGCAGACAAATATAAGTTCCATAAGGAACCTCCAATACCGGGCAGCTAACATATACCACATAATATTAAGAGTCACGAATACATATCAGAGGTTGACCCCTTAATCAGTATACAACATATAGAATTTCAGAAAACAAAACTTATTTCGTGACACAGAACATGAATATAGTTGCACACAACTTTACTGTAGTGGTAATCACACTACTTATATCAAGTACTTATCGGGGTTATAGATTGCACTGGCCTCATTCCATAAGTAATTTCTCCCGTTAAGTTACAGAGATTCGATTCATTCACTTCTGAGTCATTCATCCAGTCTTTGTTCAATTTGTCCTTAATTCGGTAATCCATCACAGTCAGTCCAGTTCATTTGGGAGCTATTGGAAACATAAGGCGAATTTGTACATTACTCCCATTACAGTAGGCAGGGTTCTGAAGTAATCACTCACATACTATTCATCAGTTTCAGTTCTCACAGATTCGATCATACTATGTATCAATATGGAAACAGTCATACTGATTTCACATACTTCCAGATAGTGAGGGTTTATAATCAAAACTAGTTTGCTGTCAACAAATCCCATCAGTTCTGAAGTACGGTAATCGCCAAAACAATCATTCCCTAATCAAACAAGTTCATAGTTATGCGGTAATACCGGGTGATTAATCACATGGCAGGCACCCAGTTTTCCCCATATTGGAAGCAAATCAGGTAATAGCTCTCAATAAGAGTTTTCTCAAGTCGATGAAAGTTCGACTAGGTCATTTCAGATGCAAGTTCTGTCCAATCATAATAAATAAGACTTCGAAGCACAAGCATCAAACAGAAGTTCTATTGGTTACACAAAGGGTTTCATCAACCCATGGTTCTATCAGATCAGATCAGGTAGCAGTTTCATACTCCAGTCATTTCAGTACATAGTCAGTAGTTTCGCAATTAGTCAGAGTCCATTTATTGTCAAACTTACATCAGGGTCTGGTATCATTATAATTCATATCGAAGCAGTACAGATCACATACAACGTGTTCCTCCCATTAAGTTTACAGGCAATGCAGTTATTCACATCGAGGGGTAAACATCACAGTTAGTATAGCAACTTCCAAATAAATCTTTCATATAGGCATATAGCATACAGTAATACATTACGCGAGATTCTCGGACACATAATAGGGAGTTGCCCTACGAGGGTTCCAAATCAGTCATACAGTCACTAGAGCATAGGCTCGCAGGTCTATTCCAACAGTCATGTCAATTTTCCACGATCACGATTCACAGTCAAGAGTTTATTCGTCGGGGTCTTTATTCAGTCACACAATTCTGGAGTCATAGTCCCAACGGTTAAGTTATCAACAAATTATACACCAATCAGATACCATCGAGGGTACAGTCATATATGTGCACTCTCAGAGTCCACTAATATTCCCATTACGGATGCATAAGTTCAATGTACAATACAAAATAGTTTTCCCCAGATACGATAGTTAAGGTAGCAAGTCATAAGTCTACCCAGTCTAGTGACATCCTTAAGTAAAGGTATACGAACATGTACATGAGTCCAAACAGTTTTCATAGCATAGGTAATTGTTAACATAAGGCGTTACGGTGTTGCACATAGTCCACATCAAATAGTAGATCTCGAAAGATTCATTAACCACAGTCCATACCTGACAATCCTAATAGTCTTACAAGCATGGGAACATATGTACAGGTGTGAGTCTAAAATCAATTAGCATGTGAGCATTTGTTCGCAAATTCATACGCAGTAGCTCATCTTTACAAGCTAATATGGGTTCTTAATTTCAGAAGTCCCACACACAAATAGTTCACGTATATAATTCAAGTTCAAGGGTCCGATCATTCAATGATGTCCGTCAATATATATAACAGTTCAGTCCGAATCATAGCTATACAGATTTCTCGAATTACAGTCAGTCATAAGGTGGTCCCACGTTCAACAGTTCTAGCACAGTTCAAAAGGTCATGCTTAATAGTTCACATTCAGTTATTGCCATATGATACAAGGACCTAACTCAGTAAACTCTCGTTGGTCACAAGTCCTGACAATTCTCATAGTATAGGGTTCATAATTTCAGTAATTCAGTTGGTTCAGTCAGTATGTTCACAGTTTTTATCGGATTAAGGAATGTACGATTCCCACACAAATGTTCGTATAGGCAATTACACATAATTAAGGTAATACCCGCGTCAGTCATCTTAGTGTTCTGAGCATTCTCTGGAACTAGGGTCTAGATTTAGACTCAATATCGTTCGGTTGAGTTTGTGGGCAAGATTTAGGCAAGTGTCCTTCCTGTCCTCGTCTAAAGCGAGTTTCCGACAGGCGGTGGCAACGCCTCAATGTTATTTCCCACAATCGGTACAGATAGGTATATCATTGGTCAAGGCTATTGCCCGGGGTTTTCCATTCGCAGTGGTCATTTTCACTTTCTGTTACTTCCGTTTCATTCTTTCTGATTCGGTTGACGATGTTGATTTGGATATTTCAATGCTGCTACGTTGTCTCAGGCATTAATACTCTATCCAGGACATCTACATGCTTTGTTGGGTTTTAGCACGTCAATTCAGTCAAACACATCTAGGTCACGCCCACCTTCAATTCTTTTCTATTCTTTTGTAGACAGTATCTAACATGTGGGGTGCCTATCGAATTAGCTGGGTAAATTTTACCTCGTATTCGACCACAGTCTTATCACCTTACTCAAGTTGTTCAACTCGGATACTTCCCTATCTTGGATGCATTGGGGGAAAGTATTTTTCGAAGAACACTTCACCTATTTTCTCAGTTTCTGAACCCAAGCCTCAGTTTTCAGTGGTTCGGTACTTCCCAGAAATTTCGGTGGTTTCAGTTTGTTGGGTTTCTGTATCAGTGTCATCAGTTCATATTCAGTTGGTGCAGGCACGTATGTCTGTCTTTATTATCTCAGATTTTCGATTAAGGCTTCAATCATTCATTCTAGCCTATTAATCCTCATATCAGAAGATTCAGTTTCGTTCACAATCCTCGCCCTTTCCCTTGTTTACACACAACAGGGTGATTATCAATCCAGGAGAGGTTCTTACTGATTTCACGTTTTATTTCATATCAGACGCGTGTATGCTTTCAATTCAACTCAGGTACGGTCACATGACCCTTTACTACCACACATCCATAATCACATAGATTCCATATTCGGTATTAACATTCACATTACATGTTATACCACTTAACTTCTTTAAGTATGCATGTAGGTTGCGTTCATTTCACCATAGACAATACGGTAATCATGAGCATAGACAGTTGCATACTTAAACACATTAACACATTTATTCAAATCATGGCCACACACACTTCTCATGTTCATGCAATGCCCTAATTACTTTTCTAGGACATCCTATAGCTCACTTGGACACGTGTGTGCAGTATAACTCGTGGTTAAATATTGCTCTGATACCACTCTGTCACGACCCAAACCCGGCCCTATGGGTTTAGCACCGTAACCGGCCAGTAATTCAAGATTACCGAAGGCCTGCCTAACAGTAATCCAGTAAAACAGAGTACAGGGCCTGGCGGAAGCCAATACAGTAAATAAACAATGTCCAATGAGCTGTGACAGTCTACACATACAAGTACAATCATTCAGAACAGGGATCTAATCCCTAATAAACGGTACAGTAATAGTCTATACAGTGTAAACAAAACAGTTACAGGGACAGACGGGGAATATTAAAACACCCCAAAGCCGAAGCTTAAACGGCTTAGAACCTCACAATGAGGCACAGTGGTTGGCTGACAAAACAAAAGCTTGCCTGACGCTCCTAGCAGCGGTCCAGTGCCTGAACACCTACATATATATATGAGCAGTGAGCTAAAGCCCAGTGAATAACAGAATGCGTAAAGAGGTTTGGGATGAATGTCTTTTCAAAATTTAAACAGTTCATTGATTTAGTATATCGGTCAGTCAGTTTGTGGCTCATATTGATGCCGTAGCAGTCATTTAGAAATCATAGTAATCGTGCGTGGCACATCCGTTAGCAGTACTAGTAGCAGTGTCAGTACAATAGCAGTAACGGTAACAATAAAGTAGCAGTAACAGTAACAGTACAGTAGCAGTAACAGTAACAGTAACAGTACAGTAGCAGTACAGTAACAGTAACAGTACAGTAGCAGTACAGTAACAGTAACAGTGCAGTAACAGTACATGCAGTAACAGTACAGTAGCAGTACAGTAACAGTAACAGTACAGTAGCAGTACAGTAACAGTAACAGTGCAGTAACAGTACATGCAGTAACAGTAACAGTAACAGTAACAGTACAGTAGCAGTACAGTAACAGTAACAGTACAGTAACATTTCAGAAAACAGTACAGTTCTTATGGATTCAAGAGGTGTCTCGCACAGACTCTAGAGGTGGCTCACTCTGTAGCACTTAGTTCCGTGCAGCACTTTGCTCCAAGTTTCACAGATTATAACAGTCATATGTGGTACATCCAATAGCTAAACAGTACAGTAGGTCTTAACAGACCGGGTCTTAATAGACCAAACAGTGAATGATGGCCATCATATCAGTAAACAGTAGTGGTTCCAACATGGGAACCGACAGAGATCTCTGTAACAGTAACAGTAAGCAGTAGTTGCTAAGGATGCCACAATACAGTTCAGAATATAGGTCATACATTCATTCATTCAGTTAACAATAACAGTTCAGAAACAGTTCAGTTTAATTGTTCAGAAGATAATCATTTTGAACATATCTTTACACAAATGTTACTCACAGAGTTCTGGGCTATAGTAAGCTAGAGCGTGTCTCCCCAGTCGCCAACCCTACACAGTTAACAGATTGAACACACGCTAAGCTACACAGTTGGGAAAGATTAACAACTTAATCCCTAATGTCTCGGCGTGTTCTACATCTATATCCTCAACAAGATGTCTTAAACTAGGCCTAAGAACGCCTAGAATGGGATAAGGATGCAAATATGCACATTTAAAACATTTTCAGAAAAACAGAGTCCCGCTCGAGCTCAAGTTTCCCCGCTCGAGCGGTCATACAACAAAGGCCTCCGCTCGAGCGTACATTACTCCGCTCGAGCGGACTGTAAAACAGTGCAAGATGCTGGGAGCTCGAATTCCCCGCTCGAGCGCCACTTTCCCCGCTCGAGCGGGAGACCAAAATCTGGAAAATCCAGATTTGAACTCCAATGCTCAAATCAAGTTCCAATGCATCAAATCCGATCCTTTTGGGCTAATTTTCTGGAAAACACTTCAAAACTCATAGTATAGCATGTTTCAAAGATCAATTTGAGAAATCAAAGCCCAAAGGTAGTTCAATTAAACATGATTTCAAACCAAGTTTCAAGAACAACAACTCAAATGTGACATGCATGATCTTAAATCATCTTCAAAGCTTTAGTGCTGTTTCAAAAGAGCTCAAACTTTCAAAAACAAGATGAACTCATGGAGTATGACCAAAAGATGGACATGCATGTGAGGTATTATGAGCTACAACCTCAAAACTTCAATATATGTACATGCATGCAACCATTAAGCTTTAATTCAACAACAATGAACCAATTCATGACTTAGTTCTACAATGAAGCATGAATCATGCAAGAACAACTCAAAGACACCATTAAGATGATGAATGATCTACCTTAGGTGTAGAATTAGAAGTGAGGGAGCTCAAATTAGTAATCAACCTTCAATTCTTTAAGCAATTCTAGCCAATTCACCATGAAACAAGTTGAACTCAACTCTTCTAGCTCCTCTCTCTCTCTCTAAGGTCGGCTAGAGCATCAAACAAGGCCGAGGAAATGTTTGTTTCAAGTGTGCACAAGGCTCTAATATGTTATAATAAGAGGCCCACTAACAATGGCAATTTGGTAATTAAGCCTAACTCCTTAATTAGCTTGTTTTAATCTAATTTAGTCATACCTAATTAGTTTTCAGGTAAATACACCATAAACTCACATTAATTATGAGGATTATAAAACATTAATCGATTCCCGGTTCGGCCGCCGATAAGGCCTTCAATTAGCAGTTTAAACATAAAACATGAACAGATAATCAAACAATCAAACAGATAGGTTATGCATTTAAACAGATACAGTCAGTCAATTAATTCCAGACTCCAGTCAGTCAGTTCAGTACTTTTAATCAACTCAATTATCAGTCATGATCAATTCGGTTTAACAGTAATCAGTCAGTCATTAGTCGGTAAACAGTGTTTAGTCGGTAAACAGTGTGAGGGTTGTTACAGATTTGGAATAAATGGGAAAACAAAAGCTATGAGTACGCCATTGGCCTCTCATTTCAAGCTTAGTGCTTCGATGTCTCCACGCATAGAAGAAGAACGAAAGCATATGGCACAGGCTCCATATGCAAATGCAGTTAGTGCATTAATCTATGCTATGGTTTGTACAAGGCCTAACATCTCACATGTTGTGAGTATGGTAAGTAGGTATGTGCATGATCCAGGGAAAGGTCACTGGCAAGCAGTGAAATGGATCTTAAGGGTACCTACATGGAACAGTTAATATGGGTTTGAAGTTCGAGAGAGATCATAGTCTTGGATAGAGTTTGGTTAGATATGTGGGCTCAGATTATGCTGGTGACTTAGACAAATGCTGGTCAACAACAGGGTATTTATTTACGCTTGTTAAAGGGCTGGTGAGTTGGAGATCAACGCTTCAGTCAACGGTGGCTTTGTAAAGTACATGGCAGTGATAGAAGCCTTTAAGGAAGCTATTTGGCTACATGGGTTGATTGAGGACTTGGGTATTGTTCAGAAGCACGTTGAGGTGTATTGCGATAGTTAAAGTGCCATTTGTTTGGCAAAGAACCAGGTTCATTATTCTCGTACCAAGCACATTGATGTCCGTTTCCATTTAGTTCGAGAAATTGTGAATAAAGGGGATATTCTACTTCAAAAGATTAGCACTGCAGATAATCCGACCGATATGCTCACAAAAGTAGTTTCTTGGATCAAGTTCCAACACTGTTTGGACTTGGTCAACGTCTCTCAGAACTGAGCACCTTCGGGTGCATGGCAGTGTTGATCGATCACTATGTTGGATAGAGAATCCTCACCAAGGTGGAGATTTGTTAAAGATTGGCTTAGATTTTCAACGATGGCTGCTGATTGATGGCTGCCATAAATGCCGATTTATGGTTGCCATAAATGAAGTCGGCAGCTTATCTCTCTCATTGATCTATAAACGGGTAATGAATGAGAGGAGTTTTATGTGGTGAGTTGAAGAGAGAATACAGAACATAAAGAGAGAAAAACAGAGTGTGTAATACTTTGTTCCAAATATAGTGAAATTCGTTGCCCGTAGACGTAGGCAATTTGCCGAACCATGTAAATCTTTGTGTGTTCTTGCTTGTGTGCTTGTGTGTGATCGTTTTCTCCCTCCTAGGCACAACATACCCAGCCAGATAGATCAGAGGGGTTGTAGACTTGTAGTGAATAGTATCACATAACAGAACAGGTGAGCAATCCCATCATTCGAAGCACTAGCCATAACCATCTTGAGCTGTTCAAGCTTTTGCGCCATGCTAACCATGTCCAACGACTTCATCTTGTATCCCAACACCTCTATAGCTCATCTATTCCGACGACAACGACGACAACGACAACGGTGGAATCAAGATGTCTTGCCGTCGCATCTCTCTCTCACCATTAAAGAGATTTGGATCTGGATCTACAGATTTGAAACCCCAACTTTGAACACCAAAGTCTGTGATAAAGGCTTCTGTGGTCGTGGCGGTGGCGGTGTATGCCATCGGAAAATTCCTCCGATTAGTTCATATCGGAAAGAACAGAGAAGAAAGAAGGAGAATAGGAGGGAGGGGGAGAGAGAGAGAGAGAGGGTTTGTGAGGGTTTATGCGTGGTAATCTATATATATGTGACCGCGGATTTCATGCGATGCTGGAGTGGAGGTTTCTAAAGATAAAACGGGTGAGAAGGGTAATTTGGTCATTTCAAGCATAAAGGGTATTTGAGTGTGGATCTTGTCTCAAAAAAATTTAAAATTGGAGTTTTGAACAGAGTGACTTTTTATTTAAAATTTCAAAATATAAATAGTAATACTACAATTCAAGTATATTTTATCCCAGACTTACTCAAAAACTTTAATGTGTGGTTTATACTAATTCAATCTCCACCACATAAATACCTCATCCAAAAAATTATAGACTGATAAATCTAAGACAGTTGCTTTTTGTAACATAAAATACAAATGCTAGTGTCTTATATGCATATGAAACCTACATTTTATAATTTCTTTGGGATTCATTCCATAATATATTGGTCATTCTAATTTAAATTCACTAGCAAAGCCTTCATTCTACCCAGCTATACCTAACAACTTATTGTGATTACTATCATCATGAACTATGTTTCAACAACAACTTAACCAAATTTTGTTTTGGTACACAAATAAAAAAGAAAAATGAAAGAATTGTGTAAGATTTTACCATTAATATTTAGAGGAGGCCTACCTGAAAAACAACCACTTTAGAAATAGGAGTAAAACTACTCCAGGCACTACTTTAGAAAATAGTCATGAAGAGCAACATGTCCATCTATCCAGACCCTACTATAGTAAAATTCTTGTGTACTGAGTGATTTATTTATTTTGTATAAAAAGCAAGTGAAAATAATACAGTTCTGAAATAATGCAGTTCTGAAAACAAAGAATTTCCTGAAGAAAATCTTGGTGTTGTTGGCTAAAAGGAGGTCATATTTAAACTTTGAAAATATTGGTTGACGCCTTGGCCGATTAGTTTATTTACTACACTTCCAGTTCTAATGACACAAATTTTTATTTCAATTGCTTGCCTCCGTGATCAACAAACAGTGGATGTCACAATCTGGTAAACAAACTACACCAATAAGCATTAAATGCAATACTTTCTATATACATCATCAAAGGAAAGGTGTTCTGTACACATTGTTGAAAGGGGAAAAAAAAATCATTCGTTTTTGTATGCCGAACCAATGTTTTGTGAATGACATAACAGCCTTTGTGGTATGCCTGTCAAACATTTAAGCATACTTATTATAGGGAAAGGAGAAAATTTTGTTTGGTGCTCGTGAGCATTATCCCAATGTTTCCAAAAGCCACATGATCATGTGGCTCCCCGCATTTAGGGGAGAACCCCATGTGATTTTATGGCTCTTAAAGGCATTGGGGCCTGTTAGCAAAAATTTGGTTTGGGCCAAATCGACAGAGGTGATTTGACAGAAAAACCAAAATCTCACAAATAACAGGTCAAACAATTGTGGTTTGAATGTGCTAATGCCTTGACAGATTCAAGGACTTCTTTGGAGGTTGTAATGTGAAGAAACAAGTATGAATAAACTGAAAATCAATTGAAGAATAAGTAAACTTGCCACTTAATTACAAGAATTAAATTTCAAGTTTAATGAACATAACAATCGACAGAGGAAAACTTAGCAACAGAGACTGAATTACAAACAGACTACTCCTAAGTACAGAAGCTATTGCTAACTAAGTTAAATTACTTCTAATTCCACATAGATTGTGAATTTGATTGCAGATCCTCTTTTCTTCGAATTTCCAGCCTTTATGCTGCTGGTCTTGTTACTTCTCTACTGCCACGTGTCTCATCCTGGAGCAAGTTACCTCCACTTTCTATATAACTGCCCATGATCTCCATAACCACTGCTAACTACTTATCTTCTGCAACATCCTCTTTCTCTTGCAAATAAGACATGTTTCATGTATCCCTTGCATGCCTATCTTCATGGATTGACACTTGGGCCACGTTTGGCCACATCCCACTGCATTACTAGATAAATCGGCAGGAAAATTGCAACTGCCACATCTGCTTCTTTAACTGTTTCGCTTCTGCCACTTGCTCTGCATCCCGGGATCCACTTCCCACTGTAAACTCGTTACCTTTACTCTTAGCATCCACTAGATCAACTCTCTGTATTTGTTATGCTTATTTGACAGAGAAGATAAATTTTAGTGCCAACAACGCCCCCTTATTCAAGATAAAAAGATGTTTTTGTTTTGAATGAATGTCAGAAAGGACAAAATAAGGTTTGGACACTTATGTATTTGGGCAGTTCATTTAGGTTTATAAAAACAAACACACATTTTAAATCCCAAATACTTATAATAACATCTAGATGCTAAAATTGATCCAAAACATGAATTAAATAGGCCTAACCGTTAAGCCCAATTATCAACAGGTCCAAACTCAATCAAGATGGTCCACCATAAGCTATTTGAAAGTCAGAATTCAAATCATCACTTCACTACTCTCATTCCCTCTGCCTTACTCTATTCTTTGTCTCTTCAAACTTCCTGCTTCGAAACCCTTTTTTGCTCATACACTCCAATGGCACCCAAGCGAGCTCAAACCAAAGAAAAGAAACAAGCAGAAACGTTACCAGTGCAACGTTTCCCAATTGAGTTCTAGCAGCCACTCCGTTAACACATCTTCAATAGCTACATTATTTCTCACCGCGATAGTTCTGCACAAGGAGAATTGGGCCCTACTTTCACTACAACCATTCCTGATGAACTTACTCATTATTATCCTATCGCAGACACCAAAATGATGCTCTTCAATAAGGCGAAGATGGCCTGGCATCATTGGGACTCAAGCCTTAACCCTCTGCACTCATGGCAAAAACCTAACCTTGACTGGAGACTTTGGGTCCTGCAAATGATGGTATACGATATTGATCTCTGGAGGGCTTTAGGTATTTATGATGCCATTAGACTATCAACCTTTGTTCTATACATGGACAAATGGGCCATTAGTGATGCTGCCCGTTTTTGGTCTGTCTCTTGCAACTTCCTTATCCTGAGATGTGGTATGATTTCTCCCACCATTCTTCATGTCGTTTATTTAACTGGCCTCCTTACTTCTAGCTAACAAATCAGTGCACTTTTAACCCCAAAGACACCTATCAAACTTGATATTGACCTTAGTTATGGAAAATTACAGATTAAGTATCAAAAGTTTGGCCTTGAACCCTCAAACGAAGAAAGAACAACCTTTTGCCTATTGTGGCTTTTTCAACACTTTCTGTGTGTTCCTGGTTTTAAAATTACCAAGGAATACTTAGCTCTTGCCACATGTATCCAAGAAGGCATAGAATTGGCCTTTGTTTTTTTTCTTTTAGGTACCTTGTACAGAGGTCTATTTTCCTTAGTTGATAAAGAAATTGACCATAACTATGGTGGCCCTTTTTGGCTTTTCCTGAAATCAGGCCCACTACCCAAACTTCATACCTCTCAATATGTGAAAGCTATGTTGAATTTTTTCTCTCATTTAGACCAGCTACCTCTAATTCCTTCACCAAGGTATTCACCGCTCTCTATGAACTACCTATCGACAGAGATCCTCAACTTTTCATTCCCTTTTAACATTTCCACTTCACTTCATCCAGACTCATATATATTAATGCTGAGCCCCATACCCTAGATGATGACTGGAGACAAAAACAAAGAAGCTTTTGGGCTCAAATCCTTACTTTTAGATATATTCTGGTAGGAGGGTCTATCTTCACCAGTAGACTCTCAAACTGCAGCTTTGAGAGCTATAACCCTTGCCAATGGGCCAAGCAAATGGGTTTATATCAAACTGTTCCTTGCCCCTATTTCCATCCCACAATTCATGAACAAGTTGGGGCCAGACTTCAATTTAAAGACCATTCAGATGTGGAGGCTCTCTTAGTTGAGAATCAAAACTTATTTGATCAGTTTAACTTCTACTACTACAAGACCACATCTTACCTTACTACAAGATTCAAAGAATGGTGGCTTCTCATGAATGCATTAATTTTTGGAAAAGAAGTTCAAGTCTACCTCTAGAATGTGCATCTTGACAACAAGAAAGGAGTGGAAATGAGCATTGCTAAACACTTATGCTCTTTTTTTCCTTATACCTGTTATTAAAATTGCTTTCCTTGAATGTATAGTGGTATTGACTTGCCATGTTTCTCATGCAACCAAGTCTCCTGTCAAGGTTACTCCTTTGGTCATAGAGATGCCTACCCAGGCTGTTCTAGCTCTTAGAGACAAAGGCAAGGCTCCAATGAACCCATCAAAAAAACCCAAAGGCAATCCTTTGAACACAACTAGCTATGAAAGGTTTACACCTTACAACCAAGGTGTTGAGATTGAAAGAAGGACTAAGAATAGACAAGAGGAAATTCAGGAAATTCTGTCTTTTCAGCCACGATTGGAGGGAGGTGCAGCCCTTGAGAAGAGGTCAAAAAGAAAACAAGAACAACCAGTTCTTCCTCAAGCCACTACTCTTGTTGCACCAACCTCTTCCTCTTCTAACAGTTCTTCCTCTCTTTCTATAATGGTATAACTTTCACTCAAGCTTTTGTTAAACCACTATACATTATGTTTAATGTACTGACACTCTATTCCATATTCCTTCCTCTCTTTCAGACATACTTTCAGACATACAAGAGGAGAAGACTTCTCTCTCCAGCTGCATCTTCCTCGTCTCATGAGGAATTGCCTGAAACCCAAACCAATCTACCCCCTTCTTCGCCTGAGAATGAAGAGTTACCTAAAACTTAGATCAATTCCCCTTCTATGCTTGTAGACCAGACCAAACTGCTCTCTCCTCAACCAAACCTAGAACACCAATATCCTTATCATGAAGAACAAATTGGTTAAGACAGAGCAAGCCTAAGAGAATTGGCCCCTGAACTAGCCCAAATTGTGTCTGATATTCCTCAAGGAATAACTTTAGGAGACTTAATGGCCTTCTCTCTTAGAGGGGTGCGCCATGGAACAATGAAGTCATTAATTTCCCTGGTGTGGCTTCTTTCTCCTTAGAAGAATCAGAAACCTTTGGCCATACCAGAAAAACTCCAACTAACTTAGGTCATGCCAGAGAGACTCTTATTGACTTAACCGATAACCCTGATAGCCATATAGCTCCTGTCGACCGAAGTTTCCCTATCCATGACCCTGTCTCTGAACAAAATGATAACGTTCATCAAAATAGTCATGTTTCATTCTACAACCAAGAGAATGAGGCTGACAGAGTTGACACTGAGGTATTGGACAATGAATTAACTTCAAGTGACATGAGAACTCCTCATGAGTTGTTTACACAACCTGTTCACACTTCCCCATTACCTCTATCCAAATACTTTCATTCCATCCACCTTCACCAGTAGATGCCCCCTTACCAGTTCATACTGAAATTCCTATGAGTCAAGGGGTCTTGCCCAAATATACACCTTATCGTTTCATATTTTCTATGTTGCCTAATAATCTTTCTTTATAATGTCTTGCAAGGCCACTATATCTTCCCAGGTATCATTGACTGCTGAATGGGGATGCAAACCACACCAACCCAAAGTCCTTCAAGAGAGGCCTTGACCATCTCTATTCTTCCCTATATTAGAGCTGCCACCATACCTTCAACAGAAGTAACTACACCTCAAATTAATTTATATTTTATATTATATGTTACTTTCAGATGTTAACTTCACTTTCTAACTGTCACAACCTGCAGTTGTTTTTCCTTCCACAATTAAAGACTGGCTTTTCTACTGTACAAGAAACTGTTGCCAATCTTTCTGTCAAAGAAAGAGTAAAACAACTAACTGGTAAAGATCAAAAATTGGTGGATCAGTTCCTTAACTTACTTGATGAACCCTTAGATGATCTAGTTCTTTCTTACACCACAGTTCTAACTCACTGCTTGGAGGCCATTGCACCTCTAGTGCCTCAACTCTTTGACCCAGACCAAGTGCAAGCTTTACAAAACTTCCTTTCAGAACTTCCACAATGCTTAGCAACTATCAATCAATTTCAATTTGAGCCAAAAACTACTGAAACTCAAAGGGATCAACTGAAAAAAAATAGTCACTCCTTTGACTGAAGCCTCCACCAAATCACAGGCCCTTAGCCTTCAACTTGCCAATCTCACCGTAGAAGAAGCCCAACTGGAAGCTCAACTAGCACTTGTGAGGGCTCAAAAAGTTGCTGTTGAACAAGAACAAGCCAACCTTTCTCAACAAATTCCAACTTTTCCTACTCAAGCAGAAGGTGGCCCACTTGCCATGAAACAAGCTCAAGCCAGATTTAGGCAAAATAAAATTAGGCACCAAATTGCCCTTCAAACATGGGGTAGACTTTCAATGTACTTTCAAAAAGATTAGGCCAAATGTATTTATTTTGATTATACTCTTGACACAATCCTTAATGAAAGATCTCTCCTAGTTACTCTGGTTTCTCTTGGCTTGTCACATATATTTACTCTTATGCTTTTATGACTTATTCATGCATTCCCACATAGTTGGATAGTATTTCTTTAGGTATCTACCATTAATAACTCTCTTGTGTGGTTCACCTTCCAAAGAAGCAAAATGATAAGCTCCTCCTCTAAGGACCTTATGTATTTTAAATGGACCTTTCTAGTTTGGAGACCACTTTCCATATTCTGAGCTTTTTAAACCAACTGGTAAAATGGTTTTCCACACTAATTCTTCTTCAGAAAACACTTTACTTTTCACTTTCTTGTTATAGCTTCTCTTAACTTTATTTTTCTGAGCTATCAACTGATTAAAGGCCATAATTCTTTTTTCCTCTAAGTCTTATAACTCAATCGACATGGCTTCTGCATATTCGTCCATAGGAATATGCAAATGCCTGGCCAGTCGATTGGACCTCACTGTTACTTCTAGAGGCAACACAACATCATGCCCATACCCCAACTCATAGGGAGTTATTCCTGTGCTATTTCCTTTTGAGTTTCTGTAAGCCCAAAGTACTTCTAATAGGAGATTATGTCAATCTCTAGGATTATCCTCAATTATCCTTTTCCAAAGTGTTCTCAATAATTTTGTTTGTTGCCTCAAATTGCCTATTTTCCTGAGCATAATAGGATGAGGAGTTTAATATCTGAATGCCATATTCTATGGCAAACTCCTTAATCTCATCCCCATCGAACACTGTGCCTTGATCGATAGTAATAGATCGGGGTAAACCAAACCTATGGATCACATTCTTTTTTAAGAACTCAATGATTTGAGTTTGTGTCACCACTTTTAAAGGTACTACTTCTACCTATTTGGTAAAGTAATTAGTAGCCACCAATAGGTAAGAATGTGCTTTTGAAGAGGATGGAAATATTTGCCCTATCAAGTCCATGGCTTATCCTCTGAAAGGCCAAGGTTTCACTATTGAATAAAGATTTATGGCTGGAACTCTTTGAATATTGTTATGCTTCTGGCAATTCTGACATCTTTTTGCGTACATTATGCAATATTTTATAATGGATGGCCTAAAATAACCATACCTATTAATCAACCATCTCATTTTATCACCAGCCTGATAGGCTCCACAGATTCCCTCGTGTGCTTCAGCCATGGCTTTCATTTGGTCTGACTTACCAATATGAAGAAAGTCAAACCATCATGAGCCTTCCTAAATAAGTTATCTCCCATGACAACATAATTTAGGACTTGATATCTTACTTGCCTATTACTTCCTTCGCTAGGATTCGACAGGTATCTTATTAAAGGAAACCTTCAATCTTCCTCTATCACATCCAAAGTAAAAATGGGCAAGAAATTTCTACACCTATTCCTAAGTGTAGAAAAGTTTATTCTCTTAATTCGAATCACCTTTTCTTGAGCTCTCTTAGGAATTTTTAAACTAGAAGCTGCTTGAGTCATCTCATTGGCTTCCTTATTCTCCAACCTATATCTATGTATAAATGTGACATGGTCAAAGAAGCTGATTAACCATTTGACCTCTACCAGATACTCTTCTAAAGCACCACTTACACACTTGAACTCTTCCAAAACTTGTCTGATGACCAACTGTGAATCCCCAAAAACTTGAAGACTTCTAATTTTGAATTCTATGGCCAACTCTAGGCCAATTATCAGAGCTTCATACTTAGCCTGATCACAAGAATGAATATGTTGTGCTTTCAACTGATATGCAAATTGGTACATTTGCTTATTTGGTGCAATCAATACAATACCTGCTCCAACTCCTTCATCTGTCTTTGAACCATCGGATATCAACTTCCAAGGCTCATTCTTGGCTATATTGATCTCATATAAATCTAAATAAACAAATGTACAAGGGTGTTCTATCAGAAAATCAGCCAAAGTTCGCCCTTTGACTGCTTTTTATGGCATATACTTGAGACAAAATTCAAATAATGCTAAAATCCATTTACCCTGTCTGCCCCTCAAGATCGGCTTAGACAACATGTATTTGATGACATCTGTCTGTGCTATCACAAACGCTTTTGTGGGCAACATATAATGCCTCAGTTTAATGGCTGCAAAATAAAGTGCCAAACATAGCTTTTCGACAGAGTTATACCTAGTCTCAGTATCATTTAACCTTCTACTTAAGTAGTAAACGGCTTGTTCATGACTCATATCATTTTCTTGGGCCAATAAACAACCAATCGATACGACAAAAGCTGAAATGTACAACTTTAAAGGCTTTCCTACTACTGGGGGCATAAGCACTAGAGGGTTTGCCAAATACTTTTTGAGTAAATCAAAAGCTTCTTGATGGCATGTTTCCCACTTAAATTCATGATTTGACTTGATTTTTATCAAAGGAGAAAATGCTAAAGTTTTCTTAGCCAAATTGGCTATGAAACTTCTCAAAAAATTAATCTTTCCAAGAAAACTTTAAAGCTCTTTTTTGTTGGTTGAGGGTTTTGCCTTTAAAATTGTTTTGGCCTTATTAGTATCCACTTCTGTCCCTTTGTGGTGTACTAAAAAGCCTAGAAAATTTCCAGCAGATACCCCGAATGCACATTTTAGGGGATTCATTTTGAGTTTGTAAGTTCTCATTCTTTAAAATGTCTGCTGCAAATGTTCCAAATGTTTATCAAAACTATCAAATTTGATGGCTACATCATCTATGTAGACTTCTAAATATTTTCCAACCAAATCGTGGAAAATAAAATTCATTGCCCTCTGGTATGTTTCTCCTGCATTTTTTTAATCCAAAAGGCATGACTACCGATTTAAATGTCCCTAAAACACCAGGACACTTGAATGCTGTTATGTGTGTATCCTCTGGGTTAACAAAAATCTGATTATACCCAACATGACCATCCATAAAGGACAAAATCTTACTTTTGGCTGCTGAGTTTACTAACAAGTTAGCCACCGGCATAGGATATTCATCTTTGGGAGTTGCAAGATTCAGATTTCTAAAGTCTATATACGCTCTTAACTTGTCATTTTTCTTCATAACTGGGACAATATTAGACAGCCACTCAACATACCTGGCTGTTCTAATAAAACCCACTTTGAGCAACCTTTTAATTTCCTACTTGACCGATAAGGTGACTTCATTGGCCATCCTTCTTGGTGGTTGTTTATGGGGAAGGAAATTTCCTTTAATTGGGAGCCTATGCTCTACCAATGCTCTATCTAATCCAGGCATTTCTTCATAATTCCATGCAAAACAATCCACATACTCAGAAAGCAAACCAGCTAGTTTGCTCTTACATTCATTAGATAGATTAGCATTTACATAGACGGGCCTCTTACAGGCCTTACTCCCTAAGTTATATTCTTCCAAAGGATTCTGTACATTTACTTTAAGGTCGTCAAGTTTAGCAGGAGCAATCTTCAAATGTTCCAGTTGCACCTCTTTATAACTCATAGGGCTACTATCAATAACACATTCTACCTAAGAACAATTGGGCAAACACTTAGGGCTAAACTTACTCTCTAAAAAGAAATAAAAGAGCCTAGAAAAAGTAGATCTAATTACATTAGTTGTCTCATCCAGCTTGTCTTCTTCTGTCACTTGTACTTACATTACTCTTGATCTTCAGCAATCTCTTCTATCACAAACCTTTTCTACTTCTGCATTAGGCTTGGCTTGGCCAATTCCTGGCCCATCTACTTAAAACCTTCCTCAACAAAGGCCTTGAACTCATTTGTCAAACTTTTCCCCTGGGACTTAACTTCTTTTTTATTAATCACAACTGGACCCAAATTTCAAGTTTAATTACAACAAGTAAACTTGCCACTTAATTACAAGAATTAAATTTCAAGTTTAATGAACATAACAATCGACAGAGGAAAACTTAACAACAGAGGCTGAATTCCAAACAAAGGCTGAAAACTTAACAACAGAGGTTGAATTACAAACAAACTACTCTTAAGGACAGAAGCTATTGCTATTTCTCTGCTGCCACGTGTCCCATTCTAGAGCAAGTTACCTCCACTTCCTGTATAATTGTCCATGATCTCCATAACTGCTGGTAACTGCTTCTCTGCTGCAGCATCCTCTTTCTCTTGCAAACAAGACACGTATCCTGCATCCCTTGCATGCCTATCTTCATGGCTTGACACCTGGGCCACATTTGGTCACATCTCACTGCATAACTAGATAAATCGACCGGAAAACTGCAACTGCCATATCTGCTCCGTTAACTGTTTCACTTCTTCCACTTGCTCTGCATTCTGGGATCCATCTCCCATTGTAAACTCGTGACCTTTACTCCTAGCATCCACTGGATCAACTCTTTGTATTTGTTATGCTTATTCGATAGAGAAGATAAATTTTAGTGCCAACAGGGCCATGTCCCAGGACTACCAAATAATTTCTTGGAAAGTATGCATGTACTCATTTAAGGAGATTCCTCAACAGGGACATTTGAGTAACTCTCCACCTTCATTTCATTCCCTCTTAACTTTGGTCCAAAGTCTAGAGCAAACTTTGCCTGCATCCAGAAGAAACAATAAATGCACATGAGAGAGAATGGATGGTGCACATGCATCGCACCAATGAGGTTCAATCCCCAACTTGGATTTGGATTCAAATGCTTGACACCACCTCATGTTGTTCATTCATTATTTAAGAAAATTATAACAAAAAAGCATTTAATACACAATCAATTTACATGTGTTTAGAAGTTAGCAAGTGATAACAGCAAACCAAAGTCAATGCATCAAATTGAATATATAAAAAAAGGGATCCGATTCCCTTCCTGATTTTCTTACAAGAGAGTTTTGCAAGGATGAGTGCCCTAAGAGGGTGTAGAGGTATTGCCTCTCAACGAGGACGAAGTCATAATAAAAATCTCCCACTATCAGAATTCTCAATATTAGGATCTTTCTTTAAAAGAGAGTGTCAGTCTTATGCCCTCACTCTCAATCTTGAAATCAATGAAAGGTGATCTTTACAGAGGATCCACAGAAACTTGATATGTTTTAAGAACATATAATTGAATCAAAAATAGTTTTCGAACAAGATGATCTTTAAGTAGTTTAATGTCCCTAATTATTGTGCCCAAAAATATTAGAGCCTAAACATAATTATCCTATTGAAAATCCCTTCAAAACCAAGTGTCATAGAAGGAAGTCAAACAAAGTTGAAGAATAAAAAAAAAGAATACCTCTGTTTCAACAGTTCGCTTTGCAAGCATAAGCGTCAAGAAGAGTGGAACCATTGCAGCACACAAATGCTTAAGAGTGTGCCCACTGACAATATGATGTGTCCATTTATAAATTGGTTTATCTGCAGCTTCTTCAACCTTAGCTACAAGATAAAATCCTGCATGTTATGCAATTAAATGTTACTCAGAATGGCACAAAAAACTAACAGATTTAGTAAACAGGAGAGCCCATATGATGAAAGATACAAACCTGCAGCCCAAAGCCAGTATGTGGAATGTGTGTACATTGGAGGCAACAAGATAGCCATTATCGGAATCACAATGCAAGGAACAAACTAAACCAGTGCATATGGGCAGCGGTCATCAAAAAAACCTGCACGTTACAATGCACAAGTCAACATACAATAAATGTTTGCTTCTAATTGTAGGGTCATGCTCATGCAAATATCTAGACAAAATTAACTTTAGATGTGAATCATTTGAACCTTGGGAGAAGTTCAAACACCAAAACATTTGTATTTATTGAAGACTCAAAATCCAGTACAACAAAATGTTATATAATCCAAGGGCACTGTCGCATTCTGGCCATTTTCTCCCAAACACAAGTATGAACTCCCGAACACAAGTATGAACTTCATCACCTAAAATAGAAAAACAAAATCCTTTATAATTGAGGAAAGATTCACATGCTTACCTCCAATACAATATGCTTAAACGCCTGCCCAGAGTATGGGAAGAATGGACACCATTCCCTTTTGCTCATTGATTCTTTCAATTATAAAGATTGCCATGATTAACGTGAATGCAATAGTCATCTATATAATTATTGATCAAGGCAAAACGAGAAATCATTTAACTGTATATGATAGATATGATGTTTGGGGAAAAGGATCTGTTGTTGACTTGTATTCGAGAATCGAGAATAAAGGTAATCACTTACACTATGTTTGGAAACTTATGAGTGAAAAGAATAGAAAGGATTAAGAGACAAGAAAAATAAAGAAATGATTGTGATTTCTTTTCTTTTTATTTGGATAAGTAAGAAATAAAAGAAAAGAAATTATTAGGATTTCTTTCCTTCTTGTTTGGTTAGATTTCATAAGAGAAAATAAAAGAAATTATTTTACGTTATATTACCAAAATAACATTTTTATATTTTCAATCATTTTATTTCTTTTATTTTTACAGGGATAAAATTGATATTATGAAAATATTAGTTTCTTTTATCTTCCAATCTCTCTACTTTTGGGGAGATTGAAAATGAGGATTATAAGAGAAATGAGTTTCTCTTCATTTCTCTCAATTTCTTCCAATTTCTCTCCACTTAAGTTATCAAATAAGTAAGAAAAATACATATATTTCCATTTCTTTTCTTTTCTCTCCAAATCACCCAATTCAAACATAACGTTAGACAATAATCGCAGCAGGGCTGGCCCTAAGATTTAGGGGGTCTAAGGCAAATTTCAAAAATAGGAGCCCCTCTTATGTTGGGGAAAAAAAAAAGTTCATGGATAAAACGATAAGTTACAACTTTTTTATTTGTTTGTAGTTACAAAAAAATTTACTTACATATATAATCATTAAAATTATAAACAAAATAATTTAATGAAACAAAATTATGGCAAAAAATTAGGGAAAAATTATTCAATTAAAACTGATAAAGACCTAGGTAAAAAAATTAGGGAAAAATTATTTATTTCACTAAAATCTAATAAATAAAGAAGGTAAAAAAAAAATTAGGGCCCATATATTGTATGTATTGTTCTTCTTGGGCCCAAACACTTTTTTTTTTTTATATATACTTTCATTTTAATAAATATGGGCCAAACTATACTTATAAATAAATATAGGCTAAACTATACATGGACCCAATGGGCCCTTTAAATTGATCCTAAAATCAAAAAAAAAAAAAAAAAAAAAAAAAAAAATTGGACCTAAAACATTTTACTAAATTTGGAACCCTATTTTTAGGCCAAAATTTTAGGACTTAAGACACAAGCTTTACTGGCCTTAGGCCAGGGCCGGCCCTGAATCTCAGTAACTAATTGTTGCTTATGAGCTTTACCTTTCCTTCCCACTACTGTTAGTATAATTTACATATGTAAAATGGTAACATAATCTATATCTTTTGCAATCTTCTCATTCTAAAGAGTTGTCCTCTTTTTTCTTTTTAAATTTTTTATTGACATTCTAGCAGAACCATATTTAAGAATTGTAGAAAAATTTAGTGCGGCCATTTCCCCGTCATAAAGAGAGATCCTTTTTTGATTCAATTATTGACATTTTACTAAATTATTGACATTTTAGCAACCATGTGTTCTGTCACTATATCCATCATACCTTGTATTAACTTTAGATTTATGGAAGTCCTGCAACAATTATCATCCAATCTGGTACCTCTTTCTTGTTTCTGAAGAATTTAGCTCCTTATTTTTTGCGACCAGACTGCTCAGTTTCTTCGCCTTTTAAGTTGTATTTTTAGATAGACTTTCTTTGTAGCTTTGCTAGACAGATTTGTCATTTAAATATGTTTTTCTATGTTTGAACCAACGATTTTTACTGCCATTGGTGTTTTTCTCCCCATATTTCCAATGCAGAGTTTGTACTGGTACAAAGTGTCCAAGAAAATGCCAATTTACACTGAAATTGTTCAGTCACCAGCCAAGCTACAGGTACTTTTTTGGTTTCATTATGCTACAGAGGCCAATATGTGCCAGTTCTTTTTTAGCATATTCAGATATCTACATCAATGAAACTTGGATAATTGTGAGTTGTGGTGGTGACTGGAGAGCAATGAATCTGATTTCAGTGTGCATAAAAGCTTTATGACACATTATGTTGACTATAACTGTAGTCCTTGCAGTAACAAAGGGACATTGGTACAATACAATGTCATGATTTGCGAAAAGAAATAAGGTGCGGATGGGATAATTTTGCCCAGTTTTAGCCGAACACTTTAAAATCAACTAGCTATAGAAGCTAAACACTTTATCTCTTATGTTATCATGATTGTAAATTTAATCATCCAGTGCTCTCACTGAAACGTCTAAGTTGTAAAAATGAGCAATATTTTTTTTTTAACCCCAAGCAGCAATATGACCCCAAAAAAATTGTAATACATGCATATATAGAAATATGTGTATGTGTATGTGTATGTGTACATATACACAAGATATATATATATATATATATTTATGTATATGCATATATTTGTATTTGTTTCCCTTGTTCTTTGTTAATTGGCAGATTAGATAAATCATTTTTTTCAACTTGCTTGACAAAAACATGTCGGAATGTCCTCGTATTGTTACTGTAAAACTGATCATGTAGCTTGTTTCCTTGAGAATCGAGACATTGTCGTTAAACTGAAAAACCACACCCATAGGTTTAGGGAAATAAAAGATTTGACCATTTGTTTTGTTATTTGCCTCGTCAACTCATCAAAGCCCTTAATGAAAGGGCTGATCCATTGCAAGCTTAGCTTGGTGTTGCTGGGGCTCGCCTGAGTTCACCTTCCTGAAGTGTTACAAAGAAACCCACCTCATGCTTTACAGCTATACCTCCGAATTCCTGTTGATTGGCAGAAAGATTACACCCCTTTATAGCTATTTATTTTACTTTTGCTAAACTATTAAGCTTTTTCATGCATTGTTATCGGTTAAATTTTGTAAGCACGTTTTGCTTCTCAAATAACTTTTTACCATCCAGCCCCAAAATGGAAACACAAATCAAATCTGAATAAACATCATGATGTGTGTACATTCTGGAGTGCATGAATCACCATATTTTTAGTTGAAAAGGTAATTGATGGCGTCTTTGTTTACTTCAAAATTCTCAGGCTTGCAAGAAAATGTCCAAGAACCTCGCTCAGATGCAGACTATACAAGAACAGGTTTGCTTACATAATAGCCATCTCCTTGTGCCTTGTGCTTGCATGGGCTTGTCTTAGAGACTCACTTAGAATTTCTGCTTTGTTCGGCAAGTCCATGATATGAAATTTGTGTTACAAAATATGGGGTTTCTTTTATGCCCTAAAATCTAACTTCTTTTAACAATATTGTTTATTATATTTTTATATCCATCTGAGAAATTCCTGTAAGCTTTGTTTTTATTTGATCCAACATTCTTTACATGGGATAGCCTGGAATGTTCATTTTATTCAATCAGGTTTACCTCCAGAGGTTATCCTTGCACCAACTCTTTGTGATGACCTATTTCAACCAGGCATGCTAGTAATTGCTTCTATCAAGATGGGTAAATTTAAAGTTGCACTGGCACTTTTAACTGGTGAATTCTGCCAAAACGATCGAAAAAGATGTTAAGGTTCTAAAAGTTAAGCAGAGTGATGAAGAAATGATAGATAAGTCGCTTGAGGCTAAGCTTGTTGAACGGCAAGGAAAAGGTACTTTCTCTCTACTTGGAGAGTTCATGTTCTTACAATTTATCCTAAACCTGAAATTAGAAAATGTTCATCCCAGTGGAACAACTGGATGAAATAAGAAAGCAGTTAGAAAAGGAAAGAGATTTTAGGTGTGAGGCCGCCACAAAGGAACTCAATAATGTGAAGTTGGAAGTGGAATCAATGAGGCGTGATCTCGAATCAAGGCAAGCCAAGATTGCAGCTGTGGTTGCAGAGGTAGTGTTTTTTTGTTTTAAATTCTAATGTTACACCATATATATATATATATATATATTTGTATCAGAAGTGGCAGTATTTTGAGTTTTCTTATGCCCTCCGTCTATTAGGTTGATACTATCAATATGAAGATTAATTCGATAAAAGAATCTGGGGCAGTCACCTGGCAAGAGTTAGGTCATAAATGTGAAGAGATTCAGAGAGAGGTGAGCTTCCCTCGACATTTGTCTATTATTCCCCGTGTATGCATATTTCTCAGTTTTGGTATTGAAACTAGGCTTCCATGCTTGACTCAACCAGCTGTAAATTATAATGCATCTCTCTATTTTCTTTTTTGATTTCTTTGTCCGTGGGATATAAGGTTTGACATTGAGCTGGGCCCCCAAACCTGCCTGCGGGCTTGGCCCAGATGAGCTTTCGGGTCAGGTTGATGAGTAGGCCAACAGGCTGAGATTTAAGGTCTATTTTTTGAATTTTTTTTGTTTTTCATATTTTTCTATATTTTCTAACAATCAAGGGCCTGCCCAACGGGCCGGGCAGGCCACTGGCCTTCGAACCAAATGATAAAAATTTCCCGCTATATCAGATTTGAAAATTTCAGCCAATTTGCTACATCTTTTGAATTACATGCTTTCAATGAATCTGTTTTTTGACCAATGGCCCAATACCGAAATGTGGGTACATTGGATTATATTCTTGCTTAGTTTTGCCCTTGAGATGGAATCATAAATGTTTTGGGATATAAAATGGGGGTGATGCTATGGTACATTTTGGTGTACCATACATTTAGTTATGAACTTATATGATTTTATATCATAACCTATACCATATTAGTCATAACTATCACCATATTAACTCATAACTTAGTTATATTTAATTATTTATTTATACCATATTACTTCATAACCAGGTCATAACTAAGTTATTAAATAATTTTTCTCTTAAGTTAGGCAACTGGTGTAACAGGTTACCAAACCCAACAGAGCAAAGCCAGAAGTCCAACAGTCCCGAAGCCAGTTGGCCTCCTCTCTGGGTCGTGCTCTTGCTCTTGCTCTTCTCTTCTCCTCCCTCCTCTCTTCCACCATAGCTGGAGCTTCAGCCATTGCCGAAGACCACCAGCCCCGTTGGCGTCGGGACCACCACTCTCTCAGTCGTGTACCAGGTTACCAAACCCAACAGAGCAAAGTCAGAAGTCCAACAGTCCCGAAGCCAGTTGGCCTCCCTCTCTGGGTCGTGCTCTTGCTCTTGCTCTTCTCTTCTCCTCCCTCCTCTCTTCCACCATAGCTGGAGCTTCAGCCATTGCCGAAGACCACCAGCCCCGTTAGCGTCGGGACCACCACTCTCTCAGTCGTGTACCAGGTTACCAAACCCAACAGAGCAAAGTCAGAAGTCCAACAGTCCCGAAGCCAGTTGGCCTCCCTCTCTGGGTCGTGCTCTTGCTCTTGCTCTTCTCTTCTCCTCCCTCCTCTCTTCCACCATAGCTGGAGCTTCAGCCATTGCCGAAGACCACCAGCCCCGTTGGCGTCGGGACCACCACTCTCTCAGTGTAACATCTGTCTTCCTTGCTCTGTTTTTGTGTTTTTGAGTTATATGGTTTGAGTTATGCAGATTTTATTATGGTGTGCAGATTTTTGTGTGTGCAGATTTTATTTTTGAGTTATTATGGTGTGTGCAGATTTGAGTTATGATGGATACATTTTTAGAAGTGTTTAAGAAGTGTTAGTCCCCATTACATGTCTGATATGAACATGGCTTCCCTCCATGTCCATGCTACTTAGTTTGATTGAATTAAATTTACAACCCTCATACCCCTATGGTCCTGGTAATGACCTTAAACTGCCCATCATAGTTTGTCTAGTAAAGATCTTCAAAGGTACAGAAAGATTATGCTATTGCACTAACTTTTTCATAACATGTTTTAATGCAAAGAGAAAATCTTTTCAGTAATTTGACAGGTTCTAGCGAAAATCGAACCAAAACCAATTGTGTGATTGGATTGATGTGAGGATGGAGAAGAAATTGAAAATAAAATGAGAATCTAACAATGTGATCTATTATATTGGTTTTGGTGAGGACTCCCAAAGGCTAAAGTACATGCACATAGTGATTAGTGGCAGTATGTGGGCATGCATATGTGGTTAGATTTCCATTTTGCTCTATTGGCACGTGTCATCACCAACTAATGATACAATTACATATGGATAGTAAACCCCACTTTTAAGATATTACATCTTTCATACTAATTTAGTAACCGTAACATATACACGGTGCTCTAGACGGTAACATGTCATCGGATGGTGATACTAAGTGTTTATCACCGTTGCATTGAATATGTTTCCTCTCTCTCACAATATCCACACAATAGCCATTAAAGTAACACTAAAAATGATGCATCATTATCACAGTTCAGCAATGTACTGTTTCAAAATGTACCCATCTGGTTACACTCTAATTCGAATTGTGACTTGTCTCTATGTTTGACAGAAATTGCGAAGAGTATAGAAATCTAGGTAAAAGTAGTTATCTCTAAACAATCAAAAATCACCAACGATTATGTTTCACAAATAGTTCGCTGCAAATAATTAACCATGTTTGAGTCTTAAAATGAAAGTAATCACTACACACGTTGGCGTCGGGACCACCACTCTCTCAGTGTAACATCTGTCTTCCTTGCTCTGTTTTTGTGTTTTTGAGTTATATGGTTTGAGTTATGCAGATTTTATTATGGTGTGCAGATTTTAGTGTGTGCAGATTTTATTTTTGAGTTATTATGGTGTGTGCAGATTTGAGTTATGATGGTTTGTGCAGATTTTATTGGATCTTGAATGCTTATTGAGTTATACGGTTTGCAGATTTTATGGTGTTTTATGGGTTGGGGTTTTCAATTTTCCTTTCTTTTGTATTTTCCTCTGCTTTCTCGTTAGCCACACACACACACAGAAGATGTGCGTGAGTGTGTTGAAATCAAAGGTATGATGGAAGAGTCTGACAATAAATAAATAAATTAATTAAAAAATATTATTGTCAATTTTAAAATTTCGACAATATTGAAGTTTTTTTGGCAGTCATGGAAAATCTTTTGTGCATGCTTTAGTTATCTCTTTGGGGTCTTTTTGCATTTTGGACTATTTTTGGATTTTGAATTTGTGAAGCAATTTGTTGAGAGAAAATAATAAGGAAGAGATTTTTGTGAAAAAATTCATTCTCTATTTCATTCACAAATCCCTTTTTTTTTCTTTTTTTTTTTGTGAAGATTTTTTTTTTTCTTTTCATTTACAAATCTTTGCACAAATCCTTTTATTTCTTGCAAATTCATGGTATGTTTATGTATGCCTCATATATACTTACATTTACATCACTGTTGCTTTCTTCTTGGTGCAACCCAATTGAATTTGTTGTAGAATCTGCAATGGTTTGTAATTAATGTCCATGAAAAACAAATCATAACATTTTAATATATAATAATAACATACATTTTCGTTCTAATTTTAAAAACGTTACTAATGCATGATGGATAGACACTCGCATGTTTGTGGCTCCCATTTTGTGTGAGATCCATAAACATGTGAGTATTTGTATATGATTATGTGATTTATTTTATATCAGTAGTATTTTTTAGTCCTTAATCTTTTGAATAATTTCGTAAAAATCTCAAAACACAAGAATCTTGAAAATTGTTGTGTAGTGAAAAAATAAAAAAGTGAAATGCCAATTAAATATAAGTTTTAAATTTCTTTTCTCTTTTCTATTCTCTTCTCAAATCTTTTCAAAATTTAAAATTCAAACACAACTTAAAAAAAATTAAATTCGCAACAAATGATAGAGAAGGCAGAGAAACAAGGACCTATTTGGGTTGTGGTTGGGAGAGAGCAATTAATGCTTCCTTTCTAATCAGTGGGACAGTCACAGACATCATTCTCAACCAAACATGCACCTCCATGGAAACAGAAAATGTCACCACATGGTGCCCCTGCAAGCTCACAGTGCTCTCCACTATGCCCTGTTTGGCACTGGCATTTATAACTCTCACCCTGCACTATCTCCTCGCAAGTCCCTCCATTTCCACACCAAAATGAGTTAGTCCCATCACACATTGTCATTTCCTCATCACAAAACCTCCCCCTGTTAATCAAAACAATAGAACACAAGAAGTTCCATGATGTTTCAATTCCATGAATCTAATCAACTAAAAAACAATGAACATCAAGTATAGAGACAAAATTCTTTCTTTAAAAAAAAAACTAATAAAATACAGTACTGACAACACTACATTTATTTTGGATAGAGTCACATTCTATCAAAATAAATGCAATATTAATACTGATAGTATGACATTTATTTTGAAAGGAGTCACACTCTATTAGAATGAATGTGATATAGGCCGCATTTTTTCAATATACTTTTGTATGACAAATTTATGTTTATAACATTATTAATTATATATCATACCAAAAAAGTGCTTGTTCAAGAATTTCAAGATTTTCTTATATTGGTGTTTGGTACATTAATGATTCAAGTTGGTATGAAAACTTCCATTGAAAATCATATGGTTATAAATTGAGAAATAGTTTCAAAAATTGCACAAAATATAGTGTTGGCAGCACTGCATTCATTCTAGATGAAATTATACTAGAATAAACGTAATGTTGGCAATACTACATGTTGTACATTTTTCTATGAAAAAATTGTGTTCGTAGCATTACTTGTTTCTTTTTCTTCTTCTTCCATTTATTTATTTATTTTTTTAAATCTTGCTAAAGAATTTCAATATTTTCTTATAATGGTGTCTAGCACAAGAATGATTTAAGTGTTGTATGAAAACTTCCATTGAAAACCATATATATATATATATATATATGAGTTTGAATGAATCAGGCAAGTTAGATTTACCCTTGGAAAGGTCGATCACCATCTAAAATGGTGGAAGGGTCTGGAAGATTGCAAATACAGTAGCCAGTGCTGTTGCATGATCCAGTTTTGCATCTGTCGTCATCACACGGTTGAGCAGCAGCAGCTTTCACAATATTGGTTGATCCAAGAAACAGTGATAGTATAATTAGATACACAACTCCCATGCCAATTGACATTTCAAGAATATGAGAGAGAGAGAGAGAGAGAGAGAGAGAGAGAGATTGTGATTGCTTCATCTCATTTTTTGAGATTTGTGTGTAATGAATGTGATAGTCTTTGGATTTAAGCAAGGTGTCAAGAGATAGAGGAAATGGGATTTTTATTTTTTTATTTTTTGGAACCTTACCAAGTAGTAAATCTTATATACCGGTAATTACCTACAAATTACACGTATTAATTAAGACGGATAGAACGCCAAAAGAAGTCAAACTTTAAACGTTTCAATTTTCCAGTTCGTCCTAAGATAAGCCTTTTATTATTTAGTAATACTACATGTTTATTATATTTATAAATATCAAAATGTTGTCTATATTCATTCTATGCAAGGACTCACAATACGGCAATTCAATCTCAACCCTTCCTTTATAATCCGAGCAACTCTCTTACCACAATTTCTGAGATAGGAAAATCACCTATTGTTTCAATGCAGAAACTGAGGCTGAGCTTCTAAGTACATGCACTTTGTTTCTTTTCTTTTCTTTTCTTTTACTTGAATTCAAACATAAAATAAGCTAAACTTCTTCTTGAATTTTTTAACTTCTGCACAGACCAATCTATAGATATATGGAAAAGTATTATTAACTTCTTCTTGAATTTTTTTTTTCCTCTCTCAGCTTTTGCCTTCATCAGAGCTCCCGTGGATCACTCTGACCACTCTTACCGTTGTTCACTCCGGCTGCGACATCACTTCGGCTGCTCGACATCCTGCTCGGTTAGTTTAGAAAATATTCAACAGACTACTATACTTCTATAATTAGTTCTCTATACTGGTATAAGACAGTATATAATCCTTGAAGCTAAGCTTCTATATAATTCTTGAAGCATATTGATATTAACTACCCCTGTTTGGCTCCCATTTTTTTCTTCGGTTTTTAATTTTAGTAAATTTTATATGCAAACATATATATAGGTTGCTAATATAACAGGTATGGATCCAAATTCATTAAATCTACATTTCAAGCTCCTACTGTATCATCCCAAATAGATAGATAAAAGATGTATATTCTACATTTATATCTGGAGGGATTGTAAGCACTTTGTACAAACTTCATTTCCTTCCACCATCAATCTACTTAGTGACAAGTAACAAAGGGTGTAATAGAGATTACATTTTCCCCTCCCCTTATTAGACTACATTTTCATGTCCCAAATACACTAGAAAATTGGCATTTCAAAAAAATCAAAATCAGTTCTCAATTCAATTTCCAATAAAACTGCAGAAAATTGGGTATCTTATATGATTTCACAATTCTTATTTTTCTTTTCAATCATCTTCTTAACAACAAACAAATCATTTTTTGTATTGTAAAACAAAATGGTAAATGAAGGACCAACCTCAAAATGAACCAACCAATTGTTAATTCCTGCTCCAAACCCCTTATCAAGATGGTAAGCCGGGGGAGACCCATCCAAACAAACTGCACAATATCAGAATCCCAACAAATTGCTTTCCTAAACATTTATAATTTTCAAGTGCTTTATGTGGTTCAAGCCATCCCCAAACCCATGCAGAGAATAAAAAAAAAATTAGCAAGATAAAATATGGGAAAGTGAACCACAACATAGCTAAAACCAAAGCAAGTAAAACCAGTTAATAAAGATATTCAACCTTCTGACTGTATACCTAAAGTGAGACTTGAAGGAGCAAAGGAGCTATACATAACCATGACATCGTTTTTTATTTTTTTTCTACAATAGTCCCAAAAATAAAATAAAATAAAAAACAATGTCGTTTTTATTATCAATTCGTATGGTGCCAAAATATTTGGCTCCTTTTTGCGACAAAAAAATTTCCTTACCAAATTACAAATTTTGTCCAAAAAAATTAACTTCTTTAATCTATTTTTTATGCTAATGTGACCTAAGCTACTGGGGTATCATTTTTTGTTTATGATTAGAATTTTTTTTAGTGTCTTTCCTTTTTACATTGGAAACATAGTCTTTGTTAACTACATTATTATAAAACAAATCCATTCATGTGTGCATGTCGTGCATTTGATGAATGTACTATAACCTTTAAGATTTTTGTTTGTTTGTTTTTTTTCCTAATCAAAGATATTATGAGTTTATTTTTCTTGTCTTTCTTTACAAGGAATTCTGATTGAAGCCTAATGGATAAGCCGACTGATCCTCCAAAGCGCCCGATCACTCCATTCATTTTCTTTTGGTATTTCGTTAATATCTATTTGTATGTAGTTATATATTTTCCATTATACAAATTCTTATATTCATTTTCATATGTTTATAGCCAAGAACAATCAATGGAGTTAAAAAAAACCCAAATGAAAGTAGACGTGAAGGTAAGTGCAACGTATTCTTGTTGTTTGTAGTATTCCTTTTGTACTTGTAAGCTTGTATGTAATTGTTCATATGATTTTATGCATGTAATGTAGGATATTGGGGACAAATGGAATCAACTTCCTGAAGAAGAAAAAAATAAGTATATACAAATGGGAAAGCTACAATCTGAACAATATGCCCAATTAAAAACTGTGGTCCAACAAAAGCCTCCAAAAGTAAAAATTCAAACCCGAATTGAGCTTACATCAATTTGTAAGATTATTAGAAGGTTGGACAAAGCACAACAACAAGCAGTGAGTGATATGGGGTTTCATGGCATCCTAAGCCTTAGGTGCACGCACATAGATCATGACTTGTGTCATTGGTTAGTTCAGAACTTTGATCCTTCAACTCATTCATTGAATGTCCACGGTCTTCGAATGCTTCTCACCGTAGAAGATGTTCATGAGTTGATGGGATTACCTTCCAATGGTCTACCTGTGAAGTTAACAGAGTCCGTAGATGAAATTACAAACCTATGTGATGAAATTGTGATGAAGAATAAATTTGTTCCGCTCACATCTTTGAAATCTTATCTGCTTGAAACAAAAGATGCTGGAACTGAATTTAAAAGGAAATTTGTCTTATACATCATTGGAGCCCTCTTGTGCCCCACCACAAAGGCAGGCGTACACCAATCATTCATTAAAATGGTTAAAAATGTTGAGTCCATCAGTCAATTCAATTGGGCAAAGCACACCCTTGATTTTTTTGTCGACCGCATTGCCATTGCCAAGGTCAAAGAGCGGTCTGCTATGTGCGGCTGTTTGCTTCTTCTAATGGTACTTCCCCTTGATGTGTAATTATTTCATCTATTATTTTTTATTGTATATTGTCTAACACACATTAAAATGACTTCTTTTTTTGATTTTTTTTCCCATGTAGTTATTTTACTTGGAACAATTTGCTCGCAAAAGGGAGTTGGTGGCTACTTCCAACTCCATTCCTCGCTTATCCTATTGGGGCAATTCAGAAATTAAGCAGGGTTTGAATCAAATTAAAGCTTTGGGAGGATATTTAAATGTTGAGGTAAATATTTACAACACATGACTTTTTATAATTATAGCTCAATTTACATTACACCTATGACATTAACAAGTTATTGTATATCTGTGAATAGGTGGCTTTGCCTAATATTGGTGAAAAGTCCAATGCAGTAACTCTTAGCCAGGGAAGAATTGACAAGAATGATGACTCCCGATTGGCTAAAGTTGAGAAACAAGTCATTGAAATTCATGCCCTTTTGGTCCAAGGCCACAAGGACACAAGGCAAGATGAGGATGACAAACGTCTAACCAAAGTGGAGAATCAAGTTGAAAAAATTCTTGAGTTGTTAGAAAAACACATGCCAGTTGATGGAGAACAAGTTAAAACACCACCAACCAAACTACTTGCGGAGCAGCGACTGGTCAAAATGGAGAACCAAGTTGGTCAAATTCTTGAGTTGTTAGAACGATGCATTCCAGTTGATGGTGGAAATGTTAAAACACCACCAAGCAAACTACATGAGGAGCATCGAATTGACATTGAAATGGTTGGTCTCGATGATAGTGGTATCGAAAAGGTTGCAGCCAATTCCCCGAAGTTTGTAGATGAGGATGAGATAAGGAATATGAATGACAAAAAACCAATGGAAACTTTGCATTTGAGAAAAACAAAACCAATCCTCACACCACCAAATGCAAAGGCAGTTGCAAAGAAACGAGCCAAATTAGTTGGTGGGAAAGCATTAAATAATGAACAACTTTCTATTCCACAAAAGGGGAGATTGCGCGCAAAAAAGAGCGATACAAAGGCAGTCGAAATGAATGCTGTAACAATGTCATCATCATGTAGTGTTGTTCGTGGTCCTCAGACTCGAGGGACCCAGAATTGCAAAGCCAGTCAGTGGTTGCGTACACCTTTTGTGAAATTTGATGTAAAGAAGAAAAGACCACAGTTGAAGCCATCGTCAACTGACAACAACATTGACAATAATATTCATGACAATCTCGATGAACTAAACTAAATGATTGTGTCTCAAAACATATTTGATATATGTGTAACAAATAGTGCTTGTTTCTTACTTTTCTTTTACTTGTATCAGCTATTTGATAATTTACTTGATCAACTTGGGGGTAATGTTGTTCCTGAAATCCCAAAGGTTTGGAACTAACTATTATAGTATTTTTTGTATATGTGGTTATTTTGCGCTAACATACACTAACCAAGCTTGATTTGTTTTATGCACTATTCTTCTCAATACCTTTACAAGTCATCCGTGCCTTTGCCAGACCCATTAAATGACTATGACAGTCTCGTTCTACGATATGCATTTGATGAATCTCTTTCAGAAGGGTACAATTTGACTACCTTTAACTTGTTATGTATGAAGTACTATACCTTCTAACTCACATAGTTATCCATGTGCTAGGGAATATCTTGTACGAATGAAACTGCACTACGTGGAAGTACAATCTGCCACGCGGAAGGAATTGTGGTCCTTGAAACCATATCAGTGGATATCCTCGTGTGTAAGACTTTTCTCCTTCTCCTATTTTATTTGCTACCATTCCATCATCCAAGTTACTTTACTTTGCCTATTCATAAATTTCATATATTTTGCACTGCAGATTATAAATCTCATTGTTGTGAAATTGACAAATAAACAAAGGAAAAAGTTTCCAAATAAGGATCACAAGGTTTGGTACTTTCCGACCCATGTATCGGTAAGTATTAGCCATACCTAAAGACTTTTTTTATTTAGGCACAAGTTATTTATATGTTAAAATTGAATATGCAGCAAAAGATTTTGTGTCAACCTTCTGATGACACAATGAAAGATATAGTAGAAGATTATTTTGGAATTTACAGATACACTGGCCCCCTTCATGCTTGTGAGGAGGTAACATGATAAAATACTACTATTACCCAATTTCCAAATTTACCATGCACAATAACATTTGATCCATGTTATGTATTTATTTATTTTTTGCATGTACATTCGACGTTATATTTTTAGATTTACATGCCCTTCAACCATAGAGAAAACCACTGGTTGTGCTTGAATGTAAACATGGAAAAACGGGTTGCCTATCTATTCGACTCCAGCAGATGTATTGGCACCGATGAGGATCGAAAAAATCAAGCTACATTATTGGTAATAGAATAACCATTATGATGCCCCACTTGTATCCACTTTTTTGTTTCTTGATCATGTACCTTACTACCTACCACCAACAGGTACAATCATTGCATAAGCTGCTTCAATATGCGCATGGAGAAGATTACGTTCAAGATGTTAGTTCGTTTGCATTTCAATGGTTGGAAGACATGCCACGCCAAGACAACAAGTAATACACTACATTATCGTTCTTGATTTTTAAATAAGCATTAATGTTATAATCTCTAAGTTCGTTGACTCTATTGTTACAACTACACTCATTCCTATAGCTATGATTGTGGTCTTTTCGTCATCAAATATATGCAAGGGAAACCTTTGCCTTCGGGTGTAATCAAGGTACTTACATTTATACCCAACTGTCCACTTATCAGTATCTTATGTTTTATGAAGACTAATTTTATAATGTGTGATGTTTTTACGTACTCACTACTTTTGGCATGTAGTTTGACTATTTGCATAGGGCTCGCTTGTTACTGGATCTTGTGATATACAAGCATAATTCAGCTCCTATTGTTGGTGATATCGCACAATATAAAGCTGGTGATGCTCTATTCTTTTTTATTTTTCATAAGTTCGTACAATCAATGACGTTATCGCATTTCTTAAACTCGTGAACTTTGAGTTTATAACTCAACCTTTGTTATAAAATTATATTCTCAAGTGTGCTACCTTGTGCAGAACTCAGAGCTAGGGGTGAATTGAAATGGAAGTAGAGGCTATACGACTTTTGTGATCCTGAAAGAAGGAAAGATAGTGGATAAGGTTGTGGGAGCGAACAAAGACGACTTTGATTTTAATTGATGTATTTAAAGTTTGAACATGAATTGTTTCTATTCTTGGGTATGCAATGCATTTTTTTTTTTAATTTTTAATTTGAACATGAATTTTGCTTTCAAGCTTTAGTTTATTTATTAATTTAATATACATCAATTATTAGTTCTTAATAATCGTTTATGACAGGTATAAATATCTATCGCTATATTTAAATGTCAAGCTTAGCACAATTAAAAAGAAAAGAAAAGGCTATGGCAGCGTTTTTTAAACGTCCCTATATCCCAGCCCCAACGGTTGGATTTTTAAAATGTATAAATATCTATGACGGCGTTTCAAAAGCGTCGCTAAATATCATAGTGACGTCATAGTACCGTTAGGGTAGGACATTGGGCGGCTTTTATTTTTCATGATTTCAAAAATAAAACTAATCATTTTTACTATTATGCAAAAACAGTTTTGAAAATTTCAAATAACAAAATTAAAGTTTCTTATAAAAAGTATACTTCAAAAAAAAAAAAAAATGTTGTTCGTTTTCGTTTTTTCTATTTTCAAGAATACAAAACATTAAAATAAAACAATACCAAAGTGTTTTAGCTTGTGTCTATTCATTTTTCTCTAGGAACCATGCAAGAAAAATAATGTTTTGAAAAATTCCTATGCATTCTTTCTTGAAACCCAACTAGGTTGCAAACGAACCGAATCAAAATTTTCAATGTTTAAGCTCGTTAGCAACCCTAAACCCAGCCCAACCAAACCCCAGTAAGAAATTTTTGCTTCTCATTTTTTTTTTTTTAAAATTAACTTTTTCCTTTCCTTAACAAATTCAAGAACCAAAAAAGATATCACAATTCAGGCTTCTCTAATTTTCCGTGGCTATATTATCTCAATCACTTCACAAAATAATTATATGTATCCCATACCTAAAATAAACGTAAAAGAGATAAAATATGGATAACAAAAACACATTTAAAAAATTCCCAGTCAAGAGTAAATTCAGATACTTCGCAAAATCTGCTGTCAAGAATGGCAGAGGCAGCTACTTCTATAAATTAGAACAATACAGTGTGTGATACCAAATGACAGTTTGGCCATTTTCAAGAGAATATTTTATGGGAAAAAACGATCGAATAATGACCTTCAATTTTCTATATGCACTTGCTGTTGTGCATTTGCTTCGAAAATGAGCAAAAACACTAAACAAAATGGCTTTATAGCCTTTGCTAGTGCAACTGTGGTCTAAAATTTATATTAAAACCTTACACATATATACATCTTAAAGAATTCATCCATCAACGATATTAAAACCACACACATATATACATCTTGAAGTGTCTTTTGATGAACCTGGACGGAAGATCAACAATATTGAAAAGCAAGTTACTATTGCAAGGCAGTGTAGGATTTCTTACAACCTCGTTTGGTGAATGATAATTCCTTACAAAATTCTTTCTTCAAGGAAAAAAGGAAGTGTGCATACAAAATATGAACTTCCATACAGCAAAACAAATATCCATCAACCATCATTTAAGAGTATTTATACAAAATACTAACAGATTTAAGTCCTCAAAAAAAAATTTAAAAAAAATCTTAGTTTAGCTTCCAATATCACCCGCTCGATCATATCAACTATTACCCACAGCAACACCTGCAGAAACAAATTATATTGTCGTTAAGGTTTGTTCACTTGAAATCTATGATTCAAATCATAACAAATTGAATTTTGATATATTGGTCATTACACACTCTTTTGTCATTTTCTGTTCGTAAATTATTTATTTCCATAATCAAGTTGTAAACATCATAATCAGTTATGACATCTAAATGTTCTAGCTAAAATCTATCTTGGCATATCAACAAATTAGAATTAAGCAGCCACACATAAAATTTGCAAAGCAAATGTAAACAAAATGAACATAATTTGAACTGAAAAGATGCCATAAAAGTAATTACCTAGAGACGTATCCGCATCAGTGAACGCTGAATTTTGGACAACTTGTGCATCGCAACTACGCAAGTCATTAACATCCTTGCTCAACTGCACTGGAGACGTATCCACATTAGTGACAAAAAGTCGTCTCTTCACAGGGTGAATCTTACATGGCCTCATATTATTCCTGGGACGCTTCGGTGTAAAAGGGGTGGGAGTACCAATTGGATCATAATCATCGTATTCCTCAAACAAATTTCTACCCACTTGTCCCGTTTTATGATTGTTTTGGGGGCAAGTTCTCCTTGTGTGGCCGACGACCCTACATTGTCAAGTAAATCACCAATCATTAAAGAGAACAAAAATGCCAAGACTACCTCACAACAAAAAATTAAGACACAAAGCACAATATAATGTATACCTGCAACATTGGCATCGCCTTGGCTTTCGAGGTTTAGCCATGTAGGATCCCGCAGTATTCCCCTTCGTGTTCACTACTTTTGGATCCCCAACCCCAAATGGCGGTAGTGAACTTTTTCCTTCATCAACATTAGTTCCCTTGGCCATGCAAAGCTGCTTCATCCGACATGTCATAGTGAAAAATGCATTCCTAGCCTCTTCAAATCCTTCAGATGTTTGTGAGGCATAGTAACACATTTCAGTAAAAAAGGAGCAAAGAACCCCAAAGCGTGTCTCCTGTGTGAGAGTGCTAGAGAATTGGGCTTGGCAATGTTGTTCACCAACCTTTCTTGCTTGCTTTGTCCAACGATGCATCACACAACCTGGGGGAATTTCAGTCATGTGTTCACATTTCATCACAGAAATCATATGGCTGCAAGGAAGTCCAAAGAACTCAAACTTTTTGCAACTACATTTCATTATGCTAGTTGCGGGATGGTATGACACTTCCCATGTGGAACCAAATTCAGTGTACTTTGAAAATTTGTATATGCGATGATCGAACTCCTCTTTCCTTCCATCAAAAATCAACAATGCTTCCTCAATTATTTCATTACGGAACATTAAGAACAAACGTCTGGTAAAGATGGTTGCTGCATGTTTCTCTAGAGGCTGAAGTGCTGTGGTAAGACAAGGATCACTGTTGTCAGTTTTTGCCTCGGCATCCGCTTCTTTGTTCCGTAACCGATAAAGGGCCATGTCAAAACATCTAACAAATTCGAATAGTTTCAGTTTTCGTTTGAGGCGCTCATTGAAAAAAGCATGCATACCCTCACAACGCTGACTGCTCTTCATTCCAGCAAAAAAATGACCACGCAAATATGACTGAGCCCACATGCCTTTGTTGTTGTAGGTGTCTGATACCCACTTGTTATTTTGAAGGCCATATTTTCTAACCATCTTACTCCAAGCTTCCTCAAATACAACCTCATTCGCATCAAGATCCATGAGATGCTTGAAATGTCCCTCGAATCCATCAACTCGAACATTTCGCTTGGCATTTCTGTGCATATGCCAATTACATAGACGATGCTTGGCACTCGGGAAGACTTTTTGTATTGCCTCACGCATGGCCATATCCCCATCTGTCAACACTGACACCGGTCTTTTGTTATCCATGGCCTCTAACAACTTCTGCAAAACCCATGTGTATGTTGCAATTGTCTCATCAACAAGCAAGCTGCATGCAAATATGGTGGTTTCAAAATGGTTATTGACCCCGGCGAAAATAACAAAAGGTTTGTTATATGCATTCGTTTTATAAGTTGTATCGAAGACCAACACGTCACCAAATGCAGCATAGTCTAGGCGAGACCTTGAATCTGCCCAAAACAATTTGTCAAGCCGATTCTCTTGATCCTTGTCATACTTGTAAAAGAAGTAAGGGTCAGCATCAGCTTTTGCACATAAGTAAGCCAAAGCACACTCCGCATCACCATCCTTCATTTCTACTTTGCGCTCGGCTTGAATATAATTGTGCAAATCCTTGTGAATAAAGCCCACGTTCGCGAAAGACCCAGATTGTTGCACCAACAAATCCATTATCTGGCTTGTCTTGACACCAACATCGTGCAAAGTCTTTACTTGAGCTTTGTCGGGGATCTTTACAAACCTATGCGACCGAAGAAATGGCACACATGGTGATGTTGCCAATGGATGGTTATGTTCCATGTTAAAGTGAGTGACAATGTATTTGCCTACATCCAGATTGTACTTTATGCGGAAATGAGCATCACAACCAACTCTAGTCAATGCCCTGGCAGCTCTTTTTCGATCAATACGGGCCAAGTGTTGCTTTGCTCTTTGGCCTTGCCTTGAGCATACCCATTTTCTACTAAGAACCTTTGTTGCCTGCATTGTTCGCGTGTCTTTCCTAATGCTAAATCCCACAACTTTAGCATATTGATTATAGAAATCATTGGCATCCTCTTCTGAATTGAATTGCATTTCAAGAACATCATTCTTGGTTAAACTTTGAATAGGGTCATTTGCATGGGAACCTAATTCTTCTTTATTCCCACAAACTTCGTCATCTTCAAGCTTGCGCTCAAATTTGGTACATCCAAAAGGATCCATGATAACTACATCAAAAACAATACGAAAAGAATAACATTATCTTATAAAATGAATGAAAATTCCTAAAATCACATAAGAGAATTTTGTAAAAGAGCAAATAACAGACAAAAACAATAGTAGAATAATGTACATAGATTTAATGGCATAGTTATTGAAAACATTCAATAACTTGCCATTAATGACATAGTTATTGAAAATCAAAATAAATAGAGAATGATTCTGTAATCTATTCTTCAATATCACGGAACGTCTTTTTTTCTTAAGACTTCAATAAAAGATTATTTTGGAAAACAAGGAATAATTCATTATGAATTAAGACCCATTTTCTACTAAGAACCTTTGTTGCCTGCATTGTTCGCGTGTCTTTCCTAATGCTAAATCCCACAACTTTGACTTATGCTCCTTGTATAAGTTAAGATCTATTCTTCAATATCACGGAACGTCTTTTTGTCTTAAGACTTCAATAAAAGATTGTTTTGGAAAACAAGGAATAATTCATTGTGAATTAAGACCTAAGAAACTTCGGAATTCTGGACTAAATCAATGGAAAAACTGGTTAAAAGGTCATTATCAATACCATTTATCTCAAATTAGATGGTCTAGATTAATAGCAGGAAAATGGAAAAATAGAATCAATCAATGTCGTACAATTCAAAATCAATATTTAAACAAAGAGAATTCATAAAAAAAAGACCTATTAATTCATTACAAAAAACAAAACGACTACGAAGTATATTCATTACCAAATCAAAATGAGAATTTTCAAAAATACTATAGATATAATCTTTCATCTTATAGATCTATTAATTATGAAAATAAGAGGGACCCATATATTTATGGATCACCATTCCAAGTAAATAAGAATCAAGAGAGTTCTTATAATTACAACACACATAAACATAGGGGCAAATTTTTTGATCACCATTCCAAGTAAATAACAAATTTTAAAATTCGCTAAAGTTATCAAAGCAAGTTATAACAATCAACTGTTCAGCTTGTGATGTATTTGCCCTAGAGTTCTTTCTTTTCAAACATGTACATTTCTCTGCTCCCTCAAAATTATGTTTATTTTTGTCGTGGGTGGGAAGCAAAAGTATCAATTCAGAATTTCCAGACATTTACATGTCATTCAACAAATTTGAGTTCAACCAAAAATGAATTCAATCTCTCTCTTGTGACATCATCTCCCTCTAAAAAAAAGACAGTACACCCGCCAGTGCCCTGCTATCAATTAAAATAAACAAATAAATAAAAAAACACGGCACAAATAAATAAAATAGCACACCCGCCAGTGCCCTGCTATCAATTAAAATAAACAAATAAATAAAAAAAGACGGCACAAATAAATAAAGTAGCACACCCGCCAGTGCCCTGCTATCAATTAAAAGAATCAAATAAATAAAAAAAGACAGCATAAATAAATAAAGTAGCACACCCGCCAGTGCCCTGCTATCAATTAAAATAAACAAATAAATAAAAAATACGGCACAAATAAATAAAATAGCACACCCGCCAGTGCCCTGCTATCAATTAAAATAAACAAATAAATAAAAAAGACAACACAAATAAATAAAATAGCACACCCGCCAGTGCCCTGCTATCAATTAAAATAAACAAATAAATAAAAAAAGACAGCACAAATAAATAAAATAGCACACCCGCCAGTGCCCTGCTATCAATTAAAATAAACAAATAAATAAAAAAACACGGCACAAATAAATAAAATAGCACACCCGCCAGTGCCCTGCTATCAATTAAAATAAACAAATAAATAAAAAAAGACAGCACAAATAAATAAAATAGCACACCCGCCAGTGCCTTGCTATCAATTAAAATAAACAAATAAATAAAAAAACACGGCACAAATAAATAAAATAGCACACCCGCCAGTGCCCTGCTATCAATTAAAATAAACAAATAAATAAAAAATACGGCACAAATAAATAAAATAGCACACCCGCCAGTGCCCTGCTATCAATTAAAATAAACAAATAAATAAAAAAGACAGCACAAATAAATAAAATAGCACACCCGCCAGTGCCCTGCTATCAATTAAAATAAACAAATAAATAAAAAAAGACAGCATAAATAAATAAAATAGCACACCCGCCAGTGCCCTGCTATTAATTAAAAGCAAATAAATTAAATAACACACCTGCTAATGCAACCGCTAGAGACGAAGGGATGGAGGAGGTATAGCTTTACTTCTACGTTAAGATGGAGAAATTGAGGACCTATAACAAACAAAAATAGAACATTGAAATAGAGTTAGTAAAGAAGACAATACGTAACGAAATTAATGATTGTGGGGAGAAAAGAAAGAATCTAGGTACGAAAAATATTATTTTGCACATCTTTTGACATTAACAAACTGCATAAACAATAACAAAGATGAAAGTCTACTACCTTTGTTCAAAGTCTCAATAACCATTACATAAATAAACACTTAAACAAATGTACCACAACCAACCGTTTGACCACTTCAACAAAAAATTAAATAAAAATATACACAAAAAAAATTAAATAAACAAATGTTCTTATGTGTGCATGAACACTGCAGCTAGGTTGTTTATGTGTGCATGAGCAGGGCTCAACTATTGTAAGTTACATGTTAAATTGAGAGTAACCTGCTCATGCTCATTTGTAATAACCTAAGAAAAGAGACAAATTCAAAAGAACCTAAGAAAATCATATAAAATAGGTGAGCAAAGGAGCACCTGGAAACAACACCTTACAAAAAAATAAAAATAAATAAAAAGGTAGAAACAACTGTATGCAGTTCTAAGAAATAAAAAATCAGCTGAAACTGTGAAGCTTCTAGCTGCACATTCCCTACCAATTAATCTGACACACAACACTAGCAGCACAAAAGTAAACATTACTTCAACTCTAAAGCCACAAACCTTAACTAGATGCATTCACATTTCTCTGATTTGTGCATTTGAGGAATGTTAAAAGCCACAAACCTTAACTAGATGCATTCACATTTCTCTGATTTGTGCATTTGAGGAATGTTAAAAGCCAACCCGGCTGCACAGCATCACCGGAGGAAACAAACAGAGCTATCTGCATCACAGAGCAAAAACCAAAACCAATTAAAGCCTGAGCTAATGTCATAACGTGTAATGCAAAGTTGATTGCTCCAGCCCATTATACCAATCTGATGCACACACTTTCGAGACTAATAGCAAAAGAATTGCATGTTAAACTGCACAAGGTTGTCGAACAGTGGTGGAGATGTTTTCATCACCCTCACTTTGCTTTAAACACCTCAAGCTCACATTATTGACTTCAAGGGAAATTAACAAATACTCATTTTTAAACTATGCAAAGCACATTAATATGCACATGAGTATGTTTAAAAAAGCTATCAATATTGGACCAAGAGCCAACAATAAGTAAAAAGGTAATACAATACTGAGATGCTGTGCTGCCATGAACACACAATACACAGATTGGTTTGCTGCTGAAGCAAAATCAACAACTTGACATATGATAGCCTCAATACACGTAAGATTTCAAATCACTGACTGAAATCATTAGTGGAAAAAAAAAAATATCCCAAATGATTTACCAATAATAAACAATGAATTTGCTCAAGCTTAGTTATACTTTTGTGACTTAACCAAAACAAATACTACATTATAAATTTAACAAATGCAAAGTTTTGGATATGTACAACGACACAATTATATATAAGGTACTCAGGCAATAAGTTTATTTTTGAATCTTTTTAGTCGTTATGCCCAATCTCTAATCTCTTTGGACTAAAATAATACAACTTGTTCAAAAGGACAACTATCTGTTGCAATCAACCCATTTGTCTATCTCTTGAAATCATCTCATTTCTTGAAATCATCCAACTTGCCTATCTGTTAAAATTCACCAAAGCTATTTTCTTATTTATTGAAATTCAGCAAACAATCTATTTGTTGAAATGTGACACGTCAGTCCGGCGACTTTTTCAGCACCAATGACTTTTTCGACTTATCTTTACAACCAAATAAGATTTTTCCTTAGATCTAATACCTTATACACCTTTTAGGATGGACTTTCATCAAATTTTTCTTATGAAGGATTGGGTTTCTCTCAAAAATTCAAAAAAAATTTAGGACCCAGCCCTGTCTACACTTTACATTTTATATTCCTGACACTGTTTTGAATGCCTAGAGTTTTCAGGGAAGTTTTGCCCACATTGAAAAAGACTTTAATTATTCTAATGTCAAACATAAAAGTCATGCGACTTTTGGAAAAAATTTGAATAGTTATGTCCAATCCAAAAGACAAACCTCACATGAAAAGTGAGATACCAAATTTGCCAAAAGTCATAGCCCTAAAATAAACTAAGACATAAGGGTTTGAATTTTTTCAGAGCCAATTGGTCAATGTACAAAGTATGAAATGAGTAAAGTGAAGGGGAGGTCAGGAAATCTATGTCATGGCAACAGTTTGTGGTTGTCGGTGAGCCAACTCTTCAACTTGGAAAAAAGCTGAATTCCCATATAACCAAAACTCTGTCCGTTTGCTTTTGTTGGTATATTTGAAGTTTAAAGGGCAAAGAGCTGCTGTTTTTGATGTGTTTGTGTGTTGTTGGAAGCTTCTATGACTCTCAAGATGCTTTTGAGAGAATGAGATAGTTTATATAGATAATTTACAAAGTTATGATACGTACTTAGAAAAAATAATTAAAAAATATTTATAATTTGAATGTCTGATATAAGTTAAACTTGGTTGCTCAGAAGGAAAATGATTTGCAAATAATTTCTTTTAAGAAACTTATACTCACTTCTTTTTGAGATTTTTTTTAAAAAAAAATGCTTAACTCACATTTTTAACATAATTACATTGGCGTCCCATTTAATAATGTTAAAATGACCGAAACTAATATAGATTGTAAGTAAGCACTAAAATAAACAATGATAAATATACACTTTAGTTAGAAAAAAGTGAATATTATATTTTCATTACTGACAAAAAAGGGCTTAATTGTTATCTAAATTAAAATTTCAAGGGAAACCAATATAATTATATCAAAAGTGTGGAACTAATTGTATTTTTTTCAATTCTCATGAGAGTTGAGTGTAATTTACCGTTTCTTTTAATACAAAAAAACTCTACTAAAATGATGTGGCTATAAAATTTTTGATAGCAAATAACTAATAAAACAAATAAAAATAAAATGAATTTTATTTCGACTATATATAATGATAGTAATTAGAATTCACAGAATTTTTTTGACTTATCCTCCTTGTACAAGTTAAGATCTATTCTTCAATATCACCTAATTATACACGTGTCACCTATTTGTCCCACCTTACCGCTACCAACCATTGTTGCCAGCTACCGCCATCCGCCAACCATTGGCAACTTTTTCAACAACTTTAGGAGTGATAAACGAACCAAACAACTTGAGCTCGACTTATGTTCAGCTCATTAAAAACTCGTTCGAGCTCAGTTCGTTAAGTAAATAAGCCAAACTTGAATAGTCAATTACTTGTTCAGCTCTGTTTGATGAATCTAAAACTACCAAACTACTTCAAGTCGGCTTGAGAAAAACTCATTTGATATTGACTCGAAAATTTAACGAACCAAAGTTGAAGAAATTTTGCCCTAGAGTTCTTTCTTTTCAAACATGTACATTTCTCTAGTCCCTCAAAATTATGTTTATTTTTGTCGTGGGTGGGAAGCAAAAGTATCAGTTCAGAATTTCCAAACATTTACATGTCATTCAACAAATTTGAGTTCAACCAAAAATGAATTCAATCTTTCTCTTGTGACATCATCTCCCTCTAAAATAAACAACTAAATTCAATAGCACAAATAAATTCAATAGCACACCCACCAATGCCCTGCTATCAATTAAAATAAACAAACAAATAAAAAAAGACAACACAAATCTATTTGTATGTTGGTTGTACCCGTATCCTAATTTTTAGGTCTTTTCTCTATTTTTCATTTCTTAGTTTAGAAGAAAATCTATTTCACTAACACAAACAATTCATGAAGAAAAAATTGTTAAAAGAATGACAAAACTTTTTAAATGGTGAGTTTCACCTTTTTGTGTGACATCCTAAAAGGATGCTTGTGATTGGAACATTGCATTGAAGAGAAAATTAAGGAGAAAACCAAAAAGAATGAGATTGCTAAAGGTAATACATCAACCAAAAAAAAAAAAAAGAAGGAAAAAAACAGAAAAGAAAAGAGAAAAAAGAGTCCGGTCATATATTGAGATATGACAATGATCTCAAAACCATTTTCCAAGACCTCCTAAGAAGCTTCATGGTGCTCCACCAAAATGGCCAACCACCCATATTGATTTTTAGCATTGATATCGTAACATAGTCGAAAATGCATACTTTCCAACATTAATGAGTATAGGCACAATAGTCATGATGTTGTGCACAATCATTCAACATACCCTATACCAATCAACCTAACATGGCATTATATTTTGCCTGCACACATCAATGGCATATAACAGTTCTTGTAGGACAAATATCAGATGAATGAAAATCGAAAAAATAATTACATACTAATAGAGTATAGATATGTATTCGGTGCAAATGAAAATTAAATTTTGAAATTTGCAATTACTTTATCTATTTCTTATTTATCTGATAGTCTCTCATTCTTGTAAGAGACATAAGGGATCTAGACCCTAAAATGAGGTTGCCTTTTCATGAAAAGCATTGGATTCCATTTTAAAGACCAAATCAGAGTCATCAATCCCCTTTTTCTATCTTTGCTTGTTCCTATCAAATGCCTGACAAAAGCTGTCCTGTAGAATTCACCATCCTAGAAAAGACTTTTGTTTATCTGAAATTTTGTTGGAAATTAACGTAAACTGATATTACTATTGAAAAAGGTACCCTACATTACTTGCCATTCAATGGAAAGAACAACAAAAATTAACGTTGAATCCTAACTTCCCAATAGATTGACCTTCCAACTTGGAGCTAATTTGAATAACAATGTGGTCCCAAATTCCAAAATAATAACAATGTGTATCTTAAGAACTATGATTTATGTCAACTATAAAAGTCATATGGAAATTACTCACAAAATACAATATTATAATTATTATGAAAAACAAATTATAATAGATTCACTCACTAATATAATATTTTCAAATTGGATTTATCACTTAATACTTTAAGTGATTTCTGTGTATGGAATGGTTAAAAAACTAGTAATTTTCGTGTTTATATATGCTAGCAAATTTGTGTAGGTAAATATATATATATATATATATATATATATATATATATTGGGATGACTTTGCAGACAACCAACCTTTTCTTGTTGGTGATAGAGAGAGCTTACTAGACCAGACTAGACTAGACTAGACTAATCACATTTTGTTTTGTTTAGAACAGTCACTAAAATATCTTGAGTACATATTATTTAATATCCACTAATTGATGACAAAACATGGAAGTCTCTTATAAATTGGTAGATCCATGAACATTTGATCTTATGCACACAAACATAGATGCACCGTACACCTCATGTAAGAGCTATAGATCACAAAATGTTAGAGAACCTTCTAATTAACAACAAAACGCCAAAAAAAATGAAAAAATGTTTGAAATCAGTCTCCTTGAATCAACTACAGCCATTATATGCAGAAAGCAAAAGGTAAATAATAATAATTGGGCCTGTGAATAGAAGTAAGAACACAAGTAAAATGATGATAGCCGAATCAATAAAACAAGCAACCTGTTTGGAGATAAACATAACAAAGCAAAACGAGAAATGTCTCAAAAAGAAGATAATATGTAAAGAAAATATGTATTGAACATTTTTTACATCTCAAAAAGAAGATAATCACACATGACAGTGCCAGATTAATGACATAGGTGAGCTCACAAATTGCCCAACATATTTATTACTTCGATTCTTGTATAGTTCTCTACAATTCCCTCAAAAACCAAAACAAATAGATAATTCTAACCAATCCCAAAAGAGAACATGCTAAAAATTTAAAGAAGGTCGAGATTATGAACACTACACCGAAGGTCCAACAAATTTATGGCCTGGATTATGGAGGCCTAACCATTTAGATGAACTATCTTAAATGGGTTTGGTTCTTAGTCAAATCAAGGTTGAGAAGGCAGAATTTAAACAATCAATCCAACAGAAAAGAGTCATAGACAACTCAAAATGCAAGGTGAGGGGGGAAGAAAGAAAAGAAAGGAAAAGTAGCCCTAAACTAAAAGGTATATATCTCATGGACCTATTTTAGCAATCTCTCAACTGATTATAGCACAAACACTTCTTTTGTTTAACAAATTATTTGAATTAATAGTAATCTATGTTCCTAGTAAGGTGCCTCAAATCATGATTCTTCAGAGTTGGGTTGCAGAACAAAAGTCCAATAAGCAAATAGGGTATGTTGAATGGATTTATACAGTAACATCAAAATATCCATTCATTTCTCAGTTTATACAATTCCCAGAAAATTGCTAAAGGTAATACATCCAAACCACTTTAATTTTGTTTCTCATAGGAAAATCAAGCCACCACAAGAGCAATTGTTAGAAAAATAAACAGATTTCAATAAGCAAATAAAAAATTAGTCTCATATCAGTTACATGGTTACAAAATTCAATTACCAACACATCAGATTTCACACAAGCCAAATTTCAAGTGTATATATATATATGGAATCAACACAACTAACAAACATAAAAAACCTAAACCTATTCAAATCATATTTTCCTAATTTTATAAAACCCAGTGAGTTCACGTGAAAGGGGCAGTTTCGAAGAAGGGGATTTCGGTCTAGGGTTTCATAGAATGGAGATGGAGAAAGGGACAGAAACAAGTAGCAGAGCGAGAAAGAGAGACATACATTGAGGCATGTAGCTTGCTAAAACGAGGAGGAAAAGAAAAAGGCAGAATAAACTCACTCTTCGGTGCTTGGCGAGAAGGAGCTCCGGCGAGATCCTATTCAGATCTTTGTCAACAGCTTTGGGAGCTTTTCTCCGTGGTAGATGATGAGGCGGCGCAGGTCTCGGCCGTGGCAAGGGCAGAGAGAGAGAGAGAGAGAGAGAGAGAGTAATTTTTGAAGACGTTTGGGATGAAGAAAGGGTCTGAGGGAGAGGAGGGAATTTTGATTTTCACTGGAAATTTGGATGTTTGTTCAAATTTTTGGCCGAAATTATTTGGGGGAATTATGTAATAATCATAATAAAAAAAATTAAAATAATTAGAGTCTTACATAATCATAATAAAAAAAATTAAAATAATTACAGTCTTATAATAAAATAAATTATTAATTTATAATTTTATCAATTTATACTCAAATTTTTTTAAAAAATTAAAATAATTAGAGTCTTATCATAAAATAAAGTATTAATTTATAATTTTATCAATTTATACTCAATTTTTTTTATTTATTTTTAATATAAATTCTTATATATTTTTATTAAGTAAAATTAATAAAAAAAATATTTTACTCATCAATTACAAAATGTATAATCACACTATAAATTGGCATAAACATAATAGACAAAATTTCAGAAACTATAAGGTAGTGTTTGGTAATATTTACGTTTTTAGTTTATGTTTACAAAAATTTTATAAATTGGTTTTTGTTTATTTTTAGAAAAACATAAATTACAAACGCGTTTGGTTTGAACAAATGTTTACAAAATTTTAAAAATATAAACTAAAAAATATGTTTGTTCAGGCCTAAAATATTTATATTTATTTTTATTATTTATAACAATGGGATCACACACATTATAATTGAAAAAAGTTAATTAAAAAAATAATTGAAAAAAAAATTAATTGGGAAAAAAAATAAATAATTGAAAAAAAAATTATTTGAAAAAAAAAAGTTAATTGAAAAAAAAAATTAATTGAAAAATAATAATTAAAAAATATTTATTTGAAAAAAAAAATTATTTCAAAAAAAATCATTTGAAAAAATTAATTGAAAATAAATTAATTGAAAAAAAAAATAGAAAACTGAAAACGTAAACTCATTTTTTTAGTTTACGTTTTTTCTTCAAATTTTTAAACTAAGACAATCATTTAGGTTGTGTTTGGTAACGTTTACGTTTTCAGTTTATGTTTACAAAAATTTTATAAACTGGTTTTTATTTTTTTTTAGAAAAACATAACTACAAACGTGTTTGGTAATTGACAAAATGTTTAAAAAAAATTAAAAATATAAAAAAGAGTGAGAAATGGCAAGTGGTGGCAAGTGACGGCGGAAGACGGTGGTGGAAAGTGGTGACGGTGGATGGGTGGGTGACGGTGGCGGGTGATGGTGGTAGCGAGTGGGTGGTAGCGAGTGGGTGGTAGTGGTGGTAGTAGCAGGTGGTGGTAGGTGGGTGGCGGATGGTGGGTGGTAGCGGGTGGGTGATGGTAGCGGGTGGTGGGCAGTAGCAGGTGGGTGATAGTGGTAGTGGTGGTGGTGGTGGTGGTGGGTGGTGGGTGGTGGCAAGTGGATGGCGGGTGATGGTGGGTGGTGATGGTGGGTGTGTGGGTGACGGTGGCGGGTGGTGGGTGGTAGCGAGTGGGTGGTGGTGGTGGTGGCAGGTGGGTGGCGGATAGCGGGTGGTGGTGGTAGTGGGTGGGTGGGTGACGGTGGCAGGTGGTAGGTGGTAGCGAGTGGTGGTGGTGGTGGATGGTGGGTAGTTGTGGCAGGTGGGTGGCGGGTGGGTGGTGGTGGGGGGTGGTAATGGGTGGTGGTAGCAGGTGGGTGGGTGGTAGGTGGCTGGTAGTGGTGGGTAGTTGGTGGTGTCAGGTGGTGGATGGTGGTGGCAGGTAAGTAATGAGTGGTGGTGGCAAGTAGGTGGTGGTGGTGGTAGTGGTGGTGAGGGGTGGGTGGTGGTGGTGGTGAGTGGGTGACAGGTCGGTGGTGACTGGTGGGTGATGGTAGCGGGTGGTGGGTGGTGGTGGCAGGTGGTGGTAGGGGATGGGTGGTGGTGGCGGAAGACGGTAGTGGAAAATGGTGGCGAGTGATGGGTAATGGGCTCTACAAACCTAAAAGGAAATGAAAAAAAATGGGGGAAAGACGGGGAAAAGACGGGGGAAATTGAGGTTTTTAGGTTTAGATTTTCGGAATATTTTTAATATTCTTAATATTTAATTTTTTAAATATTTTAATTTTTTAATTTTTTAAATATTTTTAATATTTTTAATGTTTATACATGCTTAAAAAATTAATTGACAAAAAAATTAATTGACAGAAAATAATTGACATAAAAGTTGTTTGAAAAAAAAAATGATTTGAAAAAAAAAATATTCAAAAAAATTACTTAAAAACAATTAATTGAAAAAAAAAACATTTTTTTATTTGAGTATTTTAAAAATAGTTTGGTTATGACTGTTGATCAAAAATACGGATATCGAGTTATGAGTTATGTATTTGATTATCAATTATATGTTTAATTAAGTTTTGAAAACTCATCACCAAACAAATTTTTTTATTTCACATGTCACATCAAACTTTCAAAACTCAATTCCACATACAATTCAAAACTCAATTCAACACTCTATTAAAAAACCATAACCAAACAAATTTTTTGTAGTAGAGGAAAGGGAGCGACAACAGTGGTGAAAGTGATGGATAAGAGGTGGTGGTGGTGGTGGTGGTGGTGGCGAAGGAGATTAGTGATGAAGTTGTGGTAGTGGTATGGGAGATGGGAGATGGAGTGGCGGCGGTGGATGAGAGGTAATAGTAGTAGTAGTAGTGGTGGTAGTGGAGTGGTGGCAATGGTAGTAGTCATGGTAGTCGTAGAGGTGAAGTGGCGACAATGGAAGTAGTGGTGATGGTGGAATGGCGTTTGCAGTAGTGGTGAAGGTGGTAGAGGAGATGGGTGGTGAGAGAGAGATGAATGAGAGACAGATAAAGGAGAGAGAGAGAGAGAGAGAGAGAAAGAAAGACAGAGTGATGAGCGAGAGAGAGACAAAATGGTCGCTAAAAGTGCATTTTCTTGTAGTGGATCGATAAATCGAGAGGGAGCTCAGTAAATAGAGAAGACGGGAGGGAGAGAGTGAGCAACGCAAACATAGTAGGAGAAGAGAGAGGGAGAAAAAGAGAAAGAGAAAGAAATAGAGATAGAGATAGAGAGTGAGAGACAGAAAAGAGACAGAGAGAAGAGAGATAGACGAGAGAGACAAAGAGAGATAGAGAGAAGAGAGATGAACGAGAGAGACAATGAGAAAGATAGAGAGACAGAGAGAAAGATAGAGAGATGAGCAAGAGAGACAGAGAAAGATGAGAGATGAGAGAGATTAAGAGAAGAGAGATGGGCAAGAGAGATAAAGAGAAGAGAGATGAACGAAAGAGACAGAAAGAGAAGAAATGAGAGAAGAAATAGATGAGTGAGAGACACAGAGAGAGAGAGAGAGACAAATAGACAGACAAATAGAGAGAGAAGAGTGATGAGTAAGAGAGAGAGAGAGAAAGAGAAGAGAGAGACGGAGATAAAAAAATGGATGAAAAGGTATAGACAAAGAGAGAGAGAGAGAGAGAGAGAGAGAGAGAGAGAGAGAGAGAAAAGAGCGAAAAGAGATAAACGAGAGAAAAACAGAGAGAGATAAGTGAGGGAGGTAAAGAGAAGAGAGATGAGAGAGATAAAGAAAAGAAAGTGCCGTCTCAAAAAGTCACATTTTTTTGCGACAGCAAGTTATGCCGTCTCAAAAAGTCACATTTTTTGCTTGAGATGGCAAGTTGTGCCGTCGCAAAAAAGTTCCGTCTCATAAGCCCACTTTTCTTGTAGTGAATCGTAGATAAAAATTTTCAACACATTTTTTATTAAAATTTAGTCAAATTATTTATATGTATGTCTATGTGTATATAAATATTTTAAAATGTATATTGTTTGTATATTACCCTTTTTATTGTATTTAGTAAGTAAATCTAAAATAGAGATATGTGGTTAGTGGTTTTGAGTTGGTTATGATCAAAGTTAGGGGTTATTGGTGAAAATGATGTTAGTTATAAGATGTGGTTATGAGATATGTGATGGTGGTTATGATCAAAATGGTATGGTTACGAGCCAAAAGGTATTGGTTATGAGATGTGGTTATGAGATATGTGATTAGTGGTTATGAGTAAAGTGGTGTGGTTATGAGCCAAAGAATGTTGGTTATGAGATATGTGATTAGTGGTTATGAGTAAAGTGGCGTGGTTATGAGTCAAAGAATGTTGGTTATGAGATATGTGATTAGTGGTTATAAGTAAAGTGGTGTGGTTATGAGCCAAAGAATGTTGGTTATGAGATATGTGATTAGTGGTTATGAGTAAAGTGGTGTGGTTATGAGTCAAAGAATGTTGGTTATGAGATATGTGATTAGTGGTTATGAGTAAAGTGGTGTGGTTATGAGCCAAAGAATGTTGGTTATGAGATATGTAATTAGTGGTTATGAGTAAAGTGGTGTGGTTATGAGCCAAAGAATGTTGGTTATGAGATATGTGATTAGTGGTTATGAGTAAAGTGGTGTGGTTATGAGTCAAAGAATGTTGGTTATGAGATATGTGATTAGTGGTTATAAGTAAAGTGGTGTGGTTATGAGCCAAAGAATGTTGGTTATGAGATATGTGATTAGTGGTTATGAGTAAAGTGGTGTGGTTATGAGCCAAAAAATGTTGATTATGAGATATGTAATTAGTGGTTATGAGTAAAGTGGTGTGGTTATGAGCCAAAGAATGTTGGTTATGAGATATGTGATTAGTGGTTATGAGTAAAGTGGTGTGGTTATGAGCCAAAGAATGTTGGTTATGAGATATGTGATTAGTGGTTATGAGTAAAGTGGTGTGGTTATGAGCCAAAGAATGTTGGTTATGAGATATGTGATTAGTGATTATAAGTAAAGTGGTATGGTTATGAGCCAAATAGTATTGATTATGAGATATATGACTAATGGTTATGAGATATGTGATGTTAATTATGATCAAAATGGTGTGACTATGAGCCAAAGGGTGTTATGAGATATGTCATTAGTAGTTATGATATATGTGATGTTAGTTATGAGCCAAAGAGTGTTGGTTATGAGATATGTGGGTAATGGTTATGAGATATATGATTGTTGATTATGAGATATGTGATTTTGGTTATGAGCAAAGTGATGTAGTTATGAGTCAAAAGGGTGTTTGGTTATGAGATATGTGGTTATTAGTTATAAGATATGTGATATTGGTTATGATCAAAGTGATGCGGTTATGAGCAAAAGGGTGTTGATTATGAGATATGTAATGTTGGTTATGAGTCAAAGGGGGATTGGTTATAAGATGTGGTTATGAGCTATATGAGTAGTAGTTATGAGATATGTGATTAATAGTTATGAGATATGTGATAGTGGTTATGATCAGAGTGGTGTGATTATGAGCTAAAGGATATTGGTTATGAGATGTAGTTATGAGATATGTGATTGTAGTTATGAAATATATGATATTGGTTATCAACAAAATGGTGCTGGTTATGAGATATGGTTATGAGATAAGTGATGAGAGCTCATAACTAAGTTATGATTAATTTGATTATAGTTATGAACAAATATGATTTTAGCTCATAACTATAAAAAGGGACCTGCTTACCAGGTCACTTTTAATGATGTGGTTCAATCTGAGCCATTGATTTTCGATGTACCATACATTTTTTAAACAAAATGTACTATAGACTTTTATTTCTGGTTGTAGTTTTACAAGTATTTAAACTCCATCGGAGGCTTGTTGCCGAGGATTGAGGTGGAGCCTGGACTTGAGCATGGAAGGAGCAGATCCACCTAGAGCAAACAAGTGCATGTATTTCAATCACTGGTCGACTGCACTGCACAGAGCATACTATTTTGTTCTTCTATTTAAGGATATCATACTATCCCAGTGTTCCTCTCAGCTAGATGTAGAGTCAGAAGAACTTTAAGATATTGTTAACAAAGTGTAGTTGAGCGAGCGTTGGCTAGTTCAGATTTTTGTACAGAAGCAACCTTGTTGTCTTAATTTTTAATTGTTCCGGGAACAGAGTTGGATGAACCTTGCAATGGTCTAGCTTGATTGAATTTCAAGCTTGAGCTAGGCTCAAAATTTGATTATTGTATATTCCAATGTGCAATTCATTACCATTTTTGAACTCTCGCATGTTCGCACAACCCGAGCTATTGAATCAAAAAGCTCGGCACCGAGGTGGTCGGAAAAGGCTTGGGTTGTAAAAGCTATCTTCAATTCTCGACTCTCTTTCGCACTTGCCAGGATCTGGGGCGTGGAGCTTAAGGAAGTCATTTGTATTGGTCAATACATTGGAACTTGAAAAGCAACGTCTTGGAGCTTGAATCCGTTTAGAGACACACCTGCACGAATATGAACAATTTGATTAAAATTTGGTGCTAGTAACTGCCCAACAGAGGAATTCAGTGCTTGCAATTGCTCATCAGATGCTCGAGAAACTGGGGATGGCAATGGCGATGATGCAACTTCACCAGGATCAGGTATGGTTGGCTGAACTTTAATATTTGGGGCAACTGATGGGTGTTGACCCGACGTGGAATTATCCTCTGAAAGCTGTTGAAGTGGTTCAGGAATATGAACTTCTGACATGTCAACTTGCATGTCTGTTTCGGAAAACTCTTTTGATTGAATGTAAGAACTGAAATTTACCATCTTTTAGAGATTTGACACAAGTTCCGATCAATGAGTAGAAATCTTTTTCCCATGACCACTTTTTTCCTTTGCTTGAAAGGCGTTTTGAGAGCAGCCCCCTTAACTATATCTCCTTCAATCCTACTGCCACTACCTACAACAGAACCTTGAGGCCAAGAAGGGCTACTTTTTCATAATCAACATCTAGAGCACCATTACTACTACCCTCACCAAGGTTCGCAAAGCAGAGTATTGCCTGACTCTTCTTAGGTGAAGCAATCTTCTTGTCCAAATCTTCGACCATAAAATCTGAACCATTTTTCAGAGATCGCTCCATCGAGTCCCAATCAAAACCAAAATCATCACAAAGGGTATCTTTGATTAAAGCTATTTCAAGTGGATCCATATACAAGAACATGTCATGTGGTGTTAGACATCTCCTATTGTTTGGACTACAATACAACCACTGTCTATTGCAATAGCTTTACTTTTCTCTTCCCTTGAAAATTGCCTAGTGGCCGACTCAGAATTGAGAAGGAATCCTTTTTTCAACGTAGATACAAATACCCCAGAACACCAGGAAGAGAACAGGTAGAGAAAAAACAAAAACAAGGAAAGAAGCCTGACTCACAAAAACTAGAGAAAAAGGATAACTAACAAACACAACTAAAAGTAAGAAAAACAACCAACACAAAACAAACTAAGATAACCATCCAGCAACAAACCCACACCCAGATATCTACCTATAAAAACAAGCCAAAGAATGCTACAAGAGGTCAAGGAACTAGTCGGAAATACGAAGACAGGGAAAAGGGAAACTTGGGTCTGCTGTAAAAAGAAGAGAAGGTCCAGATCTGCAACACCTAAGAACAATACCGAAAGGAAAAAAACAGGGGAAAAGAAAAGAGAGAAAAATGGGAAGAGGAGAACAGGATCAGTCGGGGAAGATCAGTCAACGTTGAAAAAAAGGATGCTTAAATCGGCTCAAAGAATACACCTAGAAAATGCAAAGATATTACAACACTGTGAGGATGAGACTACCATCACTTATCTATGTTCTCTCTTTTCTCTTTGTGCTCCATTCCAGAAACACCACCCCCACTATAATCAAAGCCAGATTTGGAAAATTGTTCTGTGAAATCACTTAATCTCTGCAACCCTCCGTCGAATTATTCACCGTGTTAAATCGATTAAGGAATTTCTGCCACTCAGAGTTTACCCAAGAAATTTCAAGCTCAATGCACCTAGAAAATGGCCCCATGGGGTCAAACATTAAGTAATTGGGTTTCTATTTTTTCTTTTTTTAAATCAACAGATCTGGAAAAAAGCTCAAACAATACATAACTGCTGTTGTATTGTAGATCTAGTTTGTGTTTGTTGTTGTTGTTGTATGAACCTGAAGGAAAAGCTCAAAAGAATACACATATAATTAGATATTTTAGTTATGGGTTCGATATCCTTTTACATACATAACCTCCGTACAGAGAAGGAAATAAATTTCAAAATACACCAGACTTCACATATGTCACTAAACATACCGTCTTATATGATACACAAGATCCAATGATTATTTAATTGTATCTGCTTTGGAGATAGATAATGATATATTTGTAGCAGATATTGTTGTATCTGACCTCTCGTGAGAAGTTAGTCCTCAGCCAAGAAGCTTTAACCACTTGTACAACAGGATGGCTATAGCAAATAAAATAATTGGAAGAGCAATTATACCTCCAACAATCCAACACCACTGTCCAAGGGTTGCGGAATCAAAGAGAGGAATGCCGATGTTCATGCCAAAGTAACCTGAAGCCACGTTTGCTGAGTGGATCATCATAGTTGCTGTAGAAATAATTACGGCCACTCGCAGGAGTTGATTCTGTTTGTCATCCAATACGATGTTGATGTAGTCCTCTGTGTTGTGGATGTATTCGCACAGCTTTAAAAACCAAACAAGAAGAATTACAGCATTAGAATTATCTTGACAGATTCAGAAGGCTCGTTTTCTTCTTTATTATTATTTTATTTTTTTTCTCCTTTGTCTTCATTGCTGAAAATTTTAAAAAGATTTTTTTTTTGGATGGAGGACAAAGAAATCAAAGACAAAAGACATGAGGTATAGGACTGCATGATAAAGAATTTAACCAACTAGAAATATTGACACGTTCCTTGATTTTGTATAGTTAAAAGGAGTTGTCATTATTTTCATATAGCACACTAAAGTCGTATAACATCATTGTAATTTCGGTATACACGTCATTGAAGAGAAGATCAGCTGTGCTATATGCACATAAATTTTTCATAGAACCAATCACAGAAGAAGGGTGGAACCCACATGTGGAACACTTATCATTTCCCCGGGAGGATTGGGAAAAAGGAAGCGGGGAAAGTAGATGGGAGGACGGAAACAGTTTCCTTCATTTGGCGGGAAAGAAAGGGGTAGAGAAAGAAAAACTTCATCAAAATCAATCTTCCCAAAATGTATGAAGAGGAAAAAGGGAAAAAGGGAAACATTTTACTCACATTTTCCCCCCTTCAAATAAACACCCTTTTGCTAATAAGTAAAAATATTTTGGTGAAACAAAAGTAACACTTTCTGCTCAACCAAGACAGACAAAGAGAGTACCCTCTGCTCTGTTGTGCTTTCCATCCCTCCTAACTCTTCTTTTTCCTCTAAAGTTCCCAAATAACCAAACAAATCTACTTTAGGGGTTAGAAGTAGGGTAGCATTATCTAAAAAGTAAAAACGAAGAGAAGTTTAATGTACCGTCGATAGTTTGTTTAATATTCCTTCTATTTGCACAAAGTAGGCTCCCAATAGCATTTCCAACTCCTCAACATTTGGTTTGAGATCACTTACATCTATAGTACTGCTTTTGCTGCTCACGTCCTCATCACTGAAAATCGAAAACCAAGAAACATGATGAATCACATTGAATTAAAATTTATTAAAAACTAAGAACAACTTCTTTGTTTATTAATGCCTTAATAGTTATAGGTGAAGGTAAAATCAATACCTAGACAGGGTTCAAATTAGATTATGAGATTTATCGGGAAAACCAAGATCAAACCTAAACTAACATTGAAAAATTAGACTATGAGATTTATTGGGAAGTTACTCAGTGTTGCTGCAAAACCAACATTGACAATGTAGTTTTGCAATAATGTCTTGATGATCTGTGTATAATAAAGACATGCAAAGATATTACAAGAATCTAAATGGAAATTAATTTACCTGTCATTGCCCGATTTAAATGCATTTGCATCATTCCCTAGTTCATCTTCTAAACCTTCAAATTGCAAGGTGGCAAGCCTATCAGTCAAGTACATTTGAGCCATATCTAAGTCATCATCCAGTAGATGTTCAAACTCATCCCTCACCTATAAAATATACGGCATAATATCATTATACTGGATCAATTAGCTACTTTTCCGAACAAGAATAAATTTTTTTATAGAAAAAGGAAAAAGAAAAGAAAAATCCCTTATCAAGAATTAATATGATGAAATGGAAAGCAATTAATGACACTAAAAAGTGATGAGTATTAAAGAAGTCAATGCGATAATACTATACCTTCTGCACACGCCCAGACAGAGCAACCAAACGACCTTTTATGACTCTCACGTGTTTGAGATTATGCGTACTGGTTTTAGCTGATAACTCATCTAAAGCTGGATATGCCTCTTCTTCTAATGTGGAAGTCTGGATAAATACACCAACATGGATTTGTAAAAATTACATCTCTAAAGAAACTGAAATTAGACCACTTTGATGACATAGTTAAGCATTAACTAAAAACTGAAAACTCAACTTCTAGTGAAACATAATTTGTGAAAAAAGAAAAAGAAAAAAGGTGAATGCATTCAAAGACCAAGCATGCTTCAACGGTATCTCAGTAAAAGGTCCACAACCAACAAGAAGATTGATTCACGGCATTTGATGCATGATTTACGTTGTTTGAAAGATTTAAATCTATCGTTCTATCTGTTGATAAGATACAGATAAGAACGACAGGCTGGAAAAGTTCAAGAAACACCAGTACTAGTGCTGATTGAAGGATGTTAGCACAAGTTTAAGAGTGAATAGGCAAAGTGTCAAAGGTTTTTTTTTTACCAAACAGGTAGAAGAAGCTATTTGGATTTTTCTAGTGAAATTATAATTCTGTCTTTCTTAATTCTGTTAATTGACTTGGCCAGCTAAACTAATTGGCAAATTCAGCTTTTCCCATAAAGGGCATATTAACTCGCTTTTTGATGGATAAATTGAACACATGAAAGGTGTCGAAGACCTAAAAAGTTGTGTGATGCCAAATTATGGTTTAAAGATCTGAGGATGTTGCTGCAAGATGATGGGGTGGTTAATGGTGTCATAAATTCATCTAAGATACAAAAAAAATCAGGGTGCTTATATATTTCATGATGTACACAGAAAATATAAAGAAAAACATAAATAAGAAGTATAATAAACTACCATCACGTCCATGATTTTGTTATTTGAAATGAATGAGAAATCCCATTTTGAAAATACGAGACATAATGTAAATGCAGTTTCTTACCCAATGAAAGCTTGATCAAAACTGTCAATTTCCCTAAAACTGATATGCTAGTTTTTTTTATCACAGCTCAAGTGAAGAAGTAGAAATACAAAGCAAAAGCGTTAGGACATATATATATTAATAGTCATACCTCAGATTCAAGGCCCCTGCAGACAGATTCTAGGCAAATCTCAAAAGCTCTGAACTCAAATGGCAATGGCTTTGAGTTCCCCCTATTTGACCCTTCATCTGGTGATTTAGGACTGCTATCACTTGCCTCCAGTGGCGTATTAGAGGGTGATTGTTTCATAGCTTTATCGCTTCCCATAGTGGCCTTCACAAAGCAACACAATCAATCATACACCTCTTTTTAAATTATATCAATCGTTAGGTGGTGTCATGATGCTAAAGTTTCTTTTTTCTTTCTTTTCTTTTTCTATCAAAGTAACAATAAACTGGATATATTATTCTCTGCTTAGCAATATTTAGGAAAAAAAATTAATTAACGAACAATTTGGGCTTGTAACTATCATCTGTCCACTTACGTTTATTAACTATTATAATTGGATCACCCAAAAAAAATCACTTTTTTTGCAATTATATTGCAAAATATATATATACAATAATAAGGAAAACGGAAATGGCCATTGCCCAGTGCTGGTCTACATTAGTCGAGGATTCCAGATTGGGTGGATTGGTATGGATCTAACTTTTCTTCTTATTTACACAAAGTCGTAGTTCATTGCACTAAAACCCACATTCTCATGGTTATAAGCTCGAATTTTTAACAATTATATTAAAAAAACAGGATGTCTTAATTTTTGATCCTGTAAAAAAGTGTAAAAAAAATTTTCTCAGCTTGCTCAATTTTTTTCATGTTGTGTTGTTGACACAAAATTCCAAAAACAAAATTACACTAATTTCACCCAACATATTGACAGATCAACCCACTAAAATAAATCATCAGAAGAATGATCACACTAATCACATCAAAATTAAATTAACTTCATGATAGAAATGAAGAAAAGTACTTACACCAAAATCAGAGAGCTTGAATTCGAGATCGCCAACAAATGAAATCATAAAAGGGTCTTTAGGGTTTGGTACCAGAACTTCATTTGCAGTTATAATCGCTTTAATATGTTCCAAATTCACAACAATAGCCCTCTCTCTTCGGAGAATCGCAGAGGAGTTCGAGAGCTCTGGTTCAACAACCCTCAAATCCTGAGCCTGAACTCCACTCCTCCGCATTATCTCTTGCTTCCCAAGCTCTTCGATTCGAGAGTTCCCCAATTTTGAGACGACGAACCAGGTCCTCACTCCGGAGCCCTTCCTTTTCGCCTGAAGCTGATAGGGAATGAGAAGAGAAGTTCGATTGAACTCGATCTGATCCGCCATTTTCTAGACAAATTCGAGCTAGGGTTTTGGTGGTGAGATAGAAAAGACTAGGGATTTGTGCAGGTGAGATTTGGATACATATATATATATATATATATTATATGTATATTCAACGAATTTTTAAAAATCATCTGGGGGCGGGAATGATGGTTAGTTGGGGGTAGTTTTAATTAGAATCATGCGCATCTAGAATTTTCACAACTATTGGAGAATGGATATTCTAACATACACACCCTTTTTGAGGTTGTACCATATATATTTTTAAATATATCATTTTCTTCGCCTGAAGCTGAGAGGGAATGGGAATGGGAATGGGAATGGGAATGAGAAGAGAGGTTCCATTGAGCTCAATCTGATCCGCCATTTTTTAGACAAATTTGAGCTAGGGTTTTGGTGGTGAGATAGAAAAGGGTTTGATAGTCCATCAATAGAAATAGGGATTTGGGCTTAAATGGTAATCGTAGCTGATACAGGTGAGATCTGGATACATATAAGTTACATGTATAGTCAACGAATTTTTAAAAATCATCTGGGGGCGGGAATGATGGTTAGTTGGGGTAGGTTTAATGGTTTTTTCCTATTTATCAAAATAATAATAATAATTCAGCTCAAAAAAAAAATAATAATAATAATTATAATAATAATATTTTTTTTTTTTGTTCCTCTTTTATTTGTTTTAAGAGTGAATTGTACTGGCGGTCTTTATAGTTTGGGGTTTGTGTCATTTTGATTTCTAACTTTTTAATTGTAACACATTTGATTCTGAATTTTGAATCTTATTCTAAATAAAAATAATTGAAAATACTATTATATTTTTTCAAGGAAAATTTGTCAATTTGATAAAATATAAACTAATTTAACAAAAGTAAATGTCAAAAAAAATATTTTTGAATTTTTAAAAATTGTTTTTATCCACTAAAGATAAATTTATGTAAAATTGATAAATCTTTTAGACATTTATTTATTTATTTTACCAAATTAATTTTTGTTATGTGCTTGAATGATAACCATGTAATGGGTGGTTGTTTTTGTTTTCGTTAAATTAATTTTTATTTTTCCAAAAGTCAAATATGATGACAACTTTGATATCATTATTAAACCAATCCATTAAATCAAAAAATTTAAAACTAAAAACATTTCATATATTAAATATTAAAAGCTTAACAAGTACCCATTATATGATCATCATCCAAACATATAATAAAAATTAATTTGGTAAAATAAATAAATGTCTAAAAGATTTATCAATTTTACATAATTTTATATTTGGTGGGTAGAAAAATTTTTAAAAATTAAAAAATATTTTTTGACATTTTTTTTTGTCAAAATAGTTTATATTTTATCAAATTGACGATATTGCCCTTGAAATTAAGCAATGATATCTTTAATTGTCTTTATTTAGAATAAGATTCAAAATTCAGAGTCAAATGTGTTACAATTAAAAAGTCTGAAACAAACTGTTAGTCTAATTCGCCCTTGTTTTAATTTGAATCAGGCGCATCTAGAATTTTTACAACTATTCAAGCATGGAAATTCTAGCATACACACCGCTTTCAAAGTTGTACTATATGTATTTTTAATTATGTCATTTTCTTTTTTAATTGTGACCAATTTTCTTCTTCAATTATGATATTATTTTAATTATGACTCATGAGTTCTTTAGTTATAACATTTTTTTTTTAGTTATGACTCAGAAAATATAAAATTATGATATTTTTTTAAATTATAAAATATATATAATACACAACTTTGAACGAGTATATAACATAATATTTCTCATTCAAGAAACATAGAGAATTGTCAAAAGTGAGAGATTCATGAGTTCACATGTAGTATGTATTTATTTTGTGAAAATTTTCTGTGCACTTAAATTTTCTTGAAATTTTATCAGTGAAAGTGAAACTTACATAAAAATATAGAAGAGAGATTTTTTTTTAATTAAAAGTTAAAATTCAAATATTTGTTGATATCATACAAAATTTAATTTATAAATGACTCCAACGACTTTTAGATGTTCAATTATGCATAATAGTTTTTTTTTTATTTAATTTTTAGATGGGAATTCATAAAAAAATGTTTTTCTTACTATATATAATCAAGTAATCATTTATTTCCTAATCATTCATGGGTTACAAAGTCCATTCTTTACAATCTTCATATAAAAAAAACAGTGCTATGTATTATGATGTAAATAATGGACACAGATTGTCTCTAGTCAATTTTGTGAATTAGACAGTATTATTTGAGTGTGTGGGGTCTATCATGGGTGCAACTTTGATAATTTGAACCGTTTAATGTGTAAATATCATCAAGAATTTCATTCCTGTGAAAAATCAAGTAGATCAGATATTGATAGCTACTTGATCATTACATATTTTTGTCAACAATTTATTTTTAAAATCATATTTACTATTAATAAAAAAAATGATATGACCAAGTGTCTATCGATGTCCGATTAACTTGACTTTTTATAAGAATAAAATAATTGACGAGTTTTACACATTGAATTATTTGTATTATCAAAATTAGACTCACTGTAAATCCTACGAACCTAACAATGGCCCCGTTTGGTAAAACTGTGAGAAAGTGATTATAACTTATAACCTAACAGCTTATAGCTTATAACTATGAATATAAGTTGATTTTTTACTTACAAATTAAGTTTCTCCTTCCCCACTCAAAGAATAAGTTGATTTTTTGACTTATAAAAAGCTATAAGCTGTATTGTTAAACTGAACTAAATACATCAAAATAACTTAAATTAAGTTAAAAGCTGAAATAAGTTAAAAATAAGCCCTACCATACAGGGCCAATACACTCTAATCTAATCTCAGACTAGAAAACATCCTAAATAATTTTGAAGTTAAGACTTTTGTCAACTAATGATGAGTATATTATACTAGATATGTTATTTTTATAATATAAACGAAAACTGAACGAAATATTATAATAAAAACATTATCACTCTGTTTGTTTCTAATTTTTAGAATTTATTTTTTAAAAAATTTTATTTTTTTGTATTTTTTTGTTTTCACTAAATTTTTTTTAATATTTTAAATAATTTTTTTTAATTTTTAAACACACCTAACATAAATATACTTAGAAAGTATAATATTTGTGAAAAAGAAAACCTTAAAAAATTCACTAAATACCAAAAATAAAATAAAATAAAAGAAAAGTACATTTTTCATATTTTTGTGTATTTATTAATTTTTTAAAATATTTTTTCACAAATAATTTACTATTTAGATATATATAAGTAAGGTACATTTAAAAAAAATAAAAAATTTGCTTAAAATTTAAAAAATATTCACTAAAAATAAAAAAAAAAACACGAAAAAAAAAACTCAATTTTCAGAAAATTAAAATCAAATACACAACATAATATATATATATATATATATTTGTTTGAAAGGTATTATTTCAATATTTGTATAAAAATGTTATTTTATAGTGAGATTTGGTGGATCAATGAGGACATACAATACATCTATAGCCTAGTTCAATAAACAAATAAATAATAAGAAAAATGATATATAAGTTTACCTTTTAGACTCATTTTTTAGATTCAGTGTCAAGAAAATGATAACTAATCATCTTCTTGACACATTACTGGGTCTAAAAAATTATCTTCTTAACACATTACTGAGTTTAGAAAATAGATCTAACTCTCATGTCTGAATAACAATACTCAAAATAATAATTACATCCACCCTTGAAATAAACCAAATCTTTTAGGATTTTTTTTTTTTTTTTTCTATTTTTGTTCATAAGCAACTGTTCAATCAATAACCTTTTTAGCGTGGGTTTTTGGGCCTTTTACAAAATGTCAAAACTAAAGGCCAGGAAGATAAATAAAATAAATTTTTTTTTAAAAAAAGGAAAATTGTAACTCAGCGTAAATTTTCAAAGTAAATTGTAAATTAGTGAAAGTTTATGAACTTTAATAATTGAAGTCATAAATTTTTCCATGATATGCAATTTGTTTTTGGTCTTACTAGCGAGTTGCAATTTTCCTAAAAAAAAAAAAAAAAACCCAAAATAAGTGTGATTATTATGCTGCATTTTGTTGATTAAAATGAAAATGAAATAAAATATTTCTTTCTTAACCTTTGTAAAAATAATAAAAATAAATATTTAATAGGACGATAATGTCATTCGTTATAATAATAAAACAAATATTTATTTTTATTAAGCAATAAGCTAATGACAATGTCAAGAATAAAAAACATCTGACATAAGAGAGGCTCGAATTATCAACTCTTCAATGTGACTTAGATTCAATCTCCACCATACAAATACCTCACACAGAAAATTATGAGCCGATAAATCTAGAACAGTTGCTTTTTGTAACATAAAATATAAATGCTAGTGCCTCATCCATATGGATGCGAAGCCCACATTTTTATTTTAAGCAATTTTATAATTTTTTTTGGGATTAGTTCCATAACATGTGGCCATTCTAACTTAAAATCACTAGCAAAGCCTTTATTCTACCAAGCTACAGCTAACAACTTATTGTGATTACTATCATCATAAACTATGTTTCGACAATAACTCAACCAAATTTTGTTTTTGTACACAAATGAAAAAGAAAAAAGAAAGAATTGTCACTTGACTAAACGGTAAGACTTTGCCATTAATATTTAGAGGACACCAATTTAGTCATGAAAACAACCACTGTAGAAATGGGAGTAAAACTACTCCAGGCCCTACTTTAGAAAATAGTCATGAAGAGCAACATGGCCATCTATCCAGACCCTACTATAGTAAAATTCTTATCTACTGAGTGATTTATTTATTTTGTATAAAAAGTAAATGAAAATAATACAGTTCTGAAATAATGCAGTTCTGAAAATAAAGAAATTCCTGAAGAAGATGTTGGTGTTGTTGGCTGTAGGGTAGGGAGGTCATATTTAAAATTTGAAAATATAGGCTGACGCCTTGACCGAGTGGTTTATTTACTACACTTCCGTTCTAATGACGTCAATTTTTATTTCAATTGCTTGCCTCCGTGATCAACAAACAGTGGATGTCATAATCTGGTACACAAACTACACCAGCAAGCATTAAACACAATACTTTCTATATACATCATCAAAGCAAAGGTGTTTTGTACACATTCTTGAAAGGAAAAAAAAAAAAAAATCATTATTTTTTGCATGCTGAACCATTGTTTTTGTGAATGGCTTAAAGAACTACGTCAGACCATTCCGGTTCCAAACAATCACCCGATGTCCTTGAAGGCTTCGATAAGAAAAATGAAGGATAAGGCTAAAGAAATTGATGACAAGGTTAGGTTTGAAGGCTTTGATAAGAAAAATAAAGGATAAGGCTAAAGAAATGGATGACAAGATTAGGTTTCAACTTGTTAGCACTTCTCATTTTGCCTTGTGTTTGTTTAGGGATTTAAGGAGGGATTTGAAAAGGGAAATAGAAAATATAGGCGAAATATATGAATAAAATATACTTAAATTTCACCTAGTTTCACATATCTTTTCTCTTTCTCCTTCCAAATTCCTCCCAAAATCCCCTAACCAAATACAGTATAGAAGGAATGTAACCTCTCTAAAGAAGTCATTTAACTTGTTAGACAATCTTCACTGTATTTAAAAGATTTAATTCTATTGTGTACACAACAACAAATAGAATTTAAAGAAATAAAGAAAAGGAGAGAATTTGTTTGATTACAAAAATCAAACTCGAAATAAAAATAAATAAATAAAAACAGATTTTATTTTGTTACAAAAACAAAAACAAAATCTGATTAAAATAAATAAAAAACAACACTGAAAATAAATTAAATAACTTACTTGATTTAATTTCTTCGAATTATTTTCTGATCAAGTCCAGTGTTTAACACTGTGTCCTTAAGACAGATTCGTCCTCTCCACGGTGCTTTCAGAATTCGGACGTCTATCTCCCAGGATGAAATGATCTACCACAAACAATAGCAGCACTACTAATTGTTTGCCTTACGAACACACTAAGTGTTTACACTCTTTCTTTCGGAAATAAAATGCAGCAAGATGAAGAATATAAATAGCAGAAGTGAAATACGAAATTTCTGAATCCAAAGCATCAATTGAGGGTGGTCCTATTTATAGATGTGAAGGTGGCTCTTGGTTTTGAATTGAACAGGTATGTGGCTCTTGGTTTTGAATTGAACAGGTATGACACCTGTTGGGTTTTGAATTTCAAACAGATTCAACAATTCAAATAGATAGCAATTACGGGAAGGGCCCTGTTTGGGTGTGCACTAATTCCAAAACAGTTTATTTTTGTTTGAAAACGGGAAGGGCCCTGTTTGGATGAACAAAAAATCCAAACCAATTTAATTTGAATTTTGGATTTTATTTTAATAAAAAATAAAATTAAATTCAAATGTTTTTGGCCCAAAAAGATTAGAACCACGCACCCAAGCCCAGCCCAGCCCGCCCGACCGGACGGCGCGCGCGCGTGTGTGGTGATTTTTGGGTCCAATGGGTCTAGCCCATAACCTCTCCCTCTAAAACACTTGGGTACCCCTTGGGGCACACCCCAAGTATCTCACCCTAAGCCTTATAAACCCTTTCAAAACTTCCCACCAAATCAATGTGGGACAAGCCAATTTACAACCTTAAGGAATTTCCACCAAAACTCCATTTCCATGGAGCACACTTTGGCTTCAATTTCCCATTCACTCGGTAATGGTTTTGATCAGCCAAATATACCACGTGAATCACAACGCGGCATAGAACGCGTTACCACTTTGACCCGAGTAAATCGACACTCGGGGCCCACCTAACTTATACCGAACTTAGGAAAAAATTCTGGTTTTATCCAAAATTTTATAACCATTTCCAACAATCCCCCACATGAATGGAATTTGATGATAACGGAAATGCAACAATATGCAGACTTTAACGAAAGAGTATAAGTCGAAAATATCTTGCATCAGGATAGGTAGTTTTTGGCTTTGAACCTTCCCTAGTGATAACCTATCGGACTTACTGGCTAACCAATGGACGCGATGCCTTGAATTGTTCAGCCGTTTTTGTAAGCCAAGACAATAGATTTCACACAAAATATCTTCTAACACATCGTGGTTCTCACTGTTGTGTTCATTTTGGCCTTGAACGCACCTGGTTTTCATAAGTGTTTCTAGAGAATTTAGCCTCTTCATTCTCATAGAACCGGCCCCAGTTCAACACTCATATAGGTGATTCTTATTGTGAGTATCTTCTTATACTCATCTTGATTTTATGTCTTAATCAAGATATAAGTAATCATGAAAAGCAAAGTTTATCCTTATACCCCTGCAGACAACATATGTTGCAGATATCACTCTCACCATAGGAATGGGTAGGAATTTTAATCCCTTGGTGATTTCTGGCGAGCCATACATAACTTAGTTGTCTCTTTGAACTTAGTTCTTGGGATCTCCAGTCATATAAGTAGGGTTACCATTATGACGACTCTTATGTAATAGGCTTTAATCCCATCCCCTTCGATGAACTATACACTAGCTCTTTTGTCAAACCTTTTGTTAACGGATCCGCAATATTCTCTTTAGATTTTATATAATCTATTGAGATTATTCCATTTGACAACAATTGCCTTACGGTATTATGTCGATGACGTATATGTCGTGACTTACCGTTATACATGTGATTCTGTGCCCTGCCTATTGCAGATTGACTATCACAATGAATGCAAATAGCTGGCACAGGTTTTGGCCACATTGGAATGTCTTCTAAGAAGTGACGAAGCCATTCTGCTTCTTCACCTGCTTTGTCTAAAGCAATGAACTCGGATTCCATTGTGGATCGTGCGATGCAAGTTTGTTTCGTGGACTTCCAAGAAACAGCAACGCCGCCTAGAGTAAAGACATATCCACTAGTGGATTTTGAATCTTTAGTATTCGATATCCAATTGGCATCACAATAACCTTCGAGTACTGCTGGATATCGAGTAAAGTTCAAACCATGATCACGAGTAAATCTTAGATATCTAAGAACTCGAATGATCGCTTTCCAATGGTCTTCTCCAGGGTTACTAGTGTACCTACTCAATTTACTGATAGCATAAGATATATCAGGACGAGTACAATTCATTAGGTACATTAGGCTTCCAATGATTTGGGAGTATTTTAACTGAGACACTGCATCACCTTTATTTTTTGATAAATAAAGACTGATGTCTACAGGTGTTCTAGCTAAATTCAAATCATCCTTGATAAATTTATCAAGGATTTTCTCAATATAATGAGATTGAGATAATGCATATCCGTCAGATGTTTTAGTAATTTTCATTCCTAATATAACATCTGCGACCCCCATATCTTTCATATCAAATCTTTTGTTAAGCATCTGCTTAGTTGATTTGATCATGTTTTGACTGCTTCCGATGATAAGCATGTCATCCACATAAAGACAAACTATGACATATCCTTGGTCAGTGTTTTTAACATAGACGCATTTGTCACATTCGTTTATCTTAAACCCATTAGTAAGCATTGCATGATCAAATTTTTCATGCCATTGCTTAGGTGCTTGTTTTAATCCATAAAGGGATTTTACAAGTCGACAAACTTTCTTTTCTTGCCCTGATACTACAAACCCTTCGGGTTGTTCCATATAGATCTCTTCATTTAGATCACCATTTAAGAAAGCTGTCTTAACATCCATTTGATGTATTTCTAAATTAAACAACGCTGCTATAGAAATAAGCATGCGAATGGATGTTATTCTTGTCACAGGGGAATATGTGTCAAAATAGTCCAGACCTTCCTTTTGTCTGTAACCTTTAACAACAAGTCTTGCTTTATACTTGTCAATTGAACCATCTGATTTCATTTTTCTCTTGAATATCCATTTATATCTAAGAGGTTTAGAACCTGGTGGAAGATCCACCAATTCCCAAGTATGATTTTGCATAATGGATTCAATTTCATTATTAACAGCCTCTTTCCACAAAGGTGCTTCAGGACTTGTCATTGCTGCCTTAAAGCTTTGAGGTTCATTTTCTAACAAGTATGTCAGAAAATCTGGACCAAAGGATTTTGATATTTTTGCTCTCTTACTCCGTCTTGGTTCATCATTAGTTAAATCCTGTTGGTCGAGACTATTACTAGTCTCTTGTGTTTGATTGTCATTAGTCTCTTGACTTTGTGTACAATCATAAGTTCTTTTCTGTGAACTTAATTCCTGTCCTTTCTTGTAAGGAAAGACATGTTCAAAAAACACAACATTCCTTGACTCTATAATAGTGTTCACATTTATATCAGGTATATCTGATTTATAAGTTAGAAACCGATATGCACTACTATTCTGAGCATAACCAATAAACACACAGTCTATTGTTTTTGGTCCAATCTTAGTCTTTTTAGGAATAGGAACTTCAACTTTTGCCAAACACCCCCACACTTTTAAGTATTTGTAGGAAGGCGGTCGACCTTTCCACAATTCATAAGGAGTGCTGTTGGTTTTCTTGTGGGGTATTCTATTAAAAACATAATTAGCAGACAATATTGCTTCCCCCCACAAGTTCTGTGGTAAGCCTGAACTTAGTAACATGGCATTCATCATTTCTTTGAGAGTTCTATTCTTCCTTTCAGCGATTCCATTTTGCTGTGGAGAATAAGGGGCTGTAGTTTGGTGAATAATGCCATGTTGTGCACACAATTCATTTAATGGTGCATCATATTCACCACCCCTATCACTTCTAACCATTTTAATGGTTTTACCAAGTTGATTTTCAACTTCTATTTTGTAGAGTTTAAACATTTCTAAGGCTTCATCTTTACTTCTAAGTAAATAAACATAACAATATCTTGTGCAATCATCGATAAATGTTATGAAATACTTTTTGCCACCTCTAGTTTGAATAAATTTTAAATCACATACATCAGTATGAATTAATTCTAGAGGTTCGGTTTTTCTTTCAACCGATTTAAATGGAGCCTTAGTTAGTTTCGCTTCTACACAAATTTCACATTTATGATTAGGATTAATTTCAAACTTTGGTATATAATCTAAACCAATTAATCTACGCAAAGCATCAAAATTCACATGTCCTAATCTACCATGCCATAAATTTGACTCAAGAATATAAACAAAAGATGTGTTATTCTTATTCATAGCAACTTTCGGTACAACTGTCATTACATTCAACTTAAAGAGACCATCACTCATGTATCCCTTACCAACATACATACCACTCTTTGTTAATACAAATTTATCAGACTCAAATACAAGCCTAAAACCATTTTTACTTAACAAAGACCCAGAAACTAAATTCTTCCGGATGTCAGGTACATGCAGTACGTTGTTGAGGGTCAGTTCTTTTCCTGATGTCATCTTCAAGATTACTTTCCCTTGTCCAGCCACAGTAGAAGTAGAAGAATTTCCCATGAAAAGTTGTTCACCATTTGCTGCCTCATTGTAGGTAGTGAACATCTTCTTGTCCGCACATATGTGACGAGTTGCTCCAGTGTCAACCCACCACTCTTTGGGATTTCCAACCAAGTTAGCCTCAGACACCACAGCAGAGAGGTTGATGTCATTCACTCCGTCAGAGATGTAATCCAATTCTGTTACGTTGGCCTGATTGGTGGTCTTCTTACTTGTACTTCCATGATTCTTCTTAGGGCGGCGGCAGTCAGAAGCTCGATGTCCAGTTTTGCCACAGTTATAGCATTTTCCTTTGAACTTCTTGCTACTATCGCCTTGTTTAGGACCATCTCCAGTAAACTTTCTCTTTTTGTTATGTGGTTTATGAACTTGTTCAACCACATTTGCCTTGGACTCAATGGGATTTTTCCCATTTCTCTTTTCAGCCTTTCGGTTATCTTCTTCAATTCTTAATCTTACAATCAATTCATCCATAGTCATCTCTTTGCGTTTATGTTTTAAATAATTTTTGAAATCTTTCCAAGCCGGTGGTAACTTTTCCACTAAAGCAGCGACTTGGAATGACTCGCTAAGAGACATACCTTCTGAATGAATATCATGCAAAATTATTTGAAAACTTTGAACTTGAGATATTACCGTTTGGGAGTCTACCATAACAAAATCCAGAAATTTACCGACGACAAATTTCTTCGTCGGCATCTTCTGTCTTGTATTTCTTCTCCAAAGAATCCCACAATTCTTTTGCTGTTTTCAGAGGACTGTATACATTATACAGCATATTGTCAAGGCCATTTAGGATGTAGTTTCTGCACAGGAAATCTGAATGTTTCCAAGCATCTACAGCGGCAACAACTTGCCGATCACTTTCACCCTCTTTAAGTGCTCGAGCCTCTTCATGGAGAAACCGGGCCAAATTAAGAGTTGTAAGATAGAACAGCATCTTCTGCTGCCATCTCTTAAACTCGGTACCGTTAAATTTTTCCGATTTTTCTCCATGATTGATTGGTACATGAACATGGTTCTGGATAGGGACCGATGTAGGTGTAACAATAGGAGTACCACTGCCAGATGCAGTTTCAGTTGTAGTGGCCATAATCTCTGATTACAAAAATCAGAAAAAATTAAATCACAAATTAATTTTCTAGTTACTAAAACCAGAAAATAAATTATAACAACAAAATAATTTTATTTTCCTTGTTACTAAAACTAGAAAAATAAAATATCACAAGAATTTTCTGTAATACCAAATAATATTCTGAATTGTTAATGACACCAGTATCGTACTACTAGTTGTTGTCAAAGAAAAGAGACAGTATATTACTACTATCTGTCAAATAGTATAAATCACTATTTGTTTTTCCAACCAGAATATTAATTTGAAAACACAGAAAATTAAATACAATGAAGATACCCAAAAAGGAATCTGTCTTAAGATTGTTGGACAATCTTCACTGTATTTAAAAGATTTAATTCTATTGTGTACACAACAACAAATAGAATTTAAAGAAATAAAGAAAAGGAGAGAATTTGTTTGATTACAAAAATCAAACTCGAAATAAAAATAAATAAATAAAAACAGATTTTATTTTGTTACAAAAACAAAAACAAAATCTGATTAAAATAAATAAAAAACAACACTGAAAATAAATTAAATAACTTACTTGATTTAATTTCTTCGAATTATTTTCTGATCAAGTCTAGTGTTTAACACTGTGTCCTTAAGACAGATTCGTCCTCTCCACGGTGCTTTCAGAATTCGGACGTCTATCTCCCAGGATGAAATGATCTACCACAAACAATAGCAGCACTACTAATTGTTTGCCTTACGAACACACTAAGTGTTTACACTCTTTCTTTCGGAAATAAAATGCAGCAAGATGAAGAATATAAATAGCAGAAGTGAAATACGAAATTTCTGAATCCAAAACATCAAATGAGGGTGGTCCTATTTATAGATGTGAAGGTGACTCTTGGTTTTGAATTGAACAGGTATGTGGCTCTTGGTTTTGAATTTCAAACAGATTCAACAATTCAAACAGATAGCAATTAAGGGAAGGGCCCTGTTTGGTTGTGCACTAATTCCAAAACAGTTTATTTCTGTTTGAAAACGGGAAGGGCCTTGTTTGGATGAACAAAAAATCCAAACCAATTTAATTTGAATTTTGGATTTTATTTTAATAAAAAATAAAATTAAATTCAAATGTTTTTTGCCCAAAAAGATTAGAAGCCACACCACAGCGCCCAAGCCCAGCCGGACAGCGGCGCGGGTGTGGTGATTTTTGGGTCCAATGGGTCTAGTCCATTTTGCCCATAACCTCTCCCTCTAAAACACTTGGGTACCCCTTGGGGCACACCCTAAGTATCTCACCCTAAGCCTTATAAACCCTTTCAAAACTTCCCACCAAATCAATGTGGGACAAGCCAATTTACAACCTTAAGAAATTTTCACCAAAACTCCATTTCCATGGAGCATACTTTGGCTTCAATTTCCCATTCACTCGGTAATGGTTTTGATCAGCCAAATATACCACGTGAATCACAACGCGGCATAGAACGCGTTACCACTTTTACCCGAGTAAATCGACACTCGGGGCCCACCTAAAAAATAGACCGAACTTAGAAAAAAATTCTGATTTTATCCAGAATTTTATAACCATTTCCAACATAACTGTGTATGATAGATATGATGTTTGGGAAAAGGATATGTTGTTGACTTGTATCCGAGAGTACTAAAGGTAATCTCACTTAGACAATAATCGTAGTAGCTAATTGTTGCTTATGAGCTTTACCTGTCCTTCCTATTGCTATTAGTATAATTTACTTATGTAAAAAGGTAATATAATCTATATCTTTTGCAATCTTCTCATTCTAAAGAGTTGTCCTCTGTTTTCTTTTTAAATTTTTTGTTGGCATTCTAGCAGAACCATAATTAAGAATTGTAGAAAAATTTAATGCTGCCATTTTGTCCCAACAATTTGTTGCTTAAGAGTTAACCATCTTTGGTGCCTATTAAAACAATTTACTTATATAAAAGAAAAAGTAATATGATCTATAGCTTTTGGAATCTCCCCGTCATAAAGAGATATCCTTTTTTGATTCTATTATTGACATTCTAGCAACCAAGTGTAAAAATTTCCCCAGCCAAGTTGCTTATATCCTGAACATTTTTTGGGGACATAATAGTTATTCTGTCACTATATCCGTCATTCCTTTTATTAACTTTAGATTTATGGAGAGTCCTGCAATAATTATCATACAATCTGGTACCTCTTTCTTGTTTCTGAAGAATTTAGCTCCTTATTTTTTGCAACCAGACTGCTGAGTTGCATCGCCTTTTAAGTTGTATTTTTAGATAGACTTTCTTTGCAGCTTTGCTAGGCAGATTTGTCGTTTAAATATGTTTTTCTATGTTTGAACCAACAATTTTTACTGCTATTGGTTTTTTTCTCCCCAGATTTCCCATGCAGAGTTTGTAGTGGTACAAAATGTCCAAGAAAATGCCAATTTGCACTCTAAAATTGTTCAGTCACCAGACAAGCTACAGGTACTTTTTTGGTTTCGGCCAATATGTGCTAGTTCGTTTTTTAGCATATTCAGATATCCATCTACATCAATGAAACTTGGATAATTGTGAGTTTTGAGGTGGTGACTGGTGAGCTATGAATCTTATTTCAGTGTGCATAAAAGCTCTACGACATATGATGTTGACTATAACCCTTGCAGTAACCAAGGAACATTGGTTCAATACAATGTCATGATTTGGGGAAAGAAATAAGGTGCGGATGGGATAATTTTGCCCAGTTATAGCCGAATACTTTAAAATCAACTAGCTCTAGCTATAGAAGCTAACACTTTATCTCTGATGTTATCATGATTGTAAATTGAATCATCCAGTGCTCTCACTGAAACGTCTAAGTTGTAAAAACGAGCAATAATAGCTGGCTTGTTTTCATTTTTCAGAAAGTACTTTTCAGAAAATTTTATTTTCTTATTTTTCGTATTTTTTTATTTTTACTAAATTTTTTAAATATTTTAAGCAATTTTTTTACTTTTTAGACACACCTAACATAAATACACCGTAAAAAAATTATAAAAAAAAATCTTTTAAAAATTCACTAAATACCAAAAATACAAAATTCACTAAATACCAAAAATATATATAAAAAAAATACAAGAATTCAGTACATTTTTTGTATTTTTATGTATTTATTAATTTTTTAAAATATTTTTTCACAAATTTTTTACTTTTTATATACATCTAACTAAGGTGCATCTTGAAAGTAAAAAAAATATTTAAAATTTAAAAAATATTCACTAAAAACAAAAGAATACGAAATTTAAAAAACTCAGTTTTCAAAAAACTTAATCCAGTAAACTCAAACCAAATGCACTAAATTTTTTTAACCCCCTAGCAGCTATATGACCAAAAAAACATTGTAATCTATGCAAATATATAAATGTGTATATGTCACGACCCCAAACCGCCCCTAGTAGTTTGGTGCCGTGATGGCCAGTAATCCGTAATTACCGAAGGCCAACTTTTCAAAAACTTAACACAATCAGAGTATGGATATAGGGGGCTCACAAATGCGGAAGCAATAAATCAAATACAAGTGGTCCATAAGAGCTGTGCGTAGATCAAAGCAATGCCAAACATTTCCAATTAACTTTACAACTTGAATACAACAAGGTAAAATACATGTTACATTTTGATCAAAAGGCTTCTCGAGCTGACATATACAAAAGTACAACTAATACAAGTCAAGAAGCATGATTTTCAAGATTTGCCGACATGCAAAGCAGGGCATCGCCGACGTAAATACAAAAGCAAAGTCGACATAAGTACGAATCCAAAACAAGCATCCAAAACGATCTAGGCGTCGCCGCCGTCCTGCTCATCACCTACATATATATAGAGGGGTGAGTACAAATACTCAGTGAATGGTACTAATAATAAAGGTTTTGCATGAATATAGCCGAGGTCCTTCAAAACGAAACACATCAAACTTCAGCAAGACGAGGGATGAACCGTATTCATCAATCAAATATTACAGGTATCCAAAGATGTTTACTGACATAGGCAAAGCAAGGGATGAACCGTATTCATCATTCAAGTATCATAACATCGGCGAAGCAAGGGATGAACCGTATTCATCATTCAAGTATCATAACATCGGCGAAGCAAGGGATGAACCGTACTCATCATTCAAGTATCGTAACATCGGCGAAGCAAGGGATGAACCGTATTCATCATTCAAGTATCGTAACATCGGCGAAGCAAGGGATGAACCGTATTCATCATTCAAGTATCAAGGGCTGTACGATCCGTAATTGTTTGGTCAAAAGTACTGCGAAAGTTTATAGTCCTCCAGCACAAGGGACTTGTGTTACTTAGGCCCGTAGCCCGATTTAACATAGAAATCTTTTCAAGAAAGGACCGTATCCTTTTACACATAGTACTGCGAAAGTTTAGAGTCCTCCAATACAAGGGACTTGTGTTACTTAGGCCCGTAGCCCGATTTAACAAGGACCGTATCCTTTTATACTTAGTACTGCGAAAGTTTAGAGTCCTCCAGCACAAGGGACATTCCGAGGATAACAATCAAAACAAGGCTATTTATTCATGCTTAGCAAATACCCACGTCAAAACAAACAAAACAAGATTTATCAAAAGCAAGTGTAACATAGCTTTATTAGAAATACCACTCACCTAGTTCTTCAGGTGTAGACTCAAAGCAAATATCAAGGACCTACAATCACATGGCAAGTCACATTCTCAAAGCAAGCTCTATATACATGCAAATGATCTCGGCATTCTTGCCAGATCCAAGTCAAAGACAAAGCAAAACAAGCTGGAAGCTTAATCACTGCTCCCGTTCATGAAAACACACTGGGTACCGTCCAGGTCTATGCCGAGGTCCCGCTAAACAAAGTCAGGAAAAACCTGGGTTTTCCTTTGAAGAATATGAAGAACATGATCATTGGAAAGATGGATGCAAGCTCACAACTTGTTACAAAAATCTGAGTTTTCATGCCAAGAGTTCAAAATATGGACCTGGGTACCCATACAAGGAAGTCATGCAAGAACAAACACAAAAACATGGTTTTCGTTCCAAGCTTTTCGATCAAAACGAGACTTTCTTCAAGAACACATGAAAAACCATTTTCTCTTTCCAAAACCAACTTCAAACAATGCATGACATGCAAAACAGATCCGATCATGCAATGCAGCTAGATAATCAGCAAGAACAACCAAAGGAGATCAAGATTCTAACCTCAAAACTCGGATCCAACGGTTCAAACCACGAAGATCAAGCTTGGGAGACTTACTCTCACTCAAGAACTTCTCTAGAGCTTCTCTCTCTAAAACAAAGATCTGAGACCCAAAAATGATTTGTTTCAAGGTCTGCCGGCTGCCTTAACAATCAGCTCGGACACGTGGCGTTATCGGGTTGGTTCAGCTCAAAAAGGTGATTGATAGACAAGACAAGTCTCTGACAAAGCGTATGCAGCAAGCTCGGGTAAGACACATCGGCAATTAGATGACATCGGCTCAAATCAAGGATCCAGCAACAGGATAACAAAACATCGGCTAGGGAGGACGACACTTGACTAAGCTGTGCCACACCTTGGCCGGGGTGTGCCACATCTCGGCCTAGGCCATGCCTGCCCAAGGACAAGGTTCGCTAAGTGCAAAACATCTCGGCAATGAATGCCCGAGGTGAAAATGGAGTTGAACAAGATCTCAAAACAAATCTAAGTACAAGGGTTCAAAGGCGAACTAAGCTCAAGATGACCTCGGCCACGCACACACCGAACAAGGGACAAGATCACGCAAGTAATACTAACAAAACAAGGCAAACAAATCCTTCCAATTATTAAAACAAGACAAGATCATGCAGGAACGTATGCAAGTAAGACAAGAGTAAGGTGAGGGTTGTTACATCCTACCCCCCTTAAAGAAGTTTGGTCCCCAAACTTAGATTACCTTGCTCAGAAAACAACTCTGGATAATGGATTCTCACATCCTCTTCTTTTTCCCACGTGGCTTCTGTGCCATAATGTTCCTTCCATTCGACCTTTATCATCGGTATCGATCTGTTCCTCAATTGCCTCACTTGTCGGTCAATAATCCTCATTGGCTTCTCCTCGTAGCCCAAATCCTCATTAACTGTGATCTCGGAATGATCAATTACATGTAGTGGATCTCGGATGTATTTTCTCAACATCGAAACATGAAACACATTATGGACTTGGCTCAAATCTGGCGGCAAAGCAAGTCTGTAGGCAACGGAATTAATTCTCTCAAGAATTTCAAATGGCCCAATATAGCGAGGTGCTAACTTACCTTTCCTTCCAAATCTGGAAACTCCTTTCATTGGTGAAACCTTCAGGAATACATGATTCCCAACTTCTAACTCTATCTCATTCCTTCTCTGATCGGCGTAGCTCTTTTGTCGGCTCTAGGCAGTTCTAATCCTCTGTTGGATAAGTTTAATCTTTTCTGTTGTCACTTGAATCAATTCGGGACCAAGCAGAGTTCTGTCTCCGACTTCGGTCCAACATATCGGCGACCTACATTTTCTTCCATATAAGGCTTCATACGGCGCCATGCCAATGCTAGCTTGATAACTGTTATTGTAAGCGAATTCCACTAAGGGCAAATGTGTTCCCCAACTTCCTTGGAAGTCCAACACACAAAGTCTAAGCATATCTTCAAGTGTCTGAATTGTCCTCTCTGTCTGCCCATCTGTCTGGGGGTGAAAAGTTGTACTAAATCTCAGCTCAGCTCCGAAAGCCCTTTGTAGACTCTGCCAAAATCTAGAAACAAATTTAGGATCTCGGTCTGAAACAATTGACATCGGCACTCCATGAAGTCTGACAATCTCGTTCACATATAGCAAGGCAAGTTGATTGGCGTTGAAGGTAGTCTTAACAGGTAGAAAGTGTGCTGACTTAGTTAACCTATCAACAACAACCCCAATTGAATCCATACCCTTTGGTGTTTTCGGCAAACCAATCACAAAATCCATGGAGATGTGCTCCCATTTCCACTCAGGAATCGGCAAAGGTTGAAGAAGTCCTGCTGGTCTTTGATGTTCTGCTTTCACTTGCTGACAATGCAAACACTGGGACACGAATTCGGCTATCTCTCTTTTCATACTTGGCCACCAGAAGGTCCGCTTCACATCTTGATACATTTTGGTGTTCCCTGGATGGACGGCAAACTTAGAACCGTGAGCTTCCTGCAAAATTTTCCTCTTTAACTCTGGGATGTCGGCCACACATAACCTTCCTTCAAACTTGAGCACTTGATTCTCGATGGTATACCCTGGTCTCGGCCTTGTGCCAATTTCCTCGGCTATTTTCTTGAGGAAGTCATCTTCCACCTGCCTGGTCTTTACTTCATTAACAATAGTCGGTTCTGCTGACATCACGGTTAAACACGCCAAATTTCCATCTGACTTCCTGCTCAAAGCGTCGGCTACACTGTTAGCTTTCCCGGGGTGATATTGAATCTGCATATCGTAGTCTTTCAACAACTCAAGCCACCGTCTCTGTCTCAAATTCAATTCCTTCTGAGTGAATAGATACTTTAAGCTCTTATGATCTGTAAAAACCTGACAAGTAGCTCCATACAAATAGTGACGCCAAATCTTTAAAGCAAATACCACGGCCGCCAATTCTAAGTCATGGGTAGGATAGTTTTTCTCATGAGGTTTCAACTGACGAGATGCATAAGCTATAACCTTACCCTTTTGCATTAATACACAACCCAAACCCTTATGCGATGCATCACTATAGACATGAAACTCTTCGTTACCTGATGGTAGTACAAGTACTGGTGCTGTAATTAACCTCGTCTTCAGTTCCTGGAAGGCTGACTCCCGATCTTTAGTCCATTCATACAATGTTCCCTTCTTAGTCAGTTGCGTCAATGGAATTGCAATCCTTGAGAAATCTTTCACAAACTTCCTGTAATAACCTGCCAAACCCAGAAAACTACGAATCTCGGACACATTAGTCGGCCTCGGCCAATTTACTACGGCTTCAACTTTGCTAGGATCTACTGAGATACCCTCTTCATTAATCACATGACCCAAAAATGAGATGGTAGCAAGCCAAAACTCACACTTGTTAAACTTAGCATACAACTTCCGTTCTCTCAAAATTTGTAAGGCAAGTCTCAAATGGTTTTCATGTTCAACATCACTCTTGGAATAGATCAATATATCATCAATGAAAACAACTACAAATTCATCTAAATATGGTTTGAAGATTCTGTTCATTAAATCCATAAATGCAGTAGGGGCATTGGTCACTCCAAAAGGCATTACTAAAAACTCGTAGTGGCCATATCTTGTTCGAAAAGCAGTCTTCTCAACATCTTCGGCTTTAACTTTAAGCTGATGGTAACCAGACCGAAGGTCGATCTTAGAAAAGACTCGTGCTCCTTGTAACTGATCAAGCAAATCATCAATCCTAGGTAACGGGTACTTGTTCTTAATGGTGACTTTATTAAGTTCTCTATAGTCAATACAAAGACGGAGTGTGCCATCCTTCTTCTTAACAAATAAAACAGGTGCTCCCCATGGTGAAGTGCTCGGCCTAATAAAACCCTTATCTAACAACTCTTGCAATTGCAGTTTCAATTCTCTAAGTTCAGCGGGGGCCATCCTATAAGGTGGTTTGGAGATCGGCTGCGTTCCCGATATAATGTCGACAGTAAACTCTATTTCTCTATCGGTCAAGTGGCCAGGCAATTCATCCGGAAAGACGTCGGGAAAATCATTAACAATCGGGATGTCGGCTAAGTTAACATTTCCATTCTGATCACTCAGTATACTACACAAGTAACCTCGACACCCCTTCTGAATTAACTTACAGGCCTTAATGGACGAAATCAAGTATGGTGGGGGCACTATCCCTTTACCCTGGAAAGTAATCTCGGCTAGGTTTGGGGGTCTCAGTGTGACACTTTTCGAAACACAATTAATAGATGCATCGTTTGCAACTAACCAGTCCATTCCCAGTATAATATCAAAATGAGCTAGGTCTAGAGGCATTAGATCTACTAGCAATTCAACATTCTCAATCATAACGACACATGCTCTGTAAATGGATGCAACAGTCATAGATCTCCCAGATGGAGTAGACACAGACAACACATAATCAAGGGGCTCTAGTTCTCTATTAATTTTCTCGGCAAACATAGTAGATATAAACGAATGAGTAGAACCCGAATCAATCAACACATAAGCATCTTGGGAGCAAATTAGAAGTATACCTGACACTACTGCCTCAGCATTCTGAGTGTCTCCTGGTACTAATGCAAACACTCTGCCCTGTCTCATCTGTTCTTTCCCAGCATTTCCCTTCTGAACGGAACCCGAGGTATTCTCTCCTTTCTTGCTGTTATCGACCTTTGTCTTGGGGCAATCTCTCACATAATGGCCCATCTCGCCACATTCATAACAGGCTCCAGACGTTCGTCGACAAATCCCGAAATGCTGTTTCCCACAATCCGAACACATCGGTTTAGCACTCCCTTCCTGCCTTAGGTTACTAGTACTGCCCATGTTCGTTCTCTTCTTGGTGCCCAGCTGTCCTCGGCGATTGTCATAGTTCTGCCTCTTTCGCTGGTTTTCTCCCGAGCTCTGGTATCGGTTCAAATTAGCTTCGGCCTGAATGGCTTTGTCCAATACTTCGGCATAAGTCGGCATATCGAGCAAGTTGACCCGGTCTTGAATCGGTCCACGAAGCCCACACTCGAACTTCCTGGCCTTCATATATTCATCGTTGGTCATGTGAGGTACAAACCTTACCAATTCAGTGAAAGCGCGGTCATATTCCGCCACTGTTCTGTTGCCTTGCGTTAGAGTATGAAATTCGGTAGCCTTGCGGTTTCGAACACTTAGGGGAAAATGTTTCTTGTAGAACAACTCTAAGAATCGGGTCCAGGTCAAATCTGGATTGCTCCCTCTAACCATCATCCACCACCTGCGGGCGTCATCATCTAATGTGAATGCTGCCAACGTCACTTTCTGAGCGTCAGTGCTAGGGAAGATCTCGAACAACTTCTCCATTTCTAAAACCCATGCCTCAGCCTTCATCGACTCTATACCCCCAGAGAATCTCGGTGGCCTCATTTTCTTGAACTCCCTGATCAAAGCTATCGTGCCATCCCCATACAAGGCTGGTTGCGGGGGAACCTGCGGTACTGGAGGAGGTGGAGGTGGAACTACGTTTCGGCCGTTGGCCTGCTCGGCCTGAGTCGAAGCACTAGCGAACTGCTGTCTGGTTTGCCTCAACTCACGGGCCAAACCTTCAACTAATCTTTCCAATCTGTCCATTCTATCTTCGGACTGATCTCGGCCAAGCGGTGGTCTACCTCTCCTCATGATGCTATGAGTATGCAAGGTATGACTTTAAAACAATTAAGCAAATAACCACATAGGCAAGTAGCAAATAAGTATATCAAAACAATGCACACCTCGTTCAAATAGCAAACACCATGATGCAACCCTAACATCTTCCTAAGGGAAATCCTATCCTCTTTAGGACTCAAAGTGTGTGAATAGCGTATACCGGGGAACTTGTGCTCTGATACCATTCTGTCACGACCCCAAACCGCCCCTAGTAGTTTGGTGCCGTGATGGCCAATAATCCGTAATTACCGAAGGCCAACTTTTCAAAAACTTAACACAATCAGAGTATGGATATATGGGCTCACAAATGCGGAAGCAATAAATCAAATACAAGTGGTCCATAAGAGCTGTGCGTAGATCAAAGCAATGCCAAACATTTCCAATTAACTTTACAACTTGAATACAACAAGGTAAAATACATGTTACATCTTGATCAAAAGGCTTCTCGAGCTGACATATACAAAAGTACAGCTAATACAAGTCAAGAAGCATGATTTTCAAGATTTGCCGACATGCAAAGCAGGGCATCGCCGACGTAAATACAAAAGCAAAGCCGACATAAGTACGAATCCAAAACAAGCATCCAAAACGATCTAGGCGTCGCCGCCGTCCTGCTCATCACCTACATATATATAGAGGGGTGAGTACAAATACTCAGTGAATGGTACTAATAATAAAGGTTTTGCATGAATATAGCCGAGGTCCTTCAAAACGAAACACATCAAACTTCAGCAAGACGAGGGATGAACCGTATTCATCAATCAAATATTACAGGTATCCAAAGATGTTTACTGACATAGGCAAAGCAAGGGATGAACCGTATTCATCATTCAAGTATCATAACATCGGCGAAGCAAGGGATGAACCGTATTCATCATTCAAGTATCATAACATCGGCGAAGCAAGGGATGAACCGTACTCATCATTCAAGTATCGTAACATCGGCGAAGCAAGGGATGAACCGTATTCATCATTCAAGTATCGTAACATCGGCGAAGCAAGGGATGAACCGTATTCATCATTCAAGTATCAAGGGCTGTACGATCCGTAATTGTTTGGTCAAAAGTACTGCGAAAGTTTATAGTCCTCCAGCACAAGGGACTTGTGTTACTTAGGCCCGTAGCCCGATTTAACATAGAAATCTTTTCAAGAAAGGACCGTATCCTTTTACACATAGTACTGCGAAAGTTTAGAGTCCTCCAATACAAGGGACTTGTGTTACTTAGGCCCGTAGCCCGATTTAACAAGGACCGTATCCTTTTATACTTAGTACTGCGAAAGTTTAGAGTCCTCCAGCACAAGGGACATTCCGAGGATAACAATCAAAACAAGGCTATTTATTCATGCTTAGCAAATACCCACGTCAAAACAAACAAAACAAGATTTATCAAAAGCAAGTGTAACATAGCTTTATTAGAAATACCACTCACCTAGTTCTTCAGGTGTAGACTCAAAGCAAATATCAAGGACCTACAATCACATGGCAAGTCACATTCTCAAAGCAAGCTCTATATACATGCAAATGATCTCGGCATTCTTGCCAGATCCAAGTCAAAGACAAAGCAAAACAAGCTGGAAGCTTAATCACTGCTCCCGTTCATGAAAACACACTGGGTACCGTCCAGGTCTATGCCGAGGTCCCGCTAAACAAAGTCAGGAAAAACCTGGGTTTTCCTTTGAAGAATATGAAGAACATGATCATTGGAAAGATGGATGCAAGCTCACAACTTGTTACAAAAATCTGAGTTTTCATGCCAAGAGTTCAAAATATGGACCTGGGTACCCATACAAGGAAGTCATGCAAGAACAAACACAAAAACATGGTTTTCGTTCCAAGCTTTTCGATCAAAACGAGACTTTCTTCAAGAACACATGAAAAACCATTTTCTCTTTCCAAAACCAACTTCAAACAATGCATGACATGCAAAACAGATCCGATCATGCAATGCAGCTAGATAATCAGCAAGAACAACCAAAGGAGATCAAGATTCTAACCTCAAAACTCGGATCCAACGGTTCAAACCACGAAGATCAAGCTTGGGAGACTTACTCTCACTCAAGAACTTCTCTAGAGCTTCTCTCTCTAAAACAAAGATCTGAGACCCAAAAATGATTTGTTTCAAGGTCTGCCGGCTGCCTTAACAATCAGCTCGGACACGTGGCGTTATCGGGTTGGTTCAGCTCAAAAAGGTGATTGATAGACAAGACAAGTCTCTGACAAAGCGTATGCAGCAAGCTCGGGTAAGACACATCGGCAATAAGATGACATCGGCTCAAATCAAGGATCCAGCAACAGGATAACAAAACATCGGCTAGGGAGGACGACACTTGACTAAGCTGTGCCACACCTTGGCCGGGGTGTGCCACATCTCGGCCTAGGCCATGCCTGCCCAAGGACAAGGTTCGCTAAGTGCAAAATATCTCGGCAATGAATGCCCGAGGTGAAGATGGAGTTGAACAAGATCTCAAAACAAATCTAAGTACAAGGGTTCAAAGGCGGACTAAGCTCAAGATGACCTCAGCCACGCACACACCGAACAAGGGACAAGATCACGCAAGTAATACTAACAAAACAAGGCAAACAAATCCTTCCAATTATTAAAACAAGACAAGATCATGCAGGAACGTATGCAAGTAAGACAAGAGTAAGGTGAGGGTTGTTACAGTATATGTATGTGTACATATACACATAATATATATGCATATATTTGTATTTGTTTCCCTTGTTCTTTGTTAATTGGCACATAGCCAAATCATTTTTTTTAACTTGTGTAAGATGAGCTAATTTAAGCCCACTAAATTATTTAGGCCCAATAACCCAAGATTAGTGGGCCCGAATTTATCGCAAGTCCAAGATTGGTGGGCTTGGATTTATCTCCGTCAAACGGGCTGAATGGCTCTAAGCCTCGAAAGGGTTCGGATCCACGAACCTAGAGACTTACTCGGGCCCGAACTCGAAAGGGTATTAAGCAAGCCTAGAGATCCGAGGCACTCGGACTCGAAAGGGTTCGGATCCACGAACCTAGAGGTCCTAAACACTTGGCTTCGAACGGATTCAGACGCAATCTAGAAGTCGCTCCGTTAATGAGTCCCAGAACACTTGCGGGCTCGGAGCTTTCCGGGATCTACGCACCAGAACCATGGGCGTAATGGAGTTCGAACAAAGGACCCGATCCCGAGGACGGTGAGTGGAGATAAATTCACTCTTCGGTTAAACTAGCCTATACCCGGGTCGAGGTGGCACGACCCCGGGCGGTCCATGAGACTCGGCAATATTTTTTTGCTGCAGGACGTCCTCTGGGACTACCCCTGACCCTTTGGGATGATTGGGGATCATTGGTTAGGTGTGGCTAAGAAGAGGGGTTCGCCGAGGGATTGATCTCCTCTTCGGGGTTTTCTCATCCTCGGAGAAGTCACCTCCTCGGAGGAGTCACCTCTTCGGAGAGGTCACCTCCTCGGACAAGGTGGTTAGAGAGAATATCCCCCATGTGCCTTGCACATGGGCTCCATCCTACATCATGAGGTGCCTATAAATAGCACCGTCCCATAGCTTTACAAGGGATGGATTTTGGAGATTTTTAACTCTTGGGAAAGAACTAATTTCCCTTCTCCATTATCAACCTTGAGAGTGAAAGTGGGAGATCCATGGGAAAGCCTTGCCATTATTCTATTCTCTAGCCATTTTGCCTTCTTCTTCACCCAATCTCTTATCTCCATTATCTCCTTTGTTGTTGTGTTCCTAAGTTGAGATTATTGAAGAATCTAAGCCTCTCATCATATTCTAGAGAATTCGAAATTGTTCTTCAAGGATCTTCGAAGATCTTCGAATTTTCCAATTCTTTTTCTTGAACCCTCTCCTACAACTTGCTTGACAAGATCAAGTTTCAATGGTAGTTACTTTCTCTTGCATCTGGCAATTACTGTAAGGAGCCGAAGATATCTACTTTGTTTTGTAGTAACCCTTTTTTTTTCTATTTTTTTTCCAGAGCATTGGAGTTGCAGAGCATTTTCTGTTAAGATATTGGTTAGAGAATTTCCTCTACTTTGATAACATTCATCAATAATTTCTCTTATCCTTCTTAGTTTATTTCCTTATTTTCCCCACTGAATGTTCTTTCATTTTCCCATTTTTGCTTGCAGATGACCTTGGAGGAGAAAAAAGCAGTTCGAATTGAGGCAAAAAAATGCTGAAAAGGCAGCAATGCAACCTTTTCAGTTTTCAGGAGAAGACTGCCCTTCTTGAGGTTCATATGAAGGTATTTCATCAAAAGTGCGATTCGAACCTATATATTCTATTTGTTTTGCATACTAGCCTAGCTAGTTTATTTGTTTTATTTTCTTTTTATTCTTGTGCTGCACTGCACAACACAAATTTTAGTGTAATTTTGCTATAAAAAACATGTCAGAATGTCCTCGTATTGATACTATAAGAGTGATCATGTACGTTCTTTCGCTGAGAATTGAGATATTGTCGTTAAAAACCACACCCATATGTTTATGTAAATTAGGCTGACACTCCCTCTATTTTTCTGAAATATCACTTCCACACCCCTTTGTCAAATAGCACTATTTAATGCCTTATTGAATTTACTTTACTACCCTTGTTTATGTTCTTCCTTTATTTATTTATTTTTTTGAGAAAAGATTAACTTGCATCAACATAACAAACACAAACAGGACAGTCAGCAACAAAACAGACACAACATACACCACAAACTCAAGAAACTAAGCAACCAACTAGACACGGGCAAAATAAAAACAATTGCAGGACTTAATAGCCAAGACGGCCACCAGTAACCGCACCTCAATTAGAAACCTACACGCAGCAACATCACAACCCTGCAAGGATAACAAGAATGCAAACAAACATGTTAGCACAACCCAAGCTATTGAATCAAAAAGCTCAGCGCCAAGGTGGTCGGAAAAGACTTGGGTTGTAGAAGCTATCTTGAATCCTCGACTCTCTTTTGCGCTTGCCAAGATTTGGGCATGGAGCTTAAGGAAGTCATTTGTATTGGTCAATACATGTGAACCTGAAAAGCAACATCTTGGAGCTCGAATCCGTTTAGAGCCACCGGCGCGAATATGAACAATTTGATTAAAATTCGGTGCTAGTTGTTGGAAAATAGGTGTTATATATGCTTATTTTGGGCCATCTTTGAGCACGAAATTGAGTGGGTCCCAAACCTCTTTTGGAGTGGGTCCGAAAAGGTGACGTGTTTCTTACCGCATGACAAGTCACACGGTGTAGATGGTTCGTCAAAACCATTTATGAGTGAACGGGAAATTGACGTCGTTTTCGGGTTCGTGGAAAGGAAAATTTAAAGAAGTAAATGTGAGTTTCTTAAAATGGGTTGTCCCACATTAAAACTTTAAGAGAGTTTTTGTGGGTATATAATCTTTAGAGTACAATACTTGGGTTGGCCCCAAGGGGCACCCAAGTTTATAGAAGGAAAGAATTATGGACAAATGGAACCTTGGCTCAAACCACCACACGGGCGCCATCCGTTCGACGGGCCAAGCGCAGGTGTGGGTTAAGTCGGTTCTTATATTAATTTTTTAGACAAAATTCATTTGAATTTTACAGGAAATTAATTCAAAATTTGAATTTAATTTTTTATGTCCATAAATGTGCCATTTTCAGTCCACAACAGATTCAAATTCAAACTGTCTACAGGTTTTAAATTGCGCGGACAAATCCAAACTGTTGGGCAGTTATCTGTCCGAAACTGCCACCAGATCTGTTGCAGTTATAGCATTTATCTGTTTGAATTTTGAAACTGCACATATTCAAAACTGTTTCATATCGGTTCAGTTTTTTATTGCACTTGTTCGAACATAATTTTTGCCTGTAAATACCAATATTTCCAATAGTGTTCAAGCATCGAAAAAAGTCTGAAAAAATACATTTTGCTATCCAGATTTCGTTCCTTTGCATATATAATATTTATTCTAGTTTTAGAGAAAATTAAAAAGAGTATAGAACACAAAGTTCTAGTTCGCCAGACAAATTTGTTTGGAGTGCTACTACAAATTTGTGAAGATCATTGTATCCTGGGAGATAGACGCCACATAACCATAAGCACTGTAGTGGGGCGAATCTGTCTTAAGGACAGAGTGTCACGCACTTGACTTGATCTTTTTATTATACTTCAGTTCGGTAAAATAAATTCGGTAAATTATTTATTTTATTTTGTTTGATTTAGTTTCAATTTATTTTTTACACAGAAGATTGTTCCAACAATCTTAAGACAGATTCGAATTATTCTGTTTACAAAATTTTTCATTTATTTCCTTTCTTTTTTCTTCTTACAGAAATTATTTTCTGTGATTTTAAAAAATAATATTCTGGTTGGAAAATAAATAGTTGTAATATACTGTTTGACAGATAGTAGTAATATACTATCTATTTTCTTTGACAATTAGTAGTAATATACTAGTGTCATTAACAATTCAGAATATTTATTTGTAAAGGTTGTCAGAAATTAATTTTGGTTTTCTTAAATAATTTCTGAGTGTTCATTAATTAAAAATAAATTTGTTTTTTTTTTAATTATTGAAGTGTTACAGAAATTTAATTTTCTGTGTGGAATTAATTTGGTTAAATAAAATTTTATTTTATTTACAAATTAATTGAAAAATAAAGTTACCTTCTTATTTCTTTTATTTTTACAAAATTTAATTCTGTGAATTTAGATTAATTTTCTGTGTAGTATAAATTCTAAATATAATTTTGTTTTATAATTTAGAATTCATGGCTACTGAAACAAATGCTCAAACGAGTACTGGAATGGTGGCTGCAATTGCGCCAACCCCCCTCTCCTGGTGTGATAGTATCGGTAAATCACGGTGAAAAGCCAGAGAAGTTCTCAGGAACTAATTTTAAAAGATGGCAACAAAAAAAGTTGTTCTATCTTACAACTCTGAACCTAGTTCGTTTTCTTCGTGAAAATGCTCTTACTCTTAACGAGGATGAAATTGACCGGCAAATGATTGCTACGGTCGATGCCTGGAAACATGCTGATTTCCTTTGCCAGAACTACATCTTGAACGAACTTGACAATACATGATACAATGTCTACAGTCCTATCAAAACAAGAAAGGAACTTTGGGAGTCTTTGGAAAAAAAGTACATAACGGAAGATGCCGGCTCAAAGAAATTTGTGGTTGGCAAATTCTTGGACTTTGTGATGGTTGATTCTAAGACTGTGATCAGCCAAGTTCAAGATCTCCAACTCATTCTGCATGACATTCACGCAGAAGGCATGTCTCTCAGTGAATCTTTTCAAATTGCATCCTTAATTGAGAAATTACCACAAGGCTGGAAGGAATTCAAAAACTACTCAAACACAAGTGCAAAGAAATGTCTTTAGAGGAATTAATTGTGCGTTTGAGGATTGAGGAGGACAACCGCAATTTTGAAAAGCAGGCTGGTAAGCATCCTATGGAGTCTGAGGCAAATGTGGTGGAACATGCTGCAAAAGCAAAGAAACGGAAGTTTTCTGAAGAAAGTTTATCACAAGGCTCTAAATGAGAGAAAATTAAAAAGTACAAGTTTAATGGCAAGTGTTACATCTGTGACAAAGAGGGACATTGGGCCAAAGATTGTTGTAGCACAGGCAAAAGCAAAAGAAGAACAAGCAAGAAGCCTGCTCAAGCTCATATGACCGAAGTGGACAATATTTCCAATGGTGTAGATGACATCAATCTTTCTGCAGTTGTTTCCGAGGCAAATCTTGTCAGAAATCCTAAAGAATGGTGGGTGGACACTGGTGCTACTTGCCATATTTGTGCCGATAAAAAGATGTTTACATCTTATTCTACAATGGACAACGGTGAACAACTTTTTATGGGCAACTCCTCAACTTTCAAAGTTGAAGGACAAGGGAAGATTGTTTTGAAGATGACATCTGGAAAGGAACTCACTCTCAACAATATGCTGTATGTGCCGGACATTCGCAAGAATCTTATTTCTGGATCTTTGTTGAGTAAGAATGGGTTTAGGCTAGTATTTAAGAGTGATAAATTTGTACTTACTAAGAATGTGATGCATGTAGGAAAAACTTACATGTCTGATGGCCTTTTCAAGATGAATGTAATGACCGTTGTACCCTTAGTTATTAATAAAAATACATCTTCTTCTTACTTGATTGACTCTTCAAATTTATGGCTTGGTAGACTTGGACATGTTAATTATGGATCTTTGCGTAGATTAATTAATATGGAATATTTGCCTAAATTTAACATTGATACAAATCATAAATGTAAAATTTGCGTTGAGGCAAAATTGTCCAAAACTCCTTTCCATTCAATTGAAAGAAGTACGGAACCACTTGAATTAATTCATAGTGACATTTGTGATTTTAAATCAATTCAAGCTAGAGGTGGGAAAAAATATTTTATCACTTTTATAGATGACTATGCTAGATATAGTTATGTTTATTTAATTCGAACCAAGGATGAAACTTTGGAAACTTTCATTCAATATAAAAATGAAGTTGAAAATCAACTTGGCAAGAAAATCAAAAAACTAAGAAGTGATGGAAGTGGTGAATATGAATCACCTTTGGCGAGTTTTGTAAAGAACATGGAATAATTCATCAAACCACCGCTCCTTACTCATCTCAGCAAAATGGAATTGCTGAAAGGAAAAATAGGACTTTAAAAGAAATGATGAATGTCATGTTAATAAGTTTTGGATTACCGCAGAACTTGTGGGGAGAAACAATACTTTCTGCTAATCATATGCTTAATAAAGTACCCCGAAAGAAAGTGGAGCAAACACCTTATGAATTGTGGCATGGGAGAGTACCATCCTACAAATACTTAAAAGTGTGAGAGTGTATGACTAAAGTGGCTATTCCTAGTCCTAAAAAGACTAAGATAGGTCCTAAAATCGTTGATTGCATTTTCATTGATTATGCCAAGAATTGTAGTACATATCGGTTTTTGATTCATAAATCAGAACATTCCGAAATACATTTAAATACTATTATTGAATCTCGGAATTCATCTTTCTTTGAACATGTACTTCCAAATAAGACTGGACAACAGACTAGTACTAATAAAAGATCTTTTGATGCTATTACTAGTAATGATCTAGAACAAGATCAAGAGTAAGAGATAGGTCAAAATGAGGAAGAGGAATTTAGGCGTAATAAACGAGCTAGAACCTCAAAATTTTTTGGTCCAAATTTTCTTACATATTTGTTAGAAAATGAGACTTTAACTTTTAAAGAGGCTATGTCTAGTCCTGAAGCTCCTTTATGGAAAAAAAACTGTCAATAGTGAAGTTGAATCCATCTTGCAAAATCACACTTGGGAATTAGTGAACTTACCACCAGGTTGTAAACTTCTTGGGTACAAGTGAATTTTCAAAAGAAAAAAGAAAGGGGATGGATCAATTGACAAATACAAGACAAGACTTGTGGTCAAAGGTTTTAAACAAAAAAAAGGTCTTGATTACTTTGACATATACTCACCGGTTACTAGAATAACATCCATTAGAATGCTAATAGCCATTGCGTCTCTATATAATCTAGAAATTCATCAAATGAATGCGAAAACAGCTTTCTTAAATGGTGAGTTAGATGAAGAAATTTACATGGAACAACCAGAAGGTTTTTCTGTTCCAGGAAAAGAAAAAAAAAGTGTGTAAATTGGTTAAATCATTATTGTAGATGTCCCCGAACGTCCCAGGGGGAAATCCCTCCCGTTTTGTTCATTTGGGCTCACTACAGTTCGGACTCAATGTCACGGTCCTGTATCTAATCTCGCAGAATGCAATGCAAGACCGATGAATCACCAAAGAGTCTAAATCCGGCAAATCGTTTTGAAAAACTGATTTTTAGAAAGAAGTGCCAAACATGGACTGCTTTACCAGATACAGAGTCGCCACCTAAATATTTTATTTTGGTGGAATTTAGGAAACTCTGACTCGTTGCCTAAGGCCACGTGTCCGTCATCACCAAAGTTGCCTTGGCTCAGGAACTTGGGAACGATTGGGGAAGGTCATTTCATGAGCACCCCCGCTCGCCTGATCAAAGATCGGCCACCACACATGATATCTTATTTTTGAAAACACATGTGCTCTTATTCCGGTTTATTATCCTAGAATTACTATGTGATGCGCACAGCATACAAGTATAGACTGGATTGCCCAAGTTGGAATAAAACATCGCATATCTGTTTGTTTGAAAATGGATGGAAGTTTGCTACTCGCAAGTAGGCTAAAACACGGGTTCCGACAAATTATTCCAATTCAAGCAACCCAACCTTCACCCACAGGCATTCAGACTGTTATATCACATAAGCACATAGCCTCATGGTAAGCATGCTATGTTGAAAATCAAGCCACGTGCTTTTTCTTTATTCCATATGCTTTCGGTTGATTTATTTATTTCATGCTTTCGGTGGTGGTTAGTTATTATAATAATATTATTATAATAATAAAATGTAGTGGCCTCGTGGGTTTGTGTTTTTGGCCTCGTGGCCTCATAGCCTCCTATATAATGGAGTAGCATTGTAATGCTTAAGAGATAGAAATAAATTTGTTTATGTTTAGTCTTTCAATCACTCTCTCTCTCTCTCAATATTAATATTTCTCTCTCTCAATATTAATATTTTTTCATGGTATCAGAGCAGGTGTAATCCTGTCTCGTCATTTTCGCCTCTTCAGTCAATATTCGAATTTTTCTCTTCTACTCAAATATATCCTTCTAGTGCATGACTAAATACGGTCCAGCATTCGGAATGACTATCAACTCATCCTCCTCTTCTTCTGATATTATCATCTCATCCTCTTCATCCTCTCATCAAATGGAAACCTCTCATCTTCCGATCACTGCCCATAAACTGAATGGGCAAAATTATTTGCAATGGTCTCAATCCATGTTAATGTTTATACGGGGAAAGGAGAAAGATGACTACATCACCGGAGCCTCGGCGCTACCAGAAACCACAGCATCAACCTACAAAAGGTGGATAGCTGAAAATAATATGGTCATGTCGTGGCTCGTCAACTCTATGACCACTGACATTGGCGAAAATTTTCTGTCATTTGATACTGCCAAAGAGATCTGGGACATGGCAAAAGAAACGTTTTCAGACAAGGAAAACACATCTGAAATCATCCAGCTTGAAAGCTCCCTCCACAATTTACGTCAAGACAATCTTACGGTAACTGAATATTTCAATACCCTTACTCGTCTATGGCGTCAACTTGATACGTTTGAGGTTCATAACTGGCAGTGTGTTACTGATGGTCTGTTATATAAAAAGATTGTCGAAGGGAAGCGTGTGTTTAAATTCTTGTTAGGATTGAACACAAATCTTGATGAAATCAGAGGAAGAATTATGGGAGTAAAACCGCTCCCTAACCTTAGAGAGGCATTCTCTGAAGTCCGTCGCGAAGAAAGTCGGAAAAAACTCATGATGGGATCTCATCAACAACTGAATATGGCAGAAAGCTCGGCTCTTAAGACTCAATTCGCTCCTATCGACAACCGTCAGAAAAATAAAGGAGGTAGGCCTTGGTGTGATCATTGCAGAAAGCCGGGTCACTCGAGAGAAACTTGCTGGAAGATTCATGGAAAGCCAGTAGATTGGAAACCACGTCAGCCTCTTGAGAAAGAAGGACGAGGTAATCATGTAGGTACAAATGAACCATCACCACAACCTGAAGCAAGCCCTTTCACCAAGGAGCAAATGGAGATGCTCCAGAAACTACTACAGTCACAATCTGGTTCGTCTTCCAACCACATCATAGGATCCGGAACCTTGGCTCACAAAGGTAATTCTTTGAACGCCTTTACTGTTAGTAAGAAACGTAAAAAACCTTGGATTGTGGACTCAGGAGCATCTGATCATATGACGGGAGATGCAACAATTTTTGATACATATAACTCATGTCAAAATAATTTAACGGTCCGAATAGCAGATGGTTCACTATCAAAGGTTGCTGGTACAGGTTCAGTTGTGCTGTCTAAAAATCTTATTCTCAACTCTGTTCTCCTTGTTCCTGACTTGGACTGTAATTTATTGTCAATTAGTAAACTCACTAAGGAAAAGAGGTGTGTTACTAATTTTTTCTCCACTCATTGTGAATTTCAGGATTTGGATTCGGGGAAGATGATTGGCAATGCTGAGGAATGCTCTGGACTCTACATCCTTAAGGAACGCCACTATCCACAAGAACAACCTCAAACGGCAATTTGTGGTAGTTCTTTTTCGGTTTCGTGTCAAAATAACGATAGAGCAATTATGTTGTGGCACTATCGCTTAGGTCATCCTAATGTTATGTATCTCAAGCATTTATTTCCTTCATTATTTAATAAAAATCCAAAACCTTTTGATTGTGAAATCTGTCAATTTTCTAAGCATGTACGGTCTCATTTTCCCATTCAATCCTATAAAGCGTCTCGTCCATTCTCACTAATTCATAGTGATATCTGGGGTCCATCCAGAATAAAAAATGTAACTGGTACTAGGTGGTTTGTCTCATTCATAGATGATCACACTAGATTAACCTGGGTCTTCCTCATGAAAGACAAATCTGAAACGAGCCAAATCTTCAAAAATTTTCAAATTATGATTCAGACACAATTCCAGTCAAAAATCCAAATTCTAAAGTCTGATAACGCTCGGGACTATTTCAACTCAATTCTAGGAGATTTTTTAGCAGACAAAGGGATAGTTCACTTCAGTTCATGTGTTGACACCCCACAACAAAACGGCATCGCTGAACGGAAAAATCGGCATTTGTTAGATGTTGCTAGATCACTCATGTTTTCCACAAATGTTCCACAATTCTTCTGGGGGGAAGCTGTTCTTACAGCTGCCTATCTTATCAATAGGATGCCATCTAAGGTCCTACAATTCCAAACTCCTTGTCAACTTCTCCTAAAATCCTTTCCCACTACTCGCCTCATCTCCACCATCCCACCCAAAATTTTCGGGTGTTCTGTCTTTGTTCATGTCCATCAACAGTATCGAGGTAAACTTGATCCCCGGTCGCTCAAGTGTGTCTTCATTGGGTATTCGTCACATCAGAAAGGGTATAAGTGTTACTCTCCGGTCACTAGGAAATTCTACACTTCCATGGATGTCACATTTTTTGAAACCCAGTCTTACTACCCTAAAATTGATATTCAGGGGGAGACTCCAACCCAGGAATATCAATTTTGGACCCCTGAATATCAATTTTGGACCCCTGAGTCATTTAGTGAGCCATCCCTCACCACCAAAAATCCCACACCTCCTAAGTCATTGAATCCATCTGTACCTGCCGAAAATTCCGAGTTCATTGTTGCCTTGCGGGATAATGAACACATCCAAGAGGAAATGGAGGAAGGAGCACTTTCTCAACAATCCCATGAGGCTGAACCGGGTTCTAATCCAAGCAACATTCCAGGTAACAATCTTCTTACCACAGATAGTACTGTTGATTCTGAGTTCGAAAACAGTATTCTTAATATGCCCATAGCTTGGAGAAAAGGAGTTAGATCATGTACTCAGCATCCCATTGGGAACTTTATTTCTTATGATAATCTATCACCTTCGTTCCGTGCCTTCACTTCTAGCATCACGGAGATAAACATTCCTCGGAATATTCAGGAAGCCTTCAAGTCTCCTCAGTGGAAGGCAGCAGTCAATGAGGAAGTTCGGGCTCTGGAAACGAATGGTACTTGGGAAATTACTGATCTTCCAAGAGGTAAGAAACCCGTTGGATGTAAATGGATTTTCACAGTAAAGCACAAGGCAGATGGTAATGTGGAACGTTATAAAGCTCGGTTGGTTGCCAAAGGATTCTCCCAATCCTATGGCACTGACTATCAAGAAACCTTTGCTCCGGTTGCCAAGCTCAACACTGTTCGTGTACTTTTATCCTTGGCAGCTAATCTCGATTGGTCACTTCACCAACTTGATGTAAAAAATGCCTTCCTCAATGGTGACTTAGCGGAAGAAGTTTACATGGACATTCCGGCTGGACTTGAGACGACATCAAATTTCAACAAAGTTTGCAGACTCCGAAAATCCTTGTATGGTCTCAAACAATCTCCCAGGGCCTGGTTTGAACGGTTCACTAAGGCAGTAAAAGGGTACGGTTTTGTTCAATGTCAATCCGATCATACATTATTTGTGAAGCACTCCCTAGGAGGGAAATTGGCAATTATCATTGTTTATGTGGATGACATAATTCTAACAGGTGATCATGAAGAGGAAATTGGCTTACTTAAAACATTCCTAACAAAGGAATTTGAGATTAAAGATCTTGGAAATCTTCAGTACTTTCTTGGAATGGAAATTGCTAGGTCAAAGAAAGGCATAGTCGTCTCACAACGTAAATACGTTCTAGACTTACTGAATGAAACAGGGATGCTAGGATGCAAGCCGGCAGAAACTCCTATGGACACAACTATCAAATTGGAAGAAAGTGACGGTAGTGCACCAAGTGATAAAGGGAGATATCAACGTCTTGTGGGAAAACTCATTTATCTTTCTCATACAAGGCCAGACATCGGCTTCTCTGTTAGTGTGGTCAGTCAATTCATGAACAATCCTACCGACAAACACATGACTGCTGTGACCAGAATATTGAGGTACCTAAAAAAGGCACCGGGAAAGGGTCTCTTCTTCCAAAGAACAACAAATAGAAAAATTGAGATTTTTTCAGACGCAGATTGGGCAGGTTCAGTAACTGATCGAAGATCAACCTCTGGCTATTGTTCATTTGTTTGGGGGAACGCGGTTACATGGCGAAGCAAGAAACAGTCAGTGGTCGCCCGTAGTAGTGCTGAGGCAGAATTTCGTGCTATGGCCCTAGGTATCTGTGAGGGAATCTGGTTGAACAGACTGTTAGAAGAATTACGAGTTCCATCTGAGCATCCCATGGTTTTATACTGCGACAACCAAGCCGCCATCAGTATCGCTAAGAATCCGGTTCATCATGATCGCACTAAGCACGTGGAGATAGATCGACACTTTATCAAGGAAAAGATTGAAGAGGGAGTTTTTCAAGTCAGCTACACTCCAACAAACTGTCAAAAAGCTGACATTCTCACCAAAGCTCTTGCTCGAGTTAACTTCGAAGCTCTGACGGACAAATTGGGCATGATTAACATCTACAACGTCGCTTGAGGGGGAGTGTTGAAAATCAAGCCACGTGCTTTTTCTTTATTCCATATGCTTTCGGTTGATTTATTTATTTCATGCTTTCGGTGGTGGTTAGTTATTATAATAATATTATTATAATAATAAAATGTAGTGGCCTCGTGGGTTTGTGTTTTTGGCCTCGTGGCCTCATAGCCTCCTATATAATGGAGTAGCATTGTAATGCTTAAGAGATAGAAATAAATTTGTTTATGTTTAGTCTTTCAATCACTCTCTCTCTCTCTCAATATTAATATTTCTCTCTCTCAATATTAATAAAAGCTTACCTAGTACTCCGAGCCAAAGAAAGAAGTTAATTAGAAATCATGCATGAATCCTAAATATGCTGAGATGCCTAATGCAACACATGCAAGAATGCAGCTAATATAGGCTCGACTATTCTAAGATGGCATGTGAAATACAACAGATAGCATGTATTCAACTTGGAATTAAAAATACAATGCAGTTAGTATGATGCGCCGAGCCCGGTGCATGCAAGACAAATGAATGGATGCAAACATGCAAACATAAGTATACTAACTGAAACATGCCATAATCTAACCATCATAAGCTGATAAATAAAGGAAGAAAGACGTGGGGTTGGAAGACATACATCACATACACGCACACTTATTACAACATTGCCCTCCTCGGAGGGTCCAAATAAATAATACAAACCAAATAAATAATTAACTACTCTAGCTAATTAAATATTACAAAACTTCTAATTAATTAACAAATTAATTACAGAAGGAAAGTGGCCGCAGCCCTGCCTCGGAATGATGGGATGATGCATGCTCGATTCACCTCGCCCGGAAACCCGTTGCCATGCCACTATTGCCTCAGTTTGCACTGTTCTGCACCTCTGAGAACTGTGAAAATATTTGTAATGCTTCTGAACTACTCCCTGATCACTGTAGGATGCCACCGGCCAAGATACAAGTCCATCGGCCATGGAAAAATGGTCACCGACCAAACGTGGGGCCATCGGCTGGACTTTTGTAGCCGGCCGGCACTGAATGTGGCCGACCGGCCGTTTCTTCCTACAGAGCACTGGTTTTGCTGCAGCAGAGGACAGACAGTGCATGGCAAAGCATTTTCAAGACAATGTGTGCATAGCCACTCTCCCTATCATGCAATGAACTCAAAGAAGCATGGCCCTCGGTCCTCGGGCCACCAATCACGCATTTCGATGCAAGATGGCTAAAGGTACCAAGTTTGCTAATCAATGTAAATGAATGCAACAAAACAAATGAATGCTACACGCCCTATCATGTTGAGATCAAGAGCGTTGGCGACCGAAGATTGAGGTACGTTTCTGCTGGAAATTTGTGTTAATGCATATAATAAGATAGTGGCATATGATAGTGGTGTTGGTGGTAGATAGTGGCATGTATAGAATATGATAGTGGTGTTGGTGGTAGATAGTCGCATGTATAGAATATGATAGTGGTGTTGGTGGTAGATAGTGGCATGTATATAATATGATAGTGGTAGATAGTGGTAATATATAATATGTAAGTGGCATATAATGGGTTATAATGATGTTTGTAATATCTCCTATATAAGGAGTGTCATTTGGTCTTGTAAAATAAGAAGTTTTGAATATAACAGAAATATATTCCTTCTTCCTCATATTTTCGGAGTTCTTCTTCCTCATATTTTCTAAGTTGGTATCAGAGCTACAAAAAACACAGCAGCCCTAAAACCGTCATAGCCATGTCGGAAGTCACGTCCGAAACCACTTCAACGCCTGCCGCTGCCATTCCGTTGAAAACATCAAACTCTCACTCTGTCCAAATCACCACCATCCGCTTAAATGGTGATAATTTTCTCCGCTGGTCACAATCTGTCCGGATGTATATCCGTGGGCAAGGAAAGATCGGTTACATCACTGGTGACAAGAAGGCTCATGCTGTTAATGATCCGTTGTTCGACAGTTGGGACACTGAAAACTCCATGGTTATGACATGGTTGGTCAATTCCATGGAGGAGGATATAAGCTCTAATTACATGTGCTATCCTACTGCACAAGAATTGTGGGATAATGTTAGTCAGATGTATTCTGACCTAGGAAATCAATCTCAAGTTTTCGAATTAACTTTGAAGTTGGGAGAGATTCGTCAAGGAGATGATTCCGTCACCAAATATTTCAATTCGTTGAAAAGGTTGTGGCAGGATCTTGACATCTTCAACACATACGAATGGAAATCGGTTGACGACTGCAACCACCACAAGAAAACTGTGGAAGACAGCCGTATTTACAAGTTTCTTGCCGGCCTCAACATTGAGTTCGATGAAGTGCGAGGAAGAATTATTGGCAGACCTCCTCTCCCATCCATTGGCGAAGTATTTGCCGAAGTCAGAAGGGAAGAGAGCCGAAGGAGCGTCATGCTTAAGAAAAAATGTACTGGTGAATCAATTGAAATTTCTTCTTTAATTAGCGATGCTGCGGCCAACAAGGCTGCAAATTACCAGCGCAGGTTTGATGATAAGCCACGGGTCTGGTGTGATTTTTGCAACAAGCCTCGCCATACACGTGAAACGTGTTGGAAGATCCATGGCAAACCTGTCAACTGGAAAAGCAGCAAACAAGGAGAGAAGAATCGTGGCTTTCCTACCGCTAATGAAGCCGATTCAGGTCCCTTCAACAAAGAGCAGATTGATCAACTCTTAAAGCTGATAAAATCCAACTCCTCATCCGGTACTCCTAGTGTTTTGTTGGCACAAATAGGTAGAAATCCTAAAGCCTTCTCTTGCCTAAACTTCTCTCTGTGGATCATAGATTCCGGTGCCTCCGATCACATGACTAGTTTTTCCCATTTATTTAGTACCTATTTCCCTTGTTCCGGTCATGACAAAATCAGAATAGCCGATGGTAGTTTTTCACCTATTGCAGGAAAAGGATTTATTAAACTAACTGAGAAAATTAATCTCAATGCTGTTCTTCACGTCCCCAACTTAGCCTGTAACCTTTTGTCTGTCAGTAAACTATCTAAGGATTCTAATTGTCGTGTTACATTTTTTGAATCCCATTGTGAATGTCAGGACCAGAACTCGGGGATGATGATTGGGCGTGCTAGGATGCTTGAAGGTCTTTACTACTTTGATGAAGTACCTGTTAGTAATAAAAAAGCTCAGAGCTTTAATAGTACTAGTTCAATCTCTGTTCGAGAAAAAATAATGCTATGGCACTATAGGCTAGGACATCCTAGTTTTCTTTATCTGAAACATTTATTTCCAGAATTATTTAAAGGGATTGATTGTTCTTCTTTTCATTGTGAAAGTTACATTTTTGCAAAATTTCAGCGCTCTACTTATTTGCCAAAACCTTACCAGGCTTCCAAACCTTTTTATTTGATTCATAGTGATGTTTGGGGCCCTTCTAAAATCACTACTCTTTCTGGTAAAAGATGGTTTGTTACATTTATTGATGACCATACCCGCTTATGTTGGATTTATTTGATGAATAAAAAATCTGACGTCAAAAATTTATTCACAAATTTTTACAATATGATTGAAAACCAATTTCAAACCAAAATTGGTATTTTACATTCTGATATTGGAACAGAATATTTCAATGAGCAGTTGGGTGAGTTTTTGGGAAAAAAAAGGGAATTTTTCATCAATCTACATGTCGGGATACCCCTCAACAAAATGGCATTGCAGAACGAAAAAATAAACATCTACTTGAAATAGCACGTGCTATAATGTTTTACATGCATGTTCCTAAATATTTATGGGGTGAAGCAATTTTAACAGCCTCTTATTTGATAAACAGGATGCCTACAAAGGTGTTAACATACAAAACGCCTTTCGATTGTCTCAAAACTTTTTTTCCTAACACGAGGTTGTTTTCTGATTTACCCGCCAAAGTTTTTGGATGTACTGCCTATGTTCATGTTCCTAGTCAATTTCGTTCAAAACTTGACCCCCGTGCTATAAAATGTGTTTTTTTTGGTTATTCCTCAAATAAAAAGGGGTATAAGTGTTTCGACCCTCAAACCAAGAAATTTCATGTGAGTATGGATGTGTCATTTGTGGAAACAAAATCCTATTTCCCCAACACTTCTCTTCAGGGGGAGACAAGTGGAGTAGAAGACCGTTTTTGGGATATTTCTATCCTGCTCCCCAATGTCATTTATCCTACACAAAAACCACATCTGTCTGATAATGATCACTTAGGAGAACCAAGTTCTATGGTGCCTAGTCAAGAAGATTCTTGTTTAGGGGGAGAAGTACTACAAAATGATCTAAATCCTGAGCTTCAGGTTTATACTAGGAAGCGATTTCATCTGAGGAATAATGACCCGAATGTCCATCCTAATGACCCAAATGTCCACCCGAGTTCTGGCATCGAAATTTTAGGTAATCCTATTCCTTCTATTTCCGACCTTGATGTTCCTATAGCAATTAGGAAAGGTGTCCGAAATTGCATTAAACATCCTATTGCAAATTACCTCTCCTATCAAAGACTGTCTAAAAACCATAGAGCTTTCACATCTAGGATTTCACACTTGTTTGTTCCAAGGAATATACAGGAAGCATTGGATGATTCGAATTGGAAATTAGCAGTCATTGAGGAGATAAATGCTTTAAGGAGAAGTGGTACTTGGGAGATAGTTGATCTACCCAAAGACAAGAAAATAGTTGGGTGTAAATGGGTGTTTACGATAAAATGTAACGTAGATGGAAGCGTTGAGAGATACAAGGCGAGACTGGTGGCTAAAGGCTTCACTCAAACTTATGGGATCGACTATCAGGAGACGTTTGCTCCTGTTGCTAAAATAAATTCCATCAGAGCACTGTTATCTCTTGCAGTAAATTCAGATTGGCCTCTACATCAACTTGACATTAAAAATGCATTTCTCAATGGTGATCTTGAAGAGGAGGTGTTCATGAGCCTACCGCCGGGATTTGAGCAGAGACTTGGAAGCGACAGAGTATGCAGATTGAACAAGTCATTATATGGACTCAAACAATCACCAAGAGCATGGTTTGAACGCTTTGGGAAGGCAGTTATCAGTTGTGGCTTCTCGCAGAGTCAAGCAGATCACACAATATTTTATAAACATTCAAAAAACAGTAAAATTGCAATTTTGATTGTTTATGTTGATGACATCATTTTAACTGGTAATGGTGAAGCAGAGTTAGCAGCCCTCAAAGAGAAACTCGCAAAAGAATTTCACATTAAGGATCTGGGAGCCCTCAAGTATTTCCTCGGAATGGAACTTGCAAGATCCAAGGAAGGTATATTCGTTAATCAGAGAAAATATGTTCTTGATCTCCTTGGAGAAACAGGTATGCTTGGTTGTAAGATGGTGGAGACTCCGATCGAGCCTAACTTGAAGTTACAAGCTGCTAAGGCTGAAGAAGTCAAAGAGAGGGAACAATATCAGCGACTTGTCGGGAAATTGATTTACTTGTCTCATACGCGGCCTGATATTGCCTTTGCAGTCAGCATGGTAAGTCAGTTCATGCACTCACCAGGGGCAGAGCACTTTGAGGCCGTTTATAAGATCTTAAGATATTTGAAAGGAACTCCAGGGAGAGGCTTACTGTTCAAGAAACATGGACATCTTCAAGTTGAAGTATACACAGATGCAGACTGGGCAGGAAGTGTTACAGGCAGGAGATCAACATCCGGATACTGCTCCTTTGTAGGTGGGAACCTAGTTACATGGCGGAGTAAAAAACAGAATGTGGTAGCTAGAAGTAGTGCAGAAGCAGAGTTCAGAGCTGTTGCCCATGGAATCTGTGAAGTAATGTGGATTAAAAGAATTCTTGAAGAATTAAAGCTTTCTCACCCAACACCTATGAAGGTCTATTGTGACAACAAAGCAGCTATATCTATAGCTCATAATCCAGTTCTACATGATCGCACAAAACAGATAGAAGTGGATAAACATTTCATCAAGGAGAAAATCAATGCTGGCATAATCTGTATGACCTACCTTCCAACAGGTGAACAATTAGCTGATGTGCTAACGAAGGGACTACACAAGAAGCAATTTGATAAGCTGACTAGCAAGCTGGCTATGGAAGATATCTTCAAACCAGCTTGAGGGGGAGTGCTGGAAATTTGTGTTAATGCATATAATAAGATAGTGGCATATGATAGTGGTGTTGGTGGTAGATAGTGGCATGTATAGAATATGATAGTGGTGTTGGTGGTAGATAGTGGCATGTATAGAATATGATAGTGGTGTTGGTGGTAGATAGTGGCATGTATATAATATGATAGTGGTAGATAGTGGTAATATATAACATGTAAGTGGCATATAATGGGTTATAATGATGTTTGTAATATCTCCTATATAAGGAGTGTCATTTGGTCTTGTAAAATAAGAAGTTTTGAATATAACAGAAATATATTCCTTCTTCCTCATATTTTCGGAGTTCTTCTTCTTCATATTTTCTAAGTGTTTCATCACTTCACGTACGAAACGTCCCTCGATCCTTGTGTTTGGTTTGACACTCCAAACTAAACACAATGTAATGTATGTATGCAATGTGGCTCAAGTATGTACATAAGGCTAAGGTAACAAGCATGCCAAATGTAATGCAACCTATCATGCAAGCTAAGCTAATGTCACATTAATATGCCAAGTATGCAACAAGGTTATGTAATGCAACTAGCTAAACAACATGCAAACATGCCAACATGATATAATGCAAGCATGCAACATGTCAAACATGCAATTATATACAAAGATGGACTTAAACCGAAATTGGAAGACCTCAGCCCATCTCAAAACAGTGGCCAAGAGTACTAACATGATGGTGCCAAAATGCAAAACAAACATGCAAACCAATGGGCCTAAGGCTAAGGCATGAAAGACAACTTTCAAGAACACTCAAAAGATGACAGACATGGACATTAGACCAACAAAATCAGAGCTATGGTATGTTAGAATAAGCCCCAAAACCCACTTAAATGGCATCTCAAATGTCTAAACATGGTGGCATACACAATGACCAACTCTTGAGGCACAAAACTACAACACTTCCAAGCATTGAAAGAGAGCCAAATGCAAGTGCACAAGCATGGAACATGGACTGAAATATGGTCTCCAATGATGCCAAATCATGAGAATAAGCTAAGTAAAGCATGCTAGTGGCCCACACTCCCAAAGCTAGCAAGCTAGAATGCATGATGGCTATACAAATCATGGCAAACATGATCAAAATAACCAAAACCAAACCTCAAGCATGGCAAAACAAAGCTAAAATCTTCTTGGAGCCAAACCAAAATCATGCTAAAATGTCATCTCATAACATGATACATGTTAGGCCAAAACATGGGATTACAAGGCAAGCATATAATGCATGCAAGAGACCATTAAACCTACTCAAAACAGAGGCATAACATGATAGAATAACACCAAATACCCACTGAAATGGAGCCAAAATCGACTAAGCATGCATGCTACCCTTATGAGCAAAAAACACAAGCAAATGAGACATAAGGGGAGAGGGGTGCCCCTCCCCTATACAAGACCTCAAAACCACTTCACCACCACTGAAAATCCTCTTGATTTCAGTGGTGAGAAGGCCAATACACGAAAGTTCCAAAGCTCAACAAAGAAGGCTCAAAAAGAGGCCAAACAAGGCCTAAGAGGGGGTGGACGACCCCCAACACCAAAATGACCTTAAACAAACATATTAAGCATGCAAATACAAAACTTTTTTCAGTTTATAGCTAAGCTTAAATCAATGTGCAAGATAGGCTAAAGCTTGTACAAAAAAAAAAAAAAAGGAATAAAAGGGTAAATGTCTCACCCTTGAAGACCACTTCTAAGAACACTAAACCAGTAGCCTCTTTGGATCAAAACCAGCTCAAGAACCCCTCGAACAACTCCTTAGCACCTTAGTAACCAAAGAATGGTGTATTCCTAGGTGTTCTAGTGCAAAAACAAGAACAAAACTCACTTTAAGGCACTCTAACACACAAATGTAGAGAGTGAGGGAGATATAGAGAGAGAGTGATATATATTTTATATATCAGATTTTTCCAACCCCTGAAATGGAAGGAGAGGCCCTCTTTTATAGAACAAAACAAGGGCTCAAGTTTCTTGGAGAAGCTAAAACAAAGGGGTCAAGCTTCCTCAAGAAGCTAGGACAAAGGTTTAAGCTTCTTGAGGAAGCTAAGACAAAGGGTCAAGCTTCTTGAGGAAGCTAAGACAAAGGGTTCAAGCTTTCTCAAGAAGCTAGAGCAAAAGGGTACAAAGGGTGCAAAAGGGTGCAAATCCTCCATACACGTGTATAGAGGGCAGGTTTTGTGCGTACCAGCTGGCACAGCTGGCATGCATAATGCCTAAAAAGGGTAAAAAGGAGGTCTCAGCCAGAAAAAGGGCCGGTCGACCAATACCTGTGGCAGGCCGACCATAAACATTGCCGATCGGCCAACACCCTTGACCGGTAACAAGAAAACAAGGCCGGTGGCCTCAAGCCATGGCTGGTGAGATATGGAGATGGCCAACAAGCCATTCCCTGCCCTTAGAAGCAAAAACACATGTGTTTGGTCCATAACCAAGCACAAAACAAACAAGTCGAGAGATCTCAAGGCACGGCACGCAGCCGAGTCCTTCGGGAATTCAAAACGAACACAAACATGGATGATCATCGAGTGTTCAAACGATGACGTCCAAGTCTTGAGGACGGTCAAAAATGGGGTGTCCACAATTATATGGTTTAAAACAAGCGCCAAAGCAATGGCATGAGAAATTTGACAAACAATGATGCCAAATGGATTTAAAATTAATGAGTGTGACAAATGTGTTTATATTAAAAATACAGACAAAGGTTATGTCATTGTATGTCTTTATGTGAATAACATGCTCATCATAGGTAGTAATAATGACATGATTAAAACTACCAAGAAAATGTTGAATAAACATTTTAACATGACGGACATGGGCATTACTGATGTAATTCTTGGTATGAAAATTACCAAAACATCAGAAGGTTATGCTTTGTCACAATCTCATTACATTGAGAAAATACTTGACAAATTTAGCAAAGATGATAATCATCTTGCTAGAACACCTGTAGAAGTTAATTTGTTTCTATCTAAGAATGTACAAGAAAGTATTTCTCAATTAGAGTATGTCCAAATTATTGAAAGCTTAATGTATTTGATGAACTGCACTCGCCCAGATATAGCTTGTACAGTAAGTAAATTAAGTAGACATACAAGTAACCCAGGAGTAGAACACTGGAAAGCAATTATAAGGGTGCTTAGATATCTCCGATTTACTCGTAACATTGGGCTTAATTATACTAGATATCTACCAATACTTGAAGGATACTGTGATGCAAATTAGATATCGGATACTAGAGACTCAAAGTCCACTAGTGGGTATGTCTTTACTCTTGGTGGGGCGGCTGTATATTGGAAATCTTCCAAACAGATTTGCATTGCTAGGTCTACTACGGAATCAGAATTCATAGCTTTAGATAAAGCTGAGGAAGAAGCAGAATGGCTTCGCCACTTCCTTGAAGATATTTCAATATGGCCAAAATCGGTGCCTGCTATTTGCATACATTGTGATAGTCAATCAGCAATTGGTAGAGCACAGAATCATATGTATAACGGTAAGTCGCGATACATTCGCCGTCGACATAACACTGTGAGACAACTACTCTCTAATGGAATTATTTCCATTGAATATGTGAAGTCTAAAAACGACATAGCGGATCCACTAACCAAAGGGTTAGCAAAGAGAGTTAGTTGAGAATTTATCAAGGGGAAGGGGACTAAAGCCTAGTAAATAAGAGTTACCACAACGACAATCCAACCTAGTTGACTGGAGATCCCAAGATCTAGGTTCAAAGGGACAACTGAGTTGTGTATGACTTAGAAGGATCACTGGGGAGTCAAACTCCTACCCATTTCTATGATGAAATAGTGATGTCTGCAGCATTTTTGGTTAAGTAAAATTTTAATGATTCTTATATCTAGGTAAATCTAGTGGAGTATGGCAGGATACTCTTCATAATAATCACTTATATGAGTGTGAACTAGGCTAATTCTATGAAATTTGTGTAGGGCTACAATTCTGTAGAGCACTCATGAAAGACCAGTTTGTTCAGGGCCAAAATGAACACAATAGTGAGAACTAAACAGTGTTTGGGGATATACTGTGTGAATTCTATTGTCTTGGTTTACACAAATGATTGAACAGTTCAAAACATCATGTTCACTGGTTAGTTAGTAAATCCAATAGTGTCTCACAAGGTAAGGTTTAAAACCAAAAACTATTTATCATTTGCAGAATATTTCTAATTTTTGTACTCTCTGTAATTAGATCATATTGTTGCATTTTCTCTCAATCAAATTCCATTCATGTGGGGGATTGTTGGAAAATGGGTTTTATATATGCTTATTTTGGGCCATCTTTGAGCCCAAAATTGAGTCGGCCCCAAATGTCTTTTGGGGTGGGTCCGAAAAAGTGATGTGTTCCTTGCCGCATAGCAAGTTACACGGTGAAAACGGTTCATCAAAACTATTTATGAGTGAATTGGAAGTTGACGTCGTTTTCGGGTTCATGGAAAGGGAAATTTAAAGAAGTAAATGTGGGTTTCTTAAAATGGGTCGTCTCACATTGAAACTTTAAGAGAGCTTTTGTAGGTATATAATCTCTAGAGTACAATACTTGGATTGGGCCCCAAGGGATATCCCAAGTTTGTAGAAGGGAGGAGTTATGGATAAATGGAACCTTAGCTCAAACCACCACACACTCTGCTGTCGTCCATCCGGTCGGCCGAGCCGTGCCATGCCGTGCCAGGCGCTGGTATAGGTCGGGTCGGTTCTTATATTAATTTTTTTGACAAAATTTATTTGAATTTTGTGGGAAATTAATTCAAAATTTGAATTTAATTTTTTATGTCCATAAATGTGCCATTTTCAGTCCACAACAGATTCAGATTCAGATTCAAACTGTCTACAGGTTTTAAACTGCCCGAACAAATCCAAACTGCTGAGCAGTTATCTGTCCAAAACTGCCACTAGATCTGTTGCAGTTATAGCAGTTATCTGTTTGAATTTTGAAACTGCACCTGTTCAAAACTGTTTCATAGCTGTTCAATTTTTTATTGCACCTGTTTGGACAGAATTTTTGCCTATAAATACCAACATTTCCAGTAGTGTTCAACCATCGAAAACAGTTTGAAAAAAATACATTTTGCTGTCCAGATTTCGTTCCTTTGTATATATAATCTTCATTCTAGTTTTAGAGAAAATTAAAGAAAGTATAGAACACAAGGTTCTAGTTCGCCGGACAAATTTGTTTGGAGTGTTACTACAAATTTGTGAAGATCATTGTATCCTGGAAGATAGACGTCACATAACCGTAAGCACCGTAGCGGGGCGAATCTGTCTTAAGGACAGAGTATCACACACTTGACTTGATCTTTTTATTATACTTCGGTTTGGTAAAATAAATTCTGTAAGTTATTTATTTTATTTTGTTTGATTTAGTTTCAATTTATTTTTCACACAGAAGATTGTTCCAACACTAGTAACTGCTCAGCAGAGGAATTCGGTGCTTGCAATTGCTCGTCAGGTGCTCAAGAAACTGGGGATGGCATTGGCAATGATGCAACTTTACTAGGATCGGATGTGATTGGTTGAACTTCAAGATTTGGGGCAACCAATGGGTGTTCATCCAACATGGAATTATACTCTGAAAGCTGGTTAAGTGGACCAAGGATCCTCTAGAGTGAAATTTCCCTAAAGTTTCCTAGAGTGTTATATTGTGTGATTGAGATTTACTGGCAAGTCACATCAGAAAAATTGTTGTGACTTGCCAGTAAATCTCAACCACACAATGTTGCACTCTAGGAAACTTTAGGGAAAAATCACTCTAGAGGATCCTTGCTCGGTTAAGTGGTTCAAGAATATGAACTTCCAACATATTGTATGTCTGTTTCGGAAAACTCTTTCGATTGAACCTCAATAACTACCACGCTAGACTGATGTAAGAACTGAAATTTACCATCGTTTAGAGATTGACACAAGTTCCGATCAATGACTAGAAAATTTTTTCCCATGACCACTTTTTTCCTTCGCTTGAAAGGCGTTTTGAGAGCAGCCCCGTTAACTGTATCTTCTCCAATCCTACTGCCACTACCCACAACAGAACCTTGAGGCCAAAAAAGGCTACTTTTTCAAAATCAACATCTAGAACACCACTACTACTACCCTCACCAAGGTTTGCAAAGCATGGTATTGTCTGACTCTTCTTAGGTGAAGCAACCTTCTTGTCCAAATCTTCAACCATAAAATCTGAACCATGTTTTAGAGATCGCTCGATCAATTCCCAATCAAAACAAAAATCATCACAAAGGGTATCTTTGATTAAAGCTATTTCAAGTGGATCCATATACAAGAGCATGTCTTGTGGTGTCAGACATCTATTGTTTGGACTACAACCACTGTCTATTACAATAGCTTTACCTTTCTCTTCCCTTGAAATTCACTTAGTGGCCGATTCAGTGTTGAGAAGGAATCTTTTTTGCAACATAGATACAAATACCCCAGAACAACAAGAAGAGAACAAGTAGAGAAAAAACACAAACAAGGAAAGAACCCTGACTCACAAAAACTAGAGAAAAAGGATAACTAACAAACATAACTAAAGTAAGAAAAGCAACCAACACAAAACAAACTAAGATAACCAGCAACAAACCCACACCCAAAAATCTCCCAATAAAAAGAGGCCAAAGAATGCTACTAAAGGTCAAGGATCGAGTCGATAATACGAGGACTGGGAAAAGGGAAACTGGGGTCTACTGTAAAAAGAAAATAAAAGGTCCAGATCTGCAACACTTAAGAACAATACTAAAAGGAAAAAAAACAAAGGAAAAGAAAAGACAGAAAAACGGGAAGAGGAGAACAAGATCAGTCAACGTCGAAAAAACGGATGCTTAAATTGGCTCAAAGCATAGTCAACTTGAAAACCTACTTCAGTAGCTCCCCCTCCCCCTCCCCCTCCCCCTAAGCGATGATGAGATCTAGAGTGCGAGGGGGAAAAAGAATGAACAGCCAGAAATCTCTTACCTGATCCCCCGGAAATTGCTAAGAAATGAAATTAAATCTACCGTTCTGACCATCAACATAGCCATCAATCAAACACATCACCACCACCACCCAACCAAACACCAAACCATCCATCCCCTTCACTACAAAAACCTTCTTAACCAGTTCCACATGCCAGTTCCACTCAATTGAAGCCATAGCCACCTTTATCCCAAACCTTGTAACCACAAACAACCCAGCATCTTTCTCCACCCTACCGTTAACTGGTAGTTTTCACATCCACCTATCAACACTGCGAGGATGAGACTACCATCACTTATCTATGTTCTCTCTTTTAAGGAATTTCCGCCACTCAGAGTTTACCCAAGTAATTTCAAGCTCAATACACCTAGAAAATGGCCCCATGGGTCAAACATTTAAGTAATTGGGTTTCTATTTTTTCTTTTTTTAAATCAACAGATCTAGAAAAAAGCCTCAAAGAATACATAACTGCTGTTGTAGATCTAGTTTGTTGTTGTTGTTGTTGTCTGAACCTGAAGAAAAAGCTCAAAAGAATACACATATAATTAGATATTTTAATTGTGGGTTTGATATCCTTTTACATACATAACCTCAATACAGAGAAGGAAAAAAAAAATTCAAAATACACCAGAGATTTCACATATGTCACTAAACATACCCTCTTATATGATACACAAGTTCCAAAGATTATTTAATTGTATCTGAATTGGAGATATATAATGATATATTTGTAGCAGATATTGTTGTATCTGACCTCTCATGAGAGGTTAGTTAGTCCTTAGACAAGAAGCTTTAACCACTTGAACAACAGGATGAATATGGCAAATAAAGCAATTGAACAAGCTATTATACCTCCAGCAGCCCCAAACCAGGGTGCAAAGGTTCCAGAATCAAAGAGAGGAATGTGGATGTTAATGCTTAAGAAACCTGCAGCCACGACCCCTAAATTGAACATTAGAGCTCCTGTAGTAATAATTATGCCCATTCGCAGAAGTTGATTCTGTTTGTCGTCCAATACGATGTTGATGTAGTCCTCTGTGTTGTGGATGTATTCACGCAGCTTTAAAAACCAAACAAGAAGAATTACAGCATTAGAATGATCTTGACAGATTCAGAAGGCTCATTTTCTTCTTTATTATTATTTTATTTTTTTCTCTTTTTTCTTCATTGCTGAAAATTTTAAAAAGAAATTTCTTTTGGATGGAGTACAAAGAAATCAAAGACACAAGACATGAGATAGGACTGCATGATAAAGAATTTAACCAACTAGAAATATTGACATGTTCCTTGATTTTGTGTAGCTAAAAGGAGTTGTCATTATATTTTCATACAGCATACTAAAGTCATATAACATCATTGTAATTTCGGTATATACGTCATTGAAGAGAAGATCAGTGGTGCTATATGCACATAATTTTTCATAGAACCAATCATAGAAGAAGGGTGGAACCCACACGTGGGACACTTATCATTTCCCAGGGAGGATTGGGAAAAAGGAAGCGAGGAAAGTAGATGGGAGGATGGAAACAGTTTCCTTCATTTGGCAGAAAAGAAAGGGGTAGGGAAATAAAAATTTCATCAAGATCAATCTTCCCAAAATGTATGAAGAGGAAGAAGGGAAAAAGGGAAACATTTTACTCACATTTTTCCCCCTTCAAATAAACACCCTTTTCACCGATAAGTAAAAATATTTCGGTGAAACAAAGTAACACTTTTTGCTCAACCAAACAGACAGACAAAGAGAGTACCCTCTGCTCTGCTGTGCTTTTTATCCCTCCTAACTCTTCTTTTTCCTCTAAAGTTTCCAAATAACCAAACAAATCTACTTTAGGGATTAGAAGTAGAATAGCATTATCTAAAAAATAAAAACAAAGAGAAGTTTAACGTACAGTCGATAGTTTGTTTAATATTCCTTCTATTTGCACAAAGTAGGCTCCCAATAGCATTTCCAACTCTTCAACATTTGGTTTGAGATCACTTACATCTATAGAACTTTTTTTGCTGCTCATGTCCTCATCACTGAAAATTGAAAACCAAGAAGCATGATGAAGCACATTGAATTAAAATTATTGAAAAATAAGAACAACTTCTTTGTTTATTATAGCCTTAATAGTAATAGGTGAAGGTAAAATCAATACCTAGGCAGGGTTCAAATTAGACTATGAGATTTATCGGGTAAAACCAAGATCAAACCTAAACCAACATTGAAAAATCAGACTATGAGATTTATCGGGAAGTTACACTCAGTTAGTGTTGCTGCAAAACCAACATTGACGATGTAGTTTTGCAATAATGTCTTGGCGATCTGTGTATAATAAAGAAAACATCTAAAGTATTCCACATGCAAAGATATTGCAAGAATCTAAATGGAAAATAATTTACCTATCATTGCCCGATTTAAATGCATTTGCATCATTCTCTAGTTCAACTTCTAAACCTTCAGATTGCAATTGCAAGCTGGCAAGCTTATCAGTCAAGTACATTTGAGACATATCTAAGTCATCATCCAGTAGATGTTCAAATTCATCCCTCACCTATAAAATATATGGCATAATATCATTATACTGAATCAATTAGCTACTTTTCCGAACAAGAATAAATTTTTTTATAGAAAAAGGAAAAAGAAAAGAAAAATCCCTTATCAAGAATTAATATGATGAAATGGAAAACAATTAATCAAACTAAAAAGTGATGAGTATTAAAGAAGTCAATGAGATAATACTATACCTTCTGCACACGCCCAGACAGAGCAACCAAACGACCTTTTATGACTCTCACGTGTTTGAGATTATGCGTACTGGTTTTAGCAGATAACTCATCTAAAGCCGGATATGCCTCTTCTTCTAATGTGGAAGTCTGGATAAATATATCAACACAGATTTGTAAAAATTACATCTCTAAAGAAACTGAAATTAGACCACTTTGATGATATAGTTAAGCATTAACAAAAAACTCAAAACTCAACTTCTAGTGAAACCTTAGTTGTGAGGGAGGGGGGAAAAAAAAAAAAGGTGAATGCATTCAAAGACCAAACATGCTTCAGCGATATCTCAGTAAAAGGTCCACAACCAACAAGAAGATTGATTCATGGCATTTAATGCACAATTTACATTGTTTGAAAGGTTTAAATCTATAGTTCTATCTGTTGATAATATATTGATAACAATGACGGGCTGGAAAAGTTCAGAAAACACCAGTACTAGTGCTGATTGAAGGATGTTACCACAAGTTTAAGAATGTGTAGGGAACGTTGTCAAAAATTTTTACTACTTGAAAAATTCATCTTTTCCCATAAAGGACATATTAACTCTCTCTTTGATGGATAGATTGAACACGTGAAAGGTGTAGAAGACCTAAAAAGTTGTGTGATACCAAATTATAGTTTAATGATGTGAGAATATGGAGAAATTATTGGGTACAGATAGGGTACCATGTGGCAATACCACTTGGTGCCTTCCTTTATTCTCATTAGTTTAGATTTGTTGGGATCTGGGATCCCGCCCAAGACCTTATAGAAATCATTGCAAGCAGAAAAACACACCCACACACAAGGAGACACAATATTTTACGTGGTTCGGCCCAATGCCTACGTCCACGGGAGAGTAACCGATTATCACTATACCAATGAGGAGATTACAGAAAGATTACAATAGAGGAGGAGCTCACACTCTCCTCACTCAGCCACTCACCCGTCTCCCTCGCTCACACCGAGAGAGACGGTCTCTCCGCCTCACATCTCTCGCACTCTTTGGTTCACGGTTTTCTTCCTCACTCACTTACTCACCCTTTGGCCTCTCCTCTCAACCTCCATTTATAGGTGAGGGAGTAGGTGGGAGAGCCTTTGGGCAGCCTCCATCCTTGACTCTTCAAGATGGTTGGTGGCCGCCAAGGTGGACTTTGGTTGGTTGCCTTCCCATTGTTGCCAACCAAACTTGACTTGGATGATCACCCCTTTCACACATGGGTGAATTCAACAAATCACCCCCTCAACCCATGTGAGGTGATCCACTGCACACACTGCTGCTAATCTTGTCACGCCCAAATTCAACATAGTCTGCATCTCTTCACTGGGACGCTGCATCCCCTGAAGCTAGAGATAAAACACCAGAGATACAAGAGGAGGAGGGAATCCGACATCCTCAACTCAACTCACACCACTCTCTGATTTGGAGAGAGCCACTGCTCCTATCTTCCACAGATTTCTTCCATGCTTCCTGTCTCGGATGTCTATACCTGCTATCCTTGAACTTGCGCAACCAAGATATCCGACACCCCCTGATTGGATGTCCTGCACCCCCTGCTTGGATGCCCTTGACTATCATGCAACTCCTTGCATGATGAACACTGGAGCAACTAGAAAACTTCAGAGTTTGACACATCAACATCCTCAAGTTTCCTTGCTCGGAGCTTATTTCTGAACAACCAGCCTTTGCCCTTCTGCACTTCTGAACAACCTCCTAGCGTTTCCACATACGCTTGTTGTCTGTGCTGCAATCCCTGATGTTCGGTTCTGTCTCACTTGTCCGTACTGATGTTTGACAGTTAGCCCTTCTGTCAAGACAACTTCCACCGGTCTGTACAAGTTACCACTATGCAACTCCGTGCATAGTGCTCGCACCCATGGCTTCTGGTCTCCCTGCGTCAAGCTTGCTTGAGAGATCTGCATCAACTCTATCATCTGCTGCCATGGAACTAAAGAAACCACCATAGAGAAATAAGACTTGCCACTCCTTGGCACGCACTCTTGCGTTTTACCTGTCTCAATTTCTCTGTCTGGAAGTTCCTGTGAACTGTCAACAACCCGCTGCTGCACACTCTTCTCGCGCCTCTGTACGACACTCTAGCGTACCCTTGCACTGTTGCACGTCTGCAATTGTACTTCTGCGCTTAGTATGCTCCTCTGCAACTATTGTTCTACATGTCCACATACCATTAGTACCTTCTCGTATACAGTAGCTCCAACAGCCACAGTATTTCCCTGAGCCTGTACTGGTTGCCAAATCATCTATCTGTCGATGAATGGTCTTTTCTTTTGATTGAACCAGATCCTCCGATCACCTCAACAACTAGGAAAGTTCCCAGGAAAGACTGGTGGGGTCACAACCGGTCCCACTTAAGAACCAGTCTCCTTAGACAGTGTCTTTTTGACAGAACTTTCCTAGACCTTTGATCTTGAGATAATCATGTCTGCAATCCTCTGATCGCCCCTGACCAATCCTGATCTCCCTCGATCTGCCATTTGATCAAGCCTGATCTCCTCTGGTCTTCAATGATCTATCTCAATCTGTATCTGGTTGTCCAATCGGGTCAGAATCTGCCCATTCTAACCTCTTCAGTGAATCCGCAGCGTTCCACAATATCCGGCAACCTTCCTTTGAGTATTGAAGATGACAAACACCCATGTTTTGACAATCTTTCCAAACCGTTCAGAATTTCACTATTCTGTCCTCGCGGTTGCGTCCGGAGCGGTCCGTTTAGCTAGAACCAACCTTCGCTGCACTTCCAGGGACCTCACTGAAAACTTTCCCCGAAAACTGGGCCACACCACAATTTTCTGAAAATTCTGGGCCAAATTGTAATTTTCAGAAGTTCAAGGAATATTCCGTGTACCAACGAAATATTCCATCCACTGTCCCTGACGCCGTCTGCCACTTTAATCTGCCTTCCTTTTACAGAAACTCCGTCTCCAAAATTTGACCGTACGGATGTGTCCGGAATACTCCAAATAGTCGGAAACCACTATTGGATCACCAAAAAACGGACTCCAAATGGCTTCGATATAGCCAAAACATTTTGTACGCCTCAGATCTGCGGCTGTACCTTCGCCGCGAAACACAGGATTCTTCCTCCTGCGGATGACGTGGCAGATGACGTGGCTGCTGACGTGGCACGCGCGTGCCATACACGCGCCTCTCCCACTCGTCTTCTTCCTTCATCCGCGCGTGGGGCGCGTGCATGCGACTGGGCCGACGCGCCGTCTGCCTACACGGCGCGTGGAGGCGCGTGCCGAGACTGGGACTCACGCGCCTTCTTCAGGCGGCGCGTGGAGGCGCGTGCAGACTCCTCTGGGTGTATGCTTTATATGGTTGGACTCCTCTTCTCGAGCCCTTGCTCCTGGTATGCTCAAAACATGATTTCGAGCAACTTGATTTCTGGGCAGTTTCAAACACTACGCTGTTTTTGTTCTGAAACGCCACCGACGAGGCTCTGATACCACTTGTTGGGATCTGGGATCCCGCCCAAGACCTTATAGAAATCATTGCAAGCAGAAAAACACACCCACACACAAGGAGACACAATATTTTACGTGGTTCGGCCCAATGCCTACGTCCACGGGAGAGTAACCGATTATCACTATACCAATGAGGAGATTACAGAAAGATTACAATAGAGGAGGAGCTCACACTCTCCTCACTCAGCCACTCACCCGTCTCCCTCGCTCACACCGAGAGAGACGGTCTCTCCGCCTCACATCTCTCGCACTCTTTGGTTCACGGTTTTCTTCCTCACTCACTTACTCACCCTTTGGCCTCTCCTCTCAACCTCCATTTATAGGTGAGGGAGTAGGTGGGAGAGCCTTTGGGCAGCCTCCATCCTTGACTCTTCAAGATGGTTGGTGGCCGCCAAGGTAGACTTTGGTTGGTTGCCTTCCCATTGTTGCCAACCAAACTTGACTTGGATGATCACCCCTTTCACACATGGGTGAATTCAACAAGATTGTAGGACCTATTATATTTATGTTAGGTACTTGGGGAACATGAAGGGGGCTACATAATTTATGATTGGTTAGAAGGTACCAAATGGCATGCCACTTGGTACCCTATTGGTACCCAATAATTTTTAGAGAATATGGCTGCAAGATTATGAGGTGGTTAATGATGTCATAAATTCATCCAAGATACTCAAAAAATCAGGGTGCTTGTATATTTCATGATGTACACAGAAAGTTTCAAACAAAATTCAATCAAATACATTAATAGAATTCAATATCACAGCTCGAGTAAAGAAGTAGAAATACAAAGCAAAAGCATTAGGACATATATATTAATAGTCATACCTCAGATTCAAGGCTCCTGCAGACAGATTCTAGGCAAATCTCAAAAGCTCTGAACTCAAATGGTAATGGCTTTGAGTTGCCCCTATTTGACCATTCAGCTGGTGATTTAGGACTCCTATCACTTGCATCTGGTGGCGTATTAGAGGGTGATTGCTCCATAGCTTTATTGCTTACCATAGTGGCCTTCACCCAGCAACACAATCGATCATACACCTCTTTTTAAATTTTATCAATCATTAGGTGGTGTCGTGATGCTTTTTTCTTTTCTTTTTTTTTCTTGATTAAAGTAACAATAAACTGGATATATTGTTCTCTGCTTAGCATTATTTAAGAAAAAAATAATTTCGCCGACAATTTATGCTTCCAACTATTATCTGTTGACTTATGTTTACCATAATAAGCAAAAAGGAAATGGCCATTACCCAGCGTTTGCCTCCATTAATCAAGGATTCCAGATCGGGCAGATGGGTGTGGATCTAACTCTTCTCCTTATTTGCACGATGTTGTAGTTCATTGCACCAAAACCCGCATTCTCACAGTTATAAGCTCAGAATTTTAACAATTTCACCAAGTAGTGGTTCCTAATTATATTTAAAAAAAACAGGATTTCCTAATTTTTAATTCTGTAAAAAAGTGTTAAAATTTTTTTCTCAGCTCGCTCATTTTTTTCATGTTGTGTTATTGACTCAAAATTCCAAAAACAAAATTATACAAATTTCACCCAACATATTCACAGATCAACCCACTGAAATAAATCAGAAGAAGAACGATCACACAAATCAAATCAGAATCAAGTTAACTTCATGAAATAAATGAAGAAAAGCACTTACACCAAAATCAGAGAGCTTGAATTCGAGATCACAAACAAATGAACCCATAAAAGGGTCTTTAGGGTTTGGTACCAGAACTTCATTCGCAGTTATAATCGCTTTAATATGTTCCAAATTCACAACAATAGCCCTCTCTCTTCGGAGAATCGCAGAGGGGTTCAAGAGCTCTGATTCAACAACCCTCAAATCATGAGCCTGAACTCCACTCCTCAGCATGATCGCTTGCTTCCCAAGCTCTTCAATTCGAGAGTTCCCCAATTTTGAGACGACGAACCAAGTCCTCACTCCGGAGCCCTTCCTCTTCGCCTGAAGCTGATAGGGAAGGGGAAGAGAGGTTCGATTGAGCTTGATCTGATCCGCCATTTTTTAGACAAATTCGAGCTAGGGATTTGGTGGTGAGATAGAAAAGGGTTTGATAGTCCATCAATAGAAATAGGGATTTGGGCTCAAATGGTAATCGTAACTGATACAGGTGAGATTTGGATACATATACATTACATGAATAGTCAACGAATCAAACCCTTTTAAAAAAAGAATAGTCAACGAATTTTTAAAAATCATCCGGGGGCGGGAATGATGGTTAGTCGGGGTAGTTTTAGCTTGCCCTAACGGTTTCCCCTTTTTTATTTTTATATGGGTTTTTCCTATTTACCAAAATAATTAAATAATTTTTTTTTTTTTTGTTCTTTTATTTGTTTTAATTAAAATCAGCTGCATCTAGAATTTTTACAACTATTCGAGAAGAGAAATTTTAATAGACACACCCTTTTTTGGAGTGTAATATATGCATCCCTAATTATGTCATATTTTTCTTTAATTAGTACTAATTTTTTTTCTTCAGGTATGATATTATTTTAGTTATGACTGATAAATTATTTAGTTAAGCCGCATGTTATGTTTAGTTATGATATTTTTTTTTAGTTATGATTCAGAAAATATAAAATTATGTCTTTTTTTTTTTTTAAGTTATAAGATGTATATATGGTACACATTATTTAGTATTTTCCATTCGAGAAACATAGAGAAGTGTCAAAAGTGAGAGATTCATATGAGTGGAGTTTACATGTGGAATCTATTTATCTTGTGAAAATTTTTTGTGTACTTAATTTTTTTTTAAATTTATTCAGTAAAAGTGAAACTTATATAAAAATATGGAGGAGATTTTTTTTAATTAAAAGTTATAATACAAATATTTGTTGATAACATACAAATTTTGATTTATAAATGACCAACGAATTCTTAGATGTTCAAAATGATGCATAATAGTTTTATTTTTATTTAATTTTTAGATGGGAATGCATAATAGTTCTATTGAAATGCTATTAAAATTGTTTTTCTTACTATATATATTGGTGTTCTGAAAAATTGGTAAAAATTTAGTTTTTGACTTTCCTATAACTTTTTGACTTTTTTATGTAAAAAAAAAATAAAGAAGTGATATGACCCAAAAAAATCAAAAAGTCAAAAGACTAACTTTTTACTATGTTGCCAAAATGCCCATAATCAAGTAATGATTTATTTCCTAATCATCCATGGGGTTACAAAATCAATTCTTTACGATCTTCGTAGTACCCACCCAAAAAAAAAAAAACCAATCTTCATAGCAAAAAAAAGTTCTATCTATTATATGACATAAATAAGTTGAGACTTTTGTCAACTAATGAGTACATTATACTAGGTATGTTATTTTTATAATATAAATGAAAACTGGTGCCTCTTTTCGCTTGACCTCGGCAACGGTTGCCTTGGCCGTTTTTCGCAATTCGATTACACGCTAGTGGGCAGTGTGATTTTTCTGGATGGCCTGCACAGTGTCCGAAAAAGATAAGTTTAAACCGCGCTAAGAGATTACGAAAAGTAGTAGTTTTGTTGAGAAGCTCAAAGCTTACTAGGACCATCGACTTTGTGGCGGACCGAATCGCCTTCAGCTCGGTCAAGTTCTCGTGCCTTTCCATATCGACTGGAAGGCATAAACTTTTGGATAAACCAAACGCCAGTAGGTGATCTTTTTCGGCGGTAACAGAGTCAGCCATGGTAACTGCACGGCCTTTAAAAGTTACAACCGGCGCCCACGTCGAAGAAGAACTAGCACGGCCGGGGGTGCCTCCCCCTTGCCTCGATTGACTTACGGGTGCCTCTGTCTCTTTTGGTTCATCTTTGTCCATCAGCCGCTGCGGTTGAGAGGCCGAGGTGCGCGGCCTCTTATTGGGCCGAGATGAGGTAGCCGGAGAGGAGGGCAACGCAACAATTGTTTCAATGGTTTGACTGGTTGTAGTTTGCTCGGTTTGGACCTCAGCGTTTGTGTTGGATGCCTGTTCGGTGATCAAAGTCCGGACGGCTCTCCTCTTGGCCATTTCTTGCTCTTCATTAAGTGGGATAAGGTTGATCTGGGGCAAGTTGGGGTCTAGTTCAGGTAATGATTCAAGAAGGAAGTCAGTAACCTTTGTTTTTCTCTTTCCACTACACCGGTAGGTCGACTCAAAGTTTAGGAGCTCGATCCAATCTCTGTGGCGGTATCGAAGCGCGGCTTGAAGTGTGGCCTGATTTGCGTAGGCATAGTTGGATTTAAGCTGGTTTAAATCTGCACAGAGGACAATCATAAGGGTTAGCATAGTGGTTGTTGAAATAACAAAGGAAATTAAACCGGTTTGATTTTACCAGCTGTTCCTTTATTCTAGTTTATGTTATAACTCCGTATTTGGGCTTCTTGGTCTTCAAAATTGCCCAACACCCAGAGAAAGTTGTCTCGTTCAAGTCTTTGTCCAGTGTTCTCTTAACAATTTTCTCTCGACCTCTCCTTACTCTAAGGTAATAAACCCAACTGTCGTCATTCTGGCCGAGCGAGTACTGATGGAACAGCTCGGCCAAACCGAGGTTCAGACCTAGGCGGCGATTTAGCTTAGCAATCCCATTGATAATTCTATAGGTGTTGGTTGATAATTGAGTGGGGTATAGCCTAGTCTGTCTAAAGAATTCACAGATCAAGGGTTCGATGGGGAACCAAAGTCCCTCATCTACAATGGACACCATGGTGCAGGGGACAAAGCCTGGTTTGCCCCATGGTGTGGTGTCCAACTTGGCTAAGGAGAGGTGGATGTCGTCTGGAATGTGGTAGTCTCTTCGAAATTCGGCCATGGCTCCAGGGAAGTCTACCAGAAATCGGTATCTACCTATTAAAACTTAAAAAATTGCTAAGTTAAAATTGTACACGACGGCCTAGCTCGGCGCTGATGTGACCTTGGTTGGCTCGGTTGAGTAAAAAACCACTAGGGGGCGAAGTGCAAGGGTGTGCTTGGCCAACCTAGTCAAATTCTGCAAAGTGGAAATAAAAAGTGTTATGCCTAGCTAAAGGACTTGGCTAAGTAAATAGTCAATGCAAAATAAGCCTAACTCGGCTACAGGTGGGTCACAAGCTATTCCTAGTTCGGCACAAGAGTAGGACCGACTCAAGGATTTAGCTCAGTTGTTGGTCAAGGCATTTTTAGTTCAGTCAGGTTCAAGCCTAAAGGTCGCAAACATATTCTTAGTTCGGCCGTATTACGATTTTTGATCAAAAACACTGTTCTTGGCTGGTTTAAAGTCCAATCAATGTGTTTCCAAGGTGTTGAAATGTTATTTCCAGACATAAACGAGAACATGTTAGTACCAGAATAATAAGGGCATGGGAAACTTACGATTTTGGGTGTAGAATCCAAATCCAATCTAAAAAACAGGCAGCAGCAGCAAGGGAGAATAAGAACTGGTGATGCGTGGACCAAGGCTTGGGCGTGAAAAGTTGAGGCTTCAAGCTCTGGTTATGAGATTCCGCAGCGAAAAAGACGAACAGTGAAGACGACTCTTCACTAGACATAAGATATATTTATTGAAGATAGAGAGGCGGAACGTTTCAAAAATTATTGGGATCCACGCTTGACGATTGTGACAGAGATACAGAGCCTACAGGGGTGTGCCATGTGTCTTAGGCCTAGGTAGTGTCAGACGTGTTGTACAGCTAAGAAGACTGTTGAAAATCGTGCAAACTAAAGGACCGAGCTCAAATTTTGGTTCGAGTAGGTTAGGCATTTTTTAGCTCGGTTGAAGATCAGTAATCCCAATCATACTTCGTAGATGGGATTAAGAGGCAATTGAGAGGGTAATTTGTGTAAACCACAATTGGGCCGAGCTAGCTGAAATGGATTGCGCATGTTGGGCTGTTCATTGGCCGTAGTAACCCCTGTAAGTGGCCCACTATGCGTTGAGCCTATTGCAGGCCGGTCAGAGGTGACTGTTGGATGTAAAATTACATTACTTGGCGAGTCCAAAGTAGAACCGTGGTGTTTTTCTAGAAGGTCGAGCTATGCGCAGCTCTGTACTACACGGTATGTGTTGGCGCGATTCAGGGTAGGATATCTCGATTTGGCATCAGCAATCGAACGAAGGGTTTGGCCATCTCATTCTGTTCGGCTATGAATGAAGTGTTATCAGGATAGACACTCTTCACTGGAAGAGTGAATCTTAGGAGGTTTCTTATAGGAAGAGTTGGAGTCCTACTAGGATGGTACCAGGTGAAATCTATAAAAGCTCATGGCAGGACCTATATACAGGTATTACAATTTTCACCTTAGAATACACAGAGCTTTTGTGTCTATTGTTTATTTGCTGACTTAGGCAGCGGAGAAATTTCCGGCACACACTTGCCGGCTAGCTCATGTTTGTGTTTTCAGGGAGTAAAGCGACGACTTTTGGAGGAGTGCAAACTTGATCAACAGGATTAAAGATTATACGAGAAGATTATTTCGTGCTCATACATGCTCCATTCCAGAAACACCACCACCCCCACTATAGTCAAACCCAGATTTGGAAAATTGTTCTGTGAAATCACTTAATCTACAACCCTCCATCGAATTATTCACCTTGTTAAATCAATTGAGGAATTTCCACCACTCAGAGTTTACCCAAGTAATTTCAAGCTCAATACACCTAGAAAATGGCCCCATGGGTCAAACATTTAAGTAATTGGGTATCTATTTTTTCTTTTTTTAAATCAACAGATCTAGAAAAAAAGCTCAAAGAATATGTAATTGCTGTTGTATTGTAGATCTAGTTTGTGTTTGTTGTTGTTGTATGAACCTGAAGGAAAAGCTCAAAAGAATACACATATAATTAGATATTTTAGTTATAGGTTTGATATCATTTTACATACATAACCTCAGTACAGAGAAGGAAAAAAAAAATCAAAATACACCAGAGACTTCACATATGTCACTAAACATACCCTATTATATGATACACAAGATCCAAAGATTATTTAATTGTATCTGATTTGGAGACAGATAATGATATATTTGTAGTAGATATTGTTGTATCTAACCATTCATGAGAAGTTAGTTAGTCCTCAGACAAGAAGTTTTAACCACTTGAACAACAGGATGAATATGGCAAATAAAGCAATCGAACAAGCAATTATACCCCCAGCAGCCCCATACCACTGTGCAAAGGTTCCGGAAGTAAAGAGAGGAATGTCAATGTTAGTGCTCAAGAAACCTGAAGCCACGACCCCTGAGTTGAGCATCAAACCCCCTGTAGTAATAATTATGCCGATTCGTAGGAGTAGATTTTGTTTGTCATCCAATACGATGTTGATGTAGTCCTCGGTGTTGTGGATGTATTCGCGCAGCTTTAAAAACCAAACAAGAAAAATTATTGCATTAGAATGATCTTGACAGATTCAGACGAAACACCAGCTCATTTTCTTCTTTATTATTATTTTATTTTTTTTCTTCATTGCTGAAAATTTTAAAAAGAATTTTTTTTTGGATGGAGTACAAAGAAATCAAAGACACAAGACATGAGATATAGGACTACATGATAAAGAATTTAACCAACTAGAAATAAATTTTGTGTGGTTAAAAGGAGTTGTTATTATATTTTCATATACCATACTAAAGTCATATAACATCATTGTAATTTCGGTATACGCGTCATTGAAGGGAAGATCAGCTGTGCTAGATGCACATAAATTTTTCATAAAACCAATCACAGAAGAAGGGTGGAGCCCACATGTGGAACACTAAATCATTTCCCGGTTGAGGATTGGGAAAAAGGAAGCGGGGAAAGTAGATGGGAGGATGGAAGCAGTTTCCTTCATTTGGCAGGAAAGAAAGGGGTAGGGAAAGAAAAACTTCATCAAAATCAGTCTTCCCAAAATGTATGAAGAGAAAGAAGGGAAGAAGGGAAAAAGGGAAACATTTTACTCACATTTTTCCCCCTTCAAATAAACACCCTTTTCACCGATAAATAAAAATATTTCGGTGAAACAAAGTAACACATTTTGCTCAACCGAACAGACAGACAAAGAGAGTACCCTCTGCTCTGCTGTGCATTTCATCCCTCCTAACTCTTCTTTTTCCTCTAAAGTTTCCAAATAACCAAACAAATCTACTTTAGGGATTAGAAGTAGCATAGCATTATCTAAAAAGCAAAAACAAAGAGAAGTTTAACGTACTGTCGATAGTTTGTTTAATATTCCTTCTATTTGCACAAAGTAGGCTCCCAATAGCATTTCCAACTCTTCAACATTTGGTTTGAGATCACTTACATCTATAGTACTGCTTTTGCTGCTCATGTCCTCATCACTGAAAATTGAAAACCAAGAAGCATGATGAAGCACATTGAATTAAAATTATTGAAAAATAAGAACAACTTCTTTGTTTATTATAGCCATAATAGTAATAGGTGAAGATAAAATCAATACCTACACAAGGTTCAAATTAGACTACGAGATTTATCGGGCAAAACCAAGATCAAACCTAAACCAACATAGATATGAGATTTATCGGGAAGTTAGACTCAGTTGGTGTTGCTGCAAAACCAACATTGACAATGTAGTTTTGCAATAACGTCTTGACGATCTGTGTATAATAAAGAAAACATCTAAAGTATTCCACATGCAAAGATATTACAAGAATCTAAATGGAAAATAATTTACCTATCATTGCCCGATTTAAATGCATTTGCATCATTCTCTAGTTCATCTTCTAAACCTTCAGATTGCAAGGTGGCAAGCCTATCAGTCAAGTACATTTGAGCCATATCTAAGTCATCATCCAGTAGATGTTCAAACTCATCCCTCACCTATAAAATATATGGCATAATATCATTATACTGGATCAATTAGCTACTTTTCCGAACAAGAATAAATTTTTTTTTGTAGAAAAAGGAAAAAGAAAAGAAAAATCCCTTATCAAGAATTAATATGATGAAATGGAAAACAATTAATGACACTAAAAAGGGATGAGTATTAAAGAAGTCAATGAGATAATACTATACCTTCTGCACACGCCCAGACAGAGCAACCAAACGACCTTTTATGACTCTCACGTGTTTGAGATTATGCGTACTGGTTTTAGCTGATAACACATCTAAAGCAGGATATGCCTCTTCTTCTAATGTGGAAGTCTGGATAAATATATCAACATGGATTTGTAAAAATTACATCTCTAAAGAAACTAAAAACTGAAAACTCAACTTCTAGTGAAGCCTTAGTTGTGAAAAAAAAAAAAGATGGGGCGAATGCATTCAAAGACCAAACATGCTTCGACGATATCTCAGTAAAAGGTCCACAACCAACAAGAAGATTGATTCATAGCATTTGATGCACGATTTACATTGTTTGAAAGGACTAAATCTATAGTTCTATCTGTTGATAAGATATAGATAACAACGATTGGCCAGAAAAGTCAAAAAACACCGGTACTGGTGCTGATTGAAGGGTGTTACCACAAGTTTAAGAATGTATAGGGAATGTTGTCAAAGTTTATACTGCTTGGCAAATTCATCTTTTCCCATAAAGGACATATTAACTCTCTTTGATGGATAGATTGAACTTGTGAAAGATGTAGAGGACCTAAAAAGTTGTGTGATGCCAAATTATGGTTGAGAATATGGCTGCAAGATTATGAGGTGGTTAATGATGTCATAAATTAATCCGAGATACTCAAAAAATGAGGGTGCTTGTATATTTCATGATGTACACAGAAAGTATAGAGAAAAACATAAATAAGAAGTATAATAAACTACCATCAAATCAATGAATTTTGTTATTTGAGACAGGTGAGAAATCCCACTTTGCAAATATGAGAGATAATGTAAGTGCAGTTTGTTACCCACTGATCATAAAGAAAGCTTGATCAGAAGTGTCAATTTCCCTAAAACTGATATGCTAGTTTCAAACAAAATTCAATATCACAGCTGGAGTGAAGAAGTAGAAATACAAAGCAAAAGCATTAGGACATATATATTAATAGTCATACCTCAGATTCAAGGCTCCTGCAGACAGATTCGAGGCAAATCTCAAAAGCTCTGAACTCAAATGGTAATGGCTTTGAGTTGCCCCTATTTGACCATTCAGTTGGTGATTTATGACTCCTATCACTTGCCTCTGGTGGCATATTAGAGACTGATTGCTCCATAGCTTTATTGCTTACCATATTGGCCTTCACACAGCAACACAATCAATCACACACCTCTTTTTAAATTATATCAATCATTAGGTGGTGTCGTGATGCTATTTTTTATTTTTTTTTTCTGATTAAAGTAACAATAAACTGGATATAATGTTCTCTACTTAGCATTATTTACGTTGTGTTTGGTTGGGGGATTTGAGGAGGGATTTGGAAAGAGAAAGGGAAAAGTTAGGTGAAATGTGAATAAAATATACTTACATTTCACCTAGTTTCACGAACCTTTTCCCTTTCTATTTTCAAATCCCTCTACAAATCCCTCAACCAAACACAGAATTAAGAAAAAAATAATTTCGCCAACAATTTATGGTTCTAACTATTATCTGTCCACTTATGTTTACCATAATAAGCAAAAACGAAATGGCCATTACCCAGAGCTGGTCTCCATTAAGCAAGGATTCCAGATTGAGCAGATCGGTATGGATCTATCCTTATTTACGCAAAGCTGTAGTTCATTGCACTAAAACCAGCTTTCTCACAGATATAAGCTCAGAATTTTAACAATTTCACCAAGTAGTGGTTCCTAATTATATTTACAAAAACAGGATGTCTTAATTTTTAATTCTGTAAAAAAGTGTTAAAAGTTTTTCCTCAGCTTGCTCATTTTTTTCATGTTGTGTTATTGACTCAAAATTCCAAAAACAAAATAATACAAATTTCACCCAACATATTCACAGATCAACCCACTAAAATAAATCAGAAGAAGAACGATCACACAAATCAAATCAGAATCAAGTTAACTTCATGAAATAAATGAAGAAAAGTACTTACACCAAAATCAGAGAGCTTGAATTCGAGATCACAAACAAATGAACCCATAAAAGGGTCTTTAGGGTTTGGTACCAGAACTTCATTCGCAGTTATAATCGCTTTAATATGTTCCAAATTCACAACAATAGCCCTCTCTCTTCGGAGAATTGCAGAGGGGTTCGAGAGCTCTGATTCAACAACCCTCAAATCATTAGCCTGAACTCCACTCCTCAGCATGATCGCTTGCTTCCCAAGCTCTTCAATTCGAGAGTTCCCCAATTTTGAGACGACGAACCAGGTCCTCACTCCGGAGCCCTTCCTCTTCGCCTGAAGCTGATAGGGAAGGGGAAGAGAGGTTCGATTGAGCTCGATCTGATCCGCCATTTTTTAGACAAATTCCAGCTAGGGTTTTGATGGTGAGATAGAAAAGGGTTTGATAGTCCATCAATAGAAATAGGGATGGGCTCAAATGGTAATCGTAACTGATACAGGTGAGACTTGGATACATATACATTACATGAATAGTCAACGAATTTTTAAAACTCATCCGGGGCGGGAATGATGGTTAGTTGGGGTAGTTTTAACTTGCCCTAATGGTTTCCCATTTTTTATTTTTAAATAAATTTTTTTTTTCTTTTATTTGTTTTAATTAGAATCAGCCGCATCTAGAATTTTTACAACTATTTGAGAAGAGAAATTTTAATACACACACCCTTTTTAGGAGTGTAATATATGCATCGCTAATTATGTCATATTTTTCTTTAATTATTACTATTTTTTTTTCTTCAATTATGATATTATTTTAGTTATGACTCATAAGTTGTTTAGTTAAGCCGCATGTTATGTTTAGTTATGATATTTTTTTTTAAGTTATGATTCAAAAAATATAAAATTACGTTTTTTTTTTTTTTTTTTTTTTATATAAAGTTATAAGGTGTATATATGGTACACATCATTTAGTATTTCCCATTTGAGAAACACAGAGAAGTGTCAAAGTGAGAGATTCATATGAGTGGAGTTTGCATGTGGAATCTATTTATCTTGTGAAAATTTTTTGTGTACTTGAATTTTTTTTAAATTTTATTCAGTGAAAGTGAAACTTATATAAAAATATAGAGGAGATTTTTTGTAATTAAAAGTTATAATACAAATATTTGTTGATAACATACAAATTTTGATTTATAAATGACCAACGAATTCGATGTTTAAAATGATGCATAATAGTTTTATTTTTATTTAATTTTTAGATGGGAATGCATAATTGCTCTATTGAAATGCTATTAAAAAAAAATTCTTACTGTATATATTGGTGTTCTGAAAATTTGGTAAAAAGTTAGGCCTTGTTTGGGGTGTTTTAAAAAAGTCAAAAAGTCACTATCCTATTTAAGTCACATCATGTTATTTAAGTCACATCACTTCTCTAACACATCACTTCAAACCCAACCCATATCCAACCATATTTCATAAAAATTCAAAAAGTATACTTATTTAGAACATCCGAAACAACCCCTAAGTTTTTTGACTTTCTTGTGACATTTTAACTTTTTTATGTTAAAATAAATAAATAAAGAGATAATGTGACCTAAAAAATCAAAAAGTCAAAAGACTAACTTTTTACTATGTTGTCAAAATGCCCATAATCAAGTAATGATTTATTTTCTTATCATTCATGGGGTTACAAAATCAATTCTTTACGATCTTCGTAGCATCCGCCCAAAAACAAAAAAAAAAATATCAATCTTCATAGCAAAAAAAAGTTCTATCTATTATATGACATAAATAAGTTAAGACTTTTGTCAACTCATGAGTACATTATACTAGGTATGTTATTTTTATAATATAAACGAAAACTGAATGAAATATTATAATAAAAACGGTATAATGTTTTTTTATTATTTGAAAGGTAATATTTCAATATTTTGTATCAAAGTGTTATTTTATAGTGAGATTCGGTGGGTGAATGAGGACATACAATGCATCCATAAGGTAGTTCAATAAATAAATAAATATAATAATTACTTCCACCCTTGATATAAACCAAATCTTTTAGGATTTTTTATTTTTATTTTTTATTTTTGTTCATAAGCATTTGTTCAATTAATAGCCTTTTTAGTTTGGGCTTTTGGGTCTTTTACAAAGTGTCAAAACTAAACGCTAGGAAGATAAATAAAAAGAAAAAAAAAAAACAATTCAGTGTAAGTTTTAAAAATAAATTGTAAATCAGTGATAAAGTTTATCAACTTTAATAAGCAAAAACAAATTGCAATATCATGAAAATGTTTATGACTCCAATTATTAAAATTGATAAATTTTATCATTGATTTACAATTTATTTTGAAAACTTAGACGGAATTACAATTTTCCTATAAAAAAAAAAGGTAGTAAAAAGCATAACCAAAAAAAATCCAAACAATTGTAATTATTATGTTGCATTTTGTTCATTAAAATGAAAATGAAAATGAAAATAAAATAAAATAAAATATTTCTTTCTTAACCTTTGTGAAAAACAATACATAAAAAAATAAATATACAAGAATAAAAAAGCATTTGGGGTGAGAGAGGCTCGAACTCTCGACCTCAGGATAACTCAGAATAGCTATGAGACCTACGCGCTAGCCAACTGCGCCACCACCCCGAGTGGTAAACTTATTATGTATTTTATTTAAAATATAATTCATGTGCCGTGTATCCATATAGATGTGAAGGCACATTTTATTGTAAGCAATTTTATAATTTATTTTAGATTAGTTTTATAACATATGGTCATTTTAACTTAAAATCACTAGCAAAGCTTTTATGCTACCAAGATATAGCTAAATGATTACTATCATCATGAACTATGTTTCAACAATCACATAACTAAATTTTGTTTTTGTACACAAATGAAAAAGAAAAAATAAAGAATTGTGAGTTCACTAAACGGTAAGACTTTGTCATTAATATTTAGACGACACCAATTTAGTCATGAAAACAACCACTTCAGAAATAAGAATAAAACTACTCCAGACCCTACTTTAGAAAATAATCATGATAAGCAATATGTCCATCCATCCAGACCCTACTTTAGTAAAATTCTTTTGTACTGAGTATTTTTTTATTTTGTATAAAAGCAAGTGAAAATCAGTTCTAAAAATACTAAAGAATTTCCTGAAGAAGATGTTGGCATTGTTGGCTGTAGGTAGGTCATATTTAAAATTTGAAAATATTGGCTGACACCTTTGCAGATTGGTTTATTTACTACACTTCCAGTTTTCAAGAGGACAATTTTTATTTCAATTGCTTGCCTCCGATATCAACAAACAGAGGATGTCACAATCTGGTACACAAACTACACCAGTAAGCATTAAACACAATACTTTCTATATACATCATCAAAGGAAAGGTGTTCTGTACACATTCTTGAAAGGAAAAAAAAAAATCATTCTTTTTTGCATGCTGAACCAATGTTTTGTGAATGGGTTAACAGCCTTTGCGGTATACCTGTCAGACATTTAAGTATTCTCATTATAAGGAACGGAGAAAATTTTATTTGGTGCTCGTGAGCATTGCCCCAATATTTCCAAAAGCCACCTGATCATGTGGACTCCCCACATTTAGGGGAGGACCCCATGTGATTGTGTGTCTCTTAGAGGCGTTGGGGCATGTCCCAGGACTACCAAATAACTTCTCAGAAAGTATGCATGTACTCAGTTAAGGAGATTCCTCGACAGGGACATTTGAGTAAGTACAAGTGTAACTCTCCACCTTCACTTCATTCCCTCTAACTTTGGTCCAGGAAATTTTCCAAGTCTCGAGCAAACTTTGCCTGCATCAAGAAGAAACAATAATGCACATGAGAGAGAGAGAGAGAGGGTGGTGCAAATGCATCGCACCAGTGAGGTTCAATCCCAACTTGGATTTGGATTCCACCTCATGCTGTGCATTCATAACCAAAGTCTATGCATCAAATTGAATATACAAAGAAAGGATCCAATTCCCTTCCTGATTTTCATACAAGAGAGTTTTTGCAGGGATGCGTGCCCTAAGAGGGTGTAGGGGTACTGCTTCTCAAAGAGGACGGAGGCATAATAAAAATCTCCCACTATCAGAATTCCCAATATTGGGATCTTTCTTTAAAAGAGAGTGTCAGTCTGACGCCCTCACTCTCAATTTTAAAATCAATGAAAGGTGATCTTTACAGAGGATCCACAGAAACTTGATATGTTTTAAGAACATATAATTGAATCAAAAATAGTTTTCAAACAAGATGATCTTTAAGTAGTTTAATGTCCCTAATTATTGTGCCCAAAAATATTAGAGAATAAACATAATTATCCTATTAAAAATCCCTTCAAAACCAAGTGTCATAGAAGGAAGTCAAACAAAGTTGAAGAATAAAAAAAAGAATACCTCTCTGTTTCAATAGTCCTCTTTGCAAGCATAAGTGTCAAGAAGACTGGAACCATTGCAGCACACAAATGCTTAAGAGTGTGCCCACTGACAATATGATGTGTCCATTTATAAATTGGTTTATCTGCAGCTTCTTCAACCTTAGCTAAAAGATAAAATCCTGCATGTTATGCAATTAAATGTTACTCAGAATGGCACAAAAAACTAACTGATTTAGTAAACAGAAGAGCCCACATGATGAAATATACAAACCTGCAGCCCAAAGCCAGTATGTGGAATGTGTGTACATTGGAGGCAACAAGATAGCCATTATCGGAATTACAATGCAAGGAACAAACTGAACCAGTGCATATGGGCGGAGGTCATCAAAAAACCTGCAGGTTAATGCACAAGTCAACATACAATAAATGTTTACTTGGAATTGTAGGGTCATGCTCATGCAAATATCTTGGCAAAATTAACTTTAGATGTGAATCATTTGAACCTTGGGAGAAGTTCAAACACCAAAACATTTGTATTTATTGAAGACTCAAAAGGCATTACAACAAAATGTTATATAATGTTAGAATATAATATGTAAAATGTTGCTTTAATAATTAGGTTAGTATAATAATTAGTATGCTTTAATAATGTACCTTTAATAATGTTGTTTGGTTTGTGCTTCTACTTTCGGTTTGTAATTGTTCTCCCTCTCCTCTATAAAGGAGAGAGCTCAACACACCATTTATAGACAACAATCAATAATAATATCAATAGATACATTTATTCTCTCTGTATTTCTTTCTTTATACATTGAATTTTTACATGGTATCAGAGCAAAGTTAACAACCTAGTCATTCTGCTTCACCGGCGGGCGGCAGTCTCGCCTTGGCCGCCCGCCGGACCTCAACCTATTCCGCTTACTTTCTACACATACCTTCCCATCACTGCCTAAATCCTCTCTCTTGAGGCCAATGTGAATTCCTCTTCTTCATAATCTGCACTAACTGTGGCATCTTTTCCTGGGGCAAACTCTCATCATCATGGCTTTAATCTAACCCTCTGGTACCGACCCTCCTTTAGCAGATCCTTCTTTATATCATAGTTGTACTTGTCTGCGAATAACTGCTGATGGCATCTTTGCCACTGGATGTTTCCTGCGGAGGAGACTCGCCGCTGATGATGGCTTTGTCACCGTCGAAGTCTCCAGTTCGTCCTTGTCTATCGAAAGCTCGCTTGACGGAGTCATCTCTCTTCTGAATCTGCAGTTGATGAGCATGGAGATCTCATTTTCAAAACTACAGGCTTCTTGTGATTCAACCTTATTCAGATCTAAGGATTTCAATCCTTCTTTATCGAACTCTGTGGCGGACAAGTTTCTCGGACAATCACACTCCTCCGTAAGGCGATCTGAAGCCGGCGACGACGACACCAAGTTCTCCGGCGAATTCAGGGCGTAGCGGTGGTTGACGTTAAGGAGTTGTTCATGAAGATTGGACGCTAACTTTCTTCTCTTAGACGAACTTGAACTTGAACGTGAACTTGAAGAGCTCATAACCTCCATAGCTCTCATCGTTGTCAGCACTCTACCATGTCCCACCTCCATTACTGCGATTTCTCCAACTCTTCTGTTGCATCGCCATCGATCTCTCTCCTCCTACGGAATCATCGGAGCGAGAGACAGTGAGGCAATTGGTCGTAAGCGCGTGCCGCATCCTCGGTGGAATCGAAGGTCCCGAGCCAAACCCTAGCCTTCTTCCCTAGGTCTCTGATCTCTGCAGCGAACCTGCCCCCGGGTCTCTTTCTCACACCGCGAAACCTAATCTCCTTCGCTGGGCTTCTCGATCCAGATCCGTTGGGTATTCCGGCAGTCGTAGCTGGAGTCGCCGCCGTCGTCGGGGCGGCCTTGGCTGCCGCGGTTGCTCTGACTCTCCGCATGGCCGATGAGAGAGATCTCTCGAGAGATAAAGAAAAACAAGAGAGAGAGAGAGAGCGTGAGGAATTTTGGGAACTGTATACCATTTCTCATTGCTGAAGGCTTGAAGACCTACTTCATCTTGCAAGATCACAGCGTATCCTGACCCATATGTATGAGGTTTCACGCCCAGAATCAGATCAGGCCTCCCGAACTGTGGATTCTCTCTCTCTCCATGGACCCAACATCATCATCATGTACCCCACTCTCTCCCTCTCTTTCCCATGTGACCCACTCTTCAACCTATACTCTTTCTTTTTTTATTCTTTCCCCACACTCCGGTTTCCCACGTTGCTCAGATTCTCCAACCTATATTTTTTCTTTTTCATTACACTTCTGTTCCCCACTCCAGTTTCTTTTCTTTTTTATATTTATTTTACTCCATCTTTTGAAAAGAAACCGAAACATCAACTGGTTTGCACACCCATCCTCTTACTTTTCCATTAGTGGTAGGACCCGACCAAACAAATTTGAATCTCACATTTCCTTTTTATTTTTATTTTTTTTTATTCCTTTCACATTCACACATTTCTCTTCAATTTTATTCACATACTTCTCTTCAAATTTATTTTCTTTTATTTTCAAAAAAAAAAAAAGAAAAAAAAAAAAAGAAGAAGAAGCAGCAGCAAAACCAAAAGCACTGCACACCAAACTCATTTTATTCATGTTGGGGCTCACCCCGATCACCATTTTACACCACAAAAAAAAAAAAAAAAACACAAACACAAACACAAACACAAACACAAACAAACCCAAACAACCACATCCACAGGCGGGATTTTTCTTCTCTACTCTGCCGCCGGTCTTTTCTTCTTGCCTCCGTCCTGGACGGCCCTTGACGGTGTTGCCTCCGTGTTTCCCACTCCACTGGGCACGATCACTCCACCCTGCTCCTCCACTACAGCATATGGCGGCCCTCCAAATCGGAACATAACGGTGGCCTTCCGCTTCAGTTCCTTATTTTCCGCCTTTAGCACACTTATCTCTGCTCGCGCATCCTTATACATGCGTTGGAGCAGAGCCAGTTGGGCATTTAACTGCTGCACCTCATTTGTCCTACTCTGAAGCCGGTGCGACAAGTTTGTGACCGCCGTCATGGTCTCCACACATGACTTCAAAGTATACTGATTGGCCTCAATATCCGTTTGCACTGCCATTTTTTGCTCCACCGACCGCATCGGAAAGTTCAACGGAGCAAAACCAGAGGTGTTTGGTTGAGGTTCACGGGCCACCGCACCAGTTATCTCTCCTGTTGACTCGTTGAGGTCGGGAAAGAGAGTGAGCAGACCACGGAAAGAAGAGGCCATGTTCTGGGTAGCTGAACGGGAAGAAGAGGCCATGTTTTTGGGTTGCTAAGTGTTTCAGAGAAGCAGCGATTACCGATTGGTACTGTCAGACAGGGTTGGTTACAGAGTGTTTCAAGATTTGCAGCTCTTAGAGACAAGCTCTCCGAGAGTTCAGAGGTTTCAGACTGGTTTGCACAGCCTCCGCCTCACCCTTGGTTTAAATAGCCAGGGCCGATCCGCGCATCGCACGCCACTTGCCGACAGCCGACAAAACGGGCGCGCAAGCCAAGGTAGTCACGCCGCCTCGCCATCATGTCCGGCACACCTTTTGATGGCACGCTTTTTTATGGATTGGGTACGCTTTTTGATGGCACGCCTTTTGAAAAATTGGGCACACCTTTTGAGGGTGCGACTTTTTGGGGGTCCGACAAGACTCTGTAAACTGTCCCGACATTGATTCTGGTTAGCTCCTTCATGGGTCCGACAAGACTCAGTAAACTGTTCCGACATTGATTCCGATTAGCTCCTTCATGGGTCCGACAAGACTCTGTAAACTGTCCCGACATTGATTCCGGTTAGTTTCTACAAGGGTCCAGCAAGACTCCGTAAACTGTCATAACAACTGTCACAACCCCTTTTGAGGGTGCGACTTTTTAGAGGTCCGACAAGACTCTGTAAACTGTCCCGACATTGATTCCGGTTAGCTTCTACAACGGTCCGACAAGACTCTGTAAACTGTCCCGACATTGATTCCGGTTAGCTTCTACAACGGTCCGACATGACCCCATAAACTATCTTCTACATCGGTTTGCCATAACTATACAGTCTTCTACAACGGTCTGACACGACCATACAGTGTCTCCTATCCATTTTTATTTTCTTTTATTTTTCTGTTTTGTTACTCTCTCCAAACTCAAGTTGGTTGGTTCCTATCATCCTTGAGTTTGAGGGGGGCTGTTAGAATATAATATGTAAAATGTTGCTTTAATAATTAGGTTAGTATAATAATTAGTATGCTTTAATAATGTACCTTTAATAATGTTGTTTGGTTTGTGCTTCTACTTTCGGTTTGTAATTGTTCTCCCTCTCCTCTATAAAGGAGAGAGCTCAACACACCATTTATAGACAACAATCAATAATAATATCAATAGATACATTTATTCTCTCTGTATTTCTTTCTTTATACATTGAATTTTTACATATAATCCAAAGGCACTGTCGCATTCTGGCATTTTCTCCCATACACAAGTATGAACTTCATCACCTAAAATAGAAAAACAAAATACTTTATAATTGAGGAAAGGTACACATGCTTACCTCCAATACAATATGCTTATAACACCTGCCAATAGTAGGGGAAGAATGGACACCGTTCCCTTTTGCTCATCGATTCTTTCAATTATAAAGATTGCCATGATTGACGTGAATGCAATAGTCATCTATATAATTATTGATCAAATGTCAAAACAGAAAAATATTGAGGACATCTAAAATAGAAGCTGAGGCAAGACGAAGCTCACTGGCAAACGATCCCACACAAGAGTAGCATCATTTGGCTTGAGATGATAATAAGAGGATCCAATACCAACAGCAGCCACACCAATGAAAAAACACGTCCAACCCCAAACCTCACCTTGCAACCTAAACATATATTTAGATGTTATTGTAATCAGTAAGTATAATTTATAAAGGATCTTCTCACTCCAATAGTCCCGTATAATAAGGATCATGTAGAACATAATACCTCAGTCTAAAATAGTTCCCATGAAAGCAAAGTATAAGCCCTACAATACCAATTACAAGGAATGGGAAATTTGAAACCACATTCAGTGTATTTGGAATACCTGAACAGTTAAACAAACATGTCAGCTATAACAAAACACATTAGAGGGAGGAGCATCAAATATTGTTCAAAAGCTGAAAGACAAGTACAGTTTGCCAACATTACAATTTCTGGATAGCCTATAGATTGAAATTTTGAAATCGTAATGTCAGTCAACTGCAAGCATGAGTCCAAATAAAAATACAACTGAATGATTAAAAAAAATAACAACTAACAAAAATGGACAATATTAAAATCATTTTGATTTTTAAAAATACCAAATCAGGAAAAATGGATATAATTTGGATGTCAAGTATCAATATTTTCAGCCACTTATTCCAAAACACTGAGCCCCAAATCAGGACACACCATATGAGACATTACACAAAAAATAAAAGGTATTGCTGATTTGCATCACAATATAAATGTAACAAAAACCTCATACCAAATAAATGAAATGAACTTCACCATAATCATTTTTAAGTTTATAAAAAATAAGCTAAAAAACTAACAAATTCCAATTTTCATCTCCCAATCAGGTCTTTTCCGTTACTACGCTGTCAATGACTATATGCTCAGTTAAATTAAATAATTTTTTACTACAGCATCTCAATATCAGTTTAGGTCTTTCTCTTCCCCCCTAAAATTCCTATTTACTGCGATCATATCACTATCATTACCATTAATATTTCCATTTAGGAGGCTCATATTACTAGTCCTTTGCATCTACAATCCTTCATTGAAGCCTTGTTTGGTACAGCTTATGAAGCTGCTTATAAGATGCAGAAATTGCTTAAATAAGTTGAAAAAAACTGATTGTTGAAAAGCAGGGAAGGTGTTGTTTTAGCTTGTGCTTTTTAATTATCAACTACACCAAACAGACTAATTATCAAAACCCAATTCTCTCACAACTTCATACTCAATTTGTGCCACTCTTAGCATTTCACAAACACATTCAATTCTAATTATCTTGCCTAATCTCATGGAGTAAAGTTATAAAGGAAAAACACCCTTGTTCAATATCAAACCCTAATTGTGTATAAACTTCATGAAATTGAGAATCAAACACAACAATTAACAGAAAAATGCAGAGATTGTAAATAAATACCGAAGAATTCGCGTTTGTCGGCGAAATTGTGATATTCTTGGGACTGAGGGATCGCCGGTGTGACGATCATGAGTACTACAAAGCACAGAACCGCCACACCCCATGCGTACAGAGTCCGCTTACTCATCTCAAATAGCTAATTCTATACACACCTCTGCGTATATGTATATGTATATGTTAATTGAGAGAGAGAGAGAGAGAGAGAGAGAGATGGGGGGAGGGGGATCTAATGGAAAGTCTGTAGTCTGGTCTGGAAACGATAGTCAAAACTGAAAGAGAGAATTTATTGGGAATGGTAATTTCATAAACTTATTACGAATGCATGGAAATTTTTTCGATAAATTATAAATAATTTAAAATTTTTATTATGATAAATTTTATAAATATTAATATTAATAATTAAAATTTTAAGTTTTTTCATGAATTTGTAATTTTAAGTTTTTTAAAATTACCAGTGTTTTGTATTTTTTTCCAATTATAGAATAAAGGAAAAATTGCCTATAAGTGAGTAATTTTACAGAAAATTATTATAGCATTATGAAAAGTTTATGATTTTAATTATTAATGTGTATAAAGTTTATCATTTATTTGTAATTTTTTTTAAACTTACACTAGATTGAAATTTTCTTAAAAATAAACTCAAAATTTTATCCGTATAATAAATAATGTTTTTATTTTAAAATTTTTAATTTTATTTTTTATTTATTTTCATGTTCGAAAATTGATAGAAGTAGCACCGATGGAAGATAAGTTGAAAATGAATCGATTGAGATGGTTTTGTCACATTCAACGGACACCAATAGAGATGCGATGCTGTAACGGTAAATGAGAGTGTTAAGAGACGAGGTACGCCTAGATTAACGTTGGCTAGCATTGCAAACAGAGATATGGATTTACTTAATCTGACTAACGATATGGCCTTTGATAGGACTGCATGGAGAATAATGATTCATGTTGCCGACCACATCTGATAAGACTTAAGGCTTGGTTTGATTTGGTTTATTTTTTATTTGTTTTCAATCTAAAGAATCAAGCTATTTCTGTCAATTAAAATGAGAAAAAAATGATATTTTAATAATTAAACTAAAAAATATATATTTTAGACATTTTATGTACACATATATTAAGTTCAATAATTCAAATACTATTTCTCCTTCAATTTTACTTGATGAAAATTGATTAATGATTTAGATTAAAAATAAATAAATAAATCATAGTTTAAATTAATAAAATAAAAAAATTCAATGTCTATTTTGTTATAAAGGTCAAGTCTTGAGATTTTTTTTTTTATTTTTTGTAATTCAGGCATTTGTTTGGAATGACCTAAATAAGTGTACTTTTTATCTTTTTACGAAAAGATGTGCAGAAAAGTAGAGAGGTGATGTGATGAAAAAAAAATAAAAAGATAAAAAAATAGATTATTTGAGACTTCCCAAACTTGGTCTGAGTAGTTGTGCACTTGCTGAATAATAGGAGATGAAAGTTTTATTTCTACACACTAAATTATTTCAATCCACACATTTAATGAATCACTTCTATATTACATTTTTATTTTAAAATAAAAGTATTAAAATACATTTATCTTCTTCATTCAAAAACTTTAATTTTCAAATCCTAATTTCTCATCCAAAATCCAACAACTGTCGTCGTCAACTTCTTCCCCGACCACCCCAATCACTCCCCCACATTTAGCAAATCTTTCCCACCTTTACTACTCATTACCATAGCAATGTCCACCCCTTGTATTACCGTCATCACAATGATGCTGCCCACTGACTACCCAATTGAGATAGGGGTGCAACTGGGGCGGGTTCGGTCGGGTTGGGGGTCTGCCCAAGCCCGACCCGAATTGTATTTGGCACTGCCCAAGCCCGACCATGAACCCGAGCATTGTTGCCCAAGCCCGGCCCAAGCTTTGTATTTTGAACTCGGGTTGCCCGAATTGCCCGAATTGCCCGAGTCCAGAAACCTGTAGGTAGATCTAAGGGTAGACATAAAAGATGCTAATCTAATGGTAGAAAACTAACCAAAAAAAAATAAAAAATAAAAATTAAGACTAACTCTTTTACTTAATTTATATATATTACATAATTTATTAAATTATATATATATTATATATTATATATTATATAATTTATATAATATATTAAATTGAATTCGGGTTCGGGTTGCTCGGGTTGGCCATTGGTTCTGCCCAAGCCCGGCCCGAATTGCAATTCGGGCATCAAAAATCTGCCCAAGCCCGTCCAGATTACAAGATATAGTTGCCCAAGCCCTAAAAAAACTCGGGCTGGACTCGGGTTGCTCGGGTTGAGCCCGCCCGAGTTGCACCCTTAAATTGAGAGAGAACTAGAATTCTAATAGTCATGTTGGTGGATAAAAAGAAAGTTTGGGAGGAATTGGAGATGGTAATTAAGGTTAGGAAAGAATAGTAACAAGTGGTGGCGCAGAGTATTTATGAGTTTCACGTGACAGTTAAGAAAAATAATGAGAAATAGAATGAGTTAAGGAAGTAACAATTGAAAAAAAAGAAGATAAAATACGGTATATATTTTTAAGATGAAAAAATTTAATAAATCACTATATTTTTTTAAAATTTACAAAAATTAATTTTAATTTTATATGTATATATATATATATTACAATTAATTTAAATTTATGATTTATTATAATTTACAAAAAATTGCACATTTCCCCCAACTTCACAACAATTAATATATTTTTTTAATTAAAAAAAAAATGCAGACACCGCCTCGAACGCTTCTCCCTATCGTTTCTCTCTACTCCTCGTCTCCAACTTATATCAGAGAAAAACCATATACTTAGAGAGAAAATATGGTTTGAGTCACTGGAGTTGTGGTTTATTCAATCCTTAATGCCGGACAGTGATGACCGGAGGCAAGCCGAGGAGAGCAGTAGATGAAGCGTTTGGCGAAGCTATCCCCAGGTGTGTGCACACGCCTTCTAGTATACTATTATATACGCTTTAATTTTGCTGTTTCAATTTTGTTTATATCCAATTGTTTCAATTAACTGTCATAATTATAGGTCCAATTATAAATTGCATAGCGTGTGTGCTCTAGTATATGTTAATTAATAAATAATAATAATAATAATAATAATAATAATAATAATCTTTTTTATGTTTATTAGGACATCTCCATTCATTGACTCTAATTTATATCAGATTTGAATTTGAGTAAAAATCACTCAAAACAACCTTCACTTTTTACCCAAACCCATATCAAATTGAATTTTAATCAAATTTTTACACAAATCAAGGATACTCAATTGTTTACTCAAAATTTCAAGATTAGTTTGTGGGTCTCAAATTTTACATTTTGCCATTAGTGAATGAGTTTGTCGATTGAAGTAGTGTTTGTTTCATTTCAAATAAAGCGTTTACTCAATTTTTTACTTAAATTTGAGTAAAATTTTGCATGTATACTTACAACCTTCATTAATTTTGTGACCATTTAAGCTTGTGACCTATCTTTTTGATCAGAGGTTGAATTGATCATCAGAAGAAGAATTAGGCCAAAATTAGGATACATTCTGGGAAAATAAAACTTCTATCGAAGTGAAGCAGATGAAAGGCTTTCATAAAATTTCTCGTAGAATCGAGAATGAAGTTTTCATTATTACCTATTAGCAACAATAGTAAAGGTTCTTGATGACCTCATGATTGTAGGGTAGTAGATATAAGTGTCAATTAATGTATAGCTAAATTTAGGAATCGCTAATACGTTCACATGTATATGTATCACAAACGTACATAACTTTCGTGACAACCTCTCTTTATAGAAAACTAGTGGCAAGGCACGCACAACTTGAAAAAAGTAATAGATAGAACTTCTTGGATGTCATGCCTACTCTCTCTCTCTCTCTATATGTATATATATATATATATTTATATGTTTGGAGTCTGTGTTGAAGTATGTTATGACTTGTGTTATAAAAGTGGTTTAAGTCCATATAAGAGTTTCTTAACCGTGAGCGTGTTTGGGAATGCTGATTTCATAACCACAAACTATTAAATCTTAAATTAGTCCACTCTGCTGACATATTTTATATAGAACTAGCTCTTCATAAAGTGATAGATACTGTTAGTTTTTAATTGCACTGGTTTTGATCTGGTCATGCCTTGTTTTGTCATGCCTTGTTTTTTCTTTGTAGCTATGCAAAGGAATATGCTGTTAACATTATCAGTTATCTAAAACAGAAAAGCCAATTGTAAAAAATAAATATACATTGTCATTTTGTACACCTTGCAGTTAATTTGCTGTTTCATTTTCATGCCCATTTTTGTTGGGGTTGTTTGATAACCCCTTATGAAGTGCTTAAATCTGATTTCTTTATTTTTATTTTTATTTTGTATGTGGATCTTTACTATACCTCTTAAAAATGAAGATCGACTTTGGAAGGATCTAAAGTTTAAGTGAGAGAGACCTAACTTATCACTGATTCTAGACACATTCATGGGAAATTTTACTTTAAGTTCTGAAAGTACTTGAGAAGTTCATACCACTACTCATTCAGCTTCAAAATTTTGACTCAGTCGATTGAGAATTGAGATTATCAAATAAATCTCAGTTCAATTAGGTATTTTGTTTATCAAGACAATGACCCCTCGTATACTCAAAAACCGATATAACACATTTTAGATTTCCATAATGATTTTGATGGATTGTCTTCATGCATATCACCAAAACAAGCTTCTCTCTTGATGTTTTGTAGTCTTTTAAAAGTAATTTTTTGAAATTGGTAATAGGGTCTTTTTTTCTTAATAAATGAAATGTATTATCATTTCCACTGGGCAAAGTAAAATGAAAGCTAAACTTTACTTTCATTTTCTCTATGTTAATGGGGTTTTGAACTAGTTACTCTTTGTAGGTTTAATTCTGAGTTGTCTTGTCTCACTTAATATTATTGGGTCATTGAAGTTATTTGGTACTTATTCAAGACTAAAATTTTATCGATCTGTTGATTGCAGATAGTTTTGATGGCTGCGCAAGCTGTATTCCAAGGTGAAAATGTAAGTCTGCATCAGCTACTTGCTATCTCCTCGGCATTTTTAATGCTGTTTATGGGTTGTTAGTTGGAAGAAGTTCAATCTCCAACATGTATTTCTTGTCAGCTGGTTTGAGTTCTAAACATTCTGGCCGAGAACTTTATCAACTTGTTTGCTAAACTTGCTTCATGTAATGTCTATAAATTATACATATATGCTAAAATAGTAGCAATATTGATACCATTTGAGGATAATGTTTAGGATTGGTGCCCTTTTTGTTGACGTTGGCTGCTTGTTTGTTGGGATTTGGTTAATCCCCATATGTAACCATCGGTGGACATCTAACTAATATGGTCAAAATCTTTGCTTTTCTCACTCTTGGCAGGAGAATCTTCGGTAAGATCTTGATCCAATAACAATTGAAAATTGCATAGTATGTTGCATTTCAAAAGTGATATCCAATCTCTAGAAAATCTATAGATTCTTTATGTTGTGAAGATGCTGTGATGAATATTTATATCAAGACTATGACTGAAGATCATGGCAATGAAGTTGTTGCTCAAGCTTGTGTGAGCATAGTTGATGTTATGAAGGATATTTGGATACATAGCGGTTGATCGAGCCATGTAAGTACAAATCTTGGTATTTCATTTCTTCTGTCTGTTGAAATCCATGTTCTAGTGCAAGAAAAAATAAAATAAAATAAAAAAAAAGGAAGAAAAGCAAATTAAGTTATCTAGTGTAATTTGCTTTCCAATCTGTTAGATATGCCTCAGCTTGATGAGGCAACTTTGGTATTGCATGGAGAGGAATCAACACAAGATGATAGTTTTAAACTCATTTGATTTGTAATTGGCAATTGCAGACAGTTTTGCACCCACCACAAGATCGAACAACCAGAAGTTGCTCAGCATATGGGTGCTCCAATTGCAGGAAATATATTGATGTAAGTGGTGATTCTGCTCTCATGTATGCTTCTAAACAATGTTCCGGGGGCAGGTATCCTTCTAAACATTGTTCTGAAACCCGGCCCCTTTGCCAAACAGGAAAAAGGGTTTGGGTTGAGGGTCACTAGTTCAACAGTTAGTTGAGTCAAGTCAACTGGAAAAAAATAAAATTAGAAATTATAATTAAATATAAAATTAAGTATTAAGATATATTTATTCAAGTTATTTTATATTTTAATATATTTGATGTTTGAAAAAAATAGTAATGAATATATATTTACACAATATTTGGTTTTTTTGTAATTTTTTTTCTATTTAGTGATTTTTTCCCTTAATATTTAGTCATTTTTTTTAAGATGCACCTAAAATATAAAATATTTCTGAATAAATTTGGAAAAAATTCACTGAACACATTTTTTTTTTTTTTTTTGTGTGTGTGTTTAGTGAATTTTTTCTAGATTTCTTCATTTTATCTTAAATTTTTATGTGCATTTAAAAAATAATTAAATATTTCTCTATCATCTCTTCTCATAACTTGTGTTTCTAAGGCAAGATTACTCTCATAAGATATATGTAATCACCTACAAATCACACACATTAGCTAAGCCCATGTTTTGCCACCAATGACAGTTTTACAGTTCATCTTAGGACTGACTTAGCCTTTAAGCTTTAAAAAAATATGGAATTTGTAAAGAACATTTCAAAGTTATGTAAACTAGATAACATTCCTGAAGTTGTTATCTCAAAACAAACATTATCACAAAAGTTAACTATCAGAGTTTCTAATGTTAGTTTTAGGTTAGTGGCATGGTTAGACTTTGAATTAAAATAAATAAGGTTAAAATTTTATTACTATTTTTACATATTCCAACACATTTTAAAATATTTTTATATAATTTTTACACATTTTCTTTATTAAAATAGCACTAAGCTCCTATCTATTTTGCGGAGTAGGAGGATTCAAATGGGGTTAAGGGATTAAAAAATAGTAATGATACACAATATACCTATATGACTTTTATACATAATTTTCATATAATATCTTTATTTTCAATCAAAAAACCTATCATTGTCTTTATAATTTTGACGTTTCCATTGGCACGTATGTTGGATGTATTTTGTGTATAAACTTTCTCTGATTTAGACATATAGACCACACTCAAAAGAGTTTTTTTTATTTATTTTATGGAACACACCCAAAAAATATTTGATCCACATACTTCATTATCTGATAATTTTGTAAATAATATTTTTGGACTCCATGATATTTTTGTGGTGACATTTTGCTACCTCTAGTTATGATTTTAATCTCATGTAAGCCTGCAGAATTATTGAGATATAAACATGGTTTGAATGATGTGAGATGAAGTAACAGTGCATCCAAGTCCTCCAGCAATGTTCTATATAAATTACAAAAAAATATATAAAAAAAAAGACTAAGAGAATAATAATAAATTATATTTGGCAGTTTGACGAAGGAAAAATGAAGACTAATTCTTGAGTCTTTCAATTATCTCATTAGAAAATTAATGTTTTATTCAGTCCATATTAGGGCTAATGTTTTAGTGTATTAGTAACATCAAGGATATTAATTCATGCATGCTTCAGCAATGTTACGATTACAGATTTAAAGCTGTAAGATTATTCACACACGAGACTTTTGCTAATGTGGGCTAGAGGTACATAATCTTATCCTCATTTATTCTATTTTCATGAAAGGTTTTTCATGATACCTAGCATTGCTGTAAACTTGAGTAACCATTCAAGCCATCATAGACTTGAAAAAAATATAGCTTAAATAAGTTGATTTTTTTTTTTTATTTATAATTATCTTAAAGTTAAGAGAGGGATGATTTTTAGAATCTACTTTCATCAATTCTTCTAATTTCTAGTCCAACTAACTTTGTTGGCCAAAAAAGAAAAAAGAGAACTCATTGCACGAAACTCACTTAAAATGGAGTTTAGTGAGACTAATTTGTGGGGTTAACTATGCAATTTTAGAATATCATGTGGCATTGTTCATGTGGTGCTTCTAATCAATTACGCAGCATAGAACTTTATGGGTGGAACGGTGCTGATCCACTTTTGTTTTAGGAACCCGTAACTCCTAAATAGGATTGGTGAATAGAAAGAAAAAATAAAAATAAAAATGCACAACAATTACCCACACACAAAAAACACAAAATTTATATGATTCACCTCAAAATTAAGACTACGTCCACTGTCACCATAGTTCTGCATCCACAATAATTAGAAAAGTTACACAAGATACAAAGATAGATCTCCTTAATTACATATACATAGATATTAGGACAATAGGTCACAAGTGTTAAAATATCAAAAATATCTTTACTCCAAATTCAAAATTATCCATCCACCTAATGCGTCACCGAAAAAGCTAACATGCCTTTTATGAAAGAAAAATATTGGAGACACCAAAAATTTTACCAAATTTTCTATCAAATGTCTCACATGGGTGTGGGACTCGCATCATGTGAGTTCCATGTGGGTTCCACACCTTTGTGAGACGTTTGGTAAAACTTTTGGGTTCTCTAGCATTACTCTTTATGAAATAGAGGGTATACACATTATTATTATAAATAGTACAAGAGGTCTTAACCTTTATTTGAGTGAGTGAGAGGAGCTCAAGTTATGTCCAAGTGGTCTCTGATCCATTTTTCCTTAGAAATGGCTTCAAAGACTGATTTTGTGATTCTGATGTTCATTTATGCCACCTTTGTGCTTATTTTTTTTGAAGTTGCTGCTACGAGTTACAGTGATCTCAAGTAAGCCCTCCATATATCTCATTTTTCTTGTTTTCTTGATTTGATAAACCACTTGGCTAATGTTGTGCATAGTGGGTGTTTGGGGTTTGCTTTTTTACGATTTTTTTTATTATTTTAGGAGTTAAAAAAAGTTTTAATGTGTTTGAGAAGTCGTTAAAAAAGCTTTCTTTTTTTTCTTTTTTTTTGGGGGGGGGATGAAAAGTTGATGTGACATTTAATTTTTTTAGCTAATAACAAATAGTTTGGTGATTTTTTGACTTTTTTAATTATTTAGGTTCTCAAATAGACGGGTTGGTTTGGAAGGTGACATTTTGACTAAAATATGAAGTTCAAAAAAAAAAATAGTGCTTGGAAATGACTTTTTGGTTTTATACGAAAAAATGTACAAAAAATAAAGAGAATGTGATGGAATTTTTGACTTTTTTGTATAACCTTTCGATTTTTCTAGTGACCTTTTGATTATTTTAGTTTCTTCCCAAACACCCAAGTGATTGGAGAAGCATGATTTGATCTAGTTAGACTCTTGATTATTTTCAACACATATTTGAATTCTATGATTCAATTTAAGTTGTTTATTTTGTAGATTATTGTGTTGAAAATTCATTAAAAAAATTAAATTAATCTTATAGTCATAGACACATAATTTAATTCCATCAGATTTATTTATTTATTTAAATAAATGGCTATTTTCAAAACAGTAATTATCGTTTATTGTCTAAGACAAAGATAATGAGATTATATAACTACAATTATTGAATCAATTTGTTTTTTAGTTTATTATTTTATTATTATGAAAATGATCTATTCTACACAGAAGTTTACAAGATGAATAGTTCAAATTATTAGAGTGAGAATGCAGTTGATCTTTTTGTCATTTTTTTTGTATAGCTAACCCAACGTTTAATTTTGTGCTTTTTTTATATTTATGTTTTAGTGCTTTCGTAGCAGATATGGTGAAGGAAAATCAGATCAGGTATGATGATTTGGCCTTGGACAGGTAATTTTGTATGCCACACTTGAACAGAACTATTAAGACAATTACGGAGGATAAGTGTTTGTTTAGTGCCGAATTGTGTGTGAAGTTCATCTATAAAAGCTTGAAAAGCAACTTTTTATTTGTTTTTGTAATTTGTGATTTTGATATATTTTGCAGTAACCGTACACAAGAACTTGCCGGAATTGGAAGTCTAGCGAAAGGTTTCCGTCAATACTTGATTTGGGACAGAAGAAGAACTTTCAAGAGGGTAAATTAGACAATATATGAAGTTTATAGCTACCTTGATCAACCACGTGGAGCCCAGCAATTTTGTTGTTCTTACAACATAATAGTAAGGTGTTTGAAATGTTGTATCGGTTGTTGCATGTAGAGATATCGCCATCTCCATCACCAGCACCAATTTAATTACTGAATCCCTTACAATCGTCATTACCACCACTATCATCATTGTTGTCTGTCTTCATGTCCAACCACCGTTGTTGTTTCTCAAGCTTCTTGTAATTTTAGTTTTTTCACAATATAAAATAATAGGCATTGGTGTTAATGCATGATATACTTTGTTTGATAAAAAAGGGTGGTGTGGATTGTTATATGGAAAATAAGTTTGTATATCAATTTTTTTTCTTATTTTACTATGACTACTTGAGGCATACCTTCCTAACTTTGATAATGCTATACTAAATAAGTGGTTTGAATTTAGGAACTTAAATTAAAACAAAAGATTTGCACAAATTAATATCCCAGACACACCACAGACACATGCTACAAAACAATTAGAGGTGGTTTAGATTACATTATTAGAGATATTGATAATATTGTTATAGGATGATAAAGGCTATGATTGAGAAATTAGATGGCTTTATTATAGTGTTTTGAAAAGTTGGTAAAATGTTGATTTTTTTACTTTTTTACTTTTTTAACAAAAAAATTGACTTTTTTGATAATTTTTTTGTGACTCTTTTTAAAGAACTTGATAAAAAGTTAAAAAAATTAGTTTTTTTTTTTTACTTTTTATTAAGTTCTCAAATTGCCCAATGTGTCCACGGTGTAAACTTCAACACTAAAGCCTAGTTCAAGGCAATAAAGAGTTTTTTTTTAGGTATGGGATCTATAAATTATATATATATATATATATATATATATATATGGGGTTTGTATCTCGGCATGAATAGTTGATAATTAGAGATCGTTTAGAAAGTAGGTTGATTTCTTGATTTTTTAATTTTTTTGATTATTTTTGCTTAGAGTTAAAAAGTCTGATTTGGGAAGGATTTTTGACTTTTTTATGAGAGAAAGAATGTAATGATTATGAGTTGGATGTGATATTTTGTCTTATTAGATTAAAAAACTTATTTTGTTTTTTATGGCTATTTTAGCTCAAAAAATCTCAAAATCAACTTCCCAAACGAAGACTTATGCCTCGTTTGGGAACAGACTAATTTAGTAACTTTTTGGCTATTTGGCTAAAAAAGTAGGTAAAAAAAACTTATATGTTTGGGATGACTTTTTGGCTAATTACGAAAAGATGTGCAAAAAGTAGAGAGAAAAGAGAATCTTTGACTTTTTTGTATGAGTTATTGGCTTTTTGGTTAAAAATGTAATTTTTTGGCTTTTTGGCTAAAAAGGTAAGTAGTTTATTATGGATCTCAATTCCTTTTCTTTTTTTTTTTTTGGGTAAACTAGCAGTAACTGATAGTTGAATTTAATTCCCATCAAGTTCCATTGAAAATAAATCATAGTAAAATCGTAGTTAAAAATTATTTTTTGTGATATTTTTTGCATATGTTACTAAAAATTGACAATTAGTGATTTTTTTTTTGTCACGACTTTTATAAATTTTAAAACTTACAATTAGTGACTTTTTTGTGATTAATTTTTCAAATTGTCTCTGAAAATTAAAAATTAGTGACTTTTTTTGTGACGATATTTTTAAACTGTCATTAAAACTTATAATTAACGACATATTTTGTGACAAATTTTCAAACTGTCGCTGAAAATTAATAATTAGTGATGATTTTTTTAAAAATATTTGATGAAAAATGCTATTAATTATTATAAAACCTATTAGACAATAAGTCTACCTATTAGGACCTCCACATAAATTTTTTTTTTTTTTTTTTTTTGAGGTAGAATAAAGTTGATTTAATGTTTCCGGCGGAAAACATTTTTAAAAAAATATTTTTTTGTATTTTCTACCATTTGATATAACAGAAAATGTAAGTTGACGGAAAATATTTTTATAATCGGCTGAGAACAAATCTATTTGAGCCGAATTTTTTTTTTTTTTTAGCTAAACTGTACCAATGTTAGCACATTACTACCCTCACCATCATATCCACCATCACCATGTCACCACTATTAACATGCTATCGCCACGAGCCAAGGTTCTCTCCTTGCACTCTCGTATTTGCGCTCATCTTTACAGACCTTCGGGTCTACTTTTAGATCCAATTTTAATAATCCAAACCGTTTATATTTTATAATTTATTCGGTATATCATACCTGTAAAAAATCAAGTTAATCGGATATCAGAAAGTATATGTTCGGAAAACTGTTTATTAAATTCTTTAAAAAATAACTTTTAGTTCAATTTTTCGAACACATACTTTCTGATATCCGATCAACTTGATTTTTTACAGGTATGATATACTGAATAAATTATAAAATATGAACGGTTCGAATTATCAAAATTGGGCCTAAAAGTAGACCCGAAGGCCTGCAAGGACGGGCGCAAGTACAAGAGCTGCAAGGAGATAATCCTCATTCGCTATCGCCACCATCACTGTACCCAGCGTCATTGCCGCCACTGCCCAACCAGAAAAAATAAAAAATAAAAAAAGTAATTATCGAAATAAACGGAGCGTAAGTCTTGCTGCATGGTTATGTGAACATTTCAGGAGCATTCAGTCGGCAATCTTTTTGGCTTGACCAAGAAATCTGATCTCCTCCGAGTCACACGGCGTTTTAACCGAAATAACTTCACACTTCAAACTAGTTCGTTAGAAGCTTGCCTCATTCTACTACAGGGATTGATGGTCCACCAATTAGCCCCCCAAGTGTTTGATTATTTTACTCAGTGAGTTTTTCCACCCTGCTGAATAGTGTTGTTCAAAAATATTGGTTAAACCGAAACTGATCTGGATCAGTTTAAATTTTACAGTTTTATTCGATTTTTTGTAAAGAACGTTTAGGGCTCCGGTTTCAATTAATTAAGAACCGTCGACTATGGTTCGATTTCCAGATTAAAACTCAAAGAACTTAATAGAACCGAAATATTCTATATTAGACAATACTAATGTAATATTTAATATATGATATAAAGAATCCGATTTGTTAATTTTTGGAGTACTTTTATAGGTAGAAAACAGCTTATTGAATTTCTACCTTAGAACCATACAACCAAACCAGAACCGAACTATTTTGTGGTTTGGTTCTGTTTTGATTCCAAAAGTTATACAGTTCATTTAGTTCGCAAATTTGTAGGTACACTGCCGAGCCATGCATATTTCGTGTTTTGTGTATTTGATTTATTTTCTTTACTATTTTGTGGACATAAAATTGAGATTGTTATTTCTAGATTGCTCTTAAGAGTTCGTTTGTCTGTTTTTCATGTTAGACTAATCCCTGTGCTTTGTATTCATTGATCATCTCTTTGTAATAAAGCAAAAAACAATATATATATATATATATATATATATGCACACACTATAAACTGCAACGCAGAAAACAAAGTATATACATTACAGGCTTTCTTGTTTATCTAAACATGTTATTATCTGTATGTAATTGGGAACTCCTCGCATGTAGAGTAAGCCTGCCTACAGCTGACCCATCCCAGATTCCGCAGTGTTGAGAGTCTTGTGCACTGAGTTGCCTATTTGATTCTTGCAATGCACTAAAAACATTCCCATCAGCATAAATTGGCCGGTCTGGGATTTCTGGAACCTCAATGTCCCCTTCCAACATTTTCAAAGCATCCAAAATTGTAGGCCTCAAAGCCACCATCACATGAGCACACAAAATCCCCACAAGCACAAACCTTCCCATGATCTCCTTGGGATTCCTGTTCACTGATTCCCCATCTCCCAACAATGAACCTTCAAACGCCTCTTCTATCCTCCCTGCCTTCACAAGCGACCACGCCCAATCTGTGATCAAAAACGACCGCGATGTCCCCGAGGAAGACAAGTCAAGGGCCTTCCTTCCGCACATTATCTCCAAAACCACCACCCCGAAGCTGTAAACATCGCTCTTCTCAGTCAATTGCCCATAAAGCGCATACTCGGGGGCTAAATACCCATGTGTACCTGCCACTCGTGTCGTGACATGTGAATGCCCTTCTCTATTTTGCTTGGCTAATCCAAAATCAGCAACTCTAGCTCTCATATCACCATCTAAAAGTATGTTTGTGGTCTTAATATCTCTATGATATATTGCAGGCTTGACACCATAATGCAAATAAGCCAAAGCCTTTGCCACATCAAGAACTATGTTCTTCCTCTGAGGCCAACTCAATGGTTTTCGCGGAGATGATGGAAATAAATGGTCATTGAGGTTCCCATTCGGCATGTAATCGTAAACGAGGTACCTCTCGCTTTCTCTCTCTCCAAATTCGTCATTGTCTTCGCCCACTACGCAACAGCCTCTGAGCGGAACCAAGTTCCGGTGCTTCAGAGTACTAATGATCTCAACTTCATTGTAGAATTCAGAATTGCCTTGAAGATCTGATTCAATGACTCTTTTCACAGCAACCAATCTTCCATCTGGGAGAGACCCTTTGTAGACAACCCCAAATTGTCCTCTCCCAATCATGTTTTTCATTGAAAAATTATCAGTAGCCCTCTCTAGGTCTTGGATTTTGTACCATATGGACCCCGCCTTCGGCCGCCACCACCGGTCGCCATGATCATCCACCTCAAACCCAAAACTTGAAAAAACTTTTGCAGATTTGGCCCAACTTTTCCACCAAAAGTACAAGCCCAACAAACACGATAGGGCTAGAACCGCAACACCGGCACCGGCCGAGCCGTAAACTAGGGCTTGGTAGGTCATGGTGCGTGATTTTGAACCACTTGGTAGTGACATTGGGAGCCCCAAGATGCACGTTAGGGCACCCATGCTTTTTGGGCCATCAAGATTGATGACACCAGCAGCATAGAGAACTGTGTACTGAAAGCAACTCTTGGAATGGGAGCTATTGCCATCAATTGAGAGCAAGTGGGACTGGGCCTGGAAGCCCGCCAGGACACAAGCGTCGCAAGCGATGTTGTTGGTGAGGTCGAACCGGCAGGCTAGGTCAAGTGGGCTACTATGCCCGGCCCGTTCGACCCAGTCCTGTTTGGTTTGGATGTTGGCACATGTGTTGGTGGTGTTGACATAGGTTTGGGGATCAAGGCATTTGGAAGTGAGGGTTGGGGGGAGAGAGAGGTTTGTGAGCTTGGCTTGGAATGAAGAGAGGCATGAATTGGAGGTGGGAAGGTCTGGAAGCCTGAAGAGAGAGGTGTCTCTGAGGTATTGCGACATGGCAACACCATAGAGGCTGATGAGTGTTTGGCAACATGTGGTGGTGGGGGGAGAGACTGTTTGGTTGCAGGCAGAGGAGTCCCATGGGATTGAGAGGACATAGTCTAGATTCAAAGGGCATGATGATGAAACTGAGGGGAGAGATAGAAGGTAAAGAGAGAGTGTTGATATGAGTAGAAGATCAAAAAGCTTGTCCATTTTTGTGGCTTGAAGAGGGGAGGGAGAGAGAGAGAGAGAGAGAGAGAGAGAGAGATTATCCAGGCAACGCTTAAAATATACCATCAAGAGTCTTTTCTTATCAAAAGTCTACAAAACAGTCTCCTTCCATGAAGTCTCCTGTGTCACTTGCAAATAAAATATATATATATATATATATATATTCTTTAAAAAAAAAAAAAAAAAGAGTTCACATTCAACTAATCAATTATGGTGAGGTTTCACACTTAAAATTCATCAAGAAGAGTACACATGGCCCAATCAGACTTTTATTTGATTTGAACAAGCTATTATTTTGACCTTTCCAAACCACTCAAGCTTTCAATTTTGTTTTTTTAGGCTTAAGATTTTTTTTTTCTACATTTCTTCATCCAAATCAGTCAAATTATATTTGATTCATTGAAATAAAGATAGAATAAAATAAAATAATCATTATTAGTCTCACGATAAAATTATCATTTTCTTACAATAATAAATAATTATTTCACCTACAATATATTTTTTATCATTTTTTTCAGTGCCATCATTTAACTTGTTAGTTTTTAATTTGAGCTAGCCAATTTTCATAAATAAATTTATGTAATTCAATTCATCAATAGATGTAAAAAAACTCAGGTCCATTAGAGCATCTATAATGAATGTGTTTAGGAATATGTTAGTATAAAAAGTTAGGAAAAATAAAATAGGGATAGTTTTTTTGTTGTTCCAATGGAGATATTAAGGGATTTTTAAGAGTGAGATATTAGTCAAAATTTGTTTCAAATGATATATATAAAAAAATTGTATAAAAAATGCATAGAATAATATAACAAAATTCTATAAAAAATACATACAGAATAATATCACAGAATTGTAAACCAATCATTAGAAAGCGAAGAGGTCCTGAAAATACATTTAATTACAAAATTAACATTGGTGTGTCATTCTTATGGACAAAATTCTGGTAAGATAGCATTTTCGAATCATATGAAAATGTGATACGTCATATGTTAGCTGGTCTTGCACTTCAACCTTAAATAAATGATGGCGGACCACGCATTTAATAACATAATTTTTGAAGTTTTGAGTATCGATTGTATTATATGTATTAATTGGTATTTAATGAGTGTACCAACATATATTATAACATTATTATTGACCTCATCTATTATACAAATAATAAATATCTAAAATTTTTAAAATTAAGTTACATCATTTGTTAGTAAACTAATTGGTACATATAGTATTATTCTGTAGGTATTTATAATTTATATAATGGTGGTGCTACATACACTAATTAGTGTACTAACTAGTGTTTCAACACTAGTTATGACATTATTATTGATTCCATTCATTAATCACATTATAAATATCAAAAATCTCGTAAATTATGTCATATCATCAATTGATACACTAATTAATATATATAACATTATTCTTTATATAACAAGGGAAACCAATAATAATATCATAATATATATTAAACGCTAATTAATATATGCACCACGACTGGCTGTCATCATCAGTTTTCATTTTCATAAATTAGAAGTTTGAGTCGTCTTGTGATTGGTCAATGTTAATAAGCAAACTTCGCAAGAGAAGGACCACACAACACAACCACTTATATGTTGTATGGTTGGCTTAGCTTGGCTTCTTTGACTCCTCGTCCTCTCTTTCATTTGTTATTATCTCCGTTGCTTCGTTTGGTATGGACTTTTTCAGTTATTTTAATCACAAAAAATAAAATAAATTTTTTAATTTAATAAAATAAAATATTATTTTTAATTCACAATTATTATATTTTTTCTCTCATAAAAAAATTATAAAAAAAAATTAAAAATCCTTCCAAAACGGGACTTTTTAACCCTAGATTGAAATAACTAAAAAATCAAAAAGTCAACCTACTTCCCAAACCAACCTATTATGTCATGTTTTGTTCTTTCTTTGCATGAAGTATCCCAAATTTTAAAAACTAAAAATGAAAAATCAATCTTTGATTTCGAGTTTTTAAAAATAATTTTTTAAAGTATTTTTTTTAATCTTATTATGTTGTCTTTAATCACCTTTTTTCATATTTTAATTAATTAATTTTTTAAATATACTTAATTTAAATATACTTAAAAATTAAAATATTTATAAAAAAAAATCTAAACGGAATTCAATAAATACAAACAAATACGAAATATTGAATTTTTTGTGTTTTTTTTATTATTTATTATTTAGTAAAAAATATTAGATTTTTCGCAAATTTTATACCACATTTTGAGTGTATATGGATTAAGTGAATTTAAAAAGTAAAAAAATGATTAAAATGTTAAAAAAAAAATTCACTAGAAACCTAAAAATAGGAATTAAAAATTCAAAAAATGTTTTTGAAAAATATTCAGAATTTGAAATTTATAAACAATATTTATTGTAGTTACCGCCCCACGAAGCTTAAATTTATGCAATAGATTTCAAATTCGGGATACCTTTAGGGTACTAAGCATTTTTGAAAATAAAAGGTAAATTATACTGATCAACTCTGACATTTAGGAAAAGTTAGTGAGTCTCGTAAGTTTGGTATAATTACACCGATTTTTTTTAGTAAAAATTAAGTGATCAAAATTAATCCAGGTGATATATAAACACACAAATAAATAAGATAAGATATATGTTTTAGTGTAAAAAATATGATAGACCTTGACATAATCTAATATAATTATGTCAAAGTTGTGATATATATTTTTATCAAATCTAAAAGGTGATTAACGTAATTTACTCAAAAATTAATGTAACAATCAATATTAAAAAGCTTACTAAAATTTTAAAATGTGGACCATGTAAAACGTGTGGGCCGATCCAACTTAGCTCGGTTTTCTTTTTTGGGGGCTTGAATCGGGCTCAGAATGGGCTCTTAAAAAGCCCACGACTTAGCTGGGCATACCTCAGACCTAAGTTGGGCTTTTGCCAGGTCCTTCAATTCTCTCTTATTTATTATTACTGTTTTTCTATCATTTTAGAAAATTTAATAAACATAACTAAAATTATAAATAAAAAAAGATTAGTGTAATTTATCCTAACACAATTTTTTAGGGGGGACTTACGTGTAGATCCTAATAGATAGACTTATTCTCTAATAGGTTCCGTAATAATTAATGACATTTTTCATTAAACACTATTAAAAAACGTTAATTGTTAATTTTAGACAGTTTGAAAATTGTCACAAAAAATGTCACTAACTATAAGTTTTAGTGACAGTTTAATAAAATTGTTATAAAAAAAGTTATTAATTTTCAATTTTCAATAACAGTTTGAAAAATTTATCACAGAAAAGCGTTACTAATTGTAAGTTTTAGCAACAATTTATAAGAATCATGACAAAAAAAAATCACAAATTATCAATTTTTAGCGACATGTAAAAAATCGTCAAAAATATATATTTTTAACATGAATTTTATTAAGACTTGTTTTTATTAAGATTTCATAGAAATTAATTCCATTTAGTAGAACCTATTGTTAGGTTATTCAATTTTTTACATCTAGCAAGATAATTTCAATTTGCAGAAAAGCTTCATACCCCCACTGGGTCGACCCCCAGTGAGGTGTCGGCCCCAGATTGGTCCAAAAAAAAAATTGTTTTTTTTTTTTTTTTTTTAAGTTTTCAGCCACTGGGGGCGCGCCACGTCACTGGGGGCGCGACCCCCAGTGGGTGTATGGATCACGGCTCTTTCAATTTGTGACTAATGCATTTGAAAACAAAGCATGACAAATCTCATTTTTTTTGGGCCTACACACGTGGATGAATCCATTTTAAAGTTTTTTTTGGGGGGATTCTATAATGTGTTTTTCAAAATAAAAATAAATAAATAAATAACAAAAACACAATCAACGAAGCTATATTGGGGTGTTTGGTGTGACTTATTTTGGTTAACTTATAGATTTTAGTTTTGAAAAAGTTATTTTGGATTGTTTGGTTAAACTTATTTCAAAGAGCTTCTGATTCTAATAATTTATTTTAACTTAAAAAAGTTGATTTTGAAAAGCTACTCACCCTTTGCTTCTGATTATCAGCTTCTTCTGTTGTGAACATATTAATTTAAGATTATATTTTTAGAATTTTTTATTTTTTATTTTTTAAAACATAGAAAAAGACTCAAATGGATTATGAATTATTATTATTATTTTTTATAAGAAATGTAGACAAATAGTGAATAACAAAAAATAAAAGTTAATTCAAAAAATTATTTCACGGCTTATTTAACAAATACTACTAAATCTATAATCTAATAGTTACACCAAACAAATTAACAGTTTCTGATTAAAGTCATAATCTATAATCTGTTAAGTTATAATCTATAATCTGTTTTAAAAGCAACACCAAACGGGGCCATTGTATGCTCCCTGCAAACCAGCATTGCAGTGTAATTGCATGGTTTAACCACTTAATTTTACGAGAAACACTATGGTGTACACCATATCTATATAAATAAGGAAAAGAGATTTTTTAATAAGAAGCCTGGTAGGAGTTTTAAATTCTCATTCTAATTTTCTTGATTTTTTTAATTTTAAACAATTAAGAAAATCTCTATTGATTAACTTTTATTTGATAATCCCATATCGGGAAAAGAAAAAAAAAAAGAGTTGTTTTACTCATATAAAGTAAATCTTATAGTCTCATCTCATTTAGTGAGAAGTCTTGTGACAATTTCAATATCTCATATTAATTTTTCTTGATTTTCTTAATTTTAAACAATTAAGAAAATTTCCATTGGTTAACTTTTATATGATAATCCCATATCGAGAAAAGAAGAAAAAAATAAGTTATTTTACTCATATAAAGTAAATCTTATACTTCCATCCCATTTAGTGAGGAACTTGTAAGAGTTTCAATATCTCATATTAAGCCTTTGTTTGGCAATGACTTCTTTAGTTGGCTTTTTGGCTTTTTTTGATTTTTTTAGTCTGGGACTTTTTGTTTGTTTGTTTGATATTTTTGATTGGCTTTTTAGCTTTGGAATGGTGGAATTTTTTTTGTCCTTTGTGATTTTTGACTTTTTGTGATTTTTTAACTTTTTTTTGTCATTTTGTGATTTTTTAGCCCAACTCAAAAACCAAACGACCCATAATTTTCTTGATTTTCTTAATTTTAAACAATTAGTAAGAAAATTTAGTGAGAAACCTTTTAGGAGCTCCAAATCCTTATTCTAATTTTTTTTATTTTCTTAATTTTAAACAATTAAGAAAATCTCCATTGGCTAACTTTTATATGATAATCACACAACAGGAAAAAAAGGGAAAATATTAGTTGTTTTACTCATATAAAGTAAATCTTATACTCCCATCCCATTTAGTGAGGACCCTTGTGACAGTTTCAATATCTCATATTAATTTTCTTAATTTTAAACAAGTAAGAAAATTTAGTGAGAAGCCTTTTAGGAACTCCAAATTCTCATTCTAATTTTCTTAATTTTAGACAATTAAGAAAATCTTCATTGGCTAACTTTTATATGATAATTCCACATCTTGAAAAGAAGGAAAAAATGAGTTGCTTTACTCATATAAAGTAAATCTTATACTCACATCCCATTTAGTGAGGAAAGTAAATCTTATACTCACATCCCATTTAGTGAGGAGCCTTGTGAGAGTTTCAATATCTCATATTAATTTTATTGATTTTCTTGATTTTAAACAATTAAAAAAATCTCAATTTGCTGGCTTTTATTTGATAATCTCATATCGGGAAAATAAGAAGAAAAAATGAGTTGTTTTATTCATATAAAGTGAATCCTATACTCCATCTCATTTAATATTGTAGTGTTGTGTATGTTTTAATTCAATATAGTTTAAATTTTAAAAGTTTTAATTAATTAATTGTGAGATAATTATAATTAATTAATTAATAAAAATGATAATTTTAAAATATTTAATTACTAAAGTTTTAATTAAATTTTTCACCTCATACTATAATTAAAAAGTTAAAAAATTATTAAAAACTTACTTCTCAAACAACTTCTTAGAAGTCTAAATAAATTTATTAAATATTTTACACAATAATCATATGAATGAAACTAATACTATATGAGACTCTTATGTCATATGACTATCGTGTAGAAATTTTGATTTTGATTTTGACGATTTTTTTTTTTTTTTGAGTATTTAACATCTACCTATCTATCTATATATTATATAAGGAAAATGAAATTTTTAATGAGAAACCTTATACGAGTTCCAAATCCTCATTTTAATTTTCTTGATTTTCTTAATTTTAAACAATTAAGAAAATCTTTCTAATTTTTATTTGATAATCTCATATCGGGAAAAGAAGGAAAAAAATGAATTGTTTTAATCATATAAAGTAAATCTTATACTCCTATCCCATTTAGTGAGGTGCCTTGTGAGAGTTTCAATATCTAATATTAATTTTCTTGATTTTCTTAATTTTAAACAATTAAGAAAATCTCCATTAGTTAGCTTTTATTTGATAATCACACATCGCAAAATAAGAAAAAAAAGAGTTGTTTTACTCATATAAAGTAAATGTTATACTTCTATCCCATTTAATATTGTGGTATTGTGCATGTTTCAATTCAATATAGTTTAAATTTTAAAAATTTTAATTAATTAATTATGACATAACCGATTAGGCTAAATCATTTTTGATTTGATTGATTCGTTGGTTTAACCGCGATTTTATACTTTTATTTGATAATCCTGCATCGAGGAAATAAGAGGAAAAAATAAGTTGTTTTACTTATATAAAGTAATTTTTATACTCGCATCCTATTTAGTGAGGAATCTTGTGAGAGTTTCAATATCTCATATTAATTTTCTTTGATTTTCTTAATTTTAAACAATTAAGAAAATCTCTATTGGTTAACTTTTATTTGATAATCTCACATTGGGAAAATAAGGAAAATAAATGAGTTGTTTTACTTATATCAAGTGAATCTTATACTCCAATCTCATTTAATATTGTATTGTTGTGCATGTTTCAGTTCAATATAGTTTAAATTTTAAAAGTTTTAATTAATTAATTATGAGACAATTATAATGAATTAATTAATAAAAATGGTAATTTAAAAATAATTAATTACTAAAGTTTTAATTATTTTTTTTTACCTCATATTGTAATTAAAAATTCAAAAATTATTAAAAAATTACTTCTCAAACAACTTATTAGGAGTCTAAACAAAGTTTATCAAATATTTTACGCAATAATCATGTGAATAGAACTGATACTATAAGAGACTCACAAGCCATATAACTATTGTGTAAAAATTTTGAATTTTTTTTTTTTGAGTATTCAACATCTATCTATCTATTTATCTATATATTATATAAAGAAAATAAACTTATTAGTGAGAAGCCTTCTAAGAGCTCCAAATCCTTATATTAATTTTCTTAATTTTAAACAATTAACAAAATCTCCATTGGCTAACTTTATTTGATAATCCCATATCCAGAAAATAAGGAAAAAAATGAATTATTTTACTCATATAAAGTGAATCTTATACTTCCATCTTATTTAATATTGTAGTGTTGTACATGTTTCAATTCAATATAATTTAAATTTAAAAATTTTAATCATTTTTTATTTGATTGATTAATTGAGTTGACCGCGATTTTATAGTTTTATTTGATAATCCCATACCGAGAAAAGAAGGAAAAAATGAGTTGTTTTACTCATATAAAGTAATTCATATACTCTTAACCCATTTAGTGAAGAACTTTGTGAGAGTTTCAATATTTCATATTAATTTTTTTGATTTTGTTAATTTTAAACAATTAAAAAAATCTCCATTGACTAGCTTTTATTTATAATCCCATATCAGGAAAATAAAGAAAAAATGAGTTGTTTTACTCATATAAAGTGAATCTTATATTTTCATCACATTAATATTATAGCGTTGTGCATGTTTCAGTTCAATATAGTTTAAATTTTAAAAGTTTTAATTAATTAATTATGAGATAATTATAATTAATTAATTAATTAAAATGATAATTTTAAAATAATTAATTACTAAAGTTTTAATTACTTAATTATCAAATAATTATGATAATTGTAGTGTTGTGCGTATTTCAATTCAATATGTTTCAATGTCACTCTTACTGCTCCCAAATACAAAAATTATGAGATAATTATGATAATTTTAAATTTATATTTAAAACTTATAAATTATGAGATAGATTATTGTAATTTTAAATTTATATTGTGTCGATTTTAAATTTAAATTAATAGATTGTTTTTCATATTTAGTGATAGTTTAAATTTTAATTAAATAAAATTTAAAAGTTTTAATGAATTAATTTTTGTGTAAGCTGATTGGTCTTTTGACCTAATTGATTAAGCTAAACCATTTTTGATTTGAACGATTTACTGGTTTAACCGTAATTTTGGTGGTTTTATATGTTACGATGATTTTTTCTTACTCATCAAGTTTTTAAAATTTCATTAATTATTTTCCTTTCAAAAACCAATATGATAATTTTTTTAAATTCATATATTTTTATTCTAAAATAGTGAAGTATTAGAACTATGTCATTTTTTTATTATAATAAAGTATCTATACTATATATTATAGTAAAGGAACAATTGACTCAAAACCCTTAAATTTATATATAAAATTTTATTTACGAAAGACAAAATATAAAAAAATTAAATATAATTATCATATTTTTAATAAATAATATATTATTTTATATCGTGCATAGCACGGGTGTTATGCTAGTATACTTTAAAAGTAAAAGGAGAAATTATGTAATTTTAATTTTTTGAGTTATAACTAAAAAAAAAATATTATAATTAAAATAATATCATAACTAAAGAAGAAAATTAATCATAATTAAAAAAAATATATATATAATTAAAGGTGTATATGAATCATACATGTTTTTTAAAGGGTTATATATTAAAATTTTCCTAAATTAAATTGTTGGTTCTTCTAGTTTCGGTGAGGGTTTTACATAGTTTTAATTTTATGAATTTAAATCTCATACTTTCCGTTGTTTTTTAATACAATTCCTTTGTCAGTTATCATTACAAAAAATTGAAATTCCACTTTAATCCATCTAATTTTGAATGTTTTTTCGTGTGAAATACTAACAAATAATAACATAATTGCTACATTAAATCATATATATATATATATATAATAAATATAAAATTGATTAAATTAAAATTGTAGAATAATTTTAAATTTATTTTTTAAACATATATAGTTTTATGAAATCACATTTTCATAACATGACTTTAGTCAAAATATTTCTTTCATCCAACCCCCTTACATACTGCCAAGGACAATTTTTAACAAGACAAGTTTTAACTATTAAAATTGTTCGTTTCAGACATTACGTATACCTTCGCATGCATTCAACTCCCTTAGATATTACCAGGGCAAGGGCAACAGGCAATGAATTTTCTTTTTGTTATCAAGCACAAACTCTTTTAAAAACAAAATTTTTACATTCAAGTAATTTTAAATTTATTTCTCAAAGTCATATTACACTTTAGAATCAAAACACTTCAACTTATTTACTTTAAAAATACAATTTTAGGAAGAAATTTGAATTTTTAAAAATGATGATATCAGTAAATAAATAGCTTACGGACGGTCTGAAAGATATGGAGATGGTTTGGATTCTATAAGAGCAATGAGATGGACTTCCTCCTTGTAGAGGCTTGAAAAATAAAATCCTTTAAAAATTCACCATAGATATTGTACGGGGAGGAAATAATTCTCCTCGTATAATCCTGTTGACCAAGTCCACGCTCCTCCGTACGACGTCGCTTTGTCACCTGAAAACACAAACGTGAGCTAGCCGGCGGGTGTGTGCCGGAAACCTCTCCGGTGCCTAAGTCAGAAAACTTGACAAATAGACAAAGCTCTAAGTTCTCAGAAAGATTGTGTTCAATTACCTCCTCCAAGGTGATGTTTGTGAGTTTTTATAAGTTTCCCGCGGCACAATCCTAGTAGGACTTGTATTTCTCTATGCAGAGTCCTCCTAGGATTCATACTCCAAAGGATAATGCTTATCCTTTTACACCCTCCCCCACTGCTTAAACCAAGTGGGATGGTTTTTTCTTCGGCCGAACTATCCCATGACCGAAATAGCATTGGCTATGCCGAACCGTAGAATAGGCCATACTAACCGTAGTTCGGTTCTTCTTGCCACACAATATATTGGTTCTCCCATACACGAACCGTGGTGCATTTGAACCGCCCTACCAAGTAATAACATTCCAACCGATCTCGACCGGAACAACTTATAACCGGACTATCTTGGAGATCGGTTTAACTAGAAGCCACCCCGTACCGGAGTAGCTTTACATCCCTGAGCCGAAGTAACATTTACTTCTCTCAGCCGGAGTAACTACGCTCCTCCTGGGCCGGAGTAACCTTCACGGCCTTCTTACTTAGTCCTTCGCGTTTTGGGCTTCAAAGCCCAACTTGCAGCTCGGCCCAATTTTTTCCCAAAAATTACCCTCTCAATTGCCCCTTAATTCCATCTGCGTAGCATGATTGGGATTACCAGTCCACCAGCCGAGCTGGCGTCGTTTTAAGCTTTTCCAGCCGAGCTAAAAAATACTTTAGCCTCTCCAGCCGAGCTAAAAACTCTCGAACTTTTAAGCCGAGCTAATTTTACTTCGAGCTTCACTATGTCCGGCCAAAACGTCTCTTCAATCACAGCGACTGTAACGCTTCCCCTTCCCATGACACGTGGCAGAGTCTGATAGGTTGAGGACAGCTGTCACGCCGTCTTTCGTACTTCGTGAATTTTGAACAGTCCCGCCTCCTCTTGCCGCCTCTTTCTCTCTCTTCTTTCACAAAACAACCTTTTTACTCTTCTGAATCATTTACCTGCATCTACCTTCTCTCTCTGTCTTCATCTTCTTTCTGTGCCTCTACTTCCATACTCAAGCTTGTGTTCTTGCTGCCACCGTTCCCGACTCCAGTCTCCTTTCTCTCTTTTCTGGTAAGGAAATCTAATCACCTTGCTCTTTATGTTTTCGTATTTTACTTTCCATGCCTTGTATGTTTTTTGCAAACATCTTTCTCCATTTATCTGCTTTGCTTTTGTACTTTTTATGAAGAAATCAGTAGAACTCCATGCATGTATGAACTATTTTGTAGGAAAATAGTCTTAGATCCAAAATCACCTAGCAACCGGACTAGGATACTGTTTGTGTTATGCATGTAGATAGATTCAGAAAATAACCGAACTAGAACTTGTAGGAATATCAGTAGTTTCTTCTGAACCACTCTGGCCGAGATAAGATCACCGAGCTTGCACATACCGAACTAGGTACTTCGGTGTATAATCCGAGCTAAGCTTTTTGGGGCCCAGCCGGTTTTCTTCGTTCTTAAACCGAACTCGGAAAGCCGCCCCTAGAGGCTTAACCGAAGTAACTCTTATTCACACTAAAACCGATTTAGGCCTTGGGGCTAAACCAGCTTTCTTAGTTTTTTAGACCGAACTCGGAAAGCTGCCCCTAGACGATAAACCGGTCTAATCTGCTCAACACCGAGCTAACAAACCTTCTGATGAGCCGAGGTAGAACGAGCCCACTAAGCCGAAGTAGGATTTGCATATCTTGCTTATGATTTGTAGCGCGGTCCAACGATCTGTGCTTAACCCCTTTGTTTTCTACTTTGCAGACTTAGGTTGCCCAGGCACTCCTGCGTGTGCTCAACCGAGCTACTGAGCCTAGTTTTTGTACCGAAATAATTTATTCATAAATTATACAACAAATGGGTAAGTATAGATATTTAGTCGAAACCCCTGGTGGCATGGCCGAATTTAGGCAAGATTACCAGATTCCTGATGATGTCCATCTGGCGTTGGCCGAAAAAGATGCTACCCCCTGGAACAATGAAGGCTTCGTGCCTTTTACCCTTCAATCCATAATAGAAACCGGACTACGGTTTCCTGTCCAACCGCTAATCTGCGAATTTCTTAGACAGACTAGGTTATGTCCCACCCAACTATCCACCAATACATATCGTATTATAATGGGGATAGCCGCTTTAAACCACCAAACCGGACTGAATCTTGGTCTGGCCGAGATCTTTCATCAATACTCTATTGGCTCAAAGAATGCTGGGTGGGTCTACTACCTTAGAATTCGTTGCCGTCGAGAGAAGATAATTAAACACACTCCGGATAAAGATCTAAATGATGGATGATTTCTTTTGGGTCTCTGGGAACTTTGAGGATTTTCAGGCTCAAATTCCTGGCCGACCTATAAATTGGAAAATGGGAGAGCCTGGTAATTTTACTTCGGTCTTCTGCTTTGTAAGTTATCTCGGTTGTTTAGTCTGTTAGCCGAACTAACACTTCTCTTTTTTGCAGATTTCGCCCATCTCCATTCCTTGTATAGCTATCCTAACCTCGGAGTCTTGCGAGCCGCATTTCGGGTTAAAGAAAGAGATTGGGCCAAGCTTCTAAATTTCGAACCGACCTACCGTTACAGCGGTCGACGGAAAGCAAAGGTAACCGATTTTCTTCTCGAGGAAGACCCAGAACCGGACCCAACTTTGCCCGAGATAAGACTTGTCCCACTAACAGCTGAAGAAGAAATGGCAAAGAAAAGCAGAGTTAGGGCCCTCCTGACCGCAACAACCAGGGCCGAAGTAACACCAACTACTGAGGTTCAGCCCGCCGTCGTGGCCCTTCCTTCACAACGGCCTTCTTCATCTCGCCCTTCAAAACGCGCCCGATCTACGTCAGCCGAACAGCAACTTGTTGATGAAGTCGAATTCGTCCCCCAAAGTCCTCATCCTGCCTCTCAACCAGAGCAAACTGACCGAGCTCGATCTCCGAAGTGGGCTCCGCCTTTGATCTTCAATGACCGAAACATCAAAGCCACTGATTCGGTCGTGGCTGAAAAAGACCACCAACTGGCCTTTAACCTGGCCAAAAGTGTGTGCCTCCCCAAGGACATGGAGCACCACTTGAAGCAACTGAACACCGAAATGAAATCAATTCGGTCTGCTTCCAAGTCCATGATCTTGGTAAGTAGCTCTGTCTGTTTTTTTGTGTCTAAATTTTTCTAACTTTTACTTCGACTGAGATGAGATTTTTGTTTTGCCAGGCCTTGCAAAAGAACAATGTCACTTATAGGAAAGTCCAAGAACTCCGCAAAACCACAAGGCAGGCGATGGCGGAAGCCGAAGCAAAGTCGGCCGAACTACTACAAGCCGAAAAGAGAATGGCCGAGCTAGAAGCGGAGAACGGCCGTCTTGCCGATCTAGTTAATTCGGCGGAAGCGGAGAAGCAGAAAGCTGCCATCGTTATGAAGGACAAGTATTTGCGGGAGTTGTTGAAGCTTGAGAGGAGAAAGGACGCCGAAATAAGCGAACTGAAAAAGAACATGGAGGCGGTCGACAAGGGGGGGTACAAGCGAGGTTTCAAGGAGGCAGAGGAGGCCTACGTCAAGCAATGCGATGCCGCCAAGGAGCTTTTCTTCAAGTGCGGCTGGAGGGCGGCTGTGGAGAAGCTCGGTCAAGATCAACAGACCGAGGTCTTCAACCCTCCAGAGTACTTTATACCGAAGTCCCTTGCGGGGTATGCGGATGCCATGCAGCAGCAATTCCTTGAAGGTTCAGATACTGACGAAGATTCTGCTTCTGAGGGTACTCCGGTTGAAAACGTGGATCAGATAGATCGGCCGGAGTCCAGAGTGGAAGATCTGACTATTGAACAGCCAAATGAAACTGTGGCTCCGGTCGATGCCACTATTGTGACTGAAGGAGTGCTGCCACCAGAGACCGGTCTTCCAGTTGTCACTGATGCTGCCTTTGATGCCGAAATTGAAGATCTTTTCGCTTGACTTTGTATTCCTTTCTCCTTTTTTTTTTTTTTTTTTTTTTTGTAACCGAACTAAGCCCCCTTGTAATGACTTCTCTTGTAATGAAAATTTTACTTCTCTTATTCCGGTTATTGTGTGTATGCTTGCATTTGTAATGTCATCTATTACTCCAAGTGTTATTTCGGTTTTTGGTTGGTTAAACTATACTTACCAGCCAACCACTCCTTAGGCGACATAATTACTTCGGCTGAGGAGTACTAAGTGTTGGTTTAATCCAGCCAACCACTTTTCAGCCTTACACTTACTTCGGCTGAAGAGTAACAAGAGTTGGTTTATTCCAGCCAACCACTCCTTAGTCATGCACTTACTTCGGCTAAGGAGTACAAAGTGTTGGTTTATTCCTGCCAACCACTCTTCAGCCTTGCACTTACTTCGGCTGAAGAGTAACAAGTGTTGGTTTATTCCAGCCAACCACTCTTCAGCCTTACCCTTACTTCGGCTGAAGAGTAACAAGAGTTGGTTTATTCCAGCCAACCACTCTTCAGCCTTACACTTACTTCGGCTGAAGAGTAACAAGAGTTGGTTTATTCCAGCCAACCACTCTTCAGCCTTACACTTACTTCGGCTGAAGAGTAACAAGTGTTGGTTTATTCCAGCCAACCACTCTTCAGCCTTACACTTACTTCGGCTGAAGAGTAACAAGTGTTGGTTTATTCCAGCCAACCACTCTTCAGCCTTACACTTACTTCGGCTGAAGAGTAACAAGAGTTGGTTTATTCCAGCCAACCACTCTTCAGCCTTACACTTACTTCGGCTGAAGAGTAACAAGTGTTGGTTTATTCCAGCCAACCACTCTTCAGTCTTACACTTACTTCGGCTGAAGGGTAACAAGAGTTGGTTTATTCCAGCCAACCACTCTTCAGCCTTACACTTACTTCGGCTGAAGAGTAACAAGTGTTGGTTTATTCCAGCCAACTATTGAAGTTAGTTTTTCCAGCTAATTTCTAGTATTTGGTTATTCCGACCAAATGTCCTGCAGCCTGGATCCTTATTCTGGGCTTAGGAAGGGTGTTGGTTTAATCCAGCCAACCTCTAAGTTTGTTTTTCCGGCTAACTTAGAATGGAATGCTTGTAATATACTTAAGTCTTGAAAGCTAACTTGTACAAAGAGTAATCTGTGCTAAAAAGAATCTCATTTTATTGAAGGAAGAGAGAATTACATAATGTTTGAAAGAGAGAAGCTAAAAGTAAAATATCTTGAGATTGGCCGTATTCCATGGCCTAGGGATTGCCTTGCCATCCTTGTCTTCTAGGTGGTATGCCCCTTTGCCGGCTAACCCAACCACCTTATAAGGACCTTCCCAATTTGGGCCTAACTTGCCGTCTCCTGGGACCAAGGTGTTTCCCATTACTTTGCGCAATACCCAATCGCCAATTTTGAATTGTCTTGGATGAACCTTTTTGCTGTATTTTTTGATTAACTCTCGTTGGTATGCGGCGATGTGGACCAACGCTCTTTCTCTTCTTTCTTCTGCAAGGTTGAGTTCTAAGGCTATGGCTTCTCCATTTAAGTCTGGATCAAAATTTTCGCTTCGAATTGTGGGAAGGCCAACTTCTAGTGGGATCACTGCTTCCATGCCATAGGCTAAGGAAAATGGTGTCTCTCCAGTTGATCGCCGAGGTGTGGTGCGGTAAGCCCATAAAACATGAGGAAGTTCATCCGCCCACTTGCCTTTTGCTTTCTCTAGCCTTTTCTTTAGTCCATCCAAGACGACTTTATTTGATGCTTCAGCCTGCCCATTTGCTTGAGGATACGCCGGTGTGGAATTGTAGAACTCTATCTTGTATTCTTCACAAAAGCTTCTGAAGATTCTGCCGTCGAACTGAGTTCCATTGTCTGAGATCAGTGCTTTTGGTATGCCAAACCGAGTGATAATATTTTGCCAAACGAACTTCTTCACATCTTTTTCTTTGATTGATGCCAATGCTTCTGCTTCCACCCATTTTGTGAAGTAGTCTGTTGCTGCGAGAAAGAATTTTCTGCCTCCGGGTGCTGTTGGAAGTGGTCCTACTATGTCTAAGCCCCACATTGCGAAAGGCCATGGGCTAGTTAAAGGTAGGAGTTCTCTTGCTGGTTGATGTATTTGGTGCGCGAATTTCTGGCATTTTTCACACTTCTTCACATATTTCTCTGAGTCTGCTTGCATATATGGCCACCAATATCCTTGTGAAATAGCCCTGTAAGCGAGCGACCTTCCCCCTTGATGACTTCCACATACCCCTTCATGTATTTCGAACAGGAATGCTTCTACTTTGCTGGGATGAACGCACTTGAGGTAAGGCCCAGAGAATGACTTCTTATATAATGCCAAAGATGGAGATAGCCAAAACCGCTGCGACTTCGCCCTTATTCTGTTGGCTTCTTTTTTCTCTTCTGGTAGGATGTCGTCTTTTAGGAACAGGATGATGGGATCCATCCAAGAGGGCCCTAATTCTGCGCAATACACTTCTTCTGCTTCGGGGTCTTCTATGCTTGGTTTTGGTAAGAAGTCGACGAGTAATGGATGAGGGATTGATGTATCTGCCATTGAGGCAAGGCCTGCTAGCTCGTCCGCTCGGCTGTTTTCCTCCCTGCCAATTTGTTCTATCCTTACCACATCAAACTTCTTGATCTCCGTTCTGACTAGCTCTTGGTACTTGGCCATTCTGTCATCCTTTGCTTCGTATTCGCCAGAAATTTGGTTTACCACCAGCAGTGAGTCACTGTACACCATTAGTTCGGTTGCTTTCATGAAGTGTGCCGACTTGAGTCCTGCGAGAAGCGCCTCATACTCTGCTTCGTTGTTGGATGCTAGGAAGCCAAGGTTGATTGCTTGCTCTATAACCAGGCCGTCTGGAGAGATGAGGACTATGCCAAGCCCTGCACCATGTCGGTTGGATGCTCCATCCACAAAGAGCTTCCACATCTCTCCAACGAATAGTTTCCAGCAAGTGGAAGGATCAGACGATGTCGTGAGGTCAAGAAGGGTGTTTTCTTCAAAGTCCAGGTTGGCTGTCTGCCCTTCGTCCTCTGTTTGAACTGCTGGTGAGCCTTTGTTTGGCTCCTCCTTGTTGTCCTTAGTATGGTCTGCCTTTGTGCTTGATGGACTACCTTCCACTAGGGGTTGCGCTATTCCGGCGTCAACTTCCGTCCCTAGTTCGGTTGAGTCAGTCAGGTCGACTGGGCAGATATGATGACTTCCAGGAGTAAACTCTGCGATGAAGTCTGCCAAAGATTGAGCTTTTATCGCGGTCTTGGGTTGGAACTTGATGTCGAATTGTCCCAACTCTACTGCCCATTTCAAAATTCGCCCACTGAAGTTCGCCCTTTCAAACAGAGCTTTTAGTGGAAAGGCTGTGAGGACGACTATGGTGTGGGCGTGAAAGTAATGCGCCAACTTTCTGGATGCCATCATTAACGCTAATGCTAGCTTCTCTAAGGGCAAGTACCTTGTTTCGGCTCCCAACAATGTCTTGCTTACATAAAAGATAGGTAGGTGTTGTATTCCTTCTGCACGAACCAACACTGCGCTAACTGCGTGCTGAGAAACTGCCAGGTACAAAAAGAGTTCTTCACTAGGAACTGGAGTTACAAGTAGTGGTGGGGAAGACATGTACTCCTTCAAGCTTTCCAGAGCTCGGTCGCATTCTTCATCCCACTCAAACTTGGCTTTTAAAGCTTGGAAGAATGGTCGTAGTCTGTCTGACGACCTGCTTATGAACCGGTTTAGCGCAGCCGCCATACCAGTGAGATGCTGCACTTCTTTGACTGAGTTTGGTCTCTCCAACTCCTGGATTGCTTTGATCTGAGAGGGGTCTGCTTCTATACCTCGGTTGGTCACCAGGAAGCCCAAGAATTTGCCAGATCCAACTCCGAATGCGCATTTGGATGCGTTGAGGCGCAACTTGTGTTTCTTCAGGGTCTGGAACATCTCGCCCAAATCTTTCAGATGGTCATTCTTATCCTTGCTTTTGACCACCATGTCGTCGATGTAAGCCTCCATTGTTCTGCCTAACAATGGTTCAAACATCTTGGTCACCATCCTTTGGAATGTCGCCCCTGCGTTCTTTAGGCCAAAGGGCATGACCTTGTAGCAATATAACCCCCTTGGTGTTGTGAAGGATGTGACCTCCTGGTCTGGTTCATGCATGGCGATCTGGTGGTAGCCTCTGTATGCATCCAGGAAGCTGAGACGGTTATGCCCTGCCGTTAGGTCCACCAGTTGATCTATCCTTGGTAGAGGGAAGCTATCTTTTGGGCACGCCTTGTTGACCGTTTTGTAGTCGACGCAGACACGCCATTTACCATTCTTTTTTGGCACTACGACGGTGTTGGAGATCCATCTTGGGTAGTGCACTTCCCTTATTGCTCCTGCCTCCAGCAGGTTGCCTACCTCTTCTGCCACTATTTCGGCGTGGTGGAGTGCCGATCTGCGTGTGCGTTGAATGACTGGTCTGGCGGATGGGTGGACATTGAGTTGGTGACTGATGAAGTTTGGATCAATGCCTGGCATGTCGTAAGATGTCCAGGCAAACACTTCGATATTAGAGGTCAAGAATTCCAAGACCTCTAATCTCTCAGCGCTGGACAATGATGAGCCAAGCAAGAAGAACTTATCCGGGTTCTTCTCATCTATTTTTACCTCCACCAAGTCTTCCACCGCTTTCTGATCAGCCTCTTTGCCGACGTCCGCGAATAGTTCATTACTCTCGGGTTCTTCCACCGAATGAACGTATCCTTTGGCAGCTCGGCTTCCGTTTGCTGTGGCGAAGCATTGTTTTGACATGATCTGATCGCCATAGACTTCTTCGATTATACCGGCGTCATTGGGGAACCGCATTACCTGATGGTATGATGACGCTACCGAACGCATGGCATGCAGCCATGTTCTGCCCAGGATGATGTTGTAGGTGGAGGGGACCTTCAATACCTAGAACTCCACCTGTTTTGATACACTTCCTGCTCTGACTGGAAGGATTATTTTGCCGACAGGCCACTCTGGCATGGAGTTGAATCCAATCAGGGGAGAAACTGCAGGTGCCAAATCTTTGTCTTGCAGCTTTAGTTGTTTGAATGTGTCGTAATACATGATCTCACATGAACTACCCTAGTCAATCAGAATCCGCTTGACGTCAAAATCCTTGACTCGGAGAGTGACAACCAGGGCATCATTATGGGGGTAGTAAATTCGTTCCAAGTCCTTATCCGAAAAGGACATGACGTTTGTTGCCTCTGTCCTCCCCTTCTTGATGGCGGGTTGGGTACTTAATACTTCCCTAAAGTGCTCAGCCTTCTTGATCGAACCTCTAAGCTCGCATACGCGCTCAGGTTCAAAAACTCCATGAATTACATTGATAATGCCTTGTGGTGGTGCATCGTTTGGCATTCTGTTGGGTTGGTCATTATGATCTTGGGGGGCCGGTTGTGCTCCTCCTTCAATGTATTCGTCCAAGTGGCCTGCTGCCACCAATTCTTCCAAGTGCTGTCTCAGTGGCATGCAATTCTCAGTTCGGTGCCCCTTTTCTTTGTGGAAGGTGCACCGTGATCTGTCGTCGTAATTCTTCTGAGCTTCCCCTAGCTTGGCTGGCCACTTCACAAATGGCTCGTCTTTTATTTCGCTCAGAATCCGATATATTGGTTTTTTGAACACCGTTGTTATGGCAGTGCGGATTCTCAACCATCTTTTGTCTGGGTCTTCTCCGTTATCTCGTCTGCCACGTCCGTTCTTGTTATTTCGGTCAACCGTGTTGACCTTGGCAGGGGTTTTCTTTTCTGGTGCCGCGGTCGTACTTGATTTTGCTTTAGCACGCGCGCCATCCTCTTCTACCCTGATGTGCTGATGCACTCTTTCCATCAGGGCCTCCATGGTGAGGGGTGGTGTCATGGTGATCGAGTCTCTTAGTCGATTCCCTACTGGTAGGCCTCTTTTATACTGTGCAATGGCTAGATTGGTGGGGCAGTCTCCAATCTGGTTGAATGTCTCCCAGTAGCGACTGTTGTAAGATCTGAGGGTCTCTTTTTCACCCATGTCGATGGAGAGTAACTGGTCTATCTCCACCGGTGTTTTAGTATTTGTCCGAAACCTTGTTACGAACGCTTCTGCCAATTGGGCCCAGGAGGCTATGCTGCCCTCTGGGAGTTTTTCAAACCAAGTCAAGCCTAGGTCGCCCAGACTTGATGGGAAGAGTATGCACATTAGGGCCTCATTTCGCCTGTACACAGCCATGACTTGGCGAAAGTGGCTCAAGTGTGAATACGGGTCCGTCTTCCCTTCATATGTATTGAATTTCGGCTGAAGGAAGCCTGATGGTAGGGGTGCGTTTTCGATCGCTGGGACAAACGGCGAAGTCTGTAGTCTTGCTAATGCCTTGTCAGCTAGTTCGTAGGCCGGTCGCGGTATTGGCATTCCAACCTCGACGCTTCCATGCGTCCGAGGAGCCAACCGTTGTAAGGCCGAAACTCGGTGTGGATCTCTCGCCCTGGCATCCTCCTTGCATCGTGCTTTTTCTTCTAGCACAGTTCGTAAGTCGGATGACCTGGGTAGCTCGGTTTGTCTGGATCTGGTTTGGTGTGAATGTGAAGGCCAATACGTGCTTCCTTCAGTGTATGATCTTTCGGATCTCGTCCTCTCAGACCTGGAGTGACGAGTTCTTGAAGATAAGGAGTGAGTGTCGCCTGTCCTGAGGCTTCTGCTCTCTCCTTGGGAGGGCGTAGTATTCCTACTACGATTCTCTGAGTGGCGAGGGGGCGTTTTATGCTTGCGCCCCTCTCCTGTCGCCACATCTTTAGTCTTCATCTGGCGTTTTAAAGCCTCCATGTCCGCCGCCATCCTTCGAATTAGTTCATCCTGTTTCTTTACGCGATCTTCCAGGGCTTGAGGATCAATCCTCCTCCTTTGCCTGTCGGGACTTTGAGAGTGACGAGGGCTGCCATTCCGCCTTCCCCTGCCACTCCTCCTGGAATTATGTTGTTGGGGCTCCAAGTCCGCCATGGGAGGGACAGCAGGTAATCCTTCACGCCTTGCGCCCCCTTCTGGAGTTAGTCCGTCGACGGCGGACTGCGGCAAGTCTTCAATGTGTGCCATTGAATGAGAAAAGGAGAAGCTTAGTCAAGAGGTTTTTGTTCTTGTCTGTTCTTCCCACAGACGGCGCCAATTGTACGGGGAGGAAATAATTCTCCTCGTATAATCCTGTTGACCAAGTCCACGCTCCTCCGTACGACGTCGCTTTGTCACCTGAAAACACAAACGTGAGCTAGCCGGCGGGTGTGTGCCGGAAACCTCTCCGATGCCTAAGTCAGAAAACTTGACAAATAGACAAAGCTCTAAGTTCTCAGAAAGATTGTGTTCAATTACCTCCTCCAAGGTGATGTTTGTGAGCTTTTATAAGTTTCCCGCGGCACAATCCTAGTAGGACTTGTATTTCTCTATGCAGAGTCCTCCTAGGATTCATACTCCAAAGGATAATGCTTATCCTTTTACACCCTCCCCCACTGCTTAAACCAAGTGGGATGGTTTTTTCTTCGGCCGAACTATCCCATGACCGAAATAGCATTGGCTATGCCGAACCGTAGAATAGGCCATACTAACCGTAGTTCGGTTCTTCTTGCCACACAATATATTGGTTCTCCCATACACGAACCGTGGTGCATTTGAACCGCCCTACCAAGTAATAACATTCCAACCGATCTCGACCGGAACAACTTATAACCGGACTATCTTGGAGATCGGTTTAACTAGAAGCCACCCCGTACCGGAGTAGCTTTACATCCCTGAGCCGAAGTAACATTTACTTCTCTCAGCCGGAGTAACTACGCTCCTCCTGGGCCGGAGTAACCTTCACGGCCTTCTTACTTAGTCCTTCGCGTTTTGGGCTTCAAAGCCCAACTTGCAGCTCGGCCCAATTTTTTCCCAAAAATTACCCTCTCAGATATCATTCTCAAAAACCCTCCAACAATCAAGTTAGAACTATAATTAAGGAAGAAGATAATTGGAAACATAGAAAAGAATAGATAGTGACTATTTGCATATATATATATATATAGGATTTATGTCTCATTGTAGAGCAATTATTCATTGCTCCAAAGATATTGACGTGATAATACCACAAATTAATCTAAGTTATTTATTTTTGCAAGGCGCACAAAAAACCCACACAAATAACAACTTAAATTATTTTGTGACAATGGCCCCGTTTGGTAAAACTGTGAGAAAGTGATTATACCTTATAACTTGACAGCTTATAGTTTATAACTGTGAACATAAGCTGATTTTTTATTTATAAATTAAGCTTCTCCTCCCTCACTCAAAGAACAAGTTGATTTTTGACTTACAAAAAGCTATAAGCTGTATTGTTAAACTGAATCAAACACATCAAAATAACTTAAATTAAACTAAAAACTGAAAATAAGTGTTACCAAACAGAGCCAATGCTACATGGGCCAATAATAATATGAGCTTGGACGTTTTTGAGCCGGATATATCATGGGCTTAGCCCCCTTTTTTGACTCTTCTGATATCCTTGGACTTGGCCATACGTACATACATCAAAAACATAAATTTAAAATTACTTGTGTTTCATATTTTATTTATTTATTTTTAAATAACTCATATTTGGTATTAGAAACAGCTCAACAAGCAAGGCACCAAAATCTCGTATTTGGTATTAGGTCATGTTTGGCGATTGGTTAAAATAATTAAAAGTTAAAAGTTGATTAATTTTTGCATTTTTTTTTCATAAAAAATAAAAAAATACTAAAAAAGTTAATTCTCAAATGAATCATTAGCTCCTAAGCAAGTCTACCAAGGTTATCCCTCGTTACATTTGGCAACTTAGATTTTAGGTAAAAAATAAAAAATAATAATAATAATATAAAAAAAAAAAATAATAATAATAATAAAATAAGTCAAATTACATCCAATTAAAAAGTAATTCTCAAACACAATAATTTTATTTTTCTTATAAAAATCATCAAATTAGGTATAAATAATAATAATAGTAAAAACAAAATAAAATAAAATAAAAGTCAAATTACATACAATTATAAAGTAATTCTCAAACACAATAATTTTATTTTTCTCATAAAAAATCATCAAACCATTAAAAAAAAAATCAAATCACAAATGGCCCCATAATGTAAGATCCGAGCATGTGAATCTCACACATACACACCCTCCGATCTCTCTCGGGAAGTGTTTGTCAAAAACAAAAACAAAAATAAAAAAACACACAAAGGCAAGATAACTAATTTTTGTTTGATTTATTAGAACAAAATTTAAATGAATAATTATCCTATCATAATGATTTACAAGAAAGTAATGAAAAGTATATTATAAATAAAATTATTATTTATTATTGTAAAAAATAGTAAATATATAAGAAGAATAAAAATTTATTATTTCATTTGTTTGGAAAAGAGTTGGGTTAAAACAAATCACTAAAAGATAAAATAGACTAAAATAATCAATAAAGCAAAATGTCACATTTAATTTATAATTATTTTATTTTTTTCTTTCACAACCATCAAATCAATTACCAAAAAAAAAAAAACCAATTAACTTCTCAAACATAACTATTTTAGTCATACTAAAATAGCCAAATAACTAATTAAAATAGCCAACACTTCAAACAAACCCATTATCAAGTTTTGTTAAATTTATGTCATTAATTAAGAGGATAATGCTATGTGAAAAAATATATATGAGTAATGGGAGAAGTTTGGCAAGAAAAAAGTAGTTAGATGTCTAGCAATTAAGAAAATTCAATAATTTATATAAATGGGAGTATAAAATTCACTTTATGTAAGTAAAATAATTATTTTTTTCTTTTTTCCCAATGTGGGATTGTAAAAAAAAAAAAAACTAAATAGAAGTTAGTCAATGAGAATTTTCTTAATTGTTTAAAAATTAAGAAAATTCAATAATTTTATAATGAGGGTTTGGAGCTTTTAGAAGGTTTCTCCCTCAAAACTCCCTTTATAAGATTCACTTTATATAAGTGAAATAATTCACTTTTTATTTTTTTCCTGATGTGAGATTATAGAATAAAAATTAACAATTGTTTGAGCGAGAAGTTTATTTCTAATCAAGAATCTCAGTTCTTTAGTTTATTTCGAATCCAACAAATCTAACCAATATATTTTGGTAAAATTGCGAAAATCACTGTTAAACCAACAAATCATTCAAACTAAAAACAATTTAGCTTAATCAGTTACGTCAAAAGACTAACCAGTTTACACAAAAATTAATTCATTAAAATTTTTAAATTTTATTTTATTTAAAATTTAAACTGTCACTAAATACGGAAAGCAATCTATTAATTTAAATTTAAAATTGACACAATATAAATTTAAAATTATAATAATCTATCCCAAGATTTATAAGTTTTAAATACAAATTTAAAATTATCATAATTATCTCATACTTTTTGTATTAAGGAGCAGTAAAAGTGATATTGAGATTATCAATATATCTATATATTTTACAAAAGAATACTTTTAAAGATATATATTATGAGAGTTTCAAAACCTCATACAAAATTATTTTTAAAATCAAAACCTATATGTGAGATTGTAAAATAAAAGTTAAATGGAAACTAGCCAATAGAGATTTTTTTAATTGTTTAAAATTAAGGGAAAAAAAAATTAGTATGAGATATTGATCACAAGGTTTTTCACTAAAAATCTTATTTTGCTTATATAAATGGAAATATAAGATTCACTTTACGTAAGTGAAACAATTTATTTTTTCTTTCTTTTCCCGATATGGAATTGTAAAATAAAAGGTAAATGGAAGTTAGCCGATGAGAATTTTATTAATTGCTTAAAATTAAGAAAATTCAATAATTTTAGAATGAGAGTTTGGAACTCCTAAGCTTCTCCCTAAAAACTCACTTTTCCTTATATAATATATAGATTTTTAATTTTTTAGGTTGTGCCCAAACACCCTCTAAGCCTTGGTTTGGGATGTGGATTGACTTTTTGACTTTTTAGCTATTTTAGTCTCAAGCTAAAAAGTCTCGTTTGAGATAGACTTTTTAGATTTTTTGACTTTTGTGAGAGAAAAAATAAAATGATTATAATTTTGATGTGATATTTTGCCTTATTAGCTTTTTAACCTATTTTATTTTTTTTAACTAAAATAACCCTAATCAATTCCAAACCTTTATGCCAAACGAACCTAAATCAGTGGAAGGAAGGTGTTTGAACAATTTGTTTGAATGGATTTCTGTATGTATGCAGCCCCTTAGAGCATGTTTGTTTTGAGGGATAAGAGAGTGGGATTAGACTATTAGTCTCATTGGACTAATAGTACATTGTTTGTTTGAAAATTTTTGCTCCGGACTATTAATCCCACAAATATGGGACTATCCTATCCCATGGGGGGTGTGGGATAGAAACCATGGGATTGGTATCCCATGAGATTATTTTGTGAAATGTCCATTTTACCCTCCATGCTATTACTTAGTGAACAATTAGAAAAGGGTAAAATAGTCTTTTGAACATTTATAAATTATTTTTTTAGTATTGTTAATTTAAAACTATATATTAAATAAAAAATTTAAATTATAAATTATAAATTAAATTTAATTAAAAATAATAAATTATAAATTATGGCCTTATAAATTAAATTTTTTTAGTGTTGTTAAAAAATTAAATTTACATATTAAATAATTTTTTTTAGTATTATTAATTTAAAATTATATATTAAATAAAAAATATAAATTATAAATTAAATTTATTTAAAAATAATAAATAATAAATTATAAATTATGGCCTTATAAATTAAATTTTTTTAGTGTTGTTGAAAATTTAATTTATATATTAAATAAAATTATTTTTTTATTGTCGTTATTTAAAATTATATATTAAATAAAAATATAAAATATAAAATATAAATTTAATTTAATTTAATTGAAAATAATAAATTAAAAATTGTGGCCTTATAAATTAAATTTTTTTAGTGTTGTTAAATTATAAATTATAGATTATAAGGATAAAATAGTGTTTTGAACATTTAGCCTTATCCAGTCCGTCTAACCAAACATTGGATTTACTAAAAATAGTTCAATTCAGACATCTAATCCCATGACTAAACAAACATAGGATACAAATCTAATCCAACTAAATAGTCCTGGGACAATGTATCCCCGGACTAACAGTCCGATGGATTACAATCCCCCCTTATCCAGTCCGTGTTGTTTCCTCACAGTTGCTGTAAGTTAACACAGATCTTTTGAAGGCCTAGGGGCTTGTTGGTTGATCAATTTAAAAATTGTTAGGAATCTTAAATATTTTATAACATGTTCAATATAAATGTGAAATTTATATCATATAAATTTTATGTAAATTTTACATTCATATAAAATATTTAATAAAATATTTAAAATTCCTAACATTATGCAACGAGTACTCATCAATCCAGTTCTTTACTTCATCCTTTATTCCGGGGTATATTTTTTTATTATTTTGTAGTTTTCAAAGTTACATAACGGGACACATCAGTTGATATAAAAAATTTATAAAATATAGTAATATAGTTTGTATAAGGTATTTTTGTCATTAATACCTTGCAAAGGATATTATGAGTGTGATTGGTTTATGTTTTAAAACATATTTTTAAAAGAAAGTTTTTAAAAATATGTTTGGTTACAAATTTTTTTTAAAAAATTCTAAAATTACTTCGCTTTTTATTACACATTAATCAATCATATTTTCTCTCTCCTCTCTCATTTTTAATTACTTTTTTCTTTCATATATATATATCTACTTAATTATAATAAAATATCAAATCATCCCAAACTTTCAAATTCCAAAATTATTTTCAAAATATTCAACCAAACAAACCAAAAAACTTTCTAAACTCTCTCTCTAATTTTTTTTTTTAAAAAAAATTTATCTCAAAATACAAACCAAACACACCTATGATCTTATCATTAATGTAACCACCATCTCTTGCCGACAGTTTTGACATCTAGCCAACATTTCTGAAAAAATATTTGAAACTCCTAAAGTTGGGGACTCTTGTGACACTCAAAATGATATGGATTAATCATTTTTTTAATTTATTTTATTTTTTTCTTGAACCAATCACAGGTAAATGAGTTGTAGGAATTGTGTTTTTTTGGGTCTATAGCATTGTTGACAGTCCTGAGAGGTAGAACATTATTATTCTAATTTCAAAAATGGTCAAGAAAAGACCATTTTTATATAATTAAAAATTGTTTTATATATATATATATATATTTAAATTAAAATTTAAAAAAAGATGCAATATTAATAAATCTCGAGTAGTGATTGTATGAGTGTTTTTTTTAATTTTTTTATTTTATGGACCCAAAAGGTTCTATTTTAGTGTGAATTACATAAATGGATAATGTGAATTTTTTCATAATGTTGAAATTATTAAACTAAAAATTTCAAAAACACTTCCTAATGTTTTTTCCAAACGTAACACTCCCAAAACGTAATACTCCCAAAACGTAACACTTTAATGTAATATACTAAAAAAATCCTTAGTGTACTTTTTCCAAACGTAATACTTCAATCAATATAATACTAAAAAATTTCTTAATATACTTTTCTCAAACACAACAATGTAACATTCTAAAAAAAAATTTAGTGTATTTCTTTCAAACGTAATTTTCTAATGTAACATATTAAAAAACTTTTTAGTGTATTTTTCTCAAACGTAATAATGTAGCATTCTTACAAAATTTTATAGCGTATTTTTTTCAAATATAATACTCCAATCAATTTAACATACAAAAACTTCTTAGTGTACTTTTTTTCAAATATAACACTTTAATGTAACACCAGAAAATCACACTGATAGAAATATAGATTTTCACGCTCGGCAACCAACATTTCAGTCATCAATTATTCTAAAAAGAATTTTCTACATCTCACATTTCCATTCTCATCCAAAAAATTAATAAAAAAAAATTAGAAAAATAAATCATAAAAAGGTATTCATTTAAACTCAAATGGCACCAAATTAAATAAATACAACTTTTCAAAACAAACGGGACTAATTTGTTCATACGAAAACTCTTAAAACTAAATGGATTAACATTTCCCTATACGGGATTTATGGATAAATTTTCCTAAAAAAAATACTTATCATTTTTATATAATTTTTTCTTTTAACAGGTCAAAAATAATTTTTAAAGCTTAAAAATATCTTATTGTTATTTATTTTTCTTAAAAATATTACATATATATATATATATATATATATATTTTCTAAGAAACAAAGGCTGTGTTTGGTTAGCCTCTCTAAATATATTTCCACCCCATGTATTGCACATGACGTTTGTTTAGAGTTTTCAAAATGTAATTTCACACTCAGTTTTGAAAACTCTGTCAAAGGCGGAAAAATTTGGATTAATCGGTCGTCCCACCGGTCATCTGGCCGGTTGATCGGAATAGTGCAAATTTATTTATTTATTATTTATTATTTTTTTGCAATCGACATATGTTAATTTTTATATATTCAAAAAAAATATTTTTCGAATTTTTAAAAAAAAATTGTGTGTTTTAATAGAATTTTGAGTTGTATTTTGGTTATGAGTTATAAGTTTTTATATCAAATATCATATGTCGCATAAAAAATTCCCCACTCAATTTAAAACTTTTTTCAAAATTCTTTCACCAAACAAATTTTTCACACTCAAATCATAATTTTAAAATTCACAAACTCAAAATACAACTCCTACTCTCAAATCATAATTAAAAAGTTCTACGAAACGCAACCAAACTGTTGCAAATTTGACAAAAAAATCGTTTAAACCCAATTCTGCTAAAAATGTGATTCATATCATCAGATCATCTACAACTCTGCCATTTTTAATTGTAAACTTATATGGTTATATCTGGCATGAAGGTTTGGATTTGGGTTGGGGTTATTGTAGTTATAAAAAGATAAAATATATTTTTTAGTTCAATCAGATAAAATGTCACATTTAAACTATAATCATTTTATTTTTTTTTTCATAAAAGTAAAAAAAAATCAAAAACAAACAAGACTTTTTATCCCTAGGCTAAAATAGTTAAAAAGTCAAAAAACTAACTTATATCCCAAATAAAAGCTATGAACCATGAGTTTGTATTATGGATTTTATCCTGAAAATAGAATGGGTATGGATGATGTAGATTTAAAATTGATAAATATGAATCACAATTAAAATAATTATGATTCATATATATACATATTTTTAAAATACTTTTTCTAGATACGTAACTCCGTTTGATTAGAAAGAAATAAATTATAAAAAGAAAAAATGATAGAAAGTAAAGTGAAAGAAAGTATTTTTACTCGTATAAATTTTAATAGAATGAAAATTTTGTAAGAAAATAAGAATTCTAGTTATAAGTAACTACTTTTATAATAAATTTAAATTTTTTTTATTTTATATTTTTCTGTATTTTTTGCAAGAAACTGAAACTTTACCATACTATCATGAGTTGTACAAATAAAAATAATTTTTTTTATAACTTCCACCACTTTCATGCTAAACAAAGTTAGAAAAAATTTATTTTTTCCATTTCTTTTACTTTTTACCATTTTCATTGAAGTCAAAAAATTCATTACAAACGAGACTTTTTAACTCCAAACTAACTAAAAAGCCAAAAAAAATTAAAAACTAACCCACACCTCAAAAAAAAGGCTTAAATTCTCTGTATAGTTCAATTACAATAGCCGGATCATTTTATTAACTCAATATTAAGGCCTAGTTTGGGAAGACTAAATAAGTGTACTTTTTGACTTTTTATGAAATATGGGTTGGATTTGGGTTGGGTTTGAAGTGATGTGTTAGAGAGGTGATGTGACTTAAATAAGATGATGTGACTTATATAAGATAGTGACTTTTTGACTTTTTGTCTTTTTTCAATCATGCCAAACTTGGCCTAACTCAAATCTAACATCATGCCGTATTTACTCTGTTTAGTTTCAGTTTCAGAATTCACTTTTTTAAAAATTTTGTTTTTTCATTTTCTATATTTCTTTTGTTTTTATTTAATTTTTTTAATATTTAAATACACCTAATATAAATACACTTAAAAAGTATAATATTTATGAAAAAAATCTTGAAAAAATTCACTAAATATCAAAGATATAAAAATTAAGTACATTTTCATATTTTTGTGTATTTATTAATTTTTAAAATATTTTATCACAAATATTTTACTATTTAGATACATCTAAGTAAAGTGCATCTAAAAAAATAAAAAATAAAAATTGCTTAAAATTTTAAAAATATTCACTAAAAATAAAAAAATAAAAAAAATAAAAAAGTCAATTTCTAGAAAACTAAATTTTAAAAACTAAAATCAAACACACTTATTAGTACTTAAAGATTTTCTTGTGATCATTTGACTTGTTTATAATTTATTATATTTTATTTTTAAAATTTATGTTAAATTATTAAGTGTAATTTATATTTACAATTTATTACATAAAAATAACATTACAAAAATTAATTATTTTAAAATTAAGAAAAAAATGCTTTTAATTTTTAGGAGATTTTTTATTTTTATTTTTTTTAAAGTCACTGATATCAAGATTTTATAAGATAAATGACATATAATATTTTTATAGTAGTTAAGATCGCTCAACAGTTTCATAGAGAAAATTTGATTTAGAGAAATTTCACTCGACTTAGAGAAATTTCTCTTATTCCGACACAGAGAAATTTTTCTGATTTCACAAAAAAATTTTATCATGGAATCTTAACTAATAAAAGAAATATTTTAAACCTCTTCTACTATATAAGGTTAGAAAAGAATATTTAACTAATTTTTAATTTGCAGTAAATTACAATTTTCAATCGTACTCCATTTTTAAGTTCAACCCAAACCCATCTAGGTGAATCTAATGGTGGTGTGGTTGTGGTATTTCATTGGTCTCTGTCTTTCTTCTTCCTTAGCAGCCATTGGAAACTCTGTAGAGAATCAAGCTTGACTTGTAAGGGTGTAAATTTGGTCCGGATCGGTCTATGTTAGGCATTATAGGCTCTGCCAAAATTCAAGTCGAGCCACGGATCAAAAAATTAGACCCATACTTAGGGGGTATTCAGCCCTTGAACGGGCCGGCAGACTGGTGAGCCTGGGCTTGAGCTTGAGCAGGGTTTGAACATTTTATTTATTTATTTTTTTCACAAAAAATGACATCGAACCTCGGATGGATCGAATCTCAGACCGGACCTTGAGTGAGTCTTGAGTAGACAAGCAAGTTAGGCTCACAAACCAGACTAGGCTTCAAAATAAAGGCTTTGGCCCAAACCTAGGCAGGTCAAGCTCATGAAAACTAACCGGACCTAATCAGGTGGGGTCCATTATGGACATTTTTTCACTCCTATTGACTTGCTACTCACTCTAAAGTCTAGTTTGGCATGTCTAAAAAAAGACAAAAAGTTAAAAAATTATTCAAAAAGTTAAAAAGTTATCACTATTCATAACAACAAAAAAATATTAAAAAATTAATTTTACATACAAAAAGAATTGACAGATCTGACCGGTTCAGATTTGTGCCTGCGTTTCTTAAAAAAAATTGAACACACTGCTATTCGGCCCATGGGGACCCATCATGGGTCTTGTTTTGATAATCTAAACCGTTCAATGTGTAGAACTCATCGAGTAATATATGGCTGTAAAAAATCACATAGATTAGATATCTCTAACTATATGATCAAATCAGTTTTGTGTACAAAAAATGGATGGTGTTATAGTTAACGGTTAAAAAAAAACTAATCTAATCAGATAGCTATCGATATCCGATTAACGTGATTTTTTACAGGCATACAGTATTTAACGAGTTCTAGACATTGAACGGTTTAGATAATCAAAACAGAACCCGTGATAGCCCCTACGGATCGAACAATACCGTCCAGTGCAATACCCGAAAAGTAGCCAATCATTTCTCAGCATCAACTCAGCACCTCACACTCCTAATCTTCTCATACACACTAATTTATACAATTTTTTAATACACATTTTTTTATAAAAAGTCAAAAAATTAACTTAAATAACTATTTTTTTTTCTCAATTTTTTAATTTAAAAAATTAAAAAATACACTTATTTAAGACACCTCAAATAACCCTTAAATCTATCTCGTCGTCGTGTCAAACAAAAATATAAATTGTGGAGTATTTTGCGAAGGTGATAAAAAATTAATAAAAAAGTTACATTTTTGCGACTTTTTTATATAAAAAATTAAAAAAAATAAAAAACTGACTTTTTTTTAATTTCTTCCAAAAGGCCCCCGTGAATACACCCTCAATCAATCTTCATCAATGGAGAAAAACCCTCTCAAATCCTTCACGAACCTAACCGGACCTAATCAGGTGGGGTCCACCGTGGACATTTTTTCACTCCGATTGACTTGCTATTAGCTCTACTTGCCATCTATCTCGTCATCTCAAACAAAAATATCAACTGTGTATACACCCTCAATCAATCTTCATCAATGGAGATAACAAAAACCCTCTCAAATCCTTCCCCTCTCTAAACCAAACCCAGACCAAGAATTTCACAGACACACACACAGAAAAGATGAATCTTGCTTTTTTGTTTCTCTCTCTACTTTGTCTCTCATCATCATTTGCAGCAGCAGCAGTTACTCCTCCTCCTCCACCCTACTCCACCAACTCATCTTCATCTTCATCTTCATGTCCAATGGATCTAAGCTATGTTTCGAGAGTCCCGTGGCCAGTCTCTGATTGCAGAAACTACAACCCAGAAATGCCAATCAACAACTCCAACAACAAAACCCAGTGTTGCCAAACCCTCCTCAGACTTTACGAAATCTCCCTCTCTCAACACCTCAAAGAAACCTCTCTGTTTAAGCTCCCAGACCTCCCTACTTCTCTCTCTTGCCTCTCCGACTTCCAATCCAAGCTCAATTCCTTCTCCCTTTCCTCCAATCTCACCTCTCTCTGTTTCGATCCACTCCAATTCTTCATCACCCCCAACATCTGTGCCTCTATCGAAACAACCCATGACTGGGTTTCCAAGCTCGGCCCCTCCACTTCCCTCGACACCGCTTGTCGTCCCGATCTCACCGATCTCACCTCCTGCGACGCCTGTGTTGCCGCTGGGTTTCGAGTTCAAAACCAACTCATTGCAATCGACGGTAACAAAAATCACTCCACTGATTGTTTCTATTTGACCATTTTGTATGCTGCTGGAAATGTCAATCAATTTGGACCTGAAAGTATTGGTGCTATGTCTTGTATTTTTGGCCTTTCGATTGGTTCTCAATCTGGGTCGAGCAAGAGTCATTTGGCTATGGTGTTTGGACTCACCGGAGCCTGTGTTGTCGCCTTTGTGACGTCGGTTTTGTTGTGTTTTTATTGTTGGTGGCATAAGAAATGGGGGAATAATAAGAGTGATGCCATTGGTTTTGGGTTGGATATGGAGGAGGTGGAATCGAGGCCCCGAATGAGGCCTAATACGGGGTCAATCTGGTTCAAGATTGATGAGCTTTCCATGGCAACTGAGAATTTTTCGCAGAAGAATTTCATTGGGAGAGGCGGGTTTGGTGTTGTGTATAAAGGGACTTTGTCAGATGGGACTGTGGTTGCTGTTAAACAAGTGATCGAATCCGATTTTCAGGGCAAGGAAGAGTTTTGTAATGAAGTTGAGATCATTAGCAATTTGAAGCATAGAAATTTGGTTCCACTTAGAGGTTGTTGTGTGACTGGTGAAGAAAGTGGAGAGTATGAAGATGGGGAAGGCCAGAGGTACCTTGTTTATGATTACATGCCAAATGGGAATCTTGATGATCATCTGTTTTGGTCTGAGAAACAGAGTATGGTTAGGAAGCAGCCATTGACATGGCCTCAAAGAAAGAGCATAATTTTAGATGTGGCAAAAGGGTTAGCTTATCTTCACTATGGAGTCAAGCCTTCTATATATCATAGAGACATTAAAGCCACAAATATACTTTTGGATGCTGATATGAGAGCTAGAGTGGCTGATTTTGGGTTAGCAAAGCAAAGCAGAGAAGGGCAGTCTCATCTCACCACTAGAGTGGCCGGTACACATGGTTACTTAGCCCCTGAGTACGCGCTCTATGGGCAATTGACAGAGAAGAGCGATGTTTATAGTTTTGGGGTGGTTGTTTTGGAGATAATGTGTGGAAGGAAAGCTCTTGATTTGTCTTCCAGTGGATCTCCACGGGCATTTCTGATCACGGATTGGGCTTGGTCATTGTTGAAGGCAGGGAAAATAGAGGAGGTTTTGGATAGTTCTTTGTTGGGAGATGGAAATTTGGCGAATTCGAATCCAAAGGCCATCATGGAAAGATTTTTGCTTGTTGGAATTTTGTGTGCTCATGTGATGGTGGCTCTGAGGCCAACCATTTTGGACACAGTGAAAATGTTGGAAGGAGATATTGAGGTTCTTGCAATCCCTGATGGGCCGATGCCTCTTGGGCATCCTTCTTTTTGCAGGGATGGGAATACCTTCGGCATATCGCCAGTGTTGAGTGGACCTAAACTGAATTCTGGAGACATGCTAAGGTGATTGAGAGAACTTGTAACGGTTGTGTTTCTCTTCATTGATGAAGAGGATGGATGGAGATGGAAACCATGATCTTGGTACTCCTTTTTGGAGTTGGTTCATGGAATGAAATAGAGAAGATGAATTCAAGAAAAGGCCAAATTCCTCTAAATACATTGATCAATTGAAGGAATTGAAAATGGGTGTGAGCCTAGATTTCCTGCACCACGAATCTTTCTGGTATGTGGAATGGAAATGATAAAATGGTATGCCATATGTTTGGAAATGTGGTAAGATAAGATAGATTTGTATAGCTTACATGTAAGGTAGTTTTAAAGTAATTTTCTTTTAGTTCGTTACATATGAATTCTGTTTTTCAAGGAATCATTTTAAGGAAATATACTGAAAATTTTTATGAGATCGTTTTAGATAGGCTAAATTTATTGTTTTGAGCGAACTTATAATATTTACTGAACTCTTCATTGTTCAAGAGGATGAAGGGATATGGAAACCATCCTCTGGGAACTCCATTTTTCAGTTGGTTCGTGGAATGTTACAAAGAAGATAAGGATTCATGTAAGGCCAAAGTCCGCTATATACATTGACAATTTGGAGGAATTGAAATGGGTATTATGAAGAAATTAAATTGCTTCCTGTGTGGGTGAAAATCTGACCACACTGCCCGTTTAGTGATCAGCTGGAGAGCACAGGCGGAATAGATGGCTTAGGCAACCTGAAACAGAAAGAAAAAGCTCCGGCGGTGGTTCTTCCACCCGGGGGCACTCCGACGATCAAGTCAGTATATCTCTTAAAGATAATCAAGTACCAAACTGAATACTCAAAACATAAATTGCATACCTTAGACCCACGGGGGTGCCTCTCTTTTATAATATACTCAATCCAAGTCCCACTAGAAGTATGACTTCTATGAACTCCAATTTACTGCTTACTCTGGACTCTATGAGAGATAAAGATAAAACTCCTTAAGAGCTTTATCCTTATCTTGGTTAAGTCTCCTTCTTTGCTTTAGGACTCTTGTCCCTTATCTGCATATCTCGGAATCCGATATCTTCGGAGATAACCTCGACCTTGCCGAGATCACCTCGGCGTTACGACCAGGACACGTGGCACCTCGGCTGACACATCGGTGTCACCATGCCACGTGTTGGTATTCAGAAAATACATCTCTACAACTGCCCCCTAGGTTCTATTACCTCGGCATTCTGAGGTGATGGAACCTATTCCGCTATTTTGCCACTTCTTTTCTGAGTAATGGTTCAAAAAACTGTTTAGTCGAGATAATCCTCTTCCAGCCGACGTGTTCTCTTCGGAGAACAAGGATTCGATCGTACTCTCCCACGCGTATGAGCTGTCATGCATATCTAACCGTTCCTTTTCACGTGTTTTGTTTTCATTGGAGCGTGTCTGTGACGCGCCTGAAAGCTGTCTGTTCGTTCGTCAGCGCCGTCTGACGCGTGCGTTGCTCTAGGCGTAATAATTGCCCTATTTTTGCTGCCGTTTCAAATTTTTGACAAAACTCTTTTTGCCTCTATTTTTCCTTCACTTTTTCATTCTGCCTTCTTGCTCTTTCTCTCTCTGAAAGCTCTTTCTTCTTCGAATCCGCCATTGCTTCGATCTCTTTTCTTGAACTGCTCTTAATCCCTCATTCTTGCGAAGCCCTCTTTGCTGTTGCAACCAATTTCTGAGCTCGGCGAACATTGCCCCGGCTTCACTTGTTCCGGTAAGATTCATTCTCTTTAATGTTGATTTCTCTTTATGTGCTTTTGTCTGCCTGTTGCCATTACTGATCTTGTTCGAAGCCTTGGATTTATTTGTTTCTTGAATTTATGGCTATACCTTGAACTTCTATACTTTTTCACCATTCTCTTTGCCACTGTTCTTGATTCTTTTTTCTTCCCTGTATCTCTATTGTTTCTGAGTGCTATTCCTCTGTTCTTGAATCTGAAACTTCGTCTTTGTTTTCTCTTTTTTGTATCTGCCCCAGATCTATGCCTTCAATCTTGATCTTCATAGTTCTTAGGTTTGGGATTTGTGCGTAGAACCTTCCAATTTAGGGAAAACTGAAATAAGCCTTATCAGCCATTTCTTTGATCTTTACCGAGGTTCTTGTAAGCCTTCCTAAAAACGCCCGTCTTCTGAAACATATTTTAAATTGACATAATGGGTATGTGGAGGCACAGGGTAAATACCCCAACAAAACTTGAATACTTTAGGCAGGAATTCTCTATCCCAGCCGATGTTCATCTTAAACTGGCTGGGGACAGTGATACCATCATGCCCACAGACCATACGATGCCCTTCCCTATAGTAGCTTTCACCGAATGTGGACTCCGGCTTCCACTTCATCCCCTTTTCCGTCATGTTCTTTATTTCTATAAGCTGAACCCCGTGCAACTTACTATTAACTCCTATAGGGTGATCAATGGTATTATAGCCTTAGCTAGGCAAGAGAACCTTAGAATTACCCTGGCCGACCTTCAATACTGCTATACCATGTGCCCTCTTGACCTGAAGGATAGGGGTTTCGTTTATTACCTTAAACCGAGATCTACTCAGTACAAAATCGTAGCCGACCTCCCAGACTCCAACAAGGGGGCTGGAGATGATTTTCTCATTGCTTCTGGAAATTGGGAATTTGGCCCAGATGAAGATGTCCACCTCTACCCTCTTCCTCGAACAATTACAGAGGGCAAGAGTAAGAGCCCTGAGTCAACACTTAGTTGTTTTTATTTAAGTCCTTAATACTTTTTTGTTTCTGACGTCTGTTTCTTTGTCCTGCAGATCTTCATCAGCCACCGAAAAATTTTCGTCAATCCTTCTTCCCAGGAACAGATCTAAAAACACTCCTCAACCTTCCAATCCATAAACGAAAGGCCCCACTGTTACTAAACTTCATCCCTACATACAAATCCACTTTACCCGACGTCCCAAGAAAAAGAAAGAAGAGTCTTTCTCCACCCACAGCCACAACCTTAACTGTTTCTACATCCCGAACGGATCAAGAGTCCACATCTGACCTAGCCGATCTTCCATCAACCTCGGCCCCCTACTTAATACCAATTCCTGAACGTAAACGTCGACGAAAGCTTGTAAAGACTGCCGAAATGGTTCGTCCAAGGCCTGTCGTTCAAGACCTTCTCGCCGATCTTCTAACTGACGCCGAAGCCGCACCAACGCAATCAATGCTCCCACCCAAACCAAAGAGAGTTAAAAAGGCTCAGCCTAAGGCCAAGGCTACAGATGCCGAGGCTGAGGATGCTTTGCCGATTTCTAAACTAGCAGAAAGCAAAAAATCAGCCTCTACTTCAACCAAGAGGTCTGCTGAGGGCCAACCCTCGGGGTCTACACAAACAAAGAGGCCAAGGTCATCGTCTGCGACGACCTCGGCGTCAAAGAAGCCCGATGTTCCATGGGCTCCTGAACTAACCCTGGAGGACAGGCCTATCATGGCCAGTGAAAGTGCCGACGATATTAACGTTGGTGTCGCCCTTAGCACAGCTCTTCTCCTTCCAAATGATTTGGAGCGAAATGCTAAGCTTAGTGAGTATGAGAATTATGCTCTCATGCTCCAACATTCTGTTCATGTAAGTATTTCTGTTTGTATTTGTGTTTTTTCCTTCTGTTTCTTTCTGAGAAAATTTTCTAACACTTCTGTTTTCATCCAGGCCATCCAACACGCCCATTCATTTTCAATGCAATCCTTTGAAAATCGTCAAAGATTGGTTGATATGAAGAGGGAAGCATCTTCAATGAAGAGAGAGATAAAGGCCCTTGAAGCAAAAATGAAAAAACTGGAGGATCAGGCCGAGGCTGCAACGAAAGTCCAAACTTTAGCTCTTGAGAAGGCCGAGGCTGCTGAAGCCGTTAAAAAAGTAGCTGAAGCCGAGAAAAGAGAGGCTGAGGCTAGGAAGGCTCAAGCGGAGAAAGAACTCCAGCAGGCTCTGGCCACCAAAGAGGCCGAAGTCAAAGAGGCCGATGAAAAGGCCTATGCTCAAGGCATGGCCGACGTCGCAGAAGACTACAAGCTTCAAGTCAGGCAGGCATGCAACAGGGGATTTTCCCTTGGTTGGATGTCCTTGATAAAAAAGCTTGATCTTCCTGCTGACTCGCCATTGCGTCAGGCCGACGCTATTCCTTTACCATTTCCTCCACCTCCTCCTGAAGGTGAATCAGAGTCTGAGGCCGATGCCGTTGATGAAGATGAAGAAAAAGATGATGGTGAGGCCTTGGTGAGAAAACCCAAGGATACTGCCGAAGCCAAGTCTCCTCCTCCTGCTGAGCAGGTTATGGACTTAACTTTGGATGAGGAGGGTGATGAGGTTGAGGGGGTACCCAAGGAGACTACCACTGGGCAGTTATCGTCTAATCTTCTCTTGGTAGAAAGAAGTGTTGAGTCAACAATCATAGAGATTGATGCCGAGATACAAGCGGAAAAAGTGGCCGACGAGGTACCACCAGAGTCGTCCGAGGTCCCAGTCCCTGCAGTGGCTAACACTGAAGAATCTTGAAAAAATTGCCCTTTGTACTTTTTTCCTTCTTTTTCTGTTTTTTGTGCTTTGTACTTTTTTACTTTTTGGATAATGCAAAACTCTTTCTTTTGGCCGACGTGGTTTCTTCAATATGTAACTGCAACAGTTCTTCCTCTGGATGTTTTAATTTTGTGATATTCTGTTGACTGCTTCTGCATAGTCTTGTACTTAGAAAATATTTTTGCATGTTTCTTCATGTTGCTTCCTTTGTGCAATCTTCTCGGGATTACATATCTCGGGTATAACCGTAAGACTTTTACTTCGGCAAGATACTAATCTGCAAACTTTTCATAAATTTCAACAAGTATAGAACATATATTTCGGAATGTAAACTTTGCAAGCTTCTTCTCTATTCTTAACAAGTACTGAATGGTAATCTTAGTCTAACCTACTTGTAAATTGCTACAAATTTTAACAAGTAATGAACAATATACTTAGCCTTTATTTTAACCTGTAACTTTCTGTATACCTCAGCGGGTGGTCATATGTCGGCTTAACATAAACTTGTAAATTGCTATAAATTTCAACAAGTGTTAAGCATCTTCCCTAGGGTTTAAACAACCCACATATTGCTATGAGAACTTTAAGCAATAACCTCGGCCTATCTTCGACTTGTAAATTGCTACAAATTTCAACAAGTGAAGATAAGGAATCAGCTTAATTCCAACTTGTAAATTGCTACAAATTTCAACAAGTGAATTAAGGAATAATCTCGGCTTAACTTCAACTTGTAAATTGCTACAAATTTCAACAAGTGAAGATAAGGAATCAGCTTAATTCCAACTTGTAAATTGCTACAAATTTTAACAAGTGAATTAAGGAATAACATCGGCTTAACTTCAACTTGTAAATTGCTACAAATTTCAACAAGTGAAGATAAGGAATCAGCTTAATTCCAACTTGTAAATTGCTACAAATTTTAACAAGTGAATTAAGGAATAACATCGGCTTAACTTCAACTTGTAAATTGCTACAAATTTCAACAAGTGAAGATAAGGAATCATCTCGGCTTAACTTCAACTTGTAAATTGCTACAAATTTCAACAAGTGAAGATAAGGAATCAGCTTAATTCCAACTTGTAAATTGCTACAAATTTCAACAAGTGAATTAAGGAATAACATCGGCTTAACTTCAACTTGTAAATTGCTACAAATTTCAACAAGTGAAGATAAGGAATCAGCTTAATTCCAACTTGTAAATTGCTACAAATTTTAACAAGTGAATTAAGGAATAACATCGGCTTAACTTCAACTTGTAAATTGCTACAAATTTCAACAAGTGAAGATAAGGAATCATCTCGGCTTAACTTCAACTTGTAAATTGCTACAAATTTCAACAAGTGAAGATAAGGAATCAGCTTAATTCCAACTTGTAAATTGCTACAAATTTCAACAAGTGAATTAAGGAATAACATCGGCTTAACTTCAACTTGTAAATTGCTACAAATTTCAACAAGTGAAGATAAGGAATCAGCTTAATTCCAACTTGTAAATTGCTACAAATTTTAACAAGTGAATTAAGGAATAACATCGGCTTAACTTCAACTTGTAAATTGCTACAAATTTCAACAAGTGAAGATAAGGAATCATCTCGGCTTAACTTCAACTTGTAAATTGCTACAAATTTCAACAAGTGAAGATAAGGAATCAGCTTAATTCCAACTTGTAAATTGCTACAAATTTCAACAAGTGAATTAAGGAATAACATCGGCTTAACTTCAACTTGTAAATTGCTACAAATTTCAACAAGTGAAGATAAGGAATCAGCTTAATTCCAACTTGTAAATTGCTACAAATTTTAACAAGTGAATTAAGGAATAACATCGGCTTAACTTCAACTTGTAAATTGCTACAAATTTCAACAAGTGAAGATAAGGAATCATCTCGGCTTAACTTCAACTTGTAAATTGCTACAAATTTCAACAAGTGAAGATAAGGAATCAGCTTAATTCCAACTTGTAAATTGCTACAAATTTCAACAAGTGAATTAAGGAATAACATCGGCTTAACTTCAACTTGTAAATTGCTACAAATTTCAACAAGTGAAGATAAGGAATCAGCTTAATTCCAACTTGTAAATTGCTACAAATTTCAACAAGTGAATTAAGGAATAACATTGGTTTAACTTCAACTTGTAAATTGCTACAAATTTCAACAAGTGAAGATAAGGAATCAGCTTAATTCCAACTTGTAAATTGCTACAAATTTCAACAAGTGAATTAAGGAATAACATCGGCCTAGCTTTGCCTGAGTTTGATATGTCTTCAATAAACATCCATGCATAACTTTATCAATCATACATGTTGAAAGGATTCTGAAAAGACTTTATTGATGATATCGGCCAAACAATGATGTTTATCTAATGATAGAAAAATTTCAAATTACAAGTATTCCAAGGTCTGGGCAATGCTTTGCCCTCATTGTCCTCAAGCCGATATGCTCCATTGCCTAACACTGAAGTAATTCTGTAGGGTCCTTCCCAGTTTGGGCCAAGCTTGCCCTCCCTGGGATCCTTCTTGTTCCCGACGACTTTTCTTAGGACTAGGTCGCCAACTTGAAAATCTCTTGGATTAACCTTCTTGTTGTAAGCTCTGGCAAGCTGTTGCTGGTATGCTGCGAGCTGAATTGCAGCTTTCTCTCTTCGTTCTTCTAATAAATCCAGGTCTCGGGCTAAGAGTATGTCATTGGTGCCATTTTCTACTCCCTGGGTTCTGATCCCTGGGATGCCGATCTCTAATGGGATGACTGCTTCTGTGCCATAGGCCATGGCAAAGGGGGATTCTCCTGTTGATCTTCTCGGCGTAGTCCGGTATGCCCAAAGTACGTTGGGCAACTCGTCCACCCACTTTCCTTTTGCTGCCTGGAGCCTCTTCTTTATTCCATCTAGGATTACTTTGTTGGATGCCTCTGCTTGCCCATTGCTTTGAGGAAAACTCGGTGTTGAGAAGTAATTCTTGATCTTGAATTTTGCACAGAAGTTTTTGATAAGTTTGCTGTCGAACTGTGTTCCGTTGTCGACAACTATTGCTCTTGGAATCCCAAATCTTGTGATGATGTTTCTCCATATAAAATTCTTGACGTCCACATCTCGGATTTTGGCAAGAGGTTCTGCCTCTATCCATTTTGTAAAGTAGTCTGTTGCTACCAGCAAGTATTTTCTCTGCCCAGTTGCCTGGGGAAGTTGTCCATCCAGATCCATGCCCCATTGGGCAAATGGCCAAGGGCTGGATACTGGGTTTAGGTCGGCAGCTGGCTGATGTATCAAAGGTGCAAACCTTTGACATTGTTCACACTTTTTTACATAGGCTTCGACATCCTTTTGCATGTAGGGCCACCAATACCCCTGGGTAATGGCCCTGTGGGCTAACGATCTGCCCCCAGCATGGCTTCCACAAATTCCTTCATGAATCTCGTAAAGAAAATCTTCAACCTGCAAAGGGTGTACGCACCTTAAAAGTGGTCCAGTGAACGACCTCCTGTAGAGATGGCCTTCCGCTGTTAGACTGAATCTGGCCGATTTCAGCCTAATTTTATGTGCTTCTTTGTGGTCTTCTGGCAGCTTCCCCTCTTTTAGGAATGCAATGATTGCATCCATCCAGCTTGGTCCAAAGCCCACGCACATTGCTTCCTGTTCGGTGCTCTGTTTATCTATGCTCGGGGCCGACATGTAGTCGATCATAATTGTCCTCGTTTTTCCAGTTTGAATTGAGCTGGCCAGGTTGGCTAAGGCGTCGGCGTGGGTGTTGTCATCTCGGCTAACTTGGAGTAATCTGCAGTTCTGGAATAGGGCTGCCAGTCGGATGACTTCCTTTGCATATGCCGACATTCTTTCGTCTCTGGCTGCAAATTCTCCTGTTGACTGGTTAACAATCAGTTGTGAATCACAAAAAACAATTACCTCGTCTGCCTCTGCTGCTGCTGCTAGTTTTAGCCCTGCAATTAATGCTTCATATTTTGCTTCATTATTGGAGGCTTTGAACCCCAGACAGATGGATTGTTCTACAATTTCTCCATCTGGAGATATCAGCAGTACTCCTGCTCCTGCTCCTTGGCGGTTTGAACTTCCATCCACGAATAGTCTGAATGAATCGCCGATGTAGATGCTGCATGGTCTGAGCTTTTCTTTCTCTTGCTTTTTTGTCTTTGACTGGGATTCTTTTTGCTTGTTGGGGCGATGCTCATCCTGGCTCGACGGAGCCCGAGGTGTGATGGCTTCAGGTGTGAGTTCTGCGACGAAGTCGGCCAAAACTTGGCCCTTTATTGCTGTTCTTGGCCTAAATTCTAGGTCAAACTGGCCCAGTGTTACTGCCCATTTTGCTATCCTTCCTGTTAAGTCTCCTTGATGTAATAAGGACTTCAGTGGGTGCTCTGTTAGGACCACAATCTTGTGTGCCTGAAAGTAATGGCTCAATTTCTTTGAAGCCATTACCAAGGCTAGCATTAATTTTTCCAGTGGTAGGTATCTGGTTTCTGCGTCAGCCAAAGTCTTACTTACATAATAGACAGCCTTCTGCTCCCCTTTTTCCTCTCGGATTAGCACTGCACTGACTGCGTGTTCAGAGACTGCTAAATACAAAAACAATTCTTCCCCTGGAATTGGGTTAGAAAGGACCGGGGTTGTGGTCAAGTACTTTTTTAGGTCGGCTAGGGCAGCTTCACATTCTTCTGTCCATAGGAAGTCTGTGGCTTTTTTCACCAGGTTAAAGAAGGGTCTGCACTTGTCTGAGCTTCTACTGATGAATCGGTTTAGGGCTGCGGCCCTTCCAGTGGGTATTTGAACTTGCTTTGCCGATGTCGGACTCTGTAGTTCCAGGATGGCCTTGATTTGGTCTGGGCTGGCCTCAATGCCCTTTCTTGTTACCAGATATCCTAGAAATTTACCTGACCCAACTCTGAAGGCACACTTTGAGGCGTTGAGTCGGAGCCGATATCTTCTGAGTATGTCAAAGACCTCTTTTAGGTCAGCAAGATGACCTTTTGATTCCTTGGTCTTTACGACCATGTCATCGATGTAAACTTCTACTGTTTTGCCAATCAGGTGTTTAAACATCTTTGTCACTAACCTCTGATAGGTTGCTCCTGCGTTTTTCAGCCCAAAAGGCATTACCTTGTAACAGTACAGGCCTTTCGGGGTGATGAACGCGGTCTTCTCCTCATCTGGAGGGTACATAGCAATCTGGTGGTACCCTCTGTATGCGTCTAAAAAACTCATCCTTTCATGTCCCGAAGTGGCGTCTACTAGTTGGTCGATTTTGGGCAGAGGGAAGCTGTCTTTGGGGCAAGCTTTGTTGAGGCTGGTAAAGTCTACACAAACCCTCCACTTGCCATTCTTCTTTTTTACTACTACTGTGTTGGACAGCCATGTTGGGTACTGAACTTCTCGGATGGCCCTGGCTTCAAGGAGTCTGTCTACCTCTTCCTCTACTGCTTCGACGTGCATTAACGTCGGCCTTCTAGCTCGTTGAATCACTGGCTTTGCCGATCTGTCGACATTCAGACTGTGGCAAGTGACCTCGGGGTCAATGCCAGGCATTTCATAGGGTGTCCAGGCGAACGCCTCTATGTTTGCCCTTAAAAAATCTTCTAGTTCTTTTTCCTCTTCTCTAGCTAAGCCTGAGCCGAGAAGAAAAAATCGTTCTTCGTCGCCCTCCTGGACGAGGATTTTCTTTAGCGCCTCTTCGCTCTTCTCGGCTGGTTCTTTCCCGACGTCTTCTAGGACTTCCATGTTTTCATCTTCAACTTCTACTTTCTTTGGCTCCCGTATACTACAGGTGGACTTTATTGCTGCCATGGAGCAATTTTTGGCTTGTAGTTGATCCCCTCTGACTTCTTCAATCCCATGCTCTGTTGGGAACCGGAGTAGTTGATGCAACGTCGAGGGAACTGCCCCCATTGCATGCAACCACGGTCTTCCCAAGATGATGTTGTATGGTGAAGGCGTGTCAATTACCAGGAATTCCGTCCTGATCTTTTTAGTGCCGGCTTGTACTTCTAAGCTTGTTGCACCCAGTGGCCATGTCGGTGTTCCATTAAAGCCGACCATCGGGCCGTTTGATTGTTCTAGGTCATCGGGGTGCAGGCCTAGCTCTTTGTAACATCTGACATACATGATGTCACAGGAGCTGCCTTGATCTATTAGGATGCGTTTTACTTGGCACTCCCCAACCTGGAGGGATACTACCAAGGCATCATTATGCGGATGTTGGACCAGTTCTAAGTCGGCTTCAGTAAAGGCTATCATTGGCCCTTGGCATTCTTCTGGCCGATGTCTCTTTTCCCCGACTTGGTAGATATGCTGTAAATGTCTTACCCTCTGGGTTTCTCCTCTGACTTCGTTTTCGTTGACCCTTGAGTGGATCACATTAACCACCCTCGGTTCTCCTGCTTGTGGTAGCTGTGCTGGGGGAGGGGGTGCTGCTGGTGCTTGAGGCAACCTTGCCTGCTCTTCCCTTGTTCTGGCCTCATCGACCAGGTCCCTCAGAAGGCCTTGTCTTACTAGGTCCTCCAAGTGTGCTTTTAAGGCTCTGCAACATTGAGTTGGATGCCCTTCTTCATTGTGGTAGGCACAACGTCTACCAACGTTCCTTCCCATGAATTCCCCCGGTGCTCTTGCTGGTGCCCTGAAGTATGGTTGATTTCGAATCCGATCTAAGATTTTATGGATTGGGATCCGGAATACCGTTGTTACCGCCTGTTTATTTCTTAATTCTATTTCTTGTTTGGTCGGCCCACTGTTGACTCGGCCTCGCTTTGGCGAGCCGTTTCCCTTTTCTTGTTTCACCTCTTTGTTTCCCGATGTATCTTCCTCGGCCCTGGCGTATTTCTCAATTCTTGCCATGAGTTCTTCCATGCTTTTTGGCAATGTTTTTGCCAAAGACTTCCGTAGTGGGCAGTCATCTTTCAGGCCGTTCTTGAAAGACACGACTGCTACTTCCTGGTTGCATTCGGGTATTCGGTTGAACACCTCGTAGTACCTCTTCGCATAGGCCCTAAGGCCTTCTTCCTTGGTGATTCTTAGAGCCATCAAAGCATCAACCCTCAGGGGTTGCAGCTTGTTGGTCACGAACCTGGCCACAAACATCTCGGCCAAGCCTTCCCATGTCTTTATGCTTCCTTTTGGTAACTTATGGAACCAATCAGATGCAATTTCCCCAAAGGATGAGGGGAATACTTTGCAGAGCAACGGCTCGTTCCCGCTATATAATGCCATTGAATTTAGGTATAGCCCAACATGAAAGTTTGGATCTGACTTACCATCATAGATTTGAAACCTCGGCATACTGAATCTCTTGGGCGGTTCGAATTTGTCCAGTTCCACCGAGAAGGCTGTCTTCGGTTTTACTGGGGAGTTTACCTCGGCTTCTGCATTCTGCTGCCTCCTCTTGAGGTAGTCCCTTAAGTCTTCTTTGCTCCTCCCTGGAGCTCGACTGTCTTTAGATTTTAGTCTTTTTGGTACACTGCTTTCGGCCTCGTGGTGGGTCCGTTTGGATCTTTCTTCATGGGTTGTGTCAAAATGGAGTACTTGCCCCTGAACATGTCGATGTTCTTTGGGGTTTGGATTCTTCATGTGGTGTGTCCTTCGGGACTCTTCTTGCCTCGGTTTTTCCCGTCCGACTTCCCTGGAAGGCCGATGAGAATGCCTTCCGCTCCTGGTATGCTGAGGGACCTCGGGGATTGTTTTTCGTCCACCCTTCTGGGTGTTGGTTGCTGGCATCGGCGTATCTTGCAGCGGGTATGGTGGCTGCATAACATTATTCTGCATCATGAAGTTGACGACTGACTGAAGGTCTGACAACTTGTTCGCCAGTTCTTTTACTTCCTCATCCCTCCGTAGGCACCTGTCCCTCCATACCTGGAGGTTATCTTCATTGTAGTACTTTCCTTGGTTTGCTCTTTTTGACATGTCGCCTTCTGGGATGACGTCGTTCTCTCCGTGACCCTGGTCACGGGCTTCTGCATTGTGGTTATCTCCTTCGATGTCAAGGTCAATTGGTCTGCCACTCCCAGTGGGAGCGTCATCCCCAATATTTTCCTGCTGTCCGTTACTGGCCATCTATTCTTCCTTCGTTCCCACAGACGACGCCAAATTGTGTGGGTGAAAATCTGACCACACTGCCCGTTTAGTGATCAGCTGGAGAGCACAGGCGGAATAGATGGCTTAGGCAACCTGAAACAGAAAGAAAAAGCTCCGGCGGTGGTTCTTCCACCCGGGGGCACTCCGACGATCAAGTCAGTATATCTCTTAAAGATAATCAAGTACTAAACTGAATACTCAAAACATAAATTGCATACCTTAGACCCACGGGGGTGCCTCTCTTTTATAATATACTCAATCCAAGTCCCACTAGAAGTATGACTTCTATGAACTCCAATTTACTGCTTACTCTGGACTCTATGAGAGATAAAGATAAAACTCCTTAAGAGCTTTATCCTTATCTTGGTTAAATCCCCTTCTTTGCTTTAGGACTCTTGTCCCTTATCTGCATATCTCGGAATCCGATATCTTCGGAGATAACCTCGGCCTTGCCGAGATCACCTCGGCGTTACGACCAGGACACGTGGCACCTCGGCTGACACATCGGTGTCACCATGCCACGTGTTGGTATTCAGAAAATACATCCCCACACTTCCCATTAGATACCCTGAGAAATGGGTGTCGGGCTTCATTAGATCACCTTTAAAATGGTGGGAAAACAATAGAAATTTTGTATCTTTTACATCTGTCCCAAGTGTTTGCAAGATTCCAATCTTTAATCTGTTTGTTCCATTTTTTGTCAGGAGTCAACAATTCTCTATGGAAAGAAGTGACATTATCCCAGTAACAAATGACACATACGACACCTTTGTGGGGAGCCGACCACAGCATATGTAGAATTCACACAAATACATGATCTCAAATGTTATTGGGTAATGTCACCAATTATATTGAATAATTTTTCTTTTGTGCGGCGCCCACCACAGTTGGTTTTCTTTCAGATTCTGTTGTTTAATAAGGTTCCAACACCCCCCCCCTCCCCCTCCCCCTCCCCCTCTTTTTTGTTCGATATTATTTATAAATGAATTTTATTGATGTGTACTCTTAAGGTATATACTAAAATATTTCAAAATATTGTATATTACCATGAAAGTGAGAAATTTGATGATTATCAGGTATGTCCCAATGTAGATAGATGACTAAACGGCATAAATAATTTGACCAACTAGTTGAGAAATATGACTTGTCGTGGAATTTGATGATATCTTAATGTATATATCACACTATGAAAGTAGGTATATCGAGGATGAATTCTACTTGTTTGACCAAACGCGAAAGATATTTTGTTTCTTGGAAAACAATGATTACTCGCAATGAACAAAATAGGAAAATAGAGGAATAATGAATATTTTCATTAGTATGACCAAGCATGATGTGAGTTTTTTGAATGTTGTGATTTGTAAGCTTTTTACGCAATGGTAATGTTAACATATATTAATATAATGTATATAATATAACATGTTATATATTATATTATGACTAGTGTATGCCCGTGCTTAAAGGCACGGTGTAAATAATATTAAGATTAAAATGCAGTTATAAAAATATATTTAACAGACTGTACTTTACAATTCCAAACAAATCAAATATAAAAAAAATTAAATATTAAATAATACATACCAGCCAGTGCTCTGCAATTTAAAAAAAAAATAAAATTAAAATGCACACCACTTAATGCTACTGTTGCCAATCAAATTATAACTACATAAGAAAATTTATTTTAACTGCTCATAATTTTTTAACTTGCTAATTGACTGTCAACTGCTCATAATTTTTTGATGATACATTTTCCTTTTTATTCCATTATGATGATACATTTTCCTTTTTATTTTCAACATGTGTACATGTAGAATAACCTTTAAAAGGAAAATCACTTTATAACTATTATTACATTCTTAGGAATCACCAAGTTGATGGTCCTCCAAAGTGATCATGAGGCCAAATATGATGTTTTCATACTCCTGTTTCACGTGTCATACTGATTCAACATTACAATTTCATATATATATACAAACACACACACACACAAGTCACTGTTGGAAACCTTATTCATATCCAAATGCATGTAATGTGAAGCACATAATGATTTAGTCGAAGATTCAAATGACTCTCTCTCTAAAAGATATGGATGCTAACATCCATCACAACTTCTTGCATAAAAAAATTTATGCAGTAGACAACAACAAAGTAAGATGGGAAGCAAAAATGCAACTCCTCAAAACAACTCCTCTTCATACATTCCTTTTAAATCCATAGTTTCTTACATCTTTCTTAATATCATAACTGAAAAGAGACATGTAGTTAAAGTATAATGTCAAAAATTTCAAAAGAGAAAAAAGAAAGTTCATAGAGATACACATATAAAGCCCAAAAATCATGGCCTTACTAAATATCGTAAAGACCTTTGGTGAGATTTCTGAAAACAAATGCCAAATCTTCCAAACAGGAAAGACCAATTTGAAAATTTTTTAGATGAAAGACCAATTTAAAAGTAGAAAACACAAACAGGAAAGACCCACCTAATTTGGAGCCAAGAGTCTTTACCTTAATGTGAAGAGTCTGTGTGTTAGCAATCAAACATAAGAAATAGAGTGATCTTTACCCTGACCATACATTTCAAGCAGCCAAACTTTATTAATAAATCAATCAAACTCTGCTAATTTGCTGCATTAATCAATTGAAGAGTCCAAGGAGCCTCACTGAAACATAAAATACAAAATGTCATATTAAAGCATTAAATTCGGATGAGATAAATTTGAACATACATATGAATATATATATATACATGTGGAAATTGGAAACGTCAAAAAAACAAAGCGCACATTAACTACAATCAGTAATAATACTGAAACAAAACACTCGAGTTGCCTCCACTCCTGTATACTTGATGTACGCAGCATGAAATCTTTTCCACCCCATTCAACATGCAAAACTATACTCTTCTTAAATCATATCTAACCAAGTTTTTTTCATTACACCTCACTGTATTATCTAAAGCATTTATGTTGGCCTCTTAGCAGCTTCATCTAAAATTGAATTGACCACCTTGCAATTCCAATACTCAATAAAATGAACAACAATTCCAAACTTCTTCAATTAACACTTGGAATTAAATACAGCATTTGACCATAAATATCCATTCATATTAAAAAGGTTAATACGGTACAAAAATGTAATCACCATTGTCTCATATCATCCATAGCATAAATATCTCATCAAAGTTTGTAGTAGTCCAGTTCTAAGAGTAAAGCTAAATCCTAAATAAATGGAACTCACCACAACTTACCAATTACCAATATTGCATAACTAAACAAATTAAAATCACAAATGTAACAAAGAAGCAGCAATAAATACTCTACTCTTATACATCTTCTAACAACACCACACAATGCATCATCAAGATCGTCACGAAACATGATGAACCCAGACATTCTTTCTCACTGGTTTCAACAGACACAGCCACAAACAACATCAATTTAAACCTCTGAGACATAGGATTTGAGAGAGAACTATAACAAAGACATTCTTTCTCACTGGTTTGAACAAACACAGCCACAAAGAACATCAATTTAAACCTTAGAGACACAGGGTTTGAGAGAGAGAGAGAGAGAGAGAGGTACCGGAGGGGGTTTGAAGCAAAGACGATGACGGTGGCTGTGGTGGTGGTGATATCCAGATGATACCTAATTAACAAATCAATTTTACTCTGTTATATGATGGAGGAGGAGGTAGAAATCAAACATGATAAAATGAAGTCCATAGTCACCACATTTAATCAGAAAGCAAACTACTTAGAATGAAGTCCAAGTGTATGATAACATATTTAAACATTCAATTTAAAAATCTATAAACAAATAAAGAATGTTGATCGGATCCAAACCCACCAATTTTTTTTATAAAAAAAATGGAACCCAGTTTGGTGGCATATAAGCCTACCAAACTTTAAATAATATTAAGATTAAAATGCACGAATCCCATTTTTTTTAATATAAAAAATAAAAAATAAAAATTGAAATAAAAGAAGAAGAAGAATTCCAATAAAAATAAAAGCCTTTAAGTAAATAGATGATAAAAGCTAAAAGGAAATACATAACGTGGAATATGATAAAAACTGCAACCTTATTCCAACATACAAAGATTGTTTGAACAAATAGGAACATCTCAAATGTGGGCGCACGCACGCACACACACACAAATCACATTTTTTACAGTAGAAACTACAACAAACAATCTGGTAATTCCCGATCATGGCATCATCAGCTTTTCCATCTTCTACTTAGCAATTATGGCATTTTATTGCTTTGCAAAATGAACTCAAATCAATGTTATTTTTCTTATAAAAAACCACAGGCTAATAATATGAAAAAGGAAAAAGAAGAAAAAAAGAAAAAAGTTCCACAACAATAGAAGCGTGTTTGAACAGATTAGAACATCTCAAATTATTCAATTTTATTTTTTGGGGTAGTGTAGTGTAGCGTAGCATAGCTCTCATGTTGGGAAAATTACAGTGATACTCTGAAAAATATTCGAAACCTTTAGAAAAGTATCCACAATTCTTCACATAATGATATAATAGGATATGTATCAAATTTCAAAAATTGTGTTTATCATTCACATTTTTTTTTAAAAATAAGGAAATTATTCTTCTTCTTTATCTGGCAAAATTCGATTTCTGTGATGGGAACATGGGACAATTTTTTAAATGCAATGCATCAGATTTGAATGTTCATCCATTCTATGTTATTCGTCAACTATTTGTTTTTCATTGCACGCAAATACATGAATTTTTTATGTTAGCTTAGAATATGCCAATTTTAATTCAATAATGTACTAATTTTCCAATCAACGGTAAGAGATTTAATTAGCTAAATTAATCTCCATCATAAAAAATTCTCTCTTATGTCTAGAATTGCCAAATCATTTCAAACATGTACAAATTGCAAGTACCTACTTTCCTGTTCTCCCAAGTGATATAAATCAAAATTTTTGCAAATCCATCAGTTTCTCTATGGAATTCTAACTCCTCTCAATAATTTCTCAAATATCTTGCAGATTATAAATTACTGTGATGTCAGATCAACAAACTAAATGATTACTCACCTTCCTAAATTCAATTTTCCACCCATAAATCACAATACCGGCCCCTCATCAATTTAAAAATAAATAAACAAATAAAGAATGCATCTAATTTCGTACCTATCCCAATTTAAAACAAATGAGTTAATATGTTTACACTTTAACAATATAGTAAGGATTTTCAAAGTTGTCCATCTATTAAATGCATTCAAACTAAACAAAATGATGGTAACAGTATTAGTTTCTTGGCTCTTCAAGATGGTACACTATTTTGGGACATCCCCAACAACAATGGAAGGTGGGTGTGCATACTCTGTTAGTAAGTGTAAATATCATAAATATCAATTTCACCAATAATTTCCCAATTTTAATATAATTCTTCTTGTTTTCCAAATCAAACAAACACATAAATATCCCACAAACACATAAGTAACTTGACTTTCAATATATATAGATTTTCAACGTTCAATATATTAAGAAGTTTCAACGTTGTCCCTCTGTTAAATGCATTCACACAAACCTAACTATCTTGGCTTTGTTAAGCATTTTAGGACATAAAAATAACAATGGGAAGAGTCTAAATAACATCAGTATCAATACAATCAATAATTTCCGAATTGTAACATAATTCTTCTTGTTACCCAAATAAAAAAATAATAAATAAAAAAAAGCATCCCATATATGTGAAAAAAAACTGTAGAACCTAATCGCTATTAGAAATCAATAATGAACAATATTGTTTTCTTAACCACAAATTAACGCACAAATAAGTTTCAAAACCACAATACAATCAAAATCAATAAACCCTAATCACCAAGTCCTTAGGCAATCAAAAGGATAAAATCTCAATCATCAATGAGATCAAAAAGGGAGGAGAGCAAAAATAACCTGTTAACAGCGGGTTAGAGAGAATTCTGGAAAACTCAAACCTAACAATATAAAATGAAAATAAATCATGACTGGTGAAACTGGAACCCTTGGTTACATGGCTCCTAAGGTATGCACTTGATTTACCATGTATTGATCTCTCTCTCTCTCTCTCTCTCTCTCTCTCTCTCTCTCCTGTTTGTGCCAGCTAATAATTGATTTCGTGGTGCTGAGGGGTTTTGTTGATTAGGCCTTGGAAGGAAGCACATGCTACTGTTAGGTAGTTATTGACTGTGGCATGTATTGGAATTTGGTGTAAAACCAATTGACAATTGCTTTGTGCTCTTAATAGAACTCTAGTAGCTTTACTTTTGACAAACTCCATTTGGTCGATGGAAGTGGTTTTTTACCAAATTGTCTTCGAGTTAGACACATTATTAAACAAATGTTGGATTATGTCAAGTTATACAATAATTTGGAATGGAAGCTTTTCCGTGAAGAAGATTATTTCTGCTTTAACCATGGGGCAGCTAATGATGTGTAGTTTATATGCAGTTCCCTCTCAACTCTTCCCTACCATTTATCTAATCAATAATCTTGAATCGGAAAATGGTGCAGGTTTGGTTATGTAGATTTAAATCTATGGATCTCATCTTTTAGGATGAAATGATCTATTCGTAAGTTGAAGCAACATTACAATCAATTTGCCCAGTAAACCAAAAACTATTTTATGTACTCCCGGAAACTTAGTATGCAGAATATATGCAGGAAGAATTAGTGAAAATCGAATGAATTGGAAAAGTGAGTGACAATTTTTCTATAATAGTAACCAAAATTTGGCAATTAAATGTTATAACCTTGCATTAACATATAGGCACATACAAATTTGATTGCAGTCGACTCGCAAATGCAAATTCAGAAACTCCAGAAGTTTGTTTTTAAACTACCATTAAAATCCAGAGCCAATAAAAAAAAAATTGAAAAAGGAAAAAAATCTACCTTCTAAATGATCCAAAGAGCGGTTGCAACTCTTTAAAACTGGCAAAGGTTTGTGATTGTCTAGAGGAATCGGAGGCCCTTGTTTGAATATTACAGAAAAATTCTTTTAATTTTATTTGAACTCTTTTGGATTTAATTTTTTTCTTTTCAACAGAGAGAGAAAGGGAATAGAGACAGAAATATTACCTTGCACAGATAGAAGCCTCAGGTTTAGTGTAGCTCTGAAGTAGCTCTACCGGAGAGCTCCAATCGGGGTTCGAAGCAGATTCTGCACACCATACCAAATAATACAACAATTTAAAAAATAGTAATCGAAATTTGGCAATTGAATGTTATAACCTTGCATGACAATTGAATGTTATAAACAAAATTAACATATATGCACATACAAATTTGATCACAGTCGACTCGCAAATGCAAATTCAGAAACACCAGAAGTTTGTTTTTAAACTACCTAGTGTATGCCCATGCCTAAAGGCACGGTATAAATATTGTTAAGATCAAAATGAGTGTAACATTTATGGAATCTGTAACATTTTTTGATAAAAATAATGAAAAATATAAAGAATCTGTAACATTTTTTGATAAAAATACTGAAAAATACAAAAATATTGTGATTCCTTTCCTTTACTATATTATAGTATGTATATAGGATTCCTTGTCGCTGCTTTTGGCCGCCCGCCCTCTTTCGGCCTCCTTTTCTTTATTATATTAAATTAGATCATATTGATGTTTTGTATCCAGTTCCTATAATATGGAGCCTCTATTTGGTTTCTGATTACAGTTTCAATAACAGAGTGTTCACTTTCAATATCACTCTCTCAACTCTCTCTCAACTTATTTTTCATGATATCAGAGCACAGGTGTCTTTCCTAGCCTCTATTTTTTTTTTCTCTCTCTTGGCAGTCTGCAGATTGTTGCCCCTCTCGTCCTTCTCTCAATTACAGTTTGGACACCACCGAAGCCTTCATCTCTTCACTACGGATCCACGGCCACCGGAATCATCCTCTTTCGCCGTTACAAGCGCCGTCACGTGCTATTTTTGTCGCCGGCGCGTCGTCTGCTTCCGCCTTCAGCATCACACGCGCTCCACGCGTCCCCAGTCACCTAAGCCACCTCTTTCCGCGTCCCACGCGCTCCGCGTCCGCCAGCCACGCCAGCCGTCCGCGTGAGCCATCCCACCCGCGTCCCTCGCGCCGGCTCGCACCCCCTGCACCCGCTTTTGTCCTCGGCTCCCCCACTCGGCTCCAGCCGGTCCGGCTCCAACCGGTTCAGCCACTTTCCCAAGCCGGTTCACCCCAATTTTTGAACCTTTTTGGCCGGTTCAGCCCAGTTTCTGACTATTTTGGCCCTTCTGCACTCACTGGTGCCCTTGGAATTTTCAGATTCTCCCTTGATTGTGCTATTTTTCTCTCATGGATCGCTTGGACTTCTCTAACCACTCTATTTCCGTTATTCTTGACGGGACTAATTATGTCCTATGGGCCCAAGCTATGTCTGGCTTCCTCAAAGGAAAGAAACTTTGGCGCATCATCACTGGGGATGTGTGCAAACCCATTCAAGGGACCCCGAATTCTGCTGCCACGGACTCCACTACCAAATATGTCGACCGACTGGAAGATTGGGATAGTAAAAACTATCAGATCATCACTTGGTTTCGCAATACTTCTATTACCTCTATCAGCCTTCAGTTTGGTCGGTTCCAACTTGACTCTGCTTCCTCTCCTGCCAAAGACATCTGGGATTTTTTACAAGAACGCTATCAGACTACTGGCCTTGCTCACTACCGTATGCGCCAAGAAACAACTCAGACCATTAATGATTTCCTCTCCCAAATGTATTCTGTTTGGGATCAGCTCGCTCTTTCTGAACCTCCTTGGGATTGTACTAAGGATGCTGCCCTATTTACTACTTACCGTGACCAACAACGCTTGGTTCAGTTTCTCATGGCTCTCACTCCCCGATTTGAGCTAGTACGCGCATCTCTCCTTCATCGCACTCCTTTACCCACTCTTGAGCAAGCAATTTCTGAACTCCTGTCAGAGGAAACCAGATTTGGTACTCTCCATCCGCACCCTGCGGACTCTGTTCTTGCCACTCCCCAGCTTCGAAGTTCTCCTTCCCCACTTTCACCACAGAAGTCCAATGCCTGCAATTACTGTCACAACCGCAATCTTCCGTCCACTCATCTTCTGGTTAATTGTCCGGTTCGTCTTTGTCGGTTTTGCAACAAGACTGGCCTGGGTCATCTCCAGCAAGATTGCTTCCGCAATCCCGCCCGTGCCTCTCGCAATGGTCCTTCCACCGGGAATTTTTCTCGCAGCCACTCTCACCGTTCTGGGACTCCGTTTAAACCACTGCCTGCTCAACGCATTGCTGCTGCCGCCTCAGAGGATTTACCTTCCTCTGTTCCTGTAGACCCTTCCACTCCAGTCTTCTCTCAAACCGATGTCGAAGCCATGTTTCAACATTTTTGGCAGAATTCCGGTACTCCTCCATCTACTGCTTTATCTGCCACCGCAGGTAACTCTTCTTGGTACTTTGACTCTGCTTGTTGTAATCACATGACCTTTGACCCTACTATTTTTTCTCGTCTCTCTTCTACTCCTCATGTTCCTTCTATCCATACTGTTGATGGGTCTCTTCTGTCTGTAAGTCATGTTGGTTCTGTTTCAACCTCTCACTTATCTTTATCTCATGTCTATCTTATGCCTGCTCTTACTTTAAATCTTATCTCCATTAGTCAATTATGTGAGCATGATCTAACTATTACCTTTTCCCGTTCTGGTTGTTTGGTGCAGGACCCTCGGACGGGGCAAACTCTTGGGATTGGCCGTAAGCATGGACGTCTCTACGAACTCATCCATCTTCATGTTCCAGATTCCTCTCAGATCACAGCTCCTACCACTGCTACCACTGCTCCTCCTTTATCTCCTTTTCAGCTTTGGCATTGTCGTTTAGGCCATCTTTCTGTTGGTCGTTTAAAATCTTTAATTTCCAGTGGTCATTTAGGTCATGTAAGTTCTGATGTTTTAGATTGTGTGTCCTGTCAACTTGCCAAACAACCTGCCTTGTCGTTTAATAAAAGTGACTCTGTTTCTCTTGCCCCACTTGATCTCATTCACTCTGATATTTGGGGACCCTCTTCTACTCCTACTATGGGGGGCGCACGCTATTTTGTTGTTTTTATAGATGATTTTTCCCGTTTTACATGGTTGTTTCTTATGAAAAATCGCTCTGAGCTCAAACAACTTTATTACAATTTTGCTGCCATGGTTCAAACACAATTTTCTAAAAATATTAAGCTTTTTCGCTCCGATAATGCCATGGAATATAAAGATTTTGACTTTCTTTCTTTTCTTCAGCGTCATGGTACTCAACCTCATCGTTCCTGTCCCGGTACGTCTCAACAAAATGGACGTGCTGAACGGAAACATCGACATATCCTTGACACTACTCGCGCCCTTCTTCTGTCTTCCTCTTGTCCGAAACATTTTTGGGAAGAGGCAGCTCTCACTGTTGCTTACACTATCAATTGTATCCCTACACCTGTCATTCATAATCACACTCCTTATGATCGTCTGCATGGCACCCGTCCCCCTTACACCACCCTTAGGGTCTTTGGCTCTGCCTGTTTTGTTCTTCTCCAACCTCATGAACGTACCAAACTTGAACCACACTCTCGCCTCTGTTGCTTCTTAGGGTATGGTATTGAACACAAGGGATATCGTTGTTGGGATCCTCTCTCCTAGCGACTCCGTATCTCTCGTCATGTAGTCTTTTGGGAACACAAAATGTTTTCCTCTCTCTCTCTCTTCCGTTTGTCCGTTCCCTCATCCACTTTGTTTTTTACTGACCCTTCCACGGATCTGTTCTCTGATGAGCTTACCCCACCGCCCTTTCCAGCCTCTCTCGAGTTCTCTGATGAGCTTACTCCACCGCCCCCACCAGCTTCTCTCGAGCCTGCCTTGCCTACTGGTCTGTTCCATGCACCTGCTCCCTCTGATGGTCCTACTCTTGTTCCCTCGGGATCCTCCCCTCCTGGTGAGTCTCTCCCTTTGGCTCCTCTTGCCTCTACTCGACCACACCGGGTAACCCAACCTTCTACTCGTCTTCGTGACTTTATTGTTGGTTCTACTGCTTTTTCTACTTATGAACTGACCTCCTATCGTGAGGCACGCTCTAATCCTCTTTGGCAGCAAGCTATGACTGATGAATTGCAGGCGTTAGACAAAACTCACACTTGGGACATTGTTGATCTTCCTCTTGGCAAGACTGCCATTGGTTGCAAATGGGTTTACAAAACCAAAACTTGTTCTGATGGATCTATTGAGCGCTACAAAGCCCGCCTTGTTGCCAAAGGCTTCAACCAAGAATATGGTATTGACTATGAGGAGACCTTTGCTCCTGTTGCTCGTCTCACCTCTGTTCGCAGCCTGATTGCGGTTGCTACTGCTCGACACTGGGATCTTTATCAAATGGACGTGAAAAATGCTTTCCTTAATGGTGTTCTTCTTGAGGAGGTCTACATGCAACCTCCTCCTGGGTCTACTTATCCACCTCATAAAGTCTGCAAACTTCAGCGTGCTTTATATGGTCTCAAACAAGCTCTGCGCGCTTGGTTTGCCAAGTTCAGCTCTACTATTCATGACTGTGGTTTCACCTCCAGTTCTTATGATACTGCTCTTTTTATCCGGACCATTTCTCAAGGGACCACCTTGCTTCTTCTTTATGTGGATGACATGATTATCACCGGTGACGATCTTGATGGTATTCTATGCCTTAAACAGTTTCTTAGCCATCATTTCGAGATGAAAGACCTTGGTCCTCTCAGCTATTTCTTGGGTCTTGAAATCTTCCATGATTCTACGGGGTCTTTTCTCTCTCAGGCTAAGTATACCTCTGATCTTCTCACCCGTGCTGGTCTTACGGATTGCATGACTGCCTCCACTCCGCTGGAGCCTCAGAGTCGTTTTACACCTCTTGATGGCACTCTTCTCTCTGATGCTACCCTATATCGTCAGCTGGTTGGCAGCCTTGTCTATCTCACTGTTACTCGTCCTGATAGTGCCTATGCCGTTCATATTGTCAGCCAGTTTATGTCAGCTCCTCGTACCCCTCATTATGCTGCATTAGTTCGTATCCTTCGTTATCTCAAAGGTACCTTGTTTCATGGACTTCATTATTCCGCCCGCTCCTCTCTCCAGCTTCGTGCTTTTTCCGATGCTGATTGGGCTGGGGATCCTACTGACCAGTGCTCTACTACAGGGTTCTGCTTTTTCTTGGGTGATTCTCTTATTTCTTGGCGCAGCAAGAAACAATCTCTTACTGCTCGCTCCAGTACTGAGGCCGAATATCGTGCTCTTGCTGATACTACTCAGGAGTTTCTCTGGCTTCGTTGGCTTCTTGCTGACATGGGTGTTTCCCCCTCTGGCGCTACTGCCCTCTTTTGTGACAATCAAAGTGCTCTTCAAATTGCTCACAATGATGTTTTTCATGATCGCACCAAGCATATTGAGATTGACTGTCATTTTATTCGTCAACACGTCACTCGTGGTACTGTTCATCTCCATCCAGTCTCCTCTGCTGATCAACCTGCTAATATCTTCACCAAAGCTCATTCTCCTGGCCGCTTCGTTGAACTTGTCTCCAAACTCCAGTTGGTTGATGTTTGTCCTCCTTGAGTTTGAGGGGGGCTGTTAACATATATTAATATAATGTATATAATATAATATGTTATATATTATATTATGATTCCTTTCCTTTACTATATTATAGTATGTATATAGGATTCCTTGTTGCTGCTTTCGGCCGCCCGCCCTCTTTCGGCCTCCTTTTCTTTATTATATTAAATTAGATCATAATGATGTTTTGTATCCAGCTCCTATAATATGGAACCTCTATTTGGTTTCTGATTACAGTTTCAATAACAGAGTGTTCACTTTCAATATCACTCTCTCAACTCTCTCTCAACTTATTTTTCAGGTAATGTGAAAGGCGCAATTGAGTTTAATCATAAAATGTTGAGTGTGATATAGTTTCTCATAGTTTACATGTATTGAGTGTGATTCAAAATGATGAATCAGACAATATTGTGAAATTATTCTTGGAAGTGGGGAAAAATTATGATATAGAAGATTTAGTTAGTACTTGTCACATTTCGATTGCTGTGTATGTTTAAAAGAGTATAAGTTGATAATGTTTAACGCCTTTTTGATCAAATTCTCTTTTTCTTTAATTTTTATTGTATAAGGAGAGATAATGAGCGATTTGAAAGAAATGTGGCGTTTAATTTGATAGTGTTTGCTTGTGGGATGGTGAATTGGAAAGTGGTGGTGGTGGTGGTGGATGCTAGAAGTGTTGGTGTGTTGAAAAAGATGACAAGAAGAAGATAGAGGAAGGGAAGAGGAAGAAGGTAGTAAAGTTGGGGTGGCGGTAAAGATGACAAGAAGAAGATGTAAGAACAAGGTAGGAGAAGGGAAGAGGAAAAAATGTAGTAAAGTTGGTGTAGCGGCTGTGGTGGGCTTGGTTTGAGAGGAGACGAAGAGAAAGGGCTGAGTGAGGTGGTGGTTTGATGTATTGGAAGAAGAAAGAAGAGTAAGAGAGATTTTAAGGGTGAAAAAATAAAAAGAGATTTACGTGTAGGTCGTAATAGGTAGATTTATTATCCAATGAGTCTTATGAGAATTAATGACGCTTTTCATCAAACACCATTAAAAAAGTCACTGATCATTAATTTTCATTTACAATTTACAAATTTTAGCAAAAAAAATGTCACTAATCATAAGTTTTAGTGACGGTTTAAAAAAATTGTCACAAAAGTCTTTAATTTTTGACTTTTAATGACAATTTGAAATTTTTGTTACAAAAAAAAAAAAAATCACTAATTATAAGTTTTTACCACAATTTATGAAAATCGTGATAAAAAAAGTCACTAATTGTCAATTTTTTGCGACGTATACAAAAAAATTGTCACAAAATTTTCTTTTTACTGATAATTTTACTAGAATTTATTTTCAATAAGGTTTGATGAGAATTAAATCCAACTATTAAGACCTAATGATAATTTATCTAAAAATAAACTCCACTTTGAAAATAGTGGGTAATTTTATCATTTGGTATATGAAATATAAAATACATGAACGTAAAAATGTAATTTCATCACATATGTTAACATTGTTTATTATACAACTATTAGGCTCCGTTTGTTTTGAAAGATAGAATGGAGAGGATATATAAAATACATGAACGTAAAAATGTAATTTCGTCACATATGTTAACATTGTTTATTATATTACTATTAGGCCCCGTTTGTTTTGGGAGATAGAATGAAGGTGATTGATAGTGAGGGGATTGATAGTGAGGGGATTAATAATGAGGAATTGTTAAATTATTTTTATATAAAATAATAAAACAAATAAAAAAATATAAAAAATTAAACATTATATTTAAAAAAAAAATTCCCGATATGTAAAAAATAAAAAAATTTCTAATCCCCTCACTATTTTTTAATACCATCTCTATCTCCTCCTTACCAATCCCTCTTTCAAGTGTATTAGTAATACCAAGGGACTAATAGTCCCAAGGCTATCTCTCCAAACAAACAAGGACACGGTATTACTAATCCCAATACCATCCCTATAGCCCAAAACAAACGGAGCCTTATAAGATAACATTGTTTATTATACTACTATTATAAGATTAGTATTGTCTTTCCACTGCTGGAAATCGCACTTTTAGCGGCGTTTTTTAAACGCCGCCATATGTATCAAAAACGCCCCTAATTCCTTTTGTGGCGTTTAGTACCAAACGTCGAAGCTGCGGCCGTCGCTGTAGCTTTGCGACGTTTTAAAAACGTCGTGATATTAGTACAGACGGCGTTTTTTAAAACGCCGCCAAATGTCCCACCACACACGCTGACTTCACCAACAATATTTAGCGATGTTTTTGAAACGCCGTCGTATCTGTTTTAAAAATATTACCGTTACTGTTGAGGGATTAGGAGGCGTTTGTAGAAACGCCGTCATATCTTCCTTTTTTTTTTTTTGGGGGGGGGATATTATGCTAATTTTATTTGATTAAATTAAAAAAAATACCTGTAAAAAATATTGAATTTAGTTTCTCATTCAATTAATAAAAAAATACCTATAATAAAACTAACATACAAAATATTAACTCCCATTCAAATATCTGTAATAAAACTAACATTTAAAATAATAACTCCCATTCAAATAACAAATGAAGCATTAATTCAATTTCACATTAAAAAAAAACTAACATTTAAAATAATAACTCTCATTCAAATAACAAATGAAGCATTAATTCAATTTCTCATTAAAAAAAAAACTAACAAATCGTGTTTAAGTAAGAGACTACAATTTGTAAAATTTTGATTCCAGATCTGCTAAAATGAAAAATCCATCCATCTTGTCATAAAACATAACCCACCAAACTCAAATCTTGTCTCAAAACTGCCACAAAAAGTAAATTAACTCCTCTTGAAACAAAACAATTAGATAAAGATATTATACCAAGACAAAACTCAAAGACAGAAAAATCTCACTGGGAGACTCCCAACCACTTTGAGAAGTTTTCAAACTCGGTGTAATCGCTGTCGGAGATCATAGTCTGGTACTATGCCTTTCCTGCAGACTTGCTTTTGGTAGCCTATTCCTGTTAATGATGAAAAGGTCAAAATTATTCATTTAGAAAAAAGGATCCAAATGAGGCCAATTGTCTACATATCAGTTTCTACATATTTGATACATTTCGTACATGGAAAACCATTATGCTATTAATCATCTAAAATCAATAAATAACTGCCATCTGAAATAATAATTATTGACAACAATAAGTACCTGACTGTAACCAAGGTCAAAGTTGTAAAACGAGTATGTCAGCAGTATGTCTCGTAAAAGATTCACATTTGGATTGTCATCCCCATCATAGAATGAAAGTGATCTATCAGTTCTTACCTTGAAAACAAAAAGTGAACAATTAAAAGTTTGAATGTAAACAACTTTTTCAATTCATCTAAAGAAAATTAATTCAAAAGGAAAAAAATGAGGCATTTTCCAGCATACCACATCTTCATCAATAAGGCCTTTCCTCTCCCTAAATTTTGTAAATCTTTTTGTTTGTTCTGTGGAGATACTCTGAAGAAAAGAATATAAGCATGTTAAGCACGTAAAAAGTTTGTTTGAAAGAAACCACAATGTAAATATACATAAACATCAGATGCACATAGTGTCTGCCTTCAGGTTTGAACACAATCAAACTAGAACCTAGAACCTAGCCAAATATCCCCTGTTAATATCTTACACTGAATTCCTACAAATCTAGTAGTCTGTATACTCTGAAAATATAAAAGCTTGAGCTATGCAAACAGATGAGAAGTTTGCTCCAATTTGGATAGCTAGCAACTCCCTCAATTAAACCTTGGTCAAGTTTGGTTAGGAAGCTGTATTGGCTTACTAACCAAATCTGACCTCATATATGAAAAGAAAAAGGCACAGCCATTCAAGTCTACCACAATAATAATCATAAAACTGAATTTCTATATAGCAATTTAACATAGGCAATTCAAGACAATAAATGGAAGAAAATAAATGGTTAGCGTTTATGCATATAGTCCATCACAAACCTTGGCAGCCTCAGCCACAATATCAGGAAGCTCCATAGCAGTAACATCATTTAGTACAGGGAGTGAGTTTGCAACCAGAACAACCTGTAAAAATATCCTTGTTACTCATGGCAAGCACGGAGATAACACTGTTAAAGAAAATGTTAAGCCTACAAAGTACAAAGTAACATCCATGGAAGCTATAAAGTTTAGTCCTAAGAAGTTTCTTTGTTTCAGGCTCACACCCTAATCAACTAGGCACAACCTGAAAATCCAATACGATGTATATCACATAATAGCCATTTATCATACATTTACTAGTCATTTCATACGATAAAGTAAAAAATGTCAAATATGTTGTACAATAGTGTAATGCAATCCTAAGATCCTAATTGCATATCATATGATTTTGACAACAGTAATGCGGTAACATCGATCATTTGAACAGCTAGATATGCAATCCATTGCAAAACAATCGTATCAACTTTTTTTTGGGTAAGTAACAATCGTATCAACTTTCATCAATCATAATGCATCTATATGTCTCCATATCCTCCTTCTCTGTCTCCTCCTGAAGGGGGTGGGGGGCAGGGGAGAGATTGGTGAATCACATCTTCATGACCCCATTCTCGCAATTACCAATAAACCTTTATTAAATCAGACTTCACAAAGTGGAGAGAAGCATTCCTAGATTGGGGTTACTATTAATATAAACTTCAATTAAAAATATTCAGAACCATTTCATTAACACTACTGAGAAAACACTTACTTCAGTTCCCCGTCGGAGGAGTTCCCGTGCTAGTGGAAGCATTCCCAGGATCACATCAACACCTGAGTTGTCCACAAAGAGTAGTGCTCTTTTATGTGGTGGAGGTTTCTTGTCTCCAGACCCTAACATTCTCTCCTTAAAAAGATCAAAATCATCCACCTAAAATACACAAACAAAAACCTTCTACAAAATAAGGAATGAAAAGGCGCGTGTGGTATACCGCATTCGGAGGCGTTTTTCAACGCCTCTTATTATAAAACGGTGCCGTTTTGGTTAAAAGAATATGCGGCGTTTATAAAACGCCGTTAAATGTTAATAACAGTGACGTTTAAAAAAACGTCGTTAAAAAAACGCCACCATAACCCGTTTTCCCTGTAGTGTTCCGAACTAATGCAATCAACTATATTTATCTCATCTATCAGTAAACTCGCGTTAAAAGTTAAAAAAAAAATAAATATACCCACTAACAATCTTATTAAATTTTTTATTAAAAATATAAATGATCAAATGTGATTAATTGTGGGAAAAAAAATGTAAATTTCCAATAATATTTAAATATGGATGCTTTTAGGTGTTGTTTGGTTTTTGAGTTGGGGCTAAAAAATCACAAAATGACAAAAAAATTTAAAAAATCATAAAAGGACAAAAATTACAAAAAGATAAAAAAATTTGTCATTCCAAAGTCAAAAAGTCAAATAAAAATACCAAACGACTAAAAAAGTCCGTAGTTAAAAAGTTTAAAAAGTCAAAAAACTAATTAAAAAAGTCATTGTCAAACGGAACACTTAATAGGATTATTAGTAAAATTTGAAGTAGATGTAATATTATTATTCTTAAAGAAATGCTCATAAAAACTTAAAATTAAAAAACAATAAAAAAGCTGGTCAATATCATTGTCTAACAAATTTGTCTCATCGAGATTTCATCAACTGCAATAGAAATTTTGTGTACTTGATTAAAAAAACAAATAAGAGTAATGTTATATAAATTAACAAATATTATAACTATTTGTATTTAATTTTTAAAATTTTATTATTATACGTCACAACAAATATTATAAAAAAAATCTAAATATTTACCTGTCATAATGAAACAAACTTTGAATATTTAATTTTATCAACTTAAATATTAATTTTTTGATTTATTTTCTTTTTTTCTTTTTATTTTTTGATGCAAAGGAAAGAGTACAAAGACACAACAAACTTACAAAATAAAGCAACACAAGGCTAAACATTCTTGCAAACTTGTTTCCAATTAACCAAGTAAACTTTCTTCATTTCTTCTTGATAATCCCATAGGAAGTTTTTATTAAGCTTGTCAATTTGTTTGCATATACTTTGAGGGAGTTTAGAGGTTTGCATAATGTAGGAAGGTATGGAGGATGACACAGATTAGATTACTGTTGCTTTCCCAGCTAAGGATAGAGCCTTAGCTTTCCATGAGGACAACTTTTTTTGAATTTTCTCAATAACTCCATTGTAGATTTTTCTGTTAACTCGACTGTGGATGAGAGGAACGCCAAGATATTTGCCAAGGTTTTGAGTCAGGCTTATCCCACAAAGTAGACTAAGTTCCTTGGCTAAATTCCTGTGAATATTAGGGGAAATAAACATCTTAGATTTTTACAGGTTGATTCTCTGCCTTGAGATATAGCAAAACTCTTTCCATGATTGTATCGTAGTTAGTTTGGTCAGCTTTAGCAAAGAGAATGAGGTCATCTGCAAAGATCAAATGTGAGATTGGTGGGCTGTTATTTGAAGCTTTAAGACTCTTCCATTTTCCTATCTCCACTTGCACTCTGATCATATTAGACAATCTCTCCATGCATAGCGCAAACAAATATTGTGAAAGCGGGTCTCCTTGCCTCTAACCTCTTCCTGGACTGAAATTATTCATGGTTTCTCCATTCCATAAAATAGAGAAGTTAACAGAAGAGACAAAAGACATTATAAGATCTATCCAATGTTGGTTAAGATTGATTTCTTCAAGAGTTGCTTTCAAAAAATCCCAAGATATTCTGTCATAAGCCTTTTTTAGGTCAATTTTGATAATAAGACCACCATACTTACCCTTCTTGTGCCTTAGAGTATGGATCAATTCTTGTGTAATGATAATATTATCATGAGTGGATTTACTAGGAATGAATTGCTTTGGTTAGGGCTAACAAGATCATTAAGGAGGGGCCGTATACGGTTGACCAAAATTTTAGACAAAAATTTGTATGAGACATTATAAAGGCTAATAGGATGAAACTACTTAATATTCTCAAGAATTTCAGTCTTGGGAACGAGGGCAATCATCTCTCCTAGGAGCCTTGAACGCATTAATATTCTTGATAGCCTCTCAAATTTCAACGTTAGTAATTGAGAGGGTAATTTTTGGTGAAAATTGGGCCGAGCTATGAGATGGACTTTATGGCGCAAAGTATGACGGACTGGGTAAAAAGGGCCGAGGAGTTACTCCGGCCCAAGAGAGATAAAGTTACTCTGGCCAAAAGAGATGAAGTTACTTCGGCTCAGGAATTGTAAAGCTACTTCGGTTTGGACAACTTGGAGTTAGTCCGGTCTACGAGCTAGTCCGGTCATAACGCGTTCTGGATAGATCGGTCAGGACCCTGCTACTCGGTAGCTCGGTCCCAACACACCATGGTTCATACAAGGGAGAACCGAGATAAGGTGTAATGAGAGACAGAACCGAACCAATGATAGTACGACTTATTTTGTGGCTCGGTATAGCCGTAGGTACTTCGGTCAAATAGTAGTTCGGCCGTTGTAAAAACCATCCCACTTGGTTTAAGCAGTGGGGGGGGGTGTAAAAGGATAAGCATTATCCTTTAGGAGTATGAATCCTAGGAGGACTCTGCATGGAGGAATAAAAGTCCTACTAGGATTGTGCCACTCGAAACCTATAAAAGCTCACAAGCATCACCTTGGAGGAGGTAACATAACACAACATACAATTTTGCTTCCTGAATACATTGAGCTTTGTCTATTTGGCAAGTTTTCTGACTTAGGCTTCGGAGAGGTTTCCGGCACACACCCGCCGGCTAGCTCACGCTTGTGTTTTCAGGTGACAAAGCGACGTCGTACGGAGGAGCGTGGACTTAGTCAACAGGATTATACGAGGAGAATTATTTCTTTCCCGTACAATTGGCGCCGTCTGTGAGAATAACAGACAGAACAAAACCTCTTGATTAAAGCTTCTCCCCTTTACATCCAATGGCACACATTGAAGAATTACCGCAGTCCGCCGTCGACGGACTAACTCCAGATGGGGGCGCAAGGCGTGAAGGATTACCTTCTGTCCCTCTCATGGCGGACTTGGAGCCCCAACGACATAACTCCAGAAGGGATACTAGGGGAAGGCGAAATAACAGCCCCCATCGCTCTCAAAGTCCTGACAGGCAAAGACGGAGGATTGACCCTCAAGCTCTGGAAGACCGCGTGAAAGAGCAAGATGAATTGATAAGAAAGATGGCGGCAGACATGGAGGCCTTGAAACGCCAGATGAAGAAAAAAGAAGTGGTGACAGGAGAGGGGCGCAAAAACAAGACGCCCCCTCGCCACTCAGAAAATCGTAGTAGGAATACTACTACACCCTCACAAGGAGAGAGTAGAAGCCTCAGGACAGGCGATACTCAATCCTGGTCTTCCAGAACTCGTCACTCCAGGTCTGAGAGGACGAGATCTGAAAGGTCATACACTGAAGGAAGCACATATTGGCCCTCACATTCGCACCAAACCAGATCTAGACAGACGGAATTACCCAGATCATCCGACTTACGAACCATGCTCGAAGAGAAAGCACGATGCAAGGAGGATGCCAGGGTGCGGGATCTGCACAGAGTTTCTGCCTTACAGCGGTTGGCTCCTCGGACGCATGGAAGCGTCGAGGTTAGAATGCCAATACCGCGCCCAGCCTACGAACCAACGGACAAAGCATTGGCAAGACTACAGACTTCGCCGTTTGTTCCAGCGATCGAAAACGCGCCCCTACCATCAGGCTTCCTTCAGTCGAAATTCACTACATATGAAGGGAAGACGGACCCGTATTCACACTTAAGCCACTTTCGCCAAGTCATGGCCGTTTACAGGCGAAACGAGGCCTTAATGTGCATACTCTTCCCGTCTAGCCTTGGCGACCTAGGCTTGACTTGGTTCGAGAAACTTCCTGAGGGCAGCATAGCCTCTTGGGCGCAATTGGCAGAAGCGTTCGTAACAAGGTTCCGAACGAACACTAAAACCCCAGTGGAGATCGACCAGCTACTCTCCATCGACATGGGCAATAAAGAGACCCTAAGATCCTATAATAGTCGCTACTGGGAGACATTTAATCAGATTGGGGACTGTCCCACCAATCTCGCCATTGCACAGTATAAAAGAGGCCTTCCAGTTGGGAACAGACTGAGGGACTCGATCACCATGACGCCGCCCCTCACTATGGAAGCCCTGATGGAAAGAGTGCATCAGCACATCAGGGTAGAAGAGGATGGCGCACGTGCCAAAGCAAAATCTAGTGCGACCGCAGTACCAGAAAAGAAGACCTCAGCAAAGGTCAATACAGTAGATTGTCAGAACAAAAACGGACGTGGCAGACGAGATAACGGAGAAGACCCGGATAAAAGATGGTTGAGAATCTGCACTGCCATAACCACGGTGTTCAAGAAACCGATATATCGGATTCTTAGCGAAATAAGAGATGAGCCTTTCGTCAAGTGGCTAGCCAAACTAGGAGAAGCTCAGAAGGACTATGACGAAAGATCGCGGTGCACCTTCCACAAAGAAAAGGGACACCGCACGGAGAATTGCGCACCATTGAGACAACACCTGGAAGAGTTGGTGGCAGCAGGCCACTTGGACAAGTACATTGAAGGAGGGGCGCAAACAACCCCCCAAGATCACAACCCCAACGGAATGCCAATCGACCTCCCACCTCAAGGAATTATCAATGTGATACATGGAGTCTTTGAACCTGAGCGTGTATGCGAGCTCAGGGGGTCAATCAAAAAGGCTGAGCACTTTAGAGAGGTGCTAAGTGCCCAACCTGCCATCAAGAAGGGAAAAACAGAGGCGACAAACGTCATGACTTTTTCAAATAAAGACTTGGATCGAATATACTGTCCTCACAATGAAGCCCTAGTCGTCACTCTCTGAGTCAAGGATTTTGACGTCAAGCGGATTCTGATTGACCAGGGTAGTTCATGTGAGATCATGTACTACGAAACATTCAAACAACTGAAGCTACAAGACAAAGACTTGGCGCCTGTCGTATCTCCCTTAATTGGATTCAACTCCATGCCAGAATGGCCCGTTGGCAAGATAATTCTTCCGGTCAGAGCAGGAAGCGTGACAAAACAAGTGGAGTTCTGGGTATTAAAGATCCCTTCCACTTACAACATCATCTTGGGCAGAACATGGCTGCATGCCATGCGATCGGTGGCGTCATCCTACCACCAAGTGATGCGATTTCCCAACAACACCGGAATAATTGAAGAAGTTTATGGAGATCAGATCATGTCAAAGCAATGTTTCGTCATGGTAAACGGCAACCGCGCTGCCAAAGGATACGTTCATTCGGTGGAGGAACCTGAAAGCAATGAACTATTCGTGGACGTCGGTAAAGAGGCTGATCAAAAAGTGGTGGAGGACTTAGTGGAGGTAAAAATAGATGAGAAGAACCCGGATAAGTTCTTCTTGCTTGGCTCGTCATTGTCCAGCACTGAGAGATTAGAGGTCTTGGAATTCTTGACCTCTAACATCTAAGTGTTTGCCTGGACACCCTACGACATGCTAGGCATTGATCCAAACTTCATCAGTCACCAACTCAATGTCCACCCATCCGCCAGACCAGTCATTCAACGCACACGCAGATCGGCACTCCACCACGCCGAAATAGTGGCGGAAGAAGTAGGCAACCTGCTGGAGGCAAGAGCAATGAGAGAAGTGCACTACCTAAGATGGATCTCTAACACAGTCGTAGTACCAAAGAAAAATGGCAAATGGAGAGTCTGCGTCGACTACAAAACAGTCAACAAGGCGTGCCCAAAAGACAGCTTTCCTCTACCACGGATAGATCAACTAGTGGGCCTAACGGCGGGGCACAACCGACTTAACTTTCTGGATGCATACAGAGGCTATCACCAAATCGCCATGCATGAACCAGACCAGGAGGTCACATCTTTTACAACTCCAAGAGGATTATACTGTTACAAGGTCATGCCCTTTGGCTTGAAGAACGCAGGGGCAACATTCCAACGGATGGTCACCAAGATGTTTGAACCATTGTTAGGCAAAACAATGGAAGCTTACATCGACGACATGGTGGTCAAAAGCAAGGATGAGAATGACCATCTTAAGGACCTAGGCGAGATGTTTGAGATCCTGAAGAAGCACAAGTTGCGCCTCAATGCGTCCAAGTGTGCATTCGGAGTAGGATCTGGCAAATTCCTAGGCTTCCTCGTGACCAACCGAGGTATAGAGGCAGACCCCTCTCAAATCAAGGCAATCCAAGATCTGGAGAGACCAAACTTAGTAAAAGAAGTGCAGCATCTCACCGGCATGGCAGCTGCACTCAACCGGTTCATAAGCAGGTCGTCAGATAGACTACGACCATTTTTTCATGCCTTAAAAGCCAAGTTTGAGTGGGATGAAGAATGCGACCGAGCTCTGGAAAGCTTGAAGGAGTATATGTCTTCCCCACCACTGCTTGTTACCCCAGTATCTGGTGAAGAACTCTTCTTGTACCTGGCAGTCTCTCAGCACGCAGTTAGCGCAGTGTTGGTTCTGTAGACACCCCATTTTTGACCGACCTTAAGACTCAGACATCACCAGTTGAGCGCTCGGTGATATTGCATAATGTGCTCGTTCAGAAGTTTCAGAGTCTTGGCCGTGAGCCCTGCCTCCGGACTTCCGGACTCTTTTGTGCCTTGCCTCGGTTTGCGAACCAGACTCGGTTTTCTTTGTTTCTTTTCCTGAGGGGAGGGAGAGGTCCCTAGACCATCTCTCAGTGGCCGTGGGCTACATTTTGTTTCCGCAGGCCATTTTGCCCATTTCGGAGCCCGGTTTTCAGTTTTTTGGAACCGTTGGCCGTGTGCCTCGGTTCGGGACCGCTTAATCGTCTCCATTTGCTCTGATTTTTGGCATAAATCTTATTTTCTCCCTTTTAAGGGACACTGGGGTCTGAGAAACCCACTTCGTGGCTGAACGCAACTTTCGGTGCTTAACAGGCAATTTTCGGGACCCCGAACTGCGTGTTTCAGCCCCCGAGCATTCGTTTTGCATCGGTTTTCGTTCATTTTTGGCAGGGGCCTCTGTTTCATTACCAGGAAGGTCACTGGAGGGTGGGAGGCCAGCAATTATCTTGGCAACCAGTTATATTCCATTTTCGCCCTCCGGCACCCGTTTTTCTCACTTCCGAGCCAATGTTGAACACCTTGGAGCCACTTTCTTCAACCCCAAACCACATATTTGTGTTGTACACACATGGGAGGACCCTAAAAGTTGGTGGCCGGCCACTAATGTTGATTGACCCTTTTGAACCCCTCTTAAAAATGGCTTGTTCTCTCTCCTGTTTTAGAGTTTCCAAATTCGAACCACAGGGTTGTGAAGAGGAGACCTGGGAGGCCACCTTTTTGTGGTGGCCGGCCACTAAAGCAAGTTGACCCTTTTGACCCCTAGCCGGCCGGCTAGGGGGGGTGGCCGGCCGGCCACCTGCAAGCCCAAAAGGTGGCCGGCCATGTTCCTTATGCCTGGTACTTTACAGCTGTATAGCTGTTTCCCCTAGAAAATATTTGTATCCGGGGGATATTTTGTGGGGGAAAGCCTTGGTCCTTTTCCCCACCCTTTCCTTCCATGCTCCCCCTCCTTTTGGTCCATATAACCAGCTGCAAGCATTGGTTTTAGGGGTTAGAAAAACTCATCTTCAAGCTTGGTATACAAAATCCTCCTCCATCTCTCTCATTTCCTTGAAAACCTCCAAGTCCAACACCACCATTTCTTCTACACCACCAATCCCCACCCTTCCATCCTCCATTCCAGAAGTTTGAAGGTGTTCTCCAAGGCCTAAGGGTGCTGCAAACTCAAGCCAAGAAGCATCCAAGACTTGTCTTCAAAGGTAAGTCCTATTTCCCCTCTTTTGAGCTTAATTTTGCAACATTTCTTAGCCATACATTCTTATTGTTTTGAGCTCCGGTCCTAACTGAAAGTGGCCTTATTTTGAGCTCTTTTTCACTTTTTCTTAAGGGCTCAACCCTGTTTGAGCCCCCCATCTTGCACTTGCTTCAATATCTCCCTTGAATGCTATTTTCTTGCATGCTTTGGCAGCCTATTATGCTTCTGTTTTTGGTCATTTTACAGAACTAAAAATAGTCTTATTTTGGCCCATTCTTCATGTTTCATTAAGGGTCTTTGGCTGTTTGATGAATATTTTGTATACTTTGTGTTATAGCCACTTTTGAGCCTCATTTTGCATTGCATTTCTAGCATGTTTGTATACTGTTTTGGGGTTTTTACAGTTCTGTAAATCTGCATATTTTTGGTCCCTCTTCAATGTTGTAGAAGGGAATTTTTCAGTTTGGGCTTTTCATATACCACTTGCCTCTTTGGCCACCTTTTGGCCCTTTTTTTTGCATAAGAGCTTAGCCATATCTATGTTTATTTTTAGGGTTTTTACAGTTATGTAAAGTGGCTTATTTTTGGCCCCTCTTCAATGTTGTTGAAGGGCCCTAACCTATTTGGAGTTAGCAGCTGTGAGTTGCTTCATAATCTCATGTTTAGGGCCATTTTTGCATGCCATTGTTGCCCTATCTTTGCTTGCTGTTTGGCCATGATTTGTACTGTAAAAATGCTTATTTTGAGGCTTCCTTGCTTCTGTCTTTTCATCTCGTGTACCAATTATGCATGCTTTGTATAGCTGTAGTTCATTCTATGCGCCTAATTTGCATTTCGGGAGAGATTCCATGCATCGGGTGTCATTTCGCCTCGTTTCGGGGCTGTTTTACCCCTCATTTTGCTACTGAAAATTGCATGTTTGCATATCATTTTCCATGTCTTTGCCATGTCTCATTAGAGTGGCATTTCGGCGCCTGAGGGTCGGTCCTCAGTTTGCGTGCCCGTGTGCACGCACTTCGAGGCACTTCATTTTCATCCATCGGCATCCTATGTGAGTGGGGCTGAGGCTCTCTCATGTTGGTATAAGCCCATATCATATTTTCATGTCATTTGCATTGCGTATGCCATTGCCTCAGTTTGCGTGCCCGTGTGCACGCATTTCGAGGCACTTCTTTTTCATCCTCCGGCCTCTTATGTGAGTGTGGCTGAGGCTCTCTCATGTTAGTATAAGTCCATGTTGCATTCTATATGCCATTTTAGCCATATTGCATTGCGTATGCCATTGCCTCGGTTTGCGTGCCCGTGTGCACGCACTTCGAGGCACTTCATTTTCATCCATCGGCCTCTTATGTGAGTGTGGCTGAGGCTCTCTCATGTTAGTATAAGTCCATTTTGCATTTTATATGCCATTTCCATGTCATTTACATTGCGTATGTCATTGTCTCGGTTTGCGTGCCCGTGTGCACGCATTTCGAGACACCTCTTTTTCACAACATAGTGCATACTAGGTTGTATCTTAGATCGCATTCAGTCATTTTTCTCAGTTTGCGTGCCCGTGTGCACGCATTTCGAGACATCTCATTTTTATAGCATTGTGCATACTAGGCTGTATCTTTTTTGCATTCATGCATATCATGCATATTGCATTGTGTTCGGGATAGGAGTTAGCCCGGGCACGGGAAACGAGGTGCATTTCGTACTCCGAGTGACGGAATGTGTCTCAATTCCCTAGTCACCGACACTCCGGATCATCCATGATGGAGTTAGGTTCTTGTTGTGTTTATACGTGCATTCATCCCATATTAAATTGTGCAATTCGACTCCTCGGCCATCATGCCTCGATATGCATGATTGGTGGCACGAGGATCGAGGCATGCATATATCTGTGAAAATACATTGCTATGCCCCTTTCCTGCTCTCTGTTGCAGCAAATGAAGAATCAGCAAACTTCCGGAGTTTGGCGCGCTTTCCAAGAAAAATCACAAAACAGAGGCTAATTGGGGCATCCCAGTGGATTTCCACGCAAGGCAGCCCAGACATGCATCATTCATCAGAAGCAAGGCAGTCCCTGGCTTGCACGCCAGTTTTACAGCTTTCTTAGTTAATTTGATTAATTAATTAGGAATTTGTATATTATTTGGACTGTAATATTTGGACTGTAATATTCTTTTATTTGGGACTGTATATTTATTCGGACCCTCTGCGCGAGGGCACAACTGTAATAAGTGTGCGTGAGTGTGTTGTATGTTTTCCAACCCCACGTCTTTCTTCCCTTTTATTTATCTGCTTATGATGGTTAGATTAGGGCATATTTCAATTAGCATACAGTATGACAGCATGTTTGCATCATTCATCTGTTTTGCATGCACCGGGCTTGGCGCACCATACTAACTACATTGTATTTTCAATTCCAAATTGAATACATGTTAGCTGCAGCATTCCATGTGCCATGTTTAGAATAGCCGAGCCTGCTATAGTTTGCATTCTTGCATGTGTTACATTAGGCATCTCTGTATACTTAGGATTCATGCATGATTTCTAATGTAGTTTCTATTTTGGCTTGGAGTACCTGGTAAGTTTTATGCTTTAGCATCCTTGCATGCGTGTGAGTGAATGCCATGATAGCATGCTTACTATGAGGCAATATGCTTATGTGATACAACTGCCTGAATGCCTGTGGGTGAAGGTTGGGTTATTCAGATTAGAATGAATCATCAACTGTTTGTTTCAAGCCCACTAGATAGTGGCAAAACCATCTTTTCCAAGCCCACCTGCGGGTGGCAAAATTTGTATTTTAAGCCTACTTACGAGTAGCAAACCATCTTTCAAATAAACAAGCATGAAGTGTTTTGTTCCAATTCGGGCGACCCAGTCTATACTTATATGCTGTGTGCATCACATAGTAACCTAAGCTAATAACCGGAATAAGAACACACAAAGTTTTCAAAAATAGATATCATGGTTAGTAGAGGCCGATCTTTGATCGGGCGAGCGGGGGTGCTCACGAAGTGACCTTCCCCAATCGTACCCAAGTTCCCGAGCCGAGGCAACTTTGGTGATAACGGACACGTGGCCTTTGGCACTGAGTTAGGGTTTCCTAAATTTCCCATTAAAAAATATTTAGGTGGCGACTCTGTATCTGGCAAAGCAGTCCATGTTTGGCACTTCTTTCAAAAATCTATTTTTCTCAAAACGATTTGCCGGATTTGGACTCTTCGGTTCAGACTTAGAACCGTGACAAATTTGAGAGTCCGAGCTGTAGTGACCCCAAATGAACAGAACGGGACTTAATCCTCCCGGGGCGTTCGGGGACGTATACAGGTTCGTGCAGAAGGAATCCAACACTTGCCCATCTATTATGTCAGCAAGACATTACTGGGAGCCGAAACAAGGTATTTGCCACTGGAAAAACTGGCATTAGCATTGATGATGGCCTCCAGGAAATTAGCACACTACTTTCACGCCCACACCATAACCGTCCTCACAGCTTTCCCACTAAAAGCTTTGTTTGAGAGGGCGAACTTTTCTGGGCGAATTCTGAAGTGGGCAGTAGAGTTGGGACAATTCGACATCAAGTTCCAACCCAGGACCGTGATAAAAGCCCAATCTTTGGCAGACTTCATCGCAGAGTTTACTCCTGGAAGTCATCATATCTGCCCAGTCGACCTAACTGACACAACCGAACTAGGAACGGAAGTTGACGCCGGAATAGTGCAACCCCTAGTAGAAGGTACTCAGTCAAACTCCAAGGCAGACCAGACTAAGGACAACAAAGAAGAAACAAACCAAGGCTTACCAATAGTACAATCAGATGGCGAAGGGCAGACAGCAAGCATGGACCTTGAAGAAAACACCATTCTTGACCCCACGACATCATCTGACCCCTCCACGTGCTAGAAGTTGTTCGTTGGAGAGATGTGGAAGCTCTTTGTGGATGGAGCATCCAACTGGCATGGTGCAGGGCTTAGCATAGTCCTCATCTCCCCAGACGGCCTGGTTGTAGAGCAAGCAATCAACCTTGGCTTCCCAGCATCAAACAACGAAGCGGAATATGAAGCGCTTCTCGCAGGACTCAAATCAGCATGCTACATGAAGGCCACCGAACTAATGGTTTACAGCGACTCACAGCTGGTGGTAAATCAAATTTCTGGCGACTATGAAGCGAAGGATGATAGGATGGCCAAATACCAAGAGTTAGTTAGAACAGAGATCAAGAAATTTGAAGTAGTAAGGATAGAGCAAATCGGTAGGGAGGAAAACAGCAGAGCAGACGAACTAGCAGGTTTCGCCTCTATGGCAGATACCTCCATACCCCATCCACTACTGATCGACTACCTACCTAGACCAAGCATAGAAGACCCCGAAGCAGAAGAAGTATGTTGCACAGAACTAGGCCCCTCTTGGATGGATCCCATCATCCTGTTCTTAAAAGACGGCATCTTACCAGAAGAGAAAAAAGAAGCCAACAGAATAAGAGTGAAATCACAGTGATTTTGGATCTCCCCATCCTTAGCATTATACAAGAAGTCATTCTCAGGACCCTACCTAAAGTGCGTACATCCCAGCAAAGTAGAAGCTTTCTTGTACGAGATACATGAAGGGGTGTGCGGAAGCCATCAAGGCGGAAGATCGCTTGCTTACAGGGCCATTTCACAAGGTTACTGGTGGCCATACATGCAGGCAGACTCAGAGAAATATGTAAAGAAGTGTGAGAAATGCCAAAAATTCGCACACCAAATTCATCAACCAGCAAGAGAACTCCTACCATTGACCAGCCCATGGCCTTTCGCAATGTGGGGCTTGGACATAGTAGGACCGCTTCCAACAGCACCCGGCAACAGGAAGTTCTTTATCGCAGCAACAGACTACTTCACAAAGTGGGTGGAAGCAGAAGCATTGGCATCAATCAAAGAAAAAGATGTGAAGAAGTTCATTTGGCAGAATATCATCACTCGGTTTGGCATACCAAAAGCCCTAATCTCAGACAATGGCACTCAGTTCGACGGCAGAATCTTCAGAAGCTTTTGTGAAGAATACAAGATAGAGTTCTACAATTCTACACCGGCATATCCTCAAGCGAATGGCCAAGCAAAAGCATCAAATAAAGTCGTCTTGGATGGACTTAAGAAAAGACTAGAGAAGGCAAAAGGCAAGTGGGCGGACGAACTTCCTCATGTTTTATGGGCTTACCGCACCACACCTCGACGATCAACAGGAGAGACACCATTCTCCTTAGCCTATGGAATAGAAGCAGTAATCCCACTGGAAGTTGGCCTCCCCACAATTCGAAGTGAAAATTTTGATCCAGACTTAAATGAAGAAGCCATAGCGTTGGAACTCGACCTTGCGGAAGAAAGAAGAGAAAGGGCACTGGTTCACATTGCTTCATACCAATGAGAGTTAATTAGAAAATACAACAAAAAGGTGCATCCAAGACAATTCAAGATCGGCGATTGGGTACTGCGCAAAGTAATGGGAAACACCTTGGTACCAGGAGATGGCAAGTTAGCGCCAAACTGGGAAGGTCCTTACAAAGTGGTTGGGTTAGCAGGCAAAGGGGCATACCACCTAGAAGACAAGGACGGCAAAGCAATCCATAGGCCATGGAACACGGCCAATCTCAAGTTGTTTTATTTTTAGCTTTTTCTCTTTCAAACATGTAATTTCTTCTTTTTTCTCAATAAGACAATCAATCCTTTTTCAGTATGAGTTGTTCTTTGTAAAAGTTAGTTTTAGTGAAGATAGGAATATTGCAAACCTTTTATTCTAAGTTAGCTGGAAAAAACTAACTTAGAGGTTGGCTGGAATAAACCAACACCCTTCCTAAGCCCAGGATAAGGATCCAGGCTGCAGGACGTTTGGTCGGAATAACCAAACATTGTTCTAAGTTAGCTGGAAAAAACTAACTTAGTGGTTGGCTGGATTAAACCAACTCTTCGTACTCTTCAGCCAAAGTATGGGTATGGCTGAAGAATGGTTGGCTGGATTAAACCAACTCTTTGTACTCTTCAGCCAAAGTATGGGTATGGCCGAAGGGTGGTTGGCTGGATTAAACCAACTCTTTGTACTCTTCAGCCGAAGTATGGGTATGGCTAAAGAATGGTTGGCTGGATTAAACTAATCTCTTTGTACTCTTCAGCCAAAGAATGGGTATGGCTGAAGAGTGGTTGGCTGGATTAAACCAACTCTTTGTACTCTTCAGCCGAAGTATGGGAATAGCTAAAGAGTGGTTGGCTGGAATTAAACCAACTCTTTGTACTCTTCAACCGAAGTATGGGAATAGCTGAAGAGTGGTTGGCTAAACCAACTCTTTGAACTCTTCAGCCGAAGTATGGGTATGGCTGAAGAGTGGTTGGCTGGATTAAAACCAACTCTGAGTACTCCTCAGCCGAAGTAATTATATCGGCTAAGGAGTGGTTGGCTGGTAACCATAAGTTAGTTCGGACAAGCAAAAACCGAGATAAACGTTGGACATATAAAGATCAACTGCAAAGCATACAAATCAAAACCGGAATAAAAGTTCAAACAAAATTTTCATTCATTGAAAAGCAAGTACAGAGGGGCATAGCCCGGTTACAAAGACAAAAGGTAACAAAAAAGAGAAAAAGTGCAAAATCAAGAAAAAAGATCTTCAATTTCGGCGTCAAAGGCCGCATCGGCATCAACATGAAGACCGGTTTTAGGCGGAAGGTCGTTTTCAGTCGCAAGAGTGGTTTCGGTCGGAACCACGGTTTCACCTGGTTGTTCAATAGTTAGATCTTCCACCATGGGCTCCGACCGAACTGCCTGATCTACATTGACAACCGGAGTATCCTCAAAGGCAGAGTCTTCATCCGAGTCTGAGCCTTCAAGCTGTTGCATGGCATTAGCATACTCCATAAGGGAGTTCGGTATGAAGCAGGCTGAAGGGTTGAAAACCTCAGTCTGTGGATCATGACCGAGCTTCTCAACAGCTCCCCTCCAGCCGCACTTAAAGAATAGCTCCTTGGCAGCTTCATACTGCTTGACATAGGCGTCCTCTGCCTTCTTGTAGCCTCGTTTTTCGGCTCCTTTTGCGCTCTCCTTCACTTCGGATATTTCGGCATCTTTCTTCCTTTCGAGCTTCACCAGCTTGCGCAGGTACTTGTCCTTCAGAGCAATGGCAGCCTTCTGCTTTTCGGCTTCGGCCGAACTAACCAGTCCGGTCAGTCTGCCATTCTCAGCCTGTAGCTCGGCCATTTGCTTTCTGACCTCTTCTAGCTCGGCCGACTTCACTTCGGCTTCTGCCACGGCTTGCCTTGTAGTTTTTCTAAGTTCTAGCACTTTCCTATGAGTGATGTGGTTTTTCTGAATGGCCTAGCAAAGCAAAAGATTTCCCTTTAGCCGAAGTAAAAGTTGAAAAAAGAAAGTAGACAGAAAGACGGCCGAAGTTACTTACCAGAATCATGGATTTTGTTGAAGACCGGATGGCTTTCAGTTAGGTGTTCAATTGTTTTTGGTGGTGCTCCATGTCTTTAGGGAGACACACACTCTTGGCCAGATTGAAGGCCAACTGGTGGTCTTTCTCAGCAACAACCGAGTCTGAATCTTGGATGTCTCGGTCGTTGAAAGTAAGTTTTGGGGCCCAACTACCGGTAGTTTGGTCAGAAGGTTCCGGTTGGGGGCTCGGTGGCAAGCTCGGCGGAAGAGCAGGTTCTTCTTCATCAACCAAACTTCGTTCGGTTTCGGAAGTCCGGGCGCACTTGGCTCGGCGGGAAGAGGACGGCTGTTGAAAAGGGAGGGCCACAACAGCAGGCTGCGATTAGCTTGGTGGCATTACTTCGGGCCTGGTTGTCTCGGTTAAAAGTGCCCTGACTCTGTTCTTTTTTGCCATCTCCTCTTCAGCTGTAAGTGGGACTAGTCTAATCTCGGGCAAGGATGGGTCCGGTTCTGGGGCGTCTTCAAGAAGAAAGTCAGTTACTCTGGCTTTCCGGCGACCACTGTATCGGTAGGTCGGCTCGAATTGCAGCAATTTGGCCCAACTACGTTCAGGATATCGTAGTGCGGCTCGCAAAGTTGCAAGGTTTGGATAATTGTATAAAGAGTGAAGGTGAGCAAAATCTGCGAGAAAAGAAGGTGGGCAAAATCTGCGAGAAAAGACAACTGTTAGTCCGGCTGAAACATTAAAAAGCCGAAGTAAAAAAATGCAAGGAAGAAGACCGAAGTTAAATTACCGGGCTCTCCTTTTTTCCAATTTATAGGTCGGCCAGGAATTTGGGCTTGAAAATCCTCAAAGTTCCCAGAGACCCAAAAAAAATCGTCGTCGTTTAAGTCTTTGTCCGGTGTATATTTTATTATCTTCTCTCGACGGCGACGTATTCTAAGGTAATAAACCCATCCATCCTCTTTTGAGCCAATGGAATATTGATGGAAGATTTCGGCCAGGCCAAGGTTTAGTCTGTCTTGATGGTTCAGTTCGGCTATTCCCATAATGATGCGGTAGGAGTTAGTAGATAGTTGGGTTGGGCATAGTCTGGTTTGCCTAAGAAACTCGCAAATCAATGGCTGGACTGGAAACCGTAGTCCGGTTTCTATAATGGATAAAAGGGTGAAGGGGACGAAGCCTTCATTGTCCCAGGGAATGACGTCTTTTTCGGCCAAGACCAGATGGACGTCATCAGGTATTTGATAGTCTTTCCTGAATTCGGCTAGGCCGCCCGGAGTATTTACTAGGTATCTATACTTCCCCATCTATCGTATAATTTACGAATAAGTTATATCGGTGCAAAAATTGTCCTCAGTAGCTCGGTTGAGCGCACGCAGGAGTGCCTGGGCAACCTAAGTCTGCAAAGTAGAAAACACAGGGGTTAAGCACAAATCATTGGACTGTGCTACAAATTAAAAGCGAGGTAAAAGAGTTCTACTTCGGCTTTATGGACAGGTTCTATCTCGGTTCAGCAAAATGCTTGGTAGCTCGGTTTGAGCAAGGTTCTTATTAGCCAAATCTTGGCAGGCATCTCGGCATACTGGCTTTGGAAACAATTTTGTTAGACCGGTTCATCGTCTAGGGACAGCTTTCTGAGTTTGATCTAAAAAACTAAGAAAGCTGGTTCAGCCCCAAAGGCCTAAATCGGTTGAACTAGGAGTTTTGTTACTTCGGTTGAGCCTCTAGGGGCAGCTTTCTGAGTTTGGTTTAGAAACTAGGAAAGCTGGCTTAGCCCTAAAGGCTTAGCTCGGTTGAAGACCGAGGTTCCTTATTTAATAAAGTCAAACTTCGTTCGGTGGGCTTATCTCGGCTAGAGTTATTCAGGAGTTGATAACCTACTGAAACTACTGATTTCTGGAGTTCTAGTTCGGTTATTATCTAAAGTGATCTGCCTATATAGGACAAACAATATCCTAGTTCGGTTGCTACATGATTTTGGATTCAAGACTAGTTTTCTACAGAATGGGTCTTACGCGCATGAGTTCTGCTAATGTTTTTTCAAGAAAGTTCAGAAGCAAAAACAAAAATGAACAAGCATGTTTCGCAAAAACATAGAAAACAGAAAGAAGAAAAAACAAAAACAGGTTTTTTAAAGCTTACCAGAAGAAGATAAAGCTGAAGAGGGAAGCAGCAGCACCAGCAAAGGACGCGAGCTCAGAGAACTCAGAGGTTGAAGAAATGGGGAAACAGAGGCACGAAGAGAGAAGAAGATGAACAGAGAAAGTGAATGATTCAAAAGATGAAAGGGATGTTTTGTGAAAAGGACGAGAGGCAAAAAGGGCGGGACTGTTCAAAATTTTCGTGGTATGAGGGCGGCGTGACAGCTGCCCACAGCCTATCAGAACCTGCCACGAGTCATTGGAAAGTGAAGCGTTACAGTCAGTGATTGAAGAGACGTTTTGACCGAACGTGTAGAGCCGAAGTAAAAATAAGCTCGGCTGGAGAGGCTAAACGATTTTTTAGTTCGGCTGGAAAGGCTTAAAAACGGTAGCTCGGCTGGTCACTAGGTAATCCCAATCATGCTGTGCAGATGGAATTAAGGGGCAATTGAGAGGGTAATTTTTGGTGAAAATTGGGCCGAGCTATGAGATGGACTTTATGGCGCAAAGTATGACGGACTGGGTAAAAAGGGCCGAGGAGTTACTCCAGCCCAAGAGAGATAAAGTTACTCCGGCCAAAAGAGATGAAGTTACTTCGGCTCAGGAATTGTAAAGCTACTTCGGTCTGGACAACTTGGAGTTAGTCCGGTCTACGAGCTAGTCCGGTCATAACGCGTTCTGGATAGATCGGTCAGGACCCTGCTACTCGGTAGCTCGGTCCCAACACACCATGGTTCATACAAGGGAGAACCGAGATAAGGTGTAATGAGAGACAGAACCAAACCAATTATAGTACGACTTATTTTGTGGCTCGGTATAGCCGTAGGTACTTCGGTCAAATAGTAGTTCGGCCGTGGTAAAAACCATCCCACTTGGTTTAAGCAGTGGGAGGGGGTGTAAAAGGATAAGCATTATCCTTTAGGAGTATGAATCCTAGGAGGACTCTGCATGGAGGAATAAAAGTCCTACTAGGATTGTGCCACTCGAAACCTATAAAAGCTCACAAGCATCACCTTGGAGGAGGTAACATAACACAACATACAATTTTGCTTCCTGAATACATTGAGCTTTGTCTATTTGGCAAGTTTTCTGACTTAGGCATCGGAGAGGTTTCCGGCACACACCCGCCGGCTAGCTCACGTTTGTGTTTTCAGGTGACAAAGCGACATCGTACGGAGGAGCGTGGACTTAGTCAACAGGATTATACGAGGAGAATTATTTCTTCCCCGTACAGTAATGTTCCTCAACAATAAACTATTCTCATCATGTGAAAAATTGTGTGCAGTAATATTACACCAATGATCTAAGACATCAACAGGCTCCTTTTTAAATAAGGAAACAATTTTTTTAAAATATGGTCTTTCACTAACAGGGGGTCTTCAATCCATACACCTTGATCATTTTTCAAAGAATTAATCCTCAATTTTTTCCTTCTAGTAATAGTAGATATATGAAAAAACTTACTGTTCCTCTCACCTTGCGTAATGCAACTAGCTCTAGATGTTTGGAACCATAAAACTTCTTTTTGGAAAAGATTTTTGTTATATTGACTAATAAGGTCTTTTTCCAACAAAAAGAGGTTATGAGAAAAGGAAAAATTTTGAGCTTTTTGGATTCCCTCAATTCGAGATAACATCCACCGCTTTCTTTTAAAAATATTACCAAACACATCTTTGTTCCAAGCAAGAGAATTAGTAGCAACATAATTCAGGTTGTCTTGAATAAAATACTCATGATTCCAACAAGAATTTACAATATCTTTATAAGTAGGGTGGGATAACCAAGCTGCTTCAAAATAAAAAGGACAATTCACAGAGGAGAGTTTAGTTATACCTTCCGTGTAGATCATAAGAGTGAGTGATCCGAGTATATGCAAGGTGGGTTTCTGACTGTTCCTTCAGGGAAGGTGGTCCTCTATTCCGCATTACAAAAGTATTAGTTAATCCTTGCTTGTTGTTAGACCAAGTAAATTTCAGCCCTGTGCAACCTAGGACCGTAAGTCCACAGTGATTAATGTTATCAAGAAACCTTCTACATCTGTTACTTTGATAGCCTTAAGGCTGCCATTTGAGTTGCTTGCAGTGGCCTTTCTCCCTTGCTCACCTACCTGGGCTCTATATTCAGCCTTATCTCTTCTATCCACCACTCTATATCTACTTGGTGAATGGCTTCGCTCTCTAGTTTGAGGTATGACCCCACCAAACTGTACCTCATCCTGGTGAGTTGCACTTTTGGTATCTCCAGATCCTCATTGGTACTGGAGTTGCTGGAGATGCTCATGTTTTGCATCGGGCGATTTTTGTTTTAGATCAAAACTATTAGTGGAAGTGTTTGGAATTTCAGAGGTAGATGGGGAAGGAGTGAAACAATAAATCTAGGCTGGAGTGGGATTGAATGGTGATAATGGAGGGTTAGGTGTACTAACCTCTGTAATCATTAATTCCAGTTCCTCACTTGTAGCTTGCACCAGTCTAGGGATGTAGCTTGCATCAGGATTCTTAGTTCTCACTTGTCCTTCAACAGCTGGATTCTTATCCTTGTTGAGTTGTCTTTCATCCTCTTTTCTATCTGAAGATATTCTCCTTGCTGCATTTGGATTACCTGACTCATTAGTGGAATCTTTTTTGTGTATCTCTTCCATGCCTGGGTCAATGGAGCTTTTATGCTTAGTCTTTTCTTTTACTTCTTCCATATTCCCATTCTTAGCAAGAGGCCCAAACCTATTAGTAGATCTTTTATGATTATAATTATTGGGCCCAACTTGTCTTGCAATGGGGTTGGGCCTATTATTCCTTTTATTCACTAACATCCAAGGCCCAAACTTTTCTAGTTGTTCTCTGCCAGGGTTAGATTGTCTTCTAGAGGAACTAGCCGTTGTAGCTTAATTTGATCCAGCTTCATGATCGTTAGCTATGGCTACTGAGTTTGCCTTCACTGGCTCCGATGCCGGTTTGATACTATAATACTCTTTCTAGTGTCCAACTTTCCCACGCTGGAAACAAAAGTAGTGTACATGTTCATATTCCACTATGTAAGTATATCTACCTATAGCAAATCTTGAGATTAATGGCTTTATTAGATCCACTTCCATACATACGCGTGAATACCTTCCCTGAGCAGACATAACAGTGTTAAGATCTACCTTGAGGGGTTTTCTAATGGCCTTTGCTATGTGGAAGAGAACTTTCTCGTTATAATACTCAATTGGGAGTTGGGGAAACCTTACCCATAATGCCGTGGCCACTTCTCTTGCTTCTAACAATTTGAAATCGTGTTCCCATCATCTTATTGTTAGATAATGATTCGTTATAATCCAAGGGCCCTATGTATAAACTCTGCTACAATTAACCAATATTTCGAATTTGATCAAGAAGAAACCCAAACCTAGATTAGTTGCTTCAAAATCTCTTTGTAGTCCCCAAATCTTTTTCAATTTGGATACTAGTAGTTTTTTGTACACTATAGAGTTTTCCCAATGTTATGACCCAACCCTCACCCTACAGGATTAGAGACGTAACTGGTCAGTAATCTGAAATTACCAAAAGCCTGCTTAACAGTAAATAGTATAAGGGGCTGGTGGAAGCCAATAATATCACAATACATCGTCCAATGAGCTGTGAAACTAAAATGAATAAACAACACTGTATATGCATCATTGTACAACCATCCAATACTATATCATATACATGTACCAAAAGCATATACAATACCTAGGGAATTAATCCCTTAATTAATATTCATATAACCAAAGATCTATGCTATGAGTCACTTGATCACTTAACAAAAGGGTGAATTCATAACCACCCAAAAGCTTTGGAGTTAGGCCCAAAAGAAACCTCAAAGGGAGGCATAACGGTTGGCTTGACAACTAGAAGGTAGGTTGATGCCCGTAAGTCCTTTCTTGAGCTTGATCACCTATATGACAGATATAAAATGTGAGCCAAAGACCAGTGAACACTAATGTGTAAAGAGATTAGGAATAATGTCCATTTAAACATTAAGGCTGATTCACATGGTAGTAGCATGTTCGGTAAAGGAAAGCATAGCAATCATAAGGATCTACGTACACATATAGTGGTCTATCAAAACATAATCATATAACTCAATATCTTACACCCATTTGGCCATGGTATTATTACCCCCAGGTGAGGGCCACGTGAATATAGGCCTCGGTATTGTTACCTCCAGGCAATGGCCATGTGAACATAGACCACGGTATTATTACCCCCGGGTAAGGGCGACGTGAACATAGACCATAGTATTGTTACCCCCTGGATAAGGGCCACATGAACATAACCATGGTATTGTTACCCTTGGGTCTAGGCCACGTGAACATATTGCATGAAGTGGGATACTCAGTCATTCGGTAAATCATATCACTGTACAAACATTTCTTAACAATAACAATAACAGTCAGAAAGAATAACTCAAACATATCTTTACAACATTGTTACTCATAATTAGTTCCATGGAGCAGGTGGCTCGGATGCGGCGTCTGACCTACATCAACACATACAAGCACAATGGTTCAATATCTAGTTTCAATGGTTCAATTCCTCGTTATTAGTCGTTAAATCTCACCGTTTCGTTCCTTAATTTCCTTCATATTTATAAGATGCGAATGCACATGAAAACCATGTGAAAACCATGCAAGCGAAGGCCCAATAGTTCGAGACATAACCAGAAAAACAGGTTGAATCTGCCTTGTTGGCCACACATGCGGTGGTCTGGCTGCTGTGCGGTGGCCTTGGTCGCACGAGCGGTGGTGAAGCAGTGTGTATTTTTAGGCAGAGGAGACTCGGCCACTCGTTGGGTCGCTCAAGCGGTTTGGGTGAAAATCAGTGTGAAAATTCTGCTGAAAATGGAACTTTCCCCTTTTCAAACCCAAACTCCATTTTATGAAAATCAAGGTCCAAAATGTATCAAAATAACTGAATTCACCATATCTAACTTCAATATGAATCATAGTCTAATTCACACTTAAGTTATCAAAAGAAAGATCAATTACATAAATGAAAAACATGGAAATCATAAAACATGGGGGTTAAGTTCTAATTCATGGAGTTTCCTCCATATTGCTCATAAATCATGCAAAAGCAAGTGGTAAAACATTAAAAATGCCATGGAGATTCTCATCTTGCACTAGTTCCTCTATTTTCCTCCTTAGGGTTCATACCAACAAGTTTACGCCACTCTACTTCTTGATTCAACTTAGATACTCTAATTCCATGATGAAGACAACCCAAATTCATGAAATTGAGACAAAAGTTCTTACCTCAAGTTGATGATTTGATGAAGATTGGTTAATTCCCCTTTCTTCTCCTTGAACCCTAGCTTTCTCTTTTTCTCTTTTGTCTCTAGAATTCTCTCAAGTCCGTCCAAATATCTATCTCTATCTACCTCTTATTTGATGAGTAGAGTTAGGCCTTGTTTGGGTCTTCCTAATTCTAAGTTTAATTTTTAATACTCAATTCACAAGCCTCTTCAATTAACACTAAATTGAAACGTACTACTGTGAATTAGGCTCTAATTGCCTATTTCAAATATTTAATTTTAATCTTATGGTTTACTGATCCAGGCAGGTTTGTTTCCCATTTCCATCTATCTTTCCCACTAATTCAATACAATGAACACATAGCACAAATAACACATGACACATATAACACATGACACATAATTTGGCATAATAAACACATAATTAAGGCAAATCACATAATTTAACAATTAATTAAGGAGGTGGATGTTAACCCAAGTAATCTGACAATCAGGTAGTCTTTCTGTGGCCTACAAATGTGCTTGATGAATCGCGAAGGAAGCTTGATTTTGGGAATGAGAATTGTCAATTTGATTTTGATCTTCCATTACCATGTTATCTTCCTCTTCTGTAAGGAAGTCATCATCTGACAACCTTTCCTGGTCGTTGCCAAAGGCTTTCTTATTAATCTTTGTTGATGTGAGTGCTTGTTTGAACGATCTCTTTGTTTGTTCCTCTATTGTATCTTGAATCGAATTGTTCATATCTTGGTCTTCAGCGTGCTCTTTCGTGTTTTTGATCTTTTTGGTGCTTCGCACTAGATGATCCTTTTCTTCTAGCGATCTGCCATTTTAGCTATTATTTGGTAGCACAAGAGCTTCTTGCATTGCCATTTTCTTGAGAGAAGTTATTCGAAGGTCCCTTTAGACTTTGATCCTATTTATTTTCAATATAAATTATTAGTATATTTTTGTTAGATTAAAATATAATATTTTATGTGCATATAAAATGTCTAAAATACTATTTTTCATTCTGTTTAATAACTAAAATATAACTTTTTCATCAATTTTACATAATGAAAATAGACAAATGATTTAAATTGAAAATAAACCAAAAGTGTAAGGTTTAAATTGATAAAATTAAAAATTTAGAATTAATTTTGTTATAAGGGTCAAATCCTAAATTTATTTTTTTGTAATTTCTTTAAAAAATTATTATTTAGTTATTTTTTAAAATGTAATTTTTCTCTAATGAACAAATGGTGCAATGCCACATCGAATAAATAGCATGGATATGGAACTTGACCCCTTAATTGACAAAAATACCCCCAATCTTCCCAACTAATAGACAACAAAGTCCCTCTACATTTGATGTGGCATGATTTGATTAGTCTAACGGTGTCAACCAAGCAAAGACAATAGTGAACCCTAGCATTGCTCACTGACTCTCTTGCCTGCTTAAACTCTGCTATGCGAAATCATCGTCGCCGTCGTCGTCGCAATCGTCTCATTCAGTTCGGTTCACCGAAGCCATAGATTTCTGTCCAAGAACCCTTATGCGAATCAATGGCAATACTCTGATCTGATCAGCCCAGCAAGTTTAAACTCAATTAGGTTGCAGGAATGGGGACTCATTTTAGATTTGGGTTTTGGTTTTGATCGTTTTCGTTGGATTTCTAAGTCTTTCTTGGAATTTGGTCTCTGTGGAGAGTCGTCGTCCTAAGAATGTGCAAGTGGCTATTTCAGGTATTTTTCTAAAAAACTCCTTAGTTTATTTTTCTCAAATGTAATAACGTAACATTTTAAAAAAAAAATTTAGTGCATTTTTCTCAAATATAATACTCTAATCAATGTAATACACAAAAACTTCTTAATCTATTTTTTTCAAACGTAGCACTCTAATGTGACACTTCACTATAACACCAGAAAGTCCTATTAATAGAAATGTAGATTTCAATGCTTGATAACCAATACTTCAACAATCAATTCCCTCAAAAATAGTCTTCCACACCTCACATTTTTATTCCCATTCCCAAAACGAATTAGAAAATTTAAAAAATGAATCATAAAAGGACGTTAACTTAAATTCAAATGACACCAAATTAAATAAATATAACTTTTCAAAACAAAAATGACTAGTTGGTTTATAAAAAAAATTTTAGGACTAAATGGATCAACATTATTCCATTTATGGGTAAATTTTCTTATATTTTTAAATTAAAAATTAATTTAGTAAAAAAAATACTTATCATTTTTATATGGGAGACTTATTTATAAGTCATTTTTCAGACACTTATGGCAGGTTAAGTCCTGTGTAATTTCTTATAGAGTCTCAAGTCCTATTTAGATAGGAATGTATTCCACAAGATCCTACATAAACGTAACGTGACGTAACACTTACATAAACGTAACGTAACGTGACACCTATATAAACGTAACGTAACATGACACCTACATAAACGTAACGTGACACTTATATAAACGTAACGTAATGTGTCATGTTACGTTTTACATTTCGCAAATTTAATGAATTTTTATTTTTTTAAATTGAATGTGAAAATGTTGTTAGTTTGTATTGGTGTCACGTTACGTTTCATATAAATATGATCTATGGTAACATTTATTTTCCTTAGGAAATTGAATGTTTATATAGATCATAGGTGTCACGTTATGTTTATGTAGGTATCGCGTTACGTTACATTTATGTAGATATGATCTATGGCAACATTCAATTTCCTAGGAAATTGAATGTTGCTGTAGATCATAGGTGTCACGTTATGTTTATGTATGTGTCATGTTACGTTACGTTTATGTAGATATGATCTATGGTAACATGCAATTTCCTATAGGCGTCACGTTACGTTTATATAGATATGATCTATGATAACATGCAATTTTCTAGGAAATTGCATGTTACCATAGATCATAGGTGTCACGTTACGTTTATATTGACATGATCTATGGTGACATTCAATTTCCTATATATGATTTTACCATTATTTATGATATTAACAACTAATATTGAGGGTAAATGTGTCAACAAACTTCTCACAGGACTTATGAGAACATAAGTTTTTTAGTAGGACCATATGTAGTATAAGTCTCCCTAATAGGACTTATAAATAATTTTTCCTTTTTATATTATTTTATCTTTTAAAAGGTCAAAAATAATTTTTAAAAACTGAAAAATATCTTATTGTGATTTATTTAGGGAGCTTTTTTGATAAATCCACTTTTTAAGAGCTTTATTCCATCCAACTCATATTCTTTTTGACTATTCCATTAGATCCTATTTGAGATAAGAAGACCAAAATACCATTTTCATCTACTTATGTTCCATTTAGTTCACATTATTTTTTTATGTTTCAATAAGTCCTATGGGTGACATAATTACCAAAATACCCCTAATGTGAATGTTCACACCGTCAATGTGAATATTCATATCGTCAATGTGTAGGGGTTCGGCCCATGTCGATCCTCATGGGTGTCAGGAAAAATTTGAGCTGGGCCGGGGCGGGCCCGGCCCGTTGACAATGTGAATATTCACATTGACATGTTATCATTCACATTAATAGGAGTGTAAAATTGGCCCGTGTCCCATGGCAGCACGAAACCCGCCTGCGGCCTATGGGCGGCCTGGGGCGGGCCCGGTCCGGTCCGTTGACAATGTGAATATTCACATTGACATGTTAACATTCATATTGATAAGAGTATAAAATTGGCCCGCGGCCCATGGGCGGCCAAAAGCCCGCCCGCGCGCCTGACCCGTTGACAATGTGAATATTCACATTGACATGTTAACATTCACATTGATAGGAGTGTAAACTTAGCCCGCGCCCCGTGACTGCCCGAAACTCGCCCACGGCCCGTAGACGGCCCGGGGCGGGTCCGGTTCGGCCTGTTGACAATGTGAATATTCACATTGACATGTTAACATTCACATTGATAAGAGTATAAAATTAGCCAGCGGCCCAAGGCGGGCCTGACCCGGCCCGTTGACAATGTGAATATTCACATTAATAAGAGTGTAAAATTGGCCCGCAGCCTGTGGGCGGCCCGAAGCCCGACCGCAGCCCGAGGCGGGCTTGGCCTGACCCGTGACATTGTGAATATTTATATTGACATGTTAACATTAATATTGATAGGAGTGTAAAATTTACCCGCTGTCCGAAGCTTGCCCGCGGCCCGGGGTAGGACCGACCCGGCTCGTTGACAATGTGAATATTCACATTGACATGTTAACATGCACATTGATAGTAATGCAGAATTGGCCCGCGGCCCGCCCACGGCCCGGGGCAGGCTCGTTTGGGTCCGGGCCCGAGCCGGTGGGTCGAGCCTCGGGTTGGGCCGATAGACCTAGGCCTAGCCTCAGGCTTGGGTTGGGCTTGGGCGGGCCTGGCCATTTTTTTAAAATTCTTTTTAATTTTTTCTATCAAAATTTTATTATTTTCCACAAAAAAAGACATTAGGCCTCGGCGCGGGCCGGGTTTCGGATCGAGCCTTGAATGGGCCTTAACCGGGCCGGGCTTCAAAGTGATGGCCCAGGCACTAGCCTAGGGTCTCGGACTAGGCTCGAGCCCGGGCCCAAATGAGCCTTTCCCGGGCCGCAGACGGGCTTCGAGCAGCCTACGTTCTTTTTGACTATTCCATTAAGTCCTATTTGAGGTAAAAAGATCAAAATAACATTTTCATCTACTTATATTCTATTTAGTACACATTATTTTCTTATGTTTCAATAAGTCTTATGAGAGACATAATTATCAAAATACCCATAATATGAATGTTCACATCGTTAATGTGAATGTTCATATCATCAATGCGTAGAGGCCCGAGCCAGCCCATATCGCGCCTTGTGGGTGTCCGAAAAAATCCGGGCCAGGCCGGCCCAAGGGCCAAAAAATTAGGCCCAAGCCCTAGCCCTAGCCCTAGCACAAGGGTATTCGGGTTTTGGATGGGCCGATGGATCGAGCCTCAGGTCGGGCCGGTGGGCCTGGGCCTAGCCTTGAGCTTAGGTCGGGCTTGGCCATTTTTTTTAATTCTTTTTAATTTTTTCTACCAAAATTTTATTATTTTCCACAAAAAAAGACATTGCGCTTCGGGCGGGCTGGGCCTCGGACCGAGCCTTGAATGGGCCTTAAGCGGACCGATGAGCCGGACCGGGCTTCAAAGTGATGGCCTAGGCCCTAGCCTAGGGTCTCGGACATGCTCAGGCCCGGACCCAAACGAGCCTGCCTCGGGCCGTGGGCGGGCTTCGGGCAGCCCACCGGTCGCGGGCCAATTCTACATTCCTATCAATGTGCATGTTAACATGTCAATGTGAATATTCACATTGTCAACGAGCTGGGTGGGCCTACCCCGGGCCGCAGGCAAGCTTCGGGCAGTGGACAAATTTTACGCTCCTATCAATGTTAATGTTAACATGTCAATGTGAATATTCACATTGTCACGGGTCGGGCCAAGCCCGCCTCGGGCTGCAGACTAATTTTACACTCTTATCAATGTAAATGTTAACATGTCAATGTGAATATTCACATTGTCAACGGGACGGGTCGGGCCCGCCCTAGGCCGCTGACCAATTTTATACTCTTATCAATGTGAATGTCAAGATGTCAATGTGAATATTCACATTGTCAACAGGCTGGGTCGGGCTCGCTCTGGGCTGCCCACGGGCCGTGGGCTGGTTCAAGGCAGCCACGGGGTGCGGGCTAATTTTACACTCCTATCAATGTGAATGTTAACATATCAATGTGAATATTTACATTGTCAACGGGCCGGGCTGGGCGCGCCCCGGGCCGCGGACGGGCTTTTGGCCGCTCATGGGCCGCAGACCAATTTTATACTCTTATCAATGTGAATGTTAACATGTCAATGTGAATAGTCACATTGTCAACGGGCCGTCCCGGGCCCGTCTCGGGCCGCCCATGGGCCGGGGGCGGGTTTTGTCCCACCACGGGATGCGGGCCAATTTTACACTCATATTAATGTGAATGTTAACATGTCAATGTGAATATTCACATTGTTAACGGGCCGGGCCTGCCCCGGCTCGCGGCCGAGTTTCGGGCCGCCTACGGGCCAATTTTACATTCCTACCAATGTGAATTTTAAAATATGAATGTTCACATCATAAAATTGCTAACCGTTCAAAAAATATTTATAAGGGTATCAAAATTAAATATAAGGGCATAAGTGTTTAAAAAAATAGTGTAAATTAAGAAAAAAGACTTTATGGAATAAAACTATACATACATGGGACTAAATGGGTTAAAAAATTTCTTCATAGATTTCTTGGATTAAAATACTTCTAAATAGAATTTATCAATAAAAATTCCATTTATTTATTTTTCTAAGAAACAAACCGTTACAAATTTGAGAAAACATTCGTATAAACCAAATTCTGCTAAAATTGTGATTCATATCAGCAGATCATGTACAAGTCTGCCATTTTTAATTGAAATCTTAAATGAACCATGAGTTTGTATTATGAATTTTATCCTGAAAATAGAATGGATATAGATGGTGTACATTTAAAATTGATAAATATGAGTCACATTTAAAATAATTGTAATTTATAAATATATATTTTAAAAATATTTTGTGATTTATAAATATATATTTTAAAAATATTTTTATTCTAGGAACGTAATAGTGTTGTCTTGAATTTTTAACTACTGAAGGAGTACAAAATCTAAAAATTCATCTCCAACAATTACTTTTAAAAAGTTCTTAAATTCTGCAATTACAATATCAGGATCATTTTATTAACTCAAACCTAACATCACACCCTATTAGTACTTAAAGATTTTCTCGTGATCATCTAACTTGTTTATAATTTATTATATTTCATTTTTAAAATTTATGTTAAATTATTAAGTGTAATTTATATTTACAATTTATTAAATAGAAATAATATTAAAAGAATTAATTATTTTAAAATTAAGAAAAAAAATACTTTTAAGTTTTAGGGGATTTTTTTTAAGTTATTGATATTAAGATTTTATAAGATAAAAGACATATAATATTTTTATAATAATTAAAATCTTTCAATATTTTTTAAAAAATAAATTCAACTTAAAGAAATTTTTACTCTGGCACACAAAAATTTCTCTGATTTCAGAAAAAAAAAAATTCATTAAAGAATCTTAACTAATAAAAAAGATATTTTAAACCTCTTTTATTACATAATTACAAAAAAAAAATGTTTCATTAATTTTTAATTTACGATAAATTACAATTTTATACTCCATTTTTATGTTAAACCCAACATCTAGGCGAATCTAATGGTGGTGTGGTGGTGGTATTTCATTGGTCTCTCTCTTTCTCCTCCCTCAGCAGCCACTGGAAACTCCATAGAAAATCAAGTTTGACTTGCTACTCTACTTGTCATCTCTATCTCATCATCTCAAACAAAAATATCAACTGTGTATGCAGTCTCAATCAATTTTCATCAATTGAGATCACAAAAACCCTCTCAAATCCTTCCTCTCTCTAAACCAAACCCAGACCAAGAATTTCACCGGCGCACACACACAGAAAAGATGAATCTGGCTTTCTTGTTTCTCTCTCTACTTTCTCTCTCATCACCATCATTTGCAGCAGCAGCTACTACTCCTCCACCACCCTCCTCCACCAACTCATCTTCATCTTCTTCTTCTTCTTCTTCTTCTTCTTCTTCTTCTTCATCTTCTTCATGTCCAATGAATCTAAGCTATGTTTCGAGAGTCCCATGGCCAGTCTCTGATTGCAGAAACTACAACCCAGAAATGCCAATCAACAACTCCAACAACAGAACCCAGTGTTGCCAAACCCTCCTCAGCCTTTACGGAATCTCCCTCTCTCAACACCTCAAAGAAACCTCTCTGTTTCACCTCCCAGACCTCCCCACTTCTCTCTCTTGCCTCTCCGACTTCCAATCCAAGCTCAATTCCTTCTCTCTCTCCTCCAATCTCACCTCTCTCTGCTTCGATCCCCTCCAATTCGTCATCACCCCCAACTTCTGTGCCTCTATCGAAACAACCCATGACTGGGTTTCCAAGCTCGGCTCCTCCACTTCCCTCGACACCGCTTGTCATCCCGATCTCACCGACCTCACCTCCTGCGACGCCTGTGTTGCCGCTGGTTTTCGAGTTCAAAACCAACTCACTGCAATCGACGGTAACAAAAATCACTCCACTAATTGTTTCTATTTGACCATTTTGTATGCTGCTGGAATTGTCAATCAATTCGGACCCGAAAGTATTGGTGCTATGTCTTGTATTTTGGGCCTTTCGATTGGCTCTCAATCTGGGTCGAGCAAGACTCATTTGGCTATGGTGTTTGGACTCACCGGAGCCTGTGTTGCTGCCTTCGTGATGTCGGTTTTGTTGGGTTTTTATTATTGCTGGCATAAGAAACGGGGAAATATGAGTGATGCGATTGGTTTTGGGTTGGATACGGAGGAGTTGGAATCGAGGCCTCGAATGAGGCCTAATACGGGGTCAATCTGGTTCAAGATTGATGAGCTTTCCATGGCAACTGATAATTTTTCGCAGAAGAATTTCATCGGGAGAGGGGGGTTTGGTGTTGTGTATAAAGGGACTTTGTCAGATGGGACTGTGGTTGCTGTTAAACAAGTGATCGAATCCGATTTTCAGGGGAATGAAGAGTTTTGTAATGAAGTTGAGATCATTAGCAATTTGAAGCATAGAAATTTGGTTCCACTTAGAGGTTGTTGTGTGACTGGTGAAGAAAATGGAGAGTATGAAGATGGGGAAAGCCAGAGGTACCTTGTTTATGATTACATGCCAAATGGGAATCTTGATGATCATCTGTTTTGGTCTGAGAAACAGAGTATGGTTAGGAAGCAGCCATTGACATGGCCTCAAAGAAAGAGCATAATTTTAGATGTGGCAAAAGGGTTAGCTTATCTTCACTATGGAGTCAAGCCTTCTATATATCATAGAGACATTAAAGCCACAAATATACTTTTGGATGCTGATATGAGAGCTAGAGTGGCTGATTTTGGGTTAGCAAAGCAAAGCAGAGAAGGGCAGTCTCATCTCACTACTAGAGTGGCCGGTACACACGGTTACTTAGCCCCAGAGTATGCGCTCTATGGGCAATTGACAGAGAAGAGCGATGTTTATAGTTTTGGGGTGGTTGTTTTGGAGATAATGTGTGGAAGGAAAGCTCTTGATTTGTCTTCCAATGGATCGCCACGGGCATTTCTGATCACAGATTGGGCTTGGTCATTGGTGAAGGCAGGGAAAATAGAGAAGGTTTTGGATAGTTCTTTGTTGGGAGATGGAAATTCAGCAAGTTCTAATCCAAAGGCTATCATGGAAAGATTTTTGCTTGTTGGGATTTTGTGTGCTCATGTGATGGTGGCTCTGAGGCCGACCATTTTGGATGCATTGAAAATGTTGGAAGGAGATATTGAGGTTCCTGCAATCCCTGATAGGCCGATGCCTCTTGCGCATCCTTCTTTTTGCAGGGATGGGAATACCTTCAGCATATCGCCAGCATTGAGTGGACCTAAATTGAATTCTGGAGACATGCTAAGGTGATTGAGAGAACTTGTAATGTTTGTATGTCTCTTCATTGATCAAGAGGAAGGATAGAGATGGAAACCATGATCTTGGAACTCCTTTTTGGAGTTGGTTCATGGAATGAAATAGAGAAGATGAGGAATTCAAGAAAAGGCCAAACTCCTCTAAATACATTGATCAATTGGAGGAATTGAAAATTAGTGCGAGCCTAGATTTCCTGCACTGCGGATCTTTCTGGTACGTGGAATGGACATGATAAAATGGTATGCCATATGTTCGGAAATATGGTAAGGTAGGATAGATTTGTATAGCTTACATGTAAGGTATTTTAAGGTAATTTTTTTTTTGGTTCGTTACAGTTGAATTTTGTTTTTCAAGGAATCATTTTAAGGAAATATACTGAAAAGTTTTATGAGTCCGTTTTAGATTTATAAATTTACTGTTTTGAGAGAACTTATAATATTTACTAAACTCTTCATTGTTCAAGAGGATGAAGGGATATGGAAACCATCCACTTGGAACTCCATTTTTGAGTTGGTTCATGCAATGTTACAAAGAAGATAAGGATTCACGTAAGGTGAAAGTCCTCTATATACATTGACAATTTGGAGGAATTGCAATGGGTATTATGAAGAAATTAAATTTCTTCCCATTAGATACCCTGAGAAATGGGTGTCTGGCTTCATTAGATCACCTTTAAAATGGTGGGAAAACAGTAGAAATTTTGTATCTTTTACATCTGTCCGAAGTTTGCAAGATTCCAATCTTTAATCTGTTTGTTCCATTTTTTGTCAGGAGTCAACAATTCTCTATGGAAAGAAGTGACATTATCCCAGTAACAAATGAGACATACGACACCAATTGGTTGTTGGTCGAGTGGCGATTGGAGCTCGACTTGGTAGGGAGGACTACGGTTCGATCCCCCGCAATGCCAATTGGGAGGGGGCTTGAGTCTAACCATCCAGAACTGCTCTCCCGAATCCGGATTAGTCGGCCCAAAGTGGGTCGGATACCGGGTGGATAACCAAAAAAAAAAAAAATGAGACATACGACACCTTTGTGCGGAGCCCACCACAATATATGTAGAATTTACACAAATGCATGATCTCAAATGTTGTTGGGTAATGTCACTAATTATATTGAATAATTTTTCTTTGGCTGAATTATACTGATAAATTCTGAGATTTATATTTATTATAGTTATATTCTTCATCTTTTGAAAATTATATCTCCATTTAAAGTTTTATTATAGATTTTCTCCTCCACAATTTAATTTTTTTAAATATTAATTTTGTCCTCATTGGGTAAATTACATTGACACCCCTCACATTTTAAAAATTATAATCCCCTCCCTAAGGTTTAAAATAGTATTACCAATTGTCTACTTGATTAGTATTAATTGGAAAAAAAAATTCATTGAAGAAAAAATTAATTGAAAAAAAAAATTATTTGAAAAAAAAATTTGTTAGTAAATTTTTTAAATTTTTGTTTAAAAATTGATGTAAATTCATTTTTTGAATTTACATTTTTTTCTCAAATTTACAAACTGAGACAATAATTTATAAATCAAAAAAATCATCAAACAAGTTTTTATGACAATTTTTAAAATTTTTGTAAATATAAATTGAAAACTAAAAACAAAATAGTTACCAAATAGGCTTCAAATGATATAAATGTCGTAAAATTAACAAATAATTAAATAAGTTATCAATGTAAGAAATAACTTATCAAAAAATTCTTATGCTATAATGTATGGTTTGACTTTTAGAATTTTTTTTAAAAAATTAAAAATTAATTTGGTTAAGAAATAAAAAATAAAAAATAATTATCATTTAAGGGTAAAAAATAATTATCATTTTAACTTTTGGGCAGGTTATATATATACGTATGGTTATTTGAATTTAATTTGTGAAAAATTATTTATAATCACTTGAAAGATAAAAATTATATAAAAATGATAATTATTTTTTATTTTTTATTTTTTATTTCTTAACTAAATTAATTTTTTATTTTTATTTTTATTTTTCTAAAAATCAAACCATACATAGCCTAAAATCTTTTGATAAGTCATTTCTTACGTTGGTAACTTATTTAATTATTTGTTAATTTTACGTCATTTTCACCATCTAAAACTTGTTTGGTAACTATTTTGTTTTCAGTTTTCAATTTATATTTACAAAAATTTAAAAAACTGTCATAAAAACTTGTTTGATAATTTTTTTAGTTTATAAATGGTTGTCTCAGTTTATAAATTTGAGAAAAAAATGTAAATTTAAAAAATGAGTTTACATTGGTTTTTAAATAGAAATTTAAAAATTTTACTAACAAATTTTTTTTCAATTAATATTTTTTTTTAAAAATAATTCTTTTGTTCAATGAATTTTTTTTTCTAACTAATACTAATCGAGGGTGCAATTGGTTATTCTACTTTAAACTTTCGAGAGGAGATTATAATTTCTAAAATTTGAGAAGTATCAATATAATTTATCCAATGAGAGTAAAATTAGTGTTTAAAAAATTAAATTATCGAGAGAAAATCTGTAATAAAATTTTAAATTTTAGAGAGAGAAATATAATTTTTAAAAAATAAGAAAAAAAACTATAATAAATATAAATATCAGGGAGTGTCAGTGTAATTTACCTTTTTTTCTTTTGTGCGGAACCAATCACAGTTGGTTTTCTTTCATATTCTATTGTTTAATAAGGTTCCCCCCCTGTTGGATATTATTTATAAATGAATTTTTATGATGTGTACTCTTTACGGTATATACTAAAATATTTTAAAATATTGTATATCATGAGGGTGGGTAATTTGATGATTATCAGGGATGTCTAATGTACATAGATGACTAAACGACATAAATTATTTGACCAACTAGTTGAGAAATATGACTTGTCATGGAATTTGATGATATCGTGATGTATATATCACACTATGAAAGTAGGTATATTGAGGATGAATTCTACTTGTTTGACTAAATGCGAAAGATGTTTTGTTTCTTGGAAAACAATGATTACTCGCAATGAACAAAATAGGAAGATAGAGGAATAATGAATATTTTCATCAGCATGACCAAGTTTGATGTGAGTTTTTTTGAATGCTGTGATTTGTAAGCTTTTACACAATAGTAATGTGAAAAGCGCAATTGAGTTTGATCATAAAATGTTGAGTGTGGTATGGCTTCTCATAATTTACATGTATTGAGTCTGATCGTGAAATTATTCTTGGAAGTGGGGAAAAATAATGATATAAAAGATTTAGTTCATGCTTGTCACATTTGGATTGCTGTTTATGTTTAAAGAATATGAGTTGATAATATTTAACGCCTTTTTGATCAAATTCTCTTTTTCTTTAATTTTTATTGTATAAGAAGAGATAATGAGTGATTTGAAAGAAATATGATGTTTAATTTGATAGTGTTTACTTGTGGGATGTTGATTTGGATTGTGGCCGTGGTGGATGCTAAAAGTGTTGATGTGGTGAGAAAGATGATAAGAAGAAGATAGGAGAAGGGAAGAGGAAAAATGTAGTAAAGTTGGGGTGGCGGTTGTGATGGGCTTGGTCGAGATGAGGCGAAGAGAAAGGGATGTGTGAGGTGGTGGTTTGATGTATTGGAAGAGGAAAGAGGCGTAAGAGGGAGTTTAACGGTGAAAAAAATAAAGGGAGACTTACGTGTAGGTTACAATAGGTGGTTTATTGTTCGATAAGTTTTATGAGAATTAATGACGTTTTTCATCAAACATTATTGAAAAACATCACTAATTATTAATTTTCAGTGTGAGTTTACAAATATTATCGCAATCACTAATCATAAATTTTAGCGATGGTTTAAAAAAATTGTTACAAAAAAATCATTAATTTTTAACTTTCAGCAATAGTTTGAAAATTTTGTTACAAAAAAACTCACTAATTGTCAATTTTTTTGCGACATATGCAAAAAAATCATTAAAAAAAATTATTTTTTTGCAATAATTTTATTAAAATTTATTTTCAATAGGATTTGATAAGAATTAATTCCAACTATTAAGACCTATTAATAGTTATCCAATAATAAATTCTACTTTGAAAATAGTGTTATACCCACGGTGGTATGTGTGTGTAAATTAAATGTGAAAATAAAATAAATAATAAATAAAATAACTCAGAAAATAATTATAATTATAAATTATTTTCCGAATTAAATGCTTACAGAATTAAACGTCGAGACTTGTGTTGGACACAATCTCCTTAAAGTAGATTTCGCCTTCGCTTCGGTGTTTCGAGATTTACCGATGTCTACTTCCTAGGATGCAACGACTATACTTTGATTTTGCAGCACTACAAAACCAAGTTTGGCGAACCAAAACTCAGTTGTAACTCTCTCTCTTTCTTCCTAATATAAGTGTAGAAAAAATGCAGAGAAGACATAGGAAAGAGGACGAAAATTCTGATGAAAATTGAATGAATGAATTGTTGGACAGATAAGCTATATATAGGCAACCAAGCACCTGTTCGGTTTTGAATTTGTGGCTACCAACAGGTAAGACACCAGTTCAGAACAAATCTGTTTGGTAACAGATATAAATGTGTATACCTGAAACAAATCTGTTCTGGTGGCAGTTAACCTATTCGGGTGGACTTCCAATAGGTATGAACCTGTTCGGGTGAAGGGCTCTGTTTGGGTGAGAAAAAATTATGGACTGATTTAAATTAAATTTTGAATACTGAAATTCAAAATTAAATAAATAAAAACAAATGTTTTTGGCCCAAAAAAGATAAGTATTGGGCTGGACAAACGCAACTCACACCACGCACCCGCGCCTAAGCCTAGCCCAGCCTGTCTGACCAGCCGGACGTACGGCGGCGTGCACGTGTGGTCTTTATTTTTGGTCCAATAGGTCTAGCCGACTTCACCCATAATCTCACATTTCTCCAAACTTGGGTACCCTTTGGGGCCCATCCCAAGTATCCAAAGCTAAGGTTTATAAACTTATGCAATTCCTTAAGCCTTTCCAATGTGGGACAATCATATTTCACAAATGTGTTGTAAACCCACCAAAATTCATTTCCACGAACCCAAAATGTGTGTTGAATTCTCATTCATCCGGAAATGGTTTTGAGTAACCAAATACATGATTTAATTCACTACGCGGCATTAAACATGAACCCAAGAAAAACCGTTACAAAAAATGTCTGGTGTAGACACTCCATTTTTGACCGACCTTAAGACTCAGACGTCACCGATTGAGCGCTTGGTGATGTTGCATATTGTGCTCGTTCTGAAGTTTTAGAGTCTCGGCTGCGAGCCTTGTCTCCGGACTTCGAGGCTCTTTTGTGATTTGCCTCGGTTTGCAAACTAGGCCCAATTTTCTCTGTTTTCTCTTCCCGAAGGGAGGGAGAGGTCTCATAGACCATCTCTCAGTGGCCATAGGCTACGTTTCGTGGTCGTAGGCCATTTTTCCAGTTTGGAGCCCAGTTCCCGGTTTTCGGAGCCGTCGGCCGTGTGCCTCGGTTCGGGACCGCTTAACTATCTCCGTTTGCTCCGGTTTTTGGAACACACCTTGTTTCCTCCCTTTTGAGGGACACTGTCGCCCGAGAGACCAACTCCGTGGTCGAACGCCACTTCCGATGCCTAACAGCCTATTTTCGGGGCCCCGAACTGCGTGTTTCGGCCCCCGAACCTTCGTTTTGCATCCGTCTTGGTCCATTTTTGGCAGGTGCCTTATTTTCATTGTTAAAAAGGTTGTAGAAAGGTGGGAGGCCAGCAATTTTTCTAAAAAAATAGCTTTTTTGGTCAAAAGTGGTTCAGCATGAATCCGGGAAGGAGGAAAACATCTGCGCGGCTTCACCGAAACGGGCATAACTCTTTGCACAGGAGGAATTAGGATATAAGGCTACCACCGTTGGAAAGCTTACTTCCAGGGCTTCAATTTACACTCAAGAATCTCCTAAGGACAAGTCTGGGTGGGGGAGATATGGTTGGTTGAAGTAGGGGATCAATCCGGTTGGACCGAATCTGCGCAGCTTCACCAAAACTGGCATAACTTTTTACACAGGAGGAATTTTAATGCAAGGTTTACGGCATTGGAAAGCTAACTTCAAGGGCTACATGGACGACTAGCTTTAGGGCTTGAACCTTTTGACCCTGGTCGACCGGCCACTTAGATTGGTTGGCCTACCACCTTGCCTGGTCGGCCGGCCACTTGGCCCTTTTGCACCTGGCCAGCAATGTTTGTCCTTTCTGGTGCATTCCAGCTGTGCCAGCTATTTTTCACGATACCCTTTGCCTGAGGGTCTGTCTTTTTGGAGGGAAATTTGAATTGGTTTTTTCCCCCCTTTCCTTTGGCCTCTCTCCCTCTATATAACCACCACCCCACCTCATTTTACAAGGGTTAGACGCTTTGGGCTGAGAGTTATACATACACCCTCTATATCTCTACTCCAAGCCTCCAAACACCTTGATTCTTGGCCATTTTACCCTACACCTCATAGCCTACCACCTCCACACTCCATTCCAGCAACTTGGAGGCCATTTGCAGAGGTTGAAAGCTCAGAATCTTGGACCAAAAGCTGCTGGAGGTCGGTTCTTCAAGGGTGAGTCCCTATTTTCCCCACTTTTGCATCATTTTGCTCTATATCTTAGCCCATTTTTCTTGCATTTTTGGGCTTCGACCTGAACTGAAAATAGTCTTATTTTGAGCTCATCTTCATGTTTGATCAATGACTTTTTCCTGTTTAAGGTCTTCTACTCCCCCTTTGTGCTTTATCTCTCTTTTAGGGCTTATCTTGCATGATATATTAGCCTTATTTGTGAGCATTTCTGGGCTTTGAGAAAAACTGTAAAGTGCCTTATTTTGAGCCCCTCTTAAACTTTGTTGAAGGGCTCTCTGCTGTTTGAGGCCATTTGCTGCCTCTTGTCCTTTATCTCTCTTTTAGGGCCATTTTTGCATCATATTTTAGACTTACTTGTGAATATTTTTGAGGCTTGATATAAACTTGAAAAAGTTTTGTTTTGACTTCCTCTTTAAGTTTGTTTGAGGTCACTTTTATTTTTGGAGCCATCTCCTTCCTTGCATGCTTCATTTCTACATGCTTTGAGCCATGCATTTGAGCATTTGCATAAGTCTTGTTTTGACCTCTTAGCCACTGAAATCCAGTGGATTTTCAGTGGCTTCGATGAGGTTTTGAGCCTTGAAATCATAAAGGGGTGACCCTTTCACCCCTCATTCTCTTTACTAGCATGCTTGGCCACCCAAAGGGACTCTATTTTGCATGCATGGAAGTCATTGTAACGCCCTCAAAATTAACCCATTATATATCATTGACCTGCATTATTTAAAGAAGACATTTTATTAATTCATTCATCAGAGTATTACTAAATAATCGAATAAAATGCCCTACAGGCTTACATCTTTCCAAGCCAACACTTGGATACAAAAATACGAGTTCTAACTCAATACAAGAAAAGCCCTAGGCTTGAGTGTTTACATGTACTAACAAATAAAAGCAAACAATAGAAAAATAGTCTTCAGAATCCAAGTCCTTCCAAGCTAAGTCCTTGGAGGTAGCTTATCCCCTGAACCTGAAAATGATGTTCCCATAAAGGGTGAGCCACAGCCCAGTAGGAATATACTAAACCACATATAAGCAATGAATAAAGCATTAGCATTCAACAGATGGTTAACCAGGATAATCAATTACTTCATTTTACAGTCTTATGACACTATTGTCTAAGATACGTTTTACTTCCCAGTTTTATTAACATGGCTCAGAACCTGGCCAAACTTACAACAGTGAATTAAATATATCGTATTCACATCCTTCCAATATCAACAAACAAATGAGACTCAAGCTCAAATAAATCAAAACACTTCATACTTCCAGATTGATACACATTTTAGTGCTGTATCAATAAAACACTTCTATATAAATAAGCACACATAAAAGTGATGCTAATGGAGTCCATCCCCTATCTCCTCCCAAACAAAATTCGGTTTAGAGGTCCATCCCCTATCTTCCCCTAAACCGTGGAGTACATCCCCTATCTCCTCCCACACACAAAACAATGTATGCAAATGCAATGCTCAATCAATACACGTAATTTCTATCAATGCAATAGTCAAAATTTATGACTTAACCAATGTGATTAGTTTCAGTTAATCCTAATCCACATGTATTGTCTACAACAATCACGACTATCCTCCACCGATAGCCCATAACAGTTATTTCTAAACTGAAAATAACTATGTCCACAATTCAATAGACAAATGATTTCAAATTATCCAATTACGCCAATTAATCAATGAATTCCCCAATTCCATGAATTTAACCATCTTTTCCCAATTCCATGAATTACTTATACAAATCAATTCAATAATTCAACTAGGGTTTTTTCCAAAATTTACCAAAGTATCCCCAACATATCAAAATACCAAAACTTAGAACAAAACCTATAAAATGGAGTAGGAAATCCCTACCTCAGAGAAAACAACCCAAATGGTGAAGACAGAGATGAGTGCCCAAAGACCAAAATGCTCCAAATTGCCAAATGTTCAGATTAAATGAAAGCTCTTGACTCCCTCTATCTTTTTAATAAAGCAACTAGGGTTGAAACACTCTCTAAACAGATCAAACCTAAGAGAGAAGGTGAGTAGGGAGAGAGAGAGGTCGAACCTAGGGTTTGGAATCAAAAGAATATGAAAAAGACTGATCAAATCCCGCTGCTGTGTATTTAAACTGGACAAGCTCGCTCGAGCGAATACTTGGTCGCTCGAGCGACCAGACACAGAGAATCCACGCTCGAGCCAAGGAGGCCTTGCTCGAGCCAACAACCCAAAAGCTCGCTCGAGCGAAAGAAAGCTCGATCGAGCGAAGAACTCAAACCCTCAGGTCTGAAACCAGACTCACGCTCGAGCGAAGGAACTATTGCTCGAGCGAAGAACAAACTAACTCGCTCGAGCGAAGAAAAGCTCGCTCGAGCCAAGAATGCAAAGCTTCAGGTCCAACCCAGACGCAAACTCTCGCTCGAGCTACCAAACCCCGGCTCGAGCGAAGAACCAAAACAACATCTCGCTCGAGCGACAAACTCCTCGCTCGAGCGAATAACCAAAATTCTGGACAACAACACTTGGTTCCTAAACCCAACCAACCTGAACAAACCTGCCCAACACATCCTATAATTCCAAAAGAGAAAATAAGGAATAACAACAACAACCATTATACAATGACAGAATCTACGGAACAGTCCGGATACAATAATTAAATGGGAAAAGACCGGGGTCGCTATAGTCATGTTTCAGGCCTCATTCTGTGAGTTTTTAGGTCTGCCTTGGCTCTGTCCAAGGCCCCTTTGGCCATATTTTATGTATATGTTGCATGTGCAGAGGAATCCCATTCAAGGCCCTTCAAAGAGGCCTTTCTTTGCGTGTTTCCGAGACTAATTCCACGGCCAATTTGGTAGGTTTTAGGGCTGTCATAATCCATTTCCAGAGTTGGTTTGGCCTTGTTGAGTGTCCATCATATATGTGCTTAATAATCCCTTGCATGGCCCTCTAAAGGAGCTCATCATTTTTGCATGCATTGGTTGTATTTCACTGGTTAATTGGGCATATTTTGGCATGTTTTGCTCACTGATTTTTGCTGGTTTGATGAGATCTCACACGCTTCATACACATGCCATGTAAACCATGTTTGCTAGTCAAAGTTGCATGCTATTTTAGTCTATCATGCTAGCATCTTTTGGTCATGCTTTGAACTAGAAATGTTCATGTTTTAGGACTGACTTGGCTTTGTCTTTATGCTTCATGATCAAATAATACATGCCTTGTATAGCTATAAGTCAATACATGTGCCTAGTTTTGAGTTTCGAGGCTCATCTCATGCATCGGGTACCATATTTCCATGATTCGGGATCATTTGCATCATGTGTCAGTACTGGAATTCACATGTTTGAATGCCATGATTCATCCTTGCCATGCCTTGTTAGAGTTGCATACTATGCCTTAGGATCGGTCCTCGGTTTGCGTGCATGTGTGCACGCATTTCGGTTATCTCATTTTCATCTTATGGCCACTAATGTGAGTATGGTTGAGGTCCACTCATGTTAGTGTAAGTCCATTATGCATTGTGTATGCCATTTCAATTCATAGCATTGTGTATGTTAGGTTGTATGTTAGAGCATTGTGTATGTCTTGCTACATCATGCATTGTGTATGCCATCTCATAGCATTGCGTATGCTAGGTTGCATGTTAGGATTGCATTCATGCATGTCATGCATGTTGCATTGTGCTTGGGATAGGAGTTAGCCCAAGCACAGGAAACGAGGGACGTTTCGTACCCCGAGTGACGGAACGTGTCTCAATTCCCGGTCGCCGACACTTCAGATTACCCATGATGTAGTTTAGGCCTTGTTGTGTTTTCATGTGCATTCATATCACATCGAGTCGTGTAATTCGACTCCTCGGCCATCATGCATCGAGATATGTGATTGGTGGCACGAGGATTGAGGACTACACTCCCTGAAGAGTAGTCATGCATACATATGTGAAAATACATTGCCATGCCCCTTTGTTGTTCTCTGTTGCAGCAAATCAGAAATCGGCAGTCTTTTGGAGCTTCGTGCAATGTTTCAGGCTTAATTGTAAACAGAGGCTAATTGGGGCATCGCAACGGATTTCCGCGCAAAACAATACAAGCATACATCATCCATCATCTGGAGCAGAGCTGAGGCAGTCTATAGGCTTGCATGCTAATTTACCGCTTTCCTAGATTAATTTATTAATTAATTAGGATTTTGTATTTATGCGGACTATACTATTTATTTGGGACTGTATATTATTTATTCGGACCCTTCGAGCGAGGGCAATGTTGTAATAAGTGTGCATGCGTGTGATGTATGTCTTCCAACCCCACGTCTTTCTCCCTTTTATTTACCAGCTTATGATGGTTAGATTAGGGCATGTTTCAATTAGCATAAAGTATGATAGCATGTTTGCATTCATTCATCTGTCTTGCATGCATCAAGCTCGGCGATCATATTAACTGCATTGTATTTCAATTCCGAGTTGAATACTTGTTAGTTGTAGCATTTCACATGCCATCTTTAGAATAGCCGAGCTTATCTTAGTTGCATTTTGCATGTGTTGCATTAGGCATTTCTGTATAGTTAGGATCATGCATGGATTTCTAACATAGCTTCTGTTTTGGCTTGGAGTACTCGGTAAGTTTTACGCTTTAGCATCCTTACATGCGTGTAAGTGACTGCTATGATAGCATGCTTACCATGAGGCAACGTGCTTACGTGATATAACTGCCTGAATGCCTATGGGTGAAGGTTGAGTTATTTGGATTGGAACAATTCATTCACTATAAGTTTTAAGACCATTAGATGGTGGCAAAACCATATTTTCTAAAGCCCACCTGAGGGTGGCAAAATCTATATTTTAAAGCCTACTTGCGAGTAGCAAACCACTTTAAAAAATAAACAGGAAATGTTTTGTTCCAATTCAGGCGACCAAGTCTATACTTGTATGCTGTGCGCATCACATAGTAAATCTAGGCTAATAACCGGAATAAGAACGCATAATGTTTTCAAAACTAGATATTATGATTAGTAGAGGCCGATCTTTGATCGGGCGAGCGGGGGTGCTCACGAAGTGACCTTCCCCAATTGTACCCAAGTTCTCGAGCCGAGGCAACTTTGGTGATGATGGACACGTGGCCTTAGGCAACGAGTCAGGGTTTCCTAAATTTCTCAAAATAAAATATTTAGGTGGCGACTCTGTATCTAGCAAAGCAGTCCATGTTTGGCACTTCTTTCTAAAAATCTATTTTCTCAAAACGATTTGCCGGATTTAGACTCTTTGGTTCAGATTAAGAACAGTGACAATTTGAGTCCGAACTGTAGTGAGCCCAAAATGAACAGAATGGGACTCATCCTCCCGGGGCATTCGGGGACGTGTACATCTGGGTCCCACCTTAATTAATGCTCAAAGTTAGCAAAAAATAATGTTTACAAAGCCATTTTTCCAACAATCCCCCACATGAATGAAATTCACGATAACAGACATGCAACAAGATGCAGACAAAGAAAGAGTACATTAAGAAGATACACCACATTGAGACAGGGAGCTTTTGGATTTGAATCTCCTCTAGTGAAAAGTCTATCGGACTTACTAGCTAACCAGTGGACGCGATGCCTTGAACTGTTCAGCTGTTTATGTAAGCCAAGACAATAGACTACACAAAGTGTATCTGCAGACACAGTTTGGTTCTTACAGTTGTGTTCATTTTGGCCCTGAACAACGCCTGGTAATTCATGAGTGCTCTAGAGAATTTAGCCTTTTTAATTCTCACAGAATCGGCCCAGTTCACACTCATATAGGTGATTTCTTATTAAGAGTATCCTGTTATACCCCACTTGGAAGCCCAAGTTATAAGAATCATTAAAAGCAAAGCTTATCCTACTAACGCTACAGGTAACACTCTTCTTATCATAGAAATGGATAAGAGTAAATCTCCTTAGTGATACATGAAGTCATCCATAATTCGGTTGTCCCTTTGAACCTAGATCTTAGGATCTCCAGTCAATTAGGTTGGGTTGCCATTATGGCGACTTTTAAGTAATAGGCTTTAATCCTATTCCCCTCGATAAATAGTACACTTGCTATCTGATTAGCCCTTTAGTCAATGGATCTGCAATATTCTCCTTTGACTTTACATATTCTATGGAAATTATTCCATGGGAGAGCAAATGCCTAACGGTATTATGTCTACGACGAATATGTCGAGACTTACTGTTATACATATGATTCTATGCCTATCTTATTGTTGCTTCACTATCACAGTGTATGCATATAGCTGGCACAGGTTTAGATCACATTGGAATGTCTTCTAAGAAATTACGAAGCCATTCTGCTTCTTCTCCTGTTTTATCTAATACAATAAACTCAGATTCCATTGTCGACCTTGCTATGCATGTCTACTTAGAAGATTTCCAAGAGACTGTAGCACTCCCAGGGTAAAGACATATCCACTAGTGGATTTTGAGTCTTTAGTATCCGATATCCAATTTGTATTGCTGTACCCCTCGAGTACTGCTGGATACTTAGTATGATGTAAGCCATAATTTTGGATATGTCTTAGATACCTAAGTACCTGAATTATTGCTTTCCAATGATTGGACCCTGGATTACTTGTGTACGTACTCAATTTGCTAACATCATAGGCTATATTTGGCCTTGTGCAATTTATTAAGTACATCAAGCTTCTGATTATCCGATAGTACTCTAATTATAATATGCTTGCACCTGTATTTTGGGACAAGTGAAGACTAATGTCAACAGGTGTTTTAGCAGGACGATCGTCATGCTTTCCAAATTTCTCTAGAATCTTCTCAACATAATGAGACTGAGATAAAGCATATCCTTTAGATGTTCAAGTAATTTTTATTCCTAGAATTACATCTGCTACTCCCAGATCTTTCATGTCAAACTTTCTGTTCAACATTTTCTTTGTAGATTTAATCATGTCATTATTGCTTCTGATAATGAGCATGTCATCCACATAAAGACAAACTATGACATAGCCTTTATTTGTGCTTTTAACATAGACGCATTTTTCATATTCGTTTATCTTAAAACCATTCGAAAGCATAGCGTGATCAAATTTTTCATGCCATTGTTTCGGAGCTTGTTTTAATCCATAAAGAGATTTGTCAAGTTTATAAACTTTTTTCTTTTGGCTGGGAACTTGAAACCCTTCCGGTTATTCCATATAGATTTCTTCATCTAACTTGCCATTCAAAAAAGCTATTTTAACATCTATTTGATGTATTTCCAGATTATATAAAGCTACAATCGCAATCAACATGCGAATAGATGTTATTCTTGTTACTAGTGAATAAGTGTCAAAATAATCAAGGCCTTCCTTCTGCCTGTATCCCTTAACAACAAGCCTAGCCTTGTATTTATCAATTGAACCACCTGCTTTCATTTTTCTCTTGAATATCTATTTATATCCAAGAGGTTTACATCTTCGTGGAAGATCTATCAGTTCCCAAGTATGATTTTGCAATATTGATTCAATTTCACTATTCACAGCCTCTCTCCACAATGGACCTTCAAGACTTGACGTTGCTTCCTTGAAATTTTGAGACTCATTTTCTAACAGGTAGGTTAAAAACTCTGGACCAAATGATTTAGATATCCTAGCCCTCTTGCTACATCTAGGTTCATCTGTTTCATTATTATTTTGGTCTTCACTGCTACCCATAACAGTATCAAAAGTTCTTTTATTTGAACTTTTCTCTTCAATTTCCTTGCTAGGAAAAATGTGTTCAACAAACGATGCATTTCTGGACTCAATAATAGTGTTTACATGCATTTGGATTTTCAGATCTATGAACTAAAAATCTATATACACTACTATTATTTGCATAACCAATGAACACACAATCAACGGTCTTTGGTCCTATCTTAGTTGTTTTGGGACTAGGGGCTACAATCTTGGCCAAACACCCCCACACTTTGAGGTAATTGTAGGTAGGTCGTCAACCTTTCCATAATTCATAAGGGGTTTGATTAAGTTTCTTGTGAGGTACCCTGTTAAGGATAAAGTTAGCAGACAAAATTGCCTCCCGTCACAAGTTCTGAGATAAACCTGAACTAATCGACATGGCATTTATCATCTCTTTTTGAGAGTTCAATTATTTCTCTCAGCAACTCCATTTGACTGAGGAGAATAGGGTGCAGTGGTTTGGTGAATGATACCATGTTCAGAACAAAATTCTTCAAATGGGGCATCATACTCACCACCTCTGTCACTCCTCACTATCTTAATATCCTTGCCAAGTTGATTTTCAACCTCAAGTTTATATTGCTTAAAAGCTTCTACGGCTTCATCTTTACTTCACAATAAGTAAACATAGCAATATTGAGTGCAATCATCAATAAGAGTAATAAAGTACTTCTTACCTCCTCTAGTTTGAACAAATTTTAAATCACAGATATCTGTGTGAATTAAACTTAGAGGTCCGGTACTTCGTTCAACTTTATTAAATGATGCCTTAGTGAGTTTTGCCTCAATACAAATCTCACATTTATGATTAGGATCAAATTTTAAGTTTGGTAAACATTCTAAAGCAACAAGTCTACGCAAAGAATTAAAATTAACATGTCATAATCTACCATGCCATAAAGAAGAAGACTCAGCAATATAAGCAGAAGATGTGTTCTTATTATTAAAAGCCAAATTAGGTACAACAGTTATTACATTGAGCTTAAAAAACCCATCACTCATGTAACCTCGCCTCACATACATTCCACTCTTAGAGAGTATAACTTTATCAGATTCAAAGACTAATTTAAACCCATTTTTAATTAACAATGACCCAGAAATCAAATTCTTGCAAATTCCTGGCACTTGGAGTACATTGTTAAGAGTGAGTTCTTTCCCCGAGGTCATTTTTAGCACGATTATTCCTTGTCCTTCCACAGTTGAAGTAGAAGAGTTTCCCATAAAAAGTTGTTCCCCACTTTCCATCACTTTGTAGGTTGTAAACATCTTTTTATCTGCACAGATGTGGCGGGTTGCTCCAGTATCCACCCACCACTTATTGGAATTGCCCACCAAATTTGCTTCAGATACTACTGCAGCAAGATTGATGTCTGCTACTCTATCGGAAAGATAAAAATCCTCGGCTATGTTGGCTTGTGTTGGCTTTGAACTCCCTCCGTCCTTGCAAATGTGACAATCCTTAGCGCGATGTCCATCTTTGCTGCACACAAAGCACTTGCCTTTGAACTTCTTGTTGAACCCGTTGTTGATCCCTTTACTGATCTTACTAGTGGATCTTTGTTTGGGACCATTGCCATCATGCTTCTGCTTTTTGTTGTTGAACTTTGACCCATGTTCATGCTCCACAACATTTGCTTTAGCCTGTGTGGCATGATTTCCTGAATTTTTATTAGAACCTCGGTTGTCCTCCTCAATTCGGAGCCGCACTATCAGTTCTTCCAATTTCATCTCCTTGCGCTTATGCTTCAGATAATTCTTGAATTCTTTCCAAGTTACTGGTAATTTTTCAATGATTGTCGCTACTTGGAAAGATTCACTAAGAATCATCCCTTCCGTATGTATGTCATGGAGAATTAATTGGAGATCTTGAACTTGGCTAATAACCGTTTTGGCATCTATCATTTTAAAATCCAGAAAATGGCGGACAACAAATTTCTTTGTACCAGCGTCCTCTGTCTTATATTTATGATCTAGAGATTTCCACAGTTCTTTAGCTGTTCTTTTCACATTATACACATTATGCAGTGTATTGTCTAACACATTGAGGATGTAGTTTCGACACAAAAAATCACCATGTTTCCATGCATCGACTACGGCAACCACTTGCTGGTCAGATTCTCCCTCGTTCAGTGCCGGTGCCTTTTCATGAGTGAAGCGAGCTAAATTCAATGTGGTAAGATAAAATATCATTTTTTGTTTCCATCTTTTAAAATCATTACCATTGAATTTTTCTGGTTTCTCCCCATGATTTACCAGTACTACCGGAGTCATCACTGGCACAACAGGTATAGGGGTTTGAGTAATAATAGTCTCAGTACTGTTTATTTCAGTTGTCATAATTCTGAAAAAAATAATAATGTACCAATCACAATTTTATACACAAAATAAAATTACACACAAAATATACAAAATAATATTTTGTAACAATAATTCCAGTGATAAACAGTATATGACTACTATGTTATCAATGAAATTATTTAAACAGTATATTACTATTATTTAAGAAATTAAACAGTATATGACTACTATTTAATTTCCCAAAACAAAATATTCCTTTGTCTAACACATAAATAAATAAAAAAGAAAATCTACTTTAAGATTGTTATACCTACGGTGGTATATATGTGTAAATTAAATGTGAAAATAAAATAAACAATAAATAAAATAACTCAGAAAATAATTATAAATTATTTTCTGAATTAAATGCTTACAGAATTAAACGTCGAGACTTGTGTTGGACACAATCTCCTTAAAGTAGATTTCACCCTCGTTCCGGTGCTTCGAGATTTACCGGTGGCTACTTTCCAGGATGCAACGACTACACCTTGATTTTGCAGCACTATAAAACCAAGTCTGGCGAACCAAAACTCAGTTGTAACTCTCTCTTTTTCTTTCTAATATAAGTGCAGAAAAAATGCAGAGAAGACACAAGGAAGAGGACGAAAATTCTGATGAAAATTGAATGAATGAATTGTTGGACAGATAGGCTATATATAGGCAACCAAGCACCTATTCGGTTTTGAATTTGTGGCTACCAACAGGTAAGACACTAGTTTGGAACAAATCTGTTTGGTAACAAATATAAATCTGTGTATACCCGGAACAAATCTGTTCTGGTGGCAGTTAGCCTGTTCGGGTGGACTTCCAACAGGTATGAACCTATTCGGGTGAAAGGCCTTGTTTGGGTGAGAAAAAATTATAGACTGATTTAAATTAAATTTTGAATACTAAAATTCAAAATTAAATAAATAAAAACAAATGTTTTTGGCTCAAAAAAGACAAATACTGGGCCAAACAAGCCCAACTCAACCGAACGAACGGCGGCGTGCACGTGTGGTTTTTATTTTGGGTCTAGCCCACTTCACCCATAACCTCACCCTTTCACAAACTCGGGTACCCTTTAGGGCCCTCAAGTATCCAAAACTAAGATTTATAAACCCATGATATTCCTCAAGCCTTTCTAATGTGGGATAAACATATTTCACAAATGTGTTGTAAACCCACCAAAATTCATTTTCACGAACCCGAAATGCGCGTTGAATTTTTATTCATCTGGAAATTGTTTTGAGCAACCAAATACATGATTTAATTCACTACGCGATATTAAACACAAATCCAAGAAAAATCATTACAAAAAAAGTTTAGGTCCTACCTTAATTAATACTTAAAGTTAGCAAAAAATAAGATTTACAAAACTATTTTTTCAACAAACAGTGGGTAATTTTATCATTTGGTATATAAAATATATGAACGTAAAATTGTAATTTCGTCACATATGTTAACATTGTTTATTGTACTACTATTATAAGATTAGTATTATCTTTCCAAACCAATCGGGTCCGTTTGGGAAGGGCTTTTCTGGGTTTTTTTGGCTATTTTAGCCACAAAAGACAAAATAGGCTATTTTAGCCACAAAAACAAAACATCACATCCAATCCATAATCATTACACTATTCTCTCACAAAAAAAGTCAAAAAAGCCAAAAAGTCCTTCCCAAACCAAGCTTTTTAGCTCAGGCTAAAATAGTCAAAAAAATCAAAAAGTCAAAAAGCCAACCCACTTCCCAAACGGAGGCGAAATCAACTCTATTTATCTCGTCTATCGGTGGAAGTCAAAAACTTGCATTAAAAGTTTTTAAAAAAAAAATTTCCTTTCTTTTTTATTCTGAAAATATTTATATACACTACGAGTACTTAATTTTCTTGTGGTCATCTGACTTATTTATAATTTATTATATTATATTTTTAAAATATGTAAATTATACTGACACCTCTTGAGATTTATATTTATTATAATTTCTCTCTCACCTTTTGAAAATTACATCTTCCCCCTGAGATTTAAAGTTTCATTACAGATTCTCCCCTCAGCAATTTAATTTTTTTAAATATCAAATTTTCTCTCACTGGGTAAATTTAGAAATTTCAATCACCTCCCTAAGATTTAAAGTAGCATTGCCAATTGCTTCATCAGTTAGTATTAGTTGAAAAAAAAAATTCAATAAAAGAAAAATTAATTGGAAAAAAAATTATTTGAAAAAAAAATTAATTAAAAAAAAATTTTGTTAGTAAAATTTTTAAATTTTTGTTTAAAAACCAACGTAAACTCATTTTTTGAACTTTCGTTTTTTTTTAAATTTATAAATTAAGACAACCATTTATAAACGAAAAAAATTATCAGTTTTTAAAATTTTTGTAAATATAAATTTAAAACTGAAAACGAAATGGTTACCAAATAAGCCTCAGATGGTAAAAATGTTATAAAATTAACAAATAATTAAATAAGTTACTAACGTAAGAAATGAGTTATCAAAAGAGTTTTAGGTTATGTATGGTTTGATTTTTAGAAATTTTTTTTAAAAAAATTAAAAATTAATTTGGTTAAGAAATAAAAAATAAAAAATAATTATCATTTAAGGGTAAAAAATAATTATTATGTTAACTTTTGGACAGGTTATATACATACGTATGGCTGTTTCAATTTAATTTGTAAAAAATTATTTCTAGCCATTCGAAAGATAAAAATAATATAAAAAATAATTATCATTTTAATTTTTGGGCAGGTTATATACATACGTATGGCTGTTTCAATTTAATCTGTAAAAAATTATTTCTAACCACTTGTAAGATAAAAATAATATAAAAATGATAATTATTTTTTTATTTTTTATTTCTTAACCAAATTAATTTTTAATTTTTAAATTTTTTTCTAAAAATCAAACCATACATAGCTTAAAAATCTTTTGATAAGTCATTTTTTACGTTGGTAACTTATTTAATTATTTGCTAATTTTACGACATTTTTACCATCTGAAGCTTGTTTGGTAACCATTTTATTTTCAGTTTTCAATTTATATTTACAAAAATTTAAAAAAATGTCATAAAAATTTGTTTGATAATTTTTTTGATTTATAAATGGTTGTCTCAATTTGTAAATTTGAGAAAAAAACGTAAATTCAAAAAATGTGCTTACGTTGGTTTTTAAATAGAAATTAAAAAATTTTACTAACAAATTTTTTTTTTCAAATAATTTTTGTACCAATTAATTTCTTTTTCATTGAATTTTTTTTCCAACTAATACTAACCGAGGGGGAAATTGGTAATGCTATTTTAAACCTTAGGGAGGAGATTGTAATTTCTAAAATGCGAGGGGTGTCAATGTAATTTACCCAGCGAAGACAAAATTGGTATTTAAAAAAATTAAATTTCTGAGGGAGAAATCTGTAATGAAACTTTAAACCTCAGAGGTGGAGATGTAATTTTCAAAAGATGAGGGGAAAACTGCAATAAATATAAACCTCAGGGGATGTCAGTGTAATTTACCCTTTCAAAATTTATGTTAAATTATTAAGTGTAATTTATATTTATAATTTATTAAATAAAAAATAACATTAAAAATTTAATTATTTTAAAATTAAAAAAAAAACTTTTAATTTTTAAGAGATTTTTTTTAAGGCCACTGATATTTAGATATTAAAAGATAAAAAGATATATAATATTTTCATAGTAGCAAAGATCTTTCAATATGTTCACAGAAAAAATTTAATTCAGAGAAATTATTACCCGACGCAAAGAAATTTATCTGATTTCACAAAAAAATTTCATAAAAAAATCTTAACTAACAAAGTAAAAATATAAATATTAGACACCTTTTACTACACGAAGTTAGGAAAAAATGTTTCATTGATTTTAATTTACATAAATTACAATTTCCAACCGTACTCCATTTTTATGTTAAACCCAACCCCATTTCATCTAATGGTGGTGCTTCATTGGTCTCTCTCTTTCTCCTCCCTCAGCCACTGGAAGCTCCATAGAAAATCAAGTTTGACTTGCTACTCTACTTGTCATCTCTATCTCATCATCTCAAACAAAAATATCAACTATGTTTGTAGTCTCAATCAATCTTCATCAATGGAGATCACAAAAACCCTTTCAAATCCTTCCTCTCTCTAAACCAAACCCAGACCAAGAATTACAGAGGCGCGCACACACAGAAAAGATGAATCTTGCTTTCTTGTTTCTCTCTCTACTTTCGCTCTCATCATCATTTACAGCAGCAGCTACTACTCCTCCTCCTCCACCAACTCATCTTCATCTTCATCTTCATCATCAGTGTCATCATCTTTTTCTTCTTCTTCATGTCCAATAGATCTAAGCTTTGTTTCGAGAGTCCCATGGCCAGTCTCTGATTGCAGAAACTACAACCCAGAAATACCAATCAACAACTCCAACAACAAAACCCAGTGTTGCCAGACCCTCCTTAGCCTTTACGGAATCTCCTTCTCTCAACACCTCAAAGAAACTTCTCTGTTTCAGCTCCCAGACCTCCCTACTTCTCTCTCTTGCCTCTCCGACTTCCAATCTAAGCTCAATTCCTTCTCTCTGTCCTCCAATCTCATCTCTCTCTGCTTTGATCCCCTCCAATTCATCATCACCCCTAACATCAGTGCCTATATTGAAACAACCCGTGACCCTTGTCTCTCTCCTTCAATCCAAGCTCAATTCCTGGTCTCTCTCTCACCTCTCTCTGCTTCGATCCCCTTTAACTCATCATCACCTCTAACATCTGTGCCTCTATCGAAACAACCCATGACTGGGTTTCCAAGCTCGGCCCCTCCACTTCCCTCGACACCGTTGGTCGTCCTGATCTCACCAATCTCACCGATTTGCGATGCCTGTGTTGCCACTGGTTTTTGAGTTCAAAATGAACTCATTGCAATCAACGGTAACAAAAATCACTTCACTGATTGTGTGATGCAATCCTTGGAGAGTCTTAATATTACGGTGATTCTTTTCAAAGGGCGTATCAGAATCAAAATTTGGGTCAAAATTTAGGAGTTTGTGTTTGATATGGGTGAATTTTTAACTAGACCAGAACTAGGGCAAAAAATTATATCTTGCTTTGTTTTGACCAGCATACTCGGTACCCTGAGCTGATGGGACATTTGTTTTTAATGCTAAGTTTGTCTGAGTCAGGTCGCAAAGAAGGAACAGCACCCAACTCAGTAAAGGTCTAACCCGAAAAGCCTTAACCCATCACGGTTCATCCAATCCTAAAAAAAACCCCACTCAGCAAAGGTTCAGTCTATCTGATCCCTAAATGCCAACTTAGAAAAGATCCATCTAATGCCAAAAGACCCATTCTAAAAAGCTTAATCTAGTCAAACTCGCCTAGACTAATCCAGTTCGGATACATCAAAGTATAACTAGGTCGAAATCCTTATTAGTCAGCTCTCAGCTCACACCCATCGATTGCCTCGATTGCCAAACTTAGCAGACCTATGATGGCTCTGAGTCCAGAAGAAGTTGTGGCCATGATAACGGCCCTAAATCGAGGAATTGCCATACAAGATGAAACCAATACTGAAATGCAACGCCCATCTGGGGCATTTACCACACATCCAGTCTTGGGCCCCTAGCCTGTCACGTCCTCAAAAAATAATGCAAATCATCCAACTCAGAAGCGATGAGAATATAAACGGAATTTGTATACTTTCATATATCAAAGTTTATATTACAAAAGATATTACATGCATTATACTTTCATAAATGTTCATTCTGAAACTACATCATGTAACACTAATTAATAACAACAAAATAAATGCTCTACGGGTTTACATCTTTCCAAAACATTGTTTGGTTATAACAAAAAAGAGTCACAAGCTCTTGTACATGTAAAGCCCTAGGCTTGAATCAACATTTAAACACAAAACAATAAAATAGAACCTCCAGTTCCTAAGTCCTCCCAAGCTACGTCCTTGGAGGAAGCATATCACCTGTTCCTGAAAATGGTTTCCCAAGTAGAGTGAGCCAAAACCCAATAAAAACAGTCTAACACAATATATGAGATTTAAGATATAAGTGCCAAGTACACATTCAATATTTAAGACCAACGCACGTCCTTCTCATGAACATTCAATATTGATAATCTTATCACAATCCATTTCCATTGATTCATCTCAAGTCAATTTGTTTCACTTCAATTCATATGCCAAGTGTATAATTTTCCAAGTAACCCAACTGAGACTACAACTCAATGGTTTTCAATTAACATAATAATTATATAAACACTTCAATCTTGCCATTTTATGAAAATTTCGTCCGCAGGATCAACACCCATGTATACATAAGATTTCAGGACTTTCACCCTAGGCACTCTGGGTAATTTAATTTTCAATGGAGTCCATCCCTTATCTCCTCTCAAAACATGGAGTACATCCCTTTTTTCCTCCCAAAACATTATACATATACAGTGTATTTAAAGACACCATCATATTCAATGACATTCAATTATACATAGTCAATGTCTCAACACATCGTTATATTCAATGATATAGTTAAATGATTAGTTTCAATTCACCTACTCTCATGCAATTTCTACAACAATTATAGCTCTCCTCCACCGATAGTCCAATATAGATATTTCTAAACAGATATGTAATCTTTATAACAAATAACTTATCAAATTCCCATAAGTGAGTGATTAAACAAATCCAACTACACCATTCATTTATACATCCCCTCAATTTCACATTTTCTATATCAATTTCATTATTTATACAAAATAATTATTCAACTCACATTAGGGCAAATTTCTCACTTTTTCCAAATATCAATCCCAAGGCTAAATTTCACCATTCTAACCTAAAGTAACCTTATATTCAAACTCCTATATTCATTTATAGAACCCAACATAAAAACCCCTCTTTCAATTTGAATCAAAACCTTAACTTTACCCAAATCTTCCAAAATTTCACCGATAGCCCAATACAGATATTTCTAAACAGATATGTAATCTTTATAACAAATAACTTATCAAATTCCCATAGGTGAGTGATTAAACAAATCCAACTACACCATTCATTTATACATCCCCTCAATTTCACATTTTCTATATCAATTTCATTATTTATACAAAATAATTATTCAACTCACATTAGGGCAAATTTCTCCCTTTTTCCAAATATCAATCCCAAGGCTAAATTTCACCATTCTAACCTAAAGTAACCTTATATTCAAACTCCTATATTCATTTATAGAACCCAACATAGAAACCCCTCTTTCAATTTGAATCAAAACCTTAACTTTACCCAAATCTTCCAAAATTTCACCATTTATGACATAAGTGAGTGATTAAACAAATCCAACTACACCATTCATTTATACATCCCCTCAATTTCACATTTTCTATATCAATTTCATTATTTATACAAAATAATTATTCAACTCACATTAGGGCAAATTTCTCCCTTTTTCCAAATTTCAATCCCAATGCTAAATTTCACCATTCTAACCTAAAGTAACCTTATATTCAAACTCCTATATTCATTTATAGAACCCAACATAAAAACCCCTCTTTCAATTTGAATCAAAACCTTAACTTTACCCAAATCTTCCAAAATTTCACCGATAGCCCAATACAGATATTTCTAAACAGATATGTAATCTTTATAACAAATAACTTATCAAATTCCCATAGGTGAGTGATTAAACAAATCCAACTACACCATTCATTTATACATCCCCTCAATTTCACATTTTCTATATCAATTTCATTATTTATACAAAATAATTATTCAACTCACATTAGGGCAAATTTCTCCCTTTTTCTAAATATCAATCCCAAGGCTAAATTTCACCATTCTAACCTAAAGTAACCTTATATTCAAACTCCTATATTCATTTATAGAACCCAACATAGAAACCCCTCTTTCAATTTGAATCAAAACCTTAACTTTACCCAAATCTTCCAAAATTTCACCATTTATACATAATAACAAATATCTAGGTTAAAAACTATATTAGGGTGTAGAATATCCCTACCTCAAGAGTAGAAACCCAAAGGAGAAAAGGAAGAACTTCAAGAATGCCCAAACTCAACTTTGTTTGGATTAAATGGAAGCCCACAAGATGCTTCACCTTTTTCTCAAAGGAAGTAGGGTAAAGGTGTTTAGATCTTGGAGTATTTGTAGAGAAAAGTCAAGTTTTAGAGAGAGAATGAGCCGATTTAGGGTTTTGGTGTGAAAAGATATAAAATTTATGTGTAAAAATGAGCTGCTGCGAATTGATATACGCGAGGCTAGCTCGAACGAAGGAGTTGTCGCTCGAACGACTAGACATAATAAGTGACCTCGCTCGAGTGCAAGAATCATCACTTGAGCGTAGAGTACAAATCCCCAGAAGTTTTGTAGACAAAGACCGTCGCTTGAACGCAAGAGTACTTGCTCGAGTGAAGAACGATACCCCCTCCCAGAACTCTGCAGGACTGAAAGAAATACTAGGAGATCACCAAGCTCGCTCGAGCGAGGAAAGCTTCGCTCGAGTGAAGAAGCCAAAATCTGGGCAACTTCATTCTAGACCAACTAACAACCAAACTGTTCCAAACATGCTCAACACATTCCAAAACTCAAACTCAAAGAGTGGAAGGGAGAAAAGACATAATTAACAATATTAAGCCACGAGACTCGAGTTCGGAATACAACAAAGGTCGAGTCTAAACCTGGAATCACTATACAACCGAACTTTGACCTACCTCAACCAGCTGAAGATTTGCAAAGTCTAGATCCTCGAGAGGGGTTGGCTTAAGCTCGGGTTTTTAAATCCCTAGTGCAGCCTAATAAGGGGATTTTTCCCCTTGATATTGATGATCTCAACCTGACCTTGTTAAAAATTGCTAATCTTGAGAAACAATTCAAAAAGGCATAGGGAATTAACTCTATTCCCAACATTGAGGATGGATATACAGTGGCTACTGTAAGGCTCCCAGATAGATTCAAAATGCCACCCATTCACCGTTTCGACGGGTCTAGAGATTCTATGGTACATATCCGGCTTTTCTTGGACGTCCTGAAATTGATGGGTCTAATTAAGCCTTAGAAACTCTCTCTGTATGGAAGAACCTTGTCAGGTATAGCAGCCACTTGTTACAACAAGTTGGAGGATAAAGTGAAACAGAACTGGGAAGATTTGGCTGAGGTGTTTGTCAATCGGTATTCTTACAATACCCAAATTGAAATGACCATCCAAGAGCTTGAAGTAAACCACCAGAATCCTAAAGAACCTTTTGTGGAATTTGTTGCAAGGTGGAGAGCAAAGGAAGCACAAATGACAGATTGACCTTCTGAGAGAGACCAAGTGCGGATAGTTGTGTAGAACCTTGACCTTGATATGTTACAAAAGTTAATAGTTATTCCATTGTTCACTTTCAAAAATTTGCATGAGTTAGGGATTCAAATTGAGAGCGCATTTAACAAAGGGATTATTCCTAGAACAAGCGGACCAACAAGGAGGGTGTTTTTTAGGAGTACCAATGCTAGCAGTAGCATTATTTCTGAACCTACTGAAATCAATACGGTTGCCACCAAGCCCAAAATTGCCAACCCCTTTGCCAATACCAGCCCACAAACAGCCAGCCCCACCCGAGTTTAAGGCAAAACCTTTACCCCCTCTATATGAGCCTAACCAAAAGTCCTGATGGAAAGAGGGTATCTCAAACCCCTTTATCCCTAACCTCTTCCTGACCCACTCCTTGTTAAACATAACCCCACCAAATACTATGCGTACCATCAACAGCGTGGTCTTGGCACTGATCGTTACTACCGCCTTCATCATGAGGTTCAGAACCTCATCAAGAACCAGACGATAGCTCCACCTCAAGAACCCATTGTTACCACTAACCTACTTCCCATCCACGACCAAGTACCTCCTTCCCACCTTAACTTCATCCATACACTACCAATTGCCTTCAACCCCAACATATACATCACCCCAGCCCATCTGCCTAAGCCAAAGGTGTTTATTGTTAAAAGTACCGATTTTTGCATGATGGATGCACCAAATTCGGTTAGGTACACCAAGAGCGCTCAATGGCCAAACCCATTACTATTGAGATATTGTGAATGATTGAAGACCTTCAAGGAACGGTGGTAGATTTAACATTTGGGGTTTCGATCCCGTCAAAAAGCTACCCAATCTTGGTGCAAGCTGCAGTTGAAAAGGGCCAACCTGAAGCTATCTCAAGTCTGGGTGATGATAGATCAACAACAAATGGGCCTCGCTTCGATATAGCCACCAAATCCCTTGGCCATGCAGAAATAAGTTGCAAGAACAAGGTTAAGACAAGTATCGATCCCTATGCACATCTTAGGTGGGCTATTGAGACTTTGAAGGTCAAAGGGTTGAACAAGTAGCAAATGCTCGCAATTGTTGCGAAGACTGTGGATGACACTTTTATCTCTCAAGTTAAGAGCATTTTGGATCAGAGGGCAAGCAATGAAAATGGATGCTTTACCAGAAACACCCATCTTGATTCCAGTCCCAAGCCCATGAATACCTAACAACACTTGCTAATCCTTTTGCCAATATTTCCAAAACTACTGCTCTCTGCTCCCAAAATCGAACCGTCGCTCATCTTTATATGAGCCTAACCTCGCGCATTGAAGGTACTAATGGAGAAAGAGTATCTCAAACCTCTCGATACTTGACCTCTCTTATCTAGACATGACCCTGTCCAATATTGCACATTCCATCAATAGTACGGTTATTACACTGATCGTTGCTTTTTCCTTCGCCATGAAATTGAAGACTTGATTGACAAAAAGGTCATCACTCCACCTGAAAATCCCAAAGCTGTCACTAAACCTCTCACTGGTTGCAATAGATTGCCACTCCATAACATAAATCCCATCTATGGCTTTCCAACAACCAACCTTGACCCCAACTAGCACGGTCAATGAGATATGTGGGGACTACCAGGAGAATTGTGAGGCTCAATCTGTCAGATTCAGTTTCAAAGTCTAAAATCAATCCTACTGGGTGTGGATGTTAGTATTACTGAATTGAAGGCATGTTTGGACCATTTCATAGGCTACTTGAAGTTGTTTTTGAAATCTGCAGATGGACTTGGGGAGTCAAAACCCCTTTTGTCTCAAAAGTACTGATTTTGTTTTGAGTTATGTCCTGTAAATAGTTATTGTGCATTTTATTTTCTTTGTCTTTTCTTACGTTGTTGCATCAGTTGAGTCTTTTTCTTTGAGTAGCTCTCGTGTACCCTCAGGTATTCGTTTTGTTGTTTTAAATAATAAAGAAGTGGGAGTCAAGTTTTTGATCATTTTATTGTGCTTATAATAATTCATATGTGACCTTTTGAAAATGGGAAAACTTTAAAAACTTTTTTATAAGATTCCGTTAATAAACTTGAGTGTTGAGAAGGATCCCCAAATGGTTTGAGTGGATTCTGAATTATCGGTGTGAAGTTTTTCATGATTTCAAAATTTTAAGTTGTTTCTTTTGCAAACTCGTGAAGATAGATTTCGAATTGTGCATTCTACATTGTCTTGGGGATTCTCTTCACCGTTAGGCGATCATTTGGCAAGTGCAAGACCTGTAAGTACAAGATGGCTTTCAAACCTCACAAACATACTCTCCTTTGTGTTTTCATTACTTCAAAAAGAAATGAATAAAAGAAACCAAAAAGAATAAAAGAAAAAGAAGAAAAGAAAAAAACAAGAAAATGAAAAAGAAGAAAAAAAGAAAAAAGAGAAGAAAAAAGGAAAATGGAAAATGGAAAAAAGTCAACTGCCAAGCCAAGAGTATTCATCGGAATAAAATCCAAGCAACTGTGGGGAAGAGAACTTTTGTCTGAATTAGGGGAAGCCAATGCGAGAAGGTACCACATTGCGAGAAGAACCAACTTTGAAAATGGAGCAAAAAAAAAGAAAGAAGACATGTATAAGGGAATGAAGAACCAAGCACAAATCAAGATGAAGCCAGTTCCAGTGTTAGGGTAAAAATGACTGTTGATCAAATTCACTGCAAGTATTGTAACGCTATCCTTGAGATGCTCGCTAGGCCAAAAACTTGAAAGGGCGACCTAGGAAAAAGTTATAGAATGAAAAAAAATAAGAAATCAAACAAATATAGCTTGCAAGGTTTAAAACCCCAAATGGGCGACTTCAGAAAAAGTTAGAGCGCAAAAGGAGAGTGTCAACACCCGAGTGCGCCTTAGCCATGAACTACATTGACCTAATTCCCATTCTTGGGATACGTAGGCAACTTCATTCTGAAGTTCGGTCTCAACCATATCCATCTAATCCATCTCGACTCAATCATCTTGTCCAATTTGCATCATCAAGCTTCGTATCAATCCATGAGCTACACTGATTGTTGTGCATGTCACATACTTACGTTAGGTAAGAAAGAACTAGCTTGAATCAACAGGTGAAAAAATTTTCAATACTTGAACTTATTAGTAGAATCTCTATCTTGAGCAAAAAAGGAATCAAAACTTGGGTTTTACGAAATTGAGTTCTAAAGGGAACATAAGTAATACTAGGGGCACTATGAATGATCAGTTACCTTAAGTCTTTTTTTACTTTCGGGTCAGCTCTGAGTTCTATTGTGTCGTGCCCAGTGTTTGTCTCGGTCTGTGCTCTTTATCAAGTCACCATAGCGTGTTTGTCAATCAAAAACACTTTTCGTCGAGTCACCCTAGCGAGTCTATCGCTCAAAGTTTGACAAAGTGGCATGGTCAAAATTCCATACACGAGTGTTCACCCCAAACTAAAAAACAAGTCCATGTGTGGAATGCATAAACAAACTGAGAGTGCCCATACAAGGGGCATTGCATTTGATCATTGCAAAGTGTATATGAGGAATCTGTCACTGCTTTGGAGGGGACTAGAGTAAGTTCTCAACTGGCTGGAACAAAAGAGAAGCATGAGTCTCATTGGTTGACAACCATTCCAGGATCTGATGATCCCCATCACACGTGCCTGCATAATGTTATTTTCTTTATCCTTGGGAATATCCTTGGGAATTGGGTGCTTGGTTAGTTTCTAGGCACTGTTGGGATGTAACGAGCAGCTTCCTCATACCAAAAATGACCTATGAGAATTGATGGTACATAAATAAGACACGCAGATTGGAAGTTAGAATCAAAAACGCCTTAAACTCAGTCGAAAAAAGGCGTTCGGGGGGTGAAAATACAAAATAGTCCCCCCAACCACTGTTGGAATGTAACAGGCAACTTCCTCGTGCCAAAAATGACTTGTGAGAATTGATAGTACATAAATATGACATGTAGATTGGGAGTTAGAGTCAAAAACACCATAAACTTAGTTGAAAAACGGAGATTCGGGAGGAGAAAATGTAAAATAGCTCCCCAACCACTGTTGGAATGTAACGGGCAGCTCCGTCATGCCAAAAATGACCTGTGAGAATTGATGGTACGTAAAGAGGACACGTAGATTGGGATTTAGAGTCGAAAATGCCTTAAACTTTGTCGAAAAAGGACGTTCGAGGGGGCAAAATTGCAAAACAGCCACCCAACCACTGTTTGGATGTAACGAACAGCTTTCTCGTGTAAAAAATGACTTGTGAGAACTGATGGTATGTAAATAGGACACATAAATTGAGAGTCATACCTTAAAAATAGTCGAAAAATGGGATTTGGGGGGCAAAAATGCAAAATAGCGCCAAACCATTGTTTTAAATGTTCTTACATTATTATTAATTGTTCAAAACCATATCCATTTGTGTTGTTTAAATGTGCTGCTCATAAGTAGTAGTAGAAGTAGTTTTGATTTGTGAGAAAAAAAAGTAAGATCAATATCTCCAACTCTACTTCTAGTAAGATTTGTTGTTGCATATTGATTCAATTTTTTTTTTTTACTTTCCATTTATGGGAGTAAAACATAAACAAACTAAAAAGTCTACCTTCACTTTCGAACTTGAACATAGGTTTCACAAACGAACAATGACTATACTCATAATGGGACAATTATCAATGTCTTTTTTTTTTTTTTTTTTCTTTTTTGAAGTTTCTTTGGAGCCTCTAGTCTACATATTATGTGTTTGCCCTGTTTGGCTGGAAGTTTAATATTACTTTGTTGAAACAGGCTTAGCTTTTGGTGAAATTATAATGGAGATTTATTTTTATCTTAATACTAAGTTGGAATTATGAATTGTCTGTGTCAATACTAATTTGTTTGTCAGTTGAATTTCTAAGTTGCTAACTGCGATTTGAGTTGTTTATGAAGAATTATTTAGAAAAATTACTAGAATTTTTTTTTTGAATTTCTTTCTTCTTTTTCTTTTTTTTTTCTTTTTTTTCTTTTTTTTTAGACATTCGAGTATGCAAAACTAATGATTAATTTGAAAAGATTAATTACATTTGAGTTTTATGTGATTTTCTTTTATAATTTTAAATATGCCAATATTTAGTCAATACTAATGATTAATTTTTTTTTTACAGATGATTTTTGGCGTGGAATCGTGGATACGACTTTTTTTGCACAATTACGAAGGACATTGTTTTAGTCTACATATTACTATCGTCTATATATATATTATTTTTTTGGATTACTTTTTTGTGTTTATAGGGCATGGTTTTTGTTTAATCCTTTGTTCTGTATGAAATTATATTTTTGAGATTGGATTATACTTCGTTTATATGGAATTTCTATTACATTTGAAATTTGACGTTAAATATGAATTTTTTGGATGGTTGAAAGTGAAATGTGTGCACGTTCTAGAATGATTGATAATATAATCAATATATGAATTATTTTGTTTATGTACAGGGTACATGTTGCACTAATAATGGAATGAATACACGTGGTTGAGAAATTAATTAAAAAATCAGATTATAAATTTTTTGGCTACTAAATATTTGGTAGCCAAAAATGTAAGCAAAGGTTTTGGATGACTAAATATTTTGTAGTACAAAAAAACAAAAGACTTTTGGTGACCAAATAGTTAGAAGCCAAAACAATATTGTCGGCTAAATATTTTAGTCACGAAAGAACAATACACCTTCGCCGACAAAAATGTTTGGCCGTAAAATATAATGCAATGAAAATATCCAGTCTTTTGGCGACTAAACTATTTGGTGGCTAATGGTGGCATAAAACGGTGACTAAATTTTGTAGTCGCTAAATGTGTTATTATTGGTGACTAAAATATTTAGTCGTTGAAAAAGAATTTCATTTTTATTTGATCACATTCGGCGACTAAATCTTTTGTCGCCAAAAAGTGACCATTGGCGACTAAGTTTGTTTTAGTAGCTGAAGATAATATAATTAGCGACCAACGTGAAATTAGTTGCCATTGACTATTGCCGACAAGGCTTCGATGACTGAATGGGCAACAAAAAACTTTAGTCGCCAATGACTTTCGAAGACTAAAAAAAAACCTTCGGCGACTAAAAATTTGGTAGCTAAAAGTGTAATTTCCTATAGTGAACCCTAGCAAGACTAAACATAACTAAAAATCATTTGATGAGGACAAACTCCACGAATGAATTTGAGAACCTTATCTCAGTAATTTTGGAAGAAAAAAGGTGAACTTTGATATCCTTCTACTCCTACCTTCTTCCATTCCTCTTATTTTTCCACCTTCCAACAAAAAGAACTTCAAGCAATATAGCTTGGATTAAATTTTCCACGAATGGATTTATAAGAACTTTATGAATGATTTTGAAGAAGAAAAAAAAAAAAACATGAATTTTGACCTAAACCTCCGAAATTCTAGTGGCACAACTATTCTAGTAGGATGAATCTCGTACCTTTACCTTAACGCTTCAAATGGAAGCAATTCAAAACCAATTCTCTCGACTACTTTAAGTATGAAATGAAACCCAAATCCCTTTATTTCATATACATCAACACACAACACCTTGATGTAAAATACATGGAAAGCTAATTACTATCTAAGTCTCCAGCATGTGTAAAATAAAAATGTGTCCAACTACAGTGCTCTACCATGCTTGATCAAGTAACCAAGATTTATTGACTTAAAGCAAGGAATTGCTTTAAAGAACCTCAACCAAACCAAGATTTTAATAATAACATAATGAACCATATTTAATAAATCTAAAGCCAGAGAACTTTATTCACATTAAACAAATCGAAATACGTGCAAAAAACCATTCTCATATGGGCTCTAATATTGAAACATTGTGAGTCTTTGGGCTCCCTCTAAACCTTGGTTGAATGCATCTCCTTTATTATTTGTTATTATCTTTTTGATTTCCATTACCTTGCTTGACCATGAAATAAGTAGACACGCAAAAGGGACTATCACAAAAGCAAAGGTGCACATCTGTACAAGTAGATGCCTTATATATTGAAACAGAATGTGGAAATAAAAAATAATAAATAAACTGCTAGCAAGAGGAATGTTAATGACAAGCTGAGAACATGACAAGATTAATCCTTCTTCGGGAATATAACCCCAGCAGGTGGCTTATAGAGGCGAGGCTTCTCATATCTTTCGTGATCACCGATAATCGGATAAGATGGCCAACAATTTATCCCTAAGGCTCCAACGTAGCTTCTGTTGCGTGAGACGTATGCATAGCCACCTACACCCCATTGCTTCCCCCAGGAATTTTTTATCAGCCAGGCGGGTTCTCCATTGTAAGTCCCTATGCCTACAAGAGAAATCTCATGAAATTCCAGAAGTGGATGGTCTTCAAGATTTGATTCATCACTCAACTTCACCATATCAAGCTCGAATAAAAAACGAGGTGGCTTGTACAAACCCTGCATTTAAAAATAAATTACAATAACATTTAATTACAACTTATTTCAAAATTATTCAAATAAAACATTTTTGAATTTAGTAGTTTATACCCCTTTATAAAGATCAAAAGACCTATGGCAGGCTATAGCAACAGTGATCGGGTGATATTGGAGAATTCTTGACATCTCATACTCATTTCCGGCTGTTATCTCCCAATATCCATCGATCGAAACTCTCGGACTATGAAACTACAAAAATTATAAACATCATAAATACAATATATATATATATTTTGTCAGCAAAAATAAACTTTAATAATAATAATCAAGGAACAATACAAATGATTATTATCAATAAAGGGAGGGTAAGTTCAAAAGAGCATCACAACAAAACTAAACGATCCCAACTAGGTTGACACCGACATAGCTTGTAATCACTACAGCTGCCAAACCCACAGTTTCCATCTTCATTTGAGCAGTCCTGACTTAACCACCTCGGTTCCAGCACCTTCTTACCTAGTGTATATTTGAAACAATCTCATTTATAGAGTAAAAGCACCCAACATTATGTGATTTCAACCAGATGGCTAATCCTACTTTGATAAACTCACACAATGCCTCCAAGTTTTGTTGAGTATCACTAAAGATACATTTATTCCTATGCTTCCACATAGACCAAACAATTGCTACAGGAATTGTTCTCCATATTTTCCTTACCTTTTTTTTTTCCTTCTAAATTTCCAGCCCTTCCTGTAAAACCCAAGTTGTGTGTAGAATTATTTTATTGGACAGATTAGTAATTAAATTAATTTATATGGGTCATTTATTAATATCAAAGAATTAGTTATGAGGTGGCATTATATTTTCTATTTCTTAGATGGGTAATTTTGTAACTTTGAGAAATTAGGTTTATAAGCCCACTGGTTGTGGCTTTAAATCTTGGGAAACAAATAAAACAGAGGCTGGTATTGCTCCATAGGCGGCAAGGGTTTGAGAAGGTAAAAGAAAAAAGAAAAAAGAAAAAGAGAATAGAGGTCCAAGTAAGGCTGCAATAGGGATTGGAGGCAGCACGTTGGGTTTTTGGGACACCCATTGGTTGAGGTAAAAATCTTCCTTTACTGTTGATTATTAAGTTTATGTTGAGGAATTAAACAATCAATGCATTAAGGGGATTTGGAAGACCTATAGGTGCCTACTTAGGTTTTGAGAATTGGGTGCAATGTGTAAGTGTAACTTTGGGTGGGTAATAGAAACAGTGGAGTTTGTATCATGGATAAGGGTGTGTTTGGCTATAAAGTTGGGTTGAAGGGTTTGGTCACTTGGATATTAAAGCTATACATTAATCTAATATGGTGGGGCTTTTGTGGGTGTATGTAACACGTAAAAATATTAATTTATTTGAGGTTTTATTTATTAGGTTTGTGTGATTGAAGTGGTGGAGCTGGGTGTTTGGAGTTGGTGTTGGAATATTATTTTTAAGCATTTGAGGTAAGTAACCCTCTATCACTGTTGGTACATTTTTATTCCTATTGAATCATTTAAAATTATAAGTATTTATTCACAGCCTTCATGTTCTCTTAAAATAAAACATGGGTCAAGTATAAAACAACATCGAATATTATTATGAAAATTATTTGAATATTTTATGGAACTATTATGAAAATTGTACTAAATGTTTATTTTGAAAATATCGAATATTTTGTTTAAAAGTTGTGTATTGTTTGAATTTTGAACATCACTCTAGCCTGACTATGATTTGGACCTTAGCCAATAGGGGTTATTTATTGGCACAGAAACTAGTTTCTTTTGGGGCTTTACCACCGGCCTATGTGTGGTTCTGTGCCTTGTCACGGGCTAAGTGACTGTAGTCACTAAGACTTAGGTTTTGTGAATCACATCATTGAACCATTGAATATCGAACCATCAATTTTGAACAACGAAATTTCGTCGAATTACCTCATTGTCTTTTCAATTAAAATGTATTGCTACACTGTTTATTTTCTGCTATGAAACCATCTTACAAATTAATTGTTCATTTATTGAATGGTAGCAAGAAATATATTTATTGATTATCGACTATTTTTTTTTTTTTGGTATACTTGATCCAGCTAGTAGTGATGGTTAGTTATTTATTGGGTTGTCTAGCTTATCCTTATTTTATTTTTTTTCAGATTTTGAAGAGTAGAGTTGTGCTGGGTTTTTACTTGTGGGAGTGCCGAGAGTAGGACTATGATTTAAGTACTTGGATTATTATTTTTTTATTAGTGGACTTGGTGGACAATTTCATATGATAAGAATTATCTATTTGTATGGTTTTTAGCATTATGATATTTAAGGATTTAATTTGAGTATTTTATATTGTTGGTTATGTGTTGGACTCTTAGCCTTGCATGCTCACTTAAATGAGTGTGTGGCGTTGTCACAGAGCTTGGGGTGTGACACATCCACCACTACATTAAGCTATCAACTAAACATGGGATAACCATTGTAATCCCCACTAGCCTATGATTTTTTACCATACTTGCCACACAAAGGGACAAAAAAGTAAAACATGATTCAGATGCTTGACCATACTTGCCACACAAATTGACTCTAATTAAAAGTAAAACATACCTTTCTTGATTTTTTGTATTTCCCTTTCACTCCTATGTATGGATAATACATCTCCAATGCGATCCCATGCCTATAAATGTAATCGTATGCCATAATCTCCGATCCTCCTTTTTTCGTATTCCATGGTATACAGTCCAGGATCTCTTGTGCCACCAGTGCAACCAACTTTTCTCCATAATATATATGACGGGCACTTGCCGTCACATCAACAATGGCAACAGCAAAGCATGTATCTGAAAAATAAAGGATAAAAGTGAAATGATTATGAACTTAATATCGATAAGAAAAAGAAAAAAGAAGAAGAAAAGAACATTTACTTCCAATTTGTCTTCTAACTGGAAGTGGTGCTCCCCTTTCCACCCAATTAATTGAGGCAGAAAAAGCAACCTGTAAATTATGAACAATGAATTAGTACAACAGTGTAAATTTAAACTTGAGGGTTCAATTCAATGGCCAAGGGTGTTACTCTCCTACAAGGGTTGAAATCTTGCTATTAAAAAAATATATATTGACAGACTAATTACGACATAAATTACAAACGAAAAATATACATCATGAATTGGTCTTGTTGAATTCACTAATCTTTTAGTGCTTTTACCCAAGTGCGACAAAAAGATAGAACCTATCAACAAAAAATCACGAGTCATGTAAAAATTAGGTTATAAAAACAACAACAACAACAACAACAACAACAACAACAACAACAACAACAACAACAATAATAATAATAATAATAATAATAATCATGAAACTTCCAGTTAATCAATTATGCCATTAAAATATTTTTCATGCTACATCTTTGTTTGCACAAATTTAAAATTTTCTAAATAGATTATAAAGCTGGTGAAGTTTAGCTATAAAATATTAGAACTTAGTGAAGTCAAGCAAATCTAACTCACAAAGTGAAACTGAGAGGATAGGAGATTAGATTTGAGAACTGGATGAAATAAATTAAGTTTAACAAGACTGTCCAATATGTCAAAATGGAAGGAAGATTTTTTATGACCCACATTCACTCCCAGAATATTTGAGTTTGGAAATACAAATTTTTAACTCCTTTTATATATAAAAATATAAAACAAAAAAAAAAATAAAAATTGCAAGGCATAATTAACCAATAGCCTACCCCTATGAAGCTGTGACTAATCTTAGATTTCTTTTTAGGTTGTGTTTGTTTCATGTATTTGGGTAGGGAAAGGGAAAAAAGGTGTGAAATTTAGCTATATTGCATTCACATTTCACCTATCTTTTCCTTTTCCAAATCCATGAACCAAACATAACCTTAGGATAAAATAAGGAATTGATCTTATATCACGTATCTATGATGCAAGACACCAAACTCTAAATTTTTCATTCTTGTGGCGTGAAACAGAGTTGAAGAGAAAGGTACATAAGGTCAAATGGGTGGAAGTGACAAAAAACAAAGATCAAGGAGGGTTAGGCATTAGGAGGATATGGGAGGTAAATGAGAGTCTTTTATTGAACTGGTGGTGGAGGTATAGGGCCGCAGATAAAGCTTTGTGGAAACAAGTTCTAATGTGCAAGTATGGTTTACAGGGTAGAAGATGGTTACCAGCAATGAACTCTGATGGTGAAAGGAAGATATCAGGACTTTGGCGTGTTGAAGGTGGTAATGTCTAACTCATCATTGTTTAACTTCTATGATAATAATCTAAAGATTGGGGTAGGTGATGGCTGCAGGATTCATTTCTGGGTTGATAGGTGGTGCATGAACATCCAACTGAAAGAGGAATTCGCAAGGTTGTAGTCTATCTATGGAAAAAGAAGATTCTCTGAAGGATTTTGTGCAAAGAAGACGGAGCACAGGGGAATGGATGCTCTCATTTAGAAGGTCCCTCCTATCATGGGAAGAAGAAGAAGTAGGCAGGTTGCAGGGTCTGCTGAGTAATGCTCCAGTGCTTAGAATGAACTGCTCTGATTTCCTACAGTGGGAGGCTGCTTCTTCAAGTCAGTTTACAGTTGCATCAGTAAGGAAGGAGTGTGATGCCAAGTATGGACCTAGGCTTCAAATTACAAAGATGTTATGGCACAATGCAGCACCACCAAAAGCACAATTTTTTGAGTGGTTACCTTGGAAAGGCAGGGTAAAGACAGTAGATTTCTTGCATAGCATTGGGGTTATTAGAAGCAGTGAGGGTATTGTTTGCCCCTTTTGCAAATCTGAAGCTGAAACAGGGAATCATGTTCTGTTACTTTGCCCAGGAGTATGGGAAGTATGGTCAGATTTGCTGGATTGGTGGGAGATTAGCAGGGTAACACCTGTAGATGTGGAGGGGTTGCTTCAATGGCGGAGGGGTGTCAAGTTCAAGAAGATGGAGCGGCAGATTTGGAAAACAGTACTTATTACCCTGTTGTGGTTGATCTGGAAGGCAAGGAGATGGCAAAATTACCCGACCCAATTATATTTCTACCGACCCGATTTTAATAAAAAAACGTTTAGGAGAACATTGATAAAGTAGGGTAAAAATATAAGAGTATGTAGGTCAAAACTATCAAGGTTAGGGTAAACTACGAAACCGTATCATTAAAATAATTATAGCGACCCCGGTCTTTTCCCATTTGATTATTGTATCCGGACTTAGGTTCCGTAGATTCTGTCATTGTATAATTGTTGTTGTTGTCCCTTATTTTCTCATTTGGAGTTATAGGATGTGTTGGGCAGGTTTGTTTCAGGTTGGTTGGGTTTAGAAACCAAGTGTTGCTGTCCAGAATTTTGGATCTTTGCTCGAGCGAGGAGTTTGTCGCTCGAGCGAGCTGTTGTTTTTGGTTCTTCGCTTGAGCTGGGGTTTGGTCGCTCAAGCGAGAGTTTGCGTCTAGTATAGACCTGAAGTATTGCATTCTTGGCTCGAGCGAGATTTTCTTCGCTCGAGCGAGGATTTCTTGTGTCTGGCCGCTCGAGCGACCAAGTCTTCGCTCGAGCGAGCCTGTCCAGTTTAATTAGACAGCAGCGGGTTTCTAATCAGTTTTTCATCATCTTTTTAGATTCCAAACCCTAAGGTCCGACTTCTCTCTCACCCTGCTCACCTTATCTCTTAGATTTGATCCACTTAGGGTGTGTTTCTACCCTAGATCCTTTATTAAAAAGAGTGTGTGAGTCGAGGGCTTCGTTTTAATCTGAATTGTTGGTAGTTTGGAGCACTTTGGAGTTTGGGTCTTCATCTCTATCTTCTCTTTTGGGGCTATTTCTTCGAGGTAGGGATTTCCTACTCCATTCTATAAGTTTTGTTCTAAGTTTTGGTATTTTGATATGTTGGGGATATCTTGGTAATTTTGGGAAAAACCCTAGTTGTATTGATAAATTAATTTGTATAATTAGTTTAAGGGATTTTGGGAATTTGGTTAAATTCATGAAATTGAGGAATTCATTGATTAAATGGTGTAGTGGGATAATTTGAACCACTCGCCTATTGAATTGTTGTTATATTTATTTCCAGTCTAGAAATAACTGATTTAGGCTATCGGTGGAGGATAGTCGTGATTGTTGTAGACATTGCATGTGGATTAGGAATAACTGAAACTAATCACATTGGTTAAGTCATTAATTTTGACTATTACATTAATACAGAAAATACGTGTATTGATTGAGCATTGCATTTGCATACATTGTTTTGTGTGGGAGGAGATAGGGAATGTACTCCACGGTTTAGGGGAAGATAGGGGATGGACCTCTAAACCGGATTTTGTTTGGGAGGAGATAGGGGATGGACTCCATTAGCATCACTTTTATGTGTGTTTATTTATATAGAAATGTTTTTTTTATTGATACAGTACTAAAATGTGTATCAATCTGGAAGTATGAAGTGTTTTGATTTGAGCTTGAGTCTCATTTGTTTGTTGACATTGGAAGAATGTGAATATGATATATATAATTCACTGTTGTAAGTTTGGCCAGGTTCTGAGCCATATTGATAATGTTGGAAAGTGAAACGTGTCGTTGACAATAGTGTCATGAGATTGGATAATGATGTAATTGATTATTTTGATTAACCATCTATTGAATGCTATTGCTTTATTCAATGCTTATATTTGGTTTAGTATATTTCTACTGGGCTGTGGCTCACCCTATATGGGAACATCATTTTCAGGTTCAGGTGATAAGCTACCTCCAAGGACTTAGCTTGGAAGGACTTGGATTTGAAGACTATTTTCAGTTATTTGCTTTCATTTGTTAGTACATGTAAACACACAAGCCTAGGGCTTTATTTGTATTTGAGTTAGAACTCATACTTTTGTGTCCAAGTGTTGGCTTGGAAAGATGTAAGCCTGTAGGGCATTTAATTTGATGTTACATGTAATGCTTTTGTTTAGTAAGACTCTGATGAATATTATAATGAACTGTTTCCTTTTTAACATTGCATGTTGATGTTATATATATTTAATGGGTTTATTTTCGAGGGCGTTACAACTTGGTATCAGAGCGTACCGGGTTTGAATACTTTGGGTACGTGGGAAGTGATTAGTATCACAATGGGTTCGTCTCGTCTGATAGAGACTTAGTGTAATGTCATATGCTTATGTGATAACATGTTTATGTGATTATGTGGGTATGGAATGTAGTTTCTAGGATGTTGATTGGACCCTTGAGTTTCTAGTAGTCTTGTTGGAAAGGCACTTGATCACTGCTGCTTCCAACCGGAACTATAGTAACGCATTGGGACTATCATTATCCGGGAATGAAATTTGTAGGTGCTTATGTGATTATGTGCTTACGTGGAATGAATTATTGTTTTCCAATGCATTAGGACGCGAGTGTTTAGCTTCGGCACATTTATTAATGTGCTAATGTCTTTGTTTCCTTTATTAGGATGTCAGGACGGGGATGAGGACGCGGTAGGCGTGGTAGGCCGGTTAGGCAGGAGGTGCCTGTGCCAGAGGAGATTCCAGCAGTTCAGGAGGGAATTGGCCAGGCCAATGTGGCCGAGCCAGTAGGCCAGCAGGCTATGGGCGCTCTAGCCCGAGAGATAGCAGGGGCATTCAGGGAGTCGGTAGGCATTCTCAGAGCTGAGAATCAAGCTCGGGATGTTGCTGCAGATGCAGGACCTTCCTTTCTGAAGAGGGAGTTCTTCCGGTCTAATCCGGATGAATTTGTGGGTGATCCTAAAGAGCCGCTTAAGGCAGATGAATGGCTCGAACAGACAACGAAGACGTTTGAGATGCTTGGCATTGAAGACGAGGGGTTGAAAGTGACCTTGGCATCTTTCCAGTTGAAGGGGGATGCGGGTCAGTGGTGGAAGTTTACTAAGGGTCGTATAGGAGGTACATGGGAGGCTTTTGTGAATGCTTTCCAGGAAAAGTTCTTATCTCCAGCAGTTAGGGAGAAGCTGAGAGACCAGTTCTACCAGCTTAAGCAGTCGAGTTCTTCAGTGGCTGAGTTTGAGGCTGCATTTACTAGTTTGTCCAGGTTTGCACCTGAGTTGGTGGCGTCTGAGGAACGCCGTTGTATCGAGTTTGAGAAGAAGTTGAGGCGTGGCCTCAAGCTGAGAGTTGGGGGAACTATGATTCGGGATTATGGGCGTATGGTTGATGCTGCGGCTCACATGGAAATCATGATGCAAGAGGAGGAGGAAGGACAGAAGGGCTCCAAGAGGAGTCAGGATGGTCAGAGTGATGGTAGGAGACAGAAGGGTTTTAATCCTCAGCAGTCTCAAGGTAGCTTTTCTAGATCGACTTTTCCTGTGCCGAGTGCTAGTTCGGGGAAAGGCAGTCAGGGAGACATTACCTGTTTCAAGTGTGGCCAGCTGGGCCACAAGTCTCCAGTTTGTCCTCAGAGGGGAGGAGTGCAGAGAGCAGCATCTTCTTCGGCTCGATCTCAGAGCCAGAGTCAGGGTAGAGGCCAGCCACTCTCGTGTTATCAGTGTGGTCAGCCAGGGCATATGAAGAGGTATTGGCTGCAGTTGGGTGGCACACCTGGTGTATCTGGCTTGAGGCAGATTCAGGGTCAGCAGCCAGCTCAGTCGGGTCAGGCCTCGAGGGCCAATCAGGGGGCTTCATCGTCCCAGTCGGTGCAGCAATCTTATGCTCCTAGGGGTGAGCAGGTTGATCAGAGGTCGTCTGGACGCGTGTATGCTGTTACCGCGCAGGATCTTGTGCCGGCACCATCAGTTGTGAGAGGTACCTTCTTGTTTTGCAACTCGGTTGCTAATGTTTTGATTGATACGGGTGCATCCCATTCCTTTGTGTCTGCTGCAATTGCATCTGTTTTGGAGTTGGAGTTAGCACAGTTAACATCTCCTATTTGTGTAGTGTCACCTCTTGGGGGTGAATTGATTTTGAAACAAGGTGTTAGGGGTTGTGATATAGAGGTTGATTACCATAGAATCCCATTTTCCTTTGTAGTTATGCCTATGAGGGGTTTCGATGTTATTTTGGGTATGGACTGGTTATCGTCATACCGGGTAGTTATTGATTGTTACCGCCAGAGGGTCACTTGTTGTACCGTGAGCGGAGAGTATTTTCATTTTCTGGGAGACCAGGTTGGTAATGTGTTGCCATCGGGGTATGTTCCGCGAGGATGGAGTGAGCTTAGTGGTCTACTTGCTAACCTTTCGATTAGTGAGGATGATGAGACTCAGATTGTGTTGCCAAGGGTGGTTTGTGAGTATTCGGATGTCTTTCCCGAGGATCTTGTTGGTTTGCCACCGCATCGAGAGATTGAATTCTCTACTGACCTAGTGCCCAGCACGGCGCCGATTTCAATGGCACCTTATCGTTTTGCCCCAGCCGAGTTAGTTGAGTTGAAGATTCAGCTCCAGGAGTTACTAGACAAGGGTTATATACGTCCTAGTGTTTCGCCGTGGGGAGCACCGGCCCTCTTTGTTAAAAAGAAAGGTGGTGCTTTGAGACTTTGTATAGATTACCGGAAATTGAATCGGGCTACGGTTAAGAATAAGTACCCTATGCCTCGTATAGATGATCTGTTCGATCAGTTGAAGGGTTCTCGTTGTTTTTCGAAGATAGACTTGAGATCGGGTTATCATCAGTTAAGAGTCAGGGAGGAGGATATTCCGAAGACGGCATTCCGTACACGGTATGGCCACTATGAGTTTCTGGTGATGCCATTTGGGCTCACCAATGCACCGACAGTTTTTATGGATTTGATGAACCGAATATTCCGGGAATTTTTAGATCGTTTTGTGGTCGTCTTCGTGGACGACATCCTTATTTATTCACCTTCTGAGGAGAAGCACAAGGAACACTTGAGAGTGGTGCTTGAGTTACTTAGAGCCCATAAGCTTTATGCTAAGTTTGGGAAGTGTGAGTTCTGGCTAGAAGAGGTCAAGTTCTTAGGCCATGTAGTTTCTGGGGAAGGAGTGTCTGTTGATAGATCCAAGACTGAGGCGGTGCAAGATTGGGCACAGCCTAAGAGTGTGTTTAAGATCCGCAGTTTTCTGGGCTTAGCTGGGTACTATCGTCGGTTTGTGAAAGATTTCTCCAGATTAGCTTCGCCTTTGACTAGATTGACTCGGAAGGGAGTCAAATTTGTATGGAGTGAGACTTGTGAAAAGTCGTTCCAGGAGTTGAAAGTTAGACTGACCACCACTCCAGTATTGATTATTCCAGAGAGAGGTTGGGTTATGCAGTCTATTGTGACGCCTCACGAGAGGGTCTGGGTTGTGTGTTAATGCAAGAAGGGAAAGTAGTTGCCTATGGCTCACGTCAGTTGAAAATTCACGAGCAGAATTACCATACGCATGATCTAGAGTTAGCAGCTGTGATTTTTGCCTTGAAGATTTGGAGGCATTATCTTTACGGTGAGAGATTCGAGGTATTCTCCGATCATAAGAGTCTGAAATATTTGTTTACACAGAAAGACTTGAACTTGAGGCAGAGGAGGTGGATGGAGTTTATAGAGGATTATGACTTTGAGTCGCATTATCATCCGGGAAAGGCCAACGTGGTGGCCGATGCCCTTAGCAGGAAACCTGTTGGTGACATAGCTAGTATAGCCATCCGAGAATGGGAGATATTGGGTGCACTTGGGGAGTTTAATTTACTTCAGGGCGAATCCGTTGAGGCTGCGGCCTTGTTTTCTGTCGTTGTGCAGCCTACACTCGTGACTCGAGTGTTAGAGGCTCAGAGGGGTGACCTTGAGGTAGAAACCCTCCGTGAGAAGATTTCCGGTGGGAAGGTTGAGAAGGGTTTGACGGTGTATCCCGACCTGAGTGTGAGATACTGAGACCGTCTGTTTGTGCCGGAGTCTTGTCGAGAGGAGGTACTCCGAGAGTTTCATCATTCAAGCCTTGCGGTGCATCCGGGAGGCACTAAGATGTATTGGGATTTGGGTCGCCAGTTCTAGTGGCGGGGTTTGAAAAGAGATGTGGCAGCTTTCGTATCTAAGTGCCTTACTTGTCAGCAAGTGAAGGCCGAACATCAGAGGCCAGCGGGTTTGTTGCAACCCTTGCCTATTGTCGAGTGGAAGTGGGAACACGTCACTATGGACTTCGTTGTGGGCCTTCCGAGGACTCAGCGGGGTAGTGATGCTATTTGGGTGGTTGTAGACCGGTTGACTAAGTTGGCGCACTTCATTCCTATACACGTGTGAGATTCGGTAGATCATCTTGCCGACTTGTACATTCGGGACATAGTGAGGTTGCACGGAGTCCCAGTGACGATCGTCTCAGATAAAGATCCTCGTTTTACTGCCAGGTTGTGGCAGAGTTTGCAGAGTGCCTTAGGCACTAAGTTGACCTTTAGCACGGCTTATCATCCACAGACTGACGGGCAGTCCGAGCGTACTATTCAGATCCTTGAGGATATGCTTCGGGGTTGTGTTCTAGACTTTAGTGGGTCGTGGGAGAGGCACTTGCCGTTGGTGGAGTTTGCCTACAACAACAGTTTCCAGTCTAGTATCGGTATGGCACCGTTTGAGGCCTTGTATGGCCGACCGTGTAGATCTCCTGTTTGTTGGGCCGAGGTGGGTGATGCACCTCTGTTGGGTCCGGAGTTGGTGAGGGAAACGACGGAGAAAGTTGAGCTTATCCGTAAGAGGCTTGTTACAGCACAGAGTCGTCAGAAATCTTATGCAGACCGTAGGAGGAGACCTTTGGTGTTTGAGGTGGGTGATCATGTCTTTCTGAAGATATCACCTAGGTGGGGTTTGATGAGGTTTGGGAAGAGCGGGAAGTTGTCCCCTCGGTTCATTGGTCCTTTTGAGATCCTTGAGAGGATTGGCGAGGCTGCTTATCGTTTAGCTTTACCGCCGCAGCTGTCCGGAGTACATGACATGTTTCATGTGAGTATGCTTCGGAAGTATGAGCCGGATCCATCACATGTGTTGGATTGGACCGATTTGGTGGTTGATGAGGATGTCTCGTATGAGGAGAGGCCGGTTCGGGTATTGGATAGGCGGGATCAAGTTTTGCGAGGCAAAACCATCCCTTTGGTGAAATTTTTGTGGAAACGTCACGGAGTGGAGGAAGCCACTTGGGAACGTGAATTGGAAGTCCACCAGAAATATCCGGACATGTTTGTTGATTTGTAATCTTATAATTAGATTCTGTTATATTGTTGAACTTAAGAGCTTTATATATGTCTTAAGTTGTAAAACATTGAGTTTGTATTGGTAAATGGGTATATCTTGAAACTTGCTTCATTATAGAAGTTTAGTGTAACATTGCATCTGTTGAGTACATTGTTGAATGGGTTGTATATATCATGCGATTGAATATGATATGGGAATTGTTAACATTGAAAGGAATAATGTATAATAATGATACAGGTTGAGATATATGTTGTTTTATATATATATTATGAGATGCCTCTTGATAAAGAGATGAAATGACCAGTTTTGGGTCAAGATGTTTACTAATGAATTGTCATATTATAAAAAAAACAAAGAAGAATCTGTTTTCAAAAACTTATGCTTAATTTCGGGGACGAAATTCTTTGAAGGGGGGGAGGTTATAACGACCCCAGTCTTTTCCCATTTGATTATTGTATCCAGACTTAGGTTCCGTAGATTCTGTCATTGTATAATTATTGTTGTTGTCCCTTATTTTTTCATTTGGAGTTATAGGATGTGTTGGGCAGGTTTGTTTCAGGTTGGTTGGGTTTAGAAACCAAGTGTTGCTGTCCAGAATTTTGGATCTTCGCTCGAGCGAGGAGTTTGTCGCTCGAGCGAGCTGTTGTTTTTGGTTCTTCGCTCGAGCCGGGGTTTGGTCGCTCGAGCGAGAGTTTGCGTCTAGTATAGACCTGAAGTATTGCATTCTTAGCTCGAGCGAGATTTTCTTCGCTCGAGCGAGGATTTCTTGTGTCTGGTCGCTCGAGCGACCAAGTCTTCGCTCGAGCAAGCCTGTCCAGTTTAATTAGACAGCAGCGGGTTTTTAATCAGTTTTTCATCATCTTTTTAGATTCCAAACCCTAAGGTCCGACTTCTCTCTCACCCTGCTCACCTTCTCTCTTAGATTTGATCCACTTAGGGTGTGTTTCTACCCTAGATCCTTCATTAAAAAGAGTGTGTGAGTCGAGGGCTTCGTTTTAATCTGAATTGTTGGTAGTTTGGAGCACTTTGGAGTTTGGGTTTTCATCTCCATCTTCTCTTTTGGGGCTATTTCTTCGAGGTAGGGATTTCCTACTCCATTCTATAAGTTTTGTTCTAAGTTTTGGTATTTTGATATGTTGGGGATATCTTGGTAATTTTGGGAAAAACCCTAGTTGTATTGATAAATTAATTTGTATAATTAGTTTAAGGGATTTTGGGAATTTGGTTAAATTCATGAAATTGAGGAATTCATTGATTAAATGGTGTAGTGGGATAATTTAAACCACTCGCCTATTGAATTGTTGTTATATTTATTTCCAGTCTAGAAATAACTGATTTGGGCTATCGGTGGAGGATAGTCGTGATTGTTGTAGACATTGCATGTGGATTATGAATAACTGAAACTAATCACATTAGTTAAGTCATTAATTTTGACTATTACATTAATACAGAAAATACGTGTATTGATTGAGCATTGCATTTGCATACATTGTTTTGTGTGGGAGGAGATAGGGGATGTACTCCACGGTTTAGGGGAAGATAGGGGATGGACCTCTAAACCGGATTTTGTTTGGGAGGAGATAGGGGATGGACTCCATTAGCATCACTTTTATGTGTGTTTATTTATATAGAAATGTTTTTTTTATTGATACAGCACTAAAATGTGTATCAATCTGGAAGTATGAAGTGTTTTGATTTGAGCTTGAGTCTCATTTGTTTGTTGACATTGGAAGAATGTGAATATGATATATATAATTCACTGTTGTAAGTTTGGCCAGGTTCTGAGCCATATTGGTAATGTTGGAAAGTGAAACGTGTCGTTGACAATAGTGTCATGAGATTGGATAATGATGTAATTGATTATTTTGGTTAACCATCTATTGAATGCTATTGCTTTATTCAATGCTTATATTTGGTTTAGTATATTTCTACTGGGCTGTGGCTCACCCTATATGGGAACATCATTTTCAGGTTCAGGTGATAAGCTACCTCCAAGGACTTAGCTTGGAAGGACTTGGATTTGAAGACTATTTTCAGTTATTTGCTTTCATTTGTTAGTACATGTAAACACACAAGCCTAGGGCTTTATTTGTATTTGAGTTAGAACTCATACTTTTGTGTCCAAGTGTTGGCTTGGAAAGATGTAAGCCTGTAGGGAATTTAATTTGATGTTACATGTAATGCTTTTGTTTAGTAAGACTCTGATGAATATTTTAATGAACTGTTTCCTTTTTAACATTGCATGTTGATGTTATATATATTTAATGGGTTTACTTTCAAGGGCGTTACAATAATTGAGTTTAAAGTCAATAATTCATGCGTGAAACCCAAAAAAAACCAAATGATTGGGTGTTTAATGGTCGTCAACCAAAATTTACAGAGATTGGGGAACTTGTTAAGGTGAGGGTGGCTATGTGGGCTAAATCAAATTTCATAGGAGTTCAGTACACAGTCCATGATATTGTTTCAAACATTAGGGAGGCTAGATTTTACTTGTAATTGTGGTTTGACTATGTAGCAGCAACTTTGTTTGCTGTTGGGGGTGATGTTGTGTTGGTTTGATTTTGTCTTGCTTTGTTGGCTTCTCACCAACAGTCGGCATGGTGCTCAGTAGATGATTTGGTATGTTTTTTAGTGCCAATCTAGTTGAGATTGATTTGTCTCGCCATAATGCTTTGAGCACTTGCTCTTTTTTTTATTGATGTATCTTGTACAGTTTGTATGGGTTTCCTCATCAGTAAAGTTTTTTTTGGTTGATAAAAAATTATGCTATAAAATTTAACTTAAATAAATAAGCAAGCTAAAACAAAATACGATTAAATTAAGAAATCTATCTTTTTCTTTTTGATCGGCAAAAAAAAAAAACTATATTGATGAAGATCAGAGTACAGGACAAGATATATATACATATATACTAGTAAAGAAAAGCCTGTGCAAGGCACAGGTCGAAGGTTAATTTTATTGAGAAATTTAAATATATGTAAATTAATTAGATTATTTAAGGTGGTGTTTGATAACTTAATTCAGCATTTAAATTTGAATGTATTAAGTTATAATTAATTAAGTATGTTTGATAATCACAAATAATATCAATTAAAAATTTAAGTGGTTCTGAAAATGTACGCCCAAAAATAAGAAAATTTTACCACCATACATTTGTATCAACATACATTGTTATAACCTCACAACCTCCGCCATTACCACCAATGCTGTCACTACCACTACCATCACCACTGCCGCCTCCACCATCACCCACCACTCACCATCTACCACCCTTCCATGACTACCACTTTCTTTACCACTATCATTATTTCCATAAGCACTATCATTATTTCACTACCACTACTACAATCGCCATTGCTGTTACTACCACCACTACAACAATTCACATTTGCAACCATTGCCACCATTGTCATAACCACCACCATCATTCCACCTCCACAATAATCACCACCATTCCACTACCTTCATTACACTATCATCGCTACTCAATTTTCATCATCACTACATTACTCCTCCATCATCAACACAACCATTGTCTCTCTAGCTGCACCACCATTGTCATTAATGCTATAGGCACTATTGTTGCTTCCACCACCATCACCAACTCATTATCACAATAAAAAAAATTTAAAATAATAAATTTTAAATTTATTAATATCATATATATCAAATAATTTATTTTACTTTAGCACTTGTATTTTTATTAAACAACTTTTTAGCTAAAAAAATTTAGCATTCAATTTTTAGTACTAAATTTTCATCTTTTAGTTTTCAATTTTATCAAACAACACCTCAATTTGGTAGTATTCGATAACTGAATTCAACACTTAAAACCCAATCTATTAAATAAAAATCAATTAAGTCCGTTTGATAATAACAAATTGTATCTCTTTAAAATTTAAACGACTCTTAAAATGTAAGCTAAAAATTAAGAAAACTTTAAATGATGGAAAACTTGCTTAATTCTGACTAAATTTATAAATACTTATACATAAATATTAACATACACCATTACAACCTCACAACTGCCACCATCACCACCTTTGCCTCTACCACCACTATCACCACAACCACCACCAACATCCACCACCCTTCCATGACCACCACCTTCATCACCATTGTCATTGTTATTACAAGTATTGCCATCATTTCACTACCACCAGTATAATCGCCATTGTCATTACCACCACCACAACAACTACTACTACAATTCATCACCTCTACAACCTTTGTTACCATTGCCATAACCATCACCATCATTCCACCACGGCTGCCATCCTCGTTTTTATCTCCATTACATTATTATTCCACCAACAACACAACCATTATCTTATATCTCCACTATCATTATTGTTATTGGTTTTAGGGTAAATTATAAAAAACAAAAATCTCAGGATTTGACCCTTGCAACAAAATAAATCCTGAGTTTTTAATTTTATCCATTTAAACCCTAAATTTTTGATTTGTTTTCAATCTGAACTATTTATCTATTTGTCGTTTATTTCCTTTCTTCTCTATTCTTCTTACAAAAATCATTTTCTGTGATTTTTCATAATAATATTCTGGTTGGAAAACAAATAGTAGTAATATACTTTTTGATAGATAGTAGTAATTTACTGTCTTTTTCTTTGACAACTAGTAGTAATATACTAGTGTCATTAACAATTCAAAATATTTATTTGTGAAATTTTGTCAGAAATTAATTTTGGTTTTCTTAATTTATTTATGAATTTTCATTAATTAAAAAATTATGTTTTAGTTTTTTAATTATTGAAGTGTTACAGAAATTTAATTTTTCGTGTGAAATTTATTTGCTTAAATAAAATTTTATTTTATTTCTAAATCAATTGAAAAATAAAAGTTACGTTCTTGTTTCTTTTATTTTTACAGAATTTAATTCTGCGAATTTGGATTAATTTTCTGTGTAGTATAAATTCTAATTCTAATTTTGTTTTATAATTTAAAATTCATGGCTACTGAAACTAATGTCCAAACAAGTATTAGTGTGGTGGCTGCAATTGCACCAATCCCCTCGCCTGTGGTGACAGTACCGGTAAATCACGATGAGAAGCCAGAGAAGTTCTCAGGAACTGATTTTAAAAGATGGCAACAGAAAATGTTGTTCTATCTTGCAACTCTGAACCTGGCTCGTTTTCTCCGTGAGGATACTCCTATTTTGAAAGAGGATGAAACCGACCGGCAAATGGTTACTGCGATCGATACCTGGAAACATGCTGATTTCCTTTGCCGGAACTACATCTTGGACGGACTTGATAACACATTATACAACGTCTACAGTCCTATAAAAACAGCAAAGGAACTCTGGGAGTCTTTGGAGAAAAAATACAAAACGGAATATGCTGGCTCGAAGAAATTTGTGGTTAGCAAATTCTTGGACTTTGTGATGGTTGATTCTAAGATTGTGATCAGCCAAGTTCAAGATCTCCAACTCATTCTGCATGACATTCACGCAGAGGGCATGTCTCTTAGTGAATCCTTCTAAGTTGCAGCCTTAATTGAGAAATTACCAAAACGCTGGAAGGATTTCAAGAACTACCTCAAACACAATGGCAAATAAATCTCTTTGGAAGAATTAATTGTGCGTTTGAGGATTGAGGAGGACAATCGCAATTCTGAAAAGCAGGCTAGTAAGCATCCTATGGAGTCTAAGGCAAATGTGGTGGAACATGCTTCAAAAACTAAGAAACTGAAGCCTTCTGGAGAAAGTTCATCACAAGGCTCTAAAGGAGGAGAAAATAAAAAGTACAAGTTTAATAGCAAATGTTACATTTGTGATAAAGAGGGACATCGGGCCAAAGATTGCCCTAGCAAAGGCAAAAGCAGAAGAAGAACAAGCAAGAAACCTGCACAAGCCCATATGACCGAAGTGGACAATATTTTCAATGGTGTAGATGGCATTAATCTTTTTCTGCAGTTGTTTCCGAGGCAAATCTTGTCGGAAATCCTAAAGAATGGTAAGTGGACACTAGTGCTACTCGCCATATTTGTGCTGACAAAAAGATGTTCACATCTTATTCTACAGTGGACAATGGTGAACAACTATGGGAAACTCCTCAACTTCCAAAGTTGAAGGACAAGGAAAGATTGTACTTAAGATGACATCTGGAAATGAATTCACTCTTAACAATGTGCTGCATGTACCGGACATTCGCAAGAATCTTGTTTCCGGATCTTTGTTGAGTACGAATGGGTTTAGGCTAGTATTGGAGAGTGATAAATTTGTACTTACTAAGAATGGGATGTATGTAGGAAAAGGTTACATGTCTGATGGCCTTTTCAAGATGAATGTAATGACCGTTGTACCCTCAATTATTAATAAAAGTACATCTTCTTCTTACTTGTTTGAGTCTTCAAATTTATGGCATGGTAGACTTGGACATGTTAATTATGGATCTTTACGTAGATTAAATAATATGGAATGTTTACCTAAATTTGACATTGATTCAAATCATAAATGTGAAATTTGCATTGTGGCAAAATTATCCAAAACTCCTTTCCATTCAATTGAAAAAAGTACGGAACCACTTGAATTAATTCATTGTGACATTTGTGATTTTAAATCAATTCAAACAAGAGGTGGGAAAAAGTATTTTATCACTTTTATATATGACTATACTAGATATAGTTATGTTTATTTAATTCGAACCAAGGATGAAGCTTTGGAAACTTTCATTCAATATAAGAATGAAGTTGAAAATCAACTTGGTAAGAAAATCAAGAAACTTAGAAGTAATAGAGGTGGTGAATATGAATCATCTTTTGGTGAGTTTTGTAAAGAACATGGAATAATTCATCAAACCACCGCTCCTTACTCATCTCAGCAAAATGGAATTGCTGAAAGAAAAAATAAGACTTTAAAAGAAATGATGAATGCCATGTTAATAAGTTCTGGATTACCTCCGAACTTGTGGGGGGAAGCAATACTTTCTGCAAATTATATTTTAAATAAAGTACCCCAAAAGAAAATGAATCAAACACCTAATGAATTGTGGCATGGAAGAGTACCATCTTACAAATACTTAAAAGTGTGGGGGTGTTTGGCTAAAGTGGCTATTCCTAATCCTAAAAAGACTAACATAGGTCCTAAAACTATTGATTGCATTTTCATTGGTTATGCCAAGAATAGTAGTGCATATCGATTTTTGATTCATAAATCAGAACATTTCGAAATGCATGTAAATACTATTATTGAATCTCGGAATGCATCTTTCTTTGAACATGTATTTCCAAATAAGACTGGCCAAGAGACTAGTAACAATAAAAGATCTCATGATGCTATTACTAGTCAGGATCAAGAACATGATCAAGAACAAGAGCAAGAGTTAGATCAAAATGAGGAAAATGAACCTAGGCGTAGTAAACGTGCTAGAACCTCAAAATCTTTTGGTCCAGATTTCCTAACATTTTTGTTAGAAAATGAACCTTTAACTTTTAAAGAAGCTATGTCCAGTCCTGAAGTTCCTTTATGGAAAGAAGCTGTCAACAGTGAAGTTGAATCCATCTTGCAAAATCACACTTGGAAATTGGTGGATTTGCCACCAGGTTGTAAACCTCTTGGGTACAAGTGGATTTTCAAAAGAAAAATGAAAGCGGATGGATCAATTGACAAATACAAGGCAAGACTTGTGGTCAAAGGATTTAGACAAAAAGAAGATCTAGATTATTTTGACACATACTCACTGGTTACTAGAATAACATCCATTAGAATGCTAATTGCTATTGCATCTTTGTACAATCTAGAAATTCATCAAATGGATGTGAAAACCGCTTTCTTAAATGGTGAGTTAAATGAAGAAATTTACATGGAACAACCAGAAGGTTTTTCTGTTCTAGGAAAAGAAAAGAAAGTATGTAAATTGGTTAAATCATTATATGGTTTGAAACAAGCGCCAAAGCAATGGCATGAGAAATTTGACAAGGCAATGATGTAAAATGGATTTAAAATTAATGAGTGTGACAAATGTGTTTATATTAAAAACACAGACAAATTTTATGTCTTTGTATGTCTTTATGTAGATGATATGCTCATCATAGGTAGTAGTAATGATATGATTAAAACTACCAAGAAAATATTGAATAAACATTTTGACATGAAGGACATGGGCATTGTTGATGTAGTTCTTGGTATGAAAATTACCAAAATATCAGAAGGTTATGTTTTGTCACAATCTCATTACATTGAGAAAATACTTGACAAATTTAGCAAAGATAATGATCATCTTGCTAGAACACCTGTAGATGTTAATTTGTTTCTATCTAAGAATGTACATGAGAGTATTTCTCAATTAGAGTATTATTGAAACTTAATGTACTTGATGAACTGCACTCGCCCAGATATAGCTTATGCAGTAAGTAAATTAAGTAGATATACGAGTAATCCAGGAATAGAACACTGGAATGCAATTATAAGGGTTCTAAGATACCTTAGATTTACTCGTAACATTGGGCTGAATTATACTAGATATCTAGCAGTACTTGAAGGTTACTGTGATGCAAACTGGATATCAGATACTAGAGACTCAAAGTCCACCTGTGGATATGTCTTTACTCTTGGTGGGGCGGCTGTATCTTGGAAATCTTCCAAACAGACTTGCATTGCTAGGTCTACTATGGACTTTGAATTCATAGCTTTAGACAAACCTGGGGAAGAAGTAGAATGGCTTCGCCACTTCCTTGAAGATATTCCAATATGGCCAAAATCGGTGCCAGCTATATGCATACATTGCGATAGTCAATCAGCAATAGGTAGAGCACATAGTCATATGTATAACGGTAAGTCACGACACATTCGTCATCGACATAATACCGTAAGAGAACTACTCTCTAATGGAATTATTCCATTGAATATGTGAAGTCTAAAGACAACATAGCGGATCCACTAACCAAAGGGTTAACAAGAGAGCTAGTTAAGAATTCATCGAGGGGAATGAGACTAAAGCCTATTAAATAAGAGTTACCACAACGGCAACCCAACCTAGTTGACTGGAGATCCCAAGATCTAGGTTCAAAAGGCCAACCGAGTTGTGAATGACTTTGAAGAATCACTGGAGAACTCCTACCCATTTCTAGGATGAAATAGTGATGTCTGCAGCAGTTTAGGTTAAGTAATACTTTTAATGATTCTTATATCTAGGTAAACCTAGTGGAGTATGGCATGATACTCTTCATAAGAATCACCTATATGAGTGTGAACTGGGCTGATTCTATGAGAATTGTGAAGGGCTACAATTCTCTAGAGCACTCATGAAAGACCAGGTTGTTTAGGGCCAAAATGAACACAAAAGTGAGAACTAAACTATGTCTGGGGATATACTGTGTGAGTTCTATTGTCTTCGTTTACACAAACGGCTGAACAGTTTAAGACATCATGTTCACTGGTTAGCTAGTAAATCCGATAGTGTCTCACAAGGGAAGGTTCAAAGCCAAAAGCTACCTATCCTTTGCAGAATATTTTCAATTTCTGTACTCTCTAAAATTAGATCATGTTGTTGTATTTTATCTTCGTCAAATTCCATTCATGTGGGGGATTATTGGAAAATTTGGTTTATAAGGCTTATTTTGGGCTGACTTTGAGCCCAAAATTGAGTGGGCCCCAAACGTCTTTTGGGGTGGGTCCGAAGAGATGATGTGTTCCTTGCCGCATGGCAAGTCACACGGTGAAGACGGTACATCAAAATCATTTATGAGTGAATAGGAAGTTGACATCATTTTCGGGTTCGTGGAATTGAACATTTAAGTTTTAAATGTAAGTTTCCTTGTGAGGCTCGTCCCTGTAGACGTCCCCGAACGCCCCAGGAGTGTAAGTCCCGTTCTGTTCATTTTGGGGTCACTACAGCTCAGGACTCTCAAATTTGTCACGATTCTAAGTCTGAACCAAAGAGTCCAAATCCGGAAAATCGTTTTGAGAAAACAGATTTTTGAAAGAAGTGCCAAACATGGATTGCTTTGCCAGATACAGAGTCGCCACCTAAATATTTTATTTTGGGAAATTTAGGAAACCCTGACTCGTTGCCTAAGGCCACGTGTCCGTCATCACCAAAGTTGCCTCGGCTCGGGAACTTGGGTACGATTGGGGAAGGTCACTTCGTGAGCACCCCCGCTCACCCGGTCAGAGACCGGCCTCTACTAACCATGATATCTATTTTTGAAAACATTGTGTGTTCTTATTCCGGTTATTAGCCTAGGTTACTATGTGATGCGCACAGCATACAAGTATAGACTGAGTTGCCTGAATTGGAACAAAACATTTTATATTTGTTTGTTTGAAAATGGTTTGATGGTGCTACCCGCAGGTAGGCTTAAAATGTAGATTTTGCCACCCGCAGGTGGGCTTAGGAAAAGATGGTTTTGCCACTATCTAGTGGGCTTAAAACTCACAATTTGATGATTTATTCCAATCCAGATAACCCGACCTTCACCCATAGGCACTCAGGCAATTATATCACATAAGCAATTAGCCTCATGGTAAGCATGCTATTCATGGCAGTCACTCACACGCATGCAAGGATGCTAAAGCATAGAACTTACCGAGTACTCCAAGCCAAAATAGAAACTACATTAGAAATCATGCATGATTCTAAGTATACAAAAATGCCTAATGCAACACATGCAAAAACGCAACTATAGCAGGCTCGGCTATTCTAAACATGGCATATGGAATGCTACAGCTAACATGTATTCAACTTGGAATTGAAATACAAATGCAGTTAGTATGATGCGCCGAGCCCGGTGCATGCAAAACAGATGAATGAATGCAAACATGCTATCATACTGTATGCTAATTGAAATATGCCCTAATCTAACCATCATAAGCAGGTAAATAAAAGGGAGAAAGGCGTGGGGTTGGAAGGCATACAATACACACACGCACACTTATTACAGTTGTGCCCTCGCGCAGAGGGTCCGAATAAATATACATTCCCAAATAAAAGAATATTACAGTCCAAATAATACAGTCCAAATAATATACAAATTCCTAATTAATTAATGAATTAACTAAGAAAGCAAATAAAACCGGCGCGCAAGCCCGGGATTGCCTTGCTTCTGATGGATGATGTACATTTGGGCTGCCTTGCGCGGAAATCCACCGGGATGCCCCAATTAGCCTCTGTTTAGCAGTTATTCTTGAAACGCGTGCCAAGTCCCGAAAAGTTACTGATTCTTCATTTTGCTGCAACAGAGAGCAGGAAAGGGGCATAGCAATGTATTTTCACAAATATATGCATGCCTCGATCCTCGTGCCACCAATCACGCATACCGAGGCATGATGGCCGAGGAGTCGAATTGCACAACTCAATATAGAATGAATGCACATGAAAACACAACAAGACCTAACTCCATCATGGATGATCCGGAGTGTCGGTGACTGGGGAATTGAGACACATTCCGTCACTCGGAGTACGAAATGCACCTCGTTTCCCGTGCCCGGGCTAACTCTTATTCCGAACACGATGCAATATGCATGACACGCATGAAATGCAACTAAGATACAATCCTAACATACACAATGCTATAAAAATGAGATGCCTCAAAATGCGTGCACATGGGCACGCAAACCGAGGCAATGGCATATGCAATGTAAATGACATGAAAATGTGATATGGGCTTACACTAATATGAGAGAGCCTCAGCCACACTCACATAAGAGGCCGATGGATGAAAATGAAGTGCCTCGAAATGCGTGCACACGGGCACGCAAACCGAGGCAATGGCATACGCAATGCAATGGCATGAATGGCATATAGAATGCAACATGGACTTATACTAACATGAGAGAGCCTCAGCCACACTCACATAAGAGGCCGATGGATGAAAATGAAGTGCCTCGAAATGCGTGCACACGGGCACGCAAACTGAGGCAATGGAATACGCAATGCAATGGCATGAATGGCATATAGAATGCAACATGGACTTATACTAACATGAGAGAGCCTCAGCCACACTCACATAAGAGGTCGGTGGATGAAAATGAAGTGCCTCAAAACACGTGCACACGGGCACGCAAATCGAGGCAATGGCATACACAATGCAATATGGCTAAAATGGCATGGAAACATGCTAATGGAATTCCAGCACTGAAAAGTGGAGGGAAACAGCCCCGAAACAAGGCGAAAGCGCACCCGATGCATGGAATCTCTCCCGAAATGCAAATTAGGCGCATAGAATGAACTACAGCTATACAAAGCATGCATAATTGGTACATGAGATGAAAAGACAGAAGCAAGGCAGCCTCAAAATAAGCATTTTTACAGTACAAATTATAGCCAAACAGCAAGCAAAGATAGGGCAACAATGGCGTGCAAAAATGGCCATAAACATGAGATTATGAAGCAACTCACAGCTGGTAACTCCAAATAGGTTAGGACCCTTCAACAACATTGAAGAGGGGCCCAAAATAAGCATATTTACAGAACTGTAAAAACCCTAAAAACAAACATAGATATGGCTGCACTCCCATGCAAGAAAAAGGGCCAAAAGGTGGCCAAAGAGGCAAGTGGTATATGCAAAGCCCAAACTGAAAACTTCCCTTCTACAACATTGAAGAGAGACCAAAAATAAGCATATTTACAGAACTGTAAAAACTCCAAAACAGTATACAAACATGCGAGAAATACAATGCAAAAATGAGGCTCAAAAGAGGCTATAACACAAAGTATACAAAATATTCATCAAACAGCCAAAGACCCTTAATGAAAAATGTTAAGAAGGTCAAAATAAGACTATTTCTAGTTCTGTAAAATGACCAAAAACCGAAGCATAATAGGCTGCCAAAGCATGCAAGAAAATGGCATTCAAGGAGGATATTGAAGCAAGTGCAATATGGAGGGCTCAAACCGGGTTGAGCCCTTAATGAAACAAGAAAATGAGCTCAAAAAAATGACGTTTTCAGTTTTGATCGGAGTTCAAATCAATAAGCATGTATGGCTTATAAATGGTGCAAGAAATGGACCAAAAAAGGGGGAGAATGCTACTCACCCTTGAAGACCAATGCTTTTGTTGCTTCTTGGACCAACTTTGATGACTCTAAGCTGCTGGAGTTCCTCCCCTTGCTGCTGAAATGGAGTGGTGATGGTAGAGCTTGAAGATGATGAAGAAATGGAGCCCAAAACTTGAAGGAAATGGGGTGATATGTATGTATGTGCTCCAACCAATCCTTCTAACCCTCCTTCTTGAGTTGGGAGGCCAGCAATCTATGCAAGAGAGGGAGAGAAGACTCTAGGCCAAAGTGGAGTGAATTGAGGCTCTTGTTCCCCCACAAAATATCCCCCGGATATAGATATTTTCTGGGGGAAACAACTGTACAGCTGTAAAGTGCAAAGTGTGAGGAACATGGCCGGCCCATTATTGGACTTGGATGTGGCCGGCCGGCCACACCCCCTAGCCGGCCGGCCAAGGGTCAAAAAGGCCAAGTGGCTTTAGTGGCCGGCCACCACATATTGGTGGCCTCCCAGGTCCCCTCTTCACAACCCTGTGGTTCGAATTTGGAAACTCTAAAACAGGAGAGAGAACAAGCCATTTTGAGGAGGGGTTCAAAAGGTTCAAATGGAATTAATGGCCGGCCATAAAATTTTAGGGTCCTCCCATGTGTGTACATCACAAATATGTGGTTCAAAGTTCAAGAAAGTGGCCCAAGGGTGTTCAACATTGGCTCGGAAGGAGGGGTTCAAAAGGGTCAAGAAACATTAGTGGCCGGCCATGAACTTTTAGGGTCCTCCCATGTGTGTACACCACAAATATGTGGTTTGGGTTTGAAGAAAATGGCTCCAAGGTGTTTAACATTGGCCCGGAAGTGCGAAAAACGGGTGTCGGAGGGCGAAAATAGAACATAACTGGTTGCCAAGATAATTGTTGGCCTCCCACCCTTCTACGGCCTTCTCGGTGATAAAACAGAGGTACCTGCCAAAAATGAACAAAAATTGATGCAAAACGAATGCTCGGGGGCCAAAACACGCAGTTCGGGGTCCCGAAAATGGGCTGTTAAGCACCGAAAGTGGCATTCGGCCACGAAGTGGGTTTCTCAGACCCCAGTGTCCCTCAAAAGGGAGTAAATAGGAGGCATGCCAAAAATTGGAGCGATAGGAGATGGTTAGGTTGTCCCGAACCGAGGCACACGGCCAACGGTCGCGAAAAACCGGAAACCGGACTCCGAAATGGGCAAAATGGCCTACGGCCATGAAATGTAGCCTACGGATACTGAGAGATGGTCTACAGGACCTCTCTCTCCCCTCAGGAAAAGAAACAGAGAAAACCGAGTCTGGTTCGCAAACCGAGGCAAGGCACAGAAGAGGGTTCGGAAGTCCGGAGGCAGGGCTCGCAGCCAAGACTCTGAAACTTCTGAACGAGCACATTATGCAATATCACCAAGCACTCAACTGGTGACGTCTAAGTCTTAAGGTCGGTCAAAAATGGGGTGTCTACAGTCCCACATTGAAACTTTAAGAGAATTTTGTTGAGTATAGAAGCTCTAGCTTACAACACTTGGGTTGGGCCCCAAGGGGCACCCCAAGTTTGTAGAAGGGAGAAGTTATGGACAAAGTGAACCTTAGCCCAAACCACTACGCGCGCGCGCCGCTGCCGCTGGTCGTACCGTGCTTGGCGTAGATGTGGGTCAGGTCGGTTCAAATATTAATTTTTTTAACAAAATTCTTTTGAATTTATTTCAAAATTATTGCGGGAATTTAATTCCAAATTTGAATTTGAAATTCAAAAATTTTGTTCATAATATTGTGCCTCTTTCAGATAAATTCCATAACTATTAAAACAGTCCAAACAGGTCTTATCTGTAAAACCCGAATAAGTTTAATTTCGGACAGATTCAAATTTGAAAACTGCCCAGACAGGTTCAGCAACTGTAGCACTTATCTGTTCAGTTCCAGTTTGTACCTGTTCATTTGAAACCACATCTGTTCATTCAAATTTTGGTACCTGTTCGGACAGCAGTGTTTGCCTATAAATACCTATCAATTCCAGCAGTCTTGGCATGGAAAAAACAGTTTGAAATTAATTCCTTTGTACTGTCCAACTTTTATCTTTGGTGCATTATTCTTCATATTAGTTTTAGAATAAAATTCAGAGAGTTAGAACACATGTTTGGTTCGCCGTACAAATTTGTTTGGAGTGCTACTACAAATTTGTGAAGATCATTGTATCTTGGGAGATAGACGCCACTTTACCGTAAGCACCGTAGCGGGGCGAATTTGTCTTAAGAATAGAGTGTCACACACTCGACTTGGTCTTTTATTTTTCATTTGGTTCGACAAAATAAATTCTGTAAGTTTTTATTTTATTTTGTTTGATTTAGTTTCAATTTATTTTATTTACATAAAAGATTGTTCCAACATAAATTACTCGACGAGGTTTACACATTGAACGATTTGAATCATTGAAATAAAATCCATGGTGGGCCCCACGGGTCCAACAATCCAGTCCACAGCTAAGCCCTTCTTTTATGTGGACAAAAATACCTCATTCTTGAGGTATGAAATTGATGGTAAGCTTTTTAACTATTAAGTGTGATGTTAAAAGATAAAAATTAATTATAAATAAATAAATAAAAACTAAAATTGTAATATTAAAATCCAACAAACTTTTCCGATAAATGGTTATTCAATTATCCACAATTTATCTTCTATTTTGTTTTTTATTTTGAATTTTATGTACGGTATCTTTCAATATTTTTATAATAAGTTATTCCAAATTAGAAAGAACTTTAGTTGGAAATTATATTTGTTTGGTTGAATTTTCAAAATTTATTTTGAAATTTTAGAAATTAATTTATTAAAAATAAATACAAAAAAGAAAAAAGAAGAAGAAGAAGAAGATTTTTTCATATTTTTAAAATTATTTCTATAGCAAAAATAAATAAATTAAAAAGTTAAAATGAAAAGAAAAACAACAATGGTGTTTTGATCTTATAATAAAAAACAACTATTTAATGTAGACATCATTTAAGTTTTTACAACTTCCTCTATTAATGGAGGTAGTTGTACCTATTTAATACTTCCTTAACATATGCCCTTAGGATATATGTTAACAAAAGCCTATAAAATTATACATAAACGCTTAATAATTTAGTTGATATTCATATTTGTAAGAAAATATTTTACTAAACATAATTTTATTTGATTTTATCTCCTACATTGTAAGAGTCAATTGTTTGTGATTTATTTACTATTTCTAATTAATCCTGTATGCATATACTATGCAAAGATATAGAACAACATTGCAAATGTATGCAGCATGTGCAGATGCGTATGTATTTGAGGTACGATGCAATACTTTAAATATAAGAAGTATTAGGAGAATACCTATCTTCAACATCTTAATCAAATCCTCACAAAATTCATTGGCAGGAACACTACAAATGAACTTTACATCAAACAAAAATATAAATTACATCAAACACTAAAAATGAACTGAAAATCAATCAATATACATAGAGCACATTTGGGACAGCTTAATACATATATGAGTGAATTCAAGAAGTATAATACTCAGGTTTTAAGTTCAAGTCTCAAGTCGGTTCGCTTAATCCGATATATATTAATTTATCATTTTTAATGATTATTTGAATTTTAGTCATTAATAAATCAATTGTAAATGATTTTGGGGTTCCTTAATAAATGTTTAATATAAGATTTTTAATTAATATTTTATAAATAGATAGGCCAGACTGGGCTATAATTTCATTCTAAGCCCAACCCAAAAACAAACAGGTTCCAAATTTTGGCCCAATTTGACCTTCTGGGCCAAAATACTTATTCTAAATAGGGGCTAGGCCACATGTATGATATCAAAGCTAGGCTCATGCTTGCGCCAAGGCAGGATGTGGGAATCCCGCATCGACTGGGCATGATACCTCTATTACAAAGGCCCTTTCTTGAATCGAATCCAAAACAACAAACCTATGAAATTAGTTGTTTGGCTCGTTTATGACGGACAATACTTCCAAGTAAGAAATAGGCATAGGCCTAGAAACTTGCTGACCTTAGCACAATACTTATAGGGCTTGGAATATGTATATATATATATATATATATGGCCCATAGGTCATGCTGGATTAAGATTTTGAGTCCATTTACATTTTAGGGTAGGCTTGAGATGAGAAATCATGGCGGGACCATTTATAAAATTATATGTTGATTTTCATGTTGTTTAGATACACAATAAACTAAAAAAGAAAAAAGATATATATATATATATATATATATATATGATTATTTATTAGTTTCAAAATTCAAATAATTGTTAAGATGCCTAAATACAGACATTTGTCAAAAGGCCCAACTTCATTTTATAAGTCGCTCAATTTTAAAAAATCATTTTAAGGGCCAAATTTATTTAACAAAAGTGATTGGTAGCTCGAAAGAGAGGCCCCTGAATCCCCCCGAATTCAAAAATGACGTCGTTTCGTCGTTTTGATTTTTTTTTTTTCAGAAGAAGAAAATCAAAAGAAGAGAAGAAAGAAGAAGAAGAAGAGAAGGAGGAAGAAGAAGAAGAAGAACTGGAGGGGCCAACAAAATTGGGTTGGAGGCGGAGGCAGAGACAGGGGGCAGAGACAGGGGGCAGAGGCAGTGGGCGGAGGCGGAGGCAGAGGCGGGGGCTGCGAGGCAGAGGCGGAGGCGATGACAGGGCCGTGATAAGCTGCTGGAACGAGCTGCGACGAGGCGACAGCGGGCGACGATGGGCGGAGGCGGGCGGAGGGCTGTCGCAGCTGCCATCTCCTCCTCTTTCCCTCTCTTCTCTCTCTCTCTCTCTCTTTCTCTTTCTCTTCTAAATTTCGGGCTGTTCAGGGGGACAAATTTGTAGGGAAAAATCATTTTTCTTTATTTAATATCCCTCCAAGTCGGAAGAAACAAAAATAGCAATCTATATATATGGTCAAGTAGGTAGGCAGGCATGTAATTTGGTGTAAGTGAAAACTGTTGCAGTAATTGCACCAAAGCATAAACCTCACTTGAACTTGCAATTACTTTCCATACTTCATGTTAATTTACAATCCCTCCCATCTGAGATGGGCTATTTTAATTGACTATTTAATTTTTTATGAAAAGGCGTGTAAAAAATAGCAAGAGTGATAATATTGAATGTTTTGACTTATCGACTAGTTTAACTCCAATCCAACTTGCCAAATGAGGCCAGTGTAAATATGCACACATACAAAATATATGTACATATATATAACCTAAAATAATGTAATAAAAATATTTTTTGATTAACTAATAATAATATGTTTAAAAAATGTAAGCCAAAAAATAAACTAGATCTAGATGAAACAAAAGCTATAACAAATACTAAAATATTTCATTTTCAACTTTATTGATGTAAAATAATATAGCAATAGAAGGTAAGTGCAGCACATCTATCTATATATTATATAAGAAAAAGGGAGTTTCTAATTCACAAGTCTTGTGGGAGTTTCAATATCTCAATTTTAATTTTCTAACTTTTTGTTGTAAAAAAAAAAAAAAAACTTAACATTTATTATTGATTTCTCCCTACCCACAAGCATTTTTGACTTCTCTCATACCTACTGCTACACCCTTTTCAACTTCTTCCATACACCATGGTTAGTGATGAGATTGTTAAATTATTTTCACGAAAAATCTAAAAAAAAAAAATTGTATATTAAAAAAACATATAAAACAAATATAAATTTTTATTAAATCCATCTATCTATATATCTATCTATCTATCTGTATATTATATAAGTAAAAAGAGTTTCTAACCACAAGTCTTGTGGGAGCTCCAATATTTCAAACTAAAATTTTTAATTTTTTGACTTTGAATAATTAAAAAAATCCTCTATAGCTTTCATTCAAGCAAAATATATATATATATATATATATATAATATCTCTAGATTTATGACTTTCAAATGGAAAGTATATAAAATATATAAAATAAAAAAATAGAAAGTATACTAATTCATTTAAAAATTCAAATTTGAGGGGCACTAAATATGGAAAGCATTCCATTAATTTAAATTTAAAATTATAATGATTTATCTCATAATATATAAGTTTTAAATAATGATCTATTCTATGATTTATCTATATATCTATATACTATTATAATTGCAAAATATTATCATTTCATTAAGGTTGAAAGTTGTAATTCTATTTTTTCATTTTTTTTATTTTGTTAATACGTGTTACAATATGATTGGTCTATAAATTAATTATTTATTCTTAAAATAAAATTTCAAATTTGGATTCTTACTTAAATTATGTTACTATAATTGGAATGAGATCAATATTCATTCCTTAAATTTTGCATCATTTATTAAATTATAAAATAAAATTTCAAATTTAAATTCTTCTTCAAATTATATTATTACAATTAGAATGAGATCAATATTCACATGTGCCATAATATTATTGGTCCAAATATAATTTTTTTTAAATACATGTGTTCAAATTATTAATTGCTATTAATTTTTTTTTTATTTTTTCTTTTTTGTTTTAAATTTTATGAAAAAAATTACCTCCTTCTAAACTTTTTATTAAAAGTGATAGTTCGTTTAACTTTTTTTTTTTATATAAAAAAAAGAGGGTTGTAGGTGAGATAATTTATTGTTCATCTATAATTATTTTCAAATTAAATGAAAATGCCATATTAAATTTTCTTCTTACCTTTTTTTATTCAAATACTTCTATTTTGTAATAAATTTATTTTTCTTCTACTTAATATTTTATTGTAATTTTTAAATTAAAAAGAATTTCTAAAAAATCATATTTAAATTGTTTATGCCATTATAGAAAGTAAATTATTTTAATATCAACTTAGTGGCAGTTTGTGAAGTGCTAAATAAGTATACTTTTTTTTTTTTATGAAAATATATACAAAAAAATAAACGTGACGTGACCCAAAAAAGATAATTAAGTATACTTTTTTATTTTTTACGAAAAGATGTGAACAAAAATAGAGATGTGATGTGATTCAAAAAAGATAAAAAGATAAAAAAAAGTGAGCTAATATAGCACTTCCTAAACAATCCTTTATTTGATGATCTCTTTTTCTAAAAGGTGTATTTTTTAAATATTTTCTGCTGGAAATCTTAAGTATATTGCTTTTTTATTTTGTTCATTACTATTAAATTTTTAATTAATTTTATTTATTATTAAAAAAATAAATTAGCAAATAATTTGTATATTTATATATATGATTTTGTTTTGGTGTCTTAGGTTATTTGGTGTTTCTGTCCAAATCCACTCAAATTTAATTCGAATTTTTGAATATTTTTGCATAGGTCTTCACTTAGTTAAAAACTATGTTGTTCAATCTTTAAAAAATTTTAAGCTCGACCCAAGTTGCTTGGGTTGAGATCACCTAAATTTGCAATTTTAGCAAAAGGGTTTGAAAGTTACATTATTAAATTTGTAACAAATTAAAATTAATAAATAAATTGTGACAAAATTGTGGGACTTAAATTGTAAATTTCAATCTTCTTTGTTTTCATAATTTGCATACAAAAATTTAACTATTTATATTATTTTGTATAAAAATATATTACATACCATGCGTAGCACGAGCAAGGATCCTCTAGAGTTTTTTTTTCTTAAAGTTTCTTAGAGTGGTGTGTTGTATGGTTGAGATTTAATGACAAGTCACATCAATTTTTTAGCATTAAATCTCACACATACAACACACCACTTTAGGAAACTTTAGGAAAAAAAAACTCTAGAGGATCCTTGGTGGCGTAGCACGGGTTACCACTAGTAAAACATTAATAAAAAGCCTAACTAATGCTACTATACACATCATCAAAAAAATAAGAAACCCAAATAAAAAAGAGAGAGAAGTTTATAGTGAACACAGCTCAACTCAGAGATTCTTCAATGGCAACTATTGAGGACCTACAAAATATATATATATATATATATAACTAAAATTAATAATAATAAATGAAGATTAAAATCTTGAACCAAAAACTTGAACTAAAAACCTCAAAAAAATAAGAACCAAGATAAGAGAGAGAGAGAGAGAGAAGTTTACAGTGGACACAGCTTAATTTTGAGAGATTCTTCAACTTCAATGGTAACTATTAAGGACCTACAAAAATATATATAACCAAAATTAATAATAATAATAATAATAAATGATGATTAAAATCGTGAACCAAAAACTTGAACTAAAAACCCAAAAAACAAAAACCCATTTAGAGAGAGAAAGAGGCACACATTAAACTAAAAAAAAATAACACGTAGAGAAAGAGAGAAGAGAGAGAAGAGAGAGAAGAAAGACACCGACCATAAACAAACTTACCCTCCTTCTGTACGCCGAGAATGAGACGGAAGAGCAAGTGTCACCGAGGAAGAGAGAGAAGAGGAGAGAGTCACAGCACTATGGAGAGAGAGAGTAAAAAAGAGAGAGAGCAGAGTGTATATATATACGTTGCTGCCATTGAAAAAAAATTGAGAGCTATAAAAGGAAAGCTAATGTGTGTTGTTTTTTTTTGGCACATCATTATTATTTGGTAAGAAAGGAAACTCAATTTGTTTAAAATTTTATACGTTAAAATTATATTGATTTAATTGAGTAGTTGTTTGGAACGGTTGAATTTTAATATATAAAAAAAATATTTAAAAATTCAAAATATTTAAAAAGTTATGTAAAAAAAGATAAAAGATTTATTTCATTTTCTTCACTTTTTGTTTCTTTTGTTTTTATAAAAAAAAAGTCATCACTAAATACTTTCATTCTGTTTGGTTATTTTTGTTTTGTTTTTTTTTTTAAATTAAGTTTTTGTTTTCTGTATTTTTTATTTTTAATGATTTTTTTTCTGTGCACATGCTTATTGTTTCCAGCATGAGTGGAAGATTATTTGGCAAGAAAGGAAACTCAATTTATTTAAGATTTTATATGTTAAAATTATATTGATCTAATCGAGGAGTTGTTTTGAAAGTTTGGATTTTAATAAAAAAAAAATTAAAAAATTCAAAATATTTAAATTAAATTTTTGATTCCTGTATTTTTTATTTTTAATGAATTTTTTTCTTTGCACATGCATATTGTTTCCATCATGAGCGGAAGATTATTTGGTGAGAAAGGAAACTCAATTTGTTTAAGATTTTTTTATGTTAAAATGATATTGATTTAATTGAGGAGTTGTTTGAAAAGTTTGGATTTTAATAAATAAAAAAATATTAAAAATTTCAAAATATTTAAAAAGCTATGTAAAAAATAAAAAATAAAAAATAAAGATCAAAGATTTATTTCATTTTCTTCACTTTTTGTATCTTTTTTTTTTTATTTATAAAAAAATAACTAAAAAAGTCATTCCCAAATACTTTCATTCTGTTTGGTTATCTTTCTTTCTTTCTTTTTTAAAATTGAGTTATTATTTTTTTTGTTTTTTATTTTTAATGATTTTTTAAAAAATATTTTACGCAAATTTTTACTTTCTATACACTTAAAAAAAAATTGAATTTTTTTTATCAAATTCAAAAAAAAATGAAAATTCCGTATATTTTAGTATTTTTGTTGCATTTAATGAGCTTTTTTAAAATTTTGTACAAATTTTATACTTTTAAGTTTATCAAGATTAAGGAAAAATTAGGGAAACATCTCTTCGCAACTTTGGGTAGTTGGAGAGGCCCAATATATCTTTACTTATTAATTAAGGTCCCCCAATAATATTATTATAGAAATTTCTAAAAGTTCTCTATGGAGAGATGAAATTTTTCTGTGAAAAAAGAAATTTATCTGTGAAGAATTGAAATATTTTTTGTAAAAATATTAAGAGACCCCAATTGCTATTGAAAATGTTATATATCTTTTTATATTATAAAATACTTTAGACTAAAACCTTTCAAAATTAAGTAGATCCAAAAGGTTAAAAGATATTATTAAAATACTTTAAATATTTGTTATCAAACAATGTTTACCCATCGAAGTAAACAAAACATAATAAAAATATATTGTGGGGATATATTTTCTGAGTACCAACACGTGGCAAGGTGACGCCGACGTGTCAGCCAAGGTGCCACGTGTCCTGGTCGTGACGCCGAGGTGATCTCGGCAAGGCCGAGGTTATCTCCGAAGATATCGGAATCCGAGATAAGTGGATAAGGGACAAGAGTCCTAAAATAAAGAGGGAACTCAACTTGGATATGGACAAGAGTCCTAGATTGGAAGAAGACTTCAGTTTGGGTAAAGATAAGACTCTTAGAGAGTTTATCCTAATCCCACTGGGAGTCCCAGATTAGCAGTAATCCTAAGTCTATTAGGGCCAGGCTCCTTTTGGGACTAGGATTGTATTGGCTATAAAAGAGAGGCACCCCCATGGGTCTAAGGTATGCTTTTGATACTCAAGCTTGTGAGTTTAGTACTTGATTTATCTTTGAGAGATATACTGACTTGATCGTCGGAGTGCCCCCGGGTGGTCGAAACCACCGCGGGATTCTTATATTTCTGTTACAGGTCAGTCAGGTGCCATCTATTCTGCCAGTGCTCTCCAGCTGGTTACTAAGCGAGCAGTGTGGTCGGAAAATCACCCACACAATTTGGCGCCGTCTGTGGGAAAGAAAGAAGAATATATGGCCAATGACGAACAGAATGACTAGATTAGAGACTACGCTCCTGCTGGGAGTGGAAGACCTATTGATCTCGACGTTGAAGGGGACAATAGCAACACAGACACTCGTGACCAGAGTCACGGAGTGAAAGAAGTCGGCCAGGAAGGTGATGCACCAAAGACAACAGATCGAAGCAACGAAGACGACCTCCAGGTATGAAAGGATAGATACCTGCGGAGGAACGAAGACCCTTCTAGAAGGGATGCAAAGACAGGGGGCATGAGCGCTCCCAAGAAGATAACATTCAAGTATAAAAGAGCTCAACCTGAGTGAGCAAATCCCGGATCCCAGATCTCAGAAGACATGATCTCGGCCTAGATGAGTAGGTCCGAGAAAAGAAGAGCTCAACCTGAGTGAGTAGATCCAAGATTCCAGAAGATAAGATCTCAGGACCTGAGTCCGAGAAGAAAAGAGCACAATGAGCAGATCTCAAATCCCAGAAGATAAAAAGGAAACACACAAGATCAAACTAAAGTTGGCCAGAATTGAGAAGTATGCTAGGGCCGAGGAAGACATGCCAGGAACAAAGGCATCGGAACAAGAAAAGAGAAACGGCTCGCCGATGCGAGGCCGAAAATCAAACTCAGGTTGGAGCCAAGTAAGATCAATAGAGAAACCAAGGCCGACAACCTCGGATTGAATTCAACCTCGGCGACAAGGTCGAAGCTACATGATGAGAACCCAAGTGGATTTTAAGTTCACATTGGGGGCAAAGAAAAGAAGAATGCGGTTACCACTTGTTGAAATTTGTAGCAATTTACAAGTTGGTTAAACCAATATGATGCTTAGCCGAAGTTAAGCCGATATGATACTTAACTGAAGTTAAGCCGAGATAATGCTTAACCGAAGTTAAGCCCAGATGATGTTTAACCGAAGTTAAACCGAGACGATGCTTAACCGAAGTTAAGCCGAGATAATGCTTAACCGAAGTTAAGCCGAAGATGATGTTTAACCGAAGTTAAACCAAGATAATGCTTAACCGAAGTTAAGCCGAGACGATGCTTAACCGAAGTTAAGCCGAGATGATGCTTAATTGAAATTAAGCCGAGATGATTCCTTGTCTCCACTTGTTGAAATTTGTAGCAATTTACAAGTTGGAGTCAAGCTGATTCCTTGTCTTCACTTGTTGAAATTTGTAGCAATTTACAAGTTGGAGTCAAGCTGATTCCTTGTCTTCACTTGTTGAAATTTGTAGCAATTTACAAGTTGGAGTCAAGCTGATTCCTTAATTCACTTGTTGAAATTTGTAGCAATTTACAAGTTGGAATTAAGCTGATTCCTTATCTTCACTTGTTGAAATTTGTAGCAATTTACAAGTTGGAGTTAAGCTGATTCCTTATCTTCACTTGTTGAAATTTGTAGCAATTTACAAGTTGGAGTTAAGCCGAGATTACTGTTTCTCTTCACTTGTTGAAATTTGTAGCAATTTACAAGTTGAAGTGAAGCCGAGGTTATAGTCTGCACACTTGTAGCAATCTACAGGTTGGTTAAACCAGAGAAGATGCTTAACACTTGTTGAAATTTGTAGCAATTTACAAGATAATGTTAAGCCGACATGTGATCATCTGTTGAAATTTGCAGCAATTTACAGGTTGAGGTAAAAGCTAAGTATATTGTTTAAACACTTGTTGAAATTCGTAGCAATTTACAAATAGATTATTGTTTAACACTTGTTATGTTAATCCTTGTTGAAATTTGTAGCAATTTACAAGTAGGCTAGACCGAGATCACCGTTTAAACACTTGTTGAAACTTGAGAAAAAGTTTGCAAAGTTAACATTGAGTAGTATATGTTTCACACTTGTTAGAATTTATGAAAAGTTTGCAGGTCAGTATCTTGCCGAAGTAAAAGTTTTGTAGCTATTATACCCGAGGTATGTAACCCCGAGAAGATTGCACAAAGGAGGCAAAGTATGAAAGGCATGCACAATATTCTAAGTATAGAATCTTGCAAGAGCAGTTAGAAGAAGATCAAAACAGAATTCGTCGTGATTGACACACCTTCACCTTATAACATCATCTTGGGAAGGCGATGGTTGCATGCAATGGGGGCAGTTCCCTCAACGTTGCATCAACTATTGCGGTTCTCCATAGAACATGGGATTGAAAGAGTCAGAGGGGATCAACTGCAGGCGAAGAATTGCTCCATGGCAGCAATGAAAACTACCTGCAACATTCGGGAACCAGGGAAGGCAGAGATTGAAGACGAGGACATGGAGGTCCTAGATGATGTCGGCAAGGAGCCAGCCAAAAAGAGTGAAGAGACACTGAAGAAAATCCTCGTCCGGGAGGGCGACGAAGAGCGCTTCATTCAGAGAAGGAAAGTTGAATTAGACGTTGAAGAACAAGGAGGCACATCGGCCATATGCAGAGCTTACATTATCTAAAGAACAAAAAGGTACAAGAGTACAAGCGACAAAAAAAAGAAAAACTTCAAAAACTGAGATGATGCTTAACCGAAGTTAAGCCGAGATGATGTTTAACCGAAGTTAAACTGAGGTGATGTTTAACTGAAGTTAAACTGAGATGATACTTAACCGAAGTTAAACCGAAATGATGTTTAACACTTGTTGAAATTCTGAGAGAATTTACAAGCTAAAGAGTGCACAAAGTTAAATGTCGGCAAAAGATTCTCCAGAGTCAAACGTCGTTTTGATTAGAACCACTAAATGCATGCCAGAAGTGGTGACCAGAATTGTGAAAAGGAATAAATGCTTCAAGAAATAGCGATGATAGTTTGCAAAGGCCAAGAGAAAGAGGGTCTAAAGGGGGTGAATTAAATACCAGAAGTTTTAGTACATCGGCGAAAGAAGAACACATCAGGTCTGTGACTACAGCATGAAGCCCACTTCCCTAATGTGATCCTAAGTACAACTTACGTTCACGTTAGGGGGCAGGGAGAAGGTGTAGGGGGAAGGAATGATAATTAAGGAGCAAGGAATGTTAACACTTGTTGAAATTCTTGAGCAAATTACAAGATGAGTTAACCGAAGATTATGAAGTCTACCACTTGTTGAAATTTGTAGCAATTTACAAATTTGGTATAGCCGAGATAAACATTGAAAGACGTTTCTGAGATATGATCAACCGAGATGACCAACTAGCTTGTTAAGAGCTGAGAAGGTTGGCAAGTACAAAAATGAAGACCTTAAAAAACTAGGGACTGAAAGCAAGAACGTCGGACTAATCTACTTCGACGGACGACAATGGTTCAGCCTCGGCAGTCAGTTGGAGGAGCTTCTCTACCGCTACCTCAGCATCAATTTTAAGAAGGAAGCAAACTACTCGGCATCAGCGGTAGGTTATGTCTCACCCCCAGAAGACAGTTGGAAAGAACTTCTCAGTAGCCTTCTCAGCCATGAGCTCAGCATCAACCTCCTGAAGAGTTTGATCAAAGCTCTTCTTGGCGATTGGCACCTCAAAGTTTTGAAAGCAAGGATTGAAAGCAAAAAATCTGGGAAAAGACACAGAAAACAGAAACAAGAATGTAATTCGTAAATCAAAAATGGTGATGAAGCTATCAGGAAATTAAGACAAAAGGATTGCACAGGTGTGTCAAGCCAAGAACAGTGACAGAAATCAACAGATATGTGAACAGTGTGTAGCCAAGAAGATGATTTGGAAATAACGGGTAAAACAAGCAATGGTGATTAACAATGAAGCAGAGCTTCTTGGAAAGCAACAAGAAATAAAACCAGGAGGAACAGTGGCTTACCAGAAAGAGGGAAGTCGAAATGAGAATTGCCAAAGTCTGACGACAATGACAGAATGACGTAAAGCTTTATCGGAGGAGAAAAACAGAAGTCAAGAAGATGACAAAGTTCAAAGAATAAAGCCAAGTGCACAGGCACTAAGTAAGTATGTGAAGAACAAGAAAGTAATGACCCAGACATGATACTAGCAACAGAAAGCGGATATGACAAAGAACAGTTCCAGGCATTTTTGCAATAAGAAATCAAAAACTTGAAAACAGACAAAAATAGAAGACAACAGAGGGCAAATAAACAGATTCAAAGTAAATCAGAAGAGTTATGAAAGATTGAGCTTAATAAAAAAGTAAGAGTTTATGAACCTACAAAGTGAAATGAACGCCGATATGAAAATCGCCGGAGTCAAATAAGTGACTGGAAATCGGGAACTCACCAGAGAGTGTGAGTGGAGCAGTTGCAAAAACTCTTGGAATTTTCGAATTAATGGAACCAGAACCTTGGCTAGGAGGTGCGATTTCAAGCAGCTTGGAAAGCATGAAACTTGATTCTTGACATCAGTGACAGCGAAGTCCAGGGAACTTTGAGGTCGGCGAGTTTGATCTGGGACAGAGGGGCACAGATGAACGAAACAGTGTAGGTTCTATCACCTCAGAATGCCGAGGTAATAGAACCTAGGGGGCAGTTGTGGGGATATATTTTCTGAGTACCAACACGTGGCAAGGTGACGCCGACGTGTCAGCCAAGGTGCCACGTGTCCTGGTCGTGACACCGAGGTGATCTCGGCAAGGCCGAGGTTATCTCCGAAGATATCGGAATCCGAGATAAGTGGATAAGGGACAAGAGTCCTAAAATAAAGAGGGAACTCAACTTGGATATGGACAAGAGTCCTAGATTGGAAGAAGACTTCAGTTTGGGTAAAGATAAGACTCTTAGAGAGTTTATCCTAATCCCACTGGGAGTCCCAGATTAGCAGTAATCCTAAGTCCATTAGGGCCAGGCTCCTTTTGGGACTAGGATTGTATTGGCTATAAAAGAGAGGCACTCCCATGGGTCTAAGGTATGCTTTTGATACTCAAGCTTGTGAGTTTAGTACTTGATTTATCTTTGAGAGATATACTGACTTGATCGTCGGAGTGCCCCCGGGTGGTCGAAACTACCGCGGGATTCTTATATTTCTGTTACAGGTCAGTCAGGTGCCATCTATTCTGCCAGTGCTCTCCAGCTGGTTACTAAGCGGGCAGTGTGGTCGGAAAATCACCCACACATATATATATATAATCATCACAAAATTATTACAAAATGTAAAAATAAAAAGTAAAAAAGAAAATTTTAAATGACATTCCTTTGGGTTATAAATGACCTGAATAGATGTTAAAAAGTTGCATTAAAATGTGTGAGAAGCTAAATTAAGCTACGTGTAACCAGGACCAGAATTTCTGGACAAGATGACTTCCTGGAAGGGCAAAAGACTTATCATTTGGAGATTCAATTATGGATGGGCTAGATCGAGTATGGAGGTTCAGGACTAGGAGTCTAGGACCTGAATTGGGCCCAAGCATTTTCAAACAAGATTAAGGAGGTAGAAAGTGCGCCTTCAAGGAATAGACCCAGTCAAGGCATGTTCCTAAACTTTAGGCCCAGCTAACTCCTAGGAATCCACACTGAGTGGAACACAATCCCTAAAGAAAAAGGGTTGACGTGAGGAGTGGGAGGAAAGCTAATAGCCCTTAATGACTAGTGGGAGTAAGCTATAAATAAAGGTAATTCTCAAGTTTGAGGTACACAACCACTTGCACCTGAACCTTTACTCACATATTCTGCACATTTGTCTACTGTTTTATTAACTTAGGCATCGAAGTGTCCCCAGGCTACTCCCAACCAAACCCTTCATCTTTTTGTGAGTGATTTCAAGTTTAAAGTAGCATAACATCGCCGCAGGGCCGTCACAGTCAAGTGGTACAGTTTTTACTCACCACAAATGTATTATAAGAAAAAGACATATAATAATTTTTTTTTTAATATGAAAAAATTGCATTTAATTTTTCCTAATATTTTTCTACTCTTATTTTTTTTATCGGCTAAAATTAGTGGCCAGTGTTAAATTAGCACACCAGAGGAGTTGAAACTACACCCATACACATTACAAGAAAAATCTTGCCCTCCCATTCCACTCATAAGATAGAACCCACTACCTCCCCATTAGGAGAGACTTGGTGGCCAAATGGCTACTCTTATTGATAACCCATTTGATTGTCATTAGCATGACTCATAAAACAATTTTTTTAAAAAAATAGGCAATTATGCCACTAGTCCCAATATTTTTATCTTTATATTATTTTGGTGATTAGCTTTTCAATCAACTCCATTTTGAACCTTAAATTATAAATTTTAAAATCAATTTGTTCTAATCAATAATCTCTGTCAAAAATTTTAATAGAAAGTTTGCGTCGCAACTACACGTTATTTTTTATTAGGGCCAAAAATAGACATTTTACACTCTTGTTTTAGGTTTACAATAGTCAACAATTGAAACTAGGGGAGGACAAACCTCGGGCCGAGTTTGCACTATACAGTAAGAGAGGTTCCTAGGAAGGTCACGGGTTTGATTCTCCTTAGAAGAGTTGAATTAAGAGAGTGCATATAGCGATCCCGGTCTTTCCCCTTTTGGTTGTTGTATCCGAACTTAGGTTCCGTGGAGATTGCTATTGTATATATCTTGTTGTCATCCTTTAATTCCTTGTTTTTGAGTTATAGGATGTGTTGGGCAGGTTTGTTACAAGTTGGGTGTGAATGAGAGCAAATGGTTGCTGCCCAGATTTTGGTGTCTTCGCTCGAGTGAGCCTTTTGTCGCTCGAGCGAGATCTTTGTTTTAGATCCTTAGCTCGAGCCAGGGTTCCTTCGCTCGAGTGAGAGTTGAGTTTTGTTTCTGGTGGCTCGAGCGAGAAGTCCTTCACTCAAGCGTGCGACTGCGTCTGGTTTTGGACCTAAGAGTTGCAATTCTTGGCTCGAGCGAGCTTTCCTTCGCTCAAGCGAGCGAGGTGTATGTTTTGAGTTTCTTCGCTCGAGCGAGCATTCTGTCGCTCGAGTGTGCTTCTGGGTTGCAGACCTGAAGCTTCGAATTGTTGGCTCGAGTGAGACTTTCTTCACTCGAGCGAGGTTTTCTTGTGTCTGGTCGCTTGAGCGACCAATCCTTCGCTCGAGCGAGCCTGTGTTATATCAGTAGGCAGCTGCGAGATTACACTTCATTTTTTTCATCTCCTTCATTCTCAAAACCCTAGATCTGAGCTCCCTCTCTCTCTATACACCTTCTCTCTAGGGAGTGATCTCCTTCTAGTGTGTTTCTACCCTAGGTCCTTCGTAAGAAAGATAGAGGGTCGCGAGGGCTTTCTTTTAATCTGAAAATTTGTGGATTTGGAGCACTTTGGTTTTTCCTCATCTACTCCATTTGAGCTCTTCTTTTGAGGTAGGGATACCCTACTCCAGCTTATGAGTTTTGTCTTTAATTTTGGTCATTTTGATTAGTTGGTAATGTTGGGTAATTTTGGAAAAAGTTGGGGTTGTTATGTAATTTATAAAAAAGGGGTTTTCAGATACAAAATCCATATGTAGCTAAGACATTGATAAATGGAATTATTGTTGTATCATTGGTGAAAATGGACCTTAGGGTTGGTATTGTGGATTAGGGAAAATGCCCTAGTTATGTAATAAATTAATTGGTATAATTTATTTGGGGAAAATTATGAAATTGAGTGGGAATTGTGAAATTGGGAAATTATGGGATTGAACGGTGTAGTTGGATTAATTTATCACTCACCTATGGAAATTAAGAGGTTTTGTCTATTTGATACATTTATTATCTGTTTAGAAATAACTGCTTTGGGCTATCGGTGGAGGATAGTCTTGATTGTTGTAGACCCTGTATGTTGATTAGGGAAAACTGAAACTAATCACATTGAATATGTCATTGAATATGACAGTTGAATTAATACAGCAAATATGTGTATTGATTGAATATTGTATATGACAAGTGTTAAATACATTGTATATGCATATTGTTTGGGAGGAGATAGGGGATGTACTCCATGGTTTGAGAGGAGATAGGGGATGGACTCTCAAACCCGTTTGGGAGGAGATAGGGGATAGACTCCATTGATACAGTAAATATGTGTATCACTTGAAGTGTTAATACAGCAAATGTGTGTATTAAATTGATATATGGGAAGTGTCTTTAATGTGAGTTGTAGACTCCTTTGAATGGTGAATAAAAGAAGTGTTTTAATATGGGATAAATTCCCATTTAATTGTTTGGCCAGGTTCTGAGCCAAGATTATGAATTGAAATTATATAAGTAATGGAATATGAAATGGAACATGGACATTATGTCATGGAATTGGATTGTGTTGTAAGTTGGTTCATAAGTGTTAACCATCTATCAAATGCTATAAGTTTAGTCATTGTTCATATTTGGTTTAGTATATCTCTACTGGGCTGTGACTCACCCTATATGGGACATCATTTTCAGGTACAGATGGTATGCCACCTCCAAGGACGTAGCTTGGGAGGCTAGAGGCTGAAAGACCCTTTTTTGTTGTTTTTATTATCTTTTGGTGTATTACATGTAAATTCAGGCCAAGGGCTTAATAGGTATTTGGGTTAGTACCCTTTCTTTGTAACCAAGTGTTGGCTTGGAAAGTTGTAAGCCCATAGGGCATTTACTTCTGTTGCCAACATGTAATACTTTTGTATGAACTACTCTGATGAATAGAAAGATGTTTATTTCTCTTATATCAATGCATGTCTAAAATGTGGGTTTCTATGTATTATTTTGAGGGCGCCACAACTTGGTATCAGAGCGTACCGGGTTTGAATACTTTGGGTGCGTGGGAAGTGATTAGTATCACAATGTGTTTGTCTCGCTTGTTAGAGACTTAGATATAATGTTATGTACTTATGTGATAACATGTTTATGTGACTATATGGGTATGGAATGTAGTTTCTAGGATGTTGATTGGATCCTTGGGTTTCTGTGAGTCTTGTTGGAAAAGCACTTGATTAATGTTGTTTCTAACCGGAACTCTAGCAACGCTTCGGCACTGTCATTATCCAGAAATGAAATTCGTAGGTGCTTATATGTTTATGTGCTTACGTGGAATGAATTACTGTTGTCCAATGCATTAGGATGCGAGTGTTATAGCTTCGGCACATTTGAGAATGTGCTAACGTCTTTGTTATCTTTATTAGGATGTCAGGACAAGGACGTGGAGGTAGGCGTGGTAGACCTAGGAGGCAGAAGATGCCTATACTAGATGAGATTCCGGAGCAATAGGAGGGTGTTGGCCAGGCCAATATGGCCGAGCCAATAGGTCAACAAGTGTAATAACCCTCATCACTGCTTACCGATAAACTACTAATTACTGCTAAACTGAGACTGATTATGATTGATAACTGAAGTAATCGAAATACTGAACTGACTGACTGAAATCTGAAACTGATTGATTGAGTATATCTGTTTAAATTGCATTCTATCTGTTTGACTGTTTGACTATCTATTTGTGTATTTATGTTTAAATTGCAAATTGAAGGCCTTATCGGCGGCCGAATCTGAAATTAATTAATGTTCTATGATCCTTAGATTTTATGTGATTTTAGGGCATATTTAATTGAAAACTGATTTGGTATGATTAAATTAGAGTAAATTAAGCCAAATTAATAGAGTTGGACTTATTTACCCTTAGACCATTGAGTGGACCACTACCTAATATCTTTTGAAGCCTTATTACATTAGAAACAACACAATCCATCAGCCATTCTCCTTGTTATTGCCGACCATAGAGAGAGAGAAACTAGAAGAGGTTTGATTTCATCTCACATTGCTTGGGGATTTGGAGAATTGAAGTATAGATTGGTAAATTGAGCTTCTAGTCTTGCATTGAAGATCTAAGGTAGAGTAACTACCCCTTTTGTTCATGAATTTAAGTGATTCTTGCATGGTCTAGAGCATAGTTTAAGTCTAGAGCCAACTTATGGCTTAAATTGTTGTGTTGAAGCTTAATTATTGCATGCATGTCTATATATTGAAGTTTTGAGGTTGTAGTTCATAATTCCTCACATGCATGCTCATATTTTTACAATGGACCATGAATTCACCATCTTTTTGAAGATATAGACTCTTTAAAGAATAAAATTGAAGCTTTGACATAGTTAAAATTCATGCATGTCATGTTTGAAGATTGTTCTTGAAATTTGGTTTGAAAGTGAGTTCAATTGAACTACCCTTGGGCTTTGATTTTACAAATTGATCTTTGAAACATATAATATCATGTGCTTACAAGTGTTTTCCAGGTTTCCAGCCCAAGAGGATCGATTATAATGCATTAAAACTTGGTTTTAAGCTTGAAGGTGCAATCTGGGTTTTCCAGATTTTGCACTCCCGCTCGAGCGGGGAAAATGGCGCTTGAGTGGGGAATTCGAGCATCTAGTACTTTGTTATGTTTTGTAGTACGCTCGAGCGGGGTATTGGACGCTCGAGCGGGGAAACCCACGCTCGAGCGGGACTCTGTTTTTCTGAAAATTCTGAAAATGCTTTTAAAGTGCATCTTTGCATCCTCATTCCATCCTAGGCATTCTTAGGCCTAGTTTAAGACATCTTAATGAGGATATAGATGTAGAACAGACCGAGGCAAATTAGAGATTAAGTTATTATCTCTCCCAACTGTGTAGCTTAGTGTGTGTTCGATCTGTTAACTGTGTAGGGTTGGTGACTGGAGGTGTGCTTTAGCTTACTGTAGCCCAGAACTCTGTGAGTAACAATTGTGTAAAGATATGTTCAACTGTGAATATTTCTGACTGTTTAACTGAACTACTTTCTGAACTGAAACTGTTAATTGAATGAATGTATGTCCTATATTCTGAACTGTATTGTGGCATCCTTGGCAACTACTGTTACTGAATGTTACTGTTACAGAGATCTCTGTCGGTTCCCTTGTTGGAATTACTACCATTTACTGATTGATGGCCATCATTTACTGTTCGGTCTTTAAGACCTACTATTTATTGTACTGCTATGCTAACGGATGTACCACATATGATGGTTATGACTGAACAACTGAAATACTGATTTAATGAACTGTTTTCGTTACTATAAGGACATTCATTATTAACCTCTTTACGCATTATGTTATTCACTGGGCTTTAGCTCACTGCTCATATATATATGTAGCTGTACAGGCACCAGACCGCGGCTAGAAGCGTCGGGGTAAACTCCAGTTTTGTCAAGCCAACCTATGTGCCTCACTGCGAGGTTCCGAGGCTGTCAAGCTTTGGCTTAGGGGTGTTTTAATTTCCCCCGTCTGTCTCTGTATATGTTTTTGTAATAACCGCTTCGACTGATAAACTGTATTGTATTATTTAATAGGGATTAAGTCCCTGCTCTGAATGATTGTATATAAATGTACATACCGTTTTGTCCCTGATTGTATATATGTGCATGAAAGTCTTTTTGCATACAGACTGCCACAGCTCATTGGACATTGCTTATTTACTGTATTAGCTTCCGCCAGCCCCTGTACTCTGTTTTACTGTTCTACTGTTAAGCAGGCCTTCGGTAATCTCGGATTACTGGCCGGTTACGGTGCTAAACCCATAGGGGCGGGTTGGGGTCATGACAGAGTGGTATCAGAGCGATACTTAATCACGAGTTATATCGCACACACTTGTCCAAATGAGCTATAGAGTGTCCTAGAAAAGTGATAGGGCATTACATGAGCATGAAAAGTGTGTGGCTATGTAACAAGCCCGCGGGGGGACCTCGCTACAGCTCGGACTCGACTTTCGCAGTCACGGTTCTAAATCTGAACCAAAGAGTCCAAATCCGGCAAATCGTTTTAGGAAAACTGATTTTTGAAAGAAGTGCCAAACATGGACTGCTTTGCCAGATACAGAGTCGCCACCTAAATATTTTATTTTGGGAAATTTAGGAAACCCTGACTCGGTGCCAAAAGGCCACGTGTCCGTCATCACCAAAGTTGCCTCGGCTCGGGAACTTGGGTACGATTGGGGAAGGTCACTTCGTAAGCACCCCCGCTCGCCCGGTCATAGACCGGCCTCTACTAACCATGATATCAATTTTTGAAAACATTGTGAGTTCTTATTCCGGTTATTAGCCTAGGTTACTATGTGATGCTCACAGCATATAAGTATAGACCGGGTCGCCCGAATTGGAACAAAACATTTTATGTTTGTTTTTGAAAATGGTTTGCTATCCGCAGGCAGGTTTGAAACATTTTGATGATTCATTCCAATTCAGATAACCCAACCTTCACCCACAGGCATTCAGGTAGATATATCAGATAAGCACATAGCCTCATGGTAAGCATGCTATCATGGCATTCACTCACACGCATGCAAGGATGCTAAAGCATAAAACTCACAGAGTACTCCAAGCCAAAATAGAAACTATATTAGAAATCATGCATGATCCTAAGTGTACAGAAATGCCTAATGCAACACATGCAAAATGCAACTATAGTAGGCTCGGCTATTCTAAGATGGCATACGAAATGCTACAACTAACATGTATTCAACTTGGAATTGAAAGTACAATGCAGTTAGTATGATGCGCCGAGCCCGATGCATGCAATACAGATGAATGATGCAAACATGCTGTCATACTATATGCTAATTGAAATATGCCTTAATCTAATCATCAAAAGCGGATAAATAAAAGGGAGAAAGACGTGGGGTTGGAAGACATACATCACACTCACCCACACTTATTACAGTTGTGCCTTCACTCGGAGGGTCCGAATAAATAATACAGTCCAAATATTACAGTCCCCAAATAAAAGAATATTATAGTCCAAAATATTACAGAATTCTAATTAATTAATGAATTAACTAGAAAGCAAATAAACTGGCGTGCAAGCCGGGGACTGCCTTGCTTCTGGTGGATGATGCATGTCCGGATTGTCTTGCGCGGAAATCCACCGGAATGCCCCAATTAGCCTCTGTTTACACCTGTTATTCTTGAAAAGCGTGCCAAGTCCCGGAAAGTTGCTGATTCCTGGTTTTGCCTTGAAGATTCAAGCTTTTGTTGCTTCTTGGATGGATTTGCAGCTTCTTTTGCCTTCTAGAAACCTTCCTTGCTGCTGGAGGTGAGGTGGTGGTGGTAGAGCTTGGTGGTGTAGAAGGAATGAAGGTTAGGGACTTAGGGTTTTTTGAAGAATTGAGAGGGAAGAAGATGGAGTTGGCTATGGAGCTTTGAAGGATAATTTTTCTAACCCTTATGAAGAAGGCCACCAGCTGGTTATAAAGATCAAAAATGGGGTGTAAAGGTGGGGGAGAAGGAGGGCAAAACTCCCCCACAAAATATCCCCCGGATACAGAAAATATCTGGGGGATATTGCCCCACAGCTGGAAAGGGTACAGTGCAAGGAAGCAGGCCGGCCTCATACTTTTGCTGGAGGTGGCCGGCCGGCCACACCCCCTAGCCGGCCGGCTAGGGGTCAAAAGGGTCAAGGTGATTTTCTGGCCGGCCAGCTACTGGGGAGGTACCTCTATGTGTGTACAACACAACCATGTAGTTGAAATTCCAAGAAAGTGGGCCCAAGGGGTTCAACAATGGCTCGGAAAGAGGGGGTCAAAAGGGTCAAGTTGACTTACTGGCCGGCCATGAACTTTTAGGGGCCTCTTATGTGTGTACATCACAGATATGTGGTTCAAAGTTCAAGAAAAAAGGTCCAAGGGGTTCAACATTAGCCCGGAAGAAAGGGGTCAAAAGGGTCAGGTGACCTTAATGGCCGGCCATGAACTTTTAGGGGCCTCTCAGATGTGTAGATCACAGATATGTGGTTGAAAGTTGGCAACACTAGCTCCAAGGTATTCAACATTAGCCCGGAAGTGCGAAAAACGGGCGCCGGGAGGCTCCGGAAGAGAGATAACTGGTTGCTGCAACAATTGCTGGCCTCCCACCCTTCAGTGACCTTCCCTGTGATAAAACAGAGGTACCTGCCAAACATGAACGAAAACCGTTGCAAAACGAACGTTCCGGGGCCAAAACACGCAGTTCGGGGTCCCGAAAATGGGCTGTTAAGCACCGAAAATGGTATTCAACCTCGAAGTGGGTTTCTTAGCCCCCAGTGTCCCTCAAAAGGGATGAAATAAGATGTATGCCAAAAATCAGAGCAATAGGAGATGGTTAAGCGGTCCCGAACCGAGGCACACGACCTGACGGCTCCGAAAATCGGGAACCGGACTCCGAAATGGGCAAAATGGCCTACGGCCACCAAATGCAGCCTACGGACATTGAGAGATGGTCCACAGGACCTCTCCCTTCCCTCAGGAAAAGAAACAGAGAAAACCGAGTCTGGCTCGCAAACCGAGACAAGGCACAGAAAAGGGTTCGGAAGTCCGGAGGCAGGGCTCACGGCCGCGACTCTGAAACTTCTGAACGAGCATATTATGCAACATCACCTAACGCTCAACTGGTGACGTCTGAGTCTTAAGGTCGGTCAAAAATGGGGTGTCTACAGTTGCCCCTCTTTGACAGAACTCGGAAGTCACAAGTGACGGGAGTGAATGTCAAAGCCCAGAGACGACCCATTTTTGACAAGGCCGAAGACTTAGACAAACATACTGGATAAACAGAGATGCGCCCGCAGGCATGCCCGCAGGCAGGGGGCAAAATGCAAATGATATGCAAGAAGCCTAAGGTAACCCAATGATCATGCAAATGCAGCAAGCTGTAATGAAGCAAGTATTTGCAAATAGATGCAACAGTTTTAAGCAAGAATGCAAAGCAACAACTACATTTCATGCAGTTAAGAATGCGGAGGATTATTCAATCCCCGCCACGTCTCACACGGAGAAGATACAATACCTGCGCGATTCGTCTGGTCGCACCAGCTTCAATTGAACCGTACATACAATATCGTGCCTGCAAAAGAGAGAAATTGCAACAAACACAATATGCTAACAATATGTATTCAATGTGACTTTGAAAATTCGACACACGCAGTGCCGGTGAGTGAATGCATCGCAATGCAAAAGCAGAACATGCATGACAACGTATGCTCAAACACAGAAGTATGATTAACATCAAGAAACGTGTATGTTAATGCGGGTATGTTCATGAAAATGCAAGATAATGTAACACGAGCAGGAGTCAGGGCGCTCGTTTGTCATGAAACAACGAGTACAGAAACGCATGTTTCGGCGAAGGTAACTCAATCGCGGCCTCCGATCCGCTTCTTTGAAATGTTACCTCTCATTCAAAAAGGATACACTTTGATTTCGATGAATGAAGATGAGACACATGTCAGAACTTGAAACCGAAGTCCCGACGGAGCAATTTTGCGACCGGAAGTGTACTTTTCTTGAACTTTTTCAGGTCCCGGGAACTCCGATCTTCCTCAAAATTTGCAGAGAGCTAGGTGAGCATGTGGGGATGATGGCCGGCCGTTTATCTTCCCAAGGGGAGGTGGCCAACCGGTTTCCACAAAAGTAGATGGCTGGCCGGCCATTTCTGCAAAAAGCAGATGGCTGGCCAGCTAGAAATAGGGGCCGGCCGGCCATGTCCTTTTTCCGGGGGCATTTTGGTCTTTTTCCTTCCTTTTTGATGCTCTTGCAATCCAAGGCTTGAGGCCTATAAATGGCAGCCGAACCTCACTTCATTTCTTGTCTCTTTCAATACTTTCCTCTCCAGTTTTGAGTTTCACGCCCGTTTTCCAACGCCCCGCGCAAATTGTTTTCGCAAAAACACTCAGTTTTAAATACTTTGGAGCGATTAAATTCCGGCTTCGGAGCTTCCTTTTGCATTTTCACCACTTGAGGTAAGTTTATCTTAATATTTGGAATATTTTCTCGGGAGTTGACTTTTGTTGACTTTTTATTTCCCGAGAGTTGACTTTTGTTGACTTTTTCCAATTTTGGCCCATTTTGCTCATTTTTGCTCCCCTTTTGCAGATTCCTGAAAATGGCGGGTACTTCTTCCCATGGTGGAGGTTTTCCGGGTGCCGGAGATGATTTCGATCCCACGACTCTACCTCCGAGGACCCGACCTTTTATTCCTGAGAGGTACCGTCCGGCAGCTCACGTCCTCCCGCGTGCCGTCTTCCGTCATTTTACCAGCTTCGACGAGAGGGCACCCGTGGATCTGCTTCTCAGAGAGCCGGAGTAGCATCTCTCTCACGAGGCCCGAGAGGTATTTACCTTATCTTCTGTATTTTACATTTCGCACCTTTGCCATGCTTGAATATGTAGTTTAGCTTATGACATAGTACTTTGCTTACATTTTGAACATGTAGTTTCAACACTTGAATTTCTGAACACTCGGCTCATTAATTAATTGCGAACACACAGCCCACATTAGAACACACGGCTCAAATTTCAAATTCTCTGAACACGCAGCCCAGGTAGATAGTGAACACGCAGCCCACATTTTAAATGGAAGTTGAACACGCAGCCCAAACTTCAAATTTTCTGAACACGCAGCCCAGATAGATAGTGAACACGCAGCCCACAAATTAACTGAACGTTGAACACGCAGCCCAAAATTCAAATTTTCTGAACACGCAGCCCAGGTAGATAGTGAACACGCAGCCCACAATTTAACTGAAAGTTGAACACGCAGCCCAAATCTCAAATTTTCTGAACACACAGCCCAGGTAGATAGTGAACACGCAGCCCACAAATTAACTGAAAGTTGAACACGCAGCCCAAATTTCAAATTTTCTGAACACGCAGCCCAGGTAGATAGTGAACACGCAGCCCACAAATTAACTGAAAGTTGAACACGCAGCCCAAATTTCAAATTTTCTGAACACGCAGCCCAGGTAGATAGTGAACACGCAGCCCACAAATTAACTGAAAGTTGAACACGCAGCCCAAACTTCAAATTTTCTGAACACGCAGCCCAGGTAGATAGTGAACACGCAACCCACAATTTAACTGAAAGTTGAACACGCAGCCCAAATTTCAAATTTTCTGAACACGCAGCCCAGGTAGATAGTGAACACGCAGCCCACAAATTAACTGAAAGTTGAACACGCAGCCCAAAATTCAAATTTTCTGAACACGCAGCCCAGGTAGATAGTGAACACGCAGCCCACAAATTAACTGAAAGTTGAACACGCAACCCAAAATTCAAATTTTCTGAACACACAGCCCAGGTAGATAGTGAACACGCAGCCCACAAATTAACTGAAAGTTGAACACGCAGCCCAAAATTCAAATTTTCTGAACACGCAGCCCAGGTAGATAGTGAACACGCAGCCCACAATAAACTGAAAGTTGAACACGCAGCCCAAACTTCAAATTTTCTGAACACGCAGCCCAGGTAGATAGTGAACACGCAGCCCACAAATTAACTGAAAGTTGAACACGCAGCCCAAAATTCAAATTTTCTGAACACACAGCCCAGGTAGATAGTGAACACGCAGCCCACATTAAACTGAAAGTTGAACACGCAGCCCAAAATTCAAATTTTCTGAACACGCAGCCCAGGTAGATTTTGAAAGTAGCTTATTTCACTTCATCGGCACATAGCCCAAACTTCATTCCATTGGCACACAGCCCTTTTTCATTTCATTGGCACACAGCCCATTTCATTTCATTGGCACACAGCCCATTTTCATTTCATTATTGACACATGTATTCATTCTGAATGCAGGGTAGTTCCCGCAGTGTGCGGGGGTATGGTTCCACTGCGGCGAGGGATTGGTACGCTGAGCTCCCGGAGGGCGTCAGAGACTTGGTAGATTTGGCGGGGTTCGGCCCCTTCTGTGTCGGGTTGTCACGTTGTCCTGCCAGGAGGACGCTGATGGCAGCCTTGGTAGAGAGATGGTGGGACACCACCAATTCCTTCCATTTCTCTGCTACCGGGGACATGACCATGACCCCTTTTGATTTTGCTGTATTGACCGGCCTTGACGTCGGAGGTTGGTCCATCCCTTACGACGAGGACATGGGCGAGTGGGAGGCCGCCTGGATGTATTTATTGGGGGCTCGCCCACCTGTTGACAGGGTCTCTGGGAGAGTCCGATATACTTGGTTCTCTTCCCATTTTCGGCGGGCAGAGATGGTGCCCGAGACTCCCGAGGAGACAGAGCAGTATGCTCGTGGCTTCCTGATGTTCCTCTTCGGGACTACCCTGTTCGCCGACAGAGGGAACACCATTGGGCTATACCTGTTGAGCGCTCTGGTTGACCTATCACAGGTCAGTAGATATGATTGGGGTGGCGCTGGCCTGGCTACCCTCTACTTTTACATGAGCGCGACCTCCCGCGGGTGGGGCGACTTACTTGGCGGCTACTGGAGAGCTTGGGAGGTACTTTTCTGTCCCCCTGATTTACATTTCTGCTTCTCATTACTTGTACATTGCACCCACAGCGCACTTTTACAGTCTGTATTTTGCTCTCAGCATTTCGTACTTACATTCTGCACTGCTTTTCTTAGCTATGGGTTTATGTATACTTCCCATCATTAGCCCCAGAGCTGGAGGTGGTAGGGATTCCCGTGACCCCATATTCATTGATATTTGAGGGCCCGCACCGGGCGAGGCCTCGAGAGACCCTCCTTCGCCTGCGACAGTATTTCGACACGGTGCGACACTCAGAGGTACCTCAGAACTTTCAGTTCTTTTCATTTTCATCTTTGATTTGCACTGTATATTCTTGATTTCTGATCGGTTTATGCATTTGTCATCCGCAGATTACATGGCAGCCTTGGGCGCCCCTGGGTGATGATCTCCGACTTCAGTATACCGGAGCATCAGGCATCTCTCAGTATAGGGTCCTGCTTGAAGGGCCGGTTGGCAGGGCATGGTTCCTGGGGGAGCGCTTTCTGCGCCAGGTATGGGGGTATCTTTCTCAGGATATTCCCGCAGCACCCCCAGCTAGTATGCGGACCGCTGACAGGCTCTCTTACTCAGAGGTAGTCGGCGCCATGCTGGGTACTGAAGCCTTACTATATATTGAGGAGGGGGACTACGCCACCTACCGTCACATATACTTGATGCCCCCATTGACGGAAGCTCGTATCCCGATGATGAGGCCTGCCGGTACGTCATCCTCGGATCAGGCTCGGGCTCGAGCTACAGACGTCCCTTCTTCTAGCAGGGCTGGCGCATCTAGAGGTGGGAGTAGACCGTTTCCTCCGACTCCGTCGATTCATCCTCATGTCGGATGGCCAGATATGCCGACTGAGTTGATGGCATGGCAGTATGGGGCTAGCTCTCCGACTCTGATTCCATTAGAGCCTCCGATGCCCAGTGATCGATACGCCATTGATCCGGACTCACCGCCGGTATGCTCCACTTGTTTTCATTCATCATTCAGATGTTTAGACACTTTTCTGTTCACTGATGATTATGAGCTCGTTTTTGCAGCCATCGCGAGGATACATGGAGGAGGTGGTTGGGCTGGTGGCTACACTCGAGGGCATGGTTCTACGCAGGGAGGCACAGTTATCTGTCGCGGGCATCCAGGTACCCTTCAGTTTTCTGGCATTTATCATACTTCTGATGACATGCTGATTTCTACTGCATCGATAGACCACCTGTGTAGAGCACATCTGACACACACCCCACTTGTACACTGTACTTACATGCACTCACTTCATGTAGCCTCTGCTTGTATCTGCACCTGATGTATATATTTGAACTGATGCATTTGAATTGAACTTTTTGTTTTCAGATGCCTTCATGGTCCGGCCAGCCGCAGACTAGGCCATCCGGGCCTCATTGGGGAGCTGGGCCATCTCGGCCTTCCAGAGGATCTGGGCCATCTAGGCCTTTCCGAGGAGCTCGAGGAGGGCCCGCCCGCAGACGCAGGGCTCATGTTGTGGAGGTGGAGTCTGATGAGGAGGAGGAGGAGGCTACCGACCGTCAGTTCGAGACATCTGTTGAGGAGGGAGGCTCCGGTTTTGGCTCGGGGAACAGAGGCGAGGCTGAGGAGGACCCTGAGGATGACGGCTCCGACTCAGATGATGGTGTGGAGGTCGTCCCGCAAAAGAGGACGAGGCGTGCTTCTCGTTCCCGCTCCCGAGGACTTTGATGTTGTTATTTCCTACTTTATTTTTCTTTTTGCTAGTAGTTTGTAACACTTTGCACACTATTAGGCAGTTTTATTTTTTGTAAAACTTGTACCTTTGTATGTTGTAAAGCATGATGAAATGAAATAGCTTTTGAAAATATGTTTGTATTTTTAGCATCGTATCGCATCAATTTATTTTGCACAAAAATAAAATTGAATGGGAATGCGCATTGTGTAAGCACCAAGTCAGGTAGTGAACCGACGCAACAAACTAAACAACTCAACTTACTAAGATATAACAGGACCTTAGAAAGTTTACAACTCGATAAGCAAAATACAACAACACAAATAAACCAGACTTGAACAAAAATTGCTTAAATAGAGAGCAATGACTCAAAAACACGAAACACGTCCGCTCGACAAACAACTCGATAAGCAAAAACAACAACTCGAAAATCAAAACACCTTAACAAAAACAAAGTGTACTTTTGACGATCGGAACGCATCCGAAACGGAGGGAGATGAAGGCCTTTGAGTCTCCCGTTGCCCGGAAATGCTTGGAATTCTCCCTCGAAGGATAAAACAGGGTCAAGGAGATACACTGCAGCATTGCCAGCCATCCTTGGGAGCCGGCCGGCCATTTTTGGTGGAGAGAGACAGCTGGCCGGCCATTTCTGAAAAAGTAAATGGCTGGCCAGCCAGAAAAAGTAGCTGGCCGGCCATTCAGTCCTGCAGCCACCAGATTTTTGACACGTGTCCCCGTGAATAGTGTTTTTCTTTCTATATAAGCCTTAACTTCGGGAACATTCATTTTATCTTCGTTTTAGGCAAAGATGGAGGCATTTCTTGCGGAAAATATCATATCTTGGATCTCTTCTCTAGATGGCTCGGAAAAGCTGAATTTCCGGGGTTTCGGCTTGAACGCACTATTCACGCTGAGCCGTACTCCGTTACATCTCCCTTTTCTACATGCCGCGGCAAGGTTCTGGAATCCAGTGACGCATATTTTTAGCTTTGGCGGCCAAGAGATGTGCCCCACCTTCGAAGATTTTCAGGTTTTGATGGAGTCTGAGTGTTCTGAAGTGATCTTGCCCCAGTCCCGTTTTGGTCACGCCCAGGCTTTAGGGCGGATGTGTGGGCTCACAGCGCATGACGCTCGATCTCTGATCTGCAGTGGAGAGCTGGACATCCTCGGCTTGATCCACCGTTTTTCCGACGCTGGTGACCGCAGCAACCATTATTGGCAGGGTTTTCGGCAACACGCCCTCTGCTTATGTTTGTTGTCTCACTTTCTGCTTTCCTCGGGCTTCGACGGGGCTAGCATTCGCCTGATTGAGGTCGCTCAAGGTTTGAGAGAAGGAAAGAGCTGTATTGCCATGACCTTGGCCGAGACATTGATGGGCTTAGATTCTGTCTATCGCCGGGAGGCGACTAGGTTTGCCGGGAGTCCACTGCTACTGCAGGTAATGTTTCCCACCTGACCTCACATATATATCTGCTCACATCACTCGACCCTCAGGCTCGATTTTTCTCACAAAACCCTTGTCTTACTTTTCTCTCATCGTACATCTCTCTATTCTTTATTCTCTCATTTTCCATCCCTCCCCTAGGTATGGTTAATGGACAAGTTGCAAGTTGTGGACTCTTGCCCGGCCTATTCAGCTCGAGGCTACTTCTTTCGGCAGCGCCTAGTCAATGCTCTTGACGAAAGGTGGTGGTTCGATTGGATGTGCAATTTGTCCGCAGACGGCATTGCCTGGCGTTGTCCTTGGCTCAACCTCCCGGCAATGAGCTATAGTATGTCTCGGCTGATTGGGATCCAACTGATTGGTCTAACCCATTGTGTATTCTATTTTCCGTTCCGGTTTCTGCGTCAGTTTGGCCATGATCAGACCTGTCCACCGGAGGGGATTGAGTACCCAGCCGCTTTCCCGGTCCGGGGTGCACAGCTTGCCCGATATGCCACGGCATGGAGGACTAGAGAGCTCCTGGCCCCTGCTTCCACTTTCAGTTGTACTTTGTCTGATGAGTGCGTGGATTGGCTTAATGAAGAGGCACAGGTCGGGCCTAGCTTGGCATCAGATGCTCCATCCAGCTCTGGGAGGGGACGCAGAGATACTTGATTCAACTATGCCTCAAATTTATTGCTTATTTAGCATTTTCAAGTTTTCTTTATGAATGTACTAAAAAGCAACCTTGATTGTAATGCAAGAGCAGGAGAACTCAGTTTTGAAATCAATGAAATTGAAAGTTATGGTACTGAAAATTTTCCACTTTTGGTCTAAAAATGGTCTTAGTCGTAAAAAGATTGATTTGAACAAAGTCAACTTTCATTAAAACTTTTCAAAACTATTTTCGATGTGGATCAGAATTGGACACACCGGAAATCTGTCACTGAGATGCACAACCCCAGATTCCTGCAACTGGAAAGTTGCCCCTAGTCTGAAGAACAATGCGGCACTTCACAGCAACGGAAAGTTGCCCCTAGTCTGAGTAACTTTGCACCGTCGTGGCAACGGAAAGTTGCCCCTAGTTTGAACAGCACTGTACCGGAGATCACGATAAATGCTGATGGATAAAGATGACTGAGATGGTCGAAATGGACAGAGTTGATCGGGGAAAAAGGTTTATGACTGAACTTCAAGGTGAAGCTGCCTACGTATCCCAAAGATGGGAATCAAGCCTTACGTAGTTCAGGCCCAGGTTCACTCGAGTATTTTTACTCTCCTTTTGCGCTCTAACTTTTGCCAAGGCCGCCTTTTGCGGGTTTTCAACCTTGCGAGCTCAGTTTTTATATTTTCTAATTTTTTTGTGCTCTGAATTTTGCCTAGGTCGCCCTTTCGGGTTTTCGGCCTAGCGAGCCTCTCAAGGATAGTATTTCTTCAACTTGTCCATATTGATCGGTTGTGAGAACTCCAAGCCATCTAGATCCATCAGAACCACAGCCCCACCTGACCAGATAGCTTTGATGATGTAAGGACCAGTCCAATTGGGTTTGAACTTGCCCCTTGGGTCGTGGATGGGAGCTCGGTTGTCTTTGAGCACCAAATCTCCTTCTTTCAGATTCCTGGACTTAACTTTCTTGTTGAAAGCCCGGGCAATTCGGCGTTGATAGCCTTGGATGTGGTACAATGCTTTCAGTCTTCTTTCATCAAAGAGCATGAGTTCTTTGAATCTGCTTTGCTGCCAATCTGCTTCGGCTATCTGGCATTCAGCCAATACTCGTAACGACGGAACCTCAATCTCAATGGGTAGAACAGCCTCTATTCCATAGACTAATGAATATGGAGTTGCTCCAGTAGAAGTTCTGATTGACGTCCTGTAGCCCCACAGAGCAAATGGCAGCTTGTCTGGCCAATCTCGATAGGTTTCCACCATCTTCTGTAGTATATGCTTGATATTCTTGTTGGCGGCTTCAACCGCTCCGTTGGTCTGCGGCCTGTATGTAGATGACTTGTGAAAAGCCACATTGTATTTCTCCAACAAGTCTATCACTTCTTTCTTGAAGTGGGAACCATTATCTGAAATTATTTCGTTTGGCACCCCGTAGCGACAGATGATATTGTTCCTGATGAACTTTGCGACATGCGACGCTTTCAACACCGCGTATGATTGGGCCTCGACCCACTTTGTGAAATAATCTATCGCTACCAGGATAAACTCATGCCCGTTTGACCCCTTTGGGGTAACAGCTCCGATCACATCAATTCCCCAGACTGAAAAAGGCCATGGCGAAGTCATATTGTACAGTTTTGACGGCGGGATGTTCATGCGATTTGCATGAATTTGACACTTGTGGCATCGCCGAACAAAGCTAATACAATCTTCCTCCATGGTTGACCAGTAGTAGCCCTGTCTGAGGATCTTTCTGGCCAGCATTACTCCATTCATGTGTGCACCGCACTCCCCCCCATGGATGGCTTCCATCAGGCGTTCCGACTCTTCAGCTTCTACACAGAGCTTATGCATTCCCAGATGACCCCTTTTGTACAACTTTCCCCCGCAGATAACGAACTGAGCAGCCATTCTTCTGACAGCCCTCTTATCTTTGGCATTTGCCCCTAGTGGATATGTCTCCTTTTCCAAGAAGTTCCAGATGTCGTAATACCAGGGGTTGCCGTCTTGAACCTCATATATGGCGGAAATTGACTCGTATGCCGGCACGAACTTCTGATCAATAATGACTGGACGCATCCGGACTCCGGACGGGATGTCTATCATAGAAGATAGAGTTGCTAATGAATCTGCAAACCTGTTGTTCTCTCTTACGAGGTGGGTGAATTTTAGCTTTTCAAACCGAGGAATTAACAAATCCAAGGTTTGGTGGTAGATTATCATCCTTTCCTCCTTGACTTTCCAATCTCCTTTCGCTTGAGACACAACTAGGTTCGAGTCCCCAATGACGTCCACTCGTCTTGCCCCTAGTTCTAGGGCTGCTTCCAGGCCAGCAATACATGCTTCATACTCTGCTTCATTGTTGGAAACTTTGAACCGGAGCTTGAATGCTAAAGGAATACGGGAATCGTCAGGCGCTATCAGCAACACCCCTATCCCATACCCATACTGGTTTGACGCTCCATCAAAGTACATCGTCCAAGTTTCATCTTCGACGTGCAGAATAGCTTCATCTGGGAATAGATACTCCACCGCTTCATCCCCCTCAACCGGGTGGTCGGCAAGGAACTCCGCTACCGCTCTCCCTTTCACTGACTTGCGCGTTATATACTTCAAATCAAATTCGGAAAGCAACAGCAGCCAACGAGCTAGCCTACCCGTAAGTGCTGGTTTCTCGAAGAGATATTTGATGGGATCCAAACGCGAAACCAACATTACTGAGTGGGCTAACAGGTAGTGCCGCAGCTTCCTGGTTGCCCATACCAAGGCCAAACAAGCCTTCTCCAGCGGCGTATAGCGGGTCTCGTAATCCAGCATCTTTTTGCTCAGATAGTAGATGGCTCTTTCCACTTTGTCTTCTGACTCCTGCGCGAGCATGCAGCCCATGGTAGTCTCAGTTACCGAAAGGTACAGTATCAACGGTCTCCCCGGCTCTGGCGGCGACAACACGGGTGGGTTCTGTAGATATTCTTTGATCTGCTCAAAAGCTGCTTGACATCGGCCGTCCCACTGGAATTTCTTTCCTTTCTTCAGGAGACCAAAAAGTGGTTCACAAGTCAAGGTTAATTTAGAAATAAACCTTCTTATGAATTGCACTTTACCCAGAAAGCCTCGCACCTCCTTTTCAGTCCTTGGTGGTGGTATTTCTAAGATGGCCCTGATTTTGGAAGGGTCGACCTCGATGCCCCTTTGTGTAATCAAAAACCCTAGCATCTTCCCTGCTGTAACACCGAACGTGCATTTCTGGGGATTCAGTCGCAGCCGAAACTCTTTGATCCTTTGAAAGAATTTTTGTAAGGCGGTGTAGTGGCCCTCTCTATCTTTGGACTTGACAATCATGTCGTCCACGTACACCTCGACCTCTTTATGGATCATATCATGCAATATTGTAGTCGCTGCCCGTTGATACGTAGCTCCAGCATTTTTCAACCCGAATGGCATCACTCGATAACAATATGTACCCCACGGGGTAGTAAACGCAGTCTTCTCCCGGTCTTCGGGTGCCATCACTATCTGATTATAGCCTGAGAAACCATCCATAAACGAAAGCAAGGCATGTCCTGCCGTGAAATCTACCAATTCGTCGATGTGCGGCAAAGGGAAGTCGTCTTTCGGACTGGCCCTGTTCAAATCTCTGAAGTCTACACAGACCCGAATTCTGCCATCCTTCTTCGGCACCGGAACTATGTTGGCCAACCAAGTTGGATATTCAGATACCAGCAGGAACCCTGCGTCAATTTGCTTGGTGACCTCTTCCTTAATTTTGAGGGCCCAGTCCGGGCGAATCCTTCTGAGTTTCTGTTTGACAGGGCGGGCCTCTAGATCAAGAGGGATTCGGTGCTGTACAATCTCAGGATCGATTCCAGGCATGTCTTCATAGGACCACGCGAAAACATCTTTGAAATCTTTTAATAAAGCGACTAAGCGCTCGCGCTCCTCTGAAGACAACGTGGACCCGATCTGGACCAGCCGCGAGTCCTTCTCAGTACCAACATTCACAGTAGTGATTTCATCCATTAATGGTTTAACAAATCTTTCCTGCTCTTGATCAATTAATCGTTGCAAAACTAGGGGAATTTCTTCCTCGCTGTTTTCATCAAAATTTTGAAAATCCTGATTTAAGCAATAAATCAAAGGCACAGAAAAATACTCGGAAACCACATCCACATCATTCTCATTAAATACTTCCAAGCCGTCAGATTCCTCTGTTACAACAGACTCAAAAGAAAATGAAAAAGACGACCTAGACAGGACTGTGGCATCCGGGTTATCACCCCCAGGAATACCGGACTCAGACTCAGTCGAGCTGGAATCTGATTCCGACGCAGAAGATTCGGTAGAATCAGATTCTGGCTCACTACCTGACCCGGAACTGCTAGATAAAAAGCCTTCTTCATACTGCCAGATGAGAGAAGGTGCGATAGATGCATCCAAGATCGGCGCTGGAAAGCCCGCAGCTATTTCATCTTCAATCACAGAAACCAAAGAGTTATCCCCCAAGCACTCTTGGCCGATCGGAGGATCTGATAGTAGACTCGCCAGTGCTACCCCCATTTCAAGCTCTGTGCTCTCAGGATCCACTGCTTCACATTGCTCAACCTCAGTTGGTGGGTCTGTCTGCGCTTCGGCAACGTCATCCCCAGATAATTGTATATCGAAGAAGATTTCAAAACCAGGCACGCGCTTCCCCTCCGCGTTTTGCCATGGCTCCGGGAAGCCGCAGAATGGAAAATCTTCCCCCTCCCGGACGAAACGTCCGTTTAGGGTACCCCAGATGGGCCTGTGCATTAAATCAAATGGCTTCCCGGCCTTCTTTGCCCTGGCCCTTCCGGCCATTTCTTTCCCTTTCCTTACCCAATCCTCTTTGGTGGGCAGATAACCCAGTTCAAAGGCGTGGGGGTTGTGCGGCACTTCGGCCAATACTGAGACGCCTTTCCGGCCGCTTCTCCCTAATCCCATCCCAGGGGTATGCTTTAGCTTGTTCATGAGGTATATGGATTGTGCACTAACATACATGCCATCATTCGCAGCCATGACATTCTGCACCACTTGAGCCTCGGCCAAAGTGAACCCCGATAAAAATACATCCTCCGTGCCGTGCTCAATCTCCAAGACAGGTGTTGACACCTCCGGCGGCGGATGGATTGATGAATTTCCGAAAACTATCGCTACCCCTTTCCCGTGGGGGTACTTTAGCATCTGATGTAGAGTGGAAGAGACTGCTTTGACCTGGTGCAACCACGGTCGCCCCAAAAGTAGGTTAAAGGTTGCAGGAACGTCCAAGATATGAAATTCGATACTGTGTTGTCCTGGACCAACCTTGGTTTGCATTTCAACAGTCCCCATCACTTCTCTGCTGGTATTATCGTATGCTCTGATCACTTGGGTAGTTGGGACGAAGTCCACGGGTTTCAACCCGATTGCATATGCCGTTCTGGTCGGGCAGACATTAATCGCAGACCCGGTATCAACAAGTACCACTGGTATCCACTTATTTCTACATTCCACAGAAATATAGAGCGGTTTGTTATGGTTTGTGCCCTCAGGCGGTAGCTCCTTGTCCGAAAAGGTTAATGCCGGGGAACCTCCTCCCGGAAAAACCAGCCCAACCAGCTGTTCAGGCGTGGTGTCTATGGAGAGTTTGGACTTGTCCATGGCAGATAGGACAGCTTCTCTGTGTACTCGTGATGCCATTAGCAGTCCCCAGATGGAGATGTCTGCTTGTATTTTCTTTAACTGTTTCAACACAGCCTCATCTTCAATCTGCTTTTCCTTCTGTCTTTCCACTTCTCTATCCTTCCCGGATGCCTCGGGTTGGTCCAGGTGTGGGGGCTTGAAGTACCGCCCACTTCTTTTCATATGGTCCACTTCATCGAGGTACCAAGTATCATCCGGCTGGTTATTCCCCCAGTCTTCATCCGTGTGGGCAAGACACAAGTCGTCATCTTCCCACCACATTCCACTGACAGCCAACAGACACCTGTCTGGCTCCGGTCCACTCGCACTCTCAGTGCTCTCTGTCCATATGCTCGCAGCATTGTTTGTCTTTGTGCACACAGCACTTTCAGTCCCTTCAGGGCCTTTTGCCTTTCTGGCTCTCCCAGCTTCCTCAAATTTTCCTTGCTCCAACTGCGTCAGTACAGCTGGTTGTTTAACAATTCCTGTATCTACAATGCCCATGTCTTGAGCGGAATTCTTAACACCGGCGCTCTCCGGCGGTACAACTTGGTTTTCGGCCGTTCCGGCCACAACTGATATTTCTGCCTCTGCCGGGCTCTGTTCTGATTGGGCTTCCCCCACTGCATCTGGTTGATCTTCGAGCCATCCCGTGGCCTCCTCTGATTCCTCATAATCATACCAATTAATTGACGCCTCCCCTAGTTCCTGGTCGTCAAGAAGTTGCAGGTTGGCAAAGTCCTCCCCTGCAGTTGTCAGCTCATCTGTCCATAGCCCGGATCTATCCCCCCGGATCATGCATAGCTCTCCTGTCTCTGGCAATTCTACACTTAGCCCAATTCGGCTCGTTGATAGGATGTGCTTGCTTGGATCATAGGCTCCCCCGACAAAATTCTGTCCAGTTTCAGATTCAACAATCTCATTTCCTCCCAAAATCTGCCCTGCCCTGTCTTCGACGGTCACCACCACCGGTTCTGTTTGGGTTTTGGAGATGTCCACCATGCACAAGAAATCAGTGCAATCGGGAAGGAGCACCTCTGGCTTGGGTAGGTGGGTGGGCGTAATGTAGATGCTAGGATCGTAAGATGCGACCCCAGTCTGGATAAAGTTAATTCTTTTGGGAGGAGGAGCTTGGTTATGTGATGGGAGAGGGTTGGTCGTAACATTGGGTTGGTCGGGAGGTGCGATCACCTGTTTGTCAATAAGATCTTGGATCTCATGACGCAGTCTGTAACAACGGTCGGTGTCATGACCGTGTTGTTGGTGGTATGCACAGTATTTTGACGGGTCATATGAGGGGGGAAGTGGATTTGGTAATGGCTTTGGTTCTAGGGGTTTTAAATGATTCTTTCTGATCAGTATTCCTAGAACTTTGGTCAGAGGCATATATAGTTGGGTAAAGGTTCTTTGGCCTCGTGGTTGGAATCGGCTGTTGGCTTGTGTGTTGCTTCCGGACGCGCCGGAGAAAGGTGTGGCAGTCATAGGTCTTGGAGGGGGAGGGGGAGTGGTGGTGACCATACCAACTTCCGAGGCTCTCGTATTTGCAGCGCCGCTCGGGCCTGCATTGTTATTGCGATTGAAGGTCCTCCTCGGTTGTTCTCTGTCCTGGTCAAACAGTCCTTGCCTCATAGCATCTTCTATTTGCACCCCCATATCATGTAAATCTGCGAAAGTGGGAAAGGGGACCACAATCATTCTCTGCATTAACTTCGGGTGGAGATTGCGCACAATCATCCGAATTTGATCTCTGTCAGTGGGCCTTAAAGTCATCGTTGACGCCTTGGCCCTCCATCGGATCACAAAGTCCGAGAAAGATTCCTTAGGCTCTTGCCTTGTCGTTTCAAGATCACGGGTTGTGATCTCGATTTGAGTGTTGTACGAATATTGTGTGACAAAGGCCTCAGCCATCTCATCCCAATTCTTCTTCACCTCATCTGATAATCTTGCGTACCAATGGGAGGCCACACCTGACAGGGTTCGGCCGAATAGTGAGAGCTTCTGTTGTCGTGTTAGGCCCATCGGCCGCAAGACATCTGCAAACAGTCGGATATGGACCATGGGGTCGCCGGTCCCGTCAAAACGGTCGATTTGTGGCATTTTGAACCTATCGGGGAGTGTCACGGCCTCCTCGGTATATCCATCTCCGATATCCGGCATAGCCTTGGCCCCTTGGGATTTCCTAAAGAGCTTCTCCAGTTTGCTCAATTTCAGAGCTGTTTGATCAACCTCGATCTCGGATGGAGAGTCCGGGTGATTGGATATATGAACCTTGGACAGTTGTGGTGGAATCGGGGGCGGAGCTGGCCCCGTTGGGAGACTTGTGTCCTCTTGTAGATTTTGGATAGTCGGTACAGTAGTTTGGGTGTTTGGAGGGACGGCGTGGATAGCAGGAGCCTTTTCAGGTAATGGGGCCCCTGCCGGAGGAGGGATTTGTTGTGAAGGAGACGCTGTATTCTGTTGTTGCAGTCTGGCAATCAACTCAGCCTGCTGGGCCATGACTGTGGCCTGCTGTTTGGAGAATTCCGCTTGTCGAGCGGCATCATCGTGCATTTGTTTCATACTCTCCTGCATCTGGCTCATCAAAGCCTCCATCCCTGATGTATTCGGTTGATCCATCTGTCTAACCGGTATGTCTATTTCTACAGCAGTAATTGAGACCTCAGTCCTGTAGTCCTCTGATAAAGTAACCCACTGTTCTGACAATCTCTGTTCTGACGTACTGCGCCTTTTTGGCTTCCTTCTGGTAACAGGGGGTAGAGAACGGAACACTGGCTGTCCGTCGATTAGATCCTCAGATCGGTGGAGTCGACGACCTCGTGTCCAAGGTGCTTGGGGAATGCCTGTTGGGTTGGAAGCAATCGTGCTAAAACTGACCCTAGCAAAAGATAAATAAAGCGAAAAGGAAATAAATAAACAGATAAACGGACAGCATAACAGCTTAAAATAAAATGCAAGACACACAGTCGGGCATAATCAACACACAGTCAATAAGCTGAATACATACTGTCCTCAAACACTGATTATTATCCCTGTATCACTGTTCCCCAAAACAGAACCTGATATCCGCAGATAACTCGTTCTCAAAGACTGGTTGATGCCCGCAGGCCTGATACCCATAATACTGAACTGATGCCCGCAGGCCTGATGCTGACAATACCGAACTGATGCCCGTAGGCTTGATACTGAAACTCATATACTGATCTGATGCCCGCAGGCTTGATACTGACAATACTGAACTGATGCCCGCAGGCTTGATACCCAAACTCATATACTGATACATGCATTCCTGTAGAGACGCACTCTAAAGCACATAACAGATAAATGAGAGCCAAAACACCCCTATGTTGGGGTAGGGTTTCCCTGTCCTATTGTGTCAGGAGTTAGGGTTTCACTACGCACACAGCGGTTTCAAACAATCTATAAACGGGTAAGCAACCTGTCCTAATTTGGAATGGTCACTATGGATCCGAATATGCACTAGGTCGAATGGTCAAAGAGGGTGCCCCGGTAAAACCGGGGTTTGTGTTCCCATACTGGCAGAGCCCACAACCGGTCAGCCTTATGGTCATGCCTTGACAAGACAAGCCTCCGGCAAACCGTTCAGGAATAGCAGATGGCAAACACGGTGTCCTAGGCGCACCAATGCAAATGCAATGCAAAGAAACACACAAATGTAGTCAAAAACAGATATCAAGAGTTCGAGTCAAGTTCTCTAAATCCCCAGCGGAGTCGCCAGAAACTGTAACAAGCCCGCGGGGGGACCTCGCTACAGCTCGGACTCGACTTTCGCAGTCACGGTTCTAAATCTGAACCAAAGAGTCCAAATCCGGCAAATCGTTTTAGGAAAACTGATTTTTGAAAGAAGTGCCAAACATGGACTGCTTTGCCAGATACAGAGTCGCCACCTAAATATTTTATTTCGGGAAATTTAGGAAACCCTGACTCGGTGCCAAAAGGCCACGTGTCCGTCATCACCAAAGTTGCCTCGGCTCGGGAACTTGGGTACGATTGGGGAAGGTCACTTCGTAAGCACCCCCGCTCGCCCGGTCATAGACCGGCCTCTACTAACCATGATATCAATTTTTGAAAACATTGTGAGTTCTTATTCCGGTTATTAGCCTAGGTTACTATGTGATGCTCACAGCATATAAGTATAGACCGGGTCGCCCGAATTGGAACAAAACATTTTATGTTTGTTTTTCAAAATGGTTTGCTATCCGCAGGTAGGTTTGAAACATTTTGATGATTCATTCCAATTCAGATAACCCAACCTTCACCCACAGGCATTCAGGCAGATATATCAGATAAGCACATAGCCTCATGGTAAGCATGCTATCATGGCATTCACTCACAAGCATGCAAGGATGTTAAAGCATAAAACTCACCGAGTACTCCAAGCCAAAATAGAAACTATATTAGAAATCATGCATGATCCTAAGTGTACAGAAATGCCTAATGCAACACATGCAAAATGCAACTATAGTAGGCTCGGCTATTCTAAGATGGCATACGAAATGCTACAACTAACATGTATTCAACTTGGAATTGAAAGTACAATGCAGTTAGTATGATGCGCCGAGCCCGATGCATGCAATACAGATGAATGATGCAAACATGCTGTCATACTGTATGCTAATTGAAATATGCCTTAATCTAATCATCAAAAGCGGATAAATAAAAGGGAGAAAGACGTGGGGTTGGAAGACATACATCACACTCACCCACACTTATTACAGTTGTGCCTTCACTCGGAGGGTCCGAATAAATAATACAGTCCAAATATTACAGTCCCCAAATAAAAGAATATTACAGTCCAAAATATTACAGAATTCTAATTAATTAATGAATTAACTAGAAAGCAAATAAACTGGCGTGCAAGCCGGGGACTGCCTTGCTTCTGGTGGATGATGCATGTCCGGACTGTCTTGCGCGGAAATCCACCGGAATGCCCCAATTAGCCTTTGTTTACACCTGTTATTCTTGAAAAGCGTGCCAAGTCCCGGAAAGTTGCTGATTCCTGGTTTTGCCTTGAAGATTCAAGCTTTTGTTGCTTCTTGGATGGATTTGCAGCTTCTTTTGCCTTCTAGAAACCTTCCTTGCTGCTGGAGGTGAGGTGGTGGTGGTAGAGCTTGGTGGTGTAGAAGGAATGAAGGTTAGGGACTTAGGGTTTTTTGAAGAATTGAGAGGGAAGAAGATGGAGTTGGCTATGGAGCTTTGAAGGATAATTTTTCTAACCCTTATGAAGAAGGCCACCAGCTGGTTATAAAGATCAAAAATGGGGTGTAAAGGTGGGGGAGAAGGAGGGCAAAACTCCCCCACAAAATATCCCCCGGATACAGAAAATATCTGGGGGATATTGCCCCACAGCTGGAAAGGGTACAGTGCAAGGAAGCAGGCCGACCTCATACTTTTGCTGGACGTGGCTGGCCGGCCACACCCCCTAGCCGGCCGGCTAGGGGTCAAAAGGGTCAAGGTGATTTTCTGGCCGGCCAGCTACTGGGGAGGTACCTCTATGTGTGTACAACACAACCATGTAGTTGAAATTCCAAGAAAGTGGGCCCAAGGGGTTCAACAATGGCTCGGAAAGAGGGGGTCAAAAGGGTCAAGTTGACTTACTGGCCGGCCATGAACTTTTAGGGGCCTCTTATGTGTGTACATCACAGATATGTGGTTCAAAGTTCAAGAAAAAAGGTCCAAGGGGTTCAACATTAGCCCGGAAGAAAGGGGTCAAAAGGGTCAGGTGACCTTAATGGCCGGCCATGAACTTTTAGGGGCCTCTCAGATGTGTAGATCACAGATATGTGGTTGAAAGTTGGCAACACTAGCTCCAAGGTATTCAACATTAGCCCGGAAGTGCGAAAAACGGGCGCCGGGAGGCTCCGGAAGAGAGATAACTGGTTGCTGCAACAATTGCTGGCCTCCCACCCTTCAGTGACCTTCCCTGTGATAAAACAGAGGTACCTGCCAAACATGAACGAAAACCGTTGCAAAACGAACGTTCCGGGGCCAAAACACGCAGTTCGGGGTCCCGAAAATGGGCTGTTAAGCACCGAAAATGGTATTCAACCTCGAAGTGGGTTTCTTAGCCCCCAGTGTCCCTCAAAAGGGATGAAATAAGATGTATGCCAAAAATCAGAGCAATAGGAGATGGTTAAGCGGTCCCGAACTGAGGCACACGACCTGACGGCTCCGAAAACCGGGAACCGGACTCCGAAATGGGCAAAATGGCCTACGGCCACCAAATGCAGCCTACGGACATTGGGAGATGGTCCACGGGACCTCTCCCTTCCCTCAGGAAAAGAAACAGAGAAAACCAAGTCTGGCTCGCAAACCGAGACAAGGCACAGAAAAGGGTTCGGAAGTCCGGAGGCAGGGCTCACGGCCGCGACTCTGAAACTTCTGAACGAGCATATTATGCAACATCACCTAACGCTCAACTGGTGACGTCTGAGTCTTAAGGTCGGTCAAAAATGGGGTGTCTACAGGCTATGACTTGACTGAATATATGCTAATGTGATAAACTATTTAAGTATGCAACTGCTTATGTTGATAACTATTATAACTGCCTATAGTGAAATGGATAATACAGGAACTGCAAATGAATCTGAATCCTCATCCTCTGAGGCAAGAATGGCAAGACTGGAAAGAATGATGGAACTAATAACTGAAAGATTGGATCAACAACAGAATCAACAGCCCCCACCTCCCCCTCCGGTACAGCCGGAAAAGAATGCCAATGTTGGTGATGGGGACATAATTGCTCTCACTCACAAGTTCAGCAAAATGAAACCGCCATCCTTTCAGGGAGGCCTTGAACCATTAAAAGCTGAAGCATGGGTTCTTGAGACAAAAAAATTGTTTGAGGTGTTTCCGTGCTCGGAAGCACATAAAGTACTGTTGGCCACCTTTACCTTGCAAGAAGAGGCTAGAAGGTGGTGGATGCTTATCCGTGAGGACAACACTGTAATGACTTGGGCTCAATTCAAAAGAGCCTTCTTCGAGAAATATTTCCCACAGTGTGTCAGAGACAGAAAAGTAACTGAATTTGAACAGCTGAGACAGGGCACAATGTCCGTTGCTGAATATGAAACAAAGTTCACCGAGCTTGCTAGATATGCACCACACATGGTGGACACTGATTACAAGAAGGCCAGAAAGTTTGAAGGCGGCCTGAATGTTGCAATACTCGACAGAATAAATGCTCTGAAATTACCAAATTATGTAAATGTTCTTGACCGAGCTTTGATGGCTGAATCGAACATCGAAGCACTGAAAACTGAAACACCAGCGTCTGAATGGCGTGGCAAAAGGCAGGGTTTTAAATTCAAGAAAGGAAAAAACAACCCATTGAACAAGAAACAGAATACAGGGTCAACGACTACTTCTAGTTAAGGGAACCGGTCTATACTGCCCTGTTCTGAATGTGGTAAGAACCATAAGGGAGTTTGTTATAAAATTTCTAGTGCTTGTTACAGGTGTGGCAAGGTGGGCCACATGGTCAAAGATTGCCCTTCCATTGCTCAAGGCAATAGTAAAGCTGCACCAAGTGTAGCAGCATCAATCGTAGCACCAAAACCTAACCCCAAGGCTACCGGGAAAGAGCCTATGAGGCAGGGCCGAGTGTTCACCCTAGTACCGGGAGATGTACAGAATACTGAGATCGTTGTGTCAGGTATCCTCTCTATTTGTGCTCAAAATGCATATATTCTGATTGATTCGGGGTCTACACATTCATATGTATCGCATGCTTTTTCGCGGAAACTGAATAGACCATTAGAACCCATGAATTACCTGTTAGCTGTATCTTCACCCGTGGGGGGATCCATGACTTGTGCATACATGTACCCTGCTTGTGAAATTATTGTTGGAGATGCACATTTGTTTATTGACTTACTGCCTCTGAACATTGATCATTTTGACGTAATATTGGGGATGGACTAGTTAACGAAATATCATGCCACTATAGACTGTGTAACGAAACAAGTAGTTTTCCGTCCACCTGGTTTGCCTGAATTTGTGTTTAATGGAAGTGGAGTAGTACCTCCTCCGTATTTGATTTCATCTGTGAAAGTTGATAAATTGATTAGAAAGGGGTGTAAAGGGTATCTGTGTTCTGTATTGACTGTACCTACTGATGATAATGCTAATGTGAACAGTATTCCCATAGTCACAGAGTTCCCAGATATTTTTCCAAATAATCTGCCAGGGGATTTGATTGATAGGGAAATTGAATTCATCGTTGATGTGATTTCGGGAACACAGCCAGTATCTAAAACTCCTTACCGAATGGCTCCAACTGAACTGAAAGAGTTAAAAGTGCAACTACAGGAACTGTTAGATAAGAAGTTCATCAGGCCCAGTACTTCACCGTGGGGTGCTCCTGTTTTATTTGTGAAAAAGAAAGACGGCTCACTGAGACTGTGTATTGACTACCGTGAACTGAACAAGGTAACTGTGAAAAATAAATACCCATTGCCTCGTATTGATGACTTGTTTGATCAGTTACAAGGTGCTCAAGTATTTTCTAAGATTGATCTCAGATCCGGATATCATCAACTGAAAGTTAAACCAGAAGACATTGATAAAACTGCTTTTCGAACGAGGTATGGACATTATGGACCTCATGAACAGGATTTTTAAACCATTCCTCGATGACTTTATCGTTATATTCATAGATAACATTTTGATTTACTCCAAGACTAGAGAAAAACATGAACATTATCTGAGACTTGCCCTATAGACTCTAAGAGAACAAAAACTCTATGCTAAACTGTCTAAATGTGAATTTTGGCTTGATCATGTTATGTTTTTGGGACATGTCATTAGCAAGGATGGAATTTCAGTTGATCCTCAGAAAATTAAAGCAGTAGTGAACTGGCCTAGACCAACAAATGTTACAGAAGTCTGAAGCTTTTTGGGATTGGCTGGGTACTACAGAAGATTTGTCAAAGACTTCTCCAAAATTGCCTTACCATTGACTCAACTGACACAAAAGGGGATATCATTTGACTGGACTGACCAAAGGGAATTAGTATTCCAAGAGTTGAAAACTCGACTTGTGACTGCACCGGTTCTTACCCTACCTTCAGGTATGGATGGTTATACTGTATTTAGTGATGCTTCTCATAAGGGTTTAGGGTGTGTTTTAATGCAGAATGGGAGAGTTATTGCCTATGTTTCCCGACAACTGAGACTGCATGAAAAGAACTACCCGACCCATAACTTGGAACTTGCTACAGTGGTATTTGCATTGAAAATCTGGCGTCACTACCTTTATGGGGCGACATGTGAAGTATATACCGATCAAAAGAGTTTGAAATACTTCTTCACATAGAAAGAACTAAATATGAGACAGCGGAGATGGCTAGAACTGATTAAAGACTATGACCTACAGATATTGTACCATCCGGGGAAAGCCAACACCGTTGTCGATGCACTGAGCTGGAAATTGATTGGAAACTTAGCCTGTTTGCTCACCGGATAGAAAGAGTTGCTTTGTGACCTTGAAAAATCTGAAATTGAAATTGCCTTACGAGAACAAGGTGGAACAATAGCTGCTATCTCTGCCCAACCGGCATTGATTGAAGAGATTAAAGAGAAACAGCAACAGGATGACTTCTTGAAGAAGATCATCGAAGAACGAGAATCTAAACCGAGGCCGGACTTCAAATTTGAGAATAATGTACTGAAATTTCAGGGAAGACTGTGTGTACCAAATGGTACTGAACTGAAAAGAAGAGTTTTGCAAGAAGGCCACAATTCAAAACTATCTATCCACCCAGGGAATACGAAAATGTACCAAGATTTGAAATTGAATTTCTGGTGGCCGGGAATGAAGAAAGAAATTGCTGATTTTGTATCAAAATGTCATCATTGCTAACAAGTTAAAGCCGAACATCAACGACCCACAGGCTTATTGCAGCCCTTACCGATACTGGAGTGGAAATGGAAACATATCATCATGGATTTTATTGTGGGATTGCCTCGCTCTAGTAAAGGTATGGACTCAATTTGGGTTATTGTTGATAGACTGACTAAATCTGTTCACTTCTTACCTGTCAAAACAATTTATAATGCGGACAAATTGGCTGTGATTTATATTGATGAAATTGTTAGACTGCATGGAGTGCCTATGTCCATTGTTTCTGACAGAGATTCGAAGTTTACATCGAGATTTTGGCAAAGCTTACAGACTGCATTGGGTACTGAACTGAGACTGAGTAGTGCCTATCATCCTCAGACAGATGGCCAATCAGAAAGAATCATCCAGGCTCTGGACGATTTACTAAGAATGTGTGTCCTTGATTTTCAGGGAAACTAGGAAAGCCATTTGCCATCAGCTGAATTCGCCTACAATAACAGTTATCATTCAAGTATTGGTATGGCGCCTTTCGAGGCATTGTATGGCAGAAAATGTAGATCTCTGATTTGCTGGGCAGAAGTTAGAGATGGGCCTTTGCTTGGGCCCGAGATTGTATATGAAACGACTGATAAAGTAAAACTGATACAACAGAGACTGAAAACTGTACAGAGCAGACAGAAAAGTTATGCAGATGTCAGAAGACGAGACAGAGAATATGAAGTAGGTGATCACGTTTTTGTGAAAGTGACACCGATGAAAGGCCAGACTCGTTTTGGATTTAAAGGCAAGTTAGCGCCAAGATATGTCGGACCGTACGAGATTATTGAGAAAATCAATCCGGTGGCATATCAAGTTGCGCTTCCTCCTGAAATGGAGCATATGCATAATGTGTTCCACATTTCTATGTTGAGGGACTACCTCCGGGATCCTTTTCATGTGATAGAACCTACTCATATAGTACTGAGTGATGACTACACTTACGAGGAACGACCTATACAGATTGTGAACAGACGGATCAAAAAGTTGAGAAACAAAGAGATTCCGTTAGTGAAAGTGGACTGGCAAAACCACGGTGGTGTGTATGCCACTTGGGAAAGGGAAGATGACATGGCCAAGAGATATCCTGAACTGTTTCCACTGAACCCCATTTTCTTCCAGAATGAAGGTAACTCGAGTTTGGAGGACTAAACTCTTTTTAAGGAGGGGAGACTGCAATAACCCTCATCACTGCTTACCGATAAACTACTGATTACTGCTAAACTGAGACTGATTATGATTGATAACTGAAGTAATCGAAATACTGAACTGACTGACTGAAATCTGAAACTGATTGATTGAGTATATATGTTTAAATTGCATTCTATCTGTTTGACTGTTTGACTATCTATTTGTGTATTTATGTTTAAACTGCAAATTGAAGGCCTTATAGGCGGCCGAATCTGAAATTAATTAATGTTCTATGATCCTTAGATTTTATGTGATTTTAGGGCATATTTAATTGAAAACCGATTTGGTATGATTAAATTAGAGTAAATTAAGCCAAATTAATAGAGTTAGACTTATTTACCCTTAGACCATTGAGTGGACCACTACCTAATATCTTTTGAAGCCTTGTTACATTAGAAACAACACAATCCATCAGCCATTCTCCTTGTTATTGCCGACCATAGAGAGAGAGAAACTAGAAAAGGTTTGATTTCATCTCACATTGCTTGGGGATTTGGAGAATTGAAGTATAGATCGGTAAATTGAGCTTCTAGTCTTGCATTGAAGATCTAAGGTAGAGTAACTACCCCTTTTGTTCATGAATTTAAGTGATTCTTGCATGGTCTAGAGCATAGTTTAAGTCTAGAGCCAACTTATGGCTCAAATTGTTGTGTTGAAGCTTAATTATTGTATGCATGTCTATCTATTGAAGTTTTGAGGTTGTAGTTCATAATTCCTCACATGCATGCTCATATTTTTACAATGGACCATGAATTCACCATGTTTTTGACGATATAGACTCTTTAGAGCATGAAATTGAAGCTTTGAAATAGTTTAAATTCATGCATGTCATGTTTGAAGATTGTTCTTGAAATTTGGTTTGAAAGTGAGTTCAATTGAACTACCCTTGGGCTTTGATTTTACAAATTGATCTTTGAAACATATAATATCATGTGTTTACAAGTGTTTTCCAGGTTTTCAGCCCAAGAGGATCGATTTTAATGCATCAAAACTTGGTTTTGAGCTTGAAGGTGCAATCTGGGTTTTCCAGATTTTGCACTCCTGCTCGAGCGGGGAAAGTGGCGCTCGAGCGGGGAATTCGAGCATCCAGTACTTTGTTATGTTTTGCAGTACGCTCGAATGGGGTATTGGACGCTCGAGCTGGACCTTGTGTCTTACGCTTGAGCGGCTATCGAGCACTCTATCGAGCGTGATTTTCACACATCCAGTACTTTTGACCTGTCTTGCAGAACGCTTGAGCGGGGAAGTCCATGCTCGAGCGTATCCCTTTGTCTGCATGTACGCTCGAGCGGGGAAACCCATGCTCGAGCGGGACTCTAATTTTCTGAAAATTCTGAAAATGCTTTTAAAGTGCATCTTTGCATCCTCATTCCATCCTAGGCATTCTTAGGCCTAGTTTAAGACATCTTAATGAGGATATAGATGTAGAACACACCGAGGCAAATTAGGGATTAAGTTATTATCTCTCCCAACTGTGTAGCTTAGTGTGTGTTCGATCTGTTAACTGTGTAGGGTTGGCGACTGGAGACGCGCTCTAGCTTACTGTAACCCAGAACTCTGTGGGTAACAATTGTGTAAAGATATGTTCAACTGTGAATATTTCTAACTGTTTAACTGAACTACTTTCTGAACTGAAACTGTTAATTGAATGAATGTATGTCCTATATTCTGAACTGTATTGTGGCATCCTTAGCAACTACTGTTACTGACTGTTACTGTTATAGAGATCTCTGTCAGTTCCCTTGTTGGAACCACTACCGTTTACTGATTGATGGCCATCATTTACTGTTCGGTCTTTAAGACCTACTATTTACTATACTGCTATGCTAACGGATGTACCACATATGACGGTCATGACTGAACAATTGAAATATGAACTGTTTTCATTACTATAAGGACATTCATTCTTAACCTCTTTACGCATTATGTTATTCACTGGGCTTTAGCTCACTGCTCATATATATATGTAGGTGTACAGGCACCAGACCGCGGCTAGAAGCGTCGGGGTAAACTCCAGTTTTGTCAAGTCAACCTATGTGCCTCACTGCGAGGTTCCGAGGCTGTCAAGCTTTGGCTTAGGGGTGTTTTAATTTCCCCCGTCTGTCTCTGTATATGTTTTTGTAATAACCGCTTAGACTGATAAACTGTACTGTACTGTTTAATAGGGATTAAGTCCCTGCTCTGAATGATTGTATATAATGTACATACCGTTTTGTCATTGACTGTATATATGTGCATGAAAGTATTTTTGCATACAGACTGTCACAGCTCATTGGACATTGTTTATTTACTTTATTGGCTTCCGCCAGCCCCTGTACTCTATTTTACTGTTCTACTGTTAAGCAGGCCTTCGGTAATCTCGGATTATTGGTTGGTTACGGTGCTAAACCCATAGGGGCGGGTTTGGGTCGTGACAGCAGGCCATGGGTGCCTTAGCCCGCGAGATGGCAGGAGCTTTGAGGGAGTCCATGAACATTCTCAAAGCTGAGAATCAAGTTCAGGCCCAAGTTGTTGATGCAGGGCCTTCCTTTCTGAAGAGGGAATTTTTTTGGTCTAACCCGGATGAGTTTCTGGGGGATCCTAAGGAGCCACTGAAGGCTGATGAGTGGTTAGAGCAGATGGAAAAGACGTTTAAGATGCTTGGCGTCGAAGACGGGGCTTTGAAGGTGACCTTGGCGTCCTTCCAGCTGAAGGGAGACGCGGGTCAGTGGTGGAAGTTCATGAGGGGCCGTATTAGTGGTACTTGGGAGGCCTTTGTAGTTGCTTTCCAGGAGAAATTTTTGTCTCCAGCTGTCAGGGAGAAGTTGAGGGACCAATTTTGCCAGCTTAATCAGCTGAGTTTGCCTGTAACTGAGTTTGAGGCTGCATTTACTAGCTTGTCGAGGTTTGCTCCTGAGTTAGTGGCGTCTGAGGAACATCGTTGCTTAGAATTTGAGAAGAAGTTGAGGCATGAACTCAAAACTAGAGTTACGGGGTCCATGATCCGGGAGTATGGGCGTCTTGTGGATGCTGTAGCTCATATGGAGATTATCATGCGTGATGAGGAGGAGGAGGAGAGGATGAGGGGCTCCAAGAGGAGTCCGGATGGCCAGGGTGATGGCAGAAGGCAGAGGGGTTCTAACCCTTAGCAGTCTCAGGGTGGTTTTGCTAGATCTACCTTTTCAGTGCCGAGTGCAGGTTCTGGGAGAGACAGCCAGGGAGATGTTACTTGTTACAAATGTGGCCAGTTGGGTCACAAGTCTCCAGCTTGCCCACAGAGGGGAGGAGGTTAGAGAGCTGCTTCATCTTCGGCTCGACCTCAGAGCCAGAGTCAGGGCAGAGGTCAGCCACTGTGTTGTTATCAGTGTGGTCAGGCGAGGCACCTGAAAAGGTTCTGCCCGCAGTTGAGTGCCACATCGGGGGCGTCTGGTTCGAGGCAGACGTAGAGTTTTCAGCCAGCACAGTCTGTTCAGGCCTCGAGGGCCAATCAGGGAGCTTGGTCATCCTAGTCTGTGTAGCAGCCTTTTGCTCCTAGGGGTGAGCAAGTAGAGCAGAGACCTTCAGGGTGCGTGTATGCTGTTACTGTGCAGGATCTTGTACCTGCTCCATCTGTTGTGAGAGGTACCTTCTTGTTTTTCAACTCGGTTGCTAATGTGTTGATTGATACCGGTGCATCCCATTCTTTTATATCTGCTGCATTTGCATCTGTTTTGGGGTTGGAGTTGGCGCAGTTAGCATCTCCTATATGTGTTGGATCACCGGTTGGGGGTGAGTTGATTTTGAAACAGGGTTGTCGGGGCTGTGATATAGAGGTCGTCGACCGCCGGCTTCCATTTCCTTTTGTAGTTATGGCTATGTCGGGTTTTGATGTGATTTTGGGTATGGACTGGCTATCGTCATACTGGGCTATCATCGATTGTTACCGTCAGAGGGTCACCGTATGTACCCCAAGTGGGGATTGTTTCCATTTCTTGAGGGATCGGGTTGGTAGTGTCTTACCATCGGTGTATGATTTGCGAGAGCGGAGTGAGCTTAGTGGTCTTTTTGCTAACTTTATGAGTGGTGAGTGTGATGAGACCCAGACTGTATTGCCGAGAGTGGTTTGTGAGTATTCAGATGTCTTTCCCGAGGACCTTGTTAGCTTACCATCTCATCGAGAGATAGAGTTCTCTATTGATTTAGTGCCCGGCACGGTGCTGATTTCTATGGCACCTTATCGTTTTGCCCCAGCTGAGTTGATTGAGTTGAAGGTTCAGCTCCAGGAGTTGCTAGATAAGGGCTTCATCCACCCTAGTGTTTCACCGTGGGGAGCACCGGCCCTCTTTGCTAAAAAGAAAGATGGTGCCATGAGACTTTGTATTGATTACCAGAAGTTGAATCGGGCTGCAGTCAAGAATAAGTACCCTATGCCTCGTATTGATGATTTGTTTGACCAATTGAAGGGTTCCCGTTGTTTCTCTAAGATAGACTTGAGATCGGGTTACCACCAGTTGAGGGTCAGGGAGGAGGATATTCCGAATACGGCATTCCGTACGCGGTATGGCCATTATGAGTTTCTGGTGATGCCATTTGGGCTCACCAACGCACCGACAGTATTTATGGATCTGATGAACCGGATATTCCGGGAATTTTTGTGGTCGTTTTCGTGGACGACATTCTGATTTATTCATCTTCTGAGGAGGAGCACGAGGAACACTTGAGAGTGGTGTTGGAGTTGCTTAGAGCCCATAGGCTGTATGCCAAATTTGGAAAGTGTGAGTTCTGGCCAGGAGAGGTCAAATTCTTAGGCCATGTAATCTCCGGGAAATGGGTGTCTGTTCATACATCCAAGACTGAGGCAGTGCAAGATTGGGCACAGCCTAAGAGTGTTTTTGAGATCCGCAGTTTGTTGGGGTTAGCTGGGTATTACCGCCGATTTGTGAGGGATTTCTCCAAACTAGCTTCACCGTTAACTAGATTGACTCGGAAAAGGGTCAAATTTGTATGGAGTGAGACTTGTGAAAAGTCGTTCCAAGAATTGAAGGTTAGATTGACCACCGCTCCAGTTTTGATTATTCCGGAGAGAGGTTTGGGTTATGCTGTGTATTGTGATACCTCACGAGAGGGTTTGGATTGTGTGTTGATACAAGAGGGGAAAGTGGTTGCCTATGGTTCACGCCAGTTGAAAATACACGAGAGAAATTACCCTACCCATGACCTAGAGTTAGCAGCTGTGATTTTTGCCTTGAAGATCTGGAGGCACTACCTTTATGGCGAGAGATTCGAGGTATTCTTGGATCATAAGAGTCTGAAATATCTGTTTACACAGAAGGACTTGAATTTCAGACAGATGAGGTGGATGGAGTTTATTGAGGATTATGACTTTGAGTTTCGCTATCACCCAGGGAAGGCCAATGTTGTGGCCGATGCTCTTAGTAGGAAATCCAATAGTGATGTAGCTTGTATAGCCATCCGGGAGTGGGAGATGTTGGGTGCACTTGGCGAGTTTGATTTGCTTCTGGGCGAATCCGTTGAGGCTGCGGCCTTGTTCTCTGTTGTTGCGTAGCCTATACTTGTGACTCAAGTGTTAGAGGCACAGAGAGGTGACCTTGAGGTAGAATCCCTCCGAGAGAAGATCTCCAGTGGGAAGGTTGAGAAGGGTTTGGCGGTGTATCCCGACTTGAGTGTGAGATACCGAGACCGTCTGTTTGTGCCGGAGTCTTGCCGAGAGGAAGTACTCTGTGAGTTTCACCATTCAGGCCTTGCGGTGCATCCGGGAGGCACTAAGATGTATCGTGATTTGGGTCGCCAATTTTGGTGGAGGGGCATGAAGAAGGATGTGGCAGTTTTTGTGTCTAAGTGCCTTACTTGTCAGCAATTGAAGGCCGAGCATCAGAGGCTAGCAGGTTTGTTATAACCCTTGCCTATTGCAGAGTGGAAGTGGGAGCATGTCACTATGGACTTCGTTGTAGGTCTTCCGAGGACTCAGCGGAGTAGTGATGCTATTTGGGTGGTTGTAGACTGGTTGACTAAGTCGGCACACTTTATCCCTATGCGCGTGAGAGATTCGGTAGATCACCTTGCCGACTTGTATGTTCGGGATATAGTGAGGTTGCACAGGGTCCCAGTGTCGATCGTCTCAGATAGAGATCCACATTTCACTGCTAGGTTGTGACAGAGTTTGCAGAGTGCCATGGGCACTAGATTGACCTTTAGCACGGCTTACCATCCTCAGACTGACGGGCAGTCCGAGTGTATTATTCAGATCCTTGAGGATATGCTTCAAGGTTGTGTTCTTGACTTTAATGGGTCGTGGGAGAGGCACTTGCCCTTGGTGGAGTTTGCCTACAACAACAGCTTTCAGTCGAGTATCGGTATGGCACCGTTTGAGGCATTGTATGGCCGACCTTGTAGGTCTCCGATTTGTTGGGCCGAGGTGGGTGATGCACCATTGTTGGGCCCGGAGTTGGTGAGAAAAATGACGGAGAAGGTTGAGCTTATCCGTAGGAGGCTTGTTACAGCCCAGAGTCGTCAAAAGTGTTATGCCGACCGTAGGAGGAGGCCTTTGGCATTTGAGACTGGTGATCATGTCTTTTTCAAAATATCACCTAGGCGGGGTTTGATGAGGTTTGGAAAGAGTGGGAAGTTGTCCCCTCGGTTTATAGGCCCTTTCGAGATCCTTGAGAGGATTGGCGAGGTTGCCTACCGTTTAGCCTTGTCGCCGCAGTTGTCCAAAGTGCATGACGTGTTTCATGTTAGTATGCTTCGGAAGTACGAGCCGGATCCATCGCATGTATTGGATTGGACCGACTTAGAGGTTATTGAGGATACTTCGTATGAGGAGAGGTCGGTTCGGGTCTTGGATAGGCTGGACCAAGTCTTGCGAGGCAAGACCATCCCTTTGGTGAAAGTTTTGTGGAAACATCACGGAGTGGAGGAAGCCACTTGGGAACGTAAGTTGGAGGTCCGAGAGAAATATCCGGATCTATTTGTAGATGTTTGAGCATATGTTGTATATTTTGATGCATTGTTAAACCTTAAGAGTATTGAATATGTCTTAAGTGTAAAACATTGTATATGCTTCAGTTTATGGAAGTATTATGGAACTTGCCTTGAAATGGAAGTCTAATATGGCATTATTTATGTTGAATTTGTTGTAGAAATGGAAATGTATCATGTATATTGGAAATCGTTGGATTTGAAAGAATTGCATGTTGATAATGCATGTTGTAATACATATTGAGAGTTGCCACTTGAGAAGAGATGGAATGATCGGTAATGGGTCAAGTTATTGAATATTGAAATGTAAAATTGTCGCAAATTGAGAAAAGACTTGTTTTGAAAACTTGTGCCCAATTTCGGGGACGAAATTCTTTAAGGGGGGGACGTTATAGCGATCCCGGTCTTTCCCCTTTAGGTTGTTGTATCCGGACTTAGGTTCCGTGGAGATTACTGTTGTATATATCTTGTTGTCATCCTTTAATTCCTTGTTTTTGAGTCATAGGATGTGTTGGGCAGGTTTGTTACAAGTTGGGTGTGAATGGGAGCAAATGGTTGCTGTCCAGATTTTGGTGTCTTCACTCGAGCGAGCCTTTTGTCACTCGAGTGAGCTCTTTGTTTTAGATCCTTAGCTCGAGCCAGGGTTCCTTCGCTCGAGCGAGCGAGGTGTTTGTTTTGAGTTTCTTCGCTCGAGCGCGCATTCTGTTGCTCGAGCGTGCTTCTGGGTTGCAGACCTGAAGCTTCGAACTGTTGACTCGAGCGAGACTTTCTTCGCTCGAGCGAGGATTTCTTGTGTCTGGTCGCTCGAGCGACCAATCCTTCACTCGAGCGAGCCTGTGTTATATCAGTAGGCAGCAGCGGGATTACACTTCATTTTTTTCATCTCCTTCATTCTCAAAACCATAGATCCGAGCTCCCTCTCTCTCTATACACCTTCTCTCTAGGGAGTGATCTCCTTCTAGTGTGTTTCTACCCTAGGTTCTTTATAAGAAAGATAGAGGGTCGCGAAGGCTTTCTTTTAATCTGAAAATTTGTGGATTTGGAGCACTTTGGTTTTTCCTCATCTACTCCGTTTGAGCTCTTCTTTTGAGGTAGGGATACCCTACTCCATCTTATAAGTTTTGTCTTTAATTTTGGTCATTTTGATTAGTTGGTGATGTTGGGTAATTTTGGGAAAAGTTGGGGTTGTTATGTAATTTATAAAAGAGTGGTTTTCAAATACAAAATCCATACGTAGGTAAGACATTGATAAATGGAATTATTGTTGTATCATTGGTGAAAATGGACCTTAGGGTTGGTATTGTGGATTAGGGAAAATGCCATAGTTATGTAATAAATTAATTGGTATAATTAATTTGGGGGAAATTATGAAATTGAGTGGGAATTGTGAAAGTGGGAAATTATGGGATTGAACGATGTAGTTGGATTAATTTATCACTCACCTATGGAAATTAAGATATAGCGATCCCGGTTTCCCTTTTCTTTAATTGTTGTATCTGGACTTAGGTTCCGTGGAGTTAGTTGCTGTGTGCGTCTTATTTACACCCTTTACTCCTTGTGTTTGAGTCTTGGGTTGCGTTGGGCAGGTTTGAAACAGGATGGTTGAACTTGGAAACCAAGAGTAGTTGCACAGATTTTGGCCTTCACGCTCGAGCGGGGATTTTGACGCTCGAGCGGGCCCTTCGTTGTTGTCTGTCCGCTCGAGCGGGGTTTTCCATCTTCCAGTATCTCCTCTGCAGTGTTGTACGCTCGAGCAGGATTTTTGACGCTCGAGCGGGATGTTGTGTGTGACGCTCGAGCGGGAGAGTTGACGCTCGAGTGGAGACCTGGTTCTGTAAAAGTTCTGGAAGTGTGTATCCTCCGCTCGAGCGGGATTGTTGACGCTCGAGTGGGAGTCTGTGAGTGACGCTCGAGCGGGGAGTTGGACGCTCGAGCGGGGCGACTGGGTTAAAGCTCTGTGTTTTGATCTTTTAAATCACTTTTTCCACTTCTCTTCTCTCTCTTACTTTTTCAAAAACACCATTGTTGAGCCTCTCACTCTAGAGCTCTACCTTCTCTCTAGGTATTGATCTAGTAGGAGTGATTTCCTCACCTTTGGCCTTTACAAAAAAGTTGTTGATCGTCGAGGGCTATCTTTTGATCAGAATAGTTCGTGGTTTAAAGCATTTTCATTTCCATCATCTTCTTGGTTGGGTGTCATTCTTTGAGGTAGGGATAACCTACTCCTTACTATGAGCTTTGTCTTTAAATTTTAGTATTTTGAGATGTTGGGGTTGGTTTGGTAATTTTGTGAAAGTTTGGGGCTTTTGTGTAAATTTTACAAAAGTTGGGGTTTTTATCTATATAAAACCTAAATGCATGTTTGGCATGGAAAAGTGAAATTAATGTTGAAACATTAATGAAAATGGAACCTAAGGGTTGTAATGTTAATTATGGAAGATGCCCTAATTATATTGATTGATTAATTTGTATAATTAATTGTTGGAAATGAGGGATTGATTTGAGAATGTGGAAATTGGAAAAGGGAGGGGTTAAAGGGTGTAGTTGGATCATTTATCGCTCACCTAATTAAAATGTCGATTTAATATCCATTTTTGTGCATTTATTTTCTGTTTAGAAATAACTGCTTTGGGTTATCGGTGGAGGATAGTCTTGATTGTTGTAGACAATGCATGATGATTAGGCAAACTAAAACTAATCGATTGAATGTGTCATAGAGTATGACGGTGGATAGAATACATTAATTTTATGTATTGATTGATTGTATATAGAACCCTTGTGTTTATATGCATTGTGTATAGAGGAGGAGATGGGGGATGTACCTCTAAACCGGATAGTGTTGGGAGGAGATGGGGGATGAACTCCGTAGATACAGCTCATATGCTTGTCTAGTGAAGTGTAGATACAGCTCATATGCTTATCTGTTGATGTGTAATGTGTTTATCTGTTGATGTGTTGATATAGCTAATATGCTTATCTATTAAATAAAAATGGAGAGTGAAAAGTAACATAGACTCGTATGTTATGAAATTGTGATGTGATATATGTGGATGTATCAGTGTTGGTCATCTATTAATTGCTAATCTTTTAGTCATTGTTCATAGTTGGTTTAGTATATCTCTGCTGGGCTGTGGCTCACCCTATATGGGAATATCATTTTCAGGTACAGGTAGCATGCCACCTCCAAGGACATAGCTTGGGAGGCTAGAAGCGGACACACTTTTGTTGTCTTATTTCTTTTTGATGTATTACATGTAAATTCAAGCCAAGGGCTTAATGTGTAAATGAGTTAGTACTCTTTTATTGTAACCAAGTGTTAACTTGGAAAGCTGCAAGCCATTTGCTTTTGTCGTTAACATGTAATACTTTTTGTAATGGAACTCTGATGAATAGAGGAATGTGGAGTTTTTATGTATCAATGCGTGTCTTTATTGATGGGTTTAATGTTAATATTTTGAGGGCGTTACATAAGAGGTTTTATCTATTTGATGCATTTATTATCTGTTTAGAAATAACTGCTTTGGACTATCGGTGGAGGATAGTCTTGATTGTTGTAGACACTGTATGTTGATTAGGGACATTGAACATGTCATTGAATATGACAGTTGAATTAATATAGCAAATATGTGTATTGATTGAATATTGTATATGACAAGTGTTAAATACATTGTATATGCATATTGTTTGGGAGGAGATAGGGGATGTACTCCATGGTTTGAGGAGAGATAGGGGATGGGCTCTCAAACCCATTTGGGAGGAGATAGGGGATGGACTCCATTGATACAACAAATATGTGTATCACTTGAAGTGTTAATACATCAAATGTGTGTATTAAATTGATATATGGGAAGTGTCGTTAATGTGAGTTGTAGACTCCTTTGAATGGTGAATAAAAGAAGTGTTTTAATATTGGATAAATTCCCATTTAATTGTTTGGCCAGGTTCTGAGCCAGGATTATGAATTGAAATTATATAAGTAAAGGAATATGAAATGGAACATGGACATTATGTCATGGAATTGGATTGTATTCTAAGTTGGTTCATAAGTGTTAACCATCTATCAAATGCTATAATTTTAGTCATTGTTCATATTTGGTTTAGTATATCTCTATTAGGCTGTGGCTTACCCTATATGGGACATCATTTTCAGGTATAGATGGTATGTCACCTCCAAGGATGTAGCTTGGGAGGCTAGAGGCTGAAAGACCCTTTTTTGTTGTTTTTATTATCTTTTGGTGTATTACATGTAAATTCAGGCCAAGGGCTTAATAGGTATTTGGGTTAGTACCCTTTCTTTGTAACCAAGTGTTGGCTTGGAAAGTTGTAAGCCCATAGGGCATACTTTTGTTGTCAACATGTAATACTTTTGTATGAACTACTCTGATGAATAGAAAGATGTTTATTTCTCTTATATCAATGCATGTCTAAAATGTGGGTTTCTATGTATTATTTTGAGGGTGTCACAGTGCAAGCATTTAGGTGCTTCGCCAATGGTGGGAAGGTTTTCTCCCATCGATGTTAATCTAACAACTAATAACTAACATTTACCGATCAAAAAACTATATATAGTAAGAGAATATATGTCATCATAAGCCTGATCGTATCTGACATTGGGCCTAATCTAGCCATTTTAATTCGGTCCTAAAAAAAATTCAAATCTCAAGCCCGCCTATTTAACCCAATAAATATGAGCTATTAATTTTTATTTTTATTTTTATCTTTAATAAATATTAAATTATTTAGATATATTTTTTTTATTATTTGAACTTGGAATTTTAATAAAATTAAATGGCAAAATAAATTTGATTTTTAACAAATGTTTTAATTTATGTCCTAAAAACGAAGTATATATATATATACTTCTTTTGTCTTTTATATTTTTTTCTAATTTTATTTTATAATTAAAATAATATAAAATTATAATTAGTATTTTATAAATGGTCGGGGCCGAACTAGAACTCTTTATTCTAAGCCCAATCCAAATATTAAATAGATACGAAAGCTTAGCCCAGTCCAACCTTATGGGCAAAATATTTTTTTAAACCCTAAGAGTATCGAGCTGGATTGTGCAAGTTGGAAAGGCCAACGGGCCAATAACCATCCCTAATTTTAATTGTGAAAGAACCCTAATTGGTAAATTAAGGAATGGAGAGGGTAAACTAAGGGAGAGAGAGAGAGAGAGAGAGAGAGAGAGATTTTGTAATGTGATGGTTCTCTACAGATTGAAAAATAGAGGGAGAGAGATTAGGTTTGATGGGTCTATCATAGGGTCTAAAAAGGGGGGAGGGGGGTAAAATTAAATTCACCTCTCTTGAGATTTGAGAGAAATACAATCAATTTTACACTTTTAACATAATTGCATTAACCTTCATTTTAATAAAGTTAAATTGATTTGAACTAATACAGATAATGAGTAGACAATGAAATAAATAAAAATAAACATACATTTTAGTGAAAACTAGTTGATAATATCTTTTTTTTATTCATATAACTAACAAATTACTGATGAAAATTGACATAATAGTAATGTGAATTATAATCTCAAGATAAAATAATGTGATAATGTCAAAAATATAATTTAATTTATAATGTGAATTATCAACTATTATTCACTACAATGTATGTTTATTTTTATTTATTTCATTGTCTACTCATTATCTGTATTAGTTTAAATCAATTTAAATTTATTAAAATAAAGGTTAATGTAATTATATTAAAAGTGCAAAATTGACTGTATTTTTTTCAAATTTCAAGGGAGGTGAATTTAATTTTATCCTCCCCCCCTTTTTAGACCCTATGATAGAGACCCATCAAACCTAATCTCTCTCCCTCTATTTTTCAATCTGTAGAGAACCATCACATTACAAAATCTCCCTCTGTCTCTCTCTCTCTCTCTCCCCCTCTCTCTCTCTTCCTTAGTTTACCCTCTCCATTCCTTAATTTACCAATTAGGGTTCTTTCACAATTAAAATTAGGGATGGTTATTGGCCCGTTGGCCCTTCCAACTTGCACAATCCAGCTCGATACTCTTAGGTTTAAAAAAATATTTTGCCCATAGGGTTGGGCTGGGCTAAGCTTTTGTATCTATTTAATATTTGGATTGGGCTTAGAATAAAGAGTTCTAGTTCGGACCAACCATTTATAAAATATTAATTATAATTTTATACTATTTTAATTATAAAATAAAAGTAGAAAAAAATATAAAAGACAAAAGAAATATATATATACACTTTTTTTCTAGTACTAAAATTAAAACATTTGTTAAAAAGCAAATTTATTTTACCATTTTATTTTATTAACATTCCAAGTTCAAATAATAATAAAAAAAAGATCTAAATAATTTAATATTTATTAAAGATAAAAATAAAAATAAAAATTAATAGCTAATATTTATTGGGTTAAATAGATGGGCATGAGATTTGAATTTTTTTTAGGACTCAATTAAAATGGCTAGATTAGGCCCAATGTCAGATAGGGTCGGGCTTACGATGACATATATTCTCTTACTATATATTTTTTTTTTCGATAAATGTTAGTTGTTAGTTGTTAGATTAACATCTATGGGAGAAAACCTCCCCATCCTTGGCAAAGCACCTAAATGTTTGCACTCTCTTAATTTAACTCTTCTAAGGGGAATTGAACCCATGACATTCCTGGGAACCTCTCTTACTGTATAGTGCAAACTCGGCCCGAGGTTTGTCCATCCCTAGTTTCAATTGTTAACTATTGTAAACCTGAAATAGGAGTGTAAAATGTCTATTTTTGGCCCTAATAAAAAATAACGAGTTGTTGCAATGCAGACTTTCTATTAAAATTTTTGACAGAGATTATTGATTAGAACAAGTAGAACAAATTGATTTAAAAATTTAAAATTTAAGGTTAAAATGGAGTTTTTGTTTTTTGGGGTTTTTAGTTCAAGTTTTTGGTTGATGACTTTAATCTTCATTTATTATTATTATTATTATTATTATTATTATTATTATTATTATTATTATTATTATTAATTTTGGTTATATGTAGTTTGTAGGTCCTCAATAGTTACCATTGAAGACAGTGGCGGAGCTAGAATTTTGACTTAGGAGGGGCAACATTAAGTTAAGGTTATAGCGATCTACCACACTGTAAATAATTTTGACTTTTAATTGAGGGTAAAAAAACTAAAAATGAATATAGTTTCAAATTTTAAATTTTAAATTTATGCTCAAGTTAGTTTTTATTTATTTATTTATTTATTTTTTATTTTTGATAGTTTGTTTATTATTAATATGATTTTCTATTTCAGTTTTGTAAACATGATGATCATTATAATTTAAAATGCGATCACATACTATTATTAAAAATGAGAATGACAAAATTACACCCAAGAGAGAGAGAGAGAGAGAGAGAGAGAGAGAGAGAGAGAGAGAGAGAGAGAGAGAGATAATATAGAATTTAAAAGAAAATATTTTAACAAAATTAAATATTTAGAGTGACATTATAGGAATTTGTATCTCGTTTTTAATTAATGAATCATGTTATAATGAAACTAATGAATTATAATCATAATGAAAACCAATACACCATATAACTAATATAAATAAGTATTTGCAAAATAAGAGAGAAAAATCACAAATAAATAACATGAAAAATGCAATCAATAATCAGATTGAGATATTTGAACCTCTAACCTCATAATGAAAATGCAAGAATTCTGACTAATGGATTAACCCTATTGGTTTTGCATAGATTTTGTCAAAAATTTAAAAAAAAAAAAAAAAAAAAGAAGATGAGATATAAAAAATTGTGACATGCTTTGAGTTTTAGAAATTAAAGATTTTTCAAGTAGGAGTAAAAGTGTAATTTCCAAAAATTGAGGAGGGAGGGGGGGGGGGGGGGGGGGGCACGTGACCCTCCTGGTCCCAACGTGCCTCCACCTCTAATTGAAGAATCTCTTAGAATTGAGTTGTGTCTACTGTAAACTTCTCTCTCTCTCTTATCTGGGTTCTTGTTTTTTTGGGGTTTTCAGTTCAAGTTTTTGGTTCAAGATTTTAATCTTCATTTATTATTATTAATTTTAGTTATATATATATATATATATATATATATATATATATTTTGTAGGTCCTCAATAGTTGCCATTGAAGAATCTCTGAGTTGAGCTATGTTCGCTGTGAACTTCTCTCTCTCTCTTTTTTTTTTTTGGGTTTCTTGTTTTTTTGATGATGTGTACAGCTATCATGCCAAAGCAGCGTTGTATGTTGGTTTTCATTAATAAAGATTTATCTCTCTTTTACCGATCAAAAAAAAAAATGGAAAAAGAAAGTTGTAACTAATGTGGGATTCCAATAACCCTTCCTAATTAGCTGCAACATACTTTTTAAAAATTAAAATGTTTAGTCATAGTCTAACATTTAAAAAGAAAGGATAAAAAAAAAGTACTTCTAACTTGAAATCTAATTTTACTAGAAGATGGTGACCAAAACAAAGAAAGATGCACTGGTCTGTTGAGAAGAGAGGACAACTATAGGATTTGGGGTAACCACTGACCTATTGGAGTGTTACAGCTTGCCCAATTCAAGTTAATATTTTTAGGACTTAGAATAAGTATTTTGGTCTATAAAGTCAAATTGGGCCAAAATTTGGAACCTGTTTGCTTTTGGGTTGGGCTTAGAATGAGAAATTCTAGCCCAGTCTGGCCTATCTATTTATAAAATATTAATTAAAAATCTTATATTAAACATTTACAAAGGAACCCCAAAATCATCTACAAATGATTTATTAATGACTAAAATTCAAATAATCATTAAAAATGATAAATTAATATATATCGGATTAAGTGAACCGACTTGAGACTTGAACTTAAAACCTAAGTATTATACTTCTTGAATTCACTCATATATGTATTAAGCTGTCCCACATGTTCTCTATGTATATTGATTGATTTTCAATTCATCTGTAGTGTTTGATGTAATTTATATTTTTGTTTGATGTAAAGTTCATTTGTAGAGTTACTGCCAAGGAATTTTGTGAGGAGTTGATCAAGATGTTGAAGATAGGTATCCTCCTAATACTTGTTATATTTAAAGTATTGCATGGTACCTCAAATACATACGCATCTGCACATGCTGCATACGTTTGCAATGTTGATCTATATCTTTGCGTAGTATATGTATACAGGATTAATTAGAAATAGTAAATAAATCACAAACAATTGACTCCTACAATGTAGGAGATAAAATCAAATAAAATATTTTTTACGTAGTATATGTGTAGGAACCCACATTTTATGTTCTCATCATGTTCATGAGCATCTGTGTGATTATGATTTGTTAAGTTTGCATGTGTGTGTTGTGATTTGTTTCGCTTGAGTTAATGTGATCCATGCCTTGTCTTGAAGCCTTGTGATTTGTCTAAGTGTAGTATGCTAGTCTTGTTCCTTCCTTGATGTGAAACTTAGGTCACGCCTTGCCGGAGTTATACTAGCCGATGTTATTCCAAGCCGAGGTCATCCTTAGTCTAGTAATAGTATCTTGGAACCCCTTGTCGACCTCAGTCCTTGCCTTGACCACATTAGCCGAGATGTTACCTTGCACCCAAGTGATCTCGTCCTGGAGTGGTATGACCTAGGCCGAGGTGTGGCGCATCTAGGCCAAGATGTGGCACAGCTTAGTCAAGTGTTGTCCTTCCTAGCCGAGGTCATTGTCACTTTAGTTGCCGAAGTCCTTTGCTAGCCGATGTCATTCCTTTGCCGGAGTGCCATTCCGTGTAGCGTGTTAGATACGCCTTGTTGTCAGCCGATGTCATTGCCTCGTCAGAGAGCCCATACCGCTTTGCTTGTTGAACACCCTTTCCACCATGCCTTGTCTGGTTTGTCAGCCACCTTTTCAGGTAGAACCCAACCAGCCGCCGCCACGTGTCTCAGCAGAGGGTTAACCCCAGAACCGGGTATAGAAAACTATCATTTGGTGTCATAACCTTGTCTTGTAGAGAGAGAAGCTCTAGGAGGAAGAAAGAGTTTTAGAGTGAGGAAGTAGATCTTCAAGCTTGATTCCTAGAGATCCGACCGTTAGATCCGCGTTCTAAGGTTAGATTCTTGATCTGCTCATGATGTTCTCTATGTTTATGTTATTGCATTACATGATTGAAAATGATTTGTAAGCCATGCATCGTTTTGAAGCTCGATTTTAGAAAGAGAAAACGACATTCATGTGTTCTTCAAGAAAAGTCTTGTTTTGATCCGAAAGCTTGCGTAAAGAATCATGTTTTTGTGTTTGTTTCCGCAAGAATTCCAAGTACGGGTACCCAGGTCCATGTTTTCAAACTCATAGCACGAAAACCCCAGATTTGTGATGACAGATTATGATTGAACATCCATATTTTTCATATTTTCACACTCATGTTCTTCACGATTCATCAGCAGAGGGATACCCAGAGTTTCCCGACCTCTTTTCCTTGCATGTGGCCTTCGGGAACACACCTCAGCGAGGAGGTGTGGAACCTCGGCCCAGACCTGGTTGGTGCCCAGCATGTTTTCCGAAACCATTTGTGTGCATACGAAACTTGTTTGAAAGTGCATTCAATAGGCTTTGCCCTGTGTTTGTAGGACTTGGGCTTGTCTCGACCCCGACGTGTGAAGAAACTATGTGAGTGGTATTTCTAATAAAGCTATGTTACACTTGTTTTGATAAATCTTGTTTTGCCTTGTCTTGAAAAGTATTTGATTTAGCATGAATGACTATCCCTAATTGCATATCAAGCACTATCTTGTTTTGATGAAATTTCTTGACAGTCCTTAGTGCTAGAGGACTATAAACTTTCGCAGCACAGCTTGTCTTGACAGTCCTTAGTGCTAGAGGACTCTAAACTTTCGCAGCACAGCTTGTCTTGAAAGTCCTTAGTTGCAGGGGACTATAAGGCAACTGCACTCTTGTCTTGATATGTCATCACCCCTTGAAATAAGTAGATGTTATTAACATCCAAACAACTTGAAAGCCGGCAAATGAACTTGTCTTTTCCCTTGATTGTAAAGTATACTATGTATTGTTTTGTAAGAAATCTTGGATATCAATCATGCAAAACCTTTATTTCTAATATCATTCACTGAGTATCCAAGCTCACCCTCTCTATATATATGTAGGTGACGAACAAGAAGGCATTGAGGCCTAGACGTGATGCCGATGTGTTTTGGGTGCATTGCCGACATGTTTTGGATTATCATTTTGTACCGTCTTGAAGATCATGCTTCTCGGCTTGTTTTCATTTGTACTTGTATACGTCGGCTTGAGAAGCCTTTTGGTCAAGATGTGTTTTGTTCCTCATTTCCTTATTGTATTTAAGTTGTAAGACCTTATAAAGATGTATGTCATTTCGGTGGACTTATGCACTGCTCTCATGGACTATTTAGATTCTGTATGTATATGTATTGCTTCCGCACTTGTAAGCCCCATATTTTATACTCTGATTGTGTGTGATTCTTGTAAGTCGGCCTTTGGTAATCTCGGATTACTGGCCATCACGGCACCAAACTACTAGGGGCGGTTTGGGGGCGTGACAATATGTTTGCGTAGTATATGTTTAGTAAAATATTTTTTTACAAATATCAACTAAATTATAAGGGTATAATTTTATAGGCTTTTGTTAACATATATCTTAAAGGCACATGTTAAGGAAGTATTAAATAGATACTGCTATCTCCATTAATAGATGAAGTTGTAAAAACTTAAATGATGTCTACATCAAATAGTTGTTTTTTGTTATAACATCAAAACACCATTGTTGTTTTTCTTTTCATTTTAACTTTTTAATTTATTTATTTTTGGTATATAAATAATTTTAAAAATATGAAAAAATCTTCTTCTTCTTCTTTGTCTTTTTTCTTTTTGTATTTATTTTTAATAAATTAATTTTTAAAATTTCATAAATTTTGAAAACTCAACCAAACAAATATAATTTCCAACTAAAGTTCTTTCTAATTTGGAATAACTTATTATAAAAATATTGAAAGATACAGTACATAAAATTCAAAATAAAAAACAAAATATCAGGTAAATGGTGGATAATTGAATAACCATTTATCGGAAAAGTTTGTTGGATTTTAATATTACAATTTTAGTTTTTATTTATATATTTATAAATAAATTTTATCTTTTAACATTACACTATAATAGTTAAAAAGCTTACCATCAATTTCATACCTCAAGAATGAGGCATTTTTGTCCACATAAAAGAAGGGCTCTGCTATGGATTGGACTATTGGACCCGTGGGGGCCACCATGGATTTTGTTTCAATGATCCAAACTATTCAATGTGTAGAACTCGTTGAGTAATTTATCCTTGTAAAAAATCACATTGATCAGGTGTCGATAGCTTCTTGATTGGATCAGATTTTTATAAATAATTTATTTTGAAAATTATATTTACCCATTGATAGAAATCTAATCCGATCAAGTACTCAACAAGTTTTACATATTGAACGATTTGGATCATTGAAACGGGACCTATGGTGGACCCCCACGGGCCTAATAGCACGCTCCAATCCGATCACGAACTAGAGAGAAGTCCGATTCTAAAAGAAAATATGAAATTTATTAACATTTTAGAAAACATTAAATGTATTTATACTTTTGTTCAACATTCGCCATGCTAGTGGAAGTAAGTAAAGTTAATTATTACTTTCTCAATACGGGCCCTAAGAGCACATGTTAACAAGACCCAATCTTATACTTGTAAGATTATCTTGATATTTTATAGTGACTTTTGCTTACACTTATTCTAACCATGTTAAATAGGTTTATCATTATATATATTCATAATTTTTTTTAAGTTACTTAATCATTTGCCCCATACCTTTTCCCCTTTCTCTATTGCTTTTTTCACTTGGCAAGTCATCTCATTGTTGACTAATTTCACCAATTCGGTGCTGTGCTAGCACATGATTGAGTTTGCTTTGTGGTGCCTTAGTCTTGCTATGATAGTCGTTACACTCACCTCCTTTGTTGATATATCCACCTATATATATAAGAAGCACTTCACCCTTCATGGCTCGTATTTTTTCCCCGATTTTGTCTTTTTGCTTGGTTTTATTTATCAGTGGCTTACTTTAGTTTTCTCATTTGGTCCCTTTTTTTTAACTACTCATTTCGTCCTTCTCTTTTGCTTTTTTGTCTTATTAGAAATCTTTCAATGAATTTTCTTTGTTTTTTTGAAATTTATTTTGAAATTGTATATTTTAGTTTTGTTTTGCAATAAGTGGTGGTGGTAGCAACCATGGTTCCTATAGAACCAAGGGACAATTACAAAAAAAAACTCCAGGGTTTGACCTTTATAACATTATAAATCTTGAGTTTTTAATTTTATCATTTAAATCCTAAATTTTTAATTTGTTTTCAATTTAAACCATTTGCCTATTTTTGTTAACCAAAAACCAACGAAAAAATAGTATTTTAGCCATTAAACCTAATGTAAGTATACATAAAATGTTTAAAATATCCATTTTCATTGCGTTCAATTCGACTTTGCAAAGTCCCAATCCCAATCCCAGTCCAAGTCCAATCCAAGCTCTAACACAGTTACTCATAGCCCTGGAAAGAAAATAGGCAAAAACAACAAAAAGGCACAGGTAGTGGGATTGACTGTCAGCTCATTTGTTTTGGTTGTCGGGTTGTCTTTGCTTGGCATTGTCTTGTGGAAGAAAAGTAGTAGACCAAAACAAGAAGATGAGTTTGCTATTGAACTATCCATGGACAATGACTTTGAGGTAGGTACCGGGCCAAAGAAATTTTCATATGACGAATTGTTTTGTGCAAAAAATTATTTCACGGACGAACAAAAGCTTGGAGAGGGAGGATTTGGTGCGGTTTTTAAAGGTTTCTTGAGGGAATAGAATTCTTACATTACCGTGAAGAGGATATCAAAGGGATCAAAATAGGGAATAAAAGAGTATGCATCCGAAGTGAAAATCATTAGTCGGTTGAGGCATAGAAATTTGGTGCAATTACTTGGTTGGTGTCATGACAAATGAGAACTCCTTCTTATTTATCAGTTCATGGAAAATGGAACCTTAGATTACCATCTCTACAAAGAAAAAAGCTTGTTGACATGGGCAATGAGGTACAAAATTGCTCAAGGCTTAGCTTCGGCATTGCTTTATTTACATAAAGAATAGGAACAATATGTGGTGCATAGGGATGTAAAATCAAGCAATGTGATGTTGGATTCAAATTTCAATGCTAAACTTGGGGATTTTGGATTAGCTAGGCTTGTCGATCACGAAAAAAAACTCTCAAACAACTATTTTAGCAGGGACCAGGGGTTATATGGCACCAGAATGCTTAATTACAGACAAAGCAAATAAGGAATCAGATGTTTACAGTTTTGGAGTTGTAGCATTGGAGATAGCTTGTGGTAGAAAACCTATCGATTTGGAGATTCCAGAAAGTCAGATGAGAATGGTGGAGTGGGTTTGGGACCTCTATGGTATCGATAGGCTTCTAGAATCGATAGTAGATCCAAAGATACGCCCAAATTTTGTTAAGAAAGAAATGAAATGCTTGATGATTGTTGGGCTCTAGTGTGCTCACCCTGATCTGAATCTTCAACCTTCAATTAGGCAAGCAATTCATGTGCTTAATTTTGAAGATACATTGCCCATTCTCCCTGCAAAAATGCATGTGCCAACATACCTTGCTCCTCTAGTGAATGCTTCATCCTTGGTTTCTTTAACCTGTGGCTTCACTACTGCTTCTAATAGCAACCAAGTCCAGTCTTCAAGCTATAGTTACAACACAAATTCCTCAAAGTTCAGCTCATCATCTGCATCTTCTTCATCTGCATCACTTTTGTACACATGAATGAGGGTTCGTTTGGGATGTGAGTGACTTTTTGGCTTTTTGGTTTTTTTAGCCTAGGGCTAAAAAGCCTCGTTTGGGATAGGTTTTTTGATTTTTTTGATTTTTGTGAGAGAAAAAATGAAATGATTATGGTTTAGATGTAACATTTTGTCTTATTAGGCTAAAAAACTAATTTTGTCTTTTGTGGCTATTTTAGCCAAAACGCCCCCATTTAGCTTATGCCAAACAATGGCTAAGTTGTTGTTGTTGTTGTTGTTTTTTATTTTTTTGCCTGGGTATACATGAATAAGTTAAGTTGATTAGTAAGTGCGATGGTGATCAAATTAGGATACCATATATAAGTCCTCGTTTGGCATAAGCTAAATGGGGGTTTTTTGGCTAAAATAACCATAAAAAGACAAAATAAGGTTTTTAGTCCAATAAGACAAAATATCAAATCCAAACCATAATCATTTCATTTTTTCTCTCACAAAAGTTTAAAAAACCAAAAAACCTATCCCAAATGAGGCTTAAAATAGTCAAAAAACCAATCTACATCCCAAACGAACCCTAAGTTCATTAAAAAAGTTTCTAGTAAAATATTTTAACGTATTTAGTAGTTATCAAGCCAATTTTAATAGGGATTTTTGGTGAAACCTCCATTTTTGAGCCTTTTTTTAAGATAAAGGACAACTCAATTAATTCTCCTTCAAAAAGCCCCTGAGTAGGAGAAGCCCAGCTCAATAAGAACATTCTATATTCTTTTGACCATTTTGCCCTCCTATATATATATATATATATATATCTCATATATTTGAACAATCTCAGCTCAAGGCGATCTGCGAAATTAGTGAAGATGATGACGATCTCAAATTATTAAGATCTCACCGCTGACGATCTCGCCCTTGGTCAACAATACATAATCAAGATTTGTGAGTGTTGATGGAGTTTTAGAGGTTTTGCTTCAATCACGTGTTTGATTATTGTTCAAGTTCAATCACGTATGTTGATTAGTTTTTTGGTTTTTGTTTTTGATTTATTTTTGTTGATTTGTTGAGTCTAATCAGGTGTGTGCTCTAGCTTTTGTTTATCAGAATGAGAGTAAAATTTTACTCTAGTTTGTGCTCTATTTTTGTTTGACAGAATGAGAGTAAAATTTTACTCTGGTTTGTGCTCTATTTTTGTTTGACAGAATGAGAGGAAAATTTTACTTTGATTTGTGCTATGTTTTTTCTTGACAGAATGAGAATAAAATTTTACTCTGATTTGTGCTTTGTTTTTGTTTGATAAAATGAGAGCAAAATTTTACTCTGGTATGCGCTCTGTTTTTGTTTGATAAAGTGAGAGTAAACTTTTACTTTGGTGTTATCTGTTATGTTTTTTATTGTTTTTTTTTATACAATGACAGTAAAATTTTACTCTGTTATTGTCTACTTATGTTATTTGTTTTTGGACCCCTAGTGACAGTAAATTTTACTTTGATTGACAGTAAAATTTTACTGTCAATTCATTGCAGATTTGAATATGCTGTTATGCAAGTATGGTAATTGTACCATTGTGTTCAAGGTTGTGTCAAACTGCATGTTGAAGGACTTAACTAATTTCTTAATGTAATGACTCAGATTTTTTTTAAAAAAATCATTACATAATTTAATTGAATGGTTGTTGCACCACGTGATTAGTGATATTTGTTTTATATTAAAATATCATTTGTAAATGGGTTTATGATAATTGAAAAATAGTTATTTATTTGTTACACAAGTTCAAGGTGAAATTTCTATCTCTCGAGTTGAAGACTTACTTTTGTAAAATTTAAATAAAAAAAAAATAGTTGTATAGCTCAAACACTTACGAAAATTTTATCAAGTGTTTCTGCATGAGTATTTATTTTTTGAAAATTTACGAATTGAACAGTGTTCAGTTTAATTTATAATAGAATTTTTGTGTTGAGATTTGATATTAAAATCATGACTTGAGGTAAAACGTATTGGGTTTAGTTTTGTATATATTTGGGGCATGTTTAGTTCATGGGTGGAAATTTAATTCAAGAGCCATAATTTAGAATCAATTTAATTTGGGTTCATGTAACTTATGTTTAATTGTTTGGTCCTTTTTAATTATGTGAATGGAAGATACCATTTCGAGAGTTGTTATTATCTATTATATTGTATTATAATAAATGTTTGAAATGTGAATTTATGGTGTGTTTTATCAAACGAAAAATATATTTTGTGATGAAACAAATTATATTATTTTATGTTACAAAATATTAAAGTGTTGTTAAAATGATTTTAATTGATGTATATATATAGATGTATGTATAAATATATATATAAAAAAAAAGGAGGCAACCCATGTAGGGCTGCCCCCACCCCCTTTCTGTTTTACCTTTTCTTTCCTCCTCCTGCTTCATTGTCTTTTTCTTTCCTAGAGAGTTGGTTTCGTCTCTCTCTCTTTCTCTCTCTCTCTCTCTCTCTCTCTCTCTCTCTCTCTCTCTCTAATTTCCACCATTGTTGCTCAAGCTTTGAGCTTAGAGTGGGAGTCCTTAGAGTGAGATTTTGCACAATCTTTGTAAAAGGAAGTTGGAGAGCTCCCTGCACTCTTCACACCAGTAGTCTCGGATTCTTGATCAGGCAAGCTTGCATTTTCGAATTTGCTTTTCTTCATATTTTGAGGTAGGGATTTCTTTGATTCTTTTCAATATATCACTATAGATGGATATGTGGTACTTTTTATTGCATGAAAAACATGAGTTTACAAGTGATTTTTTTGAAATACATGTAGATGAGATTTAGGATTTTGAATCAAATAGTTTAATCTTATATTTTGTTGTTGATTATAGAAATTTTAAGCTAGTAGAACATGCTTATGATGGTTGAAATAAAAAGCCCTAATTTTTAATTCAATGTTTATGAGAATGAAAAGAAAAGATGATATATATATATATATATATCGAGTCATGTCGATTTTTTTGTGAATAAGAAATGTGAAATGGGAAGAGAAGGAAATTTAAATGGTTGATCTTGTGATGTCTTGGTTAATATGATGAATGGATGCTATTAAATGTTAGTTGTGAAGTTTAAAATGAAAAATCCTAAATTTTATTTGATGGTTATGTAGTATGAAAAAGGGTTAATGTTTATAAATGGTTGAGCTAGGTATTGTCATTGGTAAATTGAATAATGCAATAGTTAAAAAGTAATTAATAGATGATTTTAATAATTATTGTGAACTAGAAATGGAAAGTAGAGAGAGAATAGTAAATGATTATCATGAAATTGGCCTATGTTGAAAATATTGGTGATCAGAAGTAGTGGAATCAATTGTGGACATTACGAGATGGTATAATTGTTAATCTAACTTTAGACAATATTGGTAATATTGAGGTATGGAAATGTTATGAGAATCATACTATCTTGTTTATAAGAATTTATATTATTACTATTAAATGCTTAGAGGTTTTGTCCTTGGCCATCGGTGGAGAATGGTATTACTTGTTGTAGAATTGATGTGAAATAGGTTGATATGAAACCTTATGTGTTATTGATTAACTGATTAACTACGTAATTATGTGTGAATGAATGGAAGGAAATTGAGATGCATGTGTTATGGAATGTGGTTGTGCTATATAGAGGTAACGTGATCCTTCCGACTAGCAACCGATAAAGCGGGCTGATGTGCTATATAGAGGTAATGTGTTCCTTTTGGCTAGCAACCAGTAAAGCAGGCAGACGTGGGTCTTGGTGAGACCACGATGGTAATGTGGAGCTTGGCGAGATCACAAGTTGTTTATTTTATTACAAGATTTTATTGCTAATGTGTGTATATTTGTAGAGATTATTCTTGACAAAAATATGTAATGAGAATATAGTTAAAGTTGTGTTATGAGTGGATTGATTCTATTGAGTACATAATTGTTATATTTATTAGTGTTGTTTGATGTAAATGAGAAGCACGGTGTAGACACCCCATTTTTGACCGTCCTCAAGACTTGGACGTCACCGTTTGAACACTCGGTGATCACCCATGTTCGTGTTTCGTTTTGACTTCCTGGAGGTCTTGGCTGCGCGCCTTGCCTCAAGATCTCTCAACTCGACTATTTTGTGTTTGGTTTTGCACCAAACACTTCTGTTTCTGCTTCTAGGGGTAAAGAGTAGCTTGTTAACTACTCCTAGCACCCATCGGCCGTGGCTTGAGGCCACCGGCCATGTTTTGAGGCTACCAGCCATTGGTAAAATATACCATTGGCCAGTCGGCATTCAGTGTGGCTGGCCGACCATATGTTTGGTCGATGGCCCCCTTTTCTGGCCGGTACCACATTTTTGCCTTTTTCAGGCATGGCGCATGCCAGCTGGGCCAGCTGGAATGCACTAGACCTGCTCCCGTGCACAAATGTGGCTGTTTTGCACCTTTGACCCTTTTCTTTGCACCCTTTGCTCAAAGCTTCTTAAGGAAGCTTTGACTCCTTGTCTTAGCTTCCTCAGGAAGCTTGCACCCTTGGGGTAGCTTCCATGGGAAGCTTGATCCCTTTGCCCCTTTTCACTTAGCTTCTTTGAGAAGCTTAGAGCCTTCCCTTTGCCTATATAAGAGATCATCCCACTCCTTTGTCTTGGTTGAGCAAAAAACCAGAGCAATATACATATATATATCTGTCATATACTTTCTCTCTCTATATCTCCCTCTCTCTCATCCTTTGTGTGTGTTTGGAAGCCTAAAAGTGTATCTTATCCTTAGTTTTGCTCACAAACACACACTACTACACCATACTTTGACTTTGAGAGGCTTTGAGGGTTTCTTCTTGAGGTTTTGGACTGGTTTTGACCAGAGGAAGGTGGCTGATCTTGCTGTTCTTCAAGGGTTCTTCAAGGGTAACATTCTTACTTTAGATTCCCCAATCTTGCACTAGACTTTTGCCTATCTTGCTTACTGTTTTAGACTTTGTGTATAACTGAAAAATGTCTTGTATTTGCATGCTTAAGATACTTCATTAAGGTTATTTTGTTGTTTGGGGTCGACCTCCCCCTCTTAGACCTTGTTTGGCCCTTTTGGTGCTTCATTTGTTGAGCTTTGGTTACCTTGGTGTATTGGCCTTCTCACCACTGAAATCCAGTGGATTTTCAGTGGTGAAGAAGAGGGTTTGAGGTCTTGTATAGGGGAGGGACACCCCTCTCCCCTTTGTGTCCCATTTGTCCATGTTTTTGGCTCATAAGGGTAGCATGTATGCTTGGTTGTTCTAGGCCCCATTTCAGAGATTTTTAGTTGTTGTTGAGTCATATATTGCCTCTGTCTTTGGTTAGATTTATGCCCCTTTACATGCATATTGCACTTGCTTTGTATTCCCTTATTTTGCCTAGAAGTGTATCATGCCATTTGACCACCATGCTTTCATGTTTTGACCTTGCTTTGTGAAGTTCTCGGTCATATTTTGCCATGCTTGAGGTCTGTTAGGTGCTGGTTTGGTCGTATTTGATATGTTTTGTATGGCTCCTTAGCATTCTAGCATTTTAGCATCGGGTGTGTGAGTCATTAGCATGCATTGGCTAGGCTATTTCAGTAATTTGGAATCACTTACCATGCCATTTCAGTCCATGTTTTGTGCTTAAATGTTTGCATTCATCACCTCTTTCATGTTTTGAAGATGTGTCCTTTTATGCCTTGAAATGAGCATTGTGCATGCCTAAGCGTTTAAGCCTTTGGGGCTGCCATATCAGTGGGTTTTAGGACTTATTTCAGTGCACTCAAACTCTGTTTTTACTTGTATAGCTCATGCCATGTTTGCTTGGGGTAGTGGTAGTAGAACACTCCTTTGTTATGCCTTAATCTTGGGCCTATTGGAGTGTATGCTTACATGAGTGTTGGTTCATCATTTTAGGCATCTTTTATCACTGTTTTGGGGTGGGCTGAGGTTTGCCCCTTTGCATTGCATGATCATGTTACATTGCTTTGATTTCATGTTTGCCTAGTATCATAGTTGCATGCTTGCATATTGTTAGCTTATTGCATTTCATGTCATAGTTTGCATGATAAGTTACATAGCATTACATCTTGTATGTTTGGCACAATGCATTACTCATGTTGCATCTTTGAGCCAAGTTTGTATACATGCATTGCATTGTTTGGTTTGGGGTGTCAAGCCAAACTTGAGGGGTGAGGAGTGTTTGTACTTCAAGTGACAAAACACGTCTCAACCCTCGGTCGCCACTCCCCTTGACCCCAACATGATAGGGTGTTGGCATTCATCTTTTTTGTTGCATGCATTTTTACATTAAATTGCAAACTTGGCTTATTAGGCCATCATGCATAATTGATGGCCCGAGAGTCGAGGGTCATGCTCCCTTGAGTTTATTGCATGATAGGAAGTGTGACCATGCTTACATTTGCTTGGAAATTCCATGCCATACACTGCTTGCCCTCTGTTGCTGTCAAAACTGATTTCTGCAGGAAGTTTTGGTCGGCCGGCCATCTCCAGTGCCGACCGGCCATCAATGAATGGCCGATAGCTTCATCAGTGGCCGGTGGCCATTTCCCATGGCCGGTGACCATTCCTCCTAGCCGGTGGTGTTCCATAGTGTGCATAGAATCTATCCTGAGACTTGTGTAGTTTTCAGAGGAGCTAGGCAGTGATAACAGAGGCAGCAATGCTATGGCAGCGAGCTTCCGGGCAGTACGAGTCAAGCATGCATCATTCACGCATTCTGAGGCGAGGTTGTGGCCACTTTCTATTTACATTTAATTTGTTAATTAATTAGAAGTTCTGTAATAATTAGTTTAATCTTATTCATTCGGACTGTAATATTTATTCGGACCCTCCGAGCGAGGGCAATTGTGTAATAAGTGTGCGTGAGTGTGTGTATGTCTTCCAACCCCACGTCTTTCTTCCCTTTTATTTACTAGCTTTCGATGGTTAGTTTAGGTCATGTTTCAATTAGCACGATGACATGTTTGCATACATTCATTCGTTTCGCATGCACCGAGCTCGGCGCATCATACTAACTTCATTGTATTTCAATTCCAAGATTGAATGCGTGATAGTTGTAGCATCATCATATGCCATCTTAGATTAGCCGAGCCTATCTTAGTTGCATTTTGCATGTGTTGCATTATCCATCTTAACATGAACTAGGATCATGCATATGATTACTAACTAGTTTCTGTTTTGGCTTGGAGTACTAGGTGAGCATTTATGCTTTCTCATCCCGCATGAGTGTGAATGTTAACATGACAGCATGCTTACCATGTGGCTATGTGCTTATGTGATATAACTGCCTGAATGCCTGTGAATGAAGGTTGGATTGTTTGAGTTGGAACAACTCGTTGAAATTCGTATTTTAGCCTACTTGCGAGTAGCAAACTATTTTTTAAAACCAATATGAAATGTTCTGTTCCAATTTGGGCGATTTGGTCTATACTTGTTTGCTGTACGCATAACATAGTAAATCTAGGCTAATAACCGGAATAAGAACACATAACATTTTCAAAATAAGATATCATGGTTAGTAGAGGTCGATCTTCGGATCGGGCGAGAGGGGGTGCTCATAGCTGACCTTCCCCAATCGTACCTAAGTTCCCGAGCCGAGGCAACTTTGGTGATGACGGACACGTGGCCTTTGGCACCGAGCCAGGGTTTCCTAAATTCCCCCATTAAAAATATTTAGGTGGTCACTCTGTATCTGGCAAAGCAGTCCATATTTGGCACTTCTTTTAAAAATCTATTTTCTCAAAACGATTTGCCGGATTTGGACTCTTTGGTTCAGATCTAGAACCGAGACAAATTGAGTCCGAACTGTAATCCGTGAGTTCCCTCGCGGACCTGTTACAGTTTTTGGCGACTCTGCTGGGGATATTAGAGAGCTTGACTCGAACTCATGATATCTTGTTTTGACTACACTTATGTGTTTCTTTGCATTGCATGTGCATTGGTGCGCCTAGGACACCGTGTTGGCCATCTGCTATTCCTGAGCGGTTTGCCGGAGGCTTGATTTTGTCAAAGCATGCCATAAGGCTGACCAGTTGCGGGCTCTGCCAGTATGGGAACACAAACCCTGGTTTTACCAGGGCACCCTTTTCGACCATTCGACCTAGTGCATGTCGGAATCCATAGTGACCATTCCAAACTAGGACAGGTTGCTTACCCGATGTTAGGTTGTTTGAAACTACTGCGTGCGTAGTGAAACCCTAGCTCCTGACAAAATAGGACAGGGAAACCCTACCCCAACATAGGGGTGTTTTGGCTCTCTTTTACTTGCTATGTGCTTTCAGAGTGTATCTCTACAAGAACACACATATCAGTTTGCAAGTTTGAGTATCAGGCCTACGGGCATCAGTGTTCTTGGGAATCAGTTATCTCTGGGTATCAGATTCAGACTTGGGGGCAATGATTTGGAAACAGTGATCGATGATTAAGGAACAGTATATTCAGATTATTGGCAGGATATTGTGATACCCAACCATGTGTTGTGTGTTTATTTTATGCCGTTACGCTGTCAATTTGTCTGTTGATTTATTTTATACGCATTATTTACCTTCTTGCTAGGTAGTTGAGCACGATTGCTTCTGACCCAGTAGATATTCCCCAAGCACTCTGGACTAGAGGTCGTCGACTCTATCGATTTGAGGATCTGATAGACGGACAATCGGTGTACTACTCTCTACCCCCGGTTACTAGACAGAGGACAGTTAGGCAGAGGGCATCAGTTCAGTAGTCAGTTGAGAGGGCCTTATCTACCCCACCTGACTACAATAGGGATCAGGGTTCTGTTTCACCTACAGAGAGGGAATATATACCGGTAATTCAATCAGATCAGAACAGTATGGCCAGCTTAGAGGAGATGGTGCGCCAACTCCAAGAGAGTATGAAAATGATGCAGCAGGATGCCGTCCGACAGGCAGAGTTCGCCAAGCAACAGGCCACGGTTGTGAATGAACAAGCAGAGTTAATCGTGAGGTTACAACAGAAAATCGGAGCATCTGCTTCGCAGCAAGCTACTCCCCCGCCAGGAGTTCCAACCCTCGGGGAGACAGCTAATGTTCAGAATGATACAAACATTCCCATAGGACCACCTCCACCCCCGATCCTACCTCTAATCCCACCCAGTTATCCAAAACACCCACCAACCTACCAGACTCTCCCTTTGAGTTCGAGACAGATCCCACAGCACTGAAGTTGAGCAAGCTTGAAAAACTGTTCAAGAGATCCCAGGGAGTCAAGACCATCCTTGACATTGAAGATGGATATACCGACACAGCTGTGACGTTGCCGGACAGATTCAAAATGCCTCATATCGACTGATTTGATGGATCCGGCGATCCCATGGTGCACCTGAGATTGTTTTCAGATATCTTAAGGCCAATGGGCCTCTCCAGACTGCAGAAGCTGTCTTTATTCGGCCGAATCCTGTCAGGTGTGGCGGCCATATGGTATGCTAAATTAGAAGATGGCGTCAAGAGAAATTGGGACGAGATGGCTGAGGCCTTCATTGCGCAATACTCATACAATATGCAAATCGAGATTACGACCCGTGATCTCGAGACAATAAGGCAAGAGCCTAAAGAGAGCTTCTCGGAATTCGTGACTAGATGGAGGGCCAAAGCTTCGATGATGACCTTAAGGCCCACAGACAAGGATCAGATTCGGATGATTGTACGCAACCTTCAGCCGAAGTTGATGCAGAAGATGATTGTACTCCCCTTCCCTACCTTTTCTGATCTACATGAAATAGGGGTACAGATTGAGGATGCTTTGAAGCAAGGCTTAATTGATAACGACCGGGAGCAACCCCAAAGAACTTTCAATCGCAGCAACAATGCAGGCCCGAGCGGGGCTACGACTACAAGAGCCTCCGAAGTGAGCATGGTCACCACCAACCCCCCTCCAAGAACCATGGCAGCTACACCATTCTCCGGTACGTCCGGGAGCCATACACAAACAGCCAAATACCCACCTAAAAACACAAGAACCTTCGCTCCACTGTATATGCCCCTGTCCAAAGCTCTGGGGGTTTTAATCAGAAAAGGGCACTTGAAGCCCCTAGAGCCGCGGCCATTACCGGAAAAACTTCCCCCTACCCACAATTCAGCCAAATATTGCGCATTTCACTAACAGCATGGTTATGATACCGATTCGTGCTACCGACTACGTCATGAGATTCAAGATCTCATCGATAACGGGGTGATTATGCCTCCCGAGAAACCCAATGTTACAACAAACCCTCTCCCTACACACAACCAAGCTCTACCTCCCAAAAGAATCAATTTCATCCAGACTGGGGTCGTGTCTTACGATCCTAGCATCTATATTACTCATTCCCATTTGCCGAAACCGGAGGTACTCCTTCCTGGTTGCACCGACTTGTGCATGATGGATATCTCCATAACTCAACCTAAGCTCATGGTGGTGACTGGCGAGGACGGAAGAAGGAAGATTTCAGAGGAGAAGAGGGTTGTTGAGCCAGAGTTTGAGAAATTTGGGAGTTCTGTTGAGAAAGAGTACAGTCCAAGTGACTACATTTCGTCGATAGGCCAGGATGGACTAAATGTGGAATTGCCAACGGAGGCAGAGCGGTGTGCGATCCAAGGGGATGGTTTGGGACAGAGGACGGATAACTTGATGGCTGTGGAAGAGGACCTTGCCAACCTCCAGTTTTACAGTGACCAAGATCCAGGGGACACAGCAGTCAACTGGTTTGACTATGGGGAACCGGCAGAGGCCACCGGGTGGTTGGATGATCAACCGGATGTGATAGAAGAGTGCTAACCAGAGCAAGGCCCGGCAGGGGCAAGAGGGTCAGTGGCGGCTGGAACGGTGGGAGAGCAGAGTATATCACCGGAGAGCGCCGGTGTCAAGAATTTCACTCAAGATTGGAGCATTTTGAATGCAGGAATTATTGAACAGCCAGCTGTATTGACACAGTCGGAACAGGAGAGATTTGAAGATTCCGAGAGAATCAGGAAGGCAAAGGCCCATGTGGGGATTGAAGCTGCTATGAACACAGAAACAGAGAACACTGCGAGCATGAGGATGGAAGGTACCGCAAGTACAAGGACGGTCATACCAGAGCCGGACAGGTGTCTGTCGGCTGCAGATGGAATGTGGTGGGAGGACGATGACTTATGTCTTGCCCACACAGATGAAGATTGGGGGAACAACTAACCCGACGATGCTTGGTACATTGGAGAAGTCGACCATATGACAAGGAGCGGGCGGTACTTCAAACCCTGCACCTAGATCAACCAGAGGCTTCTGGGAAAGATAGGGAGACTGAGAAACAGAAGGAGAAACAACTTGAAGAGGAGGTTGTGCTCAAATAGCTAAAAAAGATACAAGCAGACATCTCCATTTGGGGACTGCTTATGGCATCACGAGTGCACAGACAGGCTGTCTTATCAGCCACGGACAAGGCGAAGCTTTCGATAGAAACCACGACAGAACAGCTGGTAGGATTAGTCTTTCCAGGAGGGGCTACTCCGACGTTGACTTTTTCCGACAAGGAACTGCCACCTGAGGGGGCAAACCATAATAAACCACTCTACATCTCTGTGGAGTGTAGGAATAAATGGATATCGGTGGTTCTTGTTGATACCGGATCCGCCATCAACGTCTTCCCGGCAAGGACAGCGTATGCGATCGATTTGAAAACCGCGGACTTTTTACCAACAGCCTAGGTAATTCGGGCATTCGACAACACAAGTAAAGAGGTCATGGGGACGGTGAAAATTCAGACTAAAGTTGGGCCGAGACAGCATGAAATAAATTTCTGTGTCTTAGAAGTTCCTGCGACTTTTAACCTGCTTTTGGGGCGGCCGTGGCTACATCAGGCAAAGGCAGTGTCGTCCACTTTGCATCAAATGATGAAATACCCCTATGGGAAGGGAGTAGCCATTGTTTTTGTAAATTCATCGATTCATCCACCATCGGAGGTATCTACGCCTGTTCTAGAAATTGAGCATGGTATGGAGGATGTGTTCATATCGGGTTTTACCCTGGCTGAGGCTCGAGTTGTACAGAACATCATGGCTACTAACGAGGGGACATATATCAGTGCTCAAGCAGTATATCTCATGAACAAGCTCCAACACATCCCTGGTATGGGATTAGGAAAGAGCAGCCGGAAGGGCGTTGCAACATTGGCCGAAGTGCCACACAACCCCCATACCTTTGGCTTGGGTTATTTGCCCGCCAAAGAGGATTAGGTAAGAAAGGGAAAGGAAATGGCTGGAAGAGCCAGAGCGAAACAAATGGGGAAACCTTTTGAGTTGATGCACCGGCCCATCCGGGGTACCCTAAACGGACGCTTCGTCCGAGAGGGGGACGATTTTCCATTCTGTGGCTTTCCGGAGCCGTGGCTGAACGCGGAGAGGAAGGGCGTGCCGGGGTTCGAGATTTTCTTTGACCTACAGTTATCTGGGGACGATGTTGCCGAAGAGCAGACAGACTCGACAGTTGAGGCTGAGCATGGCAGGGAAATGGAGTCTGAGGACACCGAACTTGAAATGGGGGTAGCACTGGCATGTCTACTTTCAGATCCTTCGATCGAACAGAAGTGCTTGGGGGATAACTTCTTGGAATCCATGATCGGGAATGAAACGGCTGCGGGCCTACCATCAACTATTTTGGATGCATCCATCACGCCCTCCCTCGTTTGGCAGTACGAAGAGGGATTTTTGTCGAGCAGCACCGGGTCAAGTAGTGAGCCGGAATTTGATTCCACCGAGTCTTGTGAGTCGGAATCAGGTTCCAGCTCAACTGAGTTTGAGTCCGGTATTCCTGAGGGTGATAACCAGGATGCCACAGTCCTGTCCAGGTTGTCTTTTTCTTTCTCTTTTGAGTCTGTTGTAACAGAAGAATCGGACGGGTTGGAAGTACATAATGAGAATGATATGGATGTGGTTTCTGAGTACTTTTCTGTGCCTTTGATTTATTGCTTGAATCAGGACTTTCAAAATTTTGACGAAAACGACGAGGAAAAAATTCCTCCGATTTTGCAATGACTAATTGACCAAGAGCAGGAAAGATTTGTTAAACCTTTAGGTGATGAAATCACTACTGTGAATGTTGCTACTGAGAAGGACCCGCGGTTGGTCCAGATCAGGTCCACGTTGTCTTCGGAGGAATGCGAGCGCTTAGTCGCTTTATTAAAAGATTTCAAAGATGTTTTCGCGTGGTCCTATGAAGACATGCCTGGGATCGATCCTGAGATTGTACAGCACCAGATCCCTCTTGACCCCGAGGCCCGACCTGTCAAACAGAAACTCAAAAGGATCTGCCCTGACTGGGCCATCAAGATTAAGGAAGAGGTCACCAAACAGATCGACGCAGGCTTCCTGCTGGTATCCGGATACCCGACTTGGTTGGCCAACATTGTTCCAGTGCCGAAGAAAAATGGCAGAATCCAAGTATGTGTGGATTTCAGGGATTTGAACAGAGCTAGTCCGAAGGACAACTTTTCCTTGCCGCATATTGATGAGTTGGTGGATTTCACAGCGGGGCATGCTTTGCTTTCGTTTATGGATGGCTTCTCAGGTTACAACCAGATAGTGATGGCACCTGAGGACCAGGAAAAGACTGCCTTCACCACCCCGTGAGGGACTTACTGCTACAGAGTAATGCCGTTTGGGTTGAAGAATGCTGGAGCTACTTATCAACGGGCCGCGACAACAATATTGCATGACATGATCCATAAAGAGGTTGAGGTGTACGTGGACGACATGATTGTCAAATTCAAAGATAGATAGGGCCACTACACCGCCTTGCAAAAGTTCTTTCAAAAGATCAGGGAATTCCGGTTGCGGCTGAATCCTCAGAAATGTATGTTCGGTGTTACAGCAGGAAAAATGCTGGGGTTTCTGATTACAGAGAGAGGTATCGAGGTCGACCCTTCCAAAATCAAGGCCATCTTAGAAATGCCACCACCAAGGACTGAAAAGGAGGTGTGAGGCTTTCTGGGTAAAGTGCAATTCATAAGACGGTTTATCTCAAAATTAACCTGGACTTGTGAACCACTTTTTGGTCTCTTGAAGAAAGGAAATAAATTCCAATGGGACGGCCGATGCCAACCTGCTTTTGAACAGATCAAGAAATACTTACAGAACCCACCCGTGTTGTCACTGCCAGAACCAGGGAGACCGTTGATATTGTACCTTTCAGTGACCGATACTACAATGGGCTGTATGCTCGCACAAGAATCGGAGGATAAAGTGGAGAGGGCCATCTACTATCTGAGCAAGAAGATGCTAGAGTATGAGACTCGCTACACACCGTTGGAGAAGGCTTGCTTAGCCTTGGTATGGGCTACTAGGAAGTTGCAGCACTACCTGTTAGCTCACTCCGTAATGTTGGTTTCACGGCTGGATCCCATCAAATATCTTTTCGAGAAATCGGCACTTAGGGGTAGGTTAGCTCGCTGGTTGCTATTGCTTTCCAAATTTGATTTGAAATATGTAACGCGCAAGTCAGTCAAAGGAAGAGCAGTGGCAGAGTTCTTAGCCGATCATCCAGTGGAAGGGGGTAAAGCAGTTGAGTACTTATTTCCAGATGAGGCCATTTTGCACATCGGAGATGAAACTTGGACGATGTAATTTGATGGAGCGTCAAACCAGTACGGGTATGGGATAGGAGTGTTGTTGATAGCACCCGACAACTCCCGTATTTCTTTAGCATTCAAACTCCGGTTCAAAGTCTTGAACAACGAAGCAGAATATGAGGCATGCATTGCCGATCTAGAAGCAGCCCTGGAACTAGGGGCAAAACGGCTAGACGTCATCGGGGACTCGAACCTTGTTATATCTCAAGCAAAAGGAGACTGGAAAGTCAAAGAAGAAAAGATGATAATGTACCACCAGACCTTGGATTTATTAATTCCTCGCTTTGAAAAGCTAAACTTTGCTCATCTAGCAAGAGAGAACAACAGGTTCGCAGATTCACTAGCAACTCTATCTTCCATGATAGACATCCCGTTCGGAGTCCGGATGCGTCCCGTCATCATTGACCAGAAGTTTGCGCCAGCATATGAAGCGATCGCTGCCATAGATGAGGTACAGGACGATAACCCCTGGTATTATGACATTTGGAACTTCTTGGAGAAAGAGGCGTATTCGCTAGGGGCAAATGCCAAGGATAAAAGGGCAATCAGAAGAATGGCCGTTCAGTTCATCATCTGCGGGGGGTAAACTGTATAAGAGAGGTCATCTGGGAATGCATAAACTGTGTGTAGAAGTCGAAGAGTCGAAGTGCCTAATGGAGGCCATCCATGGAGGGGAATACGGTGCGCACATGAATGGAGTAATGTTAGCACGGAAGATCCTCAGACAGGGTTACTACTGGTCTACCATGGAGGAGGATTGTATCAGTTTTGTCCGGCGATGCCACAAGTGTCAAATTCATGCAAATCGCATGAACATTCCGTCGTCAAAGCTGTACAATATGACTTCGCCATGGCCATTTTCAGTCTGGGGAATTGATGTGATCGGGGCTGTCACTCCGAAGGGGTCAAATGGGCATGAGTTCATCCTAGTCGCGATAGATTATTTCATGAAGTGGGTCGAGGCCTAATCCTATGCGGTGTTGAAGGCTTCACATGTCGCGAAGTTTATCAGAAACAACATCATCTGTCGTTACGGAGTCCCAAACGAGATAATTTCAGATAACGGTTCCCACTTCAAGAAGGAAGTGATTGACTTGTTGGAAAAGTACGACGTGACTTTTCATAAGTCATCTACCTATCGGCCGCAAACCAATGGAGCGGTTAAGGCCGCCAACAAGAATATCAAACACATATTGCAGAAGATGGTGGAAACCTATCGGGACTGGCCAGATAAGCTGCCGTTTGCTCTGTGGGGCTATCGGACTTTAATCAGAACTTCTACCGGGGTGGCTCCGTATTCATTGGTTTATGGGATGGAGGCCGTTCTACCTATCGAAATTAAGGTTCCATCTTTGTGAGTATTGGTTGAGTGTCAAATAGCTGAGGCAGATTGGCAGCAGAGCAGATTTGAGGAACTCATGCTCTTTAATAAGAGAAGACTAAAAGCACTGTACCATGTTCAAGGTTATCAGCGTAGAATTACCCGGGCTTTCAACAAGAAAATTAAGTCCAGGAATCTAAAAGAAGGAGATTTAGTGCTCAAGGACAACCGAGCTCCCATCCACGACCCAAGGGGCACGTTTAGACCCAATTGGACTGGTCCCTACATCATTAAGTCTATCTGGTCAGGTGGAGCTGTGGTTCTGATGGACCTAGATGGCCTAGAGTTCTCACAACCGATCAATATGGACAAGTTGAAGAAATATTACCCTTGAGAGGCTCGCTAGGCCGAAAACCCGAAAGGGCGACCTAGGCAAAACTCAGAGCACAAAAAAATATTTAAAATTATAAAAACTGAGCTCGCAAGGTTGAAAACCCACAAAAGGCGGCCTTGGCAAAAGGTAGAGCGTAAAAGGTGAGTGAAAATACCCGAGTGAACCTGAGCCTGAACTACGTAAGGCTTGATTCCTATCTTTGGGATACGTAGGCAACTTCATCCTGAAGTTCAGCCATAAAAATTTTCCCCGATCAACTTTGTCCATTTGATCATCTCGGCCATCTTTGTCTATTCAGCATTCAAAGAATTCGGTTAAGATCTCCGGTGCAGTGCTTTTCAGACTAGGGGCAACTTTCCCTTAATACACAGTGGTACTATGCAGACTAGGGGCAACTTTCCAGTTGCTGGGATCCGGGGTTGTGCATCTCAGTGACAAATCTCAGGCGTGTCTAGTTTTGATCCATACCGAAAGTAGTTTTGAAAAGTTTTAATAAAAGTTGACTTTGTTCAAATTAATCTTTTTACAGCTAAGACCATTTCTAGACCAAAACGGGAAATTTTCAGTACCACAACCTTCAATTTCATTGATTTAAATACAGAGTTCCCCTGCTCTTGCATATAAATTGAAGTTGTTTTTTATTACATTCATAAGGAAAACTTGAAAGTACTAATAAAGCAATAAATCCGGGGCATAGTTAAGTCAGGTGTTCCTGCGCCCCCTCCCAGAGCTGGTCGAAGCCTCTGATGCCAAGCTGGGCCTGACCTGTGTCTCTTCATTAAGCCAATCCAAGCACTCATCAAACAAAGTACAACTGAAAATGGGAGCGGGGGCCAGGAGCTCCCTAGTCCTCCATACTGTTGTATACCAGGCAAGTTGTGTGCCTCGGATCAGGAATGCAGCTGGATATTCTATCTCCTCTGGCAGACAAGTCTGGTCATGACCAAACTGGCGCTGAAGCCGGAACGGGAAATAAAAGACACAGTGAGTCAAGCCAATCAGCTAAATCCCATGTTGGCGGATCATGCTGTAGCTCATTGCCGGTAGATTAAGCCAAGGACATCGCCAAGCAATGCGATTCGCGGACAAGCTACACATCCAGTCGAACCACCAACCCTCATCAAGGGCGTCAACTAGGCGTTGTCTGAAGAAGTAACCGCGGGCTGAGTAGGTTGGGCAAGAGTCCACAACCTGCAACTTGTCCATCAACCACGCCTGGGAAGGGATGAAAAATGAGAGAATAAAGAATAGAGAGGTGTACGATGAGAGAAAAAGTAAGAAGAGGGTTTTGTGAAAAGAACCGAGCTTGAGGGCCAAGTGATGTGAGCAATACATATGTGAGATTGGGTGGGAAATATTACCTGTAATAGTAGTGGACTCCCCGCAAATTTGGTCGTTTCGCGACGGTAGAAAGCATCCAAGCCCATCAACGTCTCCGCCAGAGTCATGGCAATGCAACTCCTACCCTCCTTCAAACCTTGGGCAACCTCGATCAACCGGACGCTAGATCCTCCGGAGCCTGAGGCAAGTAAAAAATGAGATAGCATGCATAAACAAAGGGCGTGTTGCCGAAAACCTTGCCAATGACGGTCGCCGCGGTCACCGACATTAGAAAAACGGCAAGTCAAACTCGGAATATCCAGCATTCCGTCGCAAATCAAAGATCGAGCGTCAGGTATTAAGAGCCCACACATTTGTCCTAAGGCTTGGGCATGGCCAAAACGAAGTTGGGGCAGGATCTTTTCGTTGCGCTCGGACTACATTAAAGCTTGAAAATCTTCAAAGGTAGGACATACCTCTTGCCTGCCGAAGCTAAAAACATGTGTCATCGGATTCCAAAACCTCGCCGCGGCATGGAGAAACGAAAGGTGCAGCGGAGTACGACTCAAAGTGAATAGTGCGGTTATGCCAAAGCCCCGAAAATTCAGCTTTTCCGAGCCATCTAAGTTGTTAATCCAAGTTGTAAGATTTTGGGCAAGGAGCACTTCCATTTGGGGCAAATCAGTGTTGAATTGAGAAGAACCACGGAGCTGAGACCCTTTTGTAGGAGATAAGGTTGAGTGGAGGACAGATGTCAGCATTCTGCTGGTTCTGACATTTCATGGCCGACTGACCAAATGTAGTGCCGACCGGCCACCACTTTTGGCCGATTGATCAAAGTTGCTGGCTGATGGCCATTTCTCATAGCTGATGGCCTTTATCTCTGGCCGGTGGTCTTCCTCCTTGTTCTTTGAGCTGTTTATTCTGAGGATTGGGGAATTCCATCACCTCCAATGCCCTCCGGTGATTGATTCTTACGGAGTCACGCCTATTTGCTTGTCGAGTTGTTATACAAGTGCTTATCGAGTTGTATGTCACTCTCTTCAAGTCTTTGATTTGCTTATCGAGTTGTACTAGCACTTGGTTGGTCATGTCGAGTCTCTCTCTGTTTTGTTTATCGAGTTGTAAATTGGTTCACTACCTGATTATTACGATGCGAATGCTCTATTTTCAAATGAATTTCATTTACATTGTTATGTGATGCCATGCGGTGCAATGCATAGAACGTACAAATGCAACACATTTTGAACAAAATAGCAGTTTTATTTCCATCATGTATTTTGCGAAAATACGCAGTTTTTTTAAAATCTGCTTGAGGCAGTGCAATGTGCTTAAACTACCAGTAAAAAGGAAAGTAAAGCAAAAAAGAAGAAGCAAGGCAGCAAAGTACCAAGGTTGATACTAGAAGCCCCTCCCTTGCGATTAATACACCTCTCGCGCCCTTGTTTGGATCAATTGTATGGTTTAGCACCTCCATTTCTCGAGGCAGTGCAAGGAAGTACACCTTCAGAACATTCATAGACCTCCGAGTTGACCTCAAGATTGTGTCTACTATGAGCGATGCTCTGTACGTACGAGAAACATCCTTTCCCGTATCCTTTTTGTATCTTATGAACTCCGCGAATCCCTTCAATCATACTGTGTTGCAGTACTTTACATTCCAACATCATGAATAGCTCGTCTTTACTATATTTCAAGTTTCTGTACACATTGCGTGCATACGTGCACTGCTTTACTTACATGTGTTCAATTTCAAGTTTCTGTACACATTGCGTGCATATGTGCACTGCTTTACTTACATGTGTTCAATTTCAAGTTTCTGTACACATTGCGTGCATACGTGCATTGCTTTACTTACATGTGTTCAATTTCAAGTTTCTGTACACATTGCGTGCATACGTGCACTGCTTTACTTATATGTGTTCAATTTCAAGTTTCTGTACACATTGCGTGCATACGTGCATTGCTTTACTTACATGTGTTCAATTTCAAGTTTCTATACACATTGCGTGCATACGTGCACTGTTTTACTTACATGTGTTCAATTTCAAGTTTCTGTACACATTGCATGCATACGTGCATTCCTTTACTTACATGTGTTCAATTTCAAGTTTCTGTACACATTGCGTGCATACGTGCACTGCTTTACTTACATTTGTTCAATTTCAAGTTTCTATACACATTGCGTGCATACGTGCACTGCTTTACTTACATGTGTTCAATTTCAAGTTTCTATACACAGCTTTACTTACATGTGTTCAATTTCAAGTTTCTGTACACATTGCGTGCATACGTGCATTGCTTTACTTACATGTGTTCAATTTCAAGTTTCTGTACACATTGCGTGCATACGTGCTCTGCTTTACTTACATGTGTTCAATTTGAAGTTTCTATACATATTGCATGCATACGTGCACTGCTTTACTTACATGTGTTCAATTTCAAGTTTCTGTACACATTGCGTGCATACGTGCACTGCTTTACTTACATGTGTTCAATTTCAAGTTTCTATACACATTGCATGCATACGTGCACTGCTTTACTTACATGTGTTCAATTTTAAGTTTCTATACACATTGCATGCATACGTGCATTGCTTTACTTACATGTGTTCAATTTCAAGTTTCTGTACACATTGCGTGCATACGTGCACTGCTTTACTCACATGTGTTCAATTTCGAGTTCCTACACATTGCTTGCATAAGTGCATTGCTCTACTTACAAGTGTCCAAGTTCATTTTATACACATTCTATACGTTGTCGCGTATATTTTACTTACATGTGTTTGTGCCGTCACAGCATTGTTATGCTTCCCACTTGCTTTGCGTCGTCACACACTTTCAATTGCATTGATATACAGGTTGCTAACAATATTGTACCTGTTAAGTTGCTTTCTTTTGCAGGCACGATGTTGTATGTACGGTTCATTTGAGGCAGGTGCAACCAAACGAACCAGACAGGTATTGTATCCTCCGAGTGAGACGTATCGAGAATTGCATAATTCTCTTACATCCTTTCTGCATTGTAGTGTAGTTTGGTGTATGCTAGCTTAAAACTGTCGCATGTTATGCTTCGTTACAGCTTTCTTTGCATGATCATAAGTTATGCTCGGCTCCTTGCATTGTCGGTTGCATTTTGCCCCTGCCTTCGGCGCATATCTTTATCTGCAGCTTGTATGCTTGTCTAAGTCTTCGGCCTTGTCAAAAATGGGTCATCTCTAGGCTTTGACACTCACTCCCGTCATTGTTATGACTTTCGAGTTCTGTCAAAGAGGGGCAACTGTAGACACCCCATTTTTGACCGTCCTCAAGACTTGGACGTCACCGCTTGAACACTCGGTGATCACCCATGTTCGTGTTTCGTTTTGAGTTCCTGGAGGTCTTGGCTGCACGCCTTGCCTCAGGATCTCTCAACTCGACTGTTTCGTGTTTGGTTTTGCACCAAACACTTGTGCTTTTGCTTCTAGGGGTAGAGAGTAGCTTGTTAGCTACTCCTGGCACCCACCGGCCGTGGCTTGAGGCCACCGGCCGTGGCTTGAGGCTACCGGCCATAGGTAAAATATACCATTGGCCGGTCGACATTCAGTGTGGCCGGCCGACCACATGCTTGGCCGATGGCCCCTTTTTTGGCCGGTACTACATTTTTGCCTTTTTTAGGCATGGTGCATGCCAGTTCTGCTAGCTGGAATGCACTAGACCTGCTCCCGTGCACAAATGTGGCTGTTTTGCACCTTTGACCCTTTTCTTTGCACCTTTTGCTCAAAGCTTCTTAAGGAAGCTTTGACCCCTTGTCTTAGCTTCCTCAGGAAGCTTGCACCCCTGGGGTAGCTTCTATGGGAAGCTTAATCCCTTTGCCCCTTTTCACTTAGCTTCTTTGAGAAGCTTAGAGCCTTCCCTTTGCCTATATAAGAGATCATCCCCCTCTTTTGTCTTGGTTGAGCAAAAAACCAGAGCAATATACATATATATATATATATATCTGTCATATACTTTCTCTCTCTATATCTCCCTCTCTCTCATCCTTTGTGTGTGTTTGGAAGCCTAAAAGTGCATTTTATCCTTAGTTTTGCTCACAAACACACACTACTACACCATACTTCGATTTTGAGAGGCTTTGAGGGTTTGTTCTTGAGGTTTTGGACTGGTTTTGACCAGAGGAAGGTGGCTGATCTTGCTGTTCTTCAAGGGTTCTTCAAGGGTAACATTCTTACTTTAGATTCCCCAATCTTGCACTAGACTTTTGCCTATCTTGCTTACTGTTTTAGACTTTGTGTATAACTGAAAAATGTCTTGTATTTGCATGCTTAAGATACTTCATTAAGGTTATTTTGTTGTTTGGGGTCGACCTCCCCCTCTTAGGCCTTGTTTGACCCTTTTGGTGCTTCATTTGTTGAGCTTTGGTTACCTTGGTGTATTGGCCTTCTCACCACTAAAATCCAGTGGATTTTCAGTGGTGAAGAAGAGGGTTTGAGGTCTTGTATAGGGGAGGGACACCCCTCTCCCCTTTGTGTCCCATTTATCCATGTTTTTGGCTCATAAGGGTAGCATGTATGCTTGGTTGTTCTAGGCCCCATTTCAGAGGTTTTTAGTTGTTGTTGAGTCATATATTGCCTCTGTCTTTGGTTAGATTTATGCCCCTTTACATGCATATTGCACTTGCTTTGTATTCCCTTATTTGCCTAGAAGTGTATCATGCCATTTGGCCACCATGCTCTCATGTTTTGACCTTGCTTTGTGAAGTTCTCGGTCATATTTTGCCATGCTTGAGGTCTGTTAGGTGCTGGTTTGGTCGTATTTGATATGTTTTGTATGGCTCCTTAGCATTCTAGCATTTTAGCATCGGATGTGTGAGTCATTAGCATGCATTGGCTAGGCTATTTCAGTAATTTGGAATCACTTACCATGCCATTTCAGTCCATGTTTTGTGCTTAAATGTTTGCATTCATCACCTCTTTCATGTTTTGAAGATGTGTCCTTTTATGCCTTGAAATGAGCATTGTGCATGCCTAAGCGTTTAAGCCTTCAGGGCTGCCATATCAGTGGGTTTTAGGACTTATTTCAGTGCACTCAAACTCTGTTTTTACTTGTATAGCTCATGCTATGTTTGCTTGGGGTAGTGGTAGTAGAACACTCCTTTGTTATGCCTTAATCTTGGGCCTATTGGAGTGTATGCTTACATGAGTGTTGGTTCATCATTTTAGGCATCTTTTGTCACTATTTTGGGGTGGGCTAAGGTTTGCCCCTTTGCATTGCATGATCATGTTGCATTGCTTTGATTTCATGTTTGCCTAGTATCATAGTTGCATGCTTGCATATTGTTAGCTTATTGCATTTCATGTCATAGTTTGCATGATAAGTTACATAGCATTACATCTTGTATGTTTGGCACATTGCATTACTCATGTTGCATCTTTGAGCCAAGTTTGTATACATGCATTGCATTGTTTGGTTTGGGGTGTCAAGCCAAACTTGAGGGGTGAGGAGTGTTTGTACTTCAAGTGACAAAACACGTCTCAACCCTCGGTCGCCAATCCCATTGACCCCAACATGATAGGGTGTTGGCATTCATCTTTTTTGTTGCATGCATTTTTGCATTAAATTGCAAACTTGGCTTATTAGGCCATCATGCATAATTGATGGCCCGAGAGTCGAGGGTCATGCTCCCTTGAGTTTATTGCATGATAGGAAGTGTGACCATGCTTACATTTGCTTGAAAATTCCATGCCATACACTGCTTGCCCTCTGTTGCTGTCAAAACTGATTTCTGCAGGAAGTTTTGGTCGGCCGGCCATCTCCAGTGCCGACCGGCCATCAATGAATGGCCGATAGCTTCATCAGTGGCCGGTGGCCATTTCCCATGGCCGGTGACCATTCCTCCTAGCCGGTGGTGTTCCATAGTGTGCATAGAATCTGTCTTGAGACTTGTGTAGTTTTCAGAGGAGCTAGGCAGTGATAACAGAGGCAGCAATGCTATGGCAGCGAGCTTCCGGGCAGTACGAGTCAAGCATGCATCATTCACGCATTCTGAGGCGAGGTTGTGGCCATTTTCTATTTACATTTAATTTGTTAATTAATTAGAAGTTCTGTAATAATTAGTTTAATCTTATTCATTCGGACTGTAATATTTATTCGGACCCTCCGAGCGAGGGCAATTGTGTAATAAGTTTGCGTGCGTGTGTGTATGTCTTCCAACCCCACGTCTTTCTTCCCTTTTATTTACTAGCTTTCGATGGTTAGTTTAGGTCATGTTTCAATTAGCACGATGGCATGTTTGCATACATTCATTCGTTTCGCATGCACCGGGCTCGGCGCATCATACTAACTGCATTGTATTTCAATTCCAAGATTGAATACGTGATAGCTGTAGCATCATCATATGCCATCTTAGATTAGCCGATCCTATCTTAGTTGCATTTTGCATGTGTGGCATTAGCCATCTTAACATGAACTAGGATCATGCATATGATTACTAACTAGTTTCTGTTTTGGCTTGGAGTACTAGGTGAGCATTTATGCTTTAGCATCCCGCATGAGTGTGAATGTTAACATGACAGCATGCTTACCATGTGGCTATGTGCTTATGTGATATAACTGCCTGAATGCCTGTGGATGAAGGTTGGATTGTTTGAGTTGGAACAACTCGTTGAAATCCGTATTTTAGCCTACTTGCAAGTAGCAAACCATTTTTTAAAACCAACATGAAATGTTTTGTTCCAATTTGGGCGATTTGGTCTATACTTGTTTGCTGTATGCATAACGTAGTAAATCTAGGCTAATAACCGGAATAAGAACACATAACGTTTTCAAAATAAGATATCATGGTTAGTAGAGGCCGATCTTCGGATCGGGCGAGAGGGGGTGCTCATAGCTGACCTTCCCCAATCGTACCCAAGTTCCCGAGCCGAGGCAACTTTGGTGATGACGGACACGTGGCCTTTGGCACCGAGCCAGGGTTTCCTAAATTCCCCCATTAAAAATATTTAGGTGACGACTCTGTATCTAGCAAAGCAGTCCATGTTTGGCACTTCTTTTAAAAATCTATTTTTTCAAAACGATTTGCTAGATTTGGACTCTTTGGTTCAGATCTAGAACCGTGACAAATTGAGTCCGAACTGTAATCCGTGAGTTCCCTCGCGGACCCGTTACACACGGGAGTATAAAGAATTAATTGTGGATTTGATTTTGAAAATAAACAATGTGATGAAGTCATTTGGATTATAAAAGATGAGTCGTAGAGTTGCCGATATGGTTATTGTGTGTTATATTTGAGATGTGACTTCGATTTGGAAATCTTTTGAATTGAAAATAATGAGTTACAAAGGTCTAAAAAATGGATTTTTCTTGAAACGATAAAGAATGATTCTTTTTGAGAAAAGTATACGTATGTATGTAAATTTTGGATATGCGAAACAACACTATCTATGTATATTTACTGAGCTGGAGCACTCATGATCATATATATCTATATTATACTGTTGTTTAGAATCATTGGGATCTGTACTGGACATTAGTGTTCATCCCACGTTGTTAACCAGTTTTCAGGTGAGAAGTTTGGAATATTGTTCAAGACCATGGAGTCTCCTTATTTGTTGACCTCGAGGTATATTACTTGTAGGCGGAATGCCATTTTATTGTAGTAATGGTTGATCCCGTTTTATTTATTTGTTTTGTTTTATTTTCTTCTATGTAAGCCTAAGGGCACATGTTATAAATTATTGTAATTGAACAGTTCATCACCGTGCGTACGAGAGAGAACATTTATTCCTTAGCTATTTATTCTTGCTTCCGCTTTTATTATTATGGAAATGGACTATAATCAGAGATTGGATAATGATATTCGAGTAATAAAAATCTGGGTCGTTATACTTTAGTTGTAAATTTAAGAAGTTTGACAGTAGTGGTTGCATACTGTTATCGTACTATTTACCTGGACAATCGCAATGCATAATCGATGATGATTCTGATTTTCAGAATAGGTTGTCGCTTGTTTATCTCCTTGGTTTTGACCAGGTTGACGTGACTATTATTGAAATAGGCATTTCAAATGCAAAACATGGAGTTAGAGAATTGGGTGAGGCTAGTGGATCCAACATTACTGATAATGAAATGGATTTACTTCCTATGTTTTGTCGCCATGAAGAAAGGACTATTGTTGTCTTCTGGATGGGTGAATGGAATTACTCATATAGGTCAAAGATTTGTTAGAGGTGCAAAGGATTTCCGGACTACGTTATGTAAATATGCCATTGATATAGGATTTGAGTTTGTGTATGTAAAGAATGACGAGTGTGGGGTCACTACTGTGTGCTCAATAAAAGACATTTTTACTATATTGATGAATGGTTGTCTATCCAAGTTTATGATTTGCATTGTGGTTAAATTTGACATTTTAATTTTATTTTATTTTCATTTGGTTGGATTAGTTTCATGTAAGAGAACTTATAATGGAGTCTGTTAACACGAAGATTTTGAGTAAAATTCTAGTCTTAAAAATAGTGAACATTACTTTTCTTAATATGAAAGTAAAATTTTACTCTCATTCAAAGTAAAATGTTACTGTATTTCAGAGTAAAATTTACTTTGAATTGAAAGTAAAATTTTATTATGTTAGAGTTTGTTTAATAGGAATGAAATTCTAGTCTAAAAGATAGTAAAACAATAGTTTTCTTAACATGAAAGTAGAATTTTACTTTATTTCAAAGTAAAATTTTATTGTATTTCAGAGTAAAATTTACTCTGAATTGAAAGTAAAATTTTACTCTAGTGCAAAGTAAAACTTTACTTTAAAGTATATGAGTCTTATAGGAAAACATTTCCAACCTGCACCAAAATTTACAACAATACATAAAGTCCTGGCTGCTCATAACACAATCTTTGTGCAAAAATAATATAACACCACAACTACATATATTATCAAGAGACACAAAATATAAATTGTATCATTGTATTCTATCCATAACAATGTTCTATAACAATGTGCCATCCTAATCCATAACAAGTATAACATGTATCATTGTTACTCTTTTAGTACTCTTTCACCTACAATTACTCTTTCCTCATTCTTTCATTTACAAAAAAGCAAAATTACATTCAACATTCACATCAGATACAAAAAAGTATTTCTCAAAAGTCGTCCACATCACTGTCCATGAGGTCTTATTGCTTGGCTATTTTTCTTTTGAGGTTGAATTGTTTCTCACCCTATGCCTTTGAAGAATCATTCAAAAATTAATGCACTATTGTTGCTTGAAAATTGTTAATTTCATCCTCTTCCGTAGACTTTGCAATAGGCTCATCTTTCATGATTTGACGCATGATATAACATACAATAATTCTGTAATCAACACTGTTAATAGAAATCAAAATCTTGTTAGATTTACTCAAATTTGAAAATCAACAAAATCATAAAGCTTATCATTTTCTAACATATAAACAAAGAATATTCATGAGGCTAAAGAAAAAAAAAAAAGAGTAGGGAAAAATGCATAAATATTGTAATAAAATAGTAAATTTTATTGTGAAAGTAAAATTTTTCTCTGTTTAGAAGTAAAATATTACTCTCACTGAAAGTAAAATTTTACCTTGATTGATTAGTAGTTTTGTTTGTAACATAAGTCAATAAAGCAGCAAACAAGTAGGCAAGCATCTACACTACCACTTACTTTCAAAATTAATGCAATTAAATCACATAAAAGCAACAAGAAAGGCAAAATTGAAATCAACCAAACAAACCAAACTACATCAAAATCGACGGTTTATTGGGCATCAATTCAAGTCAAAAGCAACAAGAGGGGAAATGAATATCGAATAAACTCGCATTATAATCCATATATTGTAATAAAAACAAAAAAATTATCCATTATTACCAACACAAAACAGAGATAAAATCCATTCATCTGACATTTAAGCAAATTAAAACATTGCAATGCCAAAAAAAAAAGCATACAAAGAGCATAAGAGAACGAACTTTATTTTTCATTAACCACAGTAAAATTTTACTTTTACGAAAACAGAGTACATACTAAATAAAGAAATCATAGTCGAATTTTACTTTAGATCTATGAACAAACAAACAAACAAACAAAAACTCTCAATTTTTCATTGTAATATATCAATTTATCATTTTTTTGACATATATGAGGTCATTTTATCTCAGATTTGAAGTTATTGATCTCAAACATAAGTTCATAGGCAGCAAATATGATATGGTGATGTATTTCAATGGACGATTTCAAGATTTCAATTTTGTGAGATGGATCAAAGATGGAGATCAAAAGGGTTTAGGGGTTAGAAAGAGAGAAAATAAAGAGAAGAGATATAGGATACTAGTAACGTGAAGATAGAAAAGAAGAGAAATGGTTCAATAAGGGTTTCAGATTATATGGAAGGGTATTTCAGTCTTTCACCATATTTTTTCATTTGTGGGACTTTTAAAACCATTATTTTATCTAGTGGGTTTCACACAAAAAAGCCCCATAGGAGGGGCATTTCACCAAAAATCCCATTTTAATATTGGTACATTGTGTAAGTATGTACTATACCCATGTATTTCAGTGTTTGTTTTGAATTTATCACCATATATATATATATATATATATGTATATATATATATATATATGTGTGTGTGTGTGTGTGTGTGTGTTTATGATTATCAAATGTTAAATATACTTAGAAAGTAATATAATGCTTCTTATAATAATTATAAAGGAGAGGCTTCTCTCTAACTGTGGGGCCCGTGGGGCTACCACGAGTCGTGTTTTAATAATCTGAACCATTTAATGTGTAGAGCTTGTCGAGTAATTTGTCTTTCTAAAAAATCACGTTTATTGAATTAGATTTTTGTCAATAATTTATTTTAAAAATTATATTTACCGTTGACAAAAATCTAATTTGATCACGTAGTTATCAATACCCGATCAACGTGATTTTTTACAGAAATAAAGTACTCGACGAGTTCTACACATTTTACGGTTCGAATTATTGAAAAATGACTCGTGGTGGGCCTCTATAGGCCCAACATCACGCTCCAGTCCAATCTCAGACTAAAGAGAAGCCTGACCCTAATTATTACTATAAATAATGTATACTTTTCAAAAAGGAAATATCATTTTTTCCTCCAAACTATTACGCATTTTTCAATTTGGCATCCAGAGACTTCGCATTATTTTAATTTGACCCCTAAACGTTTTTTTTAAAATTTGATCAATTTAAACCCCCACTGTCTATTTTTGTCTACAATCAAACGAGAGTTGCTGACGTGATACCAAAATTCATTTAGAATTTCATTTTACCTCTAACTATATCTTAAAAATCAATTTGCCCCAAAATATTAATTTTTTTAATATTTAATTAATAATTTTTTATCTGAAAAATGAAAAAAATCAAATTTTAAATAAAAAAATTGAGTATTAGTCATATTAGTATTCTTTAGAAAGTAATTGACTTTTAAATTTTTTTTATCCACTCAATTTTGAAATTACTATTAGTTGATCAATTCCATTGAAATTAATTTGAGAAATAAACTAGTTACACACACAGAGAGTAGTCAAGAAATTTTCGGCTCAATTGGTTTTACTCAAGATAATTTGAGACCTATGAAGCATAGCTACGGCTACGTCGATATAATTAATCCCAAAAAGTATTGTACAAGTACAGTTTGGAACGCTAGTAAAAAAAATTATTTTTAATTTAAAATAATGAAAAAATTCATTAAATGGTTTAGTTTGTTAAAATCCAACATATAATTAACATTTAATTCCAAAAAGTATAGGTATAAAACAAAAGGAAATATTATTTTGCTCCCCAAACTTTCATGAGTTTTTCAGTTTGGCCCCCAGATTTCATATAATATTAATTTGCCACCCCAAACTTACGAAATTTTAATCAATTTGACCCCTACCGCTGCATTCCGTTTACAATCAAACAGAATTTGCTGATGTGGCACCAAACTTAATTTTGAAGCTCCACCGCCCATTCTCCCAATAAAAATGCCCGTGGCAACATATTTTGCTCCTATGAATACTTCTTCATCTTTGGTTTCTTTAACCTATGGCTCTACTTCTGTTTGTAATAGCAGCCAACTTCATTCTTCAAGCTATAGTTACAACACAAATTCTTCCAAGTTCACCTCATCCTTTGCAACTTCTTCTGCATCTGCATCATCTCATATACAAAAGTAGGTTGATTGAGAAAGTATCTAGTCCAATATTTAATGTATTTGAACATAGTAAAATCATAGTTATAGATATTGATTTCATAGTTTTTACTCTTTGTGCAATTTATACTTTGTATTGGTACCGATGTATCTGCCAAACATAGACAAGCTTGTTTATGATTGTTAAATGTTAAAAATACTTAGAAAGTAATATATGTTGTATATAATAAATATACTATGTTTGTCAAAACTATATAGATAACTCATAGAAGTTAAATATAATTGCTACAACAAGTATATTCATCAAATTATGCTTCCAGACAAATATGTAGTATAGGATGAAATTTATAAGGCTGAGATAATGAATTAAATCCATGAAAAAACTATACCAAAAAAAAAAAATTTCAATTTGTCACAAAGAATATTACCAACTAATTTGTGTTTAGGCCAAATGGGTCCTGTTATATCATCCCTATGGTGTGAGATTATGACATTACATGAATGCAACCACTAAAATTTTGACATAAGCATTTGATAATGTTTGTAATGTTTCTATGACCTCAAGTAAAAATGAATAATCTTAAAGCATGGAATACCTTCCTATTATCGATTCAGGCTACATAACTATATCAATATGCTTTACAAAAAATGCCATCTACAGATTGGCCACAAATCCTTAAGTTTTTGTTCATCAAAAATAGATACAAATCACAGAATCAAATGTAGATATACATACATCTTCATTCATTCATTTTCATATGAAACTAAACAACAAAACCAAACCGTAACATTGTGGTCAGTTCCATTCCTCAACTAACAATCAAAGGTTTAACTTGGTGCTAAATTTTTCCACAAAACAAAAAATTAAGGACTATTCAACCTAACACTAATGCACATTGATTCATTGACTCAAATAGAAGAGTAAAATGGACCAAAAAACAACAAACATAAAAGGAAACCAACCCATCAAACACATGAGCCAAAACCACAAATTCAACTAATTTTTTTTTAATTTTTTAAAGAATAAAAAATAATCGCATTTTGTTCAATTGGACAACAGAAGAGGACAAACCCATCAATTTAAAACCAAAACACAGGACTATGAACTTACTCGAAGAGATCACTGCCTTGATTACAGAATTTGAAGCCGATTCAACAATGTCATGGACAACTTTAATTGAAAATTCTTGGATTATATCTCTTGATGATGAAACATATGGCCCATGGATGCTTGTGAATAAAAGAGCTAGAAAACCAGCGCAGTCCAAAAAGGCCTAAGACTCATCTGGCCCAGTTACCACTAGGAATCCATTCACGTATTTGGAAGAGGCCCAAGACAGCCCAGGAAACAATCAAAGGGATAAGAAAAAGGGGAAATTACCCACAGGTCCTATGTGGAACATGTGGACACCACCTGTAACTTTTTGAGTAGACCCAAAAGTCTTTTCCCCTCTCTCTCTCTCTCTCTCTGTGTCTCTGCTTTTTGTCTCCCTCTTTACGTTTCCTCTCTCTCTTTTTTTCTGCATTTTTCTCTCATCGTCTTTGCCATGGACGACGACCGGTGATCATGTCTTTCTCCATTGATCGGGGTTCACCGATAACCACCAACCATCGAAATCAGCTCGTGACTTCACCTTCACCGACGGCGAAGATGATATATTTCCGGCGAAGAAGATGAGTGGATCTACTTAGATCTGATGTAGATCTACTCAGATCTACATCAGATCTGAGTAGATCTACATCAGATTTGGCTAGATCTAAATAAAAAATAGTTGTCAGAGTACAATCTTCTCTCTACATCCGCCTTTCTCCTTCGATCTCTTTTTCTTTTTTCTCTGCTATACGCTTCTGTTTTTCTGGTCTAATGGAGAAAATTTTCAAATTCTGAACAAGTAGTTTTCGAGTTTTAGTTACAGGTAGTGAAAACTGTAAAATTTTGCAGTTTCAAAATTTTTTTGGGGCTGGAATGAATCATGGTTTAAAACTATAAAATTTTGCAGTTTCAAATGTTTTTGGTACTGGAATGAATAATGGTATAAAACTGTAAAATTTTACAGTTTTATAACATTCTTTAGAACTATAAAATTTTACAGTTTCATAACATGTTTTCCAGTTTGATTAATAAGGATAAATACTTAATAGGTTTTTGCTTTGAAACTGTAACTTACTTTTCAGTTTGATCAATATTGAAAATTATTTGCTTGAACCTTGCAAAAATTGAAAAATAGCATATGTTTTTCCCATTGTTGCTGTTTTTTGTCGTTTCATTTTTTTTCCTTTTAGTTTATCAATATTTAGCACATTTTGCTATTTTTTTTGCTCTGATTTTTCCATTTATTCTTCTTTTTTTTGGGCAATATTCTAGACATTCCGGTGAGTCTCCAGTGATGTTCTTAACGTCCAGTGAACGTTCTGAACATTCCGGCGACTTCCATTAACGTTCTTAACACTCTGTTGAACTTCCAACGAAACTCCGGCGACTTCCCGGTGATACTCCGGCGACTTCCCGGTGATGTTGAACATTTCAACGAATCTCCGGCGACCGTTTGACGGAAGTCTGACGGTAGTAATGTGAACAGTGTCTGTAAATTAAAAAAAAAAAAAATTTAATAATAATTAAAAATACATTGAACTAATTGGTATAAATATTTTGTTTAAAGATTAGCTGGATCTTTAACTTTATACATGGGACTTATCAGTAAGTTCCCATAAGAAAAACAATGGACCAGGTGCTGACAAAGACCAAGGAGAGTCCAGTCACTCAATAGGCCCAACCCACGCTAAGAATCACAAAGGTAAAGCCAAGGTAGGGTTGAATCATCCCAAATCAAAACAACCAGATTCACATGCTCCGTCTCCTTCAAACTGGGGACAATTTGGGGAAAGTTCATCACTTCACGCCAATGCTCCGAGGGCAGAGAATCCAGTCTGTGAGCAGGCTAAGGCTATTAAACAAACATCGGATTGGATAATAACAGGTCAGGTAAATAACTTTACAGTGTCGTGGGCAGGCAGAAACCCTAGCCGCCGACTGCCCCGTTTTCATCTCCAGTACCATTAATCTGCAGGGTATATCCACAGCGCAATCAAACTAAAACCCCATGGCTCTGCGTTTTGTTCTTGAGAGGACGGTGAGAATCAAAACTGGGTATGTCAATCCAAAGCTTGGATTTTGGTTTGCCAGCAGCGCTTTCAAACCCCAGTTGTATTCCTCTTTGCCGCGTACTGACCATTATCCTCTGTTTGAGGTCTCTCTATCTCTAGACTCTAACCCACACACACTCACACTCCCTTGCCCAATATTATTGTTTGTTATTATTGTATCGTATTGTATGTGATTGATTAATTGATTGTGAGCTTTTTTTTAATACAGCCGTGCTGGGGACCCCCAGTTGGGGGTGACCCTCAGCACCCCAACTCCACGTGGGAGGCTGTGGACCAAGTAAAAAAAAAAAAAAAAAAAATTCAACCAATCGCGTGCTGCCACATCAGCTGGGGGTCACTGGGGGTCTTCAAAATTGGGGGTGCAAATCATTTTTCTTTTTAATAACAGGACATTATAGTTCCTCGCTTGGCTTCCCGTCGCCCCCTTCTTGGTGGATGTGCCCTGTATAAACCCTTAGACCATCTTGAGATTTCAAGGATAGCTCAAATCGCGGTTAAGCAGTACAACCGGCAGCAGGTTTTATTATTATTATTATTATTATTATTATTATTATTATTATTATTATTATTATTATTATTATTATTATTATTATTATTATTATTATTATTGTGTTTGTGTATTCCTGTATTTTATCTTTACAATAATAATATTAAGGCCTTGTTTGGGTTAATCTAGGTTAGCACATTTTTAATTTATTTATTTAGGTCACATTACAACTCTTATAAATACTTCTCTTATTTGGGTCACATCATTTTATCTTATTTAGGTCACGTTACCTTTTATTTGAGTTATATTATCTCTGTATAACATTTCAGATATTTTCGTAAAAAGTCAAAACCCAAACAACCTCTTAGCATAATGATTGTTTGATTATGCTTAATTCCAACTTTTGGTATATATATAGCAAATAAAAGAGAAACATGTCTTCCACCTTGCTAAACATAACGTGAATTGAGACATTGTAACCTTGCCCTCTTTAAAAGAGATTCAAAAGCAACCTGTAACAGTGTAAATTTAAACTTGAGGGTTCAATTCAATGGGCAAGGGTGTTACTCTCCTACAAGGGTTGAAATCTTGCTATAGGCAAAATTTCCCTTCTCCAATGCTATGGCCTCCAATGTATTAAAAAATATATATATTGACAAACTAATTAAGACATAAATTACAAATGAAAAATGTACATCATGAATTGATCTTGTTGAATTCACTAATCTTTTAGCACTTTTAGCCAAGTGCAACAAAAAGATAGAACCTGTCAACAAAGAATCACGAGTCATGTAATCAATTATGCCATTAAAATATTTTTCATGCTACATCTTTGTTTGCACAAATTTAAAATTTTCTAAATAGATTATAATGCTGGTGAAGTTTAGCTATAAAATATTAGAACCTAATGAAGTCAAGCAAATCTAACTCACAAAGTGAAACTGAGAGTATAGGAGATTAGATTTGAGACTTGGATGAAATAAATTAAGTTTAACAAGATTGTCCAATATGTCAAAATCGAAGGAAGATTTTTTATGACCCACATTCACTCCCAAAATATTTGATTCTGGAAATACAAATTTTTAACTCCTCTTATATATAAAAATATATAACAAGAAAAAAAAAATTTGCAAGGCATAATTAACCAATAGCCTACTCCTATGAAGCTGTGACTAATCTTAGATTTCTTTTTAGGTTGTGTTTGGTTCATGTATTCGGGTAGGGAAAGGGGGGAAAATGTGTGAAATTTAGTTATATTTCATTCACATTTCACCTATATTTTCCTTTTCCAAATCCATGAACCAAACATAACCTTAGGATAAAATAAGGAATTGATCTTATATTACATATCTATGATGCAAGACACCAAACTCTAAATTTTGCATTCTTGTGGCGTGGCTCAGAGCTGAAGAGAAAAGGTACATAAGGTCAAATGGGTGGAAGTCACAAAGAACAAAGATCAAGGAGGGCTAGGCATTAGGAGGATAAGGGAGGTACATGAGAGTCTTTTACTGAAATGGTGGTAGAGGTATAGGGCCGAAGATAAAGCTTTGTAGGCTAAACTATTTGTCTATTTTTGTTAAGTAAAATCGACAAATGGGTATTTTAAACATTTTATGTACACCCACATTAGGTTTAATGGCTGAAATACTATTTTTTCGTCGGTTTTAGTTAACAAAAATAGGCAAATGGTTTAAATTGAAAATAAATTAAAAATTTAGGATTTAAATGACAAAATTAAAAACTCAGGATTTATAATGTTATAAAGGTCAAACCCTGGAGTTTCTTTTGTAATTGTCCCTTGGTTATATAGCAACCATGGTTGCTACCACTACCACTTATCGCAAAACAAAACTAAAATATACAATTTCAAAATAAATTTCAAAAAAACAAAGCAAATTCATTGAAGGATTTCTAATAAGACAAAAAAGCAAAAAAGCAAAAAAGAAGGACGAAATGAGTAGTTAAAAAAAAAGGACCAAATGAGAAAACTAAAGTAAGCCACTAATAAATAAAACCAAGCAAAAAGACAAAATCAGAAGAAAAAAAAATACAAGCCATGAAGGGTGAAGCGCTTCTTATATATATAGGTGGATATATCAACAAAGGAGGTGAGTGTAAGGAGCATCATGGCAAGACTAAGGCACCACAAAGCAAACTCAATCATGTGCTAGCACAACACCAAATTGGTGAAATTAGTCAACAATGAGCTGACTTAAGTGAAAAAAGCAATAGATAAAGGGGAAAAGGTATGGGGCAAATGATTAAGTAACTTAAAAAAATTAATATATAATGATAAACCTATTTAACATGGTTACAATAAGTGTAAGCAAAAGTTACTATAAAATATCAAGATAATCTTACAAGTATAAGATTGGGTCTTGTTAATATGTGCTCTTAGGGTACGTATTGCGAAAGTAATAATTAACTTTACCTACTTCCACTAGCATGGGGAATGTTGAACAAAAGTATAAATACATTTAATGTTTTCTAAAACGTTAATAAATTTCATATTTTCTTTTAGAACCTGACTTCTCTCCAGTTCGTGATCGGATTGGAGCGTGCTGTTGGGCCCGTGGGGGTCCACCACAAGTTCCGTTTCGATGATCTGAATCGTTCAATATGTAAAACTCGTTGAGTACTTGATCGGATCAGATTTTTGTCAATGGTAAATCTAATTTTCAAAATAAATTGTTTACAAAAATCTGATCCAATCAAGAAGCTATCGACATCCGATCAATGTGATTTTTTACAAGAATAAATTACACGACGAGCTCTACACATTGAACAGTTTGGATCATTGAAACAAAATCCATGGTGGGCCCCACGGGTCCAACAATCTAGTCCATAGCTGAGCCCTTCTTTTATGTAGACAAAAATACCTCATTCTTGAGGTATGAAATTGATGGTAAGCTTTTTAACTATTATAGTGTAATGTTAAAAGATAAAAATTATTTATAAATATATAAATAAGAACTAAAATTGTAATATTAAAATCCAACAAACTTTTCCGATAAATGGTTATTCAATTATCCACCATTTATCTTCTATTTTGTTTTTTATTTTGAATTTTATGTACTGTATCTTTCAATATTTTTATAATAGGTTATTCCAAATTAGAAAGAACTTTAGTTGGAAATTATATTTGTTTGGTTGAGTTTTCAAATTTTATTTTGAAATTTTTGAAATTAATTTATTAAAAATAAATACAAAAAGAAAAAAGAAAAAGAAGAGGAAGAAGATTTTTTCATATTTTTAAAATTATTTCTATACCAAAAATAAATAAATTAAAAAGTTAAAATGAAAAGAAAAACAACAATGGTGTTTTGATGCTATAATAAAAAACAACTATTTGATGTAGACATCATTTAAGTTTTTACAACTTCCTCTATTAATGGAGATAGTTATACATATTTAATACTTTCTTAACATGTGCCCTTAGGACATATGTTAACAAAAGCCTATAAAATTATACACTTAATAATTTAGTTGATATTTGTAAGAAAATATTTTACTAAACATAATTTTATTTGATTTTATCTCCTACATTGTAGGAGTCAATTGTTTGTGATTTATTTACTATTTCTACTTAATCCTATATACATATACTACGCAAAGATATAGATCAACATTGCAAACGTATGCAGCATGTGCAGATGCGTATGTATTTGAGGTACCATGCAATACTTTAAATATAACAAGTATTAGGAGGATACCTATCTTCAACATCTTGATCAAATCCTCACAAAATTCCTTGGCAGCAACTCTACAAATGAACTTTACATCAAACAAAAATATAAATTACATCAAACACTACAGATGAATTGAAAATCAATCAATATACATAGAGAACATGTGGGACAGCTTAATACATATATGAGTGAATTCAAGAAGTATAATACTTAGGTTTTAAGTTCAAGTCTCAAGTCGGTTCACTTAATCCAATATATATTAATTTATCATTTTTAATGATTATTTGAATTTTAGTCATTAATAAATCATTTGTAGATGATTTTGGGGTTCCTTTGTAAATGTTTAATATAAGATTTTTAATTAATATTTTATAAATAGATAGGCCAGACTGGGCTAGAATTTCTCATTCTAAGCCCAACCCAAAAGCAAACAGGTTCCAAATTTTGGCCCAATTTGACTTTATAGACCAAAATACTTATTCTAAGTCCTAAAAATATTAACTTGAATTGGGCAAGCTGTCCAATAGGTCAGTGGTTACCCCAAATCCTATAGTTGTCATCTCTTCTTAGCAGACCAGTGCATCTTTCTTTGTTTTGGTCACCATCTTCTAGTAAAATTGGATTTCAAGTTAGAAGTACACTTTTTTTAACCTTTCTTCTTAAATGTTAGACTATAAGTAACTTAACATTTTAATTTTTAAAAAGTATGTTGCAGCTAATTAGGAAGGGTTGTTGGAATCCCACATTACTTACAACTTTCTTTTTTTTTTTTTTTTTTTGTCGGTAAAAAGAGATAAATCTTTATTGATGAAAACCAACATACAATTCTGGTTTGGCATGATAAATCTTTTTTTTTTGTCGGTAAAAAGAGATAAATCTTTATTGATGAAAACCAACATACAATACTGGTTTGGCATGATAGTTGTACACATCATCAAAAAAACAAGAAATCCAGATAAAAAAAGAGAGAGAAGTTTACAGCGAACACAGCTCAACTCAGAGATTCTTCAATGGCAACTATTGAGGACCTACAATATATATAACTAAAATTAATAATAATAAATGAAGATTAAAATCTTGAACCAAAAACTTGAACTGAAAACCCCAAAAAAAAAGAACCCAGATAAGAGAGAGAGAGAGAGAGAGAGAGAGAGAGAGAAGTTTACAGTGGACACAACTCAATTCTAAGAGATTCTTCAATCAGAGACGGAGGCACGTTGGGACCAGGAGGGTCACGTGCCCCCGCTCAATTTTTGGAAATTACACTTTTACTCCTATTTGAAAAATCATTAATTTCTAAAATTCAAAGTATGTCACAATTTTTTATATCTCATTTTCTATTTTTGTTTTTGTTTTTTTATTTTTGACATAATCTATGCAAAACCAACAGGGTTAATCTATTAGTCAGAATTCCTGCATTTTCATTATGAGGTTAGAGGTTCAAATATCTCAATCTGATTATTGATTGTATTTTTTATGTTATTTATTTATGATTTTTCTCTCTTATTTTGAAAATACTTATTTATATTAGTTATATGGTGTATTGGTTTTCATTATGATTATAATTCATTAGTTTCATTATAACATGATTCATTAATTAAAAACAAAATACAAATTCCTATAATTTGTTACTCTAAATATTTAATTTTGTTAAAATATTTTCTTTTAAATTCTATATTATTTCTCTCTTTTCTCTCATATCTCTCTCTCTCTCTCTCTCTTTTGGGTGTAATTTTGTCATTCTCATTTTTCATAATAGTATGTGATCGCATTTTAAATTATAATGATCATCATGTTTACAAAACTGAAATAAAAAATCATATTAATAATAAACAAACAATAAAAAAAAAATAAATAAATAAACAAACAAAATTAACTAACTTGAGCATAAATTTAAAATTTGAAACTATATTCATTTTTAGTTGTTTTACCCTCAATTAAAAGTCAAAATTATTTGCGACGTGGTAGATCGTTATAACCTTAACTCAATGTTGCCCCTCCTAAGTCAAAATTCTAGCTCTGCCACTATCTTCAATGGTAACTATCGAAGACCTACAAAAATATATATAACCAAAATTAATAATATTAATAATAATAATAAATAAATAAATGAAGATTAAAATCATGAACTAAAAACCCCAAAAAACAAAAACCCATTCAGAGAGAGAAAGACGCACACATTAAACTAAAAAAAAAATGATACGCAGAGAAAGAGAGGAGAGAGAAGAAAGAGACAGACCATAAACAAATTTACCGTACTTCTTCTATACACCGAGAATGAGACAGAAGAGCAAGAGTCACCGAGGAAGAGAGAGACGAGCATGAGAGTTACAGCGCTACGGAGAGAGAGAGAGAGAGAGAGAGAGAGAGAGAGAGAGAGAGAGAGAGAGAGATAGATAGAGAGCAGAAATCTTCATTGCAGTGTATATACGTTGCTGCCATTGAAAAAAAAATTGAGAGCTATAAAAGGAAGGCTAATGTGTGTCTATGTTGCTCTTTTTTTTTTTTTTTGGCCACATCATTATTATTTGGTAAGAAAGGAAACTCAATTCGTTTAAGATTTTCTATGTTAAAATTATATTGATTTAATTGAGGAGTTGTTTGGAAAGGTTGAATTTTAATAAATAAAAAAAATTAAAAAATTAAAAATATTTAAAAAGTTATGTAAAAAAAGATAGGTTAGTGGTTATCCCAAATCCTATGGTTGTCATCTCTTCTCAACAGACGAGTGCATCTTTTTTTGTTTTGGTCACCATCTTCTAGTAAAATTGGGTTTCGAGTTAGAAGTACTTTTTTTAACCTTTCTTTTTAAATGTTGGACTATAACTAACTTAACATTTTAATCCTTAAAAAGTATGTTGCAGCTAATTAGGAAGTGTTCTTGGAATCCCACATTAATTACAACTTTCTTTCTTTTTTTTTTCTTGATTCAGTAAAAGAGAGATAAATCTTATTGATAAAAACCAACATACAACACTAGTTTGGCATGATAGCTTGGGGTGAATTGGGGCTAAAATAGTCATAAAAAGACAAAATAGGCTTTTTAGTATAGCGATCCCGGGTTTACCCTTGTTATACCGTGATCCGGACATGTGTCCGTGGATGTTGGTAGTTGTCTATCATCTTGTTTGCATCCTTTTTACTTAGTATTTGAGTTATGGGATGTGTTGGGCAGGTTTGTTTCAGGTTGGTTGAGTTTAGAAACCAAAACTAGTTGCCTAGATTTTTGGCCTGTCCGCTCGAGCGGAGGTGTTGGCGCTCGAGCGGGGAATACATCCATCCAGTATCTTGTTGTGCAGTGTTGTGAGCTCGAGCGTAGGGTTGGGAGCTCGAGCGGAGGCCTGGTTCTGCAAATGTGCTGGGCGAGTGCATTCTGCGCTCGAGCGGGAGGTTGGCCGCTCGAGCGGAAGTCTGTGAGTGGCCGCTCGAGCGGGGTGTTTTACGCTCGAGCGGAGACCTGGGTTAAAGTCCCGAAATTGTGACTTTTCAAATCACTTTTTCACTTTCTCTTCTCTCTCTTACTTTTCCAAAATCACCATTGTTGAGCCTCTCACTCTAGATTCTACCTTCTCTCTAGGTTTTGATCTAGTATGAGTGATTTACTCACCTTTGGCCTTTACAAAAAAGTTGTTGATCGTCGAGGGCTACATTTTAATCTGAAAATCACGGGTTTTGGAGCACGTTGGGTTTTTTAGTCTTCTCCTTTGGGACTCCGAATTTGAGGTAGGGATAACCTACTCCTCTCTATGGGTTTTGTCTTTAAATTTTGGTAATTTAAGATGTTGGGCTTGGTTTGGTAATTTGGTGAAAGTTTGGGACTTTTGCGTAATTTTACAAAAGTTGGGGTTTTATTCATAATAAACCTAGATGCATGTTTGGCATGGAAAATGGAATTAATGTTGAATCATTGATGAAAATGGGACCTAAGGGTTGAAATGTTAATTATGGGAATTGACCTAATTACATTGTTTAATTAATTGGGATAATTAATTGTGAGGAATGAAGGAATGAAATGTTGATTGAATATCCATTGTGCATTTATTTTCTGTTTAGAAATAACTGCCTTGGGCTATCGGTGGAGGATAGTCGTGATTGTTGTAGACAATGCTTGATGATTAAGTAAACTGAAACTGATCAATGGAATGTGTCATGGAACTTGACGGTTGATAGAATACATTAAATGTGTGTATTGTGTGATTGTATATAGAACCAATGTGTTTATATACGTTATGTGTAGAGGAGGAGATAGGGGATGTACTCCGCGGTTTAGGGGAAGATAGGGGATGTACCTCTAAACCGGATAGGTATTGGGAGGAGATAGGGGATGAACTCCGTAGACAGAGCTCATATGCTTGTCTAGAGAAGTGAAGATAGAGCTCATATGCTTATCTTTGTGAAGTGTGGATACAGCTTGTATGCTTATCTGTGGATATTGTTGATATACATATCTGTTGTGAAGTGTGGATACAGCTTGTATGCTTATCTGTGGATATTGTTGATATACATATCTGTTGAGAATGTGGATATAGCTTTTATGCTTATCTGAATGTGAGATATAGTTTTTATACATATCTGTGGAAATGATGATAGAGCTAGCATGCTTATCTGTTGAAAAAGGGAAAATGAAAAGTAATTGGGACTTGTAAGTCGTTGACATAAATATGTAATTTATGTGATTGTATCAATGTCGACCAACTATCAATTGCTAATGTTTTAGTCATTGTCCATGGTTGGTTTAGTGTATTTCTACTGGGCTGTGGCTCACCCTATAGGGGAATATCATTTTCAGGTGCAGGAAGCATGCCACCTCCAAGGACATAGCTGGGAGGCTAGTGGCGGGCATAGTTTTGTCGATTTACTTTTGATGTATTACATGTAATTTCAAGCCAAGGGCTTAATGTGTAAACGAGTTAGAACTCTTTGTTGTAACCAAGTGTTAACTTGGAAAGCTGTAAGCCCGTAGGGCATTTTGTTTTGATGTTAACATGTAATACTTATGTAATGGAATTCTAATGAATGAAAGGAATGCAGTTAGTTTAAATGTAAATGCATGTCTTCTCTGATGGGTTTATTGTTATTTTTTTTAGGGCGTTACAACTTGGTATCAGAGCGTACCGGGTTCGAATACTTTGGGTACGTGGGAAGTGATTAGTATCACAATGGGTTTGTCTCGCTTGATAGAGACGTAGATGTAGTACCATATGCTATGTGTTTATTTGATAACATGCTTATGTGACTATGTGGGTATGGGATTTAATTTCTAGGATGTTGATTGGATCCTTGAGTTTCTGGGAGTCTTGTTGGAAAAGCACTTGATCAACGCTGTTTCTAACCGGAACTCTAGTAACGCCTCGGGACTATTATTATCCGGAAATGAAATTCGTAAGTGCTTATGTGTTTATGTGCTTATGTGGAGTGAATTACAGTTGTCCATGCATTAGGACGTGAGTGTTTAGTTTCGGCACATTCGTGAATGTGCTAATGTTCTGTGTTGCCTTTATTAGGATGTCAGGATGAGGAAGAGGTGCTAGGCGTGGTAGACCTGCGAGGCAGGAAGTACCGTTACAGGGTGAGATTCCGGCAGTGCAGGAGGGAGTTGGGCAGGCCAATGTGGCCGAGCCAGTAGGTCAGCAGGCTATGGGTGCCTTGGCCAGAGAGATAGCAGGAGCTTTAGGTATTCTTAGAGCTGGGAATCAGGCAGCTGAGACAGGGCCTTCCTTCTTGAAGAGGGAGTTCTTTCGGTGTAATCCGGACGAGTTTATCGGGGATCCTAAAGAGCCGCTTAAGGCAGATGAATGGCTCGAACAGACAACGAAGACGTTTGAGATGCTTGGCATCGAGGACGGAGCACTGAAAGTGACCTTGGCATCCTTCCAACTGAAGGGAGATGCGGGTCAATGGTGGAAGTACGAGAAAGCTCGTGTTGGTGGTACTTGGGAGGCGTTTGTGAATGCTTTTCAGGAGAGGTTTTTATCAGCAGCAGCTAGGGAGAAGCTGAGGGATCAGTTTAGCCGGCTTAATCAGCAGAGCTTGTCAGTGGCCGAGTTTGAGGCTACTTTTACCAGTCTGTCTAGGTTTGCACCTGAACTGGTGGCGTCTGAGGAACGCCGTTGCTATGAGTTTGAGCGGAAGTTGAGGCGGGGCCTCAAGTTGAGAATTGGTGGGTCTTATATTCGAGAGTATAGACACCTAGTGGACGCTGCAGCGCATATGGAGCTTATGATGCAGGAGGAGGATGAGGGGCAGAGAGGCTCCAAGAGGAGCCAGGATAGTCAGAGTGATGGCAGGAGGCAGAGGGGTTCTAACCCTCAGCAGTCGCAGGGTGGTATTGCTAGATTGACCTTCCCAGTGCCGAGTGCAGGCTCCGGGAGAGGTGGTCAGGGGGACTTCACCTGTTACAAGTGTGGCCAGCTGGGTCACAAGGTTTCAGTTTGCCCGCAGAAGGGTGGGGGTCAGAAAGCTGCTTCTTCTTCAGCTAGACCGCAGAGTCAGAGTTTGGGCAGGGGGCAGCTCTTGACTTGTTTTCAGTGTGGACAACCTGGGCACATGAAGAGGTTTTGTCCGCAGTTGAGTGCCACTTCGGGAGCGTCTGGTTCTAGACAGACGCAGGGTTTTCAGCCAGCTCAGTCTGTGCAGGCCTCGAGGGCCAATCCGGGAGCTTCGTCATCCCAGTCTGTGCAGCAGTCTTTTGCTCCGAGAGGTGAGCAGGTAGACCAGGGGCCTACGGGGCGCGTGTATGTTGTTACCGCGCAGGATTTAGTACCGGCTCCATCAGTAGTGAGAGGTACTTTTCTGTTTTGCAACTCAGTTGCTAATGTGTTGATAGACACGGGTGCATCTCATTCTTTTGTATCTGCTGCATTTGCATCTGTTTTGGAATTGGAGTTAGCACAGTTAGCATCTCCTATTTGTGTAGTATCGCCTTTGGGTGGTGAGTTGATTCTAAAACAGGGTGTTAGAGGATGTGATATTGAGGTCGCCGATTATAGGCTTCCTTTTCCGTTTGTTGTCATGCCCATGAAGGGTTTTGATGTTATTTTGGGTATGGACTGGCTATCGTCATACCGGGCTGTTATTGATTGTTACCGCCAGAGGGTCACGTTATGTACCTTGAGCGGGGAGTGGTTCCATTTCTTGGGAGACCGGGTTGGTAGTGTTTTGCCACCGGGGTATGATTCGCGAGGGCGAAGTGAGCTTAGTAGTCTACTTGCTAGCTTTGAGAGTGGTGGGAGTGGTGAGACCCAGCATGTATTGCCGAGGGTGGTTTGTGAGTATTCGGATGTTTTTCCCGAAGATCTTGTTAGTTTGCCACCTCACCGAGAGATAGAGTTCTCTATTGATTTAGTGCCTGGTACGGCACCGATTTCTATGGCACCTTACCGTTTTGCTCCAGCAGAGTTGGTTGAGTTGAAAGTTCAGCTCCAGGAATTGCTCGATAAGGGCTTTGTTCGCCCTAGTGTTTCACCGTGGGGAGCACCGGCACTCTTTGTTAAAAAGAAAGATGGTGCCTTGAGATTGTGTATAGACTACCGGAAGTTGAATCGGGCTACGGTTAAGAATAAGTACCCTATGCCCCGTATAGATGATTTGTTTGACCAATTGAAGGGTTCCCGTTGTTTCTCTAAGATAGACTTGAGATCGGGTTACCATCAGTTGAGGGTCAGGGAGGAAGATATTCCTAAGACGGCATTCCGTACGCGGTATGGCCATTACGAGTTTCTGGTGATGCCATTTGGGCTTACCAATGCACCGGCAGTCTTTATGGACTTGATGAACCGGATTTTCCGGGAGTTCTTAGACCGATTTGTAGTTGTCTTCGTGGACGACATCCTTATCTATTCGTCTTCTGAGGAGGAGCACGAGGCACACTTGAAAGTGGTGCTTGAGCTACTTAGAGCCCATAGGCTGTATGCCAAGTTTGGGAAGTGTGAGTTCTGGCTGAGGGAAGTCAAATTCTTAGGCCACGTGGTATCCGGGGAAGGGGTGTCTGTTGATACATCCAAGGTTGAGGCAGTGCAAGATTGGGCACAGCCTAAGAGTGTGTTTGAGATCCGCAGTTTTCTGGGATTAGCTGGGTATTACCGTCGGTTTGTGAAAGATTTCTCCAGGTTAGCGTCACCGTTGACTAGACTAACTCGGAAGGGAGTCAAGTTTGTGTGGAGTGAGACTTGTGAAAAGTCGTTCCAAGAGTTGAAAGTTAGATTGACCACCGCTCCGGTATTGATTATTCCGGAGAGAGGGTTGGGTTATGCGGTTTATTGTGATGCCTCACGAGAGGGTTTGGGTTGTGTGTTGATGCAAGAGGGGAAAGTGGTAGCTTATGGCTCACGTCAGTTGAAAATACACGAGAAGAATTACCCCACACACGACCTAGAGTTAGCAGCAGTGATCTTTGCCTTGAAAATTTGGAGGCACTACCTTTATGGTGAGAAGTTCGAGGTGTTCTCGGACCACAAGAGTTTGAAGTATCTGTTTACCCAGAGAGACTTGAATTTGAGGCAGAGGAGATGGATGGAGTTCATCGAAGACTATGATTTTGAGTTACATTATCATCCGGGAAAGGCCAATGTTGTGGCCGATGCCCTTAGTAGGAAGACCATTAGTGATGTTGCTAGTATAGCCATCCGGGAATGGGTGATGTTGGGAGCACTTGGCGAGTTTGATTTGCTACTGGGCGAATCTGTTGAGGCTGCGGCCTTATTTTCTATTGTTGCGCAGCCTACACTTGTGATTAGAGTGTTAGAGGCACAGAGAGGTGACCTTGGGGTAGAATCCCTCCGAGAGAAGATCTCCAGTGGGAAAGTTGAGAAGGGTTTGACGGTGTATCCCGACCTGAGTGTGAGATACCGAGACCGTTTGTTTGTACCGGAGGCTTGCCGAGAGGAGGTACTCCGAGAGTTTCACCATTCGCGCCTTGCGGTGCATCCGGGAGGTACTAAGATGTATCAGGATTTGGGTCGCCAATTTTGGTGGCGGGGTATGAAGAGAGATGTGGCTGTTTTCGTATCGAAGTGCCTTACTTGCCAGCAAGTGAAGGCCGAGCATCAGAGGCCAGCGGGTTTGTTGCAACCCTTGCCTATTGCCGAGTGGAAGTGGGAGCATGTCACTATGGACTTCGTTGTGGGTCTTCCGAGGACTCAGCGGGGTAGTGATGCTATTTGGGTGGTTGTAGACCGGTTGACTAAGTCGGCGCACTTTATTCCTATGCGCGTGAGAGATTCGGTAGATCATCTTGCCGACTTGTATATTCGGGATGTAGTGAGATTGCACGGGGTCCCAGTGACGATCGTCTCAGATAGAGATCCTCGTTTTACTGCCAGGTTGTGGCAGAGTTTGCAGAGTGCCATGGGCACTAAGTTGACCTTTAGTACGGCTTATCATCCTCAGACTGACGGGCAGTCCGAGCGTACTATTCAGATCCTCGAGGATATGCTTCGGGGTTGTGTCCTGGATTTCAGTGGGACGTGGGAGAGGCACTTGCCATTGGTAGAGTTTGCCTACAACAACAGTTTTCAGTCTAGCATCGGTATGGCACCGTTTGAGGCCTTGTATGGCCGACCGTGTAGGTCTCCAGTTTGTTGGGCCGAGGTGGGTGATGCACCTTTGTTGGGTCCGGAGTTGGTTAGGGAGACGACGGAGAAAGTTGAGCTTATCCGTAGGAGGCTTGTTACAGCCCAGAGTCGACAAAAGAGTTATGCCGACCGTAGGAGGAGACCTTTGGCGTTTGAGGTAGGTGATCATGTCTTTCTGAAGATATCACCTCGACGAGGCTTGATGAGATTTGGGAAGAGTGGGAAGTTATCCCCTCGGTTTATTGGTCCTTTTGAGATCCTTGAGAGGATTGGTGAGGTTGCTTATCGATTAGCCTTACCACCGCAGTTGTCCGGAGTGCATGACGTGTTTCATGTGAGTATGCTTCGGAAGTATGAGCCAGATCCATCACATGTGTTGGATTGGAGCGATTTAGAGGTAGATGAGGATGCCTCGTATGAGGAGAGACCGGTTCGGGTCTTGGATAGGCGGGATCAGGTTCTGCGTGGCAAGACCATTCCTTTGGTGAAAGTCTTGTGGAAACATCACGGAGTGGAGGAAGCCACTTGGGAACGTGAGTTGGAAGTCCATGAGAAATATCCGGACTTGTTTGTTGATGTGTGATCTTATATTTAAATTTTACGTTTTGTTGAACTTAAGAACTTTTATATATGTCTTAAGTTGTGAAACATATGTTGTTAATGCATGTTGAAAGTACATATGTTGTTTACATATTGTGATATGTCTCTTGTTAAAGGGATGGGATGACCGGTAATGGGTCGAATTGTTGACTGTTCAAGTGTAACACTGTTTAAAATGGAGGAAAGCTTGTTTTGCAACTTGTGCTTAATTTCGGGGGCGAAATTCTTTAAGGGGAGGAGGTTATAGCGATCCCGGGTTTACCCTTGTTATACCGTGATCCGGACATGTGTCCGTGGATGTTGGTAGTTGTCTATCATCTTGTTTGCATCCTTTTTACTTAGTATTTGAGTTATGGGATGTGTTGGGCAGGTTTGTTTCAGGTTGGTTGAGTTTAGAAACCAAAACTAGTTGCCTAGATTTTTGGCCTGTCCGCTCGAGCGGAGGTGTTGGCGCTCGAGCGGGGAATACATCCATCCAGTATCTTGTTGTGCAGTGTTGTGAGCTCGAGCGTAGGGTTGGGAGCTCGAGCGGAGGCCTGGTTCTGCAAATGTGCTGGGCGAGTGCATTCTGCGCTCGAGCGGGAGGTTGGCCGCTCGAGCGGAAGTCTGTGAGTGGCCGCTCGAGCGGGGTGTTTTACGCTCGAGCGGAGACCTGGGTTAAAGTCCCGAAATTGTGACTTTTCAAATCACTTTTTCACTTTCTCTTCTCTCTCTTACTTTTCCAAAATCACCATTGTTGAGCCTCTCACTCTAGACTCTACCTTCTCTCTAGGTTTTGATCTAGTAGGAGTGATTTACTCACCTTTGGCCTTTACAAAAAAGTTGTTGATCGTCGAGGGCTACATTTTAATCTGAAAATCACGGGTTTTGGAGCACGTTGGGTTTTGTAGTCTTCTCCTTTGGGACTCCGAATTTGAGGTAGGGATAACCTACTCCTCTCTATGGGTTTTGTCTTTAAATTTTGGTAATTTGAGATGTTGGGCTTGGTTTGGTAATTTGGTGAAAGTTTGGGACTTTTGCGTAATTTTACAAAAGTTGGGGTTTTATTCATAATAAACCTAGATGCATGTTTGGCATGGAAAATGGAATTAATGTTGAATCATTGATGAAAATGGGACCTAAGGGTTGAAATGTTAATTATGGGAATTGACCTAATTACATTGTTTAATTAATTGGGATAATTAATTGTGAGGAATGAAGGAATGAAATGTTGATTGAATATCCATTGTGCATTTATTTTCTGTTTAGAAATAACTGCCTTGGGCTATCGGTGGAGGATAGTCGTGATTGTTGTAGACAATGCTTGATGATTAAGTAAACTGAAACTGATCAATGGAATGTGTCATGGAACTTGACGGTTGATAGAATACATTAAATGTGTGTATTGTGTGATTGTATATAGAACCAATGTGTTTATATACGTTATGTGTAGAGGAGGAGATAGGGGATGTACTCCGCGGTTTAGGGGAAGATAGGGGATGTACCTCTAAACCGGATAGGTATTGGGAGGAGATAGGGGATGAACTCCGTAGACAGAGCTCATATGCTTGTCTAGAGAAGTGAAGATAGAGCTCATATGCTTATCTTTGTGAAGTGTGGATACAGCTTGTATGCTTATCTGTGGATATTGTTGATATACATATCTGTTGTGAAGTGTGGATACAGCTTGTATGCTTATCTGTGGATATTGTTGATATACATATCTGTTGAGAATGTGGATATAGCTTTTATGCTTATCTGAATGTGAGATATAGTTTTTATACATATCTGTGGAAATGATGATAGAGCTAGCATGCTTATCTGTTGAAAAAGGGAAAATGAAAAGTAATTGGGACTTGTAAGTCGTTGACATAAATATGTAATTTATGTGATTGTATCAATGTCGACCAACTATCAATTGCTAATGTTTTAGTCATTGTCCATGGTTGGTTTAGTGTATTTCTACTGGGCTGTGGCTCACCCTATAGGGGAATATCATTTTCAGGTGCAGGAAGCATGCCACCTCCAAGGACATAGCTGGGAGGCTAGTGGCGGGCATAGTTTTGTCGATTTACTTTTGATGTATTACATGTAATTTCAAGCCAAGGGCTTAATGTGTAAACGAGTTAGAACTCTTTGTTGTAACCAAGTGTTAACTTGGAAAGCTGTAAGCTCGTAGGGCATTTTGTTTTGATGTTAACATGTAATACTTATGTAATGGAATTCTAATGAATGAAAGGAATGCAGTTAGTTTAAATGTAAATGCATGTCTTCTCTGATGGGTTTATTGTTATTTTTTTTAGGGCGTTACATTTAGTCTAATAAGACAAAATTTCACATCCAAACCATAATCATTTCATTTTTTCTCTCACAGAAGTAAAAAAAAAAAAGCAAAAAAACCTCCCAAATGAGTCTTTTTAGCCTCAGGCTAAAATAGCTAAAACCAAAAAGCCAAAAAGCCAACCCACATCCTAAACGAAACCAATAAGATCTTACATAAACAAAGAGGGAAGATGGTGTGTGCAAAATTGCATCATAACAAGATAGCATGATCCCAACTAAGTTGGCACTACAGAACTAACCCAATCATGTGCAAGCACCGCATTGAGGAGGGTTGACGAGAGACCAACCAAACATCTCAAAACAGAGAACAACAAACCAACCCAATAAAAGAAAATCCACAAGTAGCAAAATGGTACTAAAGTTGATCGAGGAAAAAGCATTCACATTGTTTCAACTAACAGTAGGTCAGCATCATTGTTGTGGCTAAGCTTCCATAATGCTCCAATCCTAGGATATGGGCCTACTCTGCTTTATCAGTTTAATTCCTTCAAGAAAGTAAGTAAAATCATTGAATGTATAGTTACAACTTACAAGTGATGTCCAAGATGAATTTATGAGACATAGTCGGACACCTCCAATGTGAAAGCACCTTTTGGTTAAAGCTCAAAGGGGATTGGGCCATATCAAACAATACTTCTAAATAGGGGCTAGGCCACATGTATGATATCAAAGCTAGGCTCATGCTTGCGCCAAGGTAGGATGTGGGAATCCACATTGACTGTGCATGATACCTCTATTACAAATGTCCTTTCTTGGATTGAATCCAAAACAACAAACCTATGAAATTAGTTGTTTGGCTCGTTTATGACGGACAATACTTCCAAGTAGGAAATAGGCATAGGCCTAGAAACTTGCCGACCTCAGCACAATACTTATAGGGCTTGGGATATGTATATATATACTATGATTTCGTGTAACGCTCTACATGAACAACCTAATCCATACTTGGCATCTACACTAATGCAAATTTACCTTGTTTGATAATTTCACCAAGCAGGCTCTTTATGTCAAGTGATAAGAGCACCCATCTATGCTATGATTTCATGCTTCAATGAAAAAATAACCAATTATAAATCAAGTGTAATTTTAACGTATAAAAATAACCAAATTTACCTAATTTTTTTATATATTAAAATTCAACCATTCCTAACAACTACTCAATTAAATCAATATAATTTTAACATATAAAATCTTAAACAAATTGAGTTTCCTATCTTACCAAATAATAATGATGTGCAAAAAAAAAAAAAAAACAACATAGACACACATTAGCCTTCCTTTTGGGCAATGATAAAGACCACTAAAAGTGGTGCTCTAAAGCAACCACTAATGATGTGGCAGCAGCATATATATACACACTCTGCTCTCTCTCTCTCTCTCTTTTACTCTCTCTCTCCGTAGTGCTGTGACTCTCTCCTTCTCTCTCTTCCTCGGTGACACTTGCTCTTCTGTCTCATTCTCGGTGTACAGAAGAAGGAGGGTAAGTTTGTTTATGGTCGGTGTCTTTCTTCTCTCTCTTCTCTCTTTCTCTACGTATCATTTTTTTTTAGTTTAATGTGTGCCTCTTTCTCTCTCTGAATGGGTTTTTGTTTTTTGGGGTTTTTAGTTCAAGTTTTTGGTTCATGATTTTAATCTTCATTTTTTATTATTATTATTATTATTATTATTATTATTATTATTATTATTATTATTATTATTAATTTTGGTTATATATATTTTTGTAGGTCCTCAATAGTTACCATTGAAGTTGAAGAATCTCTCCAAATTAAACTGTGTCCACTGTAAACTTCTCTCTCTCTCTTATCTGGGTTCTTATTTTTTTTGGGTTTTTAGTTCAAGTTTTTGGTTCAAGATTTTAATCTTCATTTATTATTATTAATTTTAGTTATATATATAATAATAAATGAAGATTAAAATCTTGAACAAAAAACTTGAACTAAAAACCCCAAAAAAATAAGAACCCAGATAAGAGAGAGAGAGAAGTTTACAGTGGACACAGTTTAATTTGGAGAGATTCTTCAACTTCAATGGTAACTATTGAGGACCTACAAAAATATATATAACCAAAATTAATAATAATAATAATAATAATAATAATAATAATAATAATAATAATAATAATAATAATAATAATAATAATAATAATAATAATAAATGAAGATTAAAATCATGAACCAAAAACTTGAACTAAAAACCCCAAAAAAAAAAAAACCCATTCAGAGAGAGAAAGAGGCACACATTAAACTAAAAAAAATGATACGTAGAGAAAGAGAGAAGAGAGAGAAGAAAGACACCGACCATAAACAAACTTACCCTCCTTCTGTACACTGAGAATGAGACAGAAGAGCAAGTGTCACCAAGGAAGAGAGAGAAGGAGAGAGTCACAGCACTACGGAGAGAGAGAGTAAAAGAGAGAGAGCAGAGTGTGTATATATACGCTGCTGCCACATCATTAGTGGTTGCTTTAGAGCACCACTCTTAGTGGTCTTTATCATTGCCCAAAAGGAAGGCTAATGTGTGTCTATGTTGTTTTTTTTTTTTTTGCACATCATTATTATTTGGTAAGATAGGAAACTCAATTTGTTTAAGATTTTATACGTTAAAATTATATTGATTTAATTGAGTAGTTGTTTGGAAGGGTTGAATTTTAATATATAAAAAATTAGGTAAATTTGGTTATTTTTATACGTTAAAATTACACTTGATTTATAATTGGTTATTTTTTCATTGAAGCATGAAATCATAGCATAGATGGGTGCTCTTATCACTTGACATAAAGAGCCTGCTTGGTGAAATTTATCAAACAAGGTAAATTTGCATTAGTGTAGATGCCAAGTATGGATTAGGTTGTTCATGTAGAGCGTTACACGAAATCATAGTATATATATACATATCCCAAGCCCTATAAGTATTGTGCTAAGGTCGGCAAGTTTCTAGGCCTATGCCTATTTCCTACTTGGAAGTATTGTCCCTCATAAACGAGCCAAACAACTAATTTCATAGGTTTGTTGTTTTGGATTCAATCCAAGAAAGGACATTTGTAATAGAGGTATCATGCACAGTCAATGTGGATTCCCACATCCTGCCTTGGCGCAAGCATGAGCCTAGCTTTGATATCATACATGTGGCCTAGCCCCTATTTAGAAGTATTGTTTGATATGGCCCAATCCCCTTTGAGCTTTAACCCAAAAGGTGCTTTCACATTGGAGGTGTCCGACTATGTCTCATAAATTCATCTTGGACATCACCTGTAAGTTGTAACTATACATTCAATGATTTTACTTACTTTCTTGAAGGAATTAAACTGATAAAGCAGAGTAGGCCCATATCCTAGGATTGGAGCATTATGGAAGCTTAGCCACAACAATGATGCTGACCTGCTGTTAGTTGAAACAATGTGAATGCTTTTTCCTCGATCAACTTTAGCACCATTATGCTACTTATGGATTTTCTTTTATTAGGTTGGTTTGTTGTTCTCTGTTTTGAGATGTTTGGTTGGTCTCTCGTCAACCCTCCACAATGCGGTGCTTGCACATGATTGGGTTAGTTCTGTAGTGCCAACTTAGTTGGGATCATGCTACCTTGTTATGATGCAATTTTGCAGACACCATCTTCCCTCTTTGTTTATGTAGGATCTTATTGGTTTCGTTTAGGATGTGGGTTGGCTTTTTGGCTTTTTTGTTTTAGCTATTTTAGCCTGAGGCTAAAAAGACTCATTTGGGATAGGTTTTTTTGTTTTTTTTTTTACTTCTGTGAGAGAAAAAATGAAATGATTATGGTTTGGATGTGAAACTTTTTCTTATTAGACTAAAAAGCCTATTTTGTCTTTTTATGACTATTTTAGCCCCAATTCACTCCAAGCTATCATGCCAAACCAGTGTTGTATGTTGGTTTTTATCAATAAGATTTATCTCTCTTTTACCGAATCAAGAAAAAAAAAAAAAAGTTGTAATTAATGTGGGATTCCAAGAACACTTCCTAATTAGCTGCAACATACTTTTTAAGGATTAAAATGTTAAGTTAGTTATAGTCCAACATTTAAAAAGAAAGGTTAAAAAAAGTACTTCTAACTCGAAATCCAATTTTACTAGAAGATGGTGACCAAAACAAAAAAAGATGCACTCGTCCGTTGAGAAGAGATGACAACCATAGGATTTGGGATAACCACTAACCTATCTTTTTTTACATAACTTTTTAAATATTTTTAATTTTTTAATTTTTTTTTTATTAAAATTCAACCTTTCCAAACAACTCCTCAATTAAATCAATATAATTTTAACATAGAAAATCTTAAACAAATTGAGTTTCCTTTCTTACCAAATAATAATGATGTGGCCAAAAAAAAAAAAAAACAGCAACATAGACACACATTAGCCTTCCTTTTATAGCTCTCAATTTTTTTTTCAATGGCAGCAACGTATATACACTGCAACGAAGATTTCTGCTCTCTCTCTCTCTCTCTCTCCGTAGCGTTGTGACTCTCTTGCTCGTCTCTGTCTTCCTCGGTGACTCTTGCTCTTCTGTCTCATTCTCGGTGTATAGAAGGAGGGTAAATTTGTTTATGGTCTGTCTCTTTCTTCTCTCTCCTCTCTTTCTCTGCATATCATTTTTTTTTAGTTTAATGTGTGCCTCTTTCTCTCTCTGAATGGGTTTTTGTTTTTTGGGGTTTTTAGTTCAAGTTTTTAGTTCATAATTTTAATCTTCATTTATTTATTTATTTATTTATTCTTATTATTATTAATTTTGGTTAGATATATTTTTGTAGGTCTTCGATAGTTACCATTGAAGATAGTGGCGGAGCTAGAATTTTGACTTAGGAGGGGCAACATTGAGTTAAGGTTATAACGATCTACCACGTCGCAAATAATTTTGACTTTTAATTGAGGGTAAAACAACTAAAAATGAATATAGTTTCAAATTTTAAATTTATGCTCAAGTTAGTTAATTTTGTTTGTTTATTTATTTATTTATTTATTATTGTTTGTTTATTATTAATATGATTTGTTATTTCAGTTTTGTAAACATGATGATCATTATAATTTAAAATGCGATCACATACTATTATGAAAAATGAGAATGACAAAATTACACCCAAAAGAGAGAGAGAGAGAGAGAGAGAGAGAGAGAGAGAGAGAGAGGGGAGAGAGAGAGAGACATGAGAGAAAAGAGAGAAATAATATAGAATTTAAAAGAAAATATTTTAACAAAATTAAATATTTAGAGTGACAAATTATAGGAATTTGTATTTTGTTTTTAATTAATGAATCATGTTATAATGAAACTAATGAATTATAATCATAATGAAAACCAATACACCATATAACTAATATAAATAAGTATTTTCAAAATAAGAGAGAAAAATTATAAATAAATAACATAAAAAATACAATCAATAATCAGATTGAGGTATTTGAACCTCTAACCTCATAATGAAAATGCAGGAATTCTGACTAATAGATTAACCCTGTTGGTTTTGCATAGATTTTGTCAAAAATAAAAAAACAAAAACAAAAATAGAAAATGAGATATAAAAAATTGTGACATACTTTGAATTTTAGAAATTAATGATTTTTCAAATAGGAGTAAAAGTGTAATTTCCAAAAATTGAGGGGGGGCACGTGACCCTCCTGGTCCCAACGTGCCTCCGCCTCTGATTGAAGAATCTCTCAGAATTGAGTTGTGTCCACTGTAAACTTCTCTCTCTCTCTCTCTCTCTCTCTCTCTCTCTCTTATCTGGGTTCTTGTTTTTTTGGGGTTTTCAGTTCAAGTTTTTGGTTCAAGATTTTAATCTTCATTTATTATTATTAATTTTAGTATATATATATATATATTATAGGTCCTCAATAGTTGCCATTGAAGAATCTCTGAGTTGAGCTGTGTTCGCTGTAAACTTCTCTCTCTTTTTTATCTGGATTTCTTGTTTTTTTGATGATGTGTACAACTATCATGCCAAACCAGTATTGTATGTTGGTTTTCATCAATAAAGATTTATCTCTTTTTACCGACAAAAAAAAAAAGAAAGTTGTAACTAATGTGGGATTCCAACAACCCTTCCTAATTAGCTGCAACATACTTTTTAAAAATTAAAATGTTAAGTTAGTTATAGTCTAACATTTAAAAAGAAAGGTTAAAAAAAGTGTACTTCTAACTTGAAATCCAATTTTACTAGAAGATGGTGACCAAAACAAAGAAAGATGCACTCGTCTGCTAAGAAGAGATGACAACTAGAGGATTTGGGGTAACCACTGACCTATTGGACCAAAACAAAGAAAGATGCACTGGTCTGCTGAGAAGAGATGACAACTAGAGGATTTGGGGTAACCACTGACCTATTGGACAGCTTGCCCAATTCAAGTTAATATTTTTAGGACTTAGAATAAGTATTTTGGTCTATAAAGTCAAATTGGGCCAAAATTTGGAACCTGCTTGCTTTTGGGTTGGGCTTAGAATGAGAAATTCTAGCCCAGTCTGGCCTATCTATTTATAAAATATTAATTAAAAATCTTATATTAAACATTTACAAAGGAACCCCAAAATCATTTACAAATGATTTATTAATGACTAAAATTCAAATAATCATTAAAAATGATAAATTAATATATATCGAATTAAGTGAACCGACTTGAGACTTGAACTTAAAACCTAAGTATTATACTTCTTGAATTCACTCATATATGTATTAAGTTGTCCCACATGTTCTCTATGTATATTGATTGATTTTCAATTCATCTGTAGTGTTTGATGTAATTTATATTTTTGTTTGATGTAAAGTTCATTTGTAGAGTTGCTGCCAAGGAATTTTGTGAGGATTTGATCAAGATGTTGAAGCTAGGTATCCTCCTAATACTTGTTAAATTTAAAGTATTGCATGGTACCTCAAATACATACACATCTGCACATGCTGCATACGTTTGCAATGTTGATCTATATCTTTGCGTAGTATATGTATACAGGATTAAGTAGAAATAGTAAATAAATCACAAACAATTGACTCCTACAATGTAGGAGATAAAATCAAATAAAATTATGTTTAGTAAAATATTTTCTTACAAATATCAACTAAATTATTAAGTGTATAATTTTATAGGCTTTTGTTAACATATATCCTAAGGGCACATGTTAAGAAAGTATTAAATAGGTATAACTATCTCCATTAATAGAGAAAGTTGTAAAAACTTAAATCATGTCTACATCAAATAGTTGTTTTTTATTATAACATCAAAACACCATTGTTGTTTTTCTTTTCATTTTAACTTTTTAATTTATTTATTTTTGGTATAGAAATAATTTTAAAAATATGAAAAAATCTTCTTCTTCTTCTTTTTCTTTTTTCTTTTTGTATTTATTTTTAATAAATTAATTTCTAAAATTTCAAAATAAATTTTGAAAACTCAACCAAACAAATATAATTTCCAACTAAAGTTCTTTCTAATTTAGAATAACCTATTATAAAAATATTGAAAGATACAGTGCATAAAATTCAAAATAAAAAAAAAAATAGAAGATAAATGGTGGATAATTGAATAACCATTTATCGGAAAAGTTTGTTGGATTTTAATATTACAATTTTAGTTCTTATTTATATATTTATAAATAATTTTTATCTTTTAACATTACACTATAATAGTTAAAAAGCTTACCATCAATTTCATACCTCAAGAATGAGGTATTTTTGTCTACATAAAAGAAGGGCTCAGCTATGGACTAGATTGTTGGACCCGTGGGGCCCACCATGGATTTTGTTTCAATGATCCAAACTGTTCAATGTGTAGAGCTCGTCGTGTAATTTATTCTTGTAAAAAATCACATTGATCGGATGTCGATAGCTTCTTGATTGGATCAGATTTTTGTAAACAATTTATTTTGAAAATTAGATTTACCATTGACAAAAATCTGATCCGATCAAGTACTCAACGAGTTTTACATATTGAACAATTCAGATCATCGAAACGGAACTTGTGGTGGACCCCCACGGGCCCAACAGCACGCTCCAATCCGATCACGAACTGGAGAGAAGTCAGGTTCTAAAAGAAAATATGAAATTTATTAACGTTTTAGAAAACATTAAATGTATTTATACTTTTGTTCAACATTCCCCATGCTAGTGGAAGTAGGTAAAGTTAATTATTACTTTCGCAATACGTACCCTAAGAGCACATATTAACAAGACCCAATCTTATACTTGTAAGATTATCTTGATATTTTATAGTGACTTTTGCTTACACTTATTGTAACCATGTTAAATAGGTTTATCATTATATATTAATTTTTTTAAGTTACTTAATCATTTGCCCCATACCTTTTCCCCTTTATCTATTGCTTTTTTCACTTAAGTCATCTCATTGTTGACTAATTTCCCCAATTCGGTGTTGTGCTAGCACATGATTGAGTTTGCTTTGTGGTGCCTTAGTCTTGCCATGATGCTCCTTACACTCACCTCCTTTGTTGATATATCCACCTATATATATAAGAAGCGCTTCACCCTTCGTGGCTTGTATTTTTTTTTTTCTGATTTTGTCTTTTTGCTTGGTTTTATTTATTAGTGGCTTACTTTAGTTTTCTCATTTGGTCCTTTTTCTTTACTACTCATTTCGTCCTTCTTTTTTGCTTTTTTGTCTTATTAGAAATCCTTCAATGAATTTGCTTTGTTTTTTTGAAATTGTATATTTTAGTTTTGTTTTGCGATAAGTGGTAGTGGTAGCAACCATGGTTCCTGTAGAACCAAGGGACAATTACAAAAGAAACTCCAGGGTTTGACCTTTATAACATTATAAATCCTGAGTTTTTAATTTTGTCATTTAAATCCTAAATTTTTAATTTATTTTCAATTTAAACCATTTGCCTATTTTTGTTAACTAAAACCGACGAAAAAATAGTATTTTAGCCATTAAACCTAATGTGGGTGTACATAAAATGTTTAAAATACCCATTTGTCGATTTTACTTAACAAAAATAGACAAATAGTTCAGCCCACAAAGCTTTATCTTCGGCCCTATACCTCTACCACCATTTCAGTAAAAGACTCTCATTTACCTCCCTTATCCTCCTAATGCCTAACCCTCCTTGATCTTTGTTCTTTGTCACTTCCACCCATTTGACCTTATGTACCTTTCTCTTCAGCTCTGAGCCACGCCACAAGAATGCAAAATTTAGAGTTTGGTGTCTTGCATCATAGATATGTAATATAAGATCAATTCCTTATTTTATCCTAAGGTTATGTTTGGTTCATGGATTTGGAAAAGGAAAATATAGGTGAAATGTGAATGAAATATAACTAAATTTCACACATTTTTTCCCCCTTTCCCTACCCAAATACATGAACCAAACACAACCTAAAAAGAAATCTAAGATTAGTCACAGCTTCATAGGGGTAGGCTATTGGTTAATTATGCCTTGCAAATTTTTTTTTTTCTTGTTATATATTTTTATATATAAGAGGAGTTAAAAATTTGTATTTCCAGAATCAAATATTTTGGGAGTGAATGTGGGTCATAAAAAATCTTCCTTCGATTTTGACATATTGGACAATCTTGTTAAACTTAATTTATTTCATCCAAGTCTCAAATCTAATCTCCTATACTCTCAGTTTCACTTTGTGAGTTAGATTTTCTTGACTTCATTAGGTTCTAATATTTTATAGCTAAACTTCACCAGCATTATAATCTATTTAGAAAATTTTAAATTTGTGCAAACAAAGATGTAGCATGAAAAATATTTTAATGGTATAATTGATTAACTTGAAGTTTCATGATTATTATTACTATTATTGTTTTTATAACCTAATTTTTACATGACTCGTGATTCTTTGTTGACAGGTTCTATCTTTTTGTTGCACTTGGCTAAAAGCACTAAAAGATTAGTGAATTCAACAAGATCAATTCATGACGTATATTTTTCATTTGTAATTTATGTCTTAATTAGTTTGTCAATATATATATTTTTTAATACATTGGAGGCCATAGCATTGGAGAAGGGAATTTTGCCTATAGAAAGATTTCAACCCTTGTAGGAGAGTAACACCCTTTGCCATTGAATTGAACCCTCAAGTTTAAATTTACACTGTTACATGTTGCTTTTTCTGTCTCAATTAACTGGGTGGAAAGGGGAGCACTACTTCCAGTTAGAAGACAAATTGGAAGTAAATGTTCTTTTCTTCTTCTTTCTTCTTTTTCTTACTGATATTAAGTTTATAATCATTTTACTTTTATCCTTTATTTTTCAGGTACATGCTTTGTTGTTACCGTTGTTGATGTGACGGCAAGTGCCCGTCACATATATTATGGAGAAGAGTTGGCTGCGCTGGCGGCACAAAAGATCCTGGACTGTATACCATGGAATACAAAAAAAGGATGATCGAAGATTAGGGCATACGATTACAGTTATAGGCATGGGATCGTATTGGAGAAGTATTATCCATACACAGGAGTGAAAGGCAAACACAAAAAATCAAGAAATGTATGTTTTACTTTTAATTAGAGTCAATTTGTGTGGCAAGTATGGTCAAACATCTGAATCATGTTTTACTTTTTTGTCCCTTTTTGTGGCAAGTATGGTAAAAATCATAGGCTGGTGGGGATTACAATGGTTATCCCATGTTCAGTTGATAGCTTAATGTAGTGGTGGATGGGCTGGAAATTCAGAAGAAAAAAAAAAGAAAGGAAAATTTGGAGAGCAATTCCTGGAGCAATTATTTGGTCTGTGTGGAAGCTTAGGAATGTTTATATCTTTAGTGATACTCAACCAAACTTGGAGGCATTGTGTGAGTTTATCAAAGTAGGATTAGCCATCTGGTTGAAATCACATAATGTTAGGTGTTATTACTCTATAAATGAGATTGTTTCAAATATACATCATATAAGAAGGTGCTGGAACCAAGGTGGTTAAGTCAGGACTGCTCAAATGAAGATGGAAACTGTGGGTTTGGCAGCTGTGGTGATTGTTGTCTACTTTGTGAATTTAAATACATAGATTCATGATAACATAAATTAAAGCAAGAACACATGTTGGACATTACGACTAGATTAAACAGAAATACATGATACAACGAAATGGTAGAGAAATAAAACCGAAGCCTGCATGGAAGCAGTTTCCTTAAAACAGATTTTCGCCGCCTCACGGATCGAGTGCTTGAGGAATTCTGGCGTATGTCTCCCAGGATACGACGGTCAAAACCTAGCTACGGCAGAAGCATTTTCTGTCTAGCTTAGCGAACAAAACTTGTGGCAGCACTCTCTCACTGTAGAAATTTCTAGCAAACTGACTAAAGAATTGAAGAAACAATTTTTGTGTTTGAGACTTGACGGGAGGGTCTCAATTTATACATGTATAGGGGAGAGAGGAGAAGCCTCCAGCCTTTATGGCTGGTCACTATTGCACCATTGACCTCTACAATAAAGGCAGGAGTTACAAACCCCATTAATGCACTATTAAACTCTGCAATAAAGGCAGAAGTTACAAATCCCATTAACTCTTTCATGAAGCTAACTTCATGGGGCAATTTCTCATTCAATTCTCAATGGTTTTTGGCCATTCTATTTGTGGTATAAAGATCTCATTGCAAAGTATCTAGACCCACTTGGACCCAACACAATAGATGATTGGGACCCACTTTAATATTTAATTAAAGTCACCAAAAAACCATTTTTTCCAACAGTGATTACAAATGATTCTTGTGAATTGGATTGTTGGTATCTTGTAAATTGGATTGTTGGTTAAGGAGCTTGGGTTATTGATATGATTTGTTTAGGAGGAGGCTGCATCTGGTGGAAGCTGAGAAAGGAGGAATGCTTGACTACTGTGGGATGTTAATTGCAGGGGATATAGGTTGGTATTTTCCTAGCAGCCATGTGGATTACTTGGGGTTTTTTTGGCTAGTTTATCCTTTGTTTCCCTTTTGGCTTTCTTTTTGTTTTGCGTATTGTACTTGTCTTGTTAGTTGGTGACAAAAATTTTGGGCTGTGCTAGCAAATGATTGGGCATGCTATTTCGATGTCAACCTAGTTGGGATTGTTTAGTTTTGTTGTGATGCTCTTTTGCACTTACCCTCCCTTTATTGATAATAATCATTTGTATTGTTACTTGATTATTATTATTAAAGTTTGTTTTTGCAGATAATATATATATATATATATATTGTATTTATGATGTTTATAATTTTTGTAGTTTCATAGTCCGAGAGTTTCTATCGATGGATATTGTGAGATGGCAGCCGAAAATGAGTATGAGATGTCAAGAATTCTCCAGTATCACCCAATCACTGTTTGTATAGCCTGCCATAGGTCTTTCAATCTTTATAAAGGGGTATAAACTACTAAATACGAAAATGTTTTATTTGAATAATTTTGAAATAAGTTGTAATTAAATGTTATTGTAATTTATTTTTATATGTAGGGTTTGTACAAGCGACCTCGTTTTTTATTCGAGCTTGATATGCTGAAGTTGAGTGATGAATTTTGATCTTGACAACCATCCACTTTTGGAATTTCATGAGATTTGTCTTGTAGGTATGGGGACTTACAATGGAGAACTCGCCTGGCTGATAAAAAATTCTTGGGGGAAGAAGTGGGGTGTAGGTGGCTATACATACATCCCACACAACGGAAGCTACGCCGAAGCCTTAGGGATAAATTGTTGGCCATCTTATCCAATTATCGATGATCACAAAAGATATGAGAAGCCTCGCCTCTATAAGTATCAAAGGTATTAAAGCCAATGTAATCATATTTAGGGAATCTCTCTCTCTCTCTCTCTCTCTCTCTCTCTTATTTTTCTTTTTGTAAAAGCCAAACACTACACAAGGAGGATTGGGAAACGTATAAATCTTGAAATGGGTCATTATTTTGCAAACAAAGCAAAGGAACTAGTATTTGTTGGTTATGTTTGCAATCGAGGAAGAAGGTGAACAAGCAAGCGGAAAACTGAAATGCTGGGTAGGTTACAGACTTGGAGATACCTAGAGAATTTCCCTAAGCACCTAGGGTTGAGAGTTAAAATTGTGTACATTAGCTCTAACCATGACTCAACTTAGAAAGGAAGTATACAGAGATATGTGATTGGTCCATGCGTCACAAATGACACTGGATAATGGCGTGGTGCTGATGTGGCTTGTCGTCTTGTGTGTGTTTACACAACAAGCACTGCTTTCCTTGTACAATCATCTTACTCTAATCTTGTCCCAAATATTTTCTTAACTATCTCCTAATGTTATGACTATATTCCAGACAAAAAATTGTTTGTTGCTGAGTTAGGTTTGTACTTGTGCTATAATTGTCTTAATAATTCCATGTATTCAGTTTATGGTGGTTTCCAGGATGGTCAGGATTGCCCATTTTTTTAATGAACATACATATTGGTTTACATTACCCACTTGCATCACATTCCTTCACATCCAATCTTGACCTTTTTGATGGGTTAGTGAGACCAACAAATCCACCCAACTAATAGGTTATGGTCTAACACTATGTTCAAGTAATAACGGATCTTGGTCCCTCGTCCAATAACATCATTGCTAAATCATGGACGTTATAGATATATATCTTGTTTGCTAGTCACCTGAATATTTTCATGTTTAACCTTTCCTATGCTAAAAATAAATTTAAAATTTGTTTGAATTATTTTCTGATTTTATTTAGGGCTACATATAGTGGTGGAATCAATGGTTATATAGCTCGTTGTGCTAGAGATCCTTGCCCCCCAATTTTTCGGTCACCAGTTTCTGGAATGGAAGATATTATGGACAATCAAGTCAAGTAAGCTTGCATGCAATCAAAATAATTTTGTACTAGATTAATTGAATTCACTTTTTTATCTTAAGCTGTTACATTGTGTTTACTTTTCCCTATTCACCATCCAGATGCGCTATATACAGACTTCTAGATGCTCACAAACATATCACTTGACCATCTGCTGGGGTTATATTCCCGAAGAAGGATTAATCTTGTCATGTTCTCTGCTTGTCATTAACATTCCTCTTGTTAGTAGTTTATTTATTATTTTTTATTTCTGCATTCTGTTTCAATATATAAGGCATCTACTTGTACAAATGTGCACCTTTGCTTTTGTGATAAACCCTTATGCCTGTCTGCTTATTTCATGGTCAAGCAAGGTAATGGAAATCAAAAAGGTAATAACAAATAATAAAGGAGATGCATTCAACCAAGGTTTAGAGGGAGCCCAAAGACTCACAATGTTTCAATATTAGAGCCCATATGAGAATGGTTTTTTGCACATATTTCGATTTGTTTGATGTGAATAGAGTTCTCTGGCTTTAGATTTATTAGATATGGTTCATTATGTTATTATTAAAATCTTGGTTTGCTTGAGGTTCTATAAAGCAATTCCTTGCTTTAAGTCAATAAATCTTGGTTACTTGATCAAGCATGGTAGAGCACTGTAGTTGGACACATTTTTATTTTACACATGCTGGAGACTTAGATAGTAATTAGCTTTCCATGTATTTTACATCATGGTGTTGTGTGTTGATGGATTTGAAATAAAGGGATTTGGGTTTCATTTCATACTTAAAGTAGTCGAGAGAATTGGTATTAAAGTGCTTCCATTCGAAGCATTAAGGTAAAGGTATAAGATTCATCCTACTAGAATAGTTGTGCCACTAGAATTTCGAAGGTTTAGGTCAAAATTCATGTTTTCTTTTTCTTCTTCAAAATCATTCATAAAGTTCTTATAAACCATTCGTGGAAAATTTAATCCAAGCTATATTGCTTGAAGTTCTTTTTGTTGGATGGTGGAAAAATAAAAGGAATGAAATAAGGTAGGAGTAGAAAGACATCAAAGTTCACCTTTTTTCTTCCAAAATTACTGAGATAAGGTTCTCAAATTCATTCATGGAGTTTGTCCTCGTCAAATGATTTTTAGTTATGTTTAGTCTTGCTAGGGTTCATTATAGGAAATTACACTTTTAGCTACCAAATTTTTAGTCGCCGAAGGTTCTTTTTTAGTCGTCGAAAGTCATTGGCGACTAAAGTTTTTTGTTGCCCATTTAGTCACCGAAGCCTTGTCGGCGATAGTCAATGGCAACTAAATTCACGTTGGTCGCTAATTATATTATCTTCAGCTACTAAAACAAACTTAGTAACCTTTGGCGACGAAAGATTTAGTTGCCGAACGTGATCAAATAAAAATGAAATTCTTTTTCAACGACTAAATATTTTAGTCGCCAATAATAACACATTTAGCGACTACAAAATTTAGTCGCCATTTTATGCCACCATTAGCCACCAAATAGTTTAGTCGCCAAAAGACTGGATATTTTCATTGCATTGTATTTTACGGCCAAACATTTTTGTCGCCAAAGGTGTATTGTTCTTTCATGACTAAAATATTTAGCCGACAATATTGTTTTGGCTACTAACTATTTGGTCGCCAAAAGTCTTTTGTTCTTTGTTTTTTTTTTTGTTACAAAATATTTAGTCACCCAAAACCTTTGCTTACATTTTTGGCTACCAAATATTTAGTAGCCAAAAACTTTATAATCTGATTTTTTAATTAATTTCTTGACCACATGTATTCATTACATTATTGGTGCAACCTGTACCCTGTATATAAACAAAATAATCCATATATTGATTATATTATCAATCATTCCAGAACATGCACACATTTCTCTTTCAACCATCCAAAAAATTCATATTTAACGTCAAATTTCAAATGTAATAGAAATTCTATATAAACGAAGTATAATCCAATCTCAAAAATATAATTTCATACAGAACAGAGGATTAAACAAAAATCATGCCCCATAAACACAAAAAAGTAATCTGTACCACGCCAAAAAAATAATATATACAGATGATAGTAATATGTAGACTAAAACAATGTCCTCCGTAATTGTTCAAAAAAAGTCGTATCAACAATTCCACGCCAAAACCTAGGGGTGCAACTTGGGCGGGCTCAACTCGAGCAACCCGAATCCAGCTTGAATTTTTTAGGGCTTGGACAAGATATTTTCAAGTTCGGTACAGGCTTGGGCAAAAATTTTAGAAGCTCGAATTAAATTTGGACAGCCTTGGGCAAAGACATCAAACAACCTGAGCAACCCGAAACCCGAATTATACATATATAGATATACAAAAATATTAAATATATATATATATATAAATTATTAGCTATTACATGATATTAAAGTAATTTAGATTATTAAATCATATTGAATATATATTATATATACAAATAACATAAAATCTTACTCTTTTTTTTATTTTTATTTTCCCTTATAAATTGTAAAGACTACTATAGCGGCATCTCTCTTACATTATATAAATTTTTTGTTTTGATGGTATTAATAATTTTCTATATATAAAAAAAATGTAAATAGAGTCAAATTTTAATAATTTAATAATGTAGCTGCAAAAAAAAAAAAAACAAAACAAAAAAACAATTCAGGCAATTCGGGCAACTTAGGCAATTCGGGTTTAATTCGAGTCGGGCTTGGGCAGGCAACCTCGGGTTACAATTCGGGCTTGGGCGGGCCTGGGCAGATCTCAGGACAACTTGGGCTGGGCTTGGACAACCTCGCAACCCAAACGAACCCGCCCGAGTTGCACCCCTACCAAAAACCATCTGTAAAAATAAAATTAATCATTAGTATTGCTTGAATATTGGCTGTAAACACCCCATTTTTTACCGTCCTCAAGACTTGGACGTCATCGTTTGAACACTCGATGATCAGCCATGCTCATGTTCGTTTTGAGTTCCCGAAGGCCTCGACTGTGTGCCTTGCCTTAAGATCTCTCAACTTGACTGTTTTGTGCTTGGTTATGGACCAAACACTTGTGTTTTTGTTTTTGAGGGAAGAGAGTGGCTTGTTGGCCATTTCCTCAACCCACAGGCCAAGGCTTTGTGCCATCAGCCCTTTTTTCTTGCCATTGGCCAAAGGTGTTGGCTAGTCGACACTTTTTATGGTTGGTCGGCCACCTTTGTTGGTCAATCGGCCATATTTTCCAGCCAACCCCTTTCTATTTGCTTTTGGTAGATACTTTATGCCAGCTGTCATAGCTGGCATGCACAATTCACTCCCTCCATACACGTGTATGGAGGGATTTCATCCTTATGCAAGCTTCTCCAAGAAGCTTTGCATTTGGATTTCTATAAAGAGGGAGCTCTTCCTCCCTTCTCAGGGGTTCAAGAAACTGATATAGAAGATATATATCACTCGCTCTCTATATTTCTCTCTCTCTCTCTATATTTGTGTGTTATAGTGCTCTAAAGGGTGTTTTTGTTCTTATTCTTACACTAAAGCACCTAGTAATACACCACCCTTTAGTTACAAAGGTGCTAAAGAGTTGATTCTAGAGTTTTTGAGTTGGTTTTGATCAGAAGAAGGTGCTGGAGTGGTGTTCTTGAAAAGATTCTTCAAGGGTGAGAAACTATCCTCTTTATTCCCCATTCTTGCATAAGCTTTTAGCCTATTTTGCATATTGTTTTAAGCTTAACTATAAACTGAAAAAGTTCTGTTTTTGTGTGCTTAAGATGATTGTTTGAGGTCACTTTTTGGTTGGGGGTTGTCCCCCCCCCCCCTTAGGCCTTGTTTGGCCTTGTTTTGTGCCTTTACTTTTGAGTTGTGGTATCATCTCATTTTGACCTTCTCACCACTGAAATCCAGAGGATTTTCAGTGGTGGAGAAGTGGTTTTGAAGTCTTGAATAGGAGAGGGACACCCCCCTCTCCTTATGTCTCATATGCTTGTGTTATTGGCTCATAATGTTAGCATGTTTGCATAGCATGTTTTGGCCCCATTTCAGCAAGTTTTTTGGTGTTATCTTGGCATGATATATCTCTGTTTTAAGTTGGTTTAGTGGTCTCTTGCATGCGTCATACACTTGCCTTGCAATCCTCTTATTTGTCTTAATATGCATCATGCACTTGGACCATCATGCTTGCATATTTTGGCTTAATTCAAAGGAGTTTTTAGTCATGTTTTACCATGTTTAAGCTCTGTTTGGTATTGTTTGGATCACATGTGCAATGCTTTGTATAGCCACCTTGCATTTTAGCTTGTAAGCTTTATGCCTTGAGTTCATTAGCATGTGTTAATTGAAGTATTTTCATGATTTGGCATCATGTGAAATGTGATTTCAGTCCATGTTTCATGGTCACACACTTACATTTATCACCTATTCCATGCTTTGCACAGTTTGTGTTTCATGCCTTAAGAATAGGTCATTGCGCATGCTTCTATGCTTAGGCCTTCGGGATGCCATCTAAGTGGGTATTTGGGCTTATTTTGACATATCATAGCTCTGATTTTCCTTGGTTAAGTCTTGCCATGTTTGGTTGTAATAGGTGTAGTGCAATTGCCCCTTTTGGCCTTGTATGCGTTTTGCTTTGTGCTCACCTTTCTAGCATGTTTTGGCCTCATCCCATGCATGTTCTAGCCTTGTTTTGGCCTGCCTTGGGACTGTTTTGGGTTGCCTTGGTCCTTTGGGGCTTGGTTGATATGGCCATGGTTCAAGTCCCATGGCTAGCTTTGAGCTTTAAGTCTATTAGCATGCCTTGCTTGCATTGTTTGGTTGATTTGGAATCATTCCATGCTTATTTTCAGAGCTTATAGTGTTGTTACACTTCCACTTTTATCACTCTTGGAGCACTCTTGAGAGTTGTGCTTTTAAGCCTAAGTATTGGACTAATATGTGTGCATGTTTGTCTTGCATTTTGGTGCCTTAGTCTTGGTGTATTGGCCACTGCTTTGGTAATGGCTGAGGCCTATCCATTTTCAGTATAAGTCCATAGAACATGTGGTTTGTGTGTTGATTTCATGCTTATCGCATTGCATATTGTTGCGTGCTTGATGTTGGAATAGTTGTTGCATGCTTATCGCATCATATGCTTAGGTTGCATTTTGCATGCTTGCTAGCTCTCATTTTGTCGCATTGTATGTTTAGGTTGCATTGCATTTGGCATGCTTGTTACCTTAGCCTTGTGCCCATGTTTGAGTCCTATTGCATTTGGCATGCTTAGTTCGCATAGCATTGCATTTCCATGTTGCATTACATTATTTGCATGCTTGCATTATATCATGTTTGCATGTTTGGTATATTGCATGATGTTTAGCTAGTTGTATTACATAACCTTGTTGCATACTTGGCATGTTCATGTTACATTAGCTTAGCCTGCATGCTTAGGTAGCATTGCATGGCATTGAGTTAGCATGCTCATATTGCATTGCAGTGGTTGCATGTTTTACATTGTATTTGGTACACTTGCATAGCATTATGCTTGGTTTGGGGTGTCAAACCAAACATAAGGATCGAGGGACGTTTCGTACTTTAAGTGACGAAACGTGCCTCAATCCTTAGTTGCCGACGCTCTTGATCTAACATAATAGAGTGTAAGGCATTCATGTGTTTTGTGCATTCATTGTACATTAATTTGCACACTTGGCTCCTTTGGCCATCATGCGTTAAAATGCGTGATTGATGGCCCGAGGGTCGAGAACCATACTCCTTTGAGTCTTAAACATGATAAGGAGGGTGGGGGTGCAAACATTGCCTTGAAAATGCATTGCCATGCTCTGTCTGTCCTCTGTTGCAGCAAAAACAAGATTCCGCAGGAAGAGATGGTCGGTCGGCCATCTTCAGTGTCAGTCGGCTACAAATTTATGGCCGAAAGCCCCATTTCTTGTCGATGACTAGTTCCCCTTGGCCGGTGACCATTCCTCTTGGCTGATGGCCTCCCACAGTGCTTAGGGAGTGATTCTGGAGCATCACAAAGACTTGTGTAGTCTTCAGAGGAACAGAGCAGTGCAAACAAAGGCAACATGTAGTATGGCGATGGATTTCCGAGCGAAGCCGTACAAGCGTGCATACATCCCTCGCCCCAAGACCATTTCAGCGTTTTAATAACTTAGACCAGTTATTTATTTCGATTTGGTTGTGTAATTAATTAATTAGCTTGTTAGTTGATTAGTTATTTGATTTGTATTATTTATTCGGACCCTCCGTCGAGAGGGCGAATTTTGTAATAAGTGTGCGTGCATGTGTGAATGTCTTCCAACCCTACGTCTTTCTCCCTTTTACTTACCTGCTTTTGATGGTTAGTTCTAGGTCATGTTTTGATTAGCATACTTATGATAGCATGTTTTCATTCATTCATCTGTATTGCATGCACCGGGCTCGGCGCATCATACTAACTGCATTGTATTTCAATACCAAGTTGAATACGTGTATCGAGTGTCGCATTTCACATGCCATTTCTAGCATAGCCGAGACTATTTCTAGTTGCATTTTGCATGTGTTGCATTAGCCATCTTAAACATGAACTAGGATCATGCATTGATTACTAACTAGTTTCTGTTTTGGCTCGGAGTACTAGGTAAGCTTTTATGCTTTAGCATCTTGCATGAGTGTGAGTTTCGCCATGACAGCATGCTTACCATGAGGCTAATTACTTATATGATATAACAGTCTGAATGCCTGTGGGTGAAGGTTGGATTACTTGAATTGGAACAATTCATTGAAATCCGTGTTTTAGCCTACTTGTGAGTAGCAAACTTCAAAATATTTCCAAACAAACGGATATGCGATGCTTTGTTCCAAATTAGGCGATCTAGTCTATACTTGTGTGTTGTGCGCATCACATAGTAAGATTAGCTAATTAACCGGAATAAAAACGCATGTGTTTTTCAAAAACAAGATATCATGTTTAGTAAAGGCCGATCTTTGATCGGGTGAGCGGGGGTGCTCATAGATGACCTTCTCCAATCGTACCCAAGTTCCCGAGCTGAGGTAACTTTGGGGATGACGGACACGTGGCCTTAGGCAACGAGTCAAGGTTTCCTAAGTTCCCCCGAAATAAATATTTAGGTGGCGACTCTGTATCTAGAAAAGTAGTCCATGTTTGGCACTTCTTTACAAAAATCAATTTTCTAAAACGATTTGCTGAATTTGGACTCTTTGGTGATTTATCAATCTCACATCGCACATTGTGAGATCAGATTAAGAATCGTGACATTTTGAGTCCGAACTGTAGCATAAGGCCCACGGGGGTGCGTCTACAGTTTCTAGCGACTCCGCTGGCGAGTTAGAGAACTTGACTCGAACTTATGATATCTTGTTTTGACAACACTTATGTGTCTCTTTGCATTGTATTTGCATTGGTGCGCCTAGGACACTGTGTTTGCCGTATGCTATTCCTGAACGGTTTGCCGGAGGCTCGCTTTGAGAAGCGTGCCATAAGGCTGATCGGTTGCGGGCTCTGCCACGACGGGAACACAAACCCCAGTTTTCACCGGGGCACCCTTTTTGACCATTCGACCTAGTGCATATCGGAATCCATAGTGACTATTCCAAACTAGGACAGGTTGCTTACCCGATTGTAGGTTGTTTGAAACCGCTGCGTGCGTAATGAAACCCTAGCTCCTGACAAAATAGGACAGGGAAACCCTACCCTAATGTAGGGGTGTTTTGGCTCTCATTTGCTTGCTATGTGCTTTCAGAGTGCGTCTCTATAGGAATGCATGTATCAGTTTGCAAGTCTGGGTATCAGGCCTGCGGGCATCAGTGTTTTGAGAATCAGTTATATCTGTGGTTATCAGATTCAGTTTTGGGGCAGTGATTTAGGGGAACAGTGATCAGTCGTCGAGAACAGTTCTTTCAGCTTGTGTTTGCCAACTATGTGTTGTCTTTATTTAAGTTGTTATGCTGTCCGTTTTTCTGTTCATTATTTCCTTATTATTGCTTTATTTAGCTTTTTGCAAGGTAGTTTAGCACAATTGCATCCGACCAGGTAGATATTCCCCGAGCACTCTGGGTTAGAGGTCGTAGACTTAATCAATCCAGGGATCTGATAGACGGACAAGCAGTGTTCCTTTCTTTACCCCCGGTTACTAGACGGAGGTCAAAAAGGCACAGTGTATCGGTACAGCGGCCGCCAGATCAGTGGTCTACCCCACCAGTGAACAGTCAGGCTGAGGTCTCAATTTCTACTGTAGGGACAGATATACCGGTCATTCAAATAGATCAATACAGCATGGCAAGAATGGAGGAGACGATGCGTCAGCTCCAGGAAAGCATGAGAACTATGCAGCAGGACGCTGCCCGTCAAGCAGAATTTACCAAACAATAGGCCGAGGTCATGTCCCAACAGACAGAGTTAATCACCAGGTTACAGCAGCAAATCGGAGCATCTGCTTCACACCAAGTTCCTCCCCCACCAGCAGTTCCAATATTTGGGGAGACAGCTAATGTCCAAGACAATACGAACATTCCAATCGGGCCTGCTCCGCCCCCGATCCTACCCCAGCTATCCAAAGCACAGACCAACCTACTGGATTCTCCCTTTGAGTTTGAGGTGGACCCCACAACGTTGAAAGTGAGCAAGCTTGAAAAGCTGTTCAAGAAGTCTCAGGGTGTGAAGTCCATTCCAGATATTGAGAATGGGTATACCGACTCAACCGTGACGCTGTCGGACCGGTTTAAAATGCCACACATAGATCATTTCGATGGGTTTGGGGATCCTATGGTGCATTTGCGGCTGTTTTCAAATATACTAAGGCCGATGGGCCTCACCATATTACAGAAGCTGTCCTTGTTTGGCCGGACCCTGTCGGGTGTAGCGGCCATTTGGTATGCAAAACTGGAAGATTCCGTTAAGAGAAGTTGGGAGGAGATGGCTGAGGCCTTCATAGCTCAATACCCCTACAATACACAGATCAAGATCACAACACGTGATCTTGAGACAACCAGGCAAGAGCCGAAGGAGAGCTTCTCCGATTTTGTGACCCGGTGGAGGGCCAAGGCCTCGATGATGACCATCAGGCCTATTAACAAAGATCAGATTCGGATGGTTGTGCACAACCTCCAACCCAAGCTCATGCAGAAAATGATTGTTCTCCCCCTCCCCACCTTTGCAAATCTACATGAGATAAGGGTGCAGATCGAGGATGTTATGAAACAAGGTTTGATTGACCATGACAGAGAGCAACCCAGGAGGACTTTCAACCGCAGTGTAAATGCGGGCACAAGTAGTGCTGCAGCTGCTAGATCTTCAGATGTGAGTATGGTTACCACCACCAATACCCCAAGAGCCCTTGCAGCTATGCCATTCACTGGTGCGTCCGGTAGTAGCTCGCAAACAGCTAGATGCGCACCCAAAGGCCAAAGAACCTTCACTCCACTATACATGCCCCTGTCCAAAGCTTTGGGGGTTTTAATCAGAAAAGAGCACTTGAAGCCCTTGGAGCCGCGGCCATTGCCAGAAAAACTTCCCCCCTCCCATAACCCAGCAAAGTACTGCGCCTTCCACCAATAGCATGGTCATGAAACCGACCAGTGCTTTCGATTGCGTCACGAGATTCAGGATCTCATTGACAATAGGGTGATCGTGCCTCCGGAGAAGCCGAATGTCACAACCAACCCTCTCCCACCACACAACCAAGCTCCACCTCCCAAACGTATCAATCTAATCCAAACCGCGATTGTGTCATACGACCCCAGCATACATATCTTACCCAAGCCGGAGGTGTTCATTCCCGACGGCACTGACTTGTGCATGTTGGACATCTCCCAAACCCAACCTGAAATGGTGGTGGTAGCTATCGAAGATAGAAGTGGGTCGACTGCCGGAGTAGATGAGAATGATTATACAAAGCCTGAGGAGTCAACAAGCTTCATATACAACCCGAACGGTTACATTACCTCAGCGGGCCAGGTTAGGTCAAGAGTGGAATTGCCAGTGGGGGCAAAGGTTTGTGTAGTACGTGAAGATGGACCTAATCAAGGGCTAGATGACCTAGCGGATTTGGAAGAGGACATCGCCAACCTTCAGTTTTTCAACGAACAGGATCCGAGAGACGTGACTGTCAACTGGTTTCGTTTGGAAGGGTCAGCAGAAGCTACTGGGTGGCTCAGTGACGAGCCAGATGTTGTTAAGCAGCCTCAGTCAGAACAGAGTCTGTTAGGGACGGGGACATCAACAGTGGTCGGAAGGGCCGGGAATCAGTTTGCATCGTTGGAGAGCACCGGTGTAACGAATTTTGCTCAGAACACGGGCAGTTTAGGAATAAAGGAAACCGAACGGCAGGCTGTACTGAAGCAGTTTGAGCGAGAAAGGATCGAAGATTCTGAGAGAGCCAGAAAAGCCAAGGCCCCTGTGGGGACAGAGCATACTACGGGCACGTGAACGGAAGGTCCTGTGGGCACAGGAATAGTTGTGACGGAGCCAGACAGGTGTCTGTCGGCTGCCGATGGTATGTGGTAGGAAGATGACGACCTATGTCTTGCCCACACAGATGAGGACTGGGGGAGTAACCAGCTGGATGATACCTGGTATATTGGTGAGGTTGACCATATGACTAGGAGCGGGCGGTATTTCAAACCCCCACACCTAGATCAACCAGAGGTGTCCGGAAAGGACAAGGAGGCAAAAAAGCAGAAGGATAAATTGCTCGAAGAGGAGGCTGTGCTGAAACAGCTAAAGAGGATACAAACAGACATCTCCATCTGGGGATTGCTTATGGCTTCAAGGGTACATAGACAGGCTGTCCTCTCTGCGATGGACAAGGCCAAGCTTTCGATCGACACCACGCCCGAGCAGCTGGTAGGACTGGTCTTTCCGGGAGGGGCTTCCCCGACATTAACCTTTTCTGACAAGGAATTGCTGCCTAAGGGCTCGGAACATAACAAACCACTCTACATCTCCGTGGAATGTAGAGACAAATGAATACCGGTAGTTCTTGTCGACATAGGATCCGCCATTAACGTGTGCCCGTCAAGGACGGCATATACAATCGGGTTGAAGCCCGCGGACTTTGTTCCAACCACCCAGGTAATAAGGGCCTATGACAATACAAGCAGAGAGGTGAAAGGGACTGTGTAGATTCAGACCCAGGTCGGTCCAGGAACACACGATGTTGATTTTCATGTCTTGGACGTTCCCGCAACCTTTAATCTACTCCTAGGGTGGCCATGGCTGCACCAAGTAAAGGTAGTCTCTTCCACTCTACATCAGATGTTGAAATACCCCCGTGGGAAGGGGGTGGCTATTGTTTTTGGGAATTCGTCAATCCATCCGCCGCCAGAGGTATCTACATCGGTTTTGGAAATCGAGCATGGCACAGAGGATGTGTTCCTGTCAGGATTTACCCTAGCCGAGGCCCGGGTCGTACAGAACATTTTGGCTGTTGATGAGGGGTTGTACGTCAGCGCACAGTCAGTATACCTCATGAACAAGCTCCAGCATATCCCTAGGATGGGACTAGGAAGAAGTGGCCGGAAGGGCATTACAATATCGGCCGAAGTGCCGCACAGTCCTCATACCTTTGGTTTGGGCTATCTGCCCACCAAAGAAAACTGGGTAAGAAAAGGCAAAGAAATGCCCGGGAGAGCCAGAGCCAAGCAGGCAGGGAAGCGTTTTGAGTTCATGCATCGGCCTATCCAAGGCACCCTAAACGGACGCTTCGTCTAGGAGGGGGAAGACTTTCCATTCTGCGGCTTCCCAAAGCCATGGCTAAATGCAGAGAAGAGGCGGCTGCCGGGATTTGAGATCTTCTTCGACTTGTAGTTGTCCGGGGATGATATTGCCGCAGAGCAGGCAGACCCATCAGCTGAGGTTGAGCAATGTAAGGAAATGGATTCCGAGGGCACCGAGTTTGAGATGGGGGTAGCACTGGCTAGTCTACTATCAGATCCTCCGATCATACATGAGTGCTTGGGGGATGATCTCTCAGTGTCTATGATAGGGAATGAAATAGCTGCGAGCCCACCTTCAACCATTTTGGATGCGTCCATCGCACCCTCCCTCGTCTAGCAGTACGAGAAGGGATTCTTATCGAGCAGCACCGGGTCAGGTAGTGAGCCTGAATCTGATTCCACCGAGTCTTGTGAGTCGGAATCAGGTTCCAACTTGTCTGAGTCTGAGTCCGGTATTCCTGGGGATGACAACCCGGATGCCACAGTCTTGTCCAGGTCGCCTTTTTCTTTCTCTTTCGAATCTGTTGTAACAGAAGGATTGGATGGACTGGATGAAGTACTTGATGAGAATGAAGTGGCTGTGGCTTTTGAGTATTTTTCTGTGCCTTTGATTTATTGTATTAATCAGTACTTTCAAAACTTTGATGAAAACGACGAGGAAGAAATTCCTCCGGTTTTAAAATATTTGCTAGAACAAGAGTAGAAGAGGTTTGTAAAACCACTAGTTGATGAAATCATCCAAATTAACGTTGGTACTGAGAAGGACCCGCGACTGGTCCAGATCGGGTCCACGTTGTCTTCGGAGGAACGCGAGCGCTTAGTCGCTTTATTAAAAAATTTCAAAGACGTTTTCGCGTGGTCCTACGAAGACATGCCTGGAATTGATCCTGAGATTGTACAGCACCGGATCCCTCTTGACCCAGAGGCCCAACCTGTCAAGCAGAAGCTCAGAAGGATTAGCCCAGATTGGGCTATCAAGATCAAAGAAGAGGTCACCAAGCAGATTGACGCAGGGTTCCTGCTGGTATCTGAATACCCAACTTGGTTGGCCAACATAGTTCCAGTGCCAAAGAAGGACAGCAGGATTCGTGCATGTGTGGATTTCAGAGATTTGAACAAAGCCAGTCCGAAGGGCGACTTTCCTCTACCTCATATCGATGAGCTAGTGGATTTCACTGCGGGGCATGCATTACTCTCATTCATGGATGGCTTTTCAGGCTACAACCGAATCGTAATGTTACCCAAAGACCGGGAGAAGACTGCTTTCACCACCCCGTGGGGAACCTATTGCTATAGGGTGATGCCATTTGGGTTGAAAAACGCTGGAGCTACTTATCAACGGGCCGCGACCACGATATTGCATGACATGATCCACAAAGAGGTTGAGGTGTACGTGGACAACATGATTGTCAAGTCCAAGGAAAGAGAGGACCACTACACCACCTTGCAAAAGTTCTTCCAAAGGATCAGAGAATTTCGGTTGCGGCTGAATCCTCAGAAGTGTACGTTTGGGGTTACAGCAGGGAAAATGCTGGGGTTCTTGATTACACAGAGAGGTATCGAGGTCGATCCTTCCAAAATCAAGGCCATCTTAGAAATGCCACCACCAAGGACTGAAAAGGAGATGCAAGGCTTTCTGGGTAAAGTGCAATTCATAAGACAGTTTATCTCAAAATTAACCTTGACTTGTGAACCACTCTTTGGTCTCCTGAAGAAAGGAACGAAGTTCCAATGGGACAGCCGATGCCAAGCTGCTTTTGAACAGATCAAGCAATATTTACAGAACCCACCCGTGTTGTCACCGCCTGAGTCGAGGAAACCGTTGATCTTGTATCTTTCAGTGACTGAGACTACAATGGGTTGTATGCTTGCACAAGAGTCTGAGGACAAGGTGGAGAGAGCTATCTACTACCTGAGCAAGAAGATGCTGGATTACGAGACCCGTTACACTCCGCTGGAAAAGGCTTGCTTAGCCTTGGTATGGGCTACTAGGAAACTGCGGCACTACCTGTTAGCTCACTCAGTAATACTGGTTTCATGATTAGATCCCATCAAATATCTCTTCGAGAAATCGGCACTTACGGGTAGGCTAGCCCGTTGGTTGCTTCTGCTTTCCGAATTTGATTTGAAGTATGTGACACACAAGTTAGTGAAGGGGAGAGCGGTAGTGGAGTTCCTAGCCGATCACCCAGTGGATAGGGATGAAGCAGTTGAGTACCTATTCCCAGACGAGGCCATTCTGTATATCGAAGATGAAACCTAGATGATGTACTTTGACGGAGCGTTAAACCAATATGGGTATGCGATAGAGGTGTTGCTGATAGCACCCGACAATTCCCTCATACCCTTAGCATTCAAACTCCAGTTCAAAGTATTGAACAATGAGGCAGAGTATGAGGCATGTATTGCCGGTTTAGAAGCAACTCTAGAATTAGGGGCAAAATGGTTGGACGTCATCGGGGACTCGAACCTTGTTGTATCTCAAGCAAAAGGAGATTGAAAAGTCAAAGAAGAAAAGATGAGAATATACCACCAGACCTTGGACTTGCTGATTCCTCGGTTTGAGAAGCTGAACTTCGCTCATCTACTAAGAGAGAACAACAGGTTCGCCGATTCTTTAGCAACTCTATCTTCCATGATAGACATCCCTTTTGGAGTCCGGATGCGTCCGATCATCATTGAATAGAAATTTGCACCGGCCTATGAGCTTCTTGCTGCCATAGAGAGGTTCAAGATGAGAACCCCTGGTATTACGATGTTTGGAACTTCTAGGAAAAGGAAGCGTATCCACCAAGGGCAAATGCCAAAGATAAGAGGGCAATTAGAAGAATGGCTGCTCAGTTCATCGTCTACAGAGGAAAACTGTACAAGAGAGGTCATCTCGAGATGCATAAGCTGTGTGTTGATGACGAAGAATCAAAGCGCCTGATGGAGGCCATCCATGGAGGAAAGTGTGAAGCGCACATGAATGGGGTGATGCTAGCCCGGAAGATTCTCAAACGGGGTTACTACTGGTCCACCATGGAGGAGGATTGTATTGGCTTTGTCCGGCGATGCCACAAATGTCAGATCCATGCAAACCACACGAACATCCCGCCGTCGAAGCTGTATAACATGACTTCGCCATGGCTGTTTTCAGTCTGGGGGATTGATGTGATCGGGGCTGTCACTCCGAAGGGGTCCAATGGGCATGAGTTCATTCTGGTCGCGATAGACTATTTCACAAAGTGGGTTGAGGTCCAATCTTACGCAGTGTTGAAGGCTTCGCATGTTGCAAAGTTTATCAGGAACAACATCATCTGTCGCTATGGGGTCCCGAACGAGATCATTTCAGATAATGGTTCCCATTTCAAGAAGGAAGTGATTGACTTGTTGGACAAGTACAACGTGGCTTTCCATAAGTCATCTACATATCGGCCGCAGACCAACGGAGCAATTGAGGCCACCAACAAGAACATCAAACACATTCTGCAGAAGATGATGGAAACCTATCGGGATTGGCCAGATAAGTTGCCATTTGCTCTGTGGGGCTACCGGACTATAATTCGAACTTCTACTGGGGCGACTCCGTATTCCTTGGTCTATGGGATGGAGGCCGTTCTGCCTATCGAAATTGAGGTTCCGTCATTACGAGTACTGGCCGAGTGTCAGATAGCTGAGGCAGATTGGCAGCAGAGCAGGTTCGAAGAACTTATATTGTTTGACAAGAGAAGACTGAAAGCACTGTACCATGTTCAGGGTTATCAACGCAGAATTGCCAGGGCTTTTAACAAGAAGGTTAAGTCCAAGAATTTGAAAAAGGAGATTTGATGCTCAAAGACAACCGAGCTCCTATCCACGACCCTAGGGGCAAGTTCAGACCTAACTGGACTGGCCCTTACATCATTAAGTCTATTTGGTCAGGTGGAGCTGTCGTTCTGATGGACCTAGATGGCCTAGAGTTCTCACAGCCGATCAACATGGACAAGTTGAAAAAATATTACCCCTGAGCGGCTCGCTAGGCCGAAAACCCGAAAGGGCGACCTAGGCAAAAATTAGAGCATGAAAAATTTGAAATTATAAAAACTGAGCTCGCAAGGTTGAAAACCCGCAAAGGGCGGCCTTGGCAAAAGTTAGAGTGCAAAAGGAGAGCGTAAATACTCAAGTGAACCCAAGCCGAACTACGTAAGGCTTGATTCCCATCTTTGGGATACGTAGGCAACTTTATCGTGAAGTCCAGCCATAAACACTTCCCCGATCAACTTTGTCCATGTGATCATGTTTGGTCATATTTGTCTATTCACCATTCAAGAGCTCGGTTGTAATCTCTGGTGCAGTGCTATTCAGACTAGGGACAACTTTCCAGTTGCTGGGATCCGGGGTTGTGCATCTCTGTGACAAATCTCAAGCGTGTCCAGTTCTGATTCATATCGAAAATGGTTTTGAAAAGTTTTAATAAAAGTTGATTTTGCTCAAATTAATCTTTTTACAACTTAGACCATTTTTTGGACCAAACGGAGAATTTTCAGTACCCACAACCTTCAATTTTATTGATTTCAATACAGAGTTCTCCTGCTCTTGAATACAAATTGAAGTTGCTTTTCATTACATTCATAAAGAAAACTTGAAAGTTCTGATTAAAAGCAAATAAATCCGGGGCATAGTCAGGTGTTCCTACGTCCCCTCCCAGAGCTGGTTGAAGCCTTTGATGCCAAAGTGGGCCCTACCTGTGCCTCTTCATTGAGCCAATCCATGCACTTATCAGAAAGGGTGTAACTGAAAGTAGGAACGGGGGCCAGAAGCTCTCTCGTCCTCCATGTTGTGGCATACCAGGCTAGCTGTGCGCCTCGGACCGGATATGTGGCAGGGTACACAATTCCCTCTTCCGGGCAAGTCTAATCATGTCCGAACTGACGCCGGAGCAGGAACGGAAAATAGAATACACAGTGTGTCATGCCAATCAACTGAATCCTGGGCTGACGGGTCATGCTGTAACTCATTGCCAGCAGATTGAGCCAAGGGCAGTGCCAAGCAATGCGGTCTGCGGACAAACGGCACATCCAGTCGTACTACCATCCCTCATCTGGGGCATCGACCAGACGTCGTCGGGAGAAATAGTTGCGAGCTGAATACGTTGGACATGAGTCCACCACTCTCAGTTTGTCCATCAACCATACCTGGAGAGGGATGAAAAATGAGAGATTAAAGAATAGAGAGGTGTACACTGAGAGAAAAAGTGAGAAAAAGGGTTTTGAGAGAAAAACCGAGCCTGAGGGCTGAGTGATATGAGCAATATATGTGAGATGGGGTGGGAAAAATTACTTGCAATAGTAGTGGACTCCCTGCAAACATAGCCGTCTCCCGGCGATGAAAAGCGTCTAAGCCCATCATTGTCTCGGCCAATGTCATAGCAATGCAGCTTTTACCCTCTTTCAGGCCCTCGGCGACCCCAATCAAACGAGTGCTAAACCCACCGGAGCCCGGGACAAGCAAGAAATGAGATAGCAAGCATAAGCAAAGCGCATGTCGTCGATAACCCTGCCAATGATGGTTGCCGCGGTCACCAGCATCAGAAAACCGATGAACCGAGCTCGAAATGTCCAACTCTCCATCATGAATCAATGACCGAACGTCATGCAAAGTAAGGCCGCACATCCGTCCTAGGGCTTGGACGTGGCCGAACTGGAGTTGAGGCAAGATTTCTTCATTAAGCTCGGATTCCATTAAAGCTTGGAAATCCTCGTAAGTAGGACACATCTCTTGACTGCAAAAGCTAATGACGTGTGCTACCGGATTCCAAAATCTTGCCGCGGTATAGAGGAAAGTAAAATGCAGCGGGGTGCAACCCAACGTGAATAGTGCATTTATGTCGAAGCCCCGAAAATTCAGCTTTTCCGAGCCATCCAAGTTGGCAATCCAATTTGTGAGGTTTTGGACAAGGAACTCCTCCATTTGGTGCAAAAACAGTGTTGAAATGAGCAAAACTACGAAGCTAGGGCTTTTGTAGAAGATAAGATGTAAGTGGAAGACAGGTGTCAACATTCTGGTGGTTCTTGCCATTTTTGGCTGATTGACCAAATATAGTGTCGACCAACCAAATATAGTGCCGACCGACCATCCATTTTGGCCGATCAGCTAAAAATGTTGGCCGATGGCCATTTCTTGTGGCTGATAGCCTCTACATTTAGCCGACGGCCTCCCCTCTTGTCCTATGAGCTGTCTAAATGCTTAATGTGTTGAGAACTTATGACTGGTTCCACTTCAAGTGCCTTCCAGTGATGATTTTGTGAAGTCACGTCTGTGTTACTTCAATTTGCTTATCGAGTTGTTGTACTTTTGTTTATTGAGTTGTATTTCGCCCTCTTTAAGTCTTTGTTTTGCTTATCGAGTTGTATTTACACTTGGTTAACTTGTCGAGTTCTTTGTTTTGTTTATCGAGTTGTTTTTGTCGTTAATTGGTTCACTACCTGATTATTATGATGCAAGTGCTTAGTTTTCAAACAAAAGTTCAATCTCATTTACATTGTTATGTAATGCAATGCGATGCATAGAATGTAAAAATGTAACACTTTTTGAACAAAAGAGCTTGTTTCATTCCGCCATCTTTTCAAATACATAGTTTTGAGGAAATAAAACCTGCCTGAGGCAGTACAATGTGCTCAAACTACCAATAAAAAGAAAAGTAAAACAAAAAAAGGAAAAAGGCAACAGAATGTCTGAATAAAGCTAAGAAGAAGGGCAGAAAATGTCTGAATCAGCATCAGTCATCTCAGGCACGGGAGTCCGTCCTCGTCCTCTTCTTGGACGAAGGTCCAAGACCATCACCGCCAGCTCCGCCATCTGAGCCCGAGCCCGAGTCATCTCCAGTCTCATCCTCAGATGAATCTACATCTGCCTCAGACTCATCATCGTCTGGAATCAGTGCCCGTGAGCTGCTCTCAACATGAGTACGCCCAGCTTTGGTGCGGGGGTGTACTGTGGTCCCTCACCCTGCTCTCCCTGCTCCTCAAACAGGAACAGATGGTCCAACTGGAGCACCTCCCGTGGTTAGAATCTGGAATGGGGCCTGAAAAGGACAAATGGCAAATGCATCAGTTATGCTATGCAAAGCAGAGTATGAATACCGAATACAGTATATGAGTACAGTGTATAAATACTGTGGGCAGTGTATCAGTACAGAATGCAGTGTATGAGTCCAGTGTGAATGCCGTGAGCAACGCTGTGAGTAGTATGAGTGTTACAGTGTGTCAGTTCCGTGAGTGCTGTGTATCAAGTGTCGTGTTGATAGTATGATGCATCAGATCATGTATGAAACAGATTAGGCAGAGTTTGAGACTGCGGTTGAAAGAACTTACTGGGATATTGTAGATGGTCAACAAGTCGATGCACCGCTGCAGCATCCCTACCGCTGAGGCTGTCAACTCCAGGGACTGGTGAGTGTACTCGACAGAAGCCTGCAAAAGTGTTGAAGTCATTAGTATTCTGCGAGATATCAAATGAATTGAAATGACTGTAGAGAATGTAAAGTCTAGTAGTACATACCGGGGTCGAGCCATAGACTCTGACAAGCTCATGATCAGCATGAGGAGGAGCGAAAGGAATCTGATAAGTCTCTCCACCCTGCCCTCGGCATGTGATCATCGTGGGCAGTGCTGGCCACTCAGCTCCCCGTCCCCTCCGAGATCCACTCCTATCTCGTGCCGGAGGTGCCCTCGGTGCCCCTGCTCCGGCCGCTGGCGCCGCAGGTCTCTCTCTCTCGACTCGGCAGGCACCAATCAGAGATGGCATCAGATAGGCCTGGATAAACTCGGTGTAGTCGCCTTCGTCTCGAAAGTGCCTCGAGTCCCAGCCGATCGTGTAGTCCCTCATCTCTGCCAGGGTATACCTCTCAATATGCCTCATGTGGGTAGGAGGCATCTCCGGGACTATTTGCTCCGGTAAGCCCAAGGTCTGGCGCAGGAAGCGCTCGCCCAAATACCAAGCCCAACAGACCAGGCCCTCCAGCAGAATCCTGAATCGCGCAGTCTCCTGAGCGCCCACATACCGATCCCTCACCACGTCCGGCAACGGAGCCCAGGGCTGCCAGGTGATCTATAAATGATATACAGTTCGTTATCTACTGTTATTGAAAGAATAATGTAAAGCAAAGTTTAAATGAACTGTAAATTCTAAAATACCTCTGCGGCGGTGATGGTGTCGAAATATCGGCAGAAGAATATGAAAGGCTCTCGTGGCCTTCGCTCGCATCTCACGTTAAAGCAATGAGAGAATGGAACGCCAAGGGGGACCTCCTCATCTGGCACTGGGGCAAGCCTCGGGAAGTAGGCATATATCCACAACTGCAGAGTGTAACAGAGCAAACATCAGTACACTTATCAGATAAAGCAGAATGTAGAATAAAGCAGAAATCACGAAACCGTGTATTGTGCAGTGTCTTGTGCAGAGTGTATAGTGTGTGTAGTATACAGTCAGTGTAAAGTAGATTGCATGTGTGCAGTGTATAGTGTACAGATAATGTAAAGCAGAAATGTAAAACAGAAAAGGGGACATATACCTCCCAAGCCCGCCAATAGCCTCCGAGTAACTGTCCGCTACAGTGAGAGGATGAGCTTATACATCCGTAGAGTATGGCCAGGCCAGCGCCACCCCAGTTGTATGCCAAATCCGCGTCACATCAACCAATGCACTAAGCAGACAAAGGGACACAGTGTTCACCCGGTCGGCGAAGAGAGTGGTCCCCAGCAGGAACATGAGAAAGCCACGAGCATACTGCTCCTCCTCCTCTCGAGTAGTAGGCGCCTGGATCCGGAAGTGATCCTCGAACCACGAGTACCTCACAAACCCTGGCTGGGCAAGAGGTGGCTAAGTGCCAAGCAAGTATAGTTGAGCGGCGTCCCACTCGTCCATATTTGTATCGAAAGGGATCGGATCACCCCCTACTTCGATGCCTGTGAGCATGGAGAAGTCAAAGGGAGTCATCGTCATCTCCCCGGTGGCAGAAAGATGGAAAGAGTCGGTGGTGTCCCACCACCTCTCCACCAAAGCAGCAAGAAGGGGCCTGCTCGCAGTGAGGCGTGAGAGTCCCATGCAAAAAGTGCCAAAGCCAGCCTCGTCGACGATATGGCGGACTGCATCGGGCAGCTCCATATACCAACCACAGGCAACGGTATTCCCATACCCCCGGAAGGCATGGGAATCTCCCTGTTTTTAAAATAAACAATTGCGAAGCAATGTTAGAAATATAGTTTTGAAAAGCATTCAGAATTGATGAAAATACAGTGTGTGTGCATGTATTCAAGATTATACAGATGTCGGACATAGGTGCGCCCACAGATGAACTACAGCATATGATGTATCAGTGTGTTTGGGTTATTCAGTTGAAAATGTAGTGTGTGTGCATGTGTTCAAAATTATACAGATGTCGGATGCGGGTGTGCTCACGGTAAACTACACGTATGATGTATCAGTGTATCAGGTTTAAGCAGTTAAAGAATAGGATTGACTGTCGCAGTTATATGTTCTACATTGCGGAAAATAAAGTAGAGGAAGAGTGTACCTCAGAAGCGCCATAGGACAAATGTGACTCTGGCTCGCGCAGTAGAAGCTTCGGTGGCGCACCCCTCGCATAGCTCCTGAAGTGGCGGATGCCCTCGGGAGGCAACACATGTATTGCCAGCCTGTAGGTCGCCGAGTCGAATGGTCGAATATAAAGAGGTAGGAGCTCAACCTCGGGGTCCACGTCCATCTCTGGAGGACTCCCACCCTGTGGAATGTCGTCTACCATCTCAAAAGAGCGAGAAAATGGCCGAAAGTGTCGAAAATGGGCGAAAATGTGAAAAGTCAACCCAAAAGTCAACCCTGAGAGGGTGAAAAATGAGAGGAAAGGTCAGAGTCCGGAAAAGGGCACAAAGATTAAGGTAAACTCAGGGGAAACAAGCCCCAAGTGGTGGAAATCAAGAAAGAAATGCCGAAAATCAAGTTTTGTTCGGTTTAAAGTGTGTGAAACAAGAAGGGTTTCGCGAATCGAACAATGAAAAAGGCTCGAAAACGCGGCAAAAACTCAGATCGAAGGTTGGGAAATCACCTAGAGGGAGAGGGGGGTGATTTTCGAGCTAGAGTAAAGTGGAAATATAAGGTTTGGAACCTTATATTTAAAAACCCGTGGCCAAAGGACAAAACTACCCAGATACTGCCATTTTTGGCCGGTCGGCCAAATTCTTAGCCGATCGGCTAAATATTTGGCCGATGAGCTTATTTTGTGGCCGATGGATGGCCGGTGGCCTCCCCTTGCGGTTTGTGCACCTCCCATACCCTTGTTTGGGTCAATTATGTGGTTTGGGACCTTCATTACTCAAGACAGTGCAAGAAAGTGCACTTTTGAAGCTTAACCGGCCTTCGTGTTGACCTCGAGCCGTGTCTTCTGTGTACGATGCTCGGTGCGCGCAAGGTGTATCCTTTCTCGTATCCTTTTGTATCTTGCGAATTTCGCAAATCGCTTTAAATATGTTTGTATTACAATGTTTTGTTATGACTGTAATAAGCGCACTCGTTACGCGTCTTGCATTGAACAATACCTCGTCTCATTTTGAAGTTGCATCTCAACATCGCGAGTGACGTGCCTTCACCATACTTATGCTGAATATGGGTCTTTCCTGCTATACACATTGTACACGTTGTCGCGTGTGCTTTACTTACATGTGTTTATTCCTGCTATACACATTGTACACATTGTCGCGTGTGCTTTACTTACATGTGTTTATTTCCTGTTATACACATTGCTTGCGTTGTCTGCATGCTTTACTTACATGTGTTATTTCTTGCTTTACACATTGTACACGTTGTCGCGTGTGCTTTACTTACATATGTTCATTCCTGCTATACACATTGTATACGTTATCGCATGTGCTTTACTTACATGTGTTTATTCCTTGTTACACATTGTACACGTTGTCCCGTGTGCTTTACTTACATGTGTTTATTCCTTGCTTTACACATTGTATACGTTGTCGCGTATGCTTTACTTACATGTGTTCGTGCCATTCATGTTACACATTGTATGCGTTGTCGCGCATGCTTTACGTACATGTGTTTATTCCTTGCTCTACACATTGTATACGTTGTCGCGTATGCTTTACTTACATGTGTTCGTGCCATTCCTGCTCTACACGTTGTATACATTGTCGCGTGTGCTTTACTTACATGTGTACATTGCTTTTCTTGCTTCACACATTGTATACGTTGTCGCGTGTGCTTTACTTACATGTGTTTATGCTTATCTCCACGTTGTTACACATTGTACACGTTGTCGCGTGTGCTTTACTTACATGTGTACATTGCTTTTCTTGCTTCACACATTGTATACGTTGTCGCGTGTGCTTTACTTACATGTGTTTGTGTCCCTTTTGCATTGTCATGCTTGTTTCAAAATTGCATTGTTATGCATCCCACAGTTTGCATTGTCATACATGCCTTCCTAGCATTGTTATGCTTGTTCCAAATCGCATTGTTATGCGTCCTACTCGGCTCACGTTGTCACGCATGCCCTCTTCACATTGTCATACTCCCTTTCGCATTGTCATGCATCACACTTAGGTTGCATCGTCATGCACCCCTTCACCCGCGTTATCGTGCACTTTTCACTTGCATTGCTATGCATGTTTCTAACAATATTGTACCTGTTAAGTTTTTTTTCTTTTTCAGGAACGATATTGTATGTACGGTTCATATGAAGCTAGCACGACAAGACGAACCGGACAGGTATTGTATTCTCTGCGTGAGACGTAGCGAGAATTGTATAATTCTCTTACATCCTTTCTGCACGTAATGTAGTTAGATTTGTATATGCCTGCTTAAAACTGTTGCATGTTATACTTCATTACATCTCTCTTTGCATGATCATAAGTCATGTTCGGCATTGTGCATGCCCCTTGCATCTTGCCCTTGCCTTCGGGCACATATCTTTATTGCCTTGTATGTTTGTCTAAGTCTTCGGCCTTGTCAAAAATGGGTCATCTCTGGGCTTTGACATTCACTCCCGTCATTTTATGACTTTCGAGTTCTGTCAAAGAGGGGCAACTGTGGACACCCCATTTTTGACCGTCCTCAAGACTTGGACGTCATCGTTTGAACACTCGATGATCATCCATACTCGTGTTCGTTTTGAGTTCCCGAAGGCCTCAGTTGCGCGCCTTGCCTTAAGATCTCTCAACTTGACTGTTTTGTGCTTGGTTGTGGACCAAACACTTGTGTTTTTGCTTTTGAGGGAAGAGGGTGGCTTGTTGGCCATTTCCTCAACCCACCGGCCAAGGCTTTGTGCCATCGGCCCTTTTTTCTTGCCATCGGCCAAAGGTGTTGGCCGGTCGGCACTTTTTATGGTCGGTCGGCCACCTTTGTTGGTCAATCGGCCATATTTTCTAGCCGACCCCTTTCCATCTGCTTTTGGCAGATACTTTATGCCAGCTGTCATAGCTGGCATGCACAATTCACTCCCTTCATACACGTGTATGGAGGGATTTCATCCTTATGCGAGCTTCTCCAAGAAACTTTGCATTTGGATTTCTATAAAGAGAGAGCTCTTCCTCCCTTCTCAGGGGTTCAAGAAACTGATATAGAAGATATATATCACTCTCTCTTTATATTTCCCTCTCTCTATATTTGTGTGTGTTATAGTGCTCTAAAGGGTATTTTTGTTCTTATTCTTACACTAAAGCACCTAGTAATACACCACCCTTTAGTTACAGAGGTGCTAAAGAGTTGATTCTAGAGTTTTTGAGTTGGTTTTGATCAGAATGAGGTGCTGGAGTGGTGTTCTTGAAGAGGTTCTTCAAGGGTGAGAAACTATCCTCTTTATTCCCCATTCTTGCATAAGCTTTTAGCCTATTTTGCATATTGTTTTAAGCTTAACTATAAATTGAAAAAAGTTCTGTTTTTGTGTGCTTAAGATGATTGTTTGAGGTCACTTTTGGGTTGGGGGTTGTCTCCCCCCCTTAGGCCTTGTTTGGTCTTGTTTTGTGCCTTTACTTTTGAGTTTTGGTATCATCTCATTTTGACCTTCTCACCACTGAAATCCAGAGGATTTTCAGTGGTGGAGAAGTGGTTTTGAAGTCTTGAATAGGAGAGGGGCACCCCCATCTCCTTATGTCTCATATGCTTGTGTTATTGGCTCATAATGTTAGCATGTTTGCATAGCATGTTTTGGCCCCATTTCAGCAAGTTTTTTGGTGTTATCTTGGCATGATATACCTCTGTTTTAAGTCGGTTTAGTGGTCTCTTGCTTGCATCATACACTTGCCTTGCAATCCTCTTATTTGTCTTAACATGCATCATGCACTTGGACCATCATGCTTGCATATTTTGGCTTAATTCAAATGAGCTTTTAGTCATGTTTTACCATGTTTAAGCTCTGTTTGGTATTGTTTGGATCACATGTGCAATGCTTTGTATAGCCACCTTGCATTTTAGCTTGTAAGCTTTATGCCTTGAGTTCATTAGCATGTGTTAATTGAAGTATTTTCATGATTTGGCATCATGTGAAATGTGATTTCAGTCCATGTTTCATGGTCACACACTTGCATTTATCACCTATTACATGCTTTGCACAGTTTGTGTTTCATGCCTTAAGAATAGGTCATTGCGCATGCTTCTATGCTTAGGCCTTCGGGATGCCATCTAAGTGGGTATTTGGGCTTATTTTGACATATCATAGCTCTGATTTTCCTTGGTTAAGTCTTGCCATGTTTGGTTGTAATAGGTGTAGTGCAATTGCCCCTTTTGGCCTTGTATGCGTCTTGCTTTGTGCTCACCTTTCTAGCATGTTTTGGCCTCATCCCATGCATGTTCTAGCCTTGTTTTGGCCTACCTTGGGACTGTTTTGGGTTGCCTTGGTCCTTTGGGGCTTGGTTGATATGGCCATGGTTCAAATCCCATGGCTAGCTTTGAGCTTTAAGTCCATTAGCATGCCTTGCTTGCATTGTTTGGTTGATTTGGCATTATTCCATGCTTAATTTCAGAGCTTATAGTGTTGTTACACTTCCACTTTTATCACTCTTGGAGCACTCTTGAGAGTTGTGCTTTTAAGCCTAAGTGTTGGACCAATATGTGTGCATGTTTGTCTTGCATTTTGTGCCTTAGTCTTGGTGTATTGGCCACTGTTTTGGTAATGGCTGAGGCCTATCCATTTTCAGTATAAGTCCATAGAACATGTGGTTTGTTTGTTGATTGCATGCTTATCGCATTGCATATTGTTGCGTGCTTGATGTTTGAATAGTTGTTGCATGTTTATCGCATCATATGCTTAGGTCGCATTTTGCATGCTTGCTAGTCGCATTTTGTCGCATTGTATGTTTAGGTTGCATTGCATTTGGCATGCTTGTTACCTTAGCCTTGTGCCCATGTTTGAGTCCTATTGCATTTGGCATGCTTAGTTCGCATAGCATTGCATTTCCATGTTGCATTACATTATTTGCATGCTCGCATTATATCATGTTTGCATGTTTGGTATATTGCATGATGTTTAGCTAGTTGTATTACATAACCTTGTTGCATACTTGGCATGTTCATGTTACATTAGCTTAGCTTGCATGCTTAGGTAGCATTGCATTGCATTGAGTTAGCATGCTCATATTGCATTGCATTGGTTGCATGTTTTAAATTGTATTTGGTACACTTGCATAGCATTATGCTTGGTTTGGGGTGTCAAACTAAGCATAAGGATCGAGGGACGTTTCGTACTTGAAGTGACGAAACGTGCCTCAATCCTTGGTCGCCGACGCTTTTGATCTAACATGATAGAGTATGAGGCATTCATGTGTTTTGTGCATTCATTGTACATTAATTTGCACACTTGGCTCCGTTGGCCATCATGCGTTGAAATGCGTGATTGATGGCCCGAGGGTCGAGAACCATACTCCTTTGAGTCTTAAACATGATAAGGAGGGTGGGGGTGCAAACATTGCCTTGAAAATGCATTGCCATGCTCTGTCTGTCCTCTGTTGCAACAAAAACAGGATTCCGCAGGAAGAGATGGTCGATCGGCCATCTTCAGTGCCAGTCGGCTACAAATTTATGGCCAAAAGCCCCATTTTTGGTTGATGACCAGTTCCCCCTGGCTGGTGACCATTCCTCTTGGCCGATGGCCTCCCACAGTGCTGAGGGAGTGATTCTGGAGCATCACAAAGACTTGTGTAGTCTTCAGAGGAACATAGCAGTGCAAACAGAGGCAACATGTAGTATGGCGATGGATTTCCGAGCGAAGCCGTACAAGCGTGCATGCATCCCTCGCCCTGAGGCCATTTCAGCGTTTTAATAACTTAGACCGGTTATTTATTTCGATTTGGTTGTGTAATTAATTAATTAGCTTGTTAGTTGATTAGTTATTTGATTTGTATTATTTATTCGGACCCTCCGTCAAGAGGGCGAATTTTGTAATAAGTGTGCGTGCGTGTGTGAATGTCTTCCAACCCTACGTCTTTCTCCCTTTTACTTACCTGCTTTTGATGGTTAGTTTTAGGTCATGTTTTGATTAGCATACTTATGATAGCATGTTTGCATTTATTCATCTGTATTGCATGCACCGGGCTCGGCGCATCATACTAACTGCATTGTATTTCAATACCAAGTTGAATACGTGTATCGAGTTGTCGCATTTCACATGCCATTTCTAGCATAGCCGAGACTATTTCTAGTTGCATTTTGCATGTGTTGCATTAGCCATCTTAAACATGAACTAGGATCATGCATTGATTACTAACTAATTTATGTTTTGGCTCGGAGTACTAGGTAAGCTTTTATGCTTTAGCATCTTGCATGAGTGTGAGTTTCGCCATGACAGCATGCTTACCATGAGGCTAATTGCTTATATGATATAACTGCCTGAATGCCTGTGGGTGAAGGTTGGATTACTTGAATTTGAACAATTCATTGAAATTCATATTTTAGCCTACTTGCGAGTAGCAAACTTCAAAACATTTCTAAACAAACGGATATGCAATGCTTTGTTCCAAATTAGGCGATCTAGTCTATACTTGTGTGTTGTGCGCATCACATAGTAAGATTAGCTAATTAACCGGAATAAGAACGCATGTGTTTTTCAAAAACAAGATATCATGTTTAGTAAAAACCGATCTTTGATCGGGCGAGCGGGGGTGCTCATAGATGACCTTCCCCAATCGTACCCAAGTTCCCGAGCTGAGGCAACTTTGGTGATGACAGACACATGGCCTTAGGCAATGAGTCATGGTTTCCTAAATTCCCCTGAAATAAATATTTAGGTGGCAACTCTGTATCTGGTAAAGCAGTCCATGTTTGGCACTTCTTTACAAAAATCAGTTTTCCAAAACGATTTGCCGGATTTAGACTCTTTGGTGATTTATCAATCTCAAATCGCACATTATGAGATCAGATTAAGAACCGTGACATTTTGAGTCCGAACTGTAGCATGAGGCCCACGGGGGCGCGTCTACATTGGCATATTTAAAATTATAAAAAAAAATCACATAAAACTCGAATGTAATTAATCTTTTCAAATTAATTATTTTTTTTGCATACTCAAATGTATAAAAAAAAAACGAAAGAAGAAGAAGAAAGAAAGAAAGAAAGAAAGAAAAAAATTCAGAACAAAAAATTCTAGTAATTTTTCTAAATAAATCTTCATAAACAACTCAAATAGCAGTTAGCAACTTAGAAATTCAACTGACAAACAAATTAGTATTGACACAGACAGTTCATAATTCCAATTTTGTATTAAGATAAAAATAAATCTCCATTATAATTTCACCAAAAGCTAAGCCCGTTTCAACAAAGTGATATTAAACTTCCAGCAAAACAGGGCAAACACATAATATATAAACTAAAAGCTCCAAAGAAACTTCAAAAAAAAAAAAGAAAAAAAGAAGAGGCATTGATAATTGTCCTATTATTAGTATAGTCATTGTTCATTTGTGAAAGCTATGTTCAAAATCTGCCAAGAACTCCGCTACTGCACTCCCCTTAACTGACTTGCGAGTGACATGCTTCAGATCAAATTTGGAAAGGAGAAGAAACCAACAGGCTAGCCTACCCATAAGCGCTGGTTTCTCAAAGAAATATTTGATGGGATCTAATCTCGAAACTAGAATTACAGAGTGAGCTAACAAGTAGTGCCTCAACTTCCTGGTAGCCCATACCAAGGCTAAGCAAGCTTTCTCCACCGGGGTGTAACGGGTCTCATAATCTAGCATTTTCTTGCTCAAGTAGTAGATGGCTTTCTCCACCCTATCCTCAGATTCCTGAGCAAGCATGCATCCCATTGTTGTGTCCGTTACTGACAAATACAGAATCAAAGGCTTCCCTAGCTCTGGCAATGACAACACAAGCGGATTCTGAAGGTACTGCTTGATCTGCTCAAAAGCGAACTGACATCGATCATCCCAACGGAATTTCTTTCCTTTCTTCAAGAGACCAAAAAGTGGTTCACAATTCAAGGTTAATTTAGAAATAAATTTGTCTTATGAATTGCACTTTACCCAAAAAGCCTCGCACCTCCTTTTCAGTCCTTAGTGGTGGCATTTCTAGAATGGCCTTGATTTGGAAGGATTTACCTCGATGCCTCTCTGTGTGATCAAGAAACCCAACATTTTCCCTGCTATTACGCCGAAAGTACACTTCAGTGGATTCAACCGCAGTTTGTATTCTCTGATCCGTTAGAAGAATTTCTTCAAGGCGGTGTAATGGCCCTCTCTTTCTTTGGACTTGACAATCATGTCATTCACATACACCTCGACCTCTTTATGGATCATATCATGCAGAATTGTGGTCGCAGCCCTTTGATAAGTAGCCCCGACATTCTTCAGCCCAAACGGCATCACTCGATAGCAGTAGGTTCCCTACAACATAGTGCAAGCAGTTTTCTCTCTGTCCTCAAGTGCCATCAGAATCTGGTTATACCCGGAAAATTCGTCCATAAAGGAGAGCAATGCATGACCTGCGGTGAAGTCCACTAACTCATCAATATACGGCAAGGGAAAGCAATCCTACAGACTAGGTCTATTCAGATCCCTGAAGTCCACACACACTCGAATTCTGCCATCTTTCTTCAGCACTGGGACAATGTTGGCCAACTAAGTCGAATACTCAGATACTAGCAAGAACCTTGCGTCTATCTACTTGGTGACCTCTTTCTTAATCTTCAAAGCCCAATCCGGGCGTATTCTCTGCAACTTTTGTTTGACAAGTCGGGCCTCGGGATCAAGAGGGATTCGATGCTGTACAATCTCAGCATTGATTCCAAGCATGTCTTTGTAGGACCACGTAAAAACATCTTTGAAATCTTTTAATAAAGCGACTAAGCGCTCGCGCTCCTTCGAAGACAACGTGGACCCGATCTGGACTAGACGCGGATCCTTATCAGTACCCACATTAATAGCAATGATTTCATCAACAAGGGGTTTTGCAAACCTCTTCTCTTCTCAATTAATCAAAATTTTCAAGGCCAGAGGAATTCCTTTCTCATTGTTTTTATCAAAATTTTGAAAGTCATGATCAATGCAATAAACAAGAGGCACAAAGAAATACTCGGAATCTACAGTAGTATTCTCATTCACAAGGTCAAACTCATCCAATTCCTCGGTTACAACTGACTCAAAAGAAGAAAAAAAATGACGACCTGGACAAAACCTCGGCATCCGGGTTATCAACCCCAGGAATACCGGACCCAAACTCAGAAAAATAGGAATCTGATTCTGACTCCACAGACTCTATGGAATCAGATTCTGGTTCACTACCCAACTCAAAACTGCTAGACAGGTAGCCCTCCTCCAGTTGCCAAACGAGGGATGGTGCGTCAGATGTATCCAAGATGCTGCTAGAAGGGTTCACACCCGGTTGGTCCCCGATCATGGAAACGGTCAGGTTATTCCCCAAGCTCTCTGAGTTTATCAGAGAATCCGAAACGAGACATGCCAATGCTGCTCCTACTTCAAGCTCGCTGCTATTGGAATCACTTTTTGTGCTTTTCGCAGCTTCAGCAGTCGGTTCAACCATTTCCTCCATATCATTGTCTTGCAGCTGCAAGTCAAGGAAAATCTCAAATTCGGGAGCCCGTTGCTTCTCAGAGTTAAACCAGGGTTTAGGGAAACCACAGAATGGGAAGTCTTCACCCTCCCAAACAAAATAGCCATTCAGGGTTCCCCGGATAGGTCAATGTACAAGTTCATAACGTTTTCCGATCTACTTAGCTTTGGCTCTGCCAGCCATCTCTTTTCCTTTCCTAACCCAGTCCTCTTTGGTGGGCATATAGCCAAGACCAAAGGCATGTGGGTTATGTGGCACATCGGCCTATGCAGTGACGCCTTTTTGGCCGCTCTTTCCCAACCCCATTCCTAGCATGTGTTGGAGTTTGTTCATGAAGTATACAAATTAGGCGCTGACATACAAGCCTTCATCAACAGCCAAGATATTTTGCACTACCCGGGCCTCAGCCAAAGTAAACCCCAAAAGGAAAACATCCTCTTCGTCATGCACAATCTCCAACACAGGTGTAGTGACCTCTGGCGAAGGATGAATAAATGAATTCCCAAAGACTATTGCCACCCCTTTTCCATGGGGGTACTTCAGCATTTGGTAGAGAGTGGAAGAGACAGGTTTTACTTGATGTAGCCAGGGTCGCCCAAGTAGTAAGTTGAAAGTGATCGGAACATCCAGGACATGGAACTCAATATCTTGTTGAGCTGGGCCGACCCGTACTCTGATCTGTACTGTTCCCATTACCTCTCTGCCGGTATTGTCATATGCTCGAATCACCTGGGCTGTAGGCACAAAATCCACCGGGTTCAAGCCAATAGCATAAGTCGTGTGACAAGGACAAACGTTGATTGCTGACCCGGTGTTGACCAATACCACTAGTACCCACTTTTCTTGGCACTCCACTGATATGTATAGAGGCTTGTTATGTGCAGAGCCTTCCGACGGCAGTTCCTTGTCTAAGAAGGTTAGAGTTGGAGTAGTGCCTCCCGGGAAGACTAATCCTACCAATTGTTCTGGGGTAGTGTCGATGGACAACTTAACTTTATCTATCGCCGACAGTACAACTTGTTTGTGCACTCGCGAAGCCATAAGCAGACCCCAGATAGATATATTAGCTTAAATCTTCTTCAACTGTTTCAACACAGCTTCTTCTTCTAACTGTTGTTCCCTCTACTTGTCGACTTCTTTATCTTTCCCGGATGCCTCGGGTTGGTCTAGATGCGATGGTTTGAAATATCGGCCATTTCTCGTCATATGGTCGACCTCATCTACATACCAAGTGTTGTCGGGAAGATCTTCACCCCAATCCTCTTCGGTATGAGCCAGGTGTTGGTCGTCGTCATCCCACCAGATTCTTTCAACAGCAGACAAGCATTTGTCCGGCTCCGTTCGGATTATCTTCTCATCACAAATCTCCCCCGCAAGGTGTTGGCGTTTTCCAACTTTCTAGTTGTTTTCACCCATTTCTTGCTTAAAACACTTTAGTGCGGCTTCTTACTCTGTATGTACAATACTAACAATGCCTAGTTCCTGAGCCAATTGTTCTACATCGGTGTTTTCTGACAGTTTACTCTTCCCATCGGCCATTCCGACCATTGCAACGGTTCCCGCTTTCTGTTCTTCCAGCTTCAATTCAGTTCCCTCATTTCTATCGAGTTCATCACTTAGCCACCCATAATTGTCTATCGACTTGTTCAAATCAAACCAATCAATATGCACATCCCCTTGATCTTGCTCATCAAATAACTACAAATTGTCTATGTCTTCCTCTAGGTCAACGAGATCATCTAATCCTTGACTTGGGCCATCCTCTCGAACTATACTGACCTCCATCCTAGCCGGCAAAACCACTTCTGGCTTAGCTTGATTGATTGGCACAATATAACAATAGTCCTCAATGATCTTGGGCAACGGACTAACATTTTCCACCAAGGCCAAACTCCCTTCATTTACCATTGTCACCACCACGATTTCTATTTGGAGTGTAGACGTGTTTATCATGCACAAGTTCGTGCTCTCAGGGATGAACAACACCGATTTAGGTAGATGGGAAGGGGTGATATATATACTGAGGTCATAAGGGACGGCCAGTGTGTGGATAAGGTTTATATGCTGGGGTGGAGGGACTTGATTATGTGGTTAGAGAGGATTTGTAGTGACGTTGGGTTTTTGGGGAGGTGTTATCACCTTATTGTCGATGAGATCTTGAATCTCATGACGCAACCTATAGCATTGATCAATGTCATGACCGTGCTGCTGGTGAAAAGCATAGTATTTAGCTAGGCTGTGTTTCGGAGAGAGAGGATCGGGTAGAGGGCGAGGCTCTAGTGGCTTAAGATGTCCCTTCTTGATCAGGACCCCTAGGGCTTTGGATAAAGGCATGTAGAGCGGGGTAAAGACCCTTCGAGATCGGGCTTGGTTGGTTGAGGTTTGTGGATTTGTATTGGATGTATTGGCGAAAGGGTTGGCAGTTTTGGGTGTGATGGTGACCATACTCACATCCGAAGGCCATGCAGAGGTGCTACCAGTCGTGGTTGCATTGGAACTGTGTGTAAAGGGCCTCTTGGGCTGTTCCTTCTCATCAGCTATCAGCCCCTGTTTCATCGCATCTTCAATCTGAACCCCTATCTCGTGGAGCTCAGCGAATGTAAACAATGGCAAGTCTATCATCTTTTGTAATAATCTCCCTTGCAGATTGCGGACCACCATTCTGATTTGATCCTTCTCAGATGGCCTGATAGTCATCATTGAGGCCTTATCCCTCCATCAAGTCACAAAGTTCGAGAAGCCCTCCTTTGGCTCCTGACGGGTCGCTTCAAGATCACGGGTAGTGACCTCGATCTAGGTATTGTACGAGTACTGCATGATGAAGACCTCAGCCATTTTCTCCCAGCTTCATTTCACTGAGTCTTCCAACTTTGCATACCAAATAGTCGCTATACCCGACAGGGTCCGGCCAAAAAGTGACAACTTCTAAAGTCTAGTAAGACCCATAGGTCGCAGGATATCAAAGAATAATCGCAAATGGACCATGGGATCCTTGAAGCCGTCAAACCGGTCTATGTGCGGCATCTTGAATCTGTTCGGTAGAGTTACTGCGGAGTCTGTGTATCCATCCTCAATGTTAAGAATCGAGTTCACACCCTGTGCCCGCTTAAAGAGCTTTTCTAGCTTATTGACCTTCAGTGCAGTGGGGTCAACCTCGAATTCAAATGGCGCCTCAGTCTGGTATGCTAGTGCCTTGGAGGTTTGTGGTGGAATGAAGTCTACGGGGTTGCCCAAATTCTCTTGGACATTGATAGTGACTCCGGGTGCTGGAATACCCGCTGGAGGTGCATGGGATGCAGAGGCTACTGCCGGTTGTGGTTGTTGTTGCTGAAGCCTATTTATCACTTCTGTTTGGTGGGCTGTGACCTCAATTTGGCGGGCAGGATCTAGCTACATAGTTTCAATGGTCTGCTGGAGATGACGAAGCATGTCTTCCATGCTAACCGGGGGATGTTTAGCCATCAGAACTGGCAAATACTCTCTCACTGGAGTAAAAGTAGAAGACTAAACCTGGCTGGTCGTAAGCGAAGTAAAAGGTGACTGCTGGACTGGCGAATTATGCCTAATCCTCCTCCGTCTGGTAACTGGTGGGAGTGAAGCAAACAGTGGTTGTCCCCTCACAAGATCCCCAGATCTGTAAAGTCTTCTCACATGAGTCCAGAGTGCTTGGGGGGTAACAGGACTATCCAAAGCAATTATGATTAACTACCTTGCAAAAAGAAAGCGAAAATCAGAAATTGCACAGCACCTCAGCTCAAATATGAACAAGACACAGTTGCAATCAAAAGTTGTAGAACTGTACTCAACACTGATTTCTACCCCCAAAACTGATACTGAAACTTGCAACTGATACATACATTCATGTGGAATTTCACTCTAAAAGCATATACCAGTCAAGTGAGAGCCAAAACACCCCTATGATGGGATAGGGTTACCCTGTCCTAGTTTCGTCATGAACTAGGGTTAGCTATTCAAGCAAAGTGTTTCACATAATCTTGCATTCGGGTAAGCAACCTATCCTAGTTTGGAACAGTCTCTATGGCTTTCGATATGCAACTAGGCCGATTGGTCAAAAAGGATACCTCAGCAAGACTACCTAATATACCTCTCACACCTAAAACCAAGAAATAAAAGATGGATCAAACAGTACAGTGGTAGTCCAAATCTAAGGGTTGTGTTCCCATTGTGCCAGAGCCTGTAACCGATCAGCCTTTTGGCAAGCTTTTCCAAGCAAGCCTCCGGCAAATCATTCAGGAATAGCAGATGACAAACACAGTGACTTAGGAGCACCAATGCAAATGCAAAGAAATACATAAGTGTAAATAAAATGTCATATCATGAGTTCAAGTCAAGTTCTCTAATTTCCCCTGCAAAGTCACCAAAAATTGTAGCACAGCTTTTTCGTGCTCCCTTTCGGAAGATTTGAAAGAAAGCCCTACAGTTCGGACTCCCGCGGTTCTGAATCTAATCTCACAAGTGCAATGTGAAACTGATAAACACCAAAGAGTCCAAATCCGACAAATCTTTTGGAAAAATGATTTTTGGATCAAAAATACCAAAATTGGACTGCTTTGCCAGCTACAGAGTCGCCACCTAAATATTTTGTTTTGGGAAAATTTAGGAAACCCATGACTCGTGCCAAAGGCCACGTGTCCGTCATCACCAAAGTTGCCTCAGCTCGGAAACTTAGGAACGAGAGGGGAAGGTCATGGATTGAGCACCCCCGCTCGCCCGATCGAAGATCGGCCTTTACTAATCATGATATGATTTTTACAAACATTATGTGTTCTTGTTCCGGTTATTTAAGCTAGCATTACTGTGTGATGCGCGCAAGCAAGTATAGACTAGTTTGCTCAAATTAGAACAATTCAATTTCATGTTTGTTTTGTGAAAAGGGTTTGAATTTGCCACCTCAAGTGGGCATAAAGTTTGCGAATTTGCCACTCAACAAAGTGGGCTTAAAAGCCATGAATTTGCCACTAGACATAGTGGGCTTAAAAAATGCACATTCGTTGAATCGTTCCAATTCAAGCAACAAGCCTTCATCCACAGGCATTCAAGCAGTTTACCAAGTAAGCATTTAGCCTCATGGTAAGCATGCTAGTTATGGCAATCACTCACATTCATGCAAGTATGCTAAAGCGTTAAAAACTCACTTAGTACTCCAAACTAAGAAGATATGAGATAGAAACTCACCTAGTACTCCAAGCTAAGAAGATATGAGTTAGAAAAATATGTATGATTCCTAACTATGCCAAAATGCCTAATGCAACAAATACAAAGAATGCAATTAATAGGCTGGCATATGGATCGATTTGATAACATGCGGTTAAACACGTATTCAAAGAAATGTATTGAAATGGCAATGCAGTTTGAATGATGCACCGAGCCTTGGTGCATGTAATACAAAATGAAAGGATGCAAGCATAAGGTATGCTAATCGAAACATGTCCCTAATCTAACCATCAAAAATAATTAAATAAAAGGGAGAAAGACGTGGGGTTGGAAAACATACACATTATTACATTACGCTCTCACGAAGGAGAGTCCGAATGAATAAAGCTAACTAACTAATTAAGCTAAGCTAAGCTAATTAAGCTAATTAGTACAAAACTTGAATAAATAGCAAAACTAATTAACTAATTATTACAACACTTGAAATGAGTAATTAACTAACCATATAAGCTAATTAATTAAGAATTTAACTAGGCTAAGCTAATTAAATATTATAACACCGAATAATTAGCTACAATTAATTAGACTAATTAAATATTACAACTCAATTCATTATGCTCATAAAACAATTAAACAATCAAACGCATTTGATAAGGACACCAAGGAAGATGGATGGAGGTTGCATGCGCATCGCCTGAAAGCTGCTCTGTCTGCCCATGCCCCCTCTGTTTCACCTTTAGCCACTGCCTCTGTTTCTGCAAAATTGCACTGTTGGCCACACACCAAGGGCCGGCCGTGCATTACTGATGACCGGCCGTGCATTAATTTGGTGCAAAACTCTGTTTCTGTGCTCTGAGGTGAAATCAATGCAGATAGAGCATTTTCAAGCTCTGTTTGTCCTTCTTTCCTTCTCTGTCATAGGAAAGCCTCAAAAGAAAGTTGGGATTGACTCCAAAACCATAAATGAGCGATATGATCGCTTGATGATCTCGAATATCATTTTGGACCAAAAATCAATGAATGTAATGCAAATGGACCACCCTCCCTTTTTGTCATGGAATGAACTCAAAAAAAGAAAGTTGAGACGCTTCAAGGACATCAAAAACACCATGAATTGATGCTTGATGACCCTTGACACAAGAAACTTGGCATAACATCCGACCAAGTTCAAGCTATTAAGCCATTTTCTTTTAAGGGAGTTGATCCAAGTTTTAAACCAATTGTTTTAGTCATTGCCATTCATTACTCCATTTGTCCAAATGTGATGTTAAAGTCCTCTAAACAAGAAGTGATGTCAAACAAGAGGTCCTTCTAAAACATGAGAATAAGACTACACCGTTGACGATGAATCTCCGAAGAGATTAAGCCATTTAGTGTAGGTCTCCTTTACATGCATTGAACAACCTCAATTGGTTGAAACCATTCTCACGAAGGAAATATATGGAATGATTGATTGATTAGTAAACTTAGGCTCCCAACATGGAAAATGAACAAAGAAAGCATATCAAACAAGAAGTATGATAACTTAATGAGACCACAAGTGTATTAAACAAGGCATGAACCAATTGAAAAGACCTAGACAACCTCAAAATAGCCCTAAATACATGAAAATCAGAGGTAAAACATGTATGAAAATGGATTGAAAAGCTAGACAATAAAAATGAGAATTAAGGCTAGTAAACAAAGATAATGAGGGGTGGCTAACCCCTCCACTTTGCAGCTTCAAAACATGGTTTTTAGTCTGAAAATTAGTGTAGATACCAAAGGAAAAGAGTGAAAATGAGATGGTTTGAGTTATAAATAAAGCTATAGAAAGAGCAAGCTCTCTCTACCCTTTTGGTAACTCTTCAAACCCAACTCCAAACACTTCAAACAAGCTCTAAACAATCCAAAACAGCAAGAAGTATGAAGTAAATGATAGAAATGAAGGCAAGAGAAGAGAAGACATGCTTATACCTTTCAAGAAGTAAACTTGTTGTTGATGTTCCAAACTTAGTTTCAATGCATTCTTAAGCTTGAATTACACTTCTCCAAGGTCAACCAAGGCTTTTGGGTGGTAAGACAAGGTTGTATATGATGTATATAGGTAGTGTAAGCAAGCTAGGTTAGCTCAAAGATGCCTTGCAATGGAAGAAGGTGGAGTCAAGGGCTCTCAAGGTGTATATATCACTTCTAGAATTTTGTTCAACCCTCAAAACAATCCCAGAGCTTTGGTTTTATAGAATTCGAGCTCAAAAGGTGATAAATATCTTCAAAAATAGACAACTAGCGGCCTCCCACCCAGAACAGTGTTTATCGCCATCGAAGGCCAGCAGGCCATTCATAGCCACGACCAGCCATCATTAATGCACGGCCAGGCCTTGATGACCTCCCCTGTTTTTTTGGTTCAAACTCAGCTTAGGGTAGGAAAAGGCCCAAAAATAAAACTCATGGGTTCAAACAAGGTAAATGTTAAAGACGTGAGGTTATTTCGGAAGCCTGATTAATGTCGAATCGCTGCAAATTCATAATTCAATTTTCATCATTGAGTGCATTGAACCAAGCATCTGAGCCTTGCGGGCGGTCAAAAATGGGGTGTCTACAGTTGCCCCTCTTTGACAGAGCTCGAAGTCATAAAATGACATGAGTGAATGTCAAAGCCCAGAGACGACCCATTTGACAAGACCGCAAGACTTGGATAAGAAAGCAAGACATAAATTAAATGGTTGCGCTCGCAGGCTGCCTACGTATCCCTTTACAAGGAATCAAACCAGCGTAGTTCTAGGACAAGCTGCAAATGATATGCATGATGCAAGAACATAGCTTATGATCATGCAATGACGCTGTGCAATGAAACATTTTAAATGCAAAGAAAATGCCACAGTTAAACAAACTGAAACAAGGCACAAAAATTCTAATCATGAAAAGAAAACCACACGCCATGCACGAGAAACACAAACCCAAATTACATTTCATGTAGAAAGGATGTAAGGAAATTATGCAAGCTTAACTACGCAACGCGCAGGAAAGGCAAAGAGTGACATAACTGTCGGGCGCACCCGAGGTCTCAACCGAGGTCCTAACGCATTGCATACATAATGGGGAAAAGAATGGTGTGAACACGGGGACGCACCTGATTGTTTTTAACCAATGAAAACAATCCTAATGCATCTCACGTGAGAGGAGAAGAGATGGTGTGAACACTAGGACGCACCCAAATGTTTTTAACCAAAGCAATCAATCCTAACACGTCTCACACGAGAGGAGAAGAGGTGGTGTGAACACAGGGACTCACCCAAATGTTTTTAACCAAAGCAATCAATCCTAACGCATCTCACACGAGAGGAGAAGAGGTGGTGTGAACACCGGGACGCACCCGAATGTTTGTAAAGGTGTGAACACTGGGATGCACCCGAATGTTTTTAACTGAATCAAACAATCCTAACACGTCTCACGCGAGAGGAGAAGAGGTGGTGTGAACACCGGGACGCACCCGAATGTTTTTAACCAAAGCAATCAATCGTAACGCGTCTCACGCGAGAGAAGAAGAGGTGGTGTCAACATTAGGATGCACCCGAATGTTTTTAATTGAAACAATCAATCCTAACGCGTCACACGCGAAAGAAGAAGAGGTAGAAGGATACGATTCGAAGGCTACGAGTGGTTTTACTTGGAACTCCTCTGAATGAACCGTACATACAATATCGTCTGGTACGATAGAACATAATAATGAAGTGAACTGTGATTCAATCCAAACATATTTGAACAAATACAATTAAATAAACAAATTTTAAACAAAACTAATGTGCACACACAATAAGAACAGCTCTTCTCTTCTTTTCTTTTCCACCCTTTTATATTTCACTTTTTCTTTGTGTTTCTGTCATTATATTTTTCTTCTCTTTTTAACACTCATTTTTTGGTGGTTAACACACAACTCCTTACGCCATGTAAAACAAAACCCATAAAAAAACTCAAAATTAAAATCGGAACTTAAAACTCAAAATTAAATCCCGAGACTAAAACTCAGAAATTAAAATAATGATGAAACAAAATAAAATAAAATCAATCATCAACACGCCAAACAACACAAAACAGAAAAGAAAATAATAATAAATAAATAAAAAATAGATTGAAATCACCGAAGGCCGGCCGAGCCTCAGCAATGCATGGCCAGGCTTCGATAGCGCCGGTCGGCCTTCGGCAGTGACGAAGGACAGTTCGATAACAAGCCACATCCGTGGCTCTTTAAAACACAAAAGGCTCCTATTTTGATCTTCACCTAGGTTGAAAATCCCCTCTTCTTCTCTCTAAACCTCGTTTCTCTCTAGATTTCCTCTCTTCTTGAGTTTACCCAACAACCCTCACAAAAATTTTCTAAAATAACTTGTTTTCCTCTTCCTTTTGAACCGATTGAAAATTGTTTTTGGTTGTGGTTTGGGTTTTCTCTTTGTTTTTTCCTCATTTTCTCACATCTTTGCCCAAACTTTTCTTATTCTCCTTTGATTTTTCATCCCCTCTTTACTTTCTCTCTCTTAGGGTTTGAAACTTAGGATTTCACCTACTTTCACTCATTCCCTTCACTCTTTCTTCACTTTTTCCATGGCTAGTGACGAGGTTCCCATTCCTGAGCCTGCCATAGGTGTGGGTGCTGCCCTTGGTACAAACATGGAGGTGGAAGAAGCCGCTGCATTGCTTCCCCTCGCCGAGAGGCCTTTTGATGCGACCACATACCATCCGCGTGCACATGTGCCACCTCCTGGTAGCATCTTGAGATTCAAGGGCTTCATTCCCGGATTAGATGAGAATACTCTACTGCGAGAGCCCATGGAGCATATCTCTGCAGACGCTTCCACGATACACAACTCTTCCCCCATTTTACTCTGCATTTTACTTTGCACACATGTTGAAATGTTAAACTCAATGAACAAATCACTTATCCCTGCTACACATGTACTGATAAAAATTCCAATTGATAGGTGATCGCCAAGAGGATAGGCGGCTATGGCTCTATCTCTGGCCCCCGACGTTGGTATGAGCGGCTTCCCACAGAGGTCCGTACTTTGGTAGATGTTGTTGGCTTTAGGCCCTTTTACTCCAGGCTCATACAGATGAAGGCCGAGTCTTGGCTTTACGGGGCCCTGGTGGAGAGATGGCAGCTCATTTTACTTCTCTTCTACCAGGGAGATGACACTGACCTCATATGATTTCTCGATGTTGACTGGTTTGCAGGTTGGGGTCGGTGGCCCAGTCCCTTTCAATCCAGATATGACTCAATGGAGAGATGCACAGCTCTAGCTTCTCGGGGCAATCCCAGACACTACCAGCTATGGGATGGTGCACTACAGCTGGTTCTTGGAGCACTTCTCCGGCACACAGCCAGCTACTGCAGACGAGGTTGCCCAGTACACTCGTGGCTTCCTCATATATCTTCTAGATACTACCCTATTTGCAAACAGGGAAAATACCGTGGGATTATACATTCTAGGAGCATTGGTACATCTTCCTCAGGTAGCGAATTACGACTGGGGTGGTGCAAGTCTGGCCACCCTATACTGCTATATGAGCTTCGTTTCCCGTCGTAAGGCGGATTCACTTGGCGGCTACTGGAGGGTTTGAAAGGTACACCCTACACTCACCTTTCTGATATGCTTTATATTCTGTTTACTGTTGCATTTCTTGCTCGTTCAATCCGTTTTCTCATGTCATCTGTCAGTCTGTGATTTGCAGCTTTGGGTCTACACTTATTTCACTTTGTTGGCCCCAGTTCCAGTGAAGCCAATCGAGTTGTCTGTACCACGCTCTCGGTACTACAACTTGCGATTCGAGCGACATCACCTTGTAGATCGCCTTGTAGGCCGATCGAGTTTTCTTTGACACTATCACGACAGATCGGGTCACTGTTTGTAATGCCCTCAAAATAATAACATTAAACCCATCAATACAGACATGCATTGATATTTAAAAGCTCCACATTCTTCTATTCATCAGAGTTCCACTACCAAAAGTATTACATGTTAACGACAAAAGCAAATGCCCTAAAGGCTTACAGCTTTCCAAGTTAACACTTGGTTACAACAAAAGAGTGCTAACTCATTTACACATTAAGCCCTTGGCTTGAATATACATGTATTACATCAAAGAAACTAAACAACAAAAGTCTGCCCGCCTCTAGCCTCCCAAGCTACGTCCTTGGAGGTGGCATGCTACCTGTACCTGAAAATGATATTCCCATATAGGGTGAGCCACAGCCCAGTAGAAATACACTAAACCAAATATGAACAATGACTAAAAGATTAGCAGTTGATAGATGGCCAACACTGATACTTTCCCTTATCACACTATATGATTTCATGACATGCAAGTCCATGTTACAATCCATTTTCCAATTCTTTTCAATTCTCAATTTATAACCATGGCTCAGAACCTGGCCAAACAACTTATATGAGACAGTAACTCATATTAAGCACTTTCCCATTTCATAATAAATAAGCATACTAGCTATATCACACACCAACAGATAAGCATACAAGCTATATCATCACTTCCATAGATATGCATAAGAGCACTATCACACTTCCAAAAACAAGCATATGAGCTATGTCAACACATTACTAGATAAGCATATGAGCTCTATCTATGGAGTCCATCCCCTATCTCCTCCCAACAACATCCGGTTTAGAGGTCCATCCCCTATCTTTCCCTAAACTATGGAGTACATCCCCTATCTCCTCCAACACGACACAATGCATATAAACAATAATATACACATCATCACACAACACATAAATTTAATGTATTCTTTCAACCGTCATACTCAATGACACATTCCAGTGATTAGTTTCAGTTTGCCTAATCATCATGCATTGTCTACAATAATCAAGACTATCCTCCACCGATAGCCCAAAGTAATTATTTCTATACAGAAAATAAATGCAACAATGGATATATAATCAACATTTCAACTAGGTGAGCGATAAATAATCCAACTACACCCTTTAATCCCATACCTTTCCAAGTCAATTCCTCATTTCTCATAATTAATTATGCAAATTAATTAACCAATGTAATTAAGGCATTTTCCATAATTAACATTACAACCCTTAGGTTCCATTTTCATTAATGTTTTAACATTAATTTCACTTTTCCAAGCCAAACATGCATCTAGGTTTTTATATAGCTAAAACCCCAACTTTTTGTAAATTTACACAAAAGCCCCAAACTTTCACAAATTACCAAACCAACCCCAACATCTCAAAGTACTAAAATTTAAAGACAAAGCCCATAGTGAGGAGTAGGTTATCCCTACCTCAAAGAATGACACCCAACCAGAAGATGATGGAAACGAAAATGCTCCAAACCACGAACTTCTCGGCTCAAAAGATAGCCCTCGACGATCAACAACTTTTTTGTAAAGACCAAAGGTGAGGAAATCACTCCTACTAGATCAATACCTAGAGAGAAGTCAAGGTTTTAAAGAGAGGAGCTCTCAAAATGGGTTTTAGAAAAAGTAGGAGAGAGAAAGGAAAGTAAAAAGTGATTTAAAATCACCCAGAAGATAACTCATATACGCATGGCCCGCTCGAGCGGAGAACACAACGCTCGAGCGCCAAGAACAAAAATCTGGACACGCTCGAGCACAATAAGGCCCGCTCGAGCGCCAAGACACAAGAATAAAGCACTTCCGCTCGAGCACAAAAACCAGTCCGCTCGAGCGTAGATTTCCCCCTCCCAGAACTTATACCCAGAAAGTACTACCCGCTCGAGCGCCACCAAACCCGCTCGAGCACTACCGCTCGAGCGTAAACAAACCCGCCCGAGCGTAAAAATCACATCTGCAGAAGTTTTGCAGGAACACGAAATACTGGAGGTGTGCAATCCCCGCTCGAGCGCTAGAAGACCCGCTCAAGCGGATCGCCTAAAAACTGGACAACAAGGAATTGAAACCAAGGCCTAACCAACCTGTAACAACCCTGTTCAAAACATCCTAAAACTCAATCAAGTGGAATTAAAGGACGGCAACAAGATGGATACCACTACCAACTTCACGGAACCGAGTCCGGAATACAACAGAACAGTAAAGGGACTACCGGGATCGCTATAACCTCCCCCCTTAAAGAATTTCGTCTCCGAAATTAAACACAAGTTTTTTCAAAAACAGGTTCTCTCCATTCTCAACAATATTACGACATAATATTAAGCATTTCGACCCATTACCGGTCAATTCCATCTCTTTTCAAGAGGCATTTCACAACATATATTACAAGTGCATTATCAACATGCAATTTTCTTCCATTCCAACCATTTCCAACATACATGGTTCACAGTTCATATCATAATCAATATACATGATACAACTCCAATTCTACAATATAGCCAACATATGCAATAACATAATCAACTCCCATATCAAGGTAAGCTCTACAACATACTTCCATTAAACCAAAACATTACCAATGTTTTACAACTTAAGACATATATAAAGCTCTTAAGTCCAACAACATTACAAAATTTAAATACAAGATTACTCGTCAATAAACAAGTCCGGATATTTCTCGCGGACCTCCAACTCACGTTCCCAAGTGGCTTCCTCCACTCCGTGATGTTTCCACAAAACCTTTACCAAAGGGGTGGTCTTGCCACGCAGGACTTGATCCCGCCTATCCAAGACCCGAACCGGTCTCTCCTCATACGAGGCATCCTCATCTACCTCTAAGTCGGTCCAATCTAATACATGCGATGGATCCGGCTCATACTTCCGAAGCATACTCACATGAAACACGTCATGAACTCCGGACAACTGCGGCAGCAACGCTAAACGATAAGCAACCTCGCCAATCCTCTCAAGGATCTCAAAAGGCCCAATAAATCGAGGGGATAACTTCCCACTCTTCCCAAACCTCATCAACCCCCGTCTAGGTGATATTTTCAGAAAGATATGATCACCTATCTCAAACGCCAAAGGCCTCCTCCTACGGTCAGCATAAGATTTTTGACAACTCTGGGCTGTAACAAGCCTCCTACAGATAAGTTCAACTTTCTCCGTCGTCTCCCTAACCAGCTCCGGACCCAACAAAGGTGCGTCACCCACCTCGGCCCAACAAACCGGAGACCTACAAGGCCGGCCATACAAGGCCTCAAACGATGCCATACCGATACTAGACTGAAAGCTGTTGTTGTAGGCAAACTCCACCAATGGTAAGTGCCTCTCCCACGTCCCGCTAAAGTCAAGGACACAACCCCGAAGCATATCCTCAAGGATCTGAATAGTACGCTCGGACTGCCCGTCAGTCTGAGGATGATAAGCCGTACTAAAAGTCAACTTAGTACCCAAGGCACTTTGCAAACTCTGCCACAACCTAGCAGTAAAACGAGGATCTCTATCTGAGACGATCGTCACTGGGACCCCGTGCAATCTCATTATGTCCCGAATATACAAGTCGGCGAGATGACCTACCGAATCTCTCACGTGCATGGAAATGAAGTGCGCCGACTTAGTCAACCGGTCTACAACCACCCAAATAGCATCACTACCCCGCTGAGTCCTCGGAAGACCTACAACGAAGCCATAGTGACATGCTCCCACTTCCATTCGGCAATAGGCAAGGGTTGCAACAAACCCGCTGGCCTCTGATGCTCAGCCTTCACTTGCTGGCAAGTAAGGCACTTCGATACGAAAACAGCCACATCTCTCTTCATACCCCGCCACCAAAACTGGCAACCCAAATCCCGATACATCTTAGTACCTCCAGGATGCACCGCAAGACATGAATGATGAAACTCTCGGAGTACTTTCTCTCGGCAAGACTCCAGCACACACAGACGGTCTCGGTATCTCACACTCAGGTCGGGATACACCGTCAAACCCTTCTCAGCCTTTCCATTTGAGATCTTCTCTCGGAGGGATTCTACCTCAAGGTCTCCTCTCTGTGCCTCTAACACTCGAGTCACAAGTGTAGGCTACACAACAACAGAAAATAAGGCCGCAGCCTCAACAGATTTGCCCAAATGCAAATCAAACTCGCCAAGTGCACCCAACATCTCCCATTCTCGGATGGCTATACAAGCTACATCACTAATAGATTTCCTACTAAGGGCATCGGCCACAACATTGGCCTTCCTCGGGTGATAGTGCAACTCAAAATCATAGTCCTCAATGAACTCTATCCATCTCCTCTGCCTCAAATTCAAGTCTCTCTGTGTAAACAGATATTTCAGACTCTTGTGGTCCGAGAACACCTCGAACCTCTCACCATAAAGGTAGTGTCTCCAAATCTTCAAGGCAAAGATCACTGCTACTAACTCTAGGTCGTGTGTAGGGTAGTTCTTCTCGTGTATTTTCAACTAACGTGAGCCCTAAGCTACCACTTTCCCCTCTTGCATCAACACACAACCCAAACCCTCTCGTGAGGCATCACAATAAATTGCGTAACCCAACCCTCTCTCCGGAATAATCAAAACCGGAGCGGTGGTCAATCTAACCTTCAACTCTTGGAACGACTTTTCACAAGTCTCACTCCATACGAACTTGACCCCTTTCCACGTCAATCTAGTCAACGGCGAAGCTAACTTGGAGAAATCCTTCACAAACCGATGGTAATACCCAGCTAATCCCAAAAAACTGCGGATCTCAAACACACTCTTAGACTGTGTCCAACCTTGCACTGCCTCAACCTTGGATGCATCAACGGACACCCCTTCCCTAGATACCACGTGACCTAAGAATTTGACTTCCCTCAGCCAAAACTCACACTTCCCAAACTTGGCATACAGCCTATGGGCTCTAAGCAACTCAAGCACCACTCTCAAGTGTTCCTCGTGGTCCTCCTCTGAAGGTGAGTAAATCAGGATGTCGTCCACGAAAACGACTACAAAACGGTCTAAGAATTCCCGGAAGATCGAGTTCATCAAGTCCATAAAGACTGCCAGTGCATTGGTAAGCCCGAATGGCATCACCAAAAACTCATAATGGCCATACCGCGTACGGAATGTCGTCTTAGGAATATCCTCCTCCCTGACCCTCAACTGGTGGTAACCCGATCTCAAGTCTATCTTAGAGAAACAACGGGAACCCTTCAACTGGTCAAACAGATCATCTATACGGGACATAGGGTACTTATTCTTGACCATAGCCCGATTCAACTTCCGATAGTCTATACACAATCTCAAGGCACCATCTTTCTTTTTAGCAAAGAGGGCCGGTGCTCCCCACGGCGAAACACTAGGGTGAACAAAACCCTTATCTAGCAATTCCTGGAGCTGAACTTTCAACTCAACCAACTCTGCTGGGGCAAAACGGTAAGATGCCATAGAAATCGGCGCCGTGCGGGGCACTAGACCAATAGAGAACTCTATTTCTCGGTGAGGTGGCAAACTAACAAGGTCCTTGGAAAAGACATTCGAATACTCGCAAACCACCCTCGGCAACACAAGCTGGGTCTCACCACACTCACCACTCTCAAAGCTAGCAAGTAGACCACCAAGCTCACTCCACCCTCGCGAATCATACCCCGGTGGCAAAACACTACCAACCCGGTCTCCCAAGAAATGGAACCACTCCCCGCTCAAGGTACATAACGTGACCCTCTGGCGATAACAATCAATGACAGCCCGGTATGACGATAGCCAGTCCATACCCAAAATAACATCAAAACCCTTCATGGGCATGACAACAAAAGAAAAAGGAAGCCTATGGTCGGCAACCTCTATATCACAACCTCTAACACCTTGTTTCAAGATCAACTCACCACCAATAGGCGATACCACACAAATAGGAGATGCTAACTGTGCCAACTCCAATTCCAAAACAGATGCAAATCCAGCAGATACAAAAGAATGAGATGCACCCGTGTCAATCAACACATTAGCAACTGAGTTACAAAACAGAAAAGTACCTCTCACTACTGATGGAGTCGGTACTAGATCCTGCGCGGTAACAGCATACACGCGCCCCGTAGGCCCCTAATCCACCTACTCACCCCTCGGAGCGTACAACTGCTGCACTGACTGGGATGACGAAGCTCCCGGATTGGCCCTCGAGGCCTGCACAGACTAAGCTGGCTGATAACTCTGCGTCTACCTAGAGCCAGACGCTCCTGAAGTAGCACTCAACTGCGGGCAATACCTCTTCAGGTGCCCAGGCTGACCACACTGATAGCAAGACAAGGGCTGGCCCCTGCCCTGACTCTGGCCCTGAGGTCTAGCTGAAGAGGAAGCAGCTCGCTGACCCCCTCCCTTCTACGGCCAAATCGAAGACTTGTGACCCAGCTGGCCACATGCAAAACAAGTCAAGCCTCCCTGACTGCTTCTCCCAGAGCCTACACTAGGCACCGGAAAGGTCGATCTAGTAAGTTCACCCTGAGACTGCTGGGGGTTATAACCCCTCTGTCTCTTGCCATCACCCTGACCCTCCTGGCCCCTCTTGGAGCCTCTATGTTTCTCCTCGTCCTCCTCTTGCATCATAAGCTCCATATGAGCTGCAGCATCCACTAAATGTCTATACTCTCGGATGTAAGACCCACCAACCCTCAACTTGAGGCCCCGCCTCAACTTCCGTTCAAACTCATAGCAACGGCGTTCTTCGGACGCCACCAACTCAGGTGCAAACCTGGACAAACTAGTAAAAGTGGCCTCAAACTCTGCCACAGACATACCCTGCTGATTAAGCCGGCTAAACTGATCCCTCAGCTTCTCCCTAGCCACTGCAGATAAGAACCTCTCCTGGAATGCATTTACAAACGCCTCCCATGTACCACCGACACGAGCTTTCTCGTACTTCCACCATTGACCCGCATCTCCCTTCAGCTGGAAAGATGCCAAGGTCACTTTCAATGCTCCGTCCTCGATGCCAAGCATCTCGAACGTCTTACTCATTTGTTCTAACCACTCGTCAGCCTTCAGTGGTTCCTTCGGATCTCCAACAAACTCGTCCGGATTAGACCGGAAGAACTCCCTCTTCAAGAAAGAAGGCCCTACTTCAGCTGCCTGATTCCCTGCTCTGAGAATGCCCAAAGCTCCTGCTATCTCTTGGGCCAAGGCACTCATAGCCTGCTGACCCGTTGGCTCGGCCACATTGGCCTGACCAACTCCCTCCTGCACTGCCGAAATATCACCCGGTAAAGGTACTTCCTGCCTCGCAGGCCTACCACGCCTAGCACCTCTTCCTCGTCCTGACATCCTAATAAAGGTAATACAGAATGTTAGCACATTCACAAATGTGCCAAAACTAAACACTCACGTCCTAATGCATGGACAACCGTAATTCATTCCACGTAAGCACATAAACATATAAGCACCTACGAATTTCATTTCCGGATAATGATAGTCCCGAGGCGTTACTAGAGTTCCGGTTAGAAACAGCATTGATCAAGTGCCTTTCCAACAAGACTCATAGAAACCCAAGGATCCAATCAACATCCTAGAAACTAAATCTCATACCCACATAGTCACATAAGCATGTTATCAATTAAGCACATAGCATATGACACTACATCTAAGTCTCTATCAAGCGAGACAAACCCATTGTGATCCTAATCACTTCCCACGTACCTAAAGTATTCGAACCCGGTACGCTCTGATACCAAGTTGTAACGCCCTCAAAATAATAACATTAAACCCATCAATACAGACATGCATTGATATTTAAAAGCTCCACATTCTTCTATTCATCAGAGTTCCACTACCAAAAGTATTACATGTTAACGACAAAAGCAAATGCCCTAAAGGCTTACAGCTTTCCAAGTTAACACTTGGTTACAACAAACGAGTGCTAACTCATTTACACATTAAGCCCTTCGCTTGAATATACATGTATTACATCAAAGAAACTAAACAACAAAAGTCTGCCCGCCTCTAGCCTCCCAAGCTACGTCCTTGGAGGTGGCATGCTACCTGTACCTGAAAATGATATTCCCATATAGGGTGAGCCACAGCCCAGTAGAAATACACTAAACCAAATATGAACAATGACTAAAAGATTAGCAGTTGATAGATGGCCAACACTGATACTTTCCCTTATCACACTATATGATTTCATGACATACAAGTCCATGTTACAATCCATTTTCCAATTCTTTTCAATTCTTAATTTATAACCATGGCTTAGAACCTGACCAAACAACTTATATGAGACAGTAACTCATATTAAGCACTTTCCCATTTCATAATAGATAAGCATACTAGCTATATCACACACCAACAGATAAGCATACAAGCTATATCATCACTTCCATAGATATACATAAGAGCACTATCACACTTCCAAAGACAAGCATATGAGCTATGTCAACACATTACTAGATAAGCATATGAGCTCTATCTATGGAGTCCATCCCCTATCTCCTCCCAACAACATCCGGTTTAGAGGTCCATCCCCTATCTTCCCCTAAACCGTGGAGTACATCCACTATCTCCTCCAACACGACACAATGCATATAAACAATAATATACACATCATCACACAACACATAAATTTAATGTATTCTTTCAACCGTCATACTCAATGACACATTTCAGTGATTAGTTTCAGTTTGCCTAATCATCATGCATTGTCTACAATAATCAAGACTATCCTCCACCGATAGCCCAAAGTAATTATTTCTATACAGAAAATAAATGCAACAATGGATATATAATCAACAAATAATCCAACTACACCCTTTAATCCCATACCTTTCCAAGTCAATTCCCCATTTCTCATAATTAATTATGCAAATTAATTAACCAATGTAATTAGGGTATTTTCCATAATTAACATTACAACCCTTAGGTTCCATTTTCATTAATGTTTTAACATTAATTTCACTTTTCCAAACCAAACATGCATCTAGGTTTTATATAGCTAAAACCCCAACTTTTTGTAAATTTACACAAAAGCCCCAAACTTTCACAAATTACCAAACCAACCCCAACATCTCAAAGTACTAAAATTTAAAGACAAAGCCCATAGTGAGGAGTAGGTTATCCCTACCTCAAAGAATGACACCCAACCAAGAAGATGATAGAAACGAAAATTCTCCAAACCACGAACTTCTCGGCTCAAAAGATAGCCCTCGACGATCAACAACCTTTTTGTAAAGACCAAAGGTGAGGAAATCACTCCTACTAGATCAATACCTAGAGAGAAGTCAAGGTTTTAGAGAGAGGAGCTCTCAAAATGGGTTTTAGAAAAAGTAGGAGAGAGAAAGGAAAGTAAAAAGTGATTTAAAATCACCCAGCGGATAACTCATATACGCATGACCCGCTCGAGCGGAGAACACAACGCTCGAGCGCCAAGAAAAAAATCTGGACATGCTCGAGCGCAATAAGGCCCGCTCGAGCGCCAAGACACAAGAATAAAGCACTTCCGCTCGAGCACAAAAACCAGTCCGCTCGAGCGTAGATTTTCCCCTCCTAGAACTTATACCCAGAAAGTACTACCCGCTTGAGCGCCACCAAACCCGCTCGAGCACTACCGCTCGAGCGTAAACAAACCCGCTCGAGCGTAAAAATCACGTCTGCAGAAGTTTTGCAGGAACACGAAATACTAGAGGTGTGCAATCCCCGCTCGAGCGCAAGAAGACCCGCTCAAGCGGATCACCTAAAAACTGGACAACAAGGAATTGAAACCAAGGCCTAACCAACCTGTAACAACCCTGCTCAAAACATCCTAAAACTCAATCAAGTGGAATTAAAGGACGGCAACAAGATGGATACCACTACCAACTTCACAGAACCGAGTCCGGAATACAACAGAACAGTAAAGGGACAACCGGGATCGCTATACTGTTTCCCACATTATATGATCACTCTTATACCGTTGTACTGTTGTACTGTACCATAGTGCCATTCTCACACTACATTGACTTCTGACACTGCATTAATTCTGACATCGCACTATCATTCTGACATCGCACTAATTTTCTGACACTGCACTGATTTTCTGACATTGCACTGATATCTAACACCGCATTGATATCTGACGCCGTATTGATTTTCTGACACTACACTAATATCTGACACTGCATTGATATCTGACACTACCTTGATTTTCTCAGGTTGACTGGCACCCTTGGGTAGGCATTCCCCAAGTGTCGAGGGTGACCTACACCGCTGCTTGGCATGTTTCCACGATGAGGATCCTGTTCGAGGGCCCTTTTGGTTAGGCATACTACCTGGGAGAGAGATTAATCCGCCAGACTCGGGGCATTGCTGACCCTGATATTTCACATCCTCCTCATGCCGGCATGAGGGTAGTAGATGATTTACAGGATGGTCCTGAGCTAGACCTCTTGATGATAGGTGAGGACGACGATCATCACCATGAGCCCGGCGAAAATCAGTGCAGTGTCAGAAAATTATGTGTAAACAAAATATTAAATCATAAACTTTTTCATAATTGTGTAAATATTTTATGTGTAATTTTCCCTAAAAATTATGATTTTTTACTAACATTTTTTTTTTTAACAAAAAAAGGAAGTTTCATAGGACATCATTACTTTTGCAAGCCTCGACAATCAAATTTAATTTAATCCAAAGGAAGGAACTACTACCAAAATAACAGTGGCTCTACAACAAAAGTCATAAAATTTTGCGATAAAAATACAACGCATTATCTAAAAATTTATACGTCCTCTAGAGTGTTGAACCCATACAACTTTGGATTTTTTTTTTTTTTTTTTTTTTGGTATTTGAACACTTGTACAACTTGGGTGAAAATGGCCAAACCACCACCCAGGGTGATTCTTATATAGAGTTCAAATATTGTCCGTTTCATCTAGTTTCGGAAGTTTTAAGTTGTAATTTAAATTTTTAATTTTTAATAAATTTTAAAAAAAGAAAATTCATTAAAATTCATTTGATTATGAATTTTAAAAAAGGTTTTTAGTTATATTTTGAGTTTTTAAATCTTAAGTTGTATTTTGAAATTTTTTGAGTTTATTTTTTAAAATATTTAAAAAACATTTTTTTTTTCACCCATACATTCTATCTGAAAGGTCTTCAAGATCTACTGCTAAGAGTTGATCATAAAAATCGTCTCCATTATTTAGTTCATTCTCCCATTGGTTATTTTCTTCTTCTAATATTGGTGAATCATGAGAGACACTATGCTGATAGGTGGGATACCAACTTTCATCTATAAATGTTTCTCTGCTGAAGGGATAACCTGGAATGGCTAAGTTACAGTATATCTTCAGATTTCTATCTTCACAATCTAGATGACCATAGTTTCCATTATACGCTAATAGAGGATTATTAGCAAATTTACTCCATTTATTAAGTTGATCTCTGAGCAAAAATTTTCTGCATGGCCAGGATCTTCGATTGAGAAGTCTTGGGTACCCTGGAAATGTTGAAGTTCCTCTAAGGTACATTTTATGCTTGGCGGGGATGCACCTTATTCCGTTCCATTCTGGTAGCTTGCTATTAATTAATACTTCTACAAATGGATGATGCTCTTCCATTATACAAAGTACTGAATGAGCAAGTTTATTCCCAAAATTATCTGTCTGATCTAGATATGAAAAAATTATTCTAGAAACAAAGCCGTAATCTAACAATTGTGCGGCTGTCAGATGACGAGTTTTGCCTCTAATCTCTCTCTAGTGGCTCAAAGGTCGCTAGATTTATCTGGTAAAGGCAAATACTGAAATCGAGATTACACTGACATCTTCCAAAATATTCTAGCCTATCTATACATCTTTCTTCTTGTAAACAGTGTTGTTCTTCATCCTTGTAGGGATAAGTCCATTGATATGCCATACCGGGACACTGAACTCCTGCTATAGAAAGGTCCTGAAGAAACTACTGTATAGTGACTAGCTCTCTATTTCTGCTATCTTTGGCTAAGGTGTATATATAAGGTTCAAGGTCTTCTATTTCTTGGCTTTTCTCACAAAAATATTGAATGATAGAATGCCTAAAGAAATACATTCTAGCACTCAATTGTTCAAATTCCTCACTGGTGAGTTATCTGATTTCTGAGTTTGGTAAGGGAATGGGTGTATTATCTGGGGTTAGTTTTTTAAGCTAGATGGTTAGGGTTCGAATGGTTGCTCTCAATTGTTTTTCTTCGTCTCGAAGCTAGTCTAGCTCTTCATTGACCTTTTTGCCTTTATCCATAATTTTCATGAAATTTTTAGTAAGGCCTTCACAATGTCTGCACATTTGAAGAGGATTTTGGAAATCTAGCTGAGGGTTAGTACTACTGCTTCTTGTTATCTAGCTAACTGAAACTCCACTAGTAGCAAGAATAGTTGACCACATCTTGCTCAATGTGTCCAAATAATCTTTAGCTATTTGGCTAATAAAATAGCTGGTTCCTATTTGTCTAGGAGCATATGTACTGGCTAACACAAAATCATAAAATCCTTTACATTGAGGTACAAGACAATTTTTAACTAAAGGTTCAACTTCTATCCAGTCATGGTAAATATCAGGCTCGGTTCCTTTAGCTACTACATAGAAAGAAAAGCTTTTAGACAAAGGTTTATTCTAGATTTTTGAAAAATATATACTGAGAGAATTTAAAGTTGATAGACGTTTAGTTGGGTGGTTAAGGTTGGTCCAAAGGTTATCTAAAAGACACTGTTGAACTGGGTCTAGCTCGATTCCTATTAAAGGTTTAAACTTATTTCTGCCTTCATAGATGGGAAGGGCAAATCCTCCAAAGTTCATTGTTTTGTTGTTCTCCATTATCTACACAAAAATTAAAATGGTTATTTTCTTTTTCTAAATAAATTTTCCTACTTAGCCAATCTGTTAACTTATTATCACTCCCTTTAATATGTTCAAATTCTACTTTATATCCTTGTCCTACTATACAATCTAAAAATTTTGCCCATCTTCTACTACTAAGCTTTCGCTCATTAAGTTTATTATGAAATTTAACTATAGCTTCGCAGTCTGTTCTAATGGTAAAAGGCTTGTGTAAAAATAATCTAAATTTGTTTATTGCATGTACTACTCCCAATATTTCAAAATCTAAACTAGTTATGATTGTATCTTTTTCTTTAAATTTTCCAGAACTACATCTACAAATACATTCTTTATTTTTACTATCATATTTGCTAGGTTTAACTAAGAGTACTGTTCCCCATCCTAGTTGGCTTGCATCTATTTCTACGACTATGTATTCTAATTCTAATGGAAGTTGTTGGTCTGGTAAATTTCTACAAATATCTTTAATTTTTCTTACTAAAGCTACATCTTGTTGATTGAAATATTTTTGTCATGTGGGTGTGGTCTTACTGTACAGAGGTCCTATTATTTTGCTATGGTTAGGAATGGACATTCGTGCATAATTTAAGATCCCTAAAAATGATTGAAGTTGTTTTGTATCTTCTAATTTATCTAGGTAATCTAAAATTTTCTTAACTATGTGGGATTGTAGTCTGATTTTTCCATCTCTTAACTCCATTCCTAAAAATTCTATATGAGGTTTATTTAATACCATTTTTCTTTTACTAATTATTATTCCATTGTTTATAAATTATTCTAATACTATATATAAATGATCTATGTGACTATTTTTATCTGAGCTAAATACTAATATATCATCTATGTGCACCAATACAAAATTATATTTGTTGAATATACTGTCCATTTTTTGTTGAAATATGGAAGGTGCTTTTTTAAGTCCAAAAGGCATGACTAGCCATTCATAATGTCCTTGTGGGCAAAAAAAGGTTGTCCAAGGTATGCTATCCTTTTCCATTTTTATTTGCCAAAAACCTGACTTGCAATCAAATTTACTAAATATTCTTGCTGTCTGTATTCTATTTATAAGCTGATCTTTATCTGGTATAATGTATTTATCATCTTCTGTGTTATCATTTAATCTTTTATAATTTATAACCATTCTGGCTTTCACTCTTTTTATCTCTGCATAATTTCTTACCATAAATACGGCGCTTCTATGGGGACAATTACTTGGTCGGATTACTCCTAAATCTAATAACTCCTTAATCTGTATTCTAAATTCTTCTATATTTGCTGGCGTATGATCTATTTGTGCTGATGTAATCCTATAATCTTTATTTTTTATATCTAAGCTAACTAAAATTTTATTTCTTTCCCAGTATTTCATGGGTTGCTTTCCTAAAATTTCCGTTGTTTCAGCTAATCTTATTATTTCATCTAAATCATTCTATGTTCTTCTGTATACCGGTTTTCGCTTTAGCTTTTCTAGTTTTTGCGAAAATTGATTCTAAGTTAACAATTTGTTGAAAGTCTTCTAAGCTCCAATAGTCACTTTTTTCTTCTAATTCAAAATCTTCTATCTCTTCTAATTCAGAATCTTTCATGTCTAAATTTTCTAAAGAAGTATTTGCTATCTCCTCATTTGGTATATATTTTTGGGCTAGCCCAGGAAAAATGTTTCTACTAGGAAATAAAAAAACTAGCGGGAACGGAATCTACTCCTATGGGACCACCATGCTTCGCACGCAATTTTGATGAATGGGCAATGGTGCTAAGGGCATAGGCAGTTGGGGTGTGCACAGTTCGTTTGAAGAAATTGACGCTATGATGGCTGGTAAGCATGATATGAATGGATGATTTTGTCGAGCATTCCCAATCCAAACTTGGGGTAAAGGGAACCATTCTATATGTTGATTGTGAGAGCCTATATGATGAAAACTAATTTGTGCTCCGTTAATGCAATGTGTACATGTCTGTCTAGTGCCATCGGCTATACTGAAAAAAGCGGGGATTGTTAAAGGCGAACTCCATCTTGGTGGAACTATATGTTGTTCAATATATGACTTACCAGCTCCGGTATCTATCATGGCATCTACACTAAGAGTCTTTTCTGAAAATTTGATTACACAAGAGATCTTCACTAAATTTAGCTTGGGTATAACAAGGTAATTAAATGGTAAATAGGCATTATCTAACTGTGCTTGGGAATATTGACTAAAGGGTTGAGAATCAACTAGGTTGACTAATTCTAATGAGTGCATATGTCATTCAACAAGTTTATCTTTTAAAGGGTATTTAGTATGAAATTGTTCTAACTGCTATTTAAGCTGTTTATTTTCTAATTCTAAACATTCTATGTCAAAATTAGCCTTAGTTTCTATCTTACATATTTGTAATTTAAGTTCTCTTACCTATATCTCTAATTCTTTAATTGTTAGGTGTAATTCTTTGTTTTCTAAACAATGATCTTCTCGCATCTCTTCTTTATTTTCTAACATTACCTTGTGTGTCATATTTAATTTTTTTAAATAGACTGTACAATAAGTTATACTACATAATAAACATTGAACTCTTTTATTTTTAGCTGGAAACCAATTATAATAACTACATATAGTGGTACCAAATCCTAGTCCAATTTTAAAGTTATGCTGACATTCAGTATCTGGATTGCATTCCATCATCATAAGGAAACTATTATGGGAAGAGGATATTCCTATTTCTTGGTTAAGTTGTCCTAAAAGATTATCTATATCGATATCACTTTTCTGAATTACTATCTGAACTTATGGCTTCTATTTGATACTCATAATCACTGATTATGCTGTAGACTTCCGAGTCATCACTACTTATACTTACTATATCTTCTTCCAAATCTTCTATAATATGTAATCTTTCTATCTGTTTATTAGTATTAGGCTTATGTCGTTTTGGGCAATTCTTTGCAAAATGATTGGATTCTCCACATATAAAACAATTACATTTCTTACTACTAGGTTTCTTAACATACCTTTGTTTTCTTTTATCTTTCTCTTCCTTTGGTAGTCGCTTATAATTTATTCTATTAAAAGTTCTACTTTTTCTAATGAATTTTTGTTTTTTCCACGGTCTCCTATATTTTTTCTTCCAATATTTTTCTTTTCTATACTTGCCATATTTCTTGAATTTTTTCCTATTATATTTATCTTCATATTGCTGAGGAGTGTATATTATGCTGCTGCAGAAACCATAGTTTTGTTTTTTCAAATCTTTCTATATTTTGACTTCTATACATTTTTCTCTAAGCCTATGAAATGTAAAAACTATTTTAGGTCCTATTTCTAAAGCTCCTCTTATATTTACTTCTCCAGCGGCTATTCTTGCTGGTAAGTTTGCATAATAAATTGACCATTTATTCTCTATCTCTCTTCCTAATTCTCCTAGTAATTTCCTAAAATATTTATTTCCTATTTCTTCATCAAAACTTTTTCCCATATTGGCTGCTATGGCTAAATATTCTTTGCTAAAAGGTACAACATATTTCCAACTTCCTAATGTTATCTGATCTAACTCAATTAATGCTATACTTTGAGTACAATCATTTCTTCTAGAAGGGTCGTATCCTATAAGCATTTCTTTTATAAAACTAGTAAAATTCCATGGGTTGTCTCCTAATCCTTTAAGCTGTCTAATTGTTTCTTCGTATTTTCCTTTAAAAGTTATATATATATATATATATATATATATTAAAAGCTGAATCTTCTAAAAGTGTTTCCATATATTCCCACATATCAATTGATTCAAAGGGATTATTCATCCATGCCTTTACCACATCTTTTTCCCAATTCTTTATCACTTCTTGCCATATCTGTGGGTCGAATTTAGCTAAGTCTAAAAGGGTTCCCTAGTTGGTTGCTGGTTGTAATTGTATACTCATATCTGGTGTTCTGCGCTTTTCATGAAACTAATACTGTTTATTAGGATCTACTTTACTACATCCTTCATTGGATAATGGTCTCATTCCTCCTACATCATATTGCATTGGTTCTACTAGGTCTTCTACCGTATGTCGTGGGTTGCTAGTTCCTATGCTTTTTGTTGTTTGAGTGTTCATATAAAAAGTATCTTCTAAGTTGGACTATTTTGGTATTTAAAATATTTTGCTGGGATGTGTTTTATCTACTAAAATATCATCTACATATCCGGTATGAAATTCTTGGTCTGAAAATGACACTGCTTCATCATGGGTATCTCCCCTAGCTATATATTCATAGTATCTGATATCTAATATTTTATTCATATCACTTAAAGTAAAGTTTTCCAAATCTATCTCATCAATATTATATATCTTATTTTGTGATATTGTTTTTTCTTCTGTTATTACATAAAGTTGATTTCTATTACTATGATTATCTTGATTTTCTTCCCTATCTATATTACTAAATTCATCATCTTCGGATTTTTCTGGTACTACGTAAGTGTATTGAGTAAATCTTACTGCATAATTTCCATCTGCTTTCTGATATAATAAATTATCTTGAAGGGCTAACCTCTTTTGTCCTAGGAAATCTCCTAAATTCCAATCTAGTGCTGCATTATCTTCAGAATTATATTTCTTAGCTGGTAGTGCTTTTATCCCTTTTGTGCCTAACATCTTAACTATTTGATCATTTGTAAGTCTATAATGGATATTGCTTTCTGAGACTGCTAAGCCTAAAAACCCTGTGCAAACTAATAAATTCTTTTCTCCTTTTTTCATTTTATATCCTCTACTTTTTATTCCTATTTTTATCTTTTTATGAAAGGTCGAGGTTGGTAAAAGGAAATCTGGTGTGAAATCAATTATTCCTCCTTTTGAATTCATATCTAATTCATAGCTACCTAAAATACTCTATCCTACATCATTAAACCTATTATCATAAAGGCATTTAAAACCTTTGGCTCCTAGATTTTCTTTGGTTAAAGCTTTGACTCCTATTACTACTAATCCTAAATGGGTCATTTTGAGATGTTCATTTTCAGCATATTTATAACTCTCTCTATCTATTAAAGTTAGCTCTATTTTTTCATCTTCTTGAGTTACTCTGATAATTTGTTCACCTTAGTGTTTAAATAAATATTATTTTTTTATAAATTTTTCCTAGCTTATATACATATTTAGTTGGAATTAACTCTAGTTTTTCCTTTTTGAATTTTTCTATTTGCTGCCCTACATCTATAAATTCGTCTACTCTAACCTCTTCATCTTCATTATGCTTTTTACTGCTACTTCATTTTACTAATTGTTTAAACATTTTTATTTTCTATAGGTTCTACAAACAAGTTTCTTTAGCAATTTAAGCTTTTCAAAATATTTAGATATATCTTCTTCATTTATTCTAGGATGAGTTTTACTTGCTTGTCCTTCTATTCCTTTTCCTTTTTGCAGTACTAATCTTTCAAACGAAGCTGAGCGATTTTCTAAACTGTGTAATTGTTCTGATCATTCCTCAAAATTTTCACACAACCAGATAAGAAATAAAATTTCTATATTATTTTGTCTTACAAATATTTTATCTGATTGATTTATTCTTTGGTAGCTACTAATTCCTTCTGGGTTATTATAAAAGTCTTCCGCTTGTTTTAAAATGACCTGATAATCTCTATTAGCTTTTTTATCACTACTCATAAATTAAGATCTTATTAGTTGTTTTAAAATTTCTACTTTTTGTTTTAAACTATCTTCAATTTGGTTGATCTGTTCTATTTGTCTAGCAATTTGATTTATCTGATTAAGAATTTTTTCGATTAGTTGCTTAAATTCTAACTCTATTTGCTTCGAACTAGTAATATTTATAGCTGAAATTAGAGTTTCTATTTCTAACTTGGTGGGAAATTTTTCTAAATTTAAATCTATTCTTTTTTGTGGAATTGAGCTACATTGATCTTTGATATAATCTAATTTTTTATCTTGATCCTTAATTATACTACAAGTATTATGAAGATGGTCTATAGACGAAGTAAAAAGATTATTAATTTTTTCTACTTCCTTTTTAATATTTTCTGCAAAATTAATCTGGTGATCTACAATACTATTTAGCTGAGAATTATGTTCACTATGGAGCTGATGTGTAAAAGTTCCTTCAAAATTGCAACGAAATTTATTTTTATCTAAATTAAGGCGATGATTATAATTACTGAGTTCTAAATCTAAATATTCTACTCTTTTCATACACAAAATTAAATCCTACTTTAAAATTATTGAAAGCTACTATAATATGACACTTATAACTAAATTGTCCAATGATAAAAACTACTCTATTACCATACGCAAAGTGCATAAACTAACTTAAACTGTCCTAAAACCGAACACTGCTCTTATACCAATTTTTTAGGGGTGAGTTAGTGGTTCACTACTATTTTAAAGTTGGGCTGAGAATTATTTAATTAATTCTACAGTTATGCTGATATTAAATCCTCAAGTTGCTATATGACTTGTTGTAAGGCTTCTTGTTCTATAATTATCTGTCTACTTATTTGTGTAATTTTCAAACTATAGTGTACTAGAAATCTACCGGAAGCTAATGATAACAAAAATTGATATCTTAGTTTTTGATCTTCTAATTCTTGTATAAGCTCGGTGCTAGTTTTAATTTTATTTCTAAGTTCTTCTTCTAAAAACATAAAATTCTGATTTTAAAATTATTATTTTTGAAAATATTTCCATGATATTGCTACTCAGGTTGCTCTCCTTGTTATTCTAAATTTTTTTCTCTTATTTAGAAAACTCTTTTTAAGTAATGTTTGCTTTCATTATATGTACTTCCACCTTGAAGCTAAGCCTTGTTTAACATAGTATATTTCTATTTTCTATTTCTTACCTTTCCCTTTCTACCTACAATTTACCCTTAATGCTTATCCACAGCTCACATGGGTTCTTCAGCTAAGGTCACTCAACAATGAAATACAAAACAATAAATACTACGAAAGTTCAAAGCATGTAATATTAATGAGCAAGTAAGCATTCCATAAACTTAGTTTTTCAAAAAGAAAATAAACTTTAGAATATAAGAGTTACCCTTTTGAAATATCTAGCCATCCGTGACTCCAACAACAATTGGATCTATGATGAGCCTAGTATCAAAACCTCCTTCATCTCCTACTACTCCTCACTATTCTCTACCTCCACCACCTCCGTCACCTTTACCTCCCCCCTTCCATTTCCTTTTCCTCAAATTGATGTCAGCCACCACTCCTCCCTCTGTTTAATACCCACTGTCCATGAAATCAAAGTTGTCCTTGGGTCCTTTAAGCCTTGGAAAGCCCCTAGCGCTGACGGCCTCCATCTCGCCTTTTTCCAAAAATGCTGGAGCATTCTAGCCCCCTCTGTCATGAGAGTCATTGATGATGTTTTCTCCACTAGTTCGGTTGACCCCAATCTCAACCACACCTTCATTTGCCTCATTCCCAAAACTGCTAATCCAGAACTTGTTACCCAATACCACCCCATCAGTCTTTGCAACACCATTTATAAACTTCTCACCAAAACCATTGTTGCTCGTCTTAGACCCTTGCTCAACGATCTTATTAGTCCTTACCAAACCAGTTTCATACCGGGAAGGAAAGGAACTGATAATGTTGTTATTGTTCAGGAGGTTGTCCACAACTTTCATGCTAAAAAAGGCAATAGTGGCAAGATGCTCATCAAGATTGACTTAGAAAAAGCCTTCGATAGACTTGAGTGGAGGATCATTTAGCACATACTCATTTTCTTTAACTTCCCAAAGATCTAGATTGAGATCATCCTCTCTTGTATTTCTTCTTCTACCATGTCAATTATGTTCAATGGTGGTACAACAGACCCCTTCTTCCCTTCCCATGCTATAAGACAGGGTGACCCTCTTTCCCCCTATCTCTTTATCCTTTGCATGGAATACTTGCCCATTGCCATCACCCAAGCTTGTGATAAAAAATGGTGGTCATCCATTAAAGTCAGTAGATCCGATTCTACCTTTTCCTACCTATTTTTTGTCGACGACTGTAGACGTGTCCTGCGAGGGGCCCTTCGCTACTACAGTTCGGACTCGATTTGTGTCACGTGGTTCTGAGTCTGAACCAAAGAGTCCAAATCTGGCAAATCGTTTTGAGAAACAGATTTTTTGAAAAGAGAAATGCCAAACATGGACTGCTTTGCCAGATACAGAGTCGCCACCTAAATATTTTAAAATGGGAAAATTTAGGAAACCCTGACTCGGTGCCGAAGGTCACATGTCCGTCATCACCGGAGTTGTCTCGGCTCGGGAGCTAGGGTACGATTGGGGAAGGTCAGCTATGAGCACCCCCTCTCGCCCGGTCTGAAAATCGGCCTCTACTAAACATGATATCCGTTTTTGAAAACTTTATGTGTTCTTATTCTGGTTATTAGCCTAGAATTACTATGTTATGCGCACAGCAAACAAGTATAGACTAGATTGCCTAATTTGGAAATAAGCATTGCATATCCGTTTGTTTTGAAAAGCGTTTTAGAATTTGTTACTTGTAAGTAGGCTAAAACACGGATTTTAATGAGTTTTTCCAATTCAAACAATCTAACCTTCACCCACAGGCATTAAAACAGTTCATCACATAAGCATTTAGTCGCATGGCAAGCATACTGTCATGGCAACACTCACACGCATGCGGGATGCTAAAGCGTGAATACTTACATCATACTCCATGCCAAAACAATAAACTAGTTAGCAAGCATGCATGTCCTAGTTCATGTTAAAAATGGGTAATGCATCGCATGCAAAAATGCAATCTAGACAGGCTCGGCTAACCTAAACATGGCACGTGAAATGCGATCAACTATCGCATATTCAATTTGTGAATTGAAGTACAAATGCAGTTAGCGTGATGTACCGAGCCTAATGCATGCAATACAAATGCATGAATGCACGCATGCACAGCATAAGGTATGCTAATAAAAAAAATGCCCTAGTCTACCATCATAAGCAGGTAAATAAAAGGGAAGAAAGACGTGAGGTTGGAAGACATACACACACTCACGCACACTTATTACATCATTGCCCTCGCTCGGAAGGACCGAATAAATATTACAGTCCGAATGATAAGCAAATAAAATTATTACAGAATTTTTTATTAATTAATAAAAAGAATGCAAAGAGGAAGAAAAGGGGTGGCTGCAGCCTCTGCCTCGGGATGCGCAAATGATGCATGCTCGAAACCCGGCTCGCCTGAAAAACCCGTACCACATCACTGCCACCTCTGTTTGTAATGCCCTGCTTCTCTGAAAATTCCCAAAGTCCCAGAACAGGTTCCTTGCGTGCCACAGAGTACCACCGGCTATGGGAAATTACCACCGGCAGTGCACAATTCCCACCGGCCGTTTTTGGATCTATCGGCTGTAAGAAGATTGCCGGTCGGCACTGAATTCTGCCGGTCGGCAGAAACTTTCTGCAGAAGACAGTTTTGACAGCAAACAGAGGACAGACAATATGGCATGGGATTTCAGGCATATGTAAGCATGGTCATGCTTCCTATCATGTTTTAAACTCAAGGAAGCATGGCCCTCGATCCTCGAGCCATCAATGGTGCATGATAGCCCAAGGGATCAAATTTGCCACTTGATGTAAAGATGCATGCAACAAACAAAATGAGAACCAAAGCCTTATCAAGTCGGAGTCAAAGGCCTCGTTGATCGAGAATCAAGGCACATTACATCACTTGAAGTATGAATGTCCCTTGATCCCCACATTTGGCTTGACACCCCAAACCAAATAATGCATTGCATGTTATGCAAACATGGCTCAAAATGCAACATGATACCAAGATGCAAGGCATGCCAAGTGTGGTGCAACTAGTATGGCAAGCATGCAATGTTAGGCATACGAGATGCAAATGTAGTGCAAACACGGGCCGTTTAGGCAATGGGATCGACATGTTACAACACTTAATGAAGCAATTATGCAACAAACATGAGATAAGCATGCAAGGGTGACCATAAACCATAAAGGGGCAGACCTCAAACCATCTTAAAACAGTGGCCAAAAGTGCCTGAAATGGTGGACAAACTCTCATACCAACATGCAAGCCAATGGTCTCAAAACTAAGGCATAAGAAAGGAGGTACCTCACTCCCATAACATGACCAATCATAGCAAGATTTAGACAAGTAAGAAACAGAATTTTTACAGGCAAAATAGGGCTCCAAACCCTCCTAATATGGCAGCTAAGATGGCTCCAAAGAGGTGTATGCACTAAGGTTCATGTGTAGGCACAAGAGGGCACACCTTCAAGGCACAAAAGAGGTCACAAATGCACACATATGAGCATGATTTATGGACTGAAATATGGTCCTAAATGATGCCAAAACATGAGGATAGTCCAAACTATGCATGCTAGAGGTCAACATACTCAAAGCTTACAAGCCAAAACACAAAGAGATGACATCAAACAAGGCAAACATGGCTGAAATAGATGACCAACAGACCTCAAACATGATAAAATAATACCAAAACCTTCATGGAACCATGCCAATATATGCAAGAATCATGGCCTAAGCACAAGGGGCATTTCTAGGCCAAATGGAGCAATATAAAGCAAGTACTTTAAGCATGAAAAGAGACATAAATCCGGCCAAAAACATAGGTCACACATGACCTAAAACACCCAAAAAACTTCTGAAATGAGGCCAAAAATGATCAAGCATACATGCTACCCTTTTAAGCCAAAAAGCAAGGAAACAAGACAATGAAGGGAGAGGGGTGTCCCTCCTCTATGCAAGACTTCAAACCACCTTCCTTACCACTGAAAATACACTGGTTTTCAGTGGTGAGGAGATCAAAACACTGAAGTAAACAAAGCCTTACCAAAGAGGCAACAAAAGGGGCCAAATAAGGTCTAACAAGGTGAGTTTGCGCTCAAACTACAAGACAACCTTAATGAAAGTTCTAAAGCATGAAAATATAAGCCTTTTTCATGTTATGCACAAAAGCTAAATCAGCAAGCAAGATAGGTAAAAAACTATTGCAAGTTTGGGGAAAATAAAGCAAGATGCTCACCCTTGAAGAACCTTTGAAGAACAAATGGTCTAGCCCTCTTCTTTTGATCAAAATCAGTCCAAAAACTCAAGAATCAACCCCCCAAGTCCCTCAATCTCGGAGCTAGGTGTAATAGTGTGTGTATTGGTGCAAAAGTAAGGTAAAAACACACTTTTAGGCCAAGAAACACACACAAAAGAGGAGAGAGAGGGAGGTATAGAGATAGGGTGTATCTATATCTCTAAGCTCTGGTTTTTGCTTCCAAGTCTCTAACCTAGATCAAAGAGGAGAGCCTTCCTCTTATAGGACTCCCTCTTGCAAAGCTTATACAACAAGCTTGCTTAGAGGGAGATCCCTCCATACAGTGTATGGAGGGAGGCAGAGTTGGTGCCAGCTATCACAGCTGGCACAAAATATCTCCATAAAGTAGATGAACAGTGGTCGGCTGCCCAAAAATGTCATTTTGACAAAATTTAGTGCCAACCGGCAATAAACAGTGCCGACCGGCAACAAATAGTGCCGATGGAAGCAAAAACCAGCCGGTGGCCTCTAGCCACTGCCGGTGGTTGTGGGGATGCCTCACAAGGCATTCCCTGCCCCTCCAAGGCAAAACACAAGTGTTTGGTGTGAAACCAGACACTAAAAGGTCAAGTTCGGAGATCCTGAGGCAGGGCGTGCGAGCCGAGACCTCCGGGAACTCCAAACGAACACAAACATGGATAATCACCGAGTGTTCCAAGCGGTGACGTCCAAGTCTTGAGGACGGTCAAAAATGGGGTGTCTACAACGACCTAATCCTCTTCAGGAAAGCCACTGAGGAAAATTGCTCAACCATAGCCTCTGTCCTCAATGACTTCTGTAGCAAATCAGGCCAAAAAATCAATCTGAGAAAATCAAAAGTTTTCTTCTCTGCCAACTTGGACAATAATGCCAAGACTTATCTTGCCAACAAACTTCAAATCTCGATTACCACTAACCTTGGTAAATATCTTGGTTGCCCAATTCACCACACCTATGCATCCGCCAACTCCTTCTCCTTCATCGTGGAACAAATCCAAAATAAATTGTCCGATTAGAGGTCCAAACTGCCATCCCTCCCAGGTAAAATCACTCTCATCAAAGCTGTCAATTCAACTAGTCCCAACCATGTTATGCAATGCAACTATATCCCTGAGTCTATTACCAATAAAATTGACAAACTCATTAGAGACTTCCTTTGGCATACCACCTCCAAAAAAAGAAAATCCACTCCATCAGTTGGGATAACGTAGCCAAACCTAAAAAAGTTGGAGGGTTGGGTTTTAGACAAACTAGCCTAGTAAACAATGTCAACATGGCCAAGCTCAACTAGAGACTACACCTTGAAAATCATAGGTTGTGTTTGGTTTGGGGGTGGAATAATAATTCCACCTTCACCTGGGAACAACATGTTTGGATATAGCTTTAAAAAACTGATTCCAACCTCACATTTCACAGCATGTTTGGCAGAGCTCCTTCTAACTCTCACCTTTTCGCACATACCCTCTCTTTGGTCTTCTCCATTCTGAAAAGCTTCTCTATATTCATCTGCCAAGCTGAAGGTTCACATGCCAAAGAAGATCAAAGCTGAAGAAGATGCTTCACGGGTGCAACTCTTCAATCACTTCCTCCTGTCTTTGAACCATACTCTGACCTTCAAATCCAAACCATGCCTCTGAACCGATTTCTTCCCACCTACAAATTGGCATCTACGAGCTCCCACAAATCAACTTTTACTTTCAATTTGTGCGTTGTGGTTGATTCACCATTCGGGCAACGAAGCAATGACAACAAAAAGGTACTAGTTTTCATACATTTCTCCCCAACTATAGGTATGAGGTCTGTTTCCAAGTACACGATTTTGTGTTCAATTTACAAATTTATTTGTCTTAGGTCAAATTTGTGAAGCCTTTTTCTGGAATCAGATGACGTATGAAGCATCCCAAATCCAGCCACTGTACCCACTCCATCACCGGTGACAATTATTCAACTCTTGCTCATGTGGTATGTAGTTTTTCCTTCACTGGATCTGGTATGAAATAGCTGACAAGTGGAATGGGTTCTCTTTGATCTAGGCAACAGTTGGTGCGCTAGTTGTCCACCAGGACACCTGGCAAATCGTCCACCCAGACTTCCGGCCAGTCGACTGCCCCTTCTCTTTTGCTACTTCTACTTTCTGTTTCTTCTCCTGCTTGCTTATAAGACTGTTTAAACTTCGATCTGGCACCAAAGAGTCTATAACAAATGTAGGGATTAATCTTAGGCCTCGTTTGGCATGCAATAGTTTTAGCCTAAAAGTTAAAAAGTTACTAAAAAAACTAAAAAGCTTATAACATATACCAAAAAGTCAAAGATTCCCTTTTCTCTCTACTTTTTGCACATTTTTTCGTAAAAAACCAAAAAATCATTCCAAATATACTAGTTTTTTTAACCTCATATTTTAGCCAAAAAACTAAAAAGTTACTAAAATAGCCTCTTCCCAAAGAAGGCCTTAATTTATAATATTTGAACTAACACAAAATTGATTCATATGGTTTTCTTGCATTTCTACTAGAACGGTTATATGGAAAAAAAGTTTCATTTCACTTATACAAAATTTGTACACGGTCTTCTTATTTTCCATCAGTATGCACATAAGCTTAGTTTACATATAAACTATGTGTTAGATGGATAATAACAATTCAGATGACAATCAAGAGTAAAAAATGTGGAGCTCCAGAATTGAATTAAGGCTCATTAACATATTGAGAGAAGAGGTGCAATGGAACCAATCAAAAGGTCGTAGCATTGTCTGGACGCCGAAGCATTGGACCCATTTTGCAACTAAGTTGCAAAATGTCTATGGGTTCCGATACATACCAAAATAGGTGAGAGAAAAATATCACCAACTAAAAGCTGATTATTTAACTTTCAAACGGCTTTAGGCACAGACTGGTCTTAGATGGGATCCAATTATTGGAACCGTTATTGGACTCGATGACTTTTGGGATAAGGTATTACACTAACCTGTAGCCTTTTTGTACATTTATTTGAAAATGTTGTCACATGTACCATATGCTTATGTTAATATTTTGCAATTGGAGATAGGCATAAAAAAATGTAAAGAAGTTCAGGACTAAAGGATTTGAGTATTTTGACGAAATGGCCGAAATTGTAGATCGCTGTTGTGCCACAAGGGCCTTAGGCCCCTGACTCCGATGAAAAGGACAATATGCTTAACAAATTTTGGTCTCTTGGAGCTGGAGGTAGTAATGCGGCGGATGCCATTCCTGTTGACTCATTTAGAGATGAATACATGGAAACGTCTAAGGGCAAAAGTCACAAAAGGGGCTATAGCCAAAGTGATAGTGCTCGCTCCAAAAAGTCACGGTCAAGAGGCTTTGATGATGTTTGCATAGCTTTCACTGCCTATGCACAGGCAAAGACGGAACAGTCCCGTGCATGATCATTAGACATAGAGGTTATAAGCGCATGTGGTGATGACTATTCCCTTGATGCATGTCAAGATTCCCTGCTTCAGTTGGGGGATATACCACCGGGGCAGTATGTTAAGGCATTGACACTATTCAAAGATAAGGAGTGGTGGAGGTTTTTTATGCGCACTCCTGTGCATATGAGCCTATCAATGATCCTAGCTATCTAGTCATCTGTGAAGCTGTGCCTTCAGTGGAGTTTGCAGTCATTTCAATGGTTGTGAAACATGTTTTTACGAGTTAATTATTATTTTTTCTTTGATTCATGTCTTGTTTTTTTTCCTTCTTTGTATGTTTATGTTTTCTATTTCTGTGATCCTCTTGTGACAGAAATACACTGCATATAATGATTCATGTCCCATTTCTTTCTGCCCAATTTCAATTTTCTATTTATGTGATCTTCTTTTTCTTCTTTGATTCATGTCCCTTTTTTTATTTCTAATTCAATTTTCTATTTTATACACTGTAAAGCTTATTTTTTTCAGGCTCAGCATGTCAAACAAGATGTTGCTAATACGAGGCCCTGTTCACATTGTCCGCATATCTGTTTTTACTTCAATAAATGACTAAGGCCATCCAATTAATTAGAGAGGCTAATTTCATGTTCAGTAATTACGATAACAGTTATCCCCTTTTTAATTAGTCGAAATAATTGTGCTTTTATTGTTATGTAGGCAAGACAATATGGCATCTGATACAGAAAACAATGCAACGGTAAGCTCATCAGAGGAGGATGAATTTATGGAAGATTTTATGGACTTCTATTGCTGGTTGCTTTTATAAATGAACATGTGAATGCATCAACCACAAGACGACCGCAGCAAACTTGCCCATTCAAAGGTGATACTATATCTTCGGTTTATTAAATGGCCATCTAGAAACAATGATGGACATCATGTGAATGGATGCTCCAACCTTCATTTTATTAAAAGATGCCTTATTTCAAAATGGCTTTGTGAATATTGAAAAGATGCGTATCAGTGTCGAGGAATCACTTGGCATTTTTTTATATACATTCGCACAAAATGACCGGCATAGGCTACTGGTCGACAGATTTTAGCACTCCACTGAAACTATTTGTCGGCACGCCAAAATCATAATGCGTACACTATGCAAGCTATAGACACCCTATTTTTGACCGCTCGTATGACTTGGGCGCCACGGATTGCACACCCAGTGATGAATTTGTATATGCTTGTTAAATGCTCGAAGCCCTCAGCAGAAAGCCTCAGCTTTGAGCCTCAAAACCCTACAAACCTTGCGCCTTGTCTTTGGACCAAAATAACAGTTTTTCAAGCCTGAGCATCCAGGGACCTGCAGACCCACTAATGTGGCCTACTGCCCACCATTAGTGGCCTGTTGGCCACTTGTGTAAATTTTCAGATCTTTTTGCTAGCTGTGCCACATGTCTTCACAAGTGCATGCATTGTACCAACTGTGTCTATATAGATATTTCCGAGATAGTCTTACAATTTTCTATATATAGAAGACCCTCTCTCATTGTTTTAGGGTTAGAAAAATTTGGGAGCAAAAAATATTTCCCTCTCTTGCAATTTCTCCACCCTCTAAACCAAACCTTGAGTGTTCTTTGCTGATGTGTTTTTGAGCTTGCATTTAGCTCTTAAGAGTGTGGAATTGTTGGTTTGTAACTCAAAAAGGGTACCCCTCTTCAAGAGGTATAATTCTTAGCTTGTTCCCCTTATTTATTTGCCATTTTTTCTACTGTTTTTTGGACTGTTTTTACACTAAATTTTTAGGCTAAAACTTGTGGTTTAAGGCCATTAAGGGTAGAGGGGTGGATCACCCTTCTTTGCACCTTGCTTCTTAAGCCTTCACCCTTGTGTTTCCCACCTTTCCATTATCTTTTTTTGAGCTTTTTACCACTAAATCTCAGAGGTTTTTTAGAGGCTAAAATCATGTTTTGAAGTCCCAAAAATGGAGGAGTTAGCCTCTCCTCCTTGTGCTTGTGTGCTAGCTTAAATTCTCCATTATTTTAGCTTATTGTTTTGGCTATTTTTCCCTAGATTCCAGCACTGTTTTGAGCTAATTTAGGACTGTTTTTATGTGTTAGTTTCATTTATACTTTGTATTGCATGAGTGTAGTGTAATAATCCTCATAGGTTTGGTGTTTTAGGCATTAGACACCAACCTATTTGAGTTGATAGCATTTATTTAGTGTTTTCCATACTTGTGTTCACCTCTAAGCATCTCTGCAATCTCCCTCTTTTCTTGGCTTTTCCTTTTGTTTTGAGAGTTGCTTCAAAAGAAGTGTTGTTTAAGCTTGAGGGGTGATATTGTGCTTAATGGTTTAATCCCTTTAGGGGTTTATTACCAACGGCGTGATCTCCCTCTCATGCCTAAAACAACATTTGGTTTGACACTTCTCTCTAATAGTGGACTTAAAGCTCATTATTGGACTTAATTGACTAATGAATGAAAGGTAATTAAAATGGAGTAATCAATGGTTTAAAAAAATGGAGCAAGATAATAAAATGGTTAGGGTTCAATCGGACGTTAATTGAACCCTTGAATCTTGGTCTGTTTCATACTAACTAGTGATGAAAACGGTTTAAGAGTCAATATCAACCACTTCCCTTGATTAATTCATGATAGGAAGGAGGTTTTGTTGGTCTTTCCTTACCATTTATTGAAATTGTATCCCTTGGTTCATAAGCCATCACACAATGAAATTGCGTCAATTGATGGCTTGCGAATCGAGCCTACCCCTCATTTGACCTGTTTGCTAATAAGGAGAGGCATAGTGGACAAACATCCCTTGAGAATACTCTGTTTGTGCTCTATTTGTTCTTTGTTGCAGCAGGAGGAATCCAACAATAGTGGCCGGCAAGCCACTTTTACTGGGCAGCAGACCACTATTAATGGCCAGCCGACCACCACTTCTGGCCTACCGACCACTTTTTCTAGCCCGGTAGTGTCCTTGTTTCAGCAAAGCAGAGCAGAGGCTGAGGTGAAAAACAGTGCAATTTTCTGACTGTGCAACAGAAGCAATATGGCAGCAGAACATAGAACATTTTTTGGTGAAAATTCGTGTGCATGCATGAGTCAACCCTCATTCCCTGGGGTCTATAGTAGTTAATTAAATTAGCTAGTTAACCCATGTTGTAATTAATTAGTTAAAATAGCTAGTTAATTTTGTCTTTTAATTAATTTTGTCTCGTGATTATTTAATTAGTTAGAGTAGTTAATTTATTTCATTCAGCACTGTAATAATTAGTTAGCTAGCATAGCTAATCCATTCATTTGAACCCTCTTGTGCAAGGGCCAAGATTGCAATAATGTGTATGTCTTCCAACACGTCTTTCTCCCTTTTATTTAATTGCTTATGATAGGTAGCTTAGAACATCAAGTTTCTTTTAGCCTTTCCCATGTTTGCATCCATTTGTTTTGCATGCATGAAGTTCGGCTCATCATTCTAAGAAAGCATTGTCGTTTAAATACTTCTTTGAAAATGTGTTTAAAACTGCATGCTATTAAAATGACTTGCATGCCATGCTAGTAGTCGGACTTCTAATTGCATATTGCATGTGTTGCATTAGGCATATTTGCATTAGTTAGGATCATGCATTTTTCTAACTAGTTTCTCTTTTTGGCTCGCCTCGGGAATTAGGATAAGCTTTTATTGCTTTAACATATCGCATGCATGTGATTGTTGCCATGTCAAGCATAATTAACATGAGGCTAAGTGCTTAAATGCTATATATGTTTGAATGTCTGTGGATGAAGGCTAATTGCTTAAATTGGGATATTTTGATTAATGTACATATGAGATCGCTTTTTCAAGTGGTACATATTCGAAACAATTTTTAAACAAACATGAAATCAAATGTTTTAATTTTTTTTTTGCAAATTAGTCTATTCTTGTGTGCGTCACATAGTAAAATAGCCTAATAATCGGCATAAGAGCATATAATGTAAATAAGATTCACATTATGATTAGTAGAGGCCAATCTTTGATTGAGCGAGTGGGGTGCTCAATTCATGACCTTCCCCTCTCGTACCTAAGTTCCCGTGTCGAGACACTCTTGGTGATGATGGACACATAGCCTTTAGCACGAGTCTCAGGTTTTCTAAATTTCTCAAAAATAATATATTTATGTGGCGACTCTATATCTGGCAAAGCAGTCCATTTTTTGCATTTTGATTCAAAATTGATTTTCCAAAAGAATTGTCAGATTTGGACTCATTTGTGTTTATCTATTTCACATTGAACTTGTGGAATCAGATTCAGAACCACGGGAGTCCAAACTGTAGGGCTAATCGTATCCGAAAGGAGCACGAAAAGTCAAGCTACACAAGCTTGCAGCAACGGTTATCAAACCATGGAACCAAGTAGAAATACCGGCAAAAATTTTATATGATAGGAGGTTTTTCCCATGGTTCAAGGTATGACTCTATCTTCGACATGCAAATTTGCAATAATGGAAACGAAGCAATTTTTTTGTTATGTTTTCAAAGTAATATCTACGTTGGTGTCATGTTGAACGTAAAATTGATAATATGATGTAGGATTGTGTCGGTGCTATCGATGGCACATTGGTAGACGCGTGGATCCTTACCTCAAGACAGATTACATTCTAGGTCGTAAAGCCACGATATCGCAAAATGTACTCGCAGCTTGTGACATGTTGTTCACATTTATCAATTTTGGTTGGGAATGAAGCATCCACGACAACGCAATTTCAGTTGACTCAATTACAAAAGATGATGTACATTTCCCACACCCACCATATGGTCAATGTTACAAAATAACATATTGTAGTATTTCAAAAAATGATATTTGTGTACATGTTTCTGACAGAGCGTTACAAACATTATTTACATGTAGGCAAGTATTATTTAGTGGATGTCGGGTTCACGAACATGCCAGGATTTTTTGTCCCATTTCGTTCACAACGCTATCATTTGCAAGAGTTCCATAGCCTTCATTATTCTGAACCAAAGGAATTGTTTAACCATTGACATTCGTCATTACGGAATGTCATAGAAAGAACATTTGGGTTATTCAAGAAACGCTTTCTAATATTGCTATGCATGCCTAATTACAAGTCAACACAACAAGAACCCCTCGTGATTACATGTTGTGTAGTGCACAATTGGATCCATTTCCATAGCTGATAATGAAATGGTGGTTGAAGCAGCAGCAGAGGGGTTTGTTAGAGGCCAAGCTGAGTATGTGGATATGTCACAATATGGGTTGACGTACCTATCAAACTTGAGGGACACAATTGCTAATGCTATGTGAGAAAATTTTGTTGGTCATGGGTAGATTTGTGACATTATGAAATGATATTTATGTCATTTTTTTTTTGTTAGTATTGTATGTATAATTTTTATTTCTTTTATTTGTAATGTGCGAAATGCAATTGTAATTTGTGGTGTAAAGAGTTTTTTTTTTAAATATAATTTTCCATTTTTTAAGTGTTCATGGAAAAAGAATTGAACAAAGTCACTTCTTGAATAGAGAGCATCAAGCATTTTACCTTCTCAGAGAGAATGGTAATTAGTATAATTTATTTTTAAAAATATTTAATTACGGCCTATTATCACATTATTCGTAACTTAAAATTATTTATATTTTGTATTATATTTTTTCGATGTGTTTCAATTTAAACTTTTTTGTTAATATTCTACTATGCAAAATGACATACAAGCTACACATGTCAATTTTATGACTGGAATAAACATATTTATTTACACAAATGTAAAAAATGTACACAGATGTTCATCTCCTATAAAGAAATATAAGAGAGAACATAGATATGGATATTGCCTGCATGACCAAAGACGCCAATATTATGTATTTAAACTTTAATTTTTGAATAAATGTTTTTATCTTAAAATTGTCTCGTGTTAATATTAATGAAAGGTTAAAATTGAAACAAATGTCAGCAATTTTTTTTTTTTGTTGATGGGTATAGTGCTACAATGTAAATTGTCTAAAAGTCAATAAATAAATAAAAAATAACAATTCAGTTACAAGTTTTAAAAATAATTTTAAATACATGAAAAAAAAAATTACAAAATTATCTTTTAACATATTAAAGTTCATCATTAATATGTAAATATATTTTTTAAGCAACAGTGCTACATACACACAATTTCTTTTCCACAATTCCCGTAATGAGGTGACAAGACAGAAGAATGCATGCAATAAGAGTTTTGAAAACATGAATCATAAATCTCAAAATAGTTTTCCAAAACAAAATTGAAGAATATTTTCTTGAAATTTTTTTTTTTACACATTCAAAAATTTCTAAGAATATTTTTTCATTCATTTTTGTAAGTATAGTTTTGCAAAAGAGTTGTGAATTGAGTTTTGGGTAGCATTGGACATTTACATCCACCTACATCATTTACACCACCATTTACACAATTTGATATATTGACCAACCACTACTGATTGTATCATTAATGAGGTCACGAAACTCTCTCAAAAATTATCTTTAAATGGTGCATAGTTGCTTGCATGCATCCCACAGAAGCTTTTCATTTTGTTGACGAAGCAAAGCACTCTAAACCTACAATATATCTAAACAAGCAAAGCAGTCTTTCCATTGATTCTTTGAATCCATCTCCCAAACACCAATCAAACTGAATAAATATTAAAATTCGTGTGTAAACACAGGTAAATTTCTATATTCAGTGTTTTGGTGTACATTTCATGATAGTGCTCTAAATATATCATCTGTAAATTTATTTGTTTTATCCCTGATTTTTTGTTTTCAATACATGCAATACTTCCATGTTATTGTTAAAATTCTATTGGTCTATTTTTTTCTTAGCATCAAAAAGTGATGGCTCCTCGCACTAAAAAGCCTAGAGCTCGAGAGGCTGGAGAGTCATCAAATCAAGAACAGCAATATCCATCAATTGACTTCCTTTCATAGAACCAGGAATTTGAATTTGCCACTATTTCTTCCTGTTCAATCGTTAGTGGCCGAAGAGTCAACCTTGCCCCAAAATATGATGCCCTGTTGATGAACAAACTTGAAGCCATGGGATGGCAAAACTTGATAAATTTGCCTAAAAAGGTATATCCCCGTCTTCTTGCCCTCTTTTATTTGCATCTCAAACATTCGAATGTCAAAGAAGATGACTACACTGTTGAGTCTTATGTGAAAGGCAATTTCATTTCGTTTAATGTTCCAACATTGGCTTCTATTCTTCATATTGAACAAACCAATAACCAAATATATTTTCAAAATGAGTAAAAAATGGCTGATACTGTGGGCAATATCACTGAAGTTTATTCTACTATCTGCATTAGTAAATCTATGGGCTCAAATCTACTTGCCAAACACCTAAAACCACATATTCGCATTCTCCACAGTTTTTTATTAGAGAATGTAACTCCGAAAGCAGGCCACTATGATGTTGTTCCCACTTTTCATGCTTACCTACTCTATTGTTTTGAGGTTGGTCAACCCATTGATTTGTGTTATATTATTATGCAATAAATGACTCTTGTCTCATTCACGCGAGACAAAGCTTTGGCATTTGGAGCCTTGTTGACCAAAATCCTCAAAAACTTCAAAGTTAGCTTTGTCAGTGAGCCCAAATCTCATATTGCCTCCAACATTAGTGAGTACACAATAAACCAAGTTGGAGGAGGTGATGTTTTGCTTGTGAGCATGGCTGCTACTGATGTTCCCATGGATGATCCTCAACATCATCTTGAAGTTGCAATGCCACAACCACAGCAACAGCCTCCTGCCTATTGGACAGACTTTACGGCAATGGAGCAAGAACACTACAATCAACCCATTCAATGGGAACAACAAATGGCCACTCAAATGAATTCCATCTCTCAACAATTTGGTGCGCTCAATACCCGTGTTGACTACATTGAGACACGCATGGATGCCATATACCAGTACCACTTTCCTCTGCCAGCGCCTAATCCTGAGCAGTGATCCTCTTGATGTTGATAATCTCATAGTGACATTACTGATTGTAATGTTTTTATGTAGTTTTCTTTTCGTCTTGTTTTTTTTTTTTTTTCCTTTCACTTATATGTTGTTTTATTTTGCTCCTATTTTTTTTTTTTTCTAGCAGACCTCAACATGAAGTCCATGAGATGTGATAGTAGTTGTTTTACTCCTGAGCATCAATATTTTTTTTTTTCAATTTCATGGTTTAATTGAGTGGAATGGTGATCAGTTTATAAATTTTTTTTATAGATCAATTAGTCTTATTAATTTTGAAAATTGAGTTTATAGTTATACCCTTATTTCTACTTTTTTTTTTTTTTTACGAGAAAAGTAATACACAACCTATTATAAGATCTTCTAATATGAGAATCTCTTTTTGGGATTGGGTGTGGTTATTAAAATTTTGCGTGGATTTTGATATGGGAATCTTTTTTGTTTGAAATGTGAGATTCTTCAAATATTTTTTTAAAAAAAAGTACAAAAACCTCTTAGTAAGTTTTGAGAAAATATATAATTTCAAACTATGGGGTTTTGATCAGGAATGACTTGAAATGTAGGATTTTTCAAACATTCCAATAGTACAAAAACCCCTTAGTAAGGTTTGTGCTAATGCGTAATTTCAAATTGTGGGATTTTGATTTGAAATGGCTTAAAATGTGGTATTTTTTCAATCTGAGTCGAGCAAGACTCATTTGGCTATGGTGTTTGGACTCATTGGAGCCTGTGTTGCCGCCTTCGTAATGTCGGTTTTGTTGGGTTTTTATTATTGCTGGCATAAGAAATAGGGGAATAATAAGAGTGATGCGATTGGTTTTGGGTTGGATATGAAGGAGGTGGAATCGAGGCCGCGAATGAGTCCTAATGCGGGGTTAATCTAGTTCAAGATTGATGAGCTTTCCAAGGCAACTAAGAATTTTTTGCAGAAGAATTTCATTAGGATAGGTGGGTTTGGTGTTATGTATAAAGGGACTTTGTCAGATGGGACGATGGTTGCTATGAAACAACTGATCGAATCCAATTTTCAGGGGAATGAAGAGTTTTGTAATGAAGTTAAGATCATTAGCAAGTTGAAGCATAGAAATTTGGTTCCACTTAGAGGTTGTTGTGTGATTGGTGAAGAAAATTGAGAGTATAAAGATGGGGAAAGGCAGAGGTACCTTGTTTATGATTACATGCCAAATGGAAATCTTGATGATCATTTGTTTTGGTCTAAGAAATAGAGTATGGTTAGGAAGCAGGCATTGACATGGCCTCAAAGAAAGAGCATAATTTTAGATGTGGCAAAAGGGTTAGCTTATCTTTACTCTGGAGTCAAGCCTTCTATATATCATAAAGACATTAAAGCCACAAATATACTTTTGGATGCTGATATAAGAGCTAGAGTGGCTGATTTTGGGTTAGCAAAGCAAAGCAGAGAAGGGCAGTCTCATCTCACTACTAGAGTGGCCGGTACACATGGTTACTTAGCCCCTGAGTACGTGTTCTATGGGCAATTGACAGAGAAGAGCGATGTTTATAGTTTTGGGGTGGTTATTTTGGAGATAATGTGTGGAAAGAAAGCTCTTGATTTGTCTTACAATGGATCGCCACGGGCATTTCTGATCACAGATTGGGCTTGGTCATTCATGAAGGCAGGGAAAATAGAGGAGGATTTGGATAATTCTTTGTTGGGAGATGGAAATTCGGCGAATTCGAATCCAAAGGCTATCGTGGAAAGATTTGTGCTTGTTGGAATTTTGTGTGCTCATGTGATGGTGGCTCTAAGGCCAACTGTTTTGGACGCAGTGAAAATGTTGGAAGGAGATATTGAGGTTCCTATAATCCCTGATAGGCCAATGCCTCTTGGGTATCCTTCTTTTTCCAGGGATGGGAATACCTTCAGCATATCGCCAGCGGTGAGTGGACCTAAATTGAATTCTGGAGACATGCTAAGGTGATTGAGAGAACTTGTAATGTTTGTATATCTCTTTATTGATCAAGAGGATAGATGGAGATGGAAACCAGAATCTTGGAAGTCCTTTTTGGAGTTGATTCATGGAATGAAATAGAGAAGATGAGGAATTCAAGAAAAAGCCAAATTCCTCTAAATACATTAATCAATTGAAGGAATTGAAAATGGGTGTGAACCTAGATTTCCTACACCATGGATCTTTCTGGTGCGTGGAATAAAAATGATTACTCGCAATGAACAAAATAGGAAGATAGCAGAAATAATGAATATTTTCATTAGCATGACCAAGCATGATGTGAGTTTTTTGAATGTTGCGATTTATAAACTTTTACACAATAATAATGTGAAAAGCACCATTGAGCTTAGTCATAAAATGTTGAGTGTGTACTAGTTTCTTATAGTTTACATGTATTGAGTTTGATTCAAAATGATGAATCAAACAATATTGTGAAATTATTCTTGGAAGTGGGGAAAAAATTTTGACATAGAAGATTTAGTTCATACTTGTAACATTTCGATTGTTGTGTATGTTCAAAGAGTATGAGTTGATAATATTTAATCTCTTTTTGATCAAATTCTCTTTTTCTTTAATTTTGATTGTATAAGGAGAGATAATGAGCGGTTTGAAAGAAATGCGACGTTTAATTTGATAGTGTTTACTTGTAGGGTGTTGACTTGGATTGTGGTGCCGGTGGATGCTAGAAGTGTTGATGTGGTGAGAAAGACGACAATAAGAAGATAGGGGAAGGAAAGAAGAAGAAGGTAGTAAAGTTGGGGTGGCAGTTGTCGTGGGCTTGGTTAAGAGAAGGGATGAGTGAGGTGATGGTTTGATGTAAGGGAGAATTTAAGGGTGAAAAAATAAATTCCACCTTGAAAATAGCGGATAATTTTATCATTTGGTATATAAAATATAAAATACATGAACGTTAAAATGTAATTTCGTCACATATGTTAACATTGTTTATTATACTACTCTTATAAGATTAGTATGACGTTTCCAAACTAATGAAATCAACTATATTTATCTCATCTATCAGTGGAAGTCAAAAACTCACATTAAAAGTTAAAAAAAAAAAAAAGAATTATACACATATTTATTAAATTTTTTACTAAAAATACAAATGATCAAGTATGATTGGTTGTGAAAAAAAATGTAAATCTCTAATGTGATGTATCGTTTTACATACCAAAAATAAATACTAAATTGTATAAAATTTTTAAGAATAATGGTAAGTCCAGATATTGATCCATAGGGACAAATGTGAAATTAAACTAATTTAATTGTTAAATTCCTAAATTAATTTTGACCAACAAGATGATGGTTCATAGACTAATAATAATTAAAAGAAACTAAGAGATTAAACTAGCAATTAAAATTGAAGTTGAAGATCTTAAAAATTATTAGTAATGAAAATATATTTCTCACCAAATAATCTTAAAATATTTAAAATCAAGTTTTTTTTTTTAAATGTAAAATTATTGGTGATGAAAATATATTCCTCACTAATAATTTTGTAATTAGTTACAAATTTTTTTCTCACCAAAAGTTTTAAAATTTTGGCGCCATCAAAAAAATTAGTGGAAAAACCTTCGATAACGAAACATAATTTTTCCTCACCAAAAAAGAAATATTTATTGACGAAAATAAATTTCGTCACCTATTATTTTTATTTTTTATTATATGTGACAAAATTTTATAATTCGTCACAAATTGTTCTTATTTAGAGACGAAATTTATTTTCTTCACTACTTTTCGTCACAATATGTTACTTTTGTTGTAGTAAGATAATGATTTTGGCAAAAACCTAGGGTTATGATTTCACCACTAGTTACATAAAATAAGGTCTCAAATTATGAATCAATTATGTTATGGTTCAAAACTAACTAATACTTCACAACTACAAGTTTGAAGTATTGATCAAGATGATTATCACTCTCAATGTATAGGCACAAACCATCTCAAGTAGGGCGAGTCATTTGCTCTTAGCTAAGATAGGAACATGACTTGTCTATCGTAGTATAGCTCGTTTTATACCTTGAATGCAAAAGAATAGAAAATCATTGCATAGAAAGCATTCAAGCATTCAACAATCATAGAAAATAAAATACTTGAAAAGAAAAATGAAAAATATATTTAAAAATTTCTTGAATACCATTCAACTCGTTCAAACCATTACAACAATGAAAACCAAAGAGAAAATCCTATTTACTTGGTTAGGGTTTCATCAAAACTCTATAAATAGAAGAATTAGCCACTCATGGAGGAGTGGGAAGAGATAAAGGAAGAGGAAACCCCCATAGAAGATGTTCTTAAAGCTTGAGAACCTTTTTCTTCAAACCCTAGCCCCTCATCTTTTTTGAAAAAATTTCAGAACCGTCTTCGAGCTTATTTTTCCTTCTTTTATTCTCAACAAAAGGAAATCAAAATTTCGCGCATATGTCCCTAGGTTGGTCACTCGAGCGCCTACATTTTTTGCTCGAGCGGTAATGGACCGCACGTGTGATGAAGTCTGGCCACATGAGCAGTGAGATGGCAGGCTGAGAAATTTCATTGCTTGAGCGGAGAATTTGCTTTTGTGCCACTTTTCGCTAGAATTTCCATGTTACTTGCCAAATCTACACAAGTACACAAAACACATCATTTTCACTAAATAATCATAATTTAAAAACTATAAATGTAACTTAAGTGGCTTCAATATGATTCCTTTCGACCTTCATCATAATGATATTTGAACATAAATACTTTTAATAAGATTGTTAGTAAGATTTTAAATAGATGTAACATTGCTTTTAAAAAAATGCTCATTAAACTTAAATTAAAAATCAATAAAAAAAGCTGGTCAATCTTATCTACCAAAGACTTTTAAATCTTTCCTCAAAAGAAAAAAGAAAAAAAAAAGAAAGAAAGAAAGGAAGGCTTTTTAAATCAAATTTGATTTTTATTGTAAAAATCAATTATAACCCCCTTTATTGTTATCATTGTCTAACAAATTTGTCTCTAATATAACACCGAGATTTCATCAAGTGCAATAGAAATTTATTGTACTCAATTAAAAAGATAAATAAGAGTAATGTTATAGAAATTAACAAATATTATAGGGCTTTTTTTTTTAGAGTCTCTGGTATTAAGACTTTATAATATAAAGGACATCTAATATTTTCATAATGTCTAAGGTCCCTCAATTTGATCTAGAGAAATTCTGCTCCAGAGAAATTTTGATCTAAAGAAATTCTGGTACAGAGAAATTCTCTCCAGAGAAATTCTATGTTTCTCTCCAATCTAGAGAAATTTCTCTGGACCTCTGAGAGAATTTCTCTGGACCTCTGAAAGAATTTCTCTCTACAGAACTAGAATTTCTCTGGGAGGTTTCTCTATTTCTCTAGACCTCCTAGAGAATTTCTCAGAGAAAATTTACACAATGGCTAAAATCCCAGAGAATTTCTCTGGATAGAAATTTAGTTCAAATCAGAATTTCTCTAGTCCAAACAGACACCATATATATACGTAAGAGTACTAATTCTGTTATGTATCTGTGTGTGTGTGATAAGTAGAGTATATCATTCTAAATTTAACAAGAAACACTAGTTCAGCTATGCACAACTTAGCAGCACAAATAACATAGGTACAAAAACCAATTTAAATTCAAATCTTCATCAAGTTGAATTGAGTGGTCTAGACTGAAGCTAGAACAGGTTTCAAATTATTAGTGTCTGATGGAAAAAAAGGCATCTTTTAAGCAATATAGTGGTTGTAATTCAATGATCTTGGAGGTTAAATGGTTTTACATATCAAACTTGAAAAAGAAAGCAATCATTTTCATTATCATCAAACAATTTTTAGTAACATACACTGCAAATAACTGAAACAGCAAGTAGTAGACATTTGAAAGCAAAAGAATATGTTTAACTGGGGAGACATTAACAATTGATTCTACAAAATACACAGAATTATGAAGAAATCTACTCACTTCAACATAGAAAATAGAAGAAAAATATCTTTAAGAATTTCTCTGGATCACTTTAAGCCAGAGAAATTCTCTCAAAATCAATGAAATTCTTAAAGAAACATTTCCAGATAATTCTCTTTAACCCAGAGAAAATTCAGTTCAAATAAAAAAAAATTCAGTCCAAACTAAAGAATTTCTCTGGACCAACCCAGAGAAAATTTAGTTCAAATCAGAATTTCTCTAGTCCAAACACACACCATATATATACGTAAAAGTACCAATTCTGTAGAAAAATATTGTACTGTTACGCTACACCATATATCAGAATTTCCCTGCTTGCTATCAGATTCTCAATGGTGTTTTCATCCGCCTTCTGTCCCGTGATAGTGAAGTACCTTCGCTCTACTGTTTTCTTGTATTCATCCGCCATTTTGCCTCTCAACCCTTGAAAATCATCCATTATGTCCTTGAGTTTCTTTCCCAAACCACTAACTACGGAAATCCAAGTTCGATCCGCATATGACCCCGGACTGCAACCGGGAAGTTTGCGGTGAGCTGCATTAGACTGTTCTAGACCTTCAAGCTTCTTCTTGATGACCTTGACCCGTTTTAAGACCTGGCCAACATCCGAGCTCATTCTGGCTCAAAGCTCCTTCATGGTTTTGGCATTGTGGACAGTTTTGCTCTCTTCATTGGATTCCTGCAACTTATTGTAGAGTTTTTCGACGTCTCTCATGTCTTCCTTGACATTCTCGACATCCTCGAAAAACCTATCGAGGTTGCCTTTCTCGTTCCCAGCTTGTCTAGGACTGATTATTCAGAGTTGGGATTTGGGGGTAGGGTAGACGGAGATCTTGAAATTTTTGTTCATTTGGTTGTAGGGCAGAGAGAGAGAGAGAGGAATTGTAGGCAAAAGTCAAATTTCTCTGATATATGTTTAGAGACTTTAGACATTAAAAAATAATTTTGCAAATCTTTTCCATTACGAAAAATGGGGAAGGGACCCTAGATTGATTTTCTCAATATTATAACTACTTGCATTTAATTTCTAAAATTTTATTACTATACGTGACATCAATTAATATAAATAAAAAAAATCTTAATATTTGACTCTCATAACAAAACCAACTTTGAATATTTAATTTTGTCCATTTAAATATTATTTTTTAATTTAAACTGTCAGTATATTTTGGTTAAATGAAATCAATAAAAATATAATATTTTAGTTATTAAACTCATATTTAGATATATAAAATATCTAAAATATTATATTTTGTTCAATCTAATGACTAAAATATAATTTTTTTGTCATTTTACATTACTAAAATAGGTAGATGATTTAAATTAAAAATAAATCAAAAATATAGATAAAATTAAAAATTCGGAATTAATTTTCTTGTCAAATCTTAAATTTATTTTTTTGTAATTTCTTTAAAAAATTATTATTTAGTTATTTTGTAAAATGTAATTTTTCGCTGACGAATCGTGCAATGCCACGTCAAATAAATGGCGTGGATATGGAACTTGACCCATTAATTGACAAAAATACCCCCAATCTTCCCAACTAATAGACAATAAAGTCCCTCTACACTTAACGTGGCATGATTTGATTAGTATAACGGTGTCAACCAAGCAAAGACAATGGTGAACCCTAGCATTGCTCACTGACTTTCTCTCCTGCTTAAACTCTGCTCTGCGAAGTCGTCGTCTTCGCAATCGTCTCCTTCGGTTCACCGAAGCCATAGATCTCTGTACAAGAGCCCTTATGCGAATCAATGGCGATACTCTGATCTGATCAGCCCAGAAAGTTTAAACTCAATTAGGTTTCAGGAATGTGGACCCATTTTAGATCTGGGTGTTGGGTTCTGTTCGTTTTCGTTGGATTTCTGAGCCTTTCTGGGAATTTGGTCTCTGTGGAGAGTCGTCGTCCCAAGAACGTGCAAGTGGCTCTTCAGGCCAAGTGGTCTGGTACCCCACTACTTTTAGAAGCTGGGTATGTTCTTTTTCATGGGTTTTGTGAAATTGTTGCTCGTTTTTGTTTATTTATGTGAATCTTTGCTTAAATCATCATAGTTTGGTTTGGTGTATTTTTTTTTATTTTTTTTGGGCTTAGGCAGAACAATACTTATTTTAGTTAGCTTTTACATTGCTGAATTGGACTTTGATTTTCCATGGGTGCATTGCAAGTTTTTACTCTAATCCTTACTTTTTTTCTTTTTTTTTTTCTCATCAGATTTTTTTGAAAAATGTTAACGTATCTTTTTAGAGAAATTCTACTGCATATGCACCCCTATTATGCCCTTTTTTTCTTTAGTTATGACCAATTTTCTTTCTTTTAGTTATGACAATAGTCATGAGATCTTTGGTTATGCTTCTGGTGTGTGGTTATGATTTTTTTTTTTGGTTAGTTATGACGTATAAAGTATGGGTTATACCATTTTTTTTCTTTAGTCATAAGGTATAGTCTTTCTCATCTTGTTATGAAAGAAAATAATTTAGAATCCTTATTTTTCAGTAAAAATAAGACAGATGGAAATTTGATGAATGATTTGGTTTACCCTCAATTTGATCAAAGGGTGGGAGATTGTTTTTATCAGGATGAAATTGTTCAACGTGAGAATTTTTCAAGAGTTGCAGTTCACACGAAAAAAAAAAATAAAAAATAGCATACTTCTTTTCATGAAATTATAGTATGATTTCGTCCCAAACGTTCTGGATTTGGACCTTTCCCATCTCATAAAGTCCTCTCCCCATCTTATCCCCGCAAGACTGTACAATAATGTATAGAGCTGAATGGTGATAAAAAACTGATTTCTGTAGCCTTACCCAAACAGTAATTCCAATAGTTGCCACTGGAATTTGGAAGTTGAGCTAATTAGCTAACTATTGATTAATTGCAAAGCGACTTCCCTATTCAGTTCTTCAATTTTGAGTGCTTACTAACTTTATTGTATTATTTGATAGTGAATTGCTTTCTAAAGAATGGAAAGACTATTTTTGGGAGTTCATTGAGGTCTGGCATCACAATGAGGATGCTGATTCACAAACAGCCAAAGATTGTTTAAAGAAAATTGTTAAATATGGGCAATCTTTATTAAGTGAACCTCTAGCATCACTCTTTGAATTCTCTCTTACTCTGCGATCAACATCCCCAAGATTAGTGCTGTACCGGCAATTAGCAGTGGAGTCTCTTTCTTCTTTCCCCCTGTATGATGATATTAACTCTCAATCTGTCAACGGAGGGATTCCCGAAACAAATGAAAACGTGGAAAGCAAGAAGGTTGAACCATTGCTTGTTGGCATGAACCCAAGAAGTCCTGGGGGGGAGTGTTGCTGGGTGGATACTGGTGGGGCATTCTTTTTTGATGTTTCAGAGTTCCAAACATGGCTTCATAGCCCTAAGGAATCGTAAGTCCTGTTCCACATTTTTCAAAGTAGAAGTATTTTTTATTATTATTTATAATTATGTATAAAAAAATCTAAATCAGATGTAAGTCATTTACTTCTCAGTTTGCACCTTGACAATACGTGTTTTATTCCCAGTGCTCGGGATTCATTTCAGCAGCCAGAACTTTATGAATTTGATCACATCCATTTTGATTCAAGTATTGGAAGTCCAGTTGCAATATTGTATGGTGCTCTTGGGACTGATTGCTTCAGAGAATTTCATGTCGCATTGGTGGCAGCAGCCAAAGAGGTCCACTACCTGATGCTAAGCTATATTATTTTTCCTTGTTACTACATTTTTTATGTACCTAATGGTGAGCTATTTCATAGGGTTGTGCTATTACTGGTGTATCATCAGTAAATATAGATTTTTCCATACTTACAGTGAGCATTTGTCAAAATAGATTAACATCAGGCTGCTTTAGTGATTGATTCCCATTTATCACATAATTGAGTTGTATTTTTCCCCACATGCATCCTGTATATCAAAAACTCATTGGATACTCCTACGCACAAGTCCATGTCTCAGACAGAGTGGTAGAATCTTTCTAGGATAGACTAGAGTGAGTGTATAGTATAATTAGATGAGAAGACATCATAACTTCATAAGCCGTTTACAAGCTTCAGTAGTTTCTTTTATCGTTTTCTTTGTTTAGTAAATCCATTAGAAGTGCCACAAAGATTGCATGTATATTGGAATTGTAAAACTAGCTGATGTGCAGAAAAAATCTCAATCGTACATGTACCTCTCTCTCTCTCTCTCTCTCTCTCTCTCTTTGATTTCATACTTCTATTGTTCTTTTTTTGTACGACTCTATTGTATTTGATTTAATTATCTGATGGGATTTTCGGACAACACACAAAAGTTATGTAGGGGATCTGACTGAAAATACTACCAAAAGCTGTGCTACTTTTAACCTAAAGTTCTGTCTGGCAGTGTACAGCTTTTTGTTGATTTAGATAATATATATATGTACTTGGAGTAGCATATTCATTTCAATGTACCAATTCAATTCTTTATGCTTTCTTATTTTTGAATTTTGAGACATTATTCTTTGATTTTTCTTTTACTCTAATGGGGTATGCTGTTGACTTCCAGGGAAAAGTCAAGTACGTTGCTAGACCTGTGTTGCCTTCTGGTTGTCAATCAAAAAGTGGCCATTGTGCAGCTGTTGGTACAAATGATCCAGTAAACTTGGGTGGCTATGGTGTAGAACTTGCTCTGAAGAATATGGAATACAAGGCTATGGATGATAGTGCAATAAAAAAAGGTTAGCATGCCTAACTCATGCTATTCTGCTAATTTAGGGCTAGTTTGGCATGTACTAAATAAGTCAAAAAGTCAAAAAGTCACTATCTTATTTAAGTCACATCATCTTATTTAAATCACATCACCTCTCTAACACATCACATCAAACCCAACCCAAACCCAACACAAACCCACCAATAAGTCAAAAAGTGCACTTTTTTAGGACATTCCAAACCAACCCTTAATTGCCCAACTTTGAAAGCTATGCAAAGTTTCATTCTCTTCCAGTTATGAAACTCCATAGATGGTGTCGTTGAAACCTGTCTTCCACTTCATTTATAAAAATATGAATTGTACTCTAAACTGAAATTATGCGCTATACCTCGTAGTTTTTATTAATCAGTTCTATGGCGCTGAATTATGGGTGGCATGAGTATCCCAAAAAGTTATCCTAATATCCTCCTGTTGTTTCTCTTATAAGGAGTTTCTTTTGCTTTTTCTCTTTGAAATGATCTATGCCAGTCAACTCTTCTTCTGATGCCTTTTCCAACAAAGTTATGCATTTCTAAATTGTGATATTTTACTTCAGAATGTGTGAATTTGATCTGTTATTTGTTAACGTATCTCTATTGTCCTTATCTCATTCCTATAGGTACAGTGTTTTAGTTCTTTGATTTGAGTTAGGAATTGATTCTTAAACAATATGATGTCTGAGATGCAGGTGTAACTCTTGAAGATCCTCACACTGAAGATCTCAGCCAAGAAGTTAGGGGCTTCATATTCTCTAGAATTCTGGTTCGTTTCTGAAAGTCATATTTGCCTCAATTGCAATTCCATTTCAAAATATTTTTGGTCACTTCTATGGCTGCATTAAGTGCTGATCTTTCTCTCTATACATGATCTAGATATAGTTAGCAGATGTTGTATGTTTACTAGAGACAATTATAACTTTTTTGCTTTTTTTTTTTTTTCTGGATGGAGAATCTTTTTTGGCTGAAAACTCAAGTTTGAAAAATGTTTTGAAGCAATCAGGAGTAGACTTTTCTTCATTCTGTAACAGCCTATCACATATAGGAAAATAAAGTTCTGCTTGCTCAGAAACAGATTCTTAATAGCAAAGACACAGATACTTGGCACGAACATGACACAACATAGATATAAATACTAAAACAAGACATAGACATGTTTTCACATTAGAATAATGAAAATTACGTATAAACATTGGAATAATTAAAAATGTCCATTGCATACTTGAGTTGTGGCAGTCATGTCTATGATGCCAGTGTCTTGCATTTCTTCCTTTATCTATTTATTTGAATAAATGGTTGGGTGCTTTTGGTATGTTCATCCTTTTAATAAGGATGTTCGTAGGGCTACGATTGTTGGCCTTGTGTTTGAGTAAGTGTTAGCCGAGGCCCCAAAGTTGCAAAGCATATTTAATAATGTACAAACCCAAGAAGTATCTCAAGTCTCTAGGTGTGTCCAAGTGTAGGTATTGAAGCAGTGTTCTACATGGACACAGCGTATTTGTGTTCATGCTGCTAAGATTGTAGTGGGTTGCTAAATGGTATGGAGAAGTCTAATTTAACTATAAGCAGTTAGACTATTAACATTTTTTGACAAATACTTTATTGATTACTATTATTATTTTTATTGTTATATTTAGTAAGACGAGAAAATTGACTATCACTAATACATAGGATACAGTTACATCATGGAAATGAACTTTTTTCAATAAACCTTAAATGTTGTACGTATCATTTTCTGATTTCCAATGAATCACAAATCTGAAACTGAAAATAGAAGTAATTTAATTAGCTGCGGAGAATGATTAGAAAATATGAACAATAATATGTGACACGAGTTTTTTTGGTGACATTTAAAATCTGCCAGCATTTTATGACTGCCTTTACTTGGGTGTTGAAAATTCCTTCTTAGAACCTTGACTGTACTGGCAACATTATTTTTTAAGAGAATTTTACTGAAGTTTATAAATTCTTTTGTGTCCTCATGCAGGAACGCAAACCCGAATTAACCTCTGAAATAATGGCTTTTAGGGATTATCTTCTGTCATCAACAGTATCTGATACACTTGATGTTTGGGAATTAAAGGGTAAATACCGTGATTATTTATCCATTGGCAGATTTATGTTAAAATTTCTTATACTGGAGTTTGTATAATGAGCTCACTTCGTTATTCCCCAACAGATTTAGGGCACCAAACTGCCCAAAGGATTGTTCATGCCTCAGATCCCTTGCAGTCTATGCAAGAAATCAATCAAAATTTCCCTACTGTTGTCTCTTCCTTGTCCCGTATGAAGGTAAAATATGCCGTTGCACATGATGTGAACTAAAACTAAAATTGCTTTGGTTCCTGTAAAATTAAAATTTGTACCCCGAGATCTAATGCCATTGTATTAGGCGATAAGATCTTAATGTAATTAACCTGTGCAGCTCAATGATTCGATTAAAGATGAAATAGCAGCAAACCAGCGAATGATTCCTCCCGGCAAGTCCCTAATGGCTCTGAACGGTGCTTTAATCAATATTGAAGATATTGACCTTTATCTGTAATGCTTTCAGTTACTCTGGTTTCTTTTACTTTTAGTGTTTTTTAATTTTTCATTTCTGATTTATTTTTCTTCTTAGACATGATATTATATCTGTTTTTTTGGATATGATATTTCTGCACTCTCATAACCCTTTCAGAGAGTGCAGAAATTAAAACCTAGGATAAACTTGTAATGGTCACCACCAGTGCTGAAAACTGGATGCTCAAAATTTAAATGAAGGAAAGGTTGCTGTGTGATTAAGATAATGTTGTTTTTTTATTTGTTTCAGTCCCCGTCCCTTCTCTTTTTTTGTTTTTGATCAGCAACAGAAAAGTAAAATTTTATTAAGGCACATGGCCAAAAAGAAGAGAGGATAAGGCATCCTCAACAAGAAAAAAGAAAGAATAAGACAACCAAAAAGAAAACCAAACCAAAAGACGACCAACTACAAATTATACAAAAAAAACTGACACCCAATTTGAAGCAATCAAAAAAGAAGGAATCCCTCGGAACACAGGACTCGCCGAGGCCCAAAAAGACGCCAAGTATCTCACTCTATCCCATAAATAATCTATATCCCTAGTTCCTCCTTCAAAGATATGCCCATTCCTTTCCAACCAAATGACTCGGGAGATTGCAAAGACTACACAACTCCAAAGAACTTTAGCCCTCTTCGACCTTCCAAAAACTTGAAAATCAAATAAAAGCATTTGAGCAACTCCTTTAGGAGCCACCCACTGTACATTACCCAAACCAAACACCCTATTCCACAAAAGCCCTGCCACCGAACAGTGCAAAAAAAGATGATCCAGAGATTCTCGGCTTTTGCAACACATTATGCACCATTGACGATTAAGATACCATGAAGGTCTCCTCGTTTGCAATGAATCATTTGTCAAAGTGCCCCCATGAACCAACATCTACATAAACACTTTCACCTTAAGAGAAGCACATGCTTTCCAAATCTTTTTGTGAAACAAAAATTGAGGTAGATGCGGAATATCAATGATTTTGTCCAGAAAAGATATACAAGTAAAAGAGACCGACGAATGAATATTCCAAAACCACCGATCCTCCAAATTTGGAGACAAAGAAACATTTTCAAGCCTTGACAATAAAGATATCAACTCAGGAATTTCCCTACCATGAAGGTTTTGGAAAAAATTAAAATTTCACAAACAAGGAGCCAACGAAAAAACAGCCACGGACGCAACAGAACAATTTTGAGACTGAGAAACTCTATATAGAAGTGGATAGGACTCAGCAAAGGACAAAGAACCCACCCAAACATTCTCCCAAAATGTTACCGTGTCCCCCTTACCCACCCTCATAGAAATGAATTGGGACCAAATTGGATAAATATAAGAAATTGACTTCCATGGAGCACGCCCATTACCCCTACAAACCACCTAAGAGTCCCTATCATTAACATGCAACCCATATTTACTTTTGATAACATCATGCCATAATGAACCACGTTCGATTGGGAATCTCCATAACCACTTGCCCAACAAAGCCATGTTTCTAGCCACTGTGTTACGAGCTGCCAAGCCCCCCTTCTCCTTTGGTAATGACACTGTTTCCAATTTCACCAAATGATCCTTACTTCCTTTATCCTTCCCTTCCCACAGAAAATCCCTCATTAGCTTTTCTATGGATTTTGCTACCTTGACCGGAATCTTGAACAAAGACATGAAATAAATAGGAATCCCACTTAGTACTGTCTTGACCAAAGTGTACCTATCCCCAGGGGACAATAAGGCCTTAGTCCACCCTTCTAACCTCTTACCCATCCTTTCCACCACTGGATTCCAAAACATTTCACCTCTTGGGTTACCTCCCAGTGGGAGGCCTAAATACTTCATAGGAAATGTCTCAATCCCGCATCCAATTAAGTTGGCCACACTCTGAATCAGTCTTGAATCAGCATTATTACCCGCTACTCTACTCTTTTCTAAATTAACCTTAAGCTCTAAAAGTGCCCCAAAAAGCCTTACCATTGAAAAAAGGTTTGCCATTTGGCACTCATCCCCCGTAGAGAAGAAAATAGTGTCATCCGCAAATTGTAGATGTGACACACTAATCCAATCTCTACCGACCTGTAAGCCTTCAAACAGGCCTACTTCTTTAACTTTGTCAACCATCCTACCTAACACATCCACTACCAAAATGAATAGAAAAGGAGATAAAGGGTCTCCCTGTCTCAACCCTCGCGAGGCCTTAAAACACTTCCCTGGTTTACCATTAACTATCACCGACATATCACAAGACACCAAACATCCCCTAATCCATGATCTCCATCTCGCACCATACCATTTCTTGTTCATCATGAAATCCAAAAAACGCCAATCTTCATAATCATACGCTTTCTCAAAATCTGCCTTAAACACAAGGCCTACCTTCCCCGACTTCCGGCACTCCTCTACCACTTCATTTGCTGCTAGAACCACGTCTATAATCTGTCTACCTTGCACAAAAGCCCCCTGTGTCAGAGAGATTGTGGGTATGTTTGGTTTCAGTTTTAGAGATGAGTTTTAGAAAAAAAATTTCAAAAAATTGTTTGGTTTGAGATTTTTCTCAAAAAATTTCCAAAATCACTTTCTCTCTCTTACACATCAATCAATCACTTTTTCTCTCTCCTCTCTTCTTCTCAATCACTTTTTCTCTCACACACATCTACCCAATTACAACAAAATATCAAATCATCCCAAACTCCCAAACTCCAAAATTACTTTCAAAATATACAACCAAACAAACCAAAAAAATTTCTAAAACAGCTCTCTCAAATTTTTTTCAAAAACAACTCTCCCAAAAACAAACTAAACAAGCCCTGTATTTCCTAAAGAACATCTCAACCTTTTTGACAATACCTTATCCAAAATCTTGTAGAGTGATGTAATCAAACTAATGGGTCTAAATTCTCCCATTCTAATGGCTCCATCCCTCTCAGGAATCAAACAGATAAATGTGGCATTTGTACATAAATTAACCACCCGTCTCGTAAAATTCCATGAAAACTCTTACCAAATCCCCCTTTACCACCTCCTAGCAATCTTGAAAAACAGCCATGGAAAACCCGTCTGGACCCGGAGCTTTGTCCCTTTCACACTCAATAATTGCTTCCCTAATCTCGTTTTCCTCAAAGGTCGCTCTAATCACGTCACACTTTCCTGATCAACAGGCTGCCACTCAAGCCCATCTATCCTAAGCCTGACAATATTATCCATCGAAAACAAATTAGAATAAAAATAAAAAATCCCCTGGACTATTTGTTCCTCGCTATCCACCACTACACCTGGCCTTACTTCTAATCGCTTAATGAACTTCTTCTTCCTTTTTCCATCCGCAATTCTATGAAATTTTTTTGAACTAACATCCCCTTCCTTTAGCCATTTCACCTTTGTTTTTGTGCCCAAAAAATCTGCTCCTTAAGAGTCAACTCTTCCAATTTCAAACCTAACTCCCTCCTCTCTCCCCTCAATGCCTCAATCTCACTCCCTTGCATCTCCAAAGTATCTATCTCCTCAATCCTTTGCAAAATCTGACATTTAGTTGATTCCAAGTTCCCAAAAACCTCCCTATTCCACTGTTTCACATTCTCTTTAATCACCTTCAACTTTCTTATGAATCTATAACCCTCCCACCCCCTGACATCTAGCAGTATTCCACCACTCCTCAAAGGTCTCTTTAAATGAATGATGTTCCGACCACATATTCTCAAATCTAAATGGAGCCGGACCCCGTACTCAAAGGACAACTCTCAAACATCACTGGACAATGATCAGATACCAATCTTGGTAACGCCTCCTACCTAACATTGGGGACAACCCCCTCCGACCTCAAAGAAAATAAAAATCTATCCAGTCGATAACATACCCGACTTTACTTTAAATTAGACCATGTGAATCTAGCATTAAATAGAGGAGGGTCAACCAACTCGTACCCTCTAATAAACCCATCAAAATCTCTCATACTATTATTGATTTTGTTCCCATTAAGCTTTTCCAAAACCTTCCTAACCACATTGAAATCCCCCCCTCCTAAACACCAATTAGGAGAACATAACCCAAATAAACCATATAACTCATCCCACCAATCCTTTCGCCTAGAAGGGCAATTTGGACCATATACCCCCGACAACCACCACTCACTGAGGTCTAGATTCCTAAACCTAAGTGATAGTGAAAACCCGCCAACTACTGATTCACACTCTGACACAACCCTCTCATTCCAAATACTTAAAATACCTCCTGACCTTCCCACTGATGATACAAAAGCCCACCTTTTATGCCTAACTCCCCAAATATTTTTAATAAAAGTCCTATCACAAACCTCTACTTTAGTTTCTTGAAACATGACAATGTCAGGTTAATGTTTCCTCAAAAAATCCCTAATGATCCCCTTCTTCTTCCAGGATCCCAAACCCCTCACGTTCCAACTAACAATCTTCATTGATAATCATTGTCACCCCTAACCTGCTCATGCCTTCTATCGTAATTAATTGTACTCACCAAATTCCTTTACTCCCTGGCCCACTTTCTAACTGTAACCCCTCCTCGTCTAGTACTCTCCCCGCTAGTGACACTATTATCCAATCCACTAACATCACCCCTCCCATTTAAACTTACTAGGAACAGCCCCGTAACTTGAAGCAAATGTTTGAAATGAGGAACTTCATTTTCCTCAATTGGACATGACGCATACTTGCTTAACTCCATCAACCAGCGCTCTATCTCTGCCTCACTATCCCTCAAACTACTAAAAGCACAGCGTCTGCTGTGCAAATGCTTAACAGACTCCCTCTTAAGCGTCAATTTACTTGACCTACATTTATATTTGCATTATAGGACACAGGGTTAATGGTAGAAACGTCCCTCAATGGGGTGAGCAGCGGATATATTGATCCGCCAAAACCGACAAAACCGAACCGAACCGATCCAACGCATTTTGGACGGATGCGTGATGACGAGCGGACGGTTACGGATTGATTTTCTCCGATCCACCAATTTGGCGGACGAATGGCGGATTTGAGGTCTCTTTGGCCGCAACCGAACCGCTAAACCGCGAACACCCTTAATAATTTATAAGACTTTGTGTTTTCAATTTGTTTAATTATTTTGTTTGTGTTTTCAATTGAAAAAGAGTTTAAATATTCTGTTGAAAAAAAGTTTTCAACTTGAATATATTTTTTGAATTGAAAAAAATAAACGTATTATTTATTTATATTTTTTGATTTTTAAATCTAACTCTAAAAGTAATAAATAGAAAATATGATATATGCTGGTTGGTTTTTATTTTCAAAAATATATATAAATGTAACAATACAGAGACATACAATCTCTACTACTGTTCTGTTTATGGTTTTGGTGGTTTGAATTGTTTTTATATTTTAAGAACCACATATTGTAATACTTTATGTGGATAAGGCATGCTGTGATTGTAATATGTGGATGAGGCATGCAATGATTTTGATATTCTAAAGTTTCAAACTTTCTTTCTTTGGATGAGGCATACAGTAATTGTAGTACTTTTTTAAGTCATTGACTGTAATATTTTTTTTATTTTTTTTTATTTTTAAGGAAGTGCACAAGTTGAACTATGTTGAAAATTTATAAAATTTCAAACCGCCAAACCGATTCGCATCTATCCGCCAATCCGCTCAATCCACATCCGCCGGATTGGATTGATTTTCTCCAATCTGCCAATCTGGCGGACGGATGGCGGATTGGAAGGTCCGTGGCCACAACCGACCCACGCCCACCCCCCTCATGGCTCCCGAGATATCTGGATTGACTCCTTTATCAGCCATTCCCCTGACAGAACACTTAAGACCAAGACATTGAGAGACCCCTATGCCCTTCCCAAGAGAAAAAGAATCTAGAATAACAATGTGACTCCTCTATGATGACGGATCTGTAGAGTCATGATTAACAGAGTCACTAACATGATCCATTGTTTCAAAGACCCCCTTAGTTTCGTCCTCCTTAACAGTCCCCTTTTCAGTTTCCTCCTCCTCTACAGTGCCCTTCTCAGTAAAAAGATTAATAAGCTTAAGGTCAGACTCTTCTTGATCATCTCCTTCACAGTCTGAACCAGAGACATACTCTAAACTCTCATCAGACCCATAAGCATTCAAGGCTTGCAACACTTCGGTAGGTTCGAAACACCCTTCATCCACATTGCAACTCAACAATTCAACATCATTCTCTTCTTCGATCCTTTCATCGACCCATTCATCCACTTCCGCCGCTAATCTCTACTCTTCTTCAACGGAGTCATCCACCCTATCAGCTAAACCAAGCTGAATCTCATCCTGCGTTAGTCGATTCGGACTATCCCTCTGTAAATACACATCACCTTCACCATCGACACCTCCTTGCGTCCTAGACGACTGCCATCGCTGGTCCCCCCTCTCTCTCTAAGTGGTCATCCTTCGTCGTCGAACAAGTCGGGTCGGAATTCAGCTCCCAGTGGTCGAAATTCAACTCGGATTCCCTCCTCCAAGATATGCACCCCATTCATATAACCCACTGGGCCGAATTCATTGGGATTGAACCCATCACTTCTTTGAGGCCCAGCATTATACTCCTTATATTGTTTAGAATATGGCTCATCCCTTGGAGAAACAGAGCTGGGTTTCTGATAATTAATCTCCTAGCCCACATTTAGTAAATCAATTGAGCCCAAAATACTACTTGGCCCATTATGCCCCTTCTGTGGCCCATTCGATAACACTCTAATCCCCCTATCCCTTGGTCTTCCCCCCAACCTCCACAACAACACCAAAGCTGTCCCCAGACCCTTCAACTTCTTCGCCCCTTCGACTTCTCCTTTCCAAGCTTCCACGTGTCCTCCCTGATCTTTTCACCCCATCGGCATCCCTGTCGACGGCGATAAGTTCGCCTGAAGATGCTGGTCGGAAAACCTTTGGCCACGCTTCCACTTGGTGGCGCACTATCTTGGACAAAGATTTTAAACACACCTTTGACGATCGTCCTTTCACCTTCACCTCCATGAACGCCGGCAAAAAACCAGAATCGAAGCCTCCGACTTTCAACCTAGCCTCAAAGAGATTGTCCAGAGCTATGGTTCTTCGATCAACTTCCAACAAACCACCACATCTCTCTCCTATGTACTGGAAAACCTGATCATTCCAAAGGGAAAAAGGCAAATTTGCACACTGCAATCCACCCTCCATAAGAGACAATGACTTCTGGTTTAACATGCTTCTGCTTGGACCACTTCTCCAATCTAACTGCCACACCTTTATCAAAGAATCTCAGACCCTTTGCTCCTAGATGGCTCGCCTCCTCACTATTACTAGCCCAGACCAAAGCGCGATTGAGTTGAAATGGCCATAGAGCAATAGACATCTTTAAATACTTACTCAAATTCTTTTCAATTTGATCCCAGTTGCTTCAAAAGTCGCATCTTGCGTATACGACAGCCCTCTCCAGATCACTCTTTAAACTACTCAACCGATTCGCAGTGAACAAGTCAACGAACCTCCTCCCTCTGTTTGCCCCTGTTTTCCTACCCATAAACATCTCCTTTGTGTCCTTGCTCTGTACTCCTTCTGTGAAGTTAGCCCTGACTTCCATGCCTTTGAAATTTGCCCTGGTATCATTGCAAATGACTTTACAAAGCATTGTAGCAATGTCTAGCCACCCACGACCATTATACCCTGCTGGAAGAATGATGTGGCCTTTTTTAACACCTCCCTCCCACTTCGACATCTCAACAAAAAAAACCCTATCATTCTTATACTTCCGTAAACAGAAAACAGCAGAGCTGCTATGATACTTACTAAAGAAAGATCCTCCTCTGTAGTACGACCCCAACTGCTGAAATGCTTGGACAGCCCAGCTCACTCCTCCCAAATCGATCTTCAACGAGAAACTTTGCACTCTATTCCTCTCTATAATCTCCACTATGCTCCCTCTAGATTTTTTGTCAAGCTGTATAATAATAATCTTCTGTTCAATCCTCAGTTCTGAGGATAGCTCCCGATACACCCTCATTGCAATAATTTCTAGATAAAAGAGTATTGTTTCAGTCCTCGTCCCTTCTCACTTTCATGTTTGCTGCCTTCCTTTTTCAACCTATTTATGATTTCGTGTTTGTTTAATGTGATGTGACTAGATGTCCATAAATTTTACAACTGAGCTGTCTTTTAGTTAACTTTTGCTGGTATATATTGATGCTCTTTGTAGGTTGGTTGACATGGTCCATCAGGAATTATCTTTGGCTGATCAATATTCGAGGTTGAAGGTAAATCTTTCTCAAGCTTGATGGAACATGATGTACCTTGGGCTGTTGTTTTCCTTGAATTGTTCCCATTACTTAATTATTGCTTTATTTTGATCTATGTTTCCATCTCTTAAATTCCTTGCTCTTGTTCAGCTCTTCTTTTCAGTAGAAAGGGCATTAAGGAAATGCCACTCCTATACAAAAAAAGATACAAAAGATAACATAAGAAAAGCTCTATACACTTCTATGAGTGTCAAAAAGCTCTAAAAATTTGAAGAATTGGTCAAGAGTGTGATTAATAATTCCTGACCATCAACTATACAAAAAGCTAACAAAAATACATTTGATCGTATGCAAAGGAACCTTTATTCCTTAGAAATCTGCATGTGACATGACATGGACATGTCAACATCACAAATTTCAAAAAAATGCATGATATGACATGTGGGGAACATGCAAAATATATGATTTTATATCTTATATATATGAAGATTCAATATTTTAGTAATAAAAATATATAGCAACACACAAATTTATAAAGTTTAAAGGAGGATGAATTAATAATATAAATCTACATTGTTTTTCTTTTATCATTAGATCTTAAGTTGTTTTGTTCAAACTTATAATGTGTTTAATGCGTGTTTAAGTGATGGAACATGTCTCCCCAAGTGTCTGAAGTGTGTTCAAGTTTAATTTTAAAAAATATAATTGGACATGTTTGGACCTATGTCCGACATGTGTCAAAAGTGTCGGGAAGTGTTCAATATGTATTGTTTATAGACACACCACCACATGCGTCTTAGCTCTATACCATCAATAGACCTATGATTGTGTTCTCTCCACATAATCCACACAATGGCAAAGTTGTTGATATTTTGAAGAGTACTAGGGGTCTGAAGCAGGGTGATTTATTATCTCATTTTTTGTTTACTTTAGTAGTTGATGTTTTAAAGGGTTGGTTGATGGGACCAAGGCAGTGAGTTTAGGCACTTTAATGAAAGCCTTTCTGAATAAGCACAATAGGGTCACCACATTGTGTACACATGAGGTTCCACCTCTGGTTTCATATTCTCTGGGCGTATATTTCTTTTGCATCTCCTTTTTATATCTTAAATAATCTGTCTGCCAAAGACTATCAATCTGATATGCATGTTCTTAGCAATAAAGGCTAACGTGGCACTGGGTTATTGACTTCGTAACACTAGCTATTTAGTCTTGAGCCTATCAGCTAACTGCTGTTGCTAAAGTTTAGATTCCTCCAAGCATTGTGCGGAAACTCCTATCAACTCTTCCTCCTGCCGAGTCCAATACATTTCGTGTTGATTTTCGTTCAACCCATGTTCATTACCTTAATAACTTGGAGGAAGATGCTATGTACAAGCGATGGCGGAGCAATATTAATGAGGTACACTATATTTTGTTCAAATCTGTAATAGCTTTGTGACTAGATCAGGCACTTTAGATGGCTTCTGTATGCATTGGAATTTTCATTAAATGGTTTGTCTTTTATTTTGCTGCTTTTCAGATTTTGATGCCTGTCTTCCCTGGACAGCTACGTTACATTCGTAAGAACCTGTTCCATGCAGTTTTTGTTTTGGATCCTGGTTCAGCTTGCGGTCTTGAGGCAAGTATTTAATATCTGTCAACTAATCTGAGTTTGTTGTTGCATTTCATTATCACAGGAATTGCTCATTTTTTTTTTCTCCTTTGGTATTTGTAGTCCATTGACATGATTATTTCTTTGTATGAGAATAATCTTCCAATGAGATTTGGGGTGATATTGTTCTCTACGAAGTTCATCAAGATGATTGAAATGAATGATGGCGAAATCCCAGCAGCTCCCATGAGTAATGATGATGTATCCAGTCTGGTAATGCTTCTCTCTATCTTATTCAATGCCTGTGATAATGTCTTCTAACTAAAAGTACAATGAGCGTATTTACAAGTCAATTGGGTTTAAGGACAATATTACCTTAGATAACATCTAACCCTTGATCCGATGCCTGTTCTTGAACCACACTGATGCGACTTTGCTAGATTAGAGGAAGTATTTTGTATCATTCTCGATAGTGTTGCATTGTGCCTTACTGGAGCAAGGAATAAGAATTGTTGTCAAATTTTTTATGAATTTCAATGATGATGAGCATTTCTGTTCTATTATCTAGGCTTTAATTTTAAGGGATTCTTCTGCCTTATTTTGCAAACCGGTAATGCCGGAGGTGACTGATATCACATGCCGTTGTACATATTTGTAAACAAGAGGTTGCTACTAGTCCTCCAGATATTTAATTGGGCTTAGCTGCCACCTGACCGCCCACCCATCCTGAAATTTATTGGTGGAGCCTAATTTGAACTTGGTCATAGTGGCCTGAACTTGAAGTTTGGCTGATCTTTTCCCAATATGAAATGAATCTTTTAATTATTTTTTATGTTATATTTGCGGTTTTCAATTGTATTGTAGAAAAGCACATTCATAGAAAGAGGTGAGATAGGGATAAGGTATTTGAACTGCAGTCAGTTAAGTTAGAACTAAGCTTTAGCAGACTTTTTATTTATGCTGAGTAATGTTTCAGGTGTAGGTTGGCCTAACTGACAGTCCTAGAAGTAAATTCTAAGGACTTTTTAAAACGTGTCAGTAGATCTGTTATTTGGTATCCATTATTTATTTATTTAAAAGTTTTGTTGCAACACCTCATGATCTATCTTACAAACGAAATCATTGTAAGCAGCTTTTGTGCTTTGTGTTTTGTCCACTTATTCCATAAATTTATTGTGATGCTAATGAAAATTGTTATCATGACTGTTTTGCAGATCATACGTCTTTTTATTTATATTAAGGAACATCACGGGATTCACATGGCTTTCCAGTTTTTGAGCAGTGTATGACTTTGGAATCTATATTATTCTTATTTGCATATTCTGGGATGTAAAAGAATTCATTTCTTAGTTTTGTTTCTTTCTCAACATTTTGTTGTTTTGCCGGTTCATGTTTTCTCTTATTTTCTGAAAATACTGAAACAAAATATAAAGACCAGACCACAAATCTTTGGACAAGTAAAGAAGTTCATGAATCATGAATATAAAAACTTTATGGAGACTCTTTCTTAGGATCAAAGGCCAAGAAACAAAAGTGAGTGGTAAAACACATTCTTGATATCACCTTTACTGTTGCAGTTCCTGTCTCATGCTAATTTTGCAATTGCTATTTACCTCCATCTCATGTTTTTATGCACTGTCCAAACTTCAAATTGTTTGTTAAAAAGGCAGACTTAGCCTGGTATTTCAAGTAGATTGGTTATCTTTTGGGTATCCATGTTTCAAAGGGCATGCTTGAATATGTGATTAAAGAAATAAGAAAAACTACAAATTCATCAGCTAATATATTCTCAAAAAATCACAAAAAATAAAATGATACGATTTTATTGAGTTACTTACTGTTACCAGGTTCTGGTACTGGTAATTTGAGGAAACTCAACTCACTAACGCCTTGTCGCAAAGGTTTTGGTACTTCTGTTCTATTTAGATAGAAATGTCACCAATGTTTAATGAGAAAGTTAGGAGATTCTTTAATGGGTCTGGGTGTGTAATCCTGTGCACACTTCTGGATGTGTGTGAAACCAATTAATTGGCAATTTCTAAAGCATTTTGTTTTTACATGTCTTGTGAGTGTGTCATGTGTCTCAGGGTAGCATCATTAAATTCATCTCAAAATTGCTCTAGATTGAGTTCCATTTTACTTGTTATATGGCAGATAAATAAATTACGGATCGAGTCAGCAGATCCTACAGAAGATGCTCCTGAAATGCATCATGTGGAAGGGGCATTTGTTGAAACATTATTGTAAGTTTTTTTTTTTTTTTTTTAAAAAAAAATTTGAACTTAAAATTATTGCAAGTCTGAAAGGTATTTTACAGTTGAGTTCATTGTTATGTGTACATAATGTTTCTGATCATTCTGCATGCCTATTTAAGAGTTGATTATTGTATCATCGTCTTATTATGTCCAATTGAGGTTGATGTATTTGTTCTCAATTTCTTTTGGTTGATTGTTCCTTTTAGTAGTCTACCACTCAAATGAACTTATATTCTGTAGACCAAAGGCTAAATCTCCACCTCAAGATGCTTTACTAAAACTGGAAAAAGAGCAAACTTTCACTGAACTATCTCAAGAGAGCTCCATGTTTGTTTTTAAGCTGGGTTTAGTTAAGCTCCAATGCTGCCTTTTGATGAATGGGCTTGTTGTTGATGCTAATGAGGTACTTGCTCGAATCTCTTGTTGCTTCTTCTTCCTCCATAATAATATATTCTTTTATTTTCTTAGCTTTTGTCTTTGACTGTGGTAAGATTTCATTTAAATTTTGTTTGTTTTTTATAGATTTCTGTCAGTATGTCATATATGCTCTTACAAGAGATATGGGTTCTTAAGTTGGATCCTTCATGATCTCCCATGACCATTAGCACAAGAATGACATATTTAGTTTAGAAGGCAAAGTTGATTATTCTTCTTTGTAACTTTACATATGATTGGCTACTTTTCTTCTCTTTTACTTTTGATCCCTGGAGTTGCTTTCTTTCTTTCTTCTTTAACTTTTTTTCCTTTTTTTTTTTTTTTTTTGATATTGCGTCATCCTTGTGAACTCGACAAATGTAAATTGTGAGCCTTCAAAGAATCAAAGTTAACATTTGGTACTCTTCATTGACACTATACTTTCTCTTTATTTACTATCATCAGGATGCTCTTACAAATGCCATGAATGATGAGCTTCCCAGAATACAGGAACAAGTTTACTACGGCCATATAAATTCTCACACTGATGTACTGGACAAATTTCTGTCAGAAAGTGGGGTTCCGCGTTATAACCCAAAGGTACTGCATTTAGTTAGATTTCTTGGGAATGTCTGATCTGTTTTACTTATTTATGTTTTTTTGGTGTAGATGTATGCTAATGTTATGTCAAGCTCATTGCTTAAATAGTCAACTTTTCATGCTATTGCGCTTTTGTAGATTATTGCAGATGGCAAGGTGAAGCCGAAATTTTTATCTCTGTCTACAGCAATTCTTGGAAATGATTTTGGGCTAAATGATGTCAGTTACTTGCACTCTCCTGAAAGTAAGCTGAGCTAAAGCCCTCAGCATCCCATGCTCAATTTTGTGTACTTTTTGAATTTGACATGTGATTTCTTGGCCCAATTTCTTCCAGCTGTAGATGAATTGAAGCCTGTGACCCATCTTCTTGCCATTGATATCACATCAAAAAAAGGGATTAAATTGCTTCGTGAAGGAATACGGTACCTGGTAATAAGTTTACAACCAAATGCCAAATCTCCATTTGAAATTCATGAGTCACATTGCTTTTCATAATGATTGGCATTTCTTTTGCTACTAATCTCAACATCCGTAATGTTTTTATTGTGTTGTTATTTATTAGTGATTATAATGATGATGACAACAATGTTGTTGAAAGCTTTCACTGTGTCACAGATAGAAGGTTCTAAAAACTCTCGCTTAGGCATGCTATTTAATGCTAATCCAGGTGCGAGTTTTCCTAGTCTCCTTTTTGTAAAGGCTTCTGAAGTCGCTGCATCGTCATATAGGTATTTTAATCCAAAGCTGTTTCTATATTCCTTATGGCATCTGAATATGGAAATATTTGCCCCCCCTAATATTTCCTGTAACTCAATGCTTGCTTTTGTGCAGTCATAAGGCAAAGGTGCTGGATTTTTTGGATCAACTATGTGCATTTTATGAGCCGGAATACGTGCATGCATCCTCTGTAGTTGCTGAAAGCAATCAAGCATTTATCGATAAGGTCTGTGATCTGGCTGATGCAAATGCGTTATCATCTAAGAGGTTGAGAACGGCTCTCTCCGAATTTTCAGTTGACGAGTTGAAAGGTCGTTTGAATAAGGTACAAAATTAACTGTTCCTTTGAGCTTCTGGACATTTACATTCAAATTTTTATTGTGCAATTTTTCCTTGATAGATATTGATCTTGGATTCTTGATTAACCAATAGCAGTGACTTTGTAGGCCTCTGCTATCTTTCATTTTATTTCACGTGTTTTCCTAGATCATTTGCAATCTCAATGTTACTGTCCTGTGAATAATGCAGTCATAATGGTTTGCAGGTGGGACAATTTCTATACAGGCAACTTGGCCTTGAATCTGGTGATAATGCAGTCATTACTAATGGAAGGGTGAGCTTTATATGGGCCATTTTTGCTTAATTGAAATTAACTTAGATCTATTTATTTAGGATCATTGAAATCAAATCAGCTCCAACAACAAACCCCCCCCCCCCCCCCCCACCCCCCCCAACCCACCCACACACACACACACACATTCCCCATCAACATTTTGTGAACGGTTCTTTTAGACAAGTTTATACTTCATTATCTTTCGGAGAATATCGGAGAATATTCTAGACTTCTATGTCTTTACATTATGTTTGGCATATGATAGGTGATCCACCTTGATGGCAGTACATTTTTGAGCCATGATCTACACCTTTTAGAATCTGTGGAGTTTAAGCACAGGATAAAACACATTGTGGAAGTTATTGAAGAAGTGAAGTGGGAGGACATAGATCCCGACATGCTAACAAGGTTTGTTGGTTTTGGCCCTTTTGTTTGTTTCCTATTTCTTCTCTCTCTCTCTCTCTCTCTCTCTCTCTCTAAAAATGGTTTTCTTTGGGTAATTGCATCTTGCAGCAAATTCATCAGTGATATAATTATGTTTGTCTCATCTTCAATTGCTACGCGGGATCGAAGTTCTGAAAGTGCTCGTTTTGAGGTTTTGAATGCGAAATACAGGTACATAAATTTGATATTAGATTCCGAATAACATTCAATGGGACAAAAACACGTGGTACTATGTGAGAAAATCATATATAACCTGCGTGTCAAATTTAGATTGCTGAGATGGTGATTGTCAAGTTTATTTTCATAATCAACTTGTGCAACACGGTTTATATGTTTATTTCAAACATTGAATGTGATATAATGATTAAGCCAAGGACCATACAAACTAAATTTTGCTCAACATCCTAGACAAGCCAAAAATCAGAAAAATTGCATCATAGACTTGTTGATGACATCACATCTATTATAATTTTTTACTTCAATGAAATATGGAAGGCTAATACTTTGGACAATAAGTCAAAACATAGAGAAGTCGCATAAAAGAAGGCTAATCATTAGATATACCACTTTGTCACTTGTTGATGTTTAGTTGTTTAGTGCTTAATTTCAATTTCATGAAATTGATTTTTTGTTTTTGGTTGTGTGCAGTGCAGTTGTTTTGAACAACAAAAATAGTAGTGTTCATATTGATGCTGTCATTGATCCTTTGAGTGCCACTGGTCAAAAGTTGTCTTCACTTCTCAGAGTTCTGTGGAAATCCGTTCAGCCAAGTATGAGGCTTGTACTTAATCCACTGGTGAGTTTGTTTTCCTTAGAATATATTCATAACTATGAGAAACCTTGTCTACTTCTTGCGCTATATGCTCATTCTGAAACTAGCAGAATATATTATTTGAGTTTTTGTTACGTTGACAGAATGTGGTTGAAACTTCAAATATTTATGTGATCAGGTAGAGCTTCTGTGCTTGTTGAGGTTCAGCTTCATATTTGCATTGATACTAGTTCATTATTAATATTTATATCTATATAATGTAATCAGAATCTTATGATTCCCTATATGATTCTTGATTTGACTACTATATAAAACATACTAGTTTTTGAATGTTGTCCTATGCGGCATAATTGAAGGTTAAGATTGAATAAATCTAACAAATATAAAAAATGTTCTATGTGGCATAGTTGAGGGTTAAGATTAAATAAATCTAATGGTTCGTGATTGTTGGGAGATGGGAATTCTTACAAAAAGGAAGTAAGAAGATAACTGCAAAATTATGTCCAAAATCTTGACGAAGAGAAAAGGGAAGAGTGACACCCCTTTAGATGGTTAATATAAGGGAAAATTACTATACAGGTGTATTGTTCAAAAATAATTACATATATATGAAAAAGTTTGACTTTAATAATCAAAATTCATAAACTTTACCATTAATTTGAATTTTTTTTTTCAACCTTTACACTGACATGTTATTTCCCCTTAATATAATTACCTTTGTTAATCTTGGAGAACATATAAATAACAATACACATCTATATCTGATTCTTACTGAACTATATTCCAGGTATAACTATGCTAATCGCGAGGTTACTGGTACAGCAATATTTGTGAAAATTGATTTTTGTGAGAATCTATTTGTTGGCTACAGTAATTGATTTGAATTGCTTGAGTTAGATTAGAAATTAAAAGTTACTGACTAAAAAAATAAAAATCTCAGCACTTTCTCAGTCCTTAATATCATTAATTGTAGGCCCAGGGCCAGGTCCCACTATTTTGGTAATATTAAAATTTCATTGGTTTTTATTGAATTTACAGTGATCTTTATGTTCTAGTATTCTTAGCACATTCTCATTATTAGCTGTATTCTTCTTTCCATATTTTCTTCTACACTATAGCTCTTAGGTGCTCACGTCTTTCCATAAACAGTTTGTGTCAGATGTCTCATGAAGGGCTGCTTTAGGAGATGTTTGGGAATTAGTTTTTTTTAGTGATTTTTTTGACTTTTTACGAAAAGATGTACAAAAAATAGAGAGAATGAATGATAACTTGTAGTGACTTTATGACTTTTTGGCTACAAATCAAAGTTCCCAAACAAGGCCTTAGACTAAAACTTTTTACTTATTTTTTATTTATTTAATGTGTTTCAAGGAGCTAATTTGTTGTTTGGTTTCCTGGCAGAGTTCCATGGTTGACCTTCCCCTGAAGAATTACTACAGATACGTAGTACCAACAGTGGTACCTCTAATACATCTAGTTCTTGTCAAATTTTTTATTTGAGTTCCTCCTATACTGGATGTCTTAATTTTTCCATGATATTGCAGGATGACTTTAGCAGTACTGATTATACGGTGTATGGCCCCAAAGCCTTTTTTGCCAATATGCCATTATCCAAAACCCTTACCATGAATCTTGATGTTCCCGAGCCATGGCTAGTTGAGCCTGTTATTGCTGTGTACGTCTCTCTAACCATTTATTATTATAATTTTTTTTTTTTTTTTTTTTTTTTTGAGGCGGTAGCCTGGGGAAGGGATGAATCTTGTGTGTGGCAAGATTTGAACTCTTGACCTCGTAGTGGAGTGAAGGGGTTCTATTCTACCAAATATTTTAGGTCTTATTTTAGCATAGCATTTTTGTTTTATGAAATATTTTAGAACATCACATTTCAGTTTTAACAGCAGTTTATGCATCTTTCTACGTTGATTGTTTATTTTTATTCATCGTTTGTACTGGTTTTAAATGTTTCAGCCATGATCTGGATAATATATTGCTTGAGAACCTTGGTGACCTAAGGACCTTGCAAGCAGTGTTTGAACTTGAAGCTCTTGTTCTTACTGGTAAATTGATAATCCTTCTGGAACAGTAGTGTTTTTTGGTGCTTGCATATAACTTTTACGGGAATGAATGGTCTTCATTACCCGGTAAATTAGGCAATAATATTAATTGATGAACAATCATAACCAGGACACTGTTCAGAGAAAGACCATGATCCTCCTCAAGGTCTTCAGCTGATTCTCGGAACTCTGAGTACACCTCACTTGGTTGATACCATTGTGATGGCCAATTTGGGTTATTGGCAAATGAAAGTTTCTCCCGGGGTTTGGTACCTGCAGCTTGCTCCGGGTAGAAGTTCTGAGCTCTATGTTTTGAAAGATGGTGACGGAAGTCAGGGCATGACTTCTTCGAAACGTATCACTATAAATGATTTGCGGGGTAAATTAGTTCATCTGGAAGTGGTAAAGAAAAAGGGAAAGGAGCGTGAGAAATTGCTGGTTTCTTCCGATGATGATAGCCATTCACAAGGGAAGAAAAAAGTGAGCACTTATCATTAGTGAATTGGGATACTAGATGATTTCCAAGATGTTAGAACTTGCATAAACATCTTCTTTGATACTTCTACAGGGAAATCAGAAAGGTTGGAATTCTAATATTTTGAAATGGGCTTCTGGTTTTATTGGTGGCAGTGAAGATTCAAAGAAGAGTGAAAGCACTTCAGTGGTGATTTTCTGTTCTCTTTCTCTCACTCTCTCTCTCTCTCTCGACGTAAATGCGTGTATCGGGCACTTTAGGCAAATGAATTTATTGGCTTTTAACCGGACAAGGCTAATATATTTTTCCTGTAGGAACATGGAAATAGTGTGCGACGTGGGAAAAGAATTAATATATTTTCTATAGCTTCTGGACACTTGTAAGTTTTTTTTTTTTTTTTCCTTCTCTTTTTTCAGTTTTTTTTTTTTTTTTTCTCGCAGTCCTTTCTTTTTTCATTAGTCTTGTCTCAAGTTTTATTAGTGAGTGATGTACCATTTTTTTAAATATTTTTTGGTCATTTTTACGTTTCCACCAAGTTTAATTAAAAAAAACATAGTTGGTAGAGAATGAATTTAGTTGTTAGCATGATAGTGTTGTTGGATAACTGTATAGCTGCACATTTTACATTGCTTTCCTTTCTCGGCAGATATGAACGGTTTCTGAAAATCATGATCCTGAGTGTTCTGAAGAACACCAATCGACCAGTGAAGTTCTGGTTCATAAAGAACTATCTTTCTCCTCAATTCAAGGTTTTATTATTTCTTACCCTACTTCTATCAACGTTTTGAACATTTACATTGGACTAACGAAATGATCTTGGATAAAATCAAGTGGACAAGAATGATTCATGTAACCGAAACCATTTGATGGGACTTAAGACTTGGCTTGGCTTGGTTTGGTTTAATTTATGGGCAGCTATACTTAAGACTGTCTAACTTGCAACTGATCTTTTGCTTATAACTCCTTGTACAGGATGTAATTCCACATATGGCTCGAGAATATGGTTTTGAGTACGAACTAGTTACCTACAAATGGCCTACTTGGTTGAACAAACAGAAGGAAAAACAACGAATCATCTGGGCATATAAAATCCTGTTCCTTGACGTTATTTTCCCCCTTTCTTTAGAGAAGGTGTTTTGATTTCTTAGCCCTGCATTAAATGATTGTGCTTGCCTTGTTACTTGTTCATCTACTAATGTTTGCCTACTCTCATACGTGTCTATGGTTTTAACACAACATATATGTTTGCAGGTTATATTTGTCGATGCAGATCAGGTTGTCCGGGCAGACATGGGAGAACTCTATGACATGGATATAAAAGGACGTCCTCTGGCTTATACTCCGTTCTGTGACAACAATAGGGATATGGATGGCTATCGATTTTGGAGACAGGTAGATAGATATCTTTGCCAATTTTTTTTCTTCTCATTGTTCTTTCTCGGTTCAATTCAAGATTTCCTTTAGAAGCACAATGCAGACTATGGGTGTGCATGGGTCGGTTTGGGTTGGTTTTTGCTGGAAACCATCAACCAGACCACAATTGGCAGATTGAGAATTTTTCAACCCTCCGCCAACCCACCCACCTTAAAACCAGCAGATTGGTTGAACATTTTAGCAGTTTCAAACCATCGGTTTTGAGCAGGTTGGGCAGATTAGAAATACAAATGGGAAAGAATATTAGTGAACGTACAACTTTATTTTTTTTATCAATTTTAAACCAAAATTTTATTATTTATTGCAAATCCTGACCTGACACAGCCTATTAATTAGATCTATTAAAAAAATCAAATTAGGAAAAAATGTGGATGAAATTGAGGGGTGGGTGTCATCTGATCAATGGTATTAGGATTAGGAAGAGATTGTGTTAGCAAGTGTAAGGTAATTTTAGTTATACATATAGGCAGGATGGGTTAGTTTTAACCCGCAATCTAACCAAGCCACCATTTTTTAATCTTTAACCCAGCCAACCCAACCTGTTCACCTTCTCAAATCGCAAAGGTTCATGCGGTGTGGCAGATTGGCATTTCTTTTTGAGATTGGCAGTTTGTATGGTATTGATGTATTTAATGCACCACTGCGGCTTAACTTCCTATGACTTTTCTTGAATAGGGTTTCTGGAAGGACCATTTAAGAGGAAGGCCATATCATATAAGGTGGGTATCTGCTTTCATAATTCACTTTATTGCTTATGTAAGTTTTTCTTATGGAATGGCTAAAGACCTTATTTGTTATACACAACTTGCAGTGCTTTGTATGTTGTTGATTTGGTCAAATTCCGAGAAACTGCATCGGGAGATAATCTAAGAGTTTTCTATGAAAACCTTAGCAAGGATCCAAACAGTCTTTCCAATCTGGATCAGGCAAGTAAATGCTATCCTGTTTTTATTTGTCAACTGTTATAATGATAATTTTATTTTGACATACTTTTTCCCCTAGAATGATTTTGTTTCGGAATATGGGCCTTCACCACAATTATAGTTGTTTTCTTTTTCCTTTTGATTGGTTGAGTGAAACTGAAATTTTAGAATGACATCTTCTCTGAATTGATCCCATACATGCAGAAAAATTGAACTGGTTTGAAACACTGTTGTTACAGGATATACTTGTGATTTATATTATGCAACACCAAATAGAGAAGATTCATTTGTAGTAGACATCCAATCAAACCTCTGGTTGATAATTTGATTCTTCAAACTACCAAATTTTCAATTAGTTTTGGCCATTATAGCATCAGTTTATTTTATTTTATTTATTATTATGCAAATACCCTGGAAGAATTTTATTTATTATTATGCAAATATCCTGGAAGATTTTCACTATATATAGATGGATGGTACATGATGAAGAAAGGATGTATGCAGATGACTCCAAGTAGTTAGGAGTAGGTCTTGGTGAGTTGAGTAAACTATATTTTTATGATTCACTGAGTTCATGTTGTCATTGAACCGTCAATTTAGGATTAGTTGAGGCATGAGAGAGAGAGAGAGAGAGAGAGAGATAATTATAAGGGGAGAAAAAGAAACAATGAATATAAAAATTGAATGCGACTTTCAGGGAAATAAAGAAGAATAATTATGTGCTGAATTTTTTCTTTCCAATTTAAATAAATAAATATATATATATATTTAAATTTTAATTTTTCACATTGTATATAAGGTATGCTTAATATGTTTTCGTTTAAAGAAACTGATGTAGGAAACCTAATGCAGTGTGCTAACAATATGTTCAGGATCTTCCAAACTATGCTCAGCACACAGTGCCCATCTTTTCGCTGCCTCAAGAATGGCTATGGTGCGAATCTTGGTGTGGTAACGCCACAAAATCCAAGGCAAAAACCATTGATCTCTGCAACAATCCCATGACAAAGGAGCCCAAGCTGCAGGTATTATTTTAATTTTTCAGCATCCCTCCTATATTAAGAAGCACAGATACTTCTAAGAATATGGCGTGTCGTGTTAAGACACCATGTTTAATACCAACACATGACACAACACTAGTCAGACATTTTTCAACACCTGTCAGACACACATCCAAACATGTTTAAAAATAAAAGAAAAACAAATGTAATCCTCTGGACTTTAAAAAATATGATTTTTTCATTAAAAATTCTTATATATGACGTTTAATTTTACTTATCCTTACATATGAATATGACATATAATAAATATACAAAATTATATATTTTGTGTTGTGTATTGAATTTTTTGAAAATTTTTATGTCAGCATTGATGTCAGTGCTTCTTAGCTCTTATACTAACCCGACATCACTTGCATCATGGTTACTCTTTTGCTTCTTTTTTTATTTTATGTTTATTAATTTCATTTCACTTCCTCTCGATACTCTTGAAGGGTGCTAGAAGAATTGTTTCGGAGTGGCTAGATCTCGACTCAGAAGCAAGACGCTTCACTTCAAGAATCTTAGGTGAAGATGTCGATCCCCAAGAGCAGGTCGTTTCTCCTAGTCAAACACAAAATTCAGTCAGCGACTTTGTATCTGAAGAAGACATTGAATCAAAGTCAGAGCTGTGAATATGATTCTCCACAAGCGTGAGCATAATTTGACTTGATGCAAGCATGATCACATTGCTCAAAAGAATATCACGTAATTCGAGTGAAAAACTTGCAAGAAATTATCTAACCTTATTGAAAAAGGTCTTTCCTTTTTTTTCATTCAAATTTTGCCTATAGGTAATCCCGTTGTTCGGTATTTTGTTAATTTTTAGCAGATTGAAGGGGGGAAAATGTATGAACACAATGTCGGGTTTTAGTTTGTATAACATTTCTATTAAATTATTTAGAGAAATGTAGCGTTTGGAACTGTTAATGAACAATGAAAGCATGGCCAAAATGCGAAAAAGAAAGAAATAATGTGTAATTGTTGAAATTAAAATTTGTCAATACGAAATACTATATCTCAAAATATTTATATTATTATTATTATATTTTTCACATATTTCAAAATATTTTTACCCATTTCAATATCTTTTTTTAGCACTAATAATACGCTTAAAGACTATTTTTAGCATTTTATATTCATGTTTAATACATATTATATTGCTTGTTTTATTATAATAAATTTTATTGTTGGGTTAATTACACTTTTTACTTCTTTAATTTGATTAAAATTTTATTTTAGTCTTCATAATTTTAAATCGAACAATTTAGTTCCTAATTTAATGGAATGATAATAAAATATGCTTATAATCTCTAAAGGATGTGTTTCATATTAGTCTAGTCCCAAAAGTTTTTAATTTGTCAATTTAGTTATGCAACATTGATGTGGGAGGTGAAACATAACTTTACAATATTGAGGGATGAAATTTGAAAAATTAAAATTTTAAAGATAAAAATGACAAAACGTATACTTTAGGTACTCTAGTTGAAATTTATAATTATTTTGTGAACAATTTAAACGGTTGTTTGAAATTTAATCAATTTAAATTAAATTAAAAATTTCAAAGACTATTAATAAAATTAAAATTTAAAGAACTAAAATATCATGAAAAACATACTTTAGGAAACAACAAAAGACAATGAAATATTGATCCTTCAACTTAAATTGTAGACGGTTCGCCACGTACAGGTGGTGCAAAATGAGAGGAAAATTAACCCAAGTTGGAATGGGGGAGTTCTTATAAGTTGAGAGCACTTTCCCAAACTTTACGGATATAATAAAAGGATGAGTTTATCTACAGAATATAATACAGATTTCTTGTGAGAGATTTATGTCTCATTCTATGAATGATTTTTATATGGAAAAGTTTGGATGTCAGATTTATCGATTTGGAAGAAATCTGTGTCTCATTCTGTGAATGGTTTTTATATAGGAAAGTTTGGATACCAGACTTACCCATTTAAAATTTTTTGAATGAGTGATTGTGTCATAGAGATTAATTTATATAGTATAGGGTTCATGTGAGATCCATAAAAAGTGTGATAAAGATTAATCTTTGAATAATTTCTAAATTAATAAGGATATGTTTATAATATTACTCTTTTTATATTCCTAACATTAATGATAATAAAAGGTGAAACCTCCAAATTGGAGATTTTAGATAGCGTTTGGTAGAGTTTTGTAAATGTGATTTGAGAGTATGAGTTGTATTTTGAGTTTGTGTGTTGTGGAATTATAATTTGAGTATAGAAAATTTGTTTGGTAAAGAGTTTTGAAAATAATTTTGAAAAGAGTTTTGATTTGTGTGAGGAATTGTTGATGTGACATTTGAAATTTGATATAAAAATTTACAACTCATACGACTCGAGATTATTTTAAAGCACATAAAAAAATTTAAAAATTTCAGAAAATATTTTTTTCGATTATATATCAATTGTAAAAAAAAATAATAATAAAAAAAAAATCACTATTCCGAACGACCGGCCGGACGTCCCGTTTTGAAAAAAAAAATTGAAACACGCGCTCGGTTTTGACAGAACAAACAGAGCGTTTTGCAGAGCTGTAAAAAATTAATTCCACAACTCCATCCAACCACCATACTCAACTTTGGGGAATGCAAATGCTCTTGTCGATTCAAAAACCACCTTGCTTGTAGTTGTGGGAAATCATTCTACAAACAAACAATCCACCAATTTGGTTGATTGTTGCCCATAACAAATACCACTTTGGTTGGTTTAAGAAAAAAAAAAAATTAAGGTTGCATTTGATAGAGCTTTCTAACTATGATTTGAGTGTAAGAGTTGTATTTTAAGTTTGTGAGTTTTAGAATTATGATTTGAGTGTGGAAAATTTATTTGGTGAAAGATTTTTGAATTGAGTAGAGAATTTTTTATGTGACATATGATATTTGATACAAAAACTTATAACTCATAACCAAACATACAACTCAAAATTCTATTAAAACACAAAAAAAAATTAAAAATTTGAAAAATATTTTTTTCGAATTTATAAAAATTAACATTTGTCAATTACAAAAAAAAAAATTGCACTATTCCGGTCAACCGGCCGGACGACCTATGGGACGACTGGTTAGTCCAATTTTCTCGCCTTTGGCAGAATTTTCAAAACTGAGTGTGGAATTACATTTTGAAAACTCTAAACAAACGTCATATGCAAAACATGGGGTGAAAATATATTTAAAGAGGCTAGCCAAACACTAATTGATTTTTTTCGAGATTCTACTAGAACCCTTGGAAAAAAAAGATTAGAGATCACACGATTTTGAGATGGGATTAAGGTGCTTGTTGTGTCCTTGTTGTGAGTTTCAGTGGAACTCACTCTCATTCCACTGACATTGCTTAAATCGTTTAGTTTGTAAAATTTTAAGAGTAAGTTATTTATTTAAAAAATTAAATTAATTAGATTTGATACTCATATGATTATATCATATTTATTTTTAAAAAATGAGAAGGTATATTTTTAAAATCAAACTTGTTTTCTAGAATACTTGTGATGTGATCATATAGTTGTCAATATAATGTAATCTGGTCAATAACTATTTTTTTTTTTTTTGATCGGCAAAGAAAAATTTCATTAATCAACATGAAATTAAAGGTACAGGAAGATGAAATGCACTAAGAGAGATTCGGAAAGTACGAAATACCCCTACCACTGCTACTCGCAACCATACAACCAACCCCTTGGCCTCACGATTTTTTTTTTTTCCAAAACAAAAAAAAGTTAAGAAGGACTTAACAGAAAATAAAATACAAGATTCCCCACAAACTCAACCCACCAAAACACATAAACTGCTGCACACACCCACGCCTATGCTGCTGCACACACCTATGATGCTACACTCCCAAGGCCAACCACCCACCTACACACAACTTGTTCATCATGCCAAGACCCACGCTGCTACACCTAATCTGCTACACTCCCAAGGCTACACAACGCCTATGCTGCTGCACTCCCAAGGCCACCACCGGAAAACTCCATAGCCAATAGCTCCATGGGCCACACCATCGGGAACTCCATAGCTCCAACAGTTCCATAGCTCCACCGGAAACTCCACAACTTAATCACCACGCCAACAGCTCCAAGACCCACGCCTATGCTACTCACTCCCAAGGCCAACCACCCACCTGAACACCGAACAACTCTAGCACCTATGCTGCTGCAACTCCCCTGCTGAACTTGACATTGCAACTCTAACATTTGCTGCCGAAGACACCGACTTCAGATCCACTGCCGTAAACACCGACTGCTGCAACGCCTAAGCTTCTTACTCACACCCACTGCAAATCCACACACCGACCAAACCACCTACCAACCGCCGGAAGTTCACCCCTCAAACTCTCACTCGAAGAGGAAAGCTCGAATGAACATCAGACAGATCTGGATCGGCTTCGACACCCATGTTTCCGCCCAAACAAAGCATCGATACATCTCCACCAATCTGAACCAAAGTTCACCCCTCAAGCTCTTACTCGCAAAAGAGCGTACGAATGAAGATCCTAGACGTCCCCTACCGCAGCAACACAGAACACACCTAAGTAGGAAAAATGGGGGAATCGAGTTTATTGAAGGAAAAAATTAACAAACAACGGCGGAAAGAACTTGGCCAGCTGACCACCATAGCCAAAGGCGGCAGCCGGCCGGCCCAAAAAGAGGCTTAGGTAGGAGGTTTTTAGAGAGAGAGAGAGAGAGAGAGGAGGACTTAACTCATAAAGTATTTTCCTGTTTTGTGATCCATTTCAAAGCCAACTGGTCAATAACTATTAATATTCAATCAATTTAATTTTTGATATAAATAATTTGTTTAGCATGTTATACAAGTGAATGGTTTGGATCTTCTTGATGAGCCCAATGTAGGAGCATAATTAGTTGCGAAATAAAATTAGGAGAAATGTTAGAGATTCGTAATTTTAAACTAGTAAATTTATCCATAATGATTATGAAAATAAAATTAAATCTTACATCATTAGGTGCATAACAATAAAAAATTAACATTAATTACATCACATTATTATGAATTAATTATAAAAATTAATGTAGTATCCAGAATCACTGAATAACCACTCCTTTAAATTGGGATTTGATTGACAACAACTTCCACCAATTTGTGCCACTAATGTGAAGATTGATTGACATTGCTTTCCTCCTGATCTCTCTATTAAATTGAATTTCATGATGTGAAAGAATAAATTGGCATGTCTTCTTTTTGAGAATGTGAAGCATTTTTGTTTACTTTATAATTTGTGAATGGATTCCATCTCTATCAAAGATCATGAGGGGCCCAAGCCCTCTTTCTTTTGAGGTTTGAAATTTGTGGATCTTGCAAGTTGCAACATGCAAACTTTGATTTGTTAAACTAATGTTATAAGCAATTTAGAGAATCAGTAGGTATATATGTGTGAGTGGGTGGACTTTCTATAATGCCCTAGCTATTAGATGCTATTTGTGTATAAAGGCTATGAATACTCTTTTATATGTTATGAGTTTTTTTATTAATTTACACCCCTTCTTTTCTTTTGCATTTTTTCCTTTTCTTTTTGGTTTATAAAAAAATAAAAATAAAAATAAAAAAAATAAACTAGAGATACTCCCAAACTAAGTTATAATATCATATTTTTGTTTACATGATATTAATAAAACTGGCACAAACTAACCAAAAAAAAAAAAACTTTGGAAGACTAACAACTCACTTCAAAACACTAACACACTTCATCATAGGGTAGATTTTCTACATAACTAAATTATTGCAAACAACTTAAAATTTCTAATTATCTACAACCATATCTCAATTCTTGAGCAAGAAAAAGTGTAATTTAATGTCTCAAAATAGGATGCTAGTGATACCCAACTAAAAAAAAAAATATATATATATATATATATATATATGATTAGGAGAATCTCAACCCAAGGTTCCCCATCATTCAAATCTCTTTTGATAACCAGATCAAAATAATATTTATATATATAGCTATATTTTATACCCAAAAAGTGTCGAGAAAAAAGATTATAGGAAAACGGGTAAAGAAGAGAAAAGGTATAAAAAAAAAAAAAAAAAAATTAAAAAAAGAAGGGAAAGAGCACTCAATTCCAAAGGGAACCAAATCAAAATGGAAGAATGAGAAGAAGAAGAAGAATCTCAGTCAAAGTAGTCAAACTTTTACAGCCCAAGAAACATAATCTAGCATCATCAAATAAAGAGCTGCCAAATGTTTAAAGATTTTCTTCATAACCAAACACACATCCTATAAAGGCTCCTCCTTTGAAAGTGACTGCAAATTAAACTAAACAACAATCTTACGTCGCTAAAAAAAATATTTTAATAATGTTTAGAATTCGAAAGGTGTGAATTAAATTTATTTTGGGTGTAATTTATATGTATCTAAAAAAAATAATTAGAAATCAAAATGTATGAATTAAATTTATTTTGGGTGTAATTTATGCTATATTAAATTTAAGTTTATGTCATACATTAAGTTATGTACATAATATATATATATATATATATTTTTTATTAGATTTTTTTATCACTAAATACAAAAGTAATGAGCAATGGAGCCCACATGTTGGTAAGAAAATCTAATGAAAAATCAATTTATTTTGTAAACAAGGATCAATCATGATATGCACATAAAAAGGAGAAATTATTCACCATTGTTAGAGCAATACTCCACTCCATTAACTAACAGATGCCTTTTACATTGCTCCCTAAAACTCTTAACACAAAAGCGATATGTCTTGTAGATTAGACCAATAGTTATTAATTTGAAGAACTAAATGGACTTGCTCCCTCCACGAGCATTGGATAATTTTTCTGTAAAAAATGAGAGGATTCTCTCAAGTCTACTAGGACGTGTGACCCACCACAGGTCCCTCTCTGACAATTTAACAGTTTATTTTTTTTGTAAAGTTCTATGCGTAGATTATTTATGAAAAAATCAGATTGAATTGATATTCACACAATTTCATTATGTTTTGTTTTAAAAATAAATTATTTGTTTTTTAAAAATAAATATGATAAAATCATATAATTATAAATATCAAATCAATTTTTATTTTTATTTGTTTCCAATGCCGTACATATATAATCTAACAAAATAAACACTTCAGCATATCAAAATAAAATATGTGATCAGCCTTCCAAACCCAAACAACAATCTCTGCTGGGGTTGAAGAATCTATCCCAAAAAAAGTAATTCAAAACCATGACAAAAAGCAAATATTATATAGAATTTATCTTTTTATCTGATACATAGCATTTCAATGAACGAATAGCACAAAGTAGTAAAAGAATTGTTGGCAGAATCCATGAAGTTCTCGTGTAAGTAGATTTCTAATATTCCTTCTTTTGTCCTTGATTTTGCCTTTTTTTTAATTAAAAATTTGAGCCAAATTACCTCTTTCTCTCTTTCCACTTTTATTTTCTTCTTCTACATTTCTGCCCATTAAAAAAAAATGACAGATTCCCAATCATCCCATCCACTCAATAGGAAACACCCATAATTGCACGCAACAAATCAATCCTTTTCATCATATATATAGCAACCACCTGATCTCTCACTCAACCCATTCACATCACATTCACTCACTCATTTCCTCTCTTCCTCTCTTCTTCTTCTTCTTCTTCCACATCTTTCATTTTAAAAATATCACCCACAATCTCCATCACCTTTTCTCTTTCAAACCCATAATGAACCACTCTTCTTCCTCCTCCTCCTCCTCCACCACCACCACCACCGCTGTCGTCGCCGCCACCTCTTCTGTCAATGGCTTCTACAACTTCCTCACCCGAGGCCTCGACGACCTCGACTCCTCCTTCTCCTCCTACCACTTCATGTCAATCCCTTTCCTCCAACGTGTCCTGTCCTCGCTCCGTTCCTTTCATTTCCAGTTAACTATTTTAGTCCAGAGGCTTCGCTTGCCAGTGGGAGAGAAATGGCTCGATGAGTACATGGACGAGAGCTCGAGGCTCTGGGAAGCCTGTCATGTCCTCAAAGCAGCCATATCAAATATGGAAAGTTTTTACTCTGCTGGTTCTAATATGGCTTCTTCCATTGATGATCACCATATTTTAAGTCCACAGCTTTCCCGCCAGGTACCGAATTCAACCCAACAAAGTCTCATCTCAAGTGTATTGATTACTTTCTCCATATAAAAATAAAGATACGAGATTCTCTGTACTTAAATTTTTTTTATTTATCGATAGATATAGATAAGGGCTACGGCCTCTAAACTTTAAGAAAATCTCGTTACATCCCACAGTAAAAATCTTAGTATTTATCAAAGGAATTAGTATTTTAGCCCTTCAAAATCTATGTAATTTTACTTTCCATTCAAAATCTAAATAAATTTATTTGGTTCCATTTTTAAAATTATTTTGGGTCCGCTACTATCTTTGTCACTCGATCTCTGCATTCCTATTTGCACGATGTGGTGAGAACTAAGACAAGAAAATCTTGAAATATAGCATAGGGGAATTATTGCATTGGGAGTATAGTCAAAGACATTTACGTACAAAATATAGAAAGTAGTACATATTATGGCTTAGAAAAGTGTCATTCTTCAAAAAAAAATTTGTATATTTTGTATATTTTTTAGGGGAAATTACCATTTAGAGGGGATTTTCAAAAATTATTATATATTAGTGAAATTTTTTGTGATTTTAATTATTAATATTTACCATTTTTTGTAACTAATTTTTCTGATAACTACCACTAGTGGGTAATTCCCCCTATTATATATATATATATATATTTTATCTTTGTATATCATTCTCTGATGGCTGATTAATTTTATGTACTACAATGAGTTGGTATTTGATAAGGCTAGTCTAAAACTCTTTGTACAGGTAATTCGTTTGATCAATGGTTGCCAGAGGGAAGTAGTTGGATTAGAAGAAGAGAACAGAACCTTAATGGAGACAAGAATTCAACCATTGTCACTAAGGTTTGATGAGAATGTCTCAATAGAATCCAAGTTCAATGCTTTCAATGGCTTTAGAGGTGTCCTCTATGCAATGAGGAATGTAAGCTCATTGCTTTTGATGATCTTGTTCAATGGCCTCGTCTATTTTTGGCCTCAAACAAGCTTCTTCCAAGGAGGCTATGAAGGACACATGGTGTTTGGCTCAGCTTTCATGGTCTCGACAGCAAGGTTGCACCGGAAAGTGGTGGCTGAAACAAACCAGGCTGGCGGGCAGGCGGGGATTCTTATTTATGAGTTCAGAAGAGCGCGAGCCGCCATGGAAGAGCTGAAAGAGGAGTTGGAGAGAGTTGTTGGGTATGGAATAGAAGTTGATGTTTATGACAAGGTTGAGGAGTTGAAGACTTGCTTTGGGGGATTGAAGTGTGGTGCTGAGAGTATAGTCATGCAGCTTGATGACTTCTTTGATGAAATAGTAGAAGGAAGGAAGAAACTTTTGGACATGTGCACTCAAAGGTAGAAGAGACAGATAGAGAGTTTTCAAACTTTGTGCAGCCATAGGTGGAGAGAGAAAAGTGCAATGTAAGAAGTCACTGTCCTGTGTAGAATCTTTTAAAAAAGAGAATCACAAAACAGAACAGAGACGATGGGCGAGTCTTGCCTATATGTGGAGCCTACCCTTTATCTATGTTGTGTGATTACTTTTGAAAAGATTCTGTACAAGTAGATTATTTTCTCGTTGATAGGTTGTAGTTAGGGCTTTAGTTTTACCCATGTCTATTTTGCTCTTTTATGTGTTTGTTCTTGCTCTTGAGGGCATTTCGTTTTGCAGCTCAAAATTGGATTTGAAGCCCTAAAGAGAGATTTTCCAGGAAACCCAAGAAGGAAATTTCTCAAGGAAAGAGGATGTGATTCGTTCCTCTCAATAAAGCATGATTAATATCTTTACCGTATATCTGAAGAGAAGGAACCAGAAGAGTATATAATAGACAAAGGTAGCTTCAATAGAAAGCAAAAACTTTCCCACCCACCATACAGGTTCTTCTTGTATGCACATGAAAAAGAAAGAAATTGATCCATCTTGTTTGATATGTAAACATGTATGTGTGAGATTGATGAGAATTCTTTTATTTTATTCTGTTGAAGATGATTTTAATGAACTGCCTATGAAGTTTCCAATTTTCAAAAACGTGAAAACTAGGTCTCTTCTTTTTGAAAAATGCTGAGCAGCATGAACAATGTTTTATGAAAATAATCATGAACGAATCTCCATCTTTGTATTACATTTTCTATGATCATCATGAAATATTTTTCATGATACCTAGCATGTGTGTGTTCGTGTATGTTAAAACTTTGGATCGGATTTAGACCCAAAACAGATGCCCTTGGGTGGTTTGACCCAATAGTTATAATATCCTTCTCTATTTGATAGTGTTGTAGGATCATTATAACAGACTACATTGTTAGTAAAAAGTACATACAAATCATTCATAATATGGAAAATCAATAACCGAGTATATTTTTCTTGAACTAATTCTGCATTATTTTGATTTCCCTACAATATAAGATTGAAAACTTGGTAAATTAAACAAAATATACATGGAAAACCCTCTATGTTTAATTTTCATAAATTTGACCAAAGTTCAGCAATTAATTTGGACTATAGGATTAAAGTTGAGTCAAACTATGGTATGTCCATTCCTTAAAGCTGATCCCAAATATGCAGAGAGAAACTTCAAAGGCAACAAATTCCTGACATATTTTTTTTTTTTTTGCAATTTTGCAACAAACAATCTAACACATATATCTCCCCCCCCCCCCAAAAAAAAAAAAAAAATTTATAAACACAAATAAAAATTGCAAACGAAGTGCTTTCAACTCTTATAGTAGATCAGTGTAGTCGAAAATCCTTAAAATTATTGGATAAATTATACTCACCTCCTTTCAAATTTGAATAAAGTACAGTTTGCCTCACATTTTTAACATAATTACACCGACTATCCTTAAGATTTTAATTAACACAAAACTTGGTCTATCTTTCATTAATAATTTGTTAGTCATATTAATTGAAAAATTATATTGTCATTTCATTCATATTTAAAAAAAATATATATTTACATTTATTTATTCTTTTGTCTACTCGTCATTTGTATTAATTTTAATCTTATTAAAATAAAAAATTAATATAATTATATTAAATATATGAGATTTATTATATATATTTTTTAAATACTAAGAGAAGTGAGTGTAATATACATTTTTTATTTGTAAAACATAAGACTCTTACAAAAGTAGCATCAACATACAAAGGTTAGGAAGACAAAGCAACATAGGTTAGACATAGCAAGCTTCCAAATGGAGGTTTCATTTTCCCACAGAAACAAAAGATGCTTCTCATGTCAATTGTCAATTGAAAAAAGGAAATGATCATAGCAAAACAAAAGGGAAATTATGTTCCCTTCCCACATGACAATTTCAAAGCAAATATGAGATAGTGACGCAATTTTACAATAATGAATGAATAGGTAAAAAAATTAGAGAAACTTTTTTTTCTTTTTGGTGATCAATATGTTTGTTTGTGGGGTCATCTTTACAGACACAAGTAACTTTTTGTCTAACCCAACCAACTTAAGTTGTCTAATTCACATTAATCTGAAGTTGTCTAAATCATGTAAAATAGAAGAAATTTTAGGCTTATTCAGATCAAGCATTAAAGTTTGACATTTACCCAACATAAACAAGAAAAAAAATAAGGGTAAATGATATTTTGAACCCTTATGTCATAATCTCAAACAAAGAAAATCTAAGCTTTGTTTGGAATTGAGAATAAGATTCAGGATTTTGAGTTCAAATCATCCCAAGGGCCACTAATGCTGTGTTTGGTTGGGGGATTTGGGGAGGGATTTGGAAAGGGAAAGGGAAAGGGAAAAAGTGTGTGAAACTATGTGAAATGTAGGTATATTTTTTTCACATTTCACCTACCTTTTTCATTTCCCTTTTCAAATCCCTCCTCAAATCCCTCAACCAAACACAGTATAAAGGTTTACTCGGTCGTTAACATTAGGACACTGAAATTAGTTAAGGTGCTCGCAAGCTGAACACAAAATGTATAGAAGGGTTGTGTGGATTTTTATTTAATATTAGGTCTTATAAATAAATACCAATTACACTCAATTACCCAAAAGGGCACCTATCAATTAAGCCTAAATATTTTTGTAATCCAAAAAGTCAAAGATGATATTTTTGTAATCTATATTTTTTTTCCTCAAAAAAATAAAAAATAAAAAAGAGAAAAAAAAGATGATACTTCCATAAATTATAGCCCCCATGGTCAGCCCTTTAACTGTTGAGGAAATCTAAGCACTCAAAAATTATCCAAAATTTTAAATTTACAGTATATGTTTAAAGTTGTTACTGTGAGACAACATTATGAATGAATCTTGATTTTTAATTACAAGCAATATTTTAGTTTATTCTTTCTAAGTTTGTAGAACTGTTCTTAACGATTGGTCCGCCACTTGAAAAAGAAGAAAAAGATGGACATTTTTTTCTTCCTCTCTTTTTTCTTGTACCTTAAAGAAAAAAAATACAAGAGAGAGGCAAAAAAAGGAAAAAGAAAAAGAAAGTGACTTGGGAAATCAACTTTATGTACAATGTTATATATATCAATTAGGTTATGTTTGATTCACAATACTTAATAGTGAAGTATTAATAATTTTATTAAATTAGTGTGGTATTCACTATTCAATTGGATTAATATCTATTGGATTAATAATCTCATCCCTACCCCATTATTAATAATCCTACAAATTTGTTGGATTAATTAATAATCCTAAACCAAAATGTTAAAACAAACATAGAATAATTGAGCCCACGGATTAATAATCTCAATCACATACTCTAATCTACCCAATCAAACATGTCATTAGTGTACTAATTGATGATGTGATATAATTTAACTTTATAAATAATGTTATATCACCCATCACTTAGTATAAGACGGACATCAACTTATATAAGATTGTTAGTATCCATAACACTTTTTTTGGGGCATATAGTACCATCGCAACTTTATTGGTAGGATGGTAAATGTTGTGCATTTTCGCATGAGAGATATTCTTAATGAGTTGTGATAGTAAATGACTAATCATTCCAGTTGTGAAACTATGATGGAAAAAGTGCTGTGTGAGAGAGAGAGAGAACAGAAGGGAGATTCCTGGGTTTTCATTTTTGAAACAATTCAGAAAAGCAAAATTTTTTTTTTCTTTTTTTCTTCTCACTTTGGAAGCATTTGTCTGATTCCAGTCATTGTTGTTTTATAATGATGATGATGATGATGAATGATATCCAAAGCTTCTGAAAAGTCCTCTGCACATAATATGAGTGTTAATGAAAAGCTGGAGGGAGCCAGTTTGAAGCTCTCAATCTAGCCAGAGGGCTAAATAGGTCAAATTTTATAATAAATATATAAATAAATAATTTATCAAATACATTCAAGGGTAACATTATAGGATATATCAATGAATAAATTTAAATACATAAAAAAAATTTACGAAATGGGATAAATATATGAGATAAATAATATGTCTTACATATAGGAGATTCTACATGTAAGACTCACATTTTATCTCTTACCCTTATTCTATAAAAAATAATGTGTTCCATATCAATTAATCGAAAAATCAATCACATAAATTGCAATAAAAGATTAAGACATATATGTCTTTTTTAGAACAAAAACCAAAAATATTATAACACGTTAAGTATTATATATTCTCCACATTTATTTATATCTGATTTAGACAATTAAACAAATCACAAGCGAACAAATCTAAATACTTGCAGCCTAGCACATAGGCTTTTAACATGGAGATCATTAACACATGCATCACCATCATCATCCAATCCAAGACAATATTTGATGATTCTTTGAACTGGCAATCCTTTGAAACCAAATATGGCATTCCACAAAGAGGACAACAGTGTGTCCTCAGTATCAAGATGAAAAAAAGTGCCCAATCTTCTTCTTCTTTTTTCCTTTTTTTTTTTTAAACTGTTTTAATTGTCCTTTTTATTCCTTCTTTATCTGCTATTCCATAATGGAAGATGATTTTCATTCTCCCCCTGTTTTTAACCTTTCTGCATTGGGAATCAATTAGCCACATGCAGAGTTTTATCCCAAAGAATTCCTAAAGTAGAAAATTTATCTATCGATTCACAAACCCAATATTGAAACTAAATAAAAAATCTGACCTAATATTAAATGGAATAATGTGTAGACAATTTAAACCTTTAATTTACAACGCAGTACAATCTCCAACATCTGCTACCCCCTCCCCCCCCCCCCCCAAAAAAAAAAAAAAAAAAAAAAGAATATATCAAACATATATTATCAACACACACACACACCATATACATATACATATACATGTAACACTAAAATTGATTTAAACAATATATATCAGTAGAATGATCCTCTAAATCGCAGTCAATCTGAAAATTACTTGAATGTAGTTTTTTGTTTTTGTTTTTTCTTTTCCTTTCTTTTTTTTAACCTACCCAAATTCAGCAAATACTTGTAACATGACAATTGGATAAAGGGGAAGGGAAGGGACGTACTTCCAACCATCAATCTGGAAAATATTTCAATACATATAGTGCCTGTTTGGCACAGCTTATAAGCAGCTTAACTTTGACTTAAATTAAACTGTTTTGGAGCGTTTGGCAACTTAATTTAAGCCAAATGGGCCTTGTTTGGTTTGTATTTCCCAAAAATTTTTGGGAAAAATTCTCTACAAATAAGTTTTCAAAAGTAATCAAACCAAACAAATTTTTCCAAAAAAATTTCCCAAAACTTGTTTGGTTTACAAGTTTTCCAAAGAAGTCTCTCTCCCATACATATCAAATCAATCACTTTTTCCAAAACTCTCTCTCAAAATAATTTTCCAAAACATCTTTTGAAAAAAAAAAAACCAAACCAAACAACTTTTCGTACTTTTTATCTCTAAAACTCATCTCCCAAACTCAAACCAAACATACCCCATGAATTTTGAGAAGTGGCCTGGGAGCAATTACAGCTAAAGCCGAAAGTTGTATTGGAGGGGAAAGATTACTTAAATGCCCCTAATCAATTTTAATTATTACCAAAAACCTAAATATATAAACCACATCTCAACACTGTTCACAAACCAGAGAGAGACGGAGACGATTTCTGGCATGCGCAGGTGATTTCCAGCGTTGACAACCCTAACCCTAACCCTAACCCTAACCACTGCCATCAATGACGTAACGATCTCAAACTAGAGCTCATCATCGCGATCTTAAACCAAAGCTCACTATCGCATCGTGATCCCAAACCAGAGCTCACCATCACGATTGATCCACGCCGTAGCGATCTAAAATCAAAGCTCACCGTTGTGTCGTGATCTCAAACCAAAGCGCTCTCTCTCTCCCACAAACTAAAGGCGGTGGCTAGGGTACAATCTACTCCGCCGCCGCCTCCCGTCACCAAAGTCATCGACGCCGCGATTGCGATCTGAAAACCTAACCACGATCGCCATTGCCTCTCTTTCTCTTCGCCATTGCCCGCCTCCTCCTTTTCTCTTCGCGATCAACCTTCCATGATCTTGTTGGCTTCACGAGATAGCTTGACGGTAACGAACCAGAGCTAACTGTCGCCATTGCGATCTGTGATGTGAAACCCTAGCCACTGGTGGCGGTAGCTAAGGTTTGTAATGGAAAAAAATAATAAATTTAAAAAAATGAAATTAATAAAAATTGAAATTGAAATTAATAAATTATTAATTGTAATGAAAAAAAATTTAATAAAAACATAATCACAATTTTTTTTAAAAAAAATTAAAATTGAAGGAAAAAAATGAAATACAAAATGAAATAACTTATATTAAATGAAATAAAAAATAAATATTATAACTTCTATTAAATTAATAATTGAAATTAATAAATTATTAGTTGTAATGAAAAAAATTAATAAAACTAGAATCACAATTTTTAAAAAAAAAAATAAAATTGAAGAAAAAAATGAAATACAAAATGAAATAACTTATATTAAATGAAATAAAAAAATGAATATTATAACTTCCATTAAATTAATAATTGAAATTAATAAATTATTAATTGTGATGAAAAAAAAATTAATAAAAACAGAATCACAATTTTTTTTTTTTAAATTAAAATTGTAGAAAAAAAATGAAATACAAAATGAAATAACTTATATTAAATGAAATTAAAAAAATGAATATTATAACTTCTATTAAATTAATATAAAGAAAAATAATACGTAATAACATCACAACATTAATATAAATACATGGATATTAATTGTAATGAATAAATTAAACAAAATTAACGAAAAGAAAGAAGCAAAGGAAAAAAAAAAAAAAAAAAAAAAGAGAAAAGAAAATAATGAGAAAAAAATGACAAAATTACAAATTCTATGTTTATAATGGCAAAAATGACAATTACATAGCAAAAAATTATTTTACAATTTATTTACCAAACAATACTCTGCTGCTTAAAATCCATAATCTCACAGCTGCACCAAACAGGTTACCAGCTTATGTTCACAGCTATAGGCTACTGTTAAACTCTAATCTATAATCACTTTCTCACAGCTCTACCAAACGAGTCTATATACTAAATAGTTATATATATATAAAGTAATAATATACAAATAAAAAATTCTAACAAAATAATACAATGAGATGCCTCAATAAAGACTTTTCACTTTAAGATAAAACACTCGTGAAGATGATTTTGTACATACAAAAATGGCATTATCACATTATTTTTATAATGTTTTCTGTACAAAAAAAAAAAAATTATGTATGAATAGAGTTTTCCATTTGTAATATAATATACAAGTAATGCACACACTATGCAAAAAGTAAAAAAAAGAAGGTACTCTGAAAATGTTCTTAAGAATCAATAGTAAGAGAATCAACACAAACATGACATGCAATAATCTGATAATCTGAGTAAAAAAAATTTAGTAAGATTTGTCAGTTTGTGTGCATTAGCCCCATATAAAACCAACCTGCTTGGAAAACACACGTTAAAGAGGGCAAGCTGAAACTTTCTGGAATGAATAAGGTCAAATAAAAACAAAAGACAAAACAAAACAAAGGACAGGCGTAAGGCTAAGGAATAGTGCACATACACATTCTTTAGTAATGAAGCCGTTTTTGGGTTTGGAACCTAAATATGAATATAAATTACCAATGATAAAAAACTAAAGTTTAGTTTGTCAATTAATGGCAAGAGTTCAAGTTCTCTGTCACCTAGCAGCAACAAATGATAAAATAACAATAATAATAATAATAATAAAAACACTATACAGCTGAACAAACCAAGTAAAACCACAAAATTGATGTAAATTTCAAATCCACCAGCCACAGACTAATCCGAACAAAATAACAGCAAGAAAATGACCCAACTCATAGTGTAAAATGGTTGTAATGAACTAAGGCTTCCCTCTTCACAAACAAGACATGTAAGGAAAAGTCAAATAAACAAATCCATGTACATCAAATAAATGAAATAAGAATGAAGAAAAAATGATGTAGGTCATCAGACAAATTTAGCTAGTGTTAAAAAAGAAACACGACCAAGATTCACGGATTTCATGTTCCTGTACCTCATACGGATATATTTTAACTTCAAAAATTGCCTTCCACATCCATTGTAGTCAGTTAACTGACCCATTCATGGCAGCATTACCATTTTACCAAAACAACCGAACGCATTAAATATATACACTTGTACAATATCAAAACTGAATTTGAATCAGCACTCGATATGTGCAGCAGATGTCAGTCCAGAGAGCTGGAAGACGCCCTCCTTTGTACGTCACCTCTATTTTTTTACGCATCAAACCCTGGCATTGCAAAACGAGTAGCAAAATTTTCAACTCCACTCCGAAGATCAACAATATCTTTGTTGTTCTGAAGACCACCCAGGAAAGCTTTCTGCAACTTTCCATGTTCTCTCTGGACCGTACTTGTAATCTGTGCAGCTCTGAGGAGAAAGCCAGCTATTGTTTGAAAATCATTTTCAAGACAACCTCTTGATGTCATAGCAGGAGTACCTGAGAGTATAAACATGAAAAGCTATAATAAATGCACAAACATCTCCAGGAAAGATAATGACTTGGAATTTGATATGCAATAAGACCTTCACTTACCGATCCTTACACCTCCAGGTGTGATGGTGCCATTATCATCAAATATAGCAATTTTATTGAGAGTAATGTGGCACATCTCACAGACCACCTCAAAATTCTTACCTACAAAAACACAGAAACAAAAACGGATACAAAAGGTAAAGACTTCCTCAGATAACAGAGCATTAGATTACAAAAACAACTGTTACATAACGAATTGCAGCTACCTTAGTGTTAATGCATTTAAAAATTGAATCAAACCATAAGAGAGTAACACACCACCAAAAGCGGGAAGTCGAGATGAAATTGCAGAAGTTCATCCAAGTCTAATGCTTGCTTTGGCAGAAAGGGTAGTTTATGTATTATGTGAGAAGTAAGAGGAACAGGATTGAAGGAGCTAAATTTCTGTTAGCTGGGTTACATGATCAGGTAATGTAACAAGTTTAGCGCATATTGTCATGGCCTTGGTCATTTTCAAGCTATTTGTGCGGCACTTAGACAATCACAACTCTTACTTGATGATGCTAAGTCAGCCTAACTCACAAGTTTGCAAGAAAGCGCAGTAAGAAGACAAATAGAGTTTCAGAGAATGCCTTTGTATTCACTTTAAGAGAACTTGTACAACTCTTGATTGTTGAGTGGAGCAAATGAGCCACTCTCCTATTTATAGGCTCATTTGGAGCATTCTAGAATACACAAGAAAGAGGTATGTGTTGGCATATTATAATCACCGAAAGTCACTTAGTATTTTATTAGCCGAAAGGCACTAGGGTCTGTAATCATTGTTATGCCCTCAGGGATCATCTTGTAATTGTCTTGTTTGTAAACCCAAATCTTCATTTATAAATAAGGGGTGATATCTCATCATACCCTAAGCTGATTATTCAAGCTTCATGGTATCAGAGCTGAACCTATAGGGTTTCGGCTCACCCTCGTTGGTAGACCTTTTCACCAACAACACTCTAGGGTTTGAAGCTTACCTGGGTGGATCTTCCTCAGCCGTCTTCCTCAGTCGACCTTCCTCAGTCGATCTCCTCAGCCGTCTTCCTCAGTCGATCTCCTCATCCCCTCAGCTCGTCTTCCTCAGCCGTCTTCCTCATCGACCTCCTCTGTCGATCGTCACTCGGCCGACAGCACCGCAGCTCGGCGACCTCCTCCAGCCATTTCGTCGCTCGTCTTCTTCGTCGTCCTCAGCCTCTGATCTCACTGTGGTATATAAATATATATATATATACCTATATATCCTGATATATATATATATATATAAATAGAGCCGGATATATATATATAGTTATATATAAAGACATGTATAAATAAATCAACTTAGAAAAAAAAAAAAAATAAATAAATAAATAAATAAATAAATAAAATGAAATAAAAAATATATATATATATTCAAAAAAAAAAAAAAATCATTTCTTAATTTTTTGTTATGTCTTTATAGTGGTCATTGTGCCTGTTATCTCATTACCACCTTCCGGGTTTGTGATTTCTACTAGTTTGTTGTGGGTTTGGTAGTATTGTATCCATGACAGATTCCACTAGTGTGTCCTCTTCGTCTCAAACACCAAAGAGTGAGAGTCTCATTCTACCTACTACCATGACTGAGAATCCCAACCCTAGTCTGAAAATCACCACCTCTCTATTTAATGGTCAGAACTACCTAGCATGGTCTCAAAGTTTGACTTTGTTTTTAAAAAGCAGAGGAAAGATGGGGTATGTTGATGGCAGGATACAGGCACCTAGTACCACTGACTCAGGTTATGACCAATGGGAGATTACCAACTCTTTGATTATGAGTTGGCTTATCCATTCGATGGTTCCAGAACTTGGTGAGGGCTACTTGTCTATGGAGACTGCCCAGGACATTTGGGAGGTTGTGGCTGTTACCTATTCCCGCAAAGGAAATTTTTCACAGGCATTTGAGTTGCGTCGCTCTATTGAGAGCACACTTCAGGGGGAGCAGACTGTTCTTCAGTACTTCACTTTCCTCACCAACGGCTGGAAACGCCTTGACCACCTGGAAGACTATAAGCCCGTTTGCCCTACTGATTCTGTCGGGTACAAGAAGTTCATTGCTCGGGAACGGGTCTTTAAATTTTTGGCCGGCCTAAATATGGAGTATGATCCAGTTAGGGGTCGAGTTCTGAGTATGGACACCCTTCCTTCACTACAGGAGGCATTTGCCTATGTACAAAATGAGGAGAGTCGTCGGTCAGCTATGATGTCCCCTGTCTCTACTGACCGTTCCGCATTACTGTCTACTCCTCGAGATGGCCTCAGCCTGCCTCCTCCGTCTGCTGCTAAAGAGTCTGTATTCTGTGATTATTGCAAGAAGCCGCGGCATACTCGTGAGACATGTTGGAAGCTTCATGGGACTCCATCTGGGGGTCGAGGTGATCGGTCAGGTTCTCGAGGAGGTCGGTCAGGCCACTCTCGAGGACGTGGTTCCTATTCCCGGGCTCATCAGTCTAGTGCCGTTGATACCCTTGATTCTAATTCTACTTCTGTTACCCAAGCTTCTGATACTGAGCTGGAGGATGCTTTGCGCCAATTGTTGGACCGCCGATCTTCTACTGCTCTCAGTACCGCTTCCTCGTCCTTTGCCCGCTCAGGTAACTTAGCATCTGTTCCTTGTGCTTTCCTGTGTCATACATCTTTGCCTTGGATTATTGATTCTGGTGCCTCAGATCATATGTCTGGCTCCTCTGATCTTTTCTCTGCCTATAAGCCCTCTTCAGGTCAGGACAAAGTTAGGATTGCCGATGGAACTGTTTCTTCCATTTCTGGAAAAGGTTTAGTCCAAGTCACTCCTACCATGCATCTATCTTCTGTTCTCCATGTTCCCAAGTTTTCTGTTAATCTGTTATCCTTAAGTCCTCTTACCCAGGATTTGAATTGTTGTGTGACGTTTTTTCCTGATCATTGTCTTTTTCAGTACCTTGTCACGGGGAGGACGATTGGCAGTGGTAGTGCAGAAAATGGTCTCTACTTCCTAGATCAACCGGACAAACTTGCTTATTCTTCCACCACGTCTTCTACTACCCCCGCTGATGTATGGTTGTGGCATCGGCATCTTGGGCATCCCTCATTTCATTTACTTAAGCATTTATTTCCTTCTAGTTTCGCAAATCATCATGTGTCTGACTTTCTTTGTGAGTCTTGTCAACTTGGAAAACAACATAGAGCTTCTTTTGCTCCCAGTTTAAATAAAAGCTTAGTTCCTTTTTCATTAATACATTCTGATGTTTGGGGTCCCTCTCGTGTTCTTTCTGTGAAAGGTCATCGCTGGTTTGTTACATTTATTGATGATTTTTCTCGTGCTACTTGGGTGTATCTCATGAAAGATAAGAGTGAAGTTTTCTCTGTGTTTCGCACTTTTCATAAGATGATTTGTACTCAGTTTGGGGCCACTATCAAAATATTTCGTTCTGATAATGGCGGGGAATACATAGATTCTGGGTTAGGACAATATTTCTCTACTCATGGCATTATCCATCAGACCTCTTGCACCAATACCCCTCAACAAAATGGGGTGGCCGAACGCAAGAATCGGCATCTTCTTGACATGGCTCGGTGCATGTGTTTTTTTATGAACGTGCCTCAACCCTATTGGGGCGACGCTGTTCTCACCGATGCCCATCTTATTAATCGTCTCCCTACCCAGGTCTTGGACAAACAGGCTCCGCTTCACGTCCTCCTCGGTTCTCAGTCCTTGTTTTCTATTCCTCCCAAAATATTTGGTTGTGTCTGTTTTGTCCATAATCACTCTCCCTCTCGTGGTAAGTTGGACCCTCGCTCCCTCAAGTGTGTTTTCCTTGGTTATTCTCCTACTCAAAAGGGGTATAAATGTTACCACCCTTCTTCTCGTAAGTGGTTTGTGTCCATGGATGTCACTTTCTTTGAGTCCCAGTCCTATTTCTTGTCCTCTCCGGTGTCACCGTCCTCATTTCCGGGGGAGCCTTGGTGTGAAGTGAGTCCTGTGTCTCCTATGGTAGAAGTGAGTCCTGTGCCTCCTATGGTAGAACCAGTTGTTCTTGCACCCCCCTCTTCTACTGGAACTATAGAACCCACTGTCACCAAGAATAAGGATGGGCATGTTTATGTCCGGGACATCGACAGAAAACAAGTTAACTGGATACAAGGGACCGTTTCTGCTACTCCGCTGCCATCTCCTGCTTCTGATGAGAGTCTAGGTAACTTTGAATCTCGTGAGTCCATTGATCTTGATGTTCCTATTGCCAAAAGGAAGGGTGTGAGATCTTGTACTCAACATCCTATCTCACAGTTTGTATCATACTCTCATTTGTCATCCTCATATAGAGCGTTTGTGTCCAATATTTCCTCTGTTAGCATTCCTAACCATTTTCAGGATGCTCTTGCTATCTCTGAGTGGAAACTAGCCATGATTGAGGAAATGAAAGCACTTAGGAAGAATGGCACTTGGGAATTGACTGAGTTACCTACGGGCAAACGACCTGTGGGCTGTAAATGGGTATATACTGTGAAACACAAAGCAGATGGGTCTATTGAGCGTTACAAGGCAAGACTTGTGGCAAAAGGGTTTACTCAGACATATGGCATTGATTATCAGGAGACCTTCGCACCCGTGGCTAAAATGAATTCAGTCAGAGTACTTCTCTCTCTAGCAACTAATCTAGATTGGCCGCTTTATCAGTTTGATGTCAAGAATGCTTTTCTCCATGGTGACCTCGAAGAAGAAGTATATATGGACATTCCTCCGGGTTTTGAGGATCATCAAACAGAAGGGAAAGTATGCAAACTTCGGAAGTCATTATATGGTCTCAAACAGTCTCCAAGGGCTTGGTTTGAAAGATTCACTCAGGCTATGTTTAAATATGGTTTCACACAAAGTCAGGCAGATCACACATTGTTTGTGAAACATTCCTCATGCGGTAAGACTACAGCACTTATTGTTTATGTAGATGACATAGTTCTTACAGGCAATGATAGTGGGGAAATACCTCTGTTGAAGAAATACTTAGCCAAAGAGTTTGAAATCAAAGACTTGGGAAGCTTGAAGTATTTTCTGGGAATTGAAGTTGCTCGCTCTAAGGATGGGATATTTATCTCACAGAGAAAATATGTGCTTGACCTGTTGAAGGAAACTGGAATGCTTGGCTGCAAGGCATGTGCCACCCCACTGGAACCCAATCAAAAATTGGGAGATGATGAAGGAGGAGAAGTTGTGGATAGGGGAGCTATCAACGATTAGTGGGTAAGCTCATTTACCTATCTCACTCCCGTCCTGATATTGCTGTTGCTGTCAGTGTAGTTAGTCAGTTTATGCATGCTCCTCATCAGATTCACTTTGAGGCTGTCATGAGAATCTTGAGGTATTTGAAGTCTGCTCCTGGTAAGGGTCTGTATTTTTCAAAGTATGATCATCTTCGTGTAGAAGCCTATACAGATGCTGACTGGGCTGGGTCAGTAACTGATAGGAGATCAACTTCAGGGTATTGCACATTTGTCGGCGGCAACCTAGTTACTTGGAGGAGTAAGAAACAAAATGTGGTTGCCAGGTCAAGTGCAGAAGCTGAGTTTAGAGCTATGGCACAAGGTGTGTGTGAACTTTTATGGATCAAATTATTGTTGAGTGATCTAGGTATTGCTCAGACGGACTCCATGCGGTTATATTGTGATAATAAGGCCGCCATCAACATTGCTCACAATCCAGTTCAACATGACAGGACAAAACATGTTGAGATTGATCGCCACTTCATTAAGGAGAAACTCACTAGTGGTACCATTTGTACTCCTTTTGTTCAGTCTGGTGAACAACTTGCTGACATTCTCACCAAGGGAATTGGGAATAAACCGTTTCATGACATATTAGGCAAGCTGGGCATGAGAGATATCTTCGCACCAGCTTGAGGGGGAGTGTTGGCATATTATAATCACCGAAAGTCACTTAGTATTTTATTAGCCGAAAGGCACTAGGGTCTGTAATCATTGTTATGCCCTCAGGGATCATCTTGTAATTGTCTTGTTTGTAAACCCTAATCTTCATTTATAAATAAGGGGTGATATCTCATCATACCCTAAGCTGATTATTCAAGCTTCAGTATGTAGAAGCTTCTCAGGAAGCCTTCTTACAAGCTACAAGAACATTCTAGAATACCTTCTAAAAATATCTATACAAATATCTACAAGTCTAGCTACATGTACAAGTGTGTATGTACTTGAATTCTCTAAAGCCTTCTAGAATTCTCTATGGTCTCACATGTGCGAGAGTTTGCTAGGAAGTTCTAGATTCTTCCATTGGCTCCTATTCTTCCAAGTTCCCATTTGGGTAGGATTTTTGCCATGGGGAATTCAGCAGAATGTGACAAGATGCTTATGAATTTTGCTTTTACCGGTATCAAGTTAAGTTTTCTATGCCTAAAAGTCACCTCCTTAGAGATGGCACCTTATAAAGCAACTTGTCACCTACTTATCATTGAGGTGGCTACTTGGAAGCTGATTGTCTTGCCACCTGCTTTCATTGAGGTTGAAACTGCTTGCGAGCACTAGTAGCTTTCTTTATGCCTATGTACTTCACCATGAAGTCACATAACAAAGGTCAAAGGATAATTAAAATTCCAGGTTTGGGTATTTTCTAGTGTTACATGAACTCCTCTATTTCCCCTATAGAACCAACGTCACCCTGATATGAAAAGGGAGGGTGTGGGATATGTGTCCGACACCCATACCCAATTTAGAAACTTAGATCATCTTTTATATTATGTGTTAAAAAAGAAGCTCACAGTTGCTAGTAAAGAAATATTTATTACCTGTTAGATAGATGGGAGAAAAAAATTTCATATTTTTCCTAAATCGTATTTAATTTCAAGTACATTTCTAAATAATTTGGATAATCATATATAAGAATATTATACAATATATACAAGTGTTCAAACATGCCCCCATACCTATACTTGACTTTTGAATACACTAGTGGTGGTATACACGTGCGTTGCACGTGGTATTTCATCTACTATAATTTTATTTATTTTTTAAATAAGAAACTTCATAAATAGACATTAGAAGTATACTTACTAATTTCATATCATCATTTGTTATAAATTTTGGTGATTTTTAGGTAATGTAATTCTGTACATCATGTTGTTTATTTGGATTTCATGTATAATTTTTTTTTTTTTTTTTTCCCTCTCATACGATGGTAATTCAATTAGAATTAGATAAGTACATAGCATTTTGAAACAATATTCATTATGTCTAACTTTACTATTGAAAACAGCATAAATAATACAACATAACAAACTCTTAATTTATAGCACCACACAAATCTTGTTTTATTAACTTCACACAAATGTCTAGAATTCATTTGTAAATCACTGCAAACAAACAAACAAACAAAAAAATTTGAAAATTATTGGCATCATGGAGGATGGTTTATCTTCACAAAAATGAGTCAACAAAAATCTTTCATGGTTGTTTTAGAAAGTCTTGGAGATGTGATGAAAGTACCATCCAAATTGCAAATTGCATATCTTCCCCCTTCCCCCTTCTAAATCGCTTCCTCCGGAAGGACCATCCAAACACTTTGACCATTGCAAAAAATAATTTTGTCTTCATTTGTAAATCACCATAGCAACATGAAAAAACACAACCTATAGCAAACAGTCCCTGGAAAACTCTGTTTTTAAGAAATTCAACCATGAATAGAAGAAATCTAATGACAAACAAAAGCAACCCAAATAAAACAAATCCGAATTTCAAATCCATAATTGTTAATCAAATAGGCTCACTCAAAATTAATCATCATCGTCAATCTATTACAATTGATCAAATGAAATTAATTGAGTGAAGTCCCAGTGAGAGAGAGAGAGAGAGAGAGAGCAGTAAGAGGAGAAAAACGAAGTTCAAAACAGCGAGTAGAAAAAAACGACAAAACCATTCATGAAAAAACTTAGGTTGATCCAATAATCATAATATTTTCATTTGTCATATTTGTCTATGAAAAAAAGGCGACAAACATATTTTGAAAATAGACTATTCATTTTTCTTGAGACACAATAAAATGAGAAGGTCACAATCAGCATATCAACTTAATTTTTTTTCCTTGAAAGAAAGATGTACACTATAAAACGTACGGTTCAAAACATCAAAACGGAACATGTGGTGGGCCTTACAGATCCGTCAAATCCTTTCAAGTTTATATCCGAACTTCTCAACCTTAAAATTAAGTATTATTATATGGGAAATCTCAAAATTTATTCGCAATAATATTACAAGAGAGTTGGACCATAAATGATTGAGTGTGTAACAAATAAAAATTTGACAGCTATTATGTCATATTATTGTGGATTAGATATAAATAAAATCTTTTTTAAAAATCAAAAATATTTTTCTTGTATATATATATGAAGTTGCCTAACGGTTAAAAATAGTAAAGTCGTTCACAAAGTCTTATATGTGCTAGGGACTATTGCTAAGCATATATATGAAATTGCTTAACAGTTGAAAATTGCTAAGCATGGTGCCTTTTTAGAGAATGTGGCCAATAGATTTAGGGAAGGGCATTTTGGGAACCAAAAAAAGTAGGAAACAAATTAGCATGCTCACTCTTTTTAAAGTAGAGTAGATAGATATTTCAATATCCTAAGATTTAGGTTTAGAAATGTCTAATGCTTGGGCATGCACGCACACTTGATACTCATATCCAAGTCTATGTAACATAAGTGTTTTCTAGTACTCATTAGCTTGTGGAATTCGAGCCTTGCCCACTGAAAATTACAGAGAAACCAGATCTAAAATCTGAATTCTGCAATTCAATTGAATCTTTATTTTGTTCCACGATTATTTATTTATTTATTTATTTTTGTTATTGTAGTTTCTAAAGCCTCAACTCAAATTTTTGTCATTAAATTGATAGCAATGCAAATAGTCCAAAAACAGATAGTGTTGTACACTATGTTGAATGTGTTACTTCCACACACATGGATACATGCGCCACCTACACGTGCAAGAATGTATATGCATTTTTTTATTCTTTTTATTGACACTGGGGTGTCTATATCAAAACTTGACTAATCCCTAAGAGTGCACAGGCCCTCGGTAAGGAGTTTCTCGCAAGTGCACAATGGTTAATTTAAGGGTTTTCTCCTAGTTTGATGGCCTCAAGGAATTGTTAGCACCAAAGAGATTTTGATCCCTGAACCTTGCAGAGGGCACACCCCCAAGATCCAAGGCTTTCCCACTAAACCAACGCCTTGGGGTAGGGGTGCTCACGGATCAATTTTGTGCGGTTCGGATAATAGGTTGGACTCGCCCGATGGGGTGCAGGTTGGAAAAAAATGGAACCATGTCCGCCCACAATACGAGTTGCGAATTGAACAGGTGGGTTGTGCGGGCGGTTTGTGAATTAGACAATTTTTATTTTTTATTTTTTTATTTTTTGGGCTTTGGCATTGGGGCCTTCCCCACTTTCTGAAGCCACAAAAAAACAAACATAAATAATTTTTTTTGCACTTTGAATATGTATATAACAAATAAAGACCAAAAAAAAAAAAAAAACAAGACAAACAAAAAAATTTATTATTATTCAACCTAGCTTTATCACATACAGCAATGAAAACATTTTCTTTTATTAAATAAACAAAGCAATAAGTTACAAACAGAAGTCTGCAAACCCACAATACAACCAGCAAAGCAAACCATAAATAAATAAAGAAGGAAGATTCTAGATCTAGGTACCTTCTTGCAATGAAACCTTTTTTTTTTTTTTTTTTTTTTTTTTGCAGTAGATCTTCCAGATCTAGTTTGCGATTGGGCGACGGCGACAGGGAGAAGAGAAGGGGACAACGGCAAGTAACCAACGACATGGCTGGGTTGATGTGCGAGAGGTGATGGAGCGGCAATGGAGTAGGGATTGATTTGCAAGAGACGACAGCGATAGTAGAGGAGAAAAGAGAGATGGCGACGGGGAGGAGATGAAAGAGACGGTGAGCAAGGAGTGAGAGATGGTGGTGGTGACAGCGACAAGGAGGAGAGAAGAGAGAGGTAGGCGAGATGAGAGACAGAGAGAGAGAAGGCCCAGATGACAGAAAAGAGAGAAACAGCTGGGTAAAGAGAGAAAGGAGGACCAAAAAATGAATTCAACATGTGAGGTGAGATTTTTTTTTATTTTAAACATAATTTGCGGGCGGGTTGCGGATTTGCATTGGTAGGGTCAGATCTGACCCGAACACGATTTTGTATGGAAAAATAGGCCCGCATCCGCCCAATTTATGCACGCAGGTAAGGTCGCATTTGTGTGGGTAGGATCGTTTTGGGCGCGTTGTGCGGGTCAAATAAACCATTGCCCACCCCTACCTTGGGGTTAAGAATGTATATGCATATCAAGTATAGTACAGACCAAAAACACACACACACATATAAAAAAAAAAAAAAAAAAAGTGTGCATCTTTTATTTTTCATATGGAAATTTTTGTGCGCGCGCGTCAGAGAGAGATTAATAAAGCAATCCCAACAACCAAAAGGGTCCATCAATACTCAGGATGTGTAAAGTGATCTTTAAACAGCTCATGTTCTTGTACCCACAATCATATTATAATAGAACAGCACCCTTCTCTAACAGTTAACTACAAGGATTAAATCATTATAAATAATAAAACTAACTCAAGATACAAGATAAAATTCCAAATTCCTGAATATTGCCTAGGATTCATTGACAATTGCAACCTTCCGAGTTGCTCTCAAACATAGCACACTTATGTATGTATAGAATTCATCAAAATGTTGGGTCATCAAACACTAGTGGACATTTTTAACATAATTGGCTAGTGTAAAATTTATGACAATGCTTGACAAATCAAATACTTGTGTAAATTTCATCAAGAAGCATAATACGATATATGGAAGCCAAGAAGAACAGATAAATATGGCATGCCATGTCCATATCATAAACATGTTCGACACCAACATCCCTTCCTTTTTTTAATAGGGATCGAAGGTTTTAGTCTTAGAAATCCCCTTTTGCGTGTTTCTGGTTTTTATTTTTTCTTTTCCCATGTGGGGGACGCGAGGAGAAGAAAGACTTGAATCTATGCAGCACCTAGAGATGCCTCCACAAATACTTCATCTTTTCTCATGAATAAATCACTTCAAATAGGTCTCTAAATATCAAATCACGTGTTACAGAATATAATTTTGGTAGAACCACACCACTAAAATTAATATTTGCTCTTGCAAAATAAGCATGAACGTGTGACAATTAAATCTTCACACGTATTATAAGGATTAAATCATTATAAATAATAAAACTAACTCCAGATACAAAATAAAATTCCAAATTCCTGAATATTGCCTAGGATTCATTGACAATTGCAACCTTCCGAGTTGCTCTCAAACATAGCACACTTATGTATGTATAGAATTCATCAAAATGTTGGGTCATCAAACACTAGGGGACATTTTTAACATAATTGGCTAGTGTAAAATTTATGACAATGCTTAACAAATCAAATACTTGTGTAAATTTCATCAAGAAGCATAATATGATATATGGAAGCCAAGAAGAACAGATAAATACGGCATGTCATGTCCATATCATACACATGTTCGACACCAACATCCCTTCTTTTTTTTAATAGGGATCGAAGGTTTTAGTCTTAGAAATCCCCTTTTGCGTGTTTCTGGTTTTTATTTTTTCTTTTCCCATGTGGGGGACGAGAGGAGAAGAAAGACTTGAATCCATGCAGCACCTAGAGATGCCTCCACAAATACTTCATCTTTTCTCATGAATAAATCACTTCAAATAGGTCTCTAAATATCAAATCACGTGTTACAGAATATAATTTTGGTAGAACCACACCACTAAAATTAATATTTGCTCTTGCAAAATAAGCATGAACGTGTGACAATTAAATCTTCACACGTATTATAATATCCAAGTTCAAACTCTAAGGTGATGGGTTGAATCACCATGATCATGTTGTCGACAAAAGGCAAAGAAGAAGAAAATATATATACCTGTTAGTCCAAGAGTCCTTAGATCCCAAAGTAACAAATGATTGTCAGTGCCTCCTGTTACCAGTCTACACTTTCTACTCAGTAAAGCAGATGCTAGAGCCTGAGCATTTTTCTTCACCTGTTGCATATATGCCTTGTACTCAGGAGTGGCCACTTGTTTCAGGGCTATAGCAAGGGCTGCAATGTGATTATTGTGCGGTCCACCTTGCAAGGCTGGAAAAACAGCAAAATTTATCTTCTCCTCAAATTTGTCACTACCATCACCTTGACTCAAAAGCAATCCCCTCTTCCTTGGCTTCAAACCCTTTCTGTAGAAAATAATACCTCCCCTGGGGCCTCGAAGACTTTTATGAGTTGTTGACGTAACAATGTCGCAGTAATCAAAGGGGTTTGCACACTCCTGCAGAAAAATTGACCATACATGCCATTAAAGAGAGAATAAAATTTTGAAAGCAAAAAAGAAAATCACTTTCTTGAAGGAAATTTCAATGAAAGGTGAAAAAGGGGACAGAAAGGGATTAAAAAAAACCAAGGAATAGTTAGTGTAAAGTCCCTCCACATGGACTTATACAAGGATATGTCCTACCCATATGTTGTTAATGGCTGAAGTCCCACACTAAAACCTATTTGTGAGCTTCAGTCTTTTTTTTATTTAAAATTAGCATCTATTTTTCTGATGGTTTTACCTTGTATTTGATGTTCAGCAATGTGAGTTAAGAGTGAGGGTTGTGTTTAGTTTACATCATGCGATTATTTTTTTTGTTTCAATCTTTACAATATCACAACTTTCATTGCACACGTCCAATTTCCATAAAATTGATATTTTTGAAATATATTCATTGAGACTTATCAAACAAGTTCCATATTAAATATGCAATTATGTTTTAAAAATAGAGAAATTTTCTTAGTTTCGAATCTGTGAAGTTTCTCAAAACAGTGGAATTTCTCAATACACATCTTTTTTGATTGGCACACAGGGGACAGGATTTGTTGCAGCCACCCCCACCTCCCCCTCCCCCTCATTTTGACCTCTGCACCTCCCATCTACCTTTGTAGACCACCTTCCTTTGCCCCTTCACCCACGACCACCGCCCCTCCAACTTTAACTAGAAACATCACACCTAGATATTACTTTTTTTATCTGAAAATTGTATTTGAAGGGATGGGACGCTTGTACAGACCATTCTTGCCCCATATCTCTAAGCAATTCCTCAAGGTCCTCGTAATATGACATTTTGGACAAAGCACTGCTCCTATTTTGGTGCTTGGCCTTCTTGAACTCCTTCAACAGGTTCCTCCACTTATTCATACACATAGTCACTGACCGATCAAACCCCTTCTCTTTCATCTTTGCTGATGGCTACTCCCACAAATACTTGTTCAAATTCGAAGTGTTAAAAAGTCCACCCACTTCACGGAGAAAACTAATCAAACTCTTAATCTCTTCCTGAATCTAAGTCTTCGCTCTCTCCGTCTGAGCTTTCACTTCACAGAACTTAATGATGGGTTTTTTGGTCATTTGGTTAGGCATTGGACTTCACATGTTAAAAAAATATTAGTTGGGTTGGGACTGGATGTTGCATAAATACAATATATGGGACCTCTGTCCAGAATCCCCTATAATAGCAAGTTAACATTTTTTTACAAGTAGCAAGTTAACATGGCGAGAGCAAATCCAAAAAACCAAAATAAAATTTTAAAAAAACTAGGACCAAAAGCTAGAAGATTTTCAATATGATAAATAAGAACATGGTTTAATTGGAGACGAAATATGTAATCGCAATAGACTCCACTTATTCAAAGTCATCTAACTATAGGAAAATGCACTATATGCCCATAAAGCACATTGTACTGTTTTCTCACAATAAAAATTCAAGCATAGAACAGAGAAACAGTACTCTTAATATTTATAATATAACACATGCAAACATAGGAAAACCAAATTTTACATAACAAATATCTTAGGAATTAAAATGAGAAGCATCCCTCCTTTGACAGGACAAAATTATCACAAATTCATGCAGCTATAAATGAGCACCACACACAAAAAAAAAAATTAAATTTAAAAATAAAATAAGAAGAAGAAGATTGCTTTCCCAGAATTTCTAAAGCCACCATTCCTGACTCTAAAATTCATAAAGCAGCTTTACTTATTCATTTTTAAAAGAAAAGAAACTATATGAGTAAGGTTATACAAGCAGAAAAATCATTCAAAAAATTTATACGGAATGATGATGTGGCTGAGTTGTGGGACTATCACTTTTAAATATAGAATCCATCAAACTGTCTTTTAATTCCAAACTGCCAATGCCACAAGGCTCACATCATTCTAGAGGAATGATTGTGTAAAGGAACTTTGGAATAACAGCATTTTCAAAACTATGTGTGTGTTTGATTTGAGTTTTTTGGATTAAATTTTTTGAAAACTGAATTTTTTGTTTTTCATGTTTTTTTTATTTTTAGTGAATATTTTTAAAATTTTAAGCATTTTTTTTTATTTTTTTACATGCACCTTACTTAGATATATCTAAAAAAATAAAAAATTTGTGAAAAAATATTTTAAAAAATTAATAAATACATAAAAATAAGAAAATATACTAAATTCTCGTTTTTTTTTTTTTTTTTTTTGTATTTTTGGTATTTAGTGAATTTTTAAAAGATTTTTTTCACAAACATTATTCTTTTTATGTGTATTTATGTTAGGTGTGTCTAAAAATTAAAAAAAATTCTTAAAATATTAAAAAAATTCAGTAAAAATAAAAAAAAAATATGGAAAACAAGAAAATAGAATTTTCTGAAAAATGTTTTTAGAAAACCAAAAACAAGCCAGCTGTATATTTTTCAGACCAAAATTACTCGGCCAACAATCTGAGCTCTAATCTTAATTTAAGTCCTCGTGCTACTCAAATTAAAAAGGCAAAAGATGAAGGAGGAAAGAAAGAAAGTTAATAAACTATTGTGCATGCCATCCCAATGTTATAGTTGAACCACGTGGAAGTTGGAACATGTAAGAAATTTCAAGTTTTTAAGAAACATCTGCCACAGAATTTGGAGTTTTCAACTTCTGCAGGCTATCAAAACAAACAAAAGTTGAGCCAAATTGAACACAACCTTTAAATCAGTTGTCGGGATGTTCTTCCCACTATATTCTCCAAAATACAATAAGGGACACACTTGAATTAGGGGAAAAAACCTAAAAAACATGGTTGATATGTGAGAAGGAAAAAATTCCCAACATTTGCAAACTGATGAATTTAGCATTGGCCACAAAGCCAAGCCCAGTAAAGAGGATTCCTTTCTTTCAGCATAGACCAAGTGCAATCTCAATTCCACAAATTTCTCCGTTAATAATACCTAATTTGAAGAACCAAAACCAAATACCCATAATCCCAAAAAAAAAAAAAAAAAGTCCATACTCTATATTGTGAACTAAGAAGACTACACAAGCAGATACAATTACCAAGATACATGACTGAGGCACTAGTCAATGACACAGATCAAAACCAAAGAAACAGAATGCTTCATGCCAAGGAAGCACCAAGAATATTAGGTAGAGACTTCAATCAGAAAATAAACATGAGTAGCAAAATTCACCTTAGCCGCAACAAGACCACTAATTTGAGCCATGTCACACATTAACACTGCTCCACATTTATCTGCAATCAGTCTAAACTTTGCGTATTCCCACTCCCGAGGATACGAGCTGCCACCACAAATAAGTATCTTTGGGCGAAAATCAAGCGCCTTCTCCTCAAGTTTATCATAGTCTATGTACCCAGTCAGTGGGTTAACCTTATATGGGAGGCTTTCAAAGAAAATTGAAGCCCCGGAAACTTTTCTACCATTAGATGTATAGTACCCGTGACTAGTGTTTCCACCAGAAGGTGTATCCAATCCCATAATCCGATCCCCGGGTAATAGCAGCCCTGTGTAAATTGCAAAATTCGCTGATGTACATGAATATGGTTGAACATTTACACCCCAATTCTCCGAATCTAGACCAAAAGCGGCCAAAGCGCGCTCACAACATAGTGTTTCAATCTCATCAATGTACTGATTACCACCATAATACCTCACCCCGGGCATTCCTTCCGAGTACTTGTTCGTCAAATGGCTCCCCAGAGCTTCCATCACAGCCCGGCACACAAAATTCTCTGAAGCTATCAATTCAATCCCTTTGAATTGCCTCTGCTTTTCCTTCTCCATAATCCAAAAAACATCCGGGTCTGCAACGCAGAGCGGCTGATTATCCCAAGCCCGCACTGCACTCCGTCGCGATTCGAGACCTTGAGGCTCGAACCGCTCGATCGAAACCCGTTTCGAAGACGAAGAACACGATGCCACCGATTCTCCATCCCTCCTCCTCTTCAGAAACATCGAATGCCCCAGAATTCGAAACTCCTCATCATCCCCACTCTCTCCCTCCTCAATCTCGTTCTCATGCTTTTGATGCTGATCCATCAACTGCAGCGGAATCGACGGCACATGATGAGAGGGGCCGCAGAAACCCGAGTCGATCTGGAAGGAGATCAAGTCGTCGACGATTTGAGAACGGCGAGAAGTAGGCGTAAAAGTGTGAGAGTGAAACCCTAGAGACAGATTCGATTGCGAGTGTGTCAAATCCATAACTACCAATCAATCAAAACCCAAACCCTAACCCTAGCTGAATTGAAATTCAAGGTTCAGAACAGCAATAGCAACAGCAACAGAAACAGTGACAACAGCGTCTGAAGCAATTACAGTACCAGTATCGGAAATTGGATCGTCCTCCTGAGGTTGTTGAGTGCGTGGCCGAAGCTTCCATGGAACTCTCTGTAAAACCCTAACCCCCAATATACATTACAGATACTTGTGCAGGATATGTATGTATATACGTTGAGAGAGAGAGGTGGTTGGGGAGGAGAGAGAAAAGGAAGGTTGGGTGGGTCGGTAGGTAGATAGAGAGAGAGAGAGACAATTTGACGAAGACGGTTGGATTTATTTTTTCTCTCTTTTTAAGATTCATGGTTAGATTCGTTTTGGGATGCACCTGGACGAATATATATCTCTATATAATAAGGTCGAGTGATTTTTGAATTTTGATGAGATTGTTGTCCTTATGTCAAAATATAAATCGTTAGATTGAATCAATCTAACAGTTAAGAAATGTTCAAGAGATGTTATATTTTAATGATTAGATTGAATCAATCAACAGCTAAGAAATATTCAAGAGACATTGGGCTTGTTTGGTTTGTGTTTGTAGAGTAGTTTTTGAGATAAAAAGTACAAAAACTTGTTTGGTTTGCCTTTTTTCAGAAATGGTTTTGGGAAATTATTTTGGGGAGAGAGTTTTAAAAAAAGTGATTGATTTGATGTGTATGAGAGATAGAGTGATTTTGGAAAGAAGTAAACCAAACAAAATTTTAAGATTTTTTTTGGAAAAATTTGTTTGGTTTGATTACTCTTGAAAATTTGTTTGTAGAGAATTTTTCCCAAAAATTTTTCTCAAAAACAAACCAAACAAACCCATTATATTTTAATAGTGGATTTACAATGGTGATTCAATCCTACGATGTTCAAGAGAAGAGTTTCTTTGTTTTGATTCAAGAGGAGTTCTCATTCAATAGCAGATCTCTTCTTCCCTTCCATCCATCTCTCTCTCTCTCATTCAAGAGCAGATCGACGACTTCACAGATGGAGAGTTTGTTGGGTGCTAGCCTTGCTAGATCGGTAGATCCAAATCGGCGTCATCGCGGCAACAAATCGGTGAGGTTCATTATATTTGTTCATCTCCAATTTTTTTTGGCGCTTCACATACCATCCCTTTGTGTATATATATTGAAGAGTTTGTTGAATACTTGAATTTGTTGAATACTTGAACGAGAATGGTATCATTCAAAAAGGTCAGTTGAATGATTAGAGCCAGAAATGCTAATGTTGTGGTGTATGATATGATGAAGTGTGTCCGATTTAGTATGATTCTGAGTTGTTTTACCCCATGATTGAATCTCTTTTATGTTCAAACCAGAAATATGTTGAAATACAAAAGAGGGACAATATTGGGTGGTGTTTCTTTTTCAGTGACGGGATTATTGATTTTGATTATATGAATTTTTCATAAATGCTAGGGTACATGTTGCTTTGTTTGGTGCAGTTTATGGGGTTAATTATAAACTGAAAAAAATATATATATTGAGAAAGAAAGGGATACTTTATTTTAGTCTTTGTTTTCATCCCTTCGTTTTTTTTCTTTAAAGCCACAGAGATCATCAATTGAAGAGCTGATTGCATTTTTTATATATTGAATATAGATTTTTACCAATTTTTTCCTTTTTTTTTTTTTGTGAGTATTGTTTTTCTTTAATTTTGGGTGCACTTTTATGGGTTTTTGTTTATTTTTCTTATACAGATAATATATACACACATATATGAAGAGTTGGTTGGGTTTTTGAGTATTGTTTATTTTTATTTTTCTTACTTTGATTTAGTAGGAATTTGTGGGTTTTCTAAGTTTAGGCTTAAGCTACAATGATGTTGGTATAGAATTGTTGATTTTCTAAATTCTATACTTTTCAGATTCTATATGGTATAGAATTGTTAGCAAAATTCTAGAATTGTTGCTTTTCAAATTATATATTACTAGTGTATGCCCGTGCCTAAAGACACGTGTGTCAATAATGTTTTGTTTGAATAATTTTTATTTATCACTCTCTCTTAAGCTAGGAACATTGAGAATCAAGTATACCTAAAATTCTATTTTCCCATGACATACAAAAAATGAATAGATAACATACATTTGAGCAAAAGGATCCCCTTTATTATAGACACAACTTCAAAATAAGAGGAACAATAAAATGGTGTTCTCCCTTTCGAGCACACCATGCCAATACGAAAATAGTATTCTTGATCAAAATCTAAATAACAAACACCTCCAAATGTCTACCTCTCAAACCAAACCAAATCTATATAAATTTACACAACGTCAATCTGCCTCTAAATAATCTTTAACTTAATACAACGTCAATCATTTTCAAAGTTTGTCAACGATAAAACCAAAAATAGTGTAAATTCTGCCATCAAGATTGTTGCTCACTCGAGATTGCCCCTCTTTCAACACTCATCAATCAAAGAAGTACACGTTTAGTTTACACAACAATAAATACAAAATCATTAGAGAGATAAGAAAAACTTAAGCTCAAAAAAATGTAGACCTGTAAAAAATGAGTCAATATTACCATTCGCTTCTAGTCTTCAATTCAAAAAGCCAATATAAGTCAATATTACCTATGAAATACAGAAAAAAACCAATATGATAATTAAAAGAGACTATCTAATTCAAAACAAACACATGCACTGTCACACTAATGAAAGATTTTTTATAGACCACCCAATTCAAACTAAACACAAACATTGTTGCAAAATAATAATTGGTTACCCAATGCAAACACTATGAACAAACACAACACATTGTCAACACAGATACAAATTAATGATTGATAGAAACATTAATTTACAAAAAGCAATCAATCTTTTCTTTGGGTTTTATTTTTTTCAACTCTTTCTTTTTGGAACTTCCTTTAATTGATCATATAAAGTTATGGGGAAAATTTAAGAAAGAAGTGTTCTGAAGAAAGAATTTAATAAAATAAAATTCAAAAAGCAAACTCTTCACATGGTAATTCAACAACAAATTCTAACTAACTTAATTCCTCCATCATTTACAAATCAATACAGCCTAAAAAACCCCATTTATTTTGTCCAAAAACCCAAAGCCATTAATTATATCAATTTAGTCCTATCAGTTTTGTGTATGTAACCCTCCATCACCTTCTTCAATCTTCACCTAGACCGATTCAGATTCATTTTGCTTCCAACCTTAAATTAATTTTGAATATTTGTTAGCAATACATGACCATAAGCAAAATATCAAACCAACTCCTTTGGATCTATTTGGTTAGCTCATGGGTGGCAACAAACAAAATTTAGATTGAAATTAAATAAACTATAAGACTAAACTGATATAATAAAATTCAATAGATAAAACAACAAATCAACAACATACAGTAAAGGGACAATTGTTTACAGGGTCTTAAAAAAGTAATAGGCAATGCAGAAACTATATATATATATTTTATCACAGCTTACCAATCCCCACTCCCAACTAAAGGGGAAAAAAATAGAAAAACACAAAAAGCCCAATAAATATAGGAAAATCCATATCAGTATTTAAAGAGTATTTAGCAATCCCTCTAGATGTCTTTTTATTCTTTATTTTTTATAGCAACACTCTGAGCTTTTCTGGATTCTGATTTCATTCTTGTTTTGAGAGGGAATTGGAGTTTAACATATCCCTCAATACTTTTCTGTCTCTCAAGGCATTTGTGTCCCTCTCAAATGTAACAAATCCCATACTGCCAAGTATTTGTAAGTGTATTCCTATTATAAAAAGTGGTTGTTATTCCTATTATGTATTCCTAAAATGAATGCATACCTTACACTTCCATGTATTATTTTTGTGTGTTCCTGTTATGTTGATGTAGAATCTATAATGTCTATAATGGCCATATGTTATGGCAGTTTGTGTGTTCCTGTGTTCCTGAAGGCACTGACAACAATTTTTTTGATATCATGTGCTACGAAACTCAGTGGTAATAAATCAATTCAAAATGATAATATTACTCCGATTTAAAACTTCACCTATAAGAAACTGAAATTGTATCTACACATTGAATTAGCGAAAGCATTTATAAATTTCAAATATCAAATTTTAAAATTAAAGTCCAAAAAATGAATTATATATTTCAATGTAACATAAGCAAAGAATCTAGAAATATTAAAAGTCCAAGTAGCAAATTTTAGATTTTTATCCACGTCAAAATAACACATATACACTATAGCAAGTTAGAATGGGATAACCTTCAATAAAAAAACATTATTGAATTAGTATCATAACTGGTAACGTTTTTGCATTATCAAATTTCAATGCCTTCAAATAAAGGTCAATGAACATTTTGGTACAAAACAATCATCCTAGCTAACCCAAAAAAAAAAAAAAAAAAAAAAATTAATCATTTTGTTTAGAATGAGAGAGCCAACCAACCACACACATGTAGAAGCAACGTAACCCAACGTTTCTAATACGGATCAGTCAGCTGCAATAAAATCAATCGTTTAAATTCGCTTTAAAAAACCAATAGCTATGAAAAATTACATCAAAATACATATGAGAAATCGGAAGAAATTGTAATGAAGAATAATTACATCAAAAGAAACTGTAACATGAAAAATCGTATCAAAATACATATGAGAAATACAAAAATCAATAACTATGAAATAAGAAGAATTAAACATAACTATTATGGTCAACTGAATTATGTCATTCAATGGTGAAGTGAGAATAGACATATGTATGCATTACTAAAGTAAACAAATGAATAGAAAAGCAAATAAATCATACAAACTTCCAAATAGAATTAAACTCAAATTTTGTAAGGGGAGCGAATAATTAAACTCAAATTTTATTAAGACTAAGAGTCTTGTTATAAGGAAGAAGAATTTTTGAAAGCTGTAAAACCAAACAAAATTAAATTTTAAAACAATTAAAGCTTACCTTGTGCGAAGATCCTTTTTTGGATGATCATGCTCCTTTGAGTTTCTATCCCTGTGATAATGCATATCTCATTTTCTAGTTGAAGCATTATGTATAACAATTAGTAGGCAACACAAAAAGAATCAAACTTGAAATCAATGTTAATGGACAAAATAAACTGTGGCAAAGAAAACTGTGTGAACTGAATAATTGTTTGCAACACACAATTAGTGAAGTGAACTGAATAGTACATTCACATGAATAGTACATTTGTTTGCACAATTAGTGAAGTGAACTGAATAGTACTATTAAACCTAAGGTTCATTAAATAAAATTAACTGTACTATTTTTTTAAACAAAGATCACAACCAAATACTTATAAAAGATACTTACCACAACTGAAAAATGAAAGAGAGAATGAAACTGAATGAAACAAAACAGTTAGAAAGAGAATGAGAAAAACATAATTAATTCTCCAAATGATATAAATAGAATAGTTACATAGGGGAACTAAATTAAACAAAATAAAGATAGGTTTCCAAAAATCAGTACATGAAAATTGATTTTAGAAACTCATTTAGAAACCCATTATAATAATTGCGTTGGTTCATTTATCATTTTCATATTTTTGAAATCAAAACCATTTAGAAACACATTTAAATCTAACCCATTTTAAAAAATCATTACATGAAGATAGGTTTCTAAAATCTAAACCATTTCAAAAAATCATTACATGAAATTCACGGCTTTTCCTCACCTCATACCCAACACCACCTTTGCCTCAAACCAATTAATTGACCTGCCTACTAAAAAAAAGAAAAGAAAAAGGGATTAGTTGGTTTGTATGCTTTGTAGGTGATTGATAACATGCTAGTTATTAAGTGAGGATAGAGAAAAGTGAAAAAATAAAACTGTATTATAAACACGCCTAATAACACTTAAGAATATAAAACTTTATTGATAGTTTGTAGTGAACACCAGCAAACACGCCTACTGATATGAAGATTTCAACCAAATTGCCACTCATACCTTGAAACACATCACAAATCAGTAGAAAACACCAGCACCCAGAAACAGCCAACACCAGCAAACACGATAGAGATTGGCGACAGAGAACAGAAATCTAATAGACAGTGGGGCTTATCTAAATACAGAGAAAGCAATTTTGGTAGGAAACCATAAATTATATACACACAAAAAAAAAACATGAAATTGCTTTATGTGTGGTTTGTAGTGATTACACTTCTCAAAGTAGTTTGTAGTGATTACACTTTTCAAACATTTATTATAATGCAATGTAATAAATAATAACAACTCTCAAAGTGGTACCTTCCATTCACATAATTAAAAGGACTAAACAAATTAAATATGTGTTATATGAACCCAATTTAAATTGATTCTAAATTATGGCTTTTGAATCAAATTTCCACCCATAACTAAACATGCCTCAAATATATGCAAAACTAAACCCAATAAGTTTTACCTCAAGTCTTGATTTTAATATCAAATCTCAACACTGTTCAATTTGTAAATTTTCAGAAAATAATTATTCATGCATAAAAACTTCATAAAATTTTCGTAAGTAAGGTCTTCAACTCAAGAGACACAAATTTCACCCTGAACATATGTGACAAAAAAAGAACTATTTTTTTTTCAATTATCATAAACCCATTTACAAATAATCTTTTAATATAAAGCAAATATCACTAATCACGTAGTGCAACAACTATTCAATTAAATTATGTAATGATTATTAAAAAAAATTCGAGTCATTACACTTTTTCTTCTTCTTCTTCTTTATAATTTTCTGGCACTTCTAACCTCTAAACCCACAAAACCAAATCTTTATGAACCCCTATTGAACTTTCAAGCTTGGTATGGTGTCTTCTTTTTACTTCTATAAGTTATTTGGTTGTAGCTCAATGCAGGGGTTTTGGGGGACAAATTTGAGGGCACTGATTCTACTCTTTTTTTGAGGGCACAAATTTATGGGATAGTTTGTTATGTTTCCTCTTCTTTTTTTTTGGTTTCTGAACCTTTTTAGGGGATTCCATTTGATTACGATCTGTAATGAACAAAACTTTAATAAACATCAAACCCAATATCAAACCCAAATCAGAATCTTCATAACTTTAATAAACATCAAACCCAAAACATGAAATTATTTAATAAACAAAACTTTAATAACGATCTGTAATGAAGGAGAAGAAGAGAGAGAGAAGGGTACAAAATATCAAACCCAAATCAGAATCTTCATAAGTTGATGCAGAATCTGTAATGAAGGATTCCATTATCTTCAAAATATCAAACCCAATTATTTAATAAACAAAACTTTATACAGGGGCCATTATAGACATAACAGGAACATACTGTCAAAACATACTGTTTATGATGCAGAATCTTCATAAACAGGGGCCTTCTTGTCGGGAATGGCGGGGTAGGGCGTCGGCGTCGGCGTCGGCGGGGCGGGACGACGATGCCCTCCTCTTTCTGAATCGAAGACAGGAATGGGTAGGTGGAGATGAAGGGAGGAAGAAGGAGGGTTCGAGTTTGGGTTCGACGATGCAAAACAAAGGCCTAAAATGGGGAAGGGGGATGAATGAGCGGGAGATGAAGGGTGGAAGACAGGAATAGAGGGTTCGAGTTTGGGTCTCCGGCGAGGGAGAGGAGAGGTGGTCGGTGGGGAGGCAGAGAGAGATGTATCTGTGAAAGAGATTCAAGAACAGAGAGGGAGAGGGAGAGAGATAGAAAGGGAAGGTGGGGAGGCAGACATGGGTAGGTGGAGAGAAGTGTTGGGCGGGAGATATTTTGATCTGAGCCATTGATATAAATTTGAAATTAATCTCAACCATTCAATCAAAATGTATCTCACATACATTTTTATACATTTTCAAAAACTCTCTTCCCTTATTATATAGATTCTATACGGCATAGAATTATAATTTCAAACTTTATTAATTTCAAATTTTAGAAAACCAACAATTCTATATTAGTCTCTTTTTTTTTTAGACAAATAAATAAACTTTATTAATATGATGTGCAACCTTTTAAGAGTGGACATTATTAATTTTCCCTAATGTATGAGAAATCAATACATGATAAATCAATATTTAGCCAAGAGAATGCATTAAATATATATATATATATATATATTCAAAGAACAAGATTGAAATCTTAAACAAATAAACTATGAGTTTGTTGGGTGCTCTGTTCTGCAAAGTAAAGGTAATACTCACATCTCCTTCTTAATAGATTATTGTGTGTATATATATTAATTACAATTTTTTTTTTCTTTGAAGCCATAGAGACCATCAATTGATTATTAGTGAAATAGAGAAAGAACGATTTCCAAAATCAAACTGTGAGAATTGTTTTTCCTTAATTTTCTATATGCATGTAAGATTTTGGGTATACTTTTTGTTAGGTTTTATTTCTTGGCAATCCTGTTTGACAAAACTCCTTTGAGTTGTAATTTTATTCGCACTTTTTATTTCAGTGAGGCTATGAGTGTTTAGATATGAATCCAACCCGAATTGTGCCTTTCAGAGAAGTTTGTGATGCTCATGCTTTCAAGATTGCCACTTCGCTGATTATGACGGGGATCGAGCTGCCCGGTCAGCTCGCGGGGGTCCAGGGGGCAGTGCCCCTTGGCGGGTCCGGGGTAGCGCCACAGCGGGGTCAAGGGGCAGCGCCCCCAAAGCAAAATGCAAAAATGCATTCCAAGTTGCCTGTCCGCTCGAGCGGACATTACCCTACTCGAGCGGAGAATCCCTAGTTCCAGCAGTTTTGGTCGCCTGTAAAAGTACTGAGATGTGTAATTTTGCGCTCGAGCGGGTTTTCTAGCGCTCGAGCGGACCTCTGTTATATCACGCGCATATTTTGCTGAAGACGCTCGAGCGGGCTGTTGGACGCTCGAGCGGAGATCGCGGGACAGATTCTATAAATTCGCGTGTTGGGTCAGATTTTAGGATTACTACTCCAGATCTTCTTTTTGGGTTCTAGGGTTTATATCTGGGGATACTTTGTGAGTTTTCTTTGATGTTTTATTGAGTATTCAACTCATGGTTTAAAGAGAGTACATCAAAGGTTTTGTTTGCTATACAAAAGAGAGAGTTGTTCTTCGGTGGAATCTGAAGAATTCGAGCCTGAAGCTTTGGTGGATTCCGGGGTGGCTCATCGTAAAGACAATTCTGAGGTGAAGACGAATTGGAAGAGGCACATAGAGGTTGGTTCAATTAGGCGTGAATTCGCTAGGTAATTGAGAGTATACTTGTGTAATTCCTTTAAATCTTCTTAGTGGATTATTTTATGGCTGTTGCCCGTGGTTTTTTTAATCACAGTTGGAGGTGTCCAATTGTGGTTTTTTCCACGTTAAAATCGTTGTGTCTCTTTGTCTTGATTGTTTGATTGGAATTGTTATATTCTGCTTAAAATTGATACATAATCACAAATCAACATCTAGGGGATTTCTAGATTTTTCAATTGGTATCAGAACAGGTCGTTCTATTTTTTTTTTTTTTTTTTAAATTTTTTTTTTTAGAACGAGATCTTGTTTGATTTGTGATAATGGATACAATTCGTGAAGGAAATTCTATGGTTCGACCACCCCTACTTGACGAATCCAATTATTCTTTTTGGAAAGCTCGGATGAGATCTTTTTTAAAATCTATTGATGAAAAAGTTTGACAATCTGTCATGAATGGGTGGACCGAACCAACAATTACCGTTGATGGAGTTACAATCCCCAAACCAATTGATAAGTGGGACACAATTGATTACCAAAATAGTAGCTGGAATAATAAAGCCATCAATTCTCTCTTTTGCGCTGTCACACCTGAAGAATTTAGTCGTATTTGTAATTGTGAAGTCGCAAAAGAGGCTTGGGATATATTACAAACTATTCATGAGGGCACTCCTTCTGTAAAACGCTCAAAACTTCAAAGGCTCACGTCTAGTTTCGAAAACCTTTCAATAAAAGATAGTGAGACCTTTGATGAATTTTATGCGAAATTGAGTGACATTGTAAATTTCAGCTTCAATTTAGGTGAAAAAATTCTAGAATCCAAAGTTGTGGGAAAAATTTTGAGATCCTTGCCCGATCGGTTCCAACCAAAAGTTACGGCTATTGAGGAGGCTCAAGATGTTGACAACCTCGAGCTGGATCAGTTGGTTGGAAATCTCCAAACTTATGAGGCACACAGGAATTTCAAAAAGAAACAAAAAGATACTATTGCTTTTAGTAGTGCTCATAGAGTTGGAGAGGATTCTGATGAGGATTATGAGATAGATTCCAAGATTACAGCTGCTTTTGTTAAACAATTTAAAAAATCTTTTTTGAAAAAGAATCCTAATCCTTTGGAATCTACTCATTCTCATAAATCTAAAGGCAAAGATAAACTCAAAATTAATTCCATAGCCAAGAAGGAGAAAGGAAAGATACAAGGGAACACTGAAAGACTCCAATGCTATGAATGCCAAGGATTTGGCCACTTTGCTTCAGAATGCCCTACTCGTTTGAGGAAGAAGAAAGCCCTTGCCATCACTTGGGATGATGAATCTGAATCTGATAATGATAAAAGTGACAATGAAGATCAAGGCGAAGAGGGACATAAACAATTCCTTGCTTTCATGGCGGCTTCCGAAGCTGAAGGACAAACAGATTCTCCGAAGATGTCAGTTGAGAATATCACTGATGATGAATCCTCGGAGAGTGATCATGAAGAGCTTGAGCAAGCTTATGAAAAGTTGTATAAGAAATCTCTTAACTTATTCAAATTGAATGACAAACTCACAAAGAAACTCAAAGCATGTGAAAGTGAGAATGTCAAACTTGAGGAGGAGATTTCCGAGGTCAGGATTAATGCCATCAAGGTAGCTGATGATCGACAAGTTCTTTGTGCAAAACTGTTGACTTGTGAGACAGAGAGGAATGAGCTGTTGCAAACCCATGCCATGTATAAAGAAAAGATTGAATCTCTCGAAATGTCACAAGTTGCTTAATGATCAAGAAAGAGGAAGAGCTCAAGTGTGCTATGGCTACCATTGGTCTTTGGAACAAAGGATCAAAGACTTTGGAGGATATCATTGGGTCTCAACAAATGAGTTGTGACAAGAGTGGCATTGGCTTTGGTGGTAAGAAAGAGCAAAAACAGAGTGCTTCAACATCTCATGATACAAGAACTCAAGGAAAGGGAGAACAAAAAATTCAACAAAAGGATGGACTTCTCAAACTTCCTAGAGTTGGTAAGGTAAAAGAAAAGAAGGTACACCCTGTTTTTATTTGTCATCATTGTGGTATGCATGGTCATATTCGCCCTTATTGTTATAAGTTGCATGGGAGAGTGTATTTGCCTAGACCTAGGAATAGGAAGTTGGAAACCATGTCGAGACGGGTTCCTATTGCAGGGGAAAGGAACCACAACGTCAAGACACCACCCAAGAACTGCAATTCTCACAACTTTGTTTGTACTAAAGCAGTTTGGGTGAGAAAACTTGACTTGTGTTAATTTGTTTATTTGTTTTAGCTTTTGGGTTTTTGTGTGTTGTTTTTAATGAAAAAAAAAATGTGTGCTTGTTCATTTTTTTTTGTCTTGCTTTATTTTTGAAAAAAAAAAAAAAAATCCCAAAAAGATTTTCTTAGTATGGTTTTGCAAGCTTGAAATTTTTGAGTGGTCCTTGGTGCATATTGGATTTGATGAAAATATCCATTACATGTTAATATATGTGTGCTTTCTGTGGTCATTACTCATTTTGGAGTTTGTGTTTTTTGATTAGTATGTCTCATTCTGTACACACTCTTGGATTAGCAAATTTTGGAGTCTTCCGCCTTAGTGATTTTTTTTATGGACTTCTGACATTGGTCTTTTGCGTTTCTAGAGGAATTGACCTATACTAGCATATCTTGGGTGATGTTGAGTCTCTTAACCACCTACCATCCTTTTGCATCTCTATGGCTTTCCCCTTAATTCTTTGCAGTCTAGCCATGAGGAAAGGCTACCTCAGAGTCACCAACCAGGCCATCCTTATTATTTCCATGCTTCTCTGGTTCGGTTTCCATACTCTTGAGCGTGTCAGCCACCAATGATTGTGCAAAAGAAAAAGAAAAAGAAAAAGAAAGAGAAGAAGACAAAATATGCAAAAGAAAGAAAAAATGTGCAAAAGAAAGAAAAAAAAAAGATTCATTGATTGAGAGGGAGCCCCCGCCTTTACTCACCAAATACCCCTTGATTCCTAGTGGTTTGACTTTCCTTTGTCATGCTTAGATTCTCTTGTCGGAGGTCCAGCTTTTCTATCACTACTAGGATTGAATCTAGTGTTTGTCGAACTCCAAGAGTCACACACACATTTTTCTCATGGGATCTATGCTTTTCACATAATGCATCACTTTCTTTCATGAGGAATTTTCTACAGACTGTGCACATTGTGTTTACTAATAATTGTGCTTCTTGGATAATCTTGTGTGTTTTAAGGTACTAATCTGAAATTCCTTACTTGCTCCACCATATTATTTTTATTGTTTTCTTCTTGTTCACTGTTTTCAGTGTTTGTGGTTGCTTTTAGTGAGGGGGAGTTTGGTTCATCTTGATTTGGGTTGGTAAGGGAGTTTGGTTTTTCATTACAAGAGTTGTTTAGCATGAACACTTTGATATGTTTGGTAAGGGAGATTGGCTATATGTTTTGCATGTTGCTATGCACTATTTGCCCTTCTTGTATGTTCCTGGTATTTACATCGTCATATCATTGCTTGTGTGGTTTATGATCTTGCTTTTGTTGTTTGAGAGTTATTGTTCATGAGTCTTAGTTTTCATCTATTCATGTTTTCCATCTCATGTTTCAAGATAATCGTGTCGTATGTCTATTCCTTTTTCATATACTCTTGTGGGACTAATAGTTGTTTTGGAGATTGTGGCACTAATAACTGTTTTGCAGATCATGACCTTGAGAAAGAAGTTGGCTTTTGTTGGCGGTAATGGGTTGGGGTGTTTAGGATTTTATTTGTTAGGTGTGTTTTGTCACAGCATTGCCAAAGGGGGAGATTGTTAGGTTTTATTTCTTGGCAATCCTGTTTGACAAAACTCCTTTGAGTTGTAATTTTATTCGCACTTTTTATTTCAGTGAGGCTATGAGTGTTTAGATGTAAATCCAACCCGAATTGTGCCTTTCAGAGAAGTTTGTGATACTAATGCTTTCAAGATTGCCACTTCGCTGATTATGACGGGGATCGAGCTGTCCGGTCAGCTCACGGGGGTCCAGGGGCAGCGCCCCTTGGCGGGTCCGGAGCAGCGCCACAGCGGGGTCAAGGGGCAGCGCCCCCGAAGCAAAATGCAAAAATGCATTCCAAGTTGCCTGTCCGCTCAAGCGGACATTACCCCGCTCGAGCGGAGAATCCCTGGTTCCAGCAGTTTTAGTCGCCTGTAAAAGTACTGAGATGTGTAATTTTGCGCTCCAGCGGGTTTTCTAGCGCTCGAGCGGACCTCTGTTATATCACGCGCATATTTTGCTGAAGACGCTCGAGCGGGCTGTTGGACGCTCGAGCGGAGATCGCGGAACAGATTCTATAAATTCGCGTATTGGGTCAGATTTTAGGATTACTACTCCAGATCTTCTTTTTGGGTTCTAGGGTTTTTATCTGGGGATACTTTGTGAGTTTTCTTTGATGTTTTGTTGAGTATTCAACTCATAGTTTAAAGAGAGTACATCAAAGGTTTTGTTTGCTATACAAAAGAGAGAATTGTTCTTCGGTGGAATCTGAAGAATTCGAGCCTGAAGCTTTGGTGGATTCCGAGGTGGCTCATCGTAAAGACAATTCTGAGGTGAAGACGGGTTGGAAGAGGCACATAGAGGTTGGTTCAATTAGGCGTGGATTCGCTAGGTAATTGAGAGTATATCTGTGTAATTCCTTTAAATCTTTTTAGTGGATTGTTTTGTGGCTGTTGCCCGTGGTTTTTTTAATCACAGTTGGAGGTGTCCAATTGTGGTTTTTTCCACGTTAAAATCGTTGTGTCTCTTTGTCTTGATTGTTTGATTGGGATTGTTATATTCTGCTTAAAATTGATACATAATCACAAATCAACATCTAGGGGATTTCTAGATTTTCACTTTTATGAGTTTTGTGTTTTTTCTTATACATAAATATTATCTATGTATATATATACACACATATATAAAGAGTTGGTTGGATTCCAGGAAACCCATTTACTTTGATTTAGTAGAAATTTGTGGGACTATTGTATTGATTTACTCTATTGAATGTTTGTTGTGCCATTACTATCGTTGTTACTAAAATGTTCGATAACCATTTTATTTTCCTTACTTATTAAGTATTTGATAAAATGTTTCAATGGAATTTACACACACACAAATTGACTTTTACACACACCACAAACATTGGCAATCTTTATCATAAAAATTCATGACTATCTTATGATGTGCATCATTTTTCTTTTTTTTTCTTTTTTTTTGACAAATAAACAAATTTTATTAATGTGATGTGCATCCTTTTAAGAGTGGACATTATTAATTTCCCCTAATATATGAGAAACCCAAATGAAAGTGATGATCAAGGTAATAATAAAGGTAGTAATAACATTCTAATGATTTAACTGATAAAGGTAATAATAACATTCTAATGATTTGACTTCCATGATTCTTTGATTTTGAAGACCAACACATGCTTTACATAGTTGATTTGTGGTGATTCTCTCTCTCTCTCTCTCTCTCAAGATTAATGGGTTCAATAACTTTTTCGTAGTGAGCACCCAAACTTAAATTTTTAGATATATTTTTCATGTGATTGGGTTGTTGTTTCGTGCTTTTATTGGTATATTAGTATGGGATTTTGGGGGTTTTTAGTATGTTGTTATTGCATTATTGTACAAAGAGGTTTTCATTTGAACATTTCTCACCTTTGTTTTTTTCTCCCCCCCTCCCAATATTTAATGTACATTTGTAATCTCATCATACACCAGCAGTTGAGCCCACATGTGTTTCGATTTTGTTTTAGGCTGAAGATTCATAATGGAATGATTCTCACTCACTTTGGTTTTTTTAATTGGTACAAATGTATTCAATTTCCATAGAATTCGAAACTTTACCAACGGAAGCAATTTCAAGTTGAGGAATGAGTTATAGATATAAAAGGTAAATTCATGACTTAATTTGTTTTATACTTATAGAAGTTGAGTTGGAGTTTTTATTTACTAAGATTTCAAATTCATGATTAATGATTAATTTCAAGTTTTTATTCAAATTCAAATTCATGACTTAATTTCAAGTTTTTATTTACTTATCGAAGTTATGCTAATGATTAATATTTGAAATTTTTTTTTCTAGTTAATTGGTTTTGAATTTCATAATTTAATTATTTGGATTTGTTATATCATCCAGTTCAATTTTTTATTAATCTCATTAACAAAAGTCTTCTTATTTACATAGAATCCTCTAATTGGTTGTTTAGAATTTCATCATTATTAGTTGCTTTAACAGAGAAGCCTTCTATTTGTTAGCCTGCTTCCAATTTGATTTGCAAATTCTATTTTAACTATGTTCATTGTGGAATCTAATCTCTATTTGTTCTTAGTATTATTGATTGGTAGGTTATTGATATTAACATAAAACAGTGCATCTTTAGCTTAAATTTTATATTATTAGTTTGGCATTTGCATATGTGTGTGGTTTTGATTGATTGCTTGAATTAGATGGCTTGATTCTTGGTCTAAAAAAACTAACAAAATGCATAGGAAAACAAAGTGCAATAGCTCATATTTTTGTCAGATTGATTCAATTCAGTTAAATTAATAGTATTGGGTAATAGTAAAATGAATATATACTGTCTTTTGGGTATAAATAGGACAGTTTCATGATTTCATTGTAAATTTTATCATTTTTACTTAAATAATCAAATGAAATTGGGAAGTTTGAACTAAAATTTTTTGTGGATGGGGCTGTTTTGTTGAGTATTGCTCATTTGAGACATTTAATTTTGTTTTTGCATGTAACCTTTGTTATTAAGTGATTTTGAATAGAGCTTCAATAGAATTGTTAATAGTTGTTGATTCACTTCCTCCCTCTCTCAACTAAATCTCAATTTGCTTTTTAATTTTTAATTTTTATACTGGTTTGGTTTTGGATTCAGTTTGTGTGGAATTCAAAATAGAAAATTGTTATTTTTTTAAGTTGAATTGAAGGTGTGAGATGTTGTGGTGATGATTGAAATTTGGTTTTGGAATACTTGCCACCATTGACTGAATTTCATCATAACTTTTCTAGCATTTTCTACTATTGATCTGGTTTCATTTGTGGGTTTTTGATTAAATCACGTTTTTGATTAGATCACCATTTGTGGATTGTTGAATGGTTAAGTTTGAGCACATTCTCTTTCATGTCTTTTATTCTTTTTCCCTGGCCAATATTTAGTGTCTTGGGCCTTAAGAAAAAGAACCTAAAGATTTTAAATGCTCAGATTTTTCCATATCTGAGCATTTAATAAGCCTCTGTAGAAATATCTGCAATTAGCATTGATGTGTCATTATTGGGGGCTAATTAAAAATATTGTTTTCATGTTTATTATCTCACTAACACACATAAATTGCTATACTATTTTGTTTAATTTGACTATCAATATCATTCTTACATGGATCTTTCCCTGATTAGTGGTTAATTATACCCATTATGACATGGATGAGTTTTGTAAATTGTTGTTAAAATTTACCCACAAACAAGTGTTATGCATGGATTTTTGAATTGGTGCTAACATTCTCTTTCCTTAGGATTTTTGAATTGGTGTTAATTATGCACTAGGATTGTGTTATGACATTTACCCACAAACAGGTTATCTTTCCCTAACATGTTATGTTTCACTAGGATTGTGTTATGCATGGATTTTTGAATGGTGAAGTTTGAGCACATTCTCTTTCATGTCTTTTATCCTTTTTCCCTAGCCAAGAAAGCTCTATTTTTGATTCTTGATGAGACTTTTGTTTAAATTTACAATATTTATTCTTGATGGGCCTTTTTTATTATTACTTAAATTTACAATATTTATTATTCTAATCAGGTTATGTACATATACACATTCGTATAATATATTTATTCCATAGTGGCAATCTTGGGAAGTCACCTGATTTTGTGGCAGACCTGTAATAACTCGACCCTCATATGTGTTTCTGGTATATTTTTAATCCCTCATTCTGTGCATTTAAATGCTTACTGTGGAATTTTATGTGACTTTATGTTTAAGCAAATAAATCTTATGATTAGAAACCTATATCTGTTTAATAAGAAAAATATCTGTCACAATTATAATGTTTGGATAAAAAATTGAGAGCCTTAGAGTCTTAATAATCTGAAATTGATTTTTCATTTGAGATCAGCATAATTTTTAAGTTATAATAAGCATTTTTATAAAAAATTGATTAGGGATGACTAAACTGAGTGATTTTTGTTTTATTCACTTTGTGTATATATTGTTATTCCTTAAATGTTGACTTGTGAACTTTAAACTCAAAAATCTTGAGAGGGTTAGGAAAGGAGAATTAGGAAAGAGGAGAAGCCCTACAAGGAAGAGGTTGAGAAATTGAGAGAGTTTTAGAGATGTTAAAGCTCAAGGTATGGAGGTTTACTTTAATTAACTCCTCTCTTGTATATTAATGAGGAATTTCTTGGGTATTCATGCAAGTTAAGGCTTGTGTTGTTGTTGTTGTTGTTGTTGTTGTGTGTGTGTGTGTGTGTGTGTGTGTGTGTTACCTAAAGAATTGAATGGGTGTTTTCTTCATGTAGTTGTTGTATTAATTTGAACCATGTAAAGGAAATTACACCCTATTCTTGATTCTACATGCTTGCACCCAATTATGAGTGAGATGGATATATGTATGTGTTTAAAGCTTGATGGAAATAAATGGTAATGGTGAGTGAAAGTAGAGAAGATCTAGTATATATCTAGATTGTTATATGTTTGTACCTCCTAAATATATGATTTTTGAACCATGTTTTAGCAATTGATGAAACTATTTTGAGCCTTGTAAATACTTTCCAAAAATTGAGTTTTGCTGGAATTTCGGACTGCAAACTGTGCAGAATCGCCGCACGTGCGGGGGTCACAGCCGCACGTGCGAGAAGCCTTGTCGCACGTGCGGGGCTCACAGCTGCACATGTGGAAAATAGGGGGGAATTGGACTTGGCATTTTGAAAAATATGCACGTGCGGACCTCCCAGCCGTACGTGCAGGGACCCTTTGTGCACGTGCGGGGCTCATAGTCGCACGTGCGGCCCATGCTGGAAAAATTGGTTTGCTTCGTTTTACGTGCTGGACCCTCGGGTGTTTTTGAAACCTGTATTTGACGCTTTTTGATAATTGTAAATTCACTCAAAGTAAAGTGAGTCAGGAAACGATCTAACAAGGAAATGAATTTAATTGGGATTTATGTATGTGTGTAGGACACACTCCGGGAGGAACTGGCGCCCCGCCACAGCACTGCGAGTAGTAGTACGGCAGCGGTATATTTTACTTACCGTTAATACTTATTGTTATTAACGCTCTGATCTTCGCGAGTTATTTACGCTAACATTTATAAATGTTTGGAAAATCTAAGTACATTGGTACAGCTCTGGCATTACCTTGCTTTACTAATATCTTAACGTCTCTGGAATCATTCTGTTTTGGTGGTGATGGGTTCAAGGCCATTATGGCGTGAATTGCTCTGTCCTTATGAATGCAGTGATACGTTTGCCTTCTATTAATTGTTATTAATGATGTTCTATTATTTGCGGGACAACTATGTCGACTTATTATAAACCATGGGGAAATCTACGTGCATTATTAGCACTAGAGTAGTACATTTTGCTTACCGTTGATAATTAATATGAACCTTCTATTATCTGCAAGTTAATTGTATTGATTTATGATAAACAAATGGAACGTATATGCAATATGGAATTCTAATATCTTTGTATCTCTGGAATTGTTCAATCTGTTAATATCTGGGCCAAAGGCCAATCTGTAAAATACGCTTTACATATTGCCAATAATTATCATTAGCACTCTGTCACACGCAAATTAACTATGTTAACTCATGAAAATGATTGAAAGAACTTATGTGCTTCTGTACAACCCTGAGACTAATCTGTTCAAATGATACCTGGGATTATTCTGTTCTGTTTACCGTTCTGTTTATCTGGGCTTAAGGTCGTTCTGTTTATCTAGGCTAATGCCGTTCTGTTTATCTGGGCTTAATGCCGTTCTGTTTATCTGGGCTAATGTGGTTCTATTTATTTGGGCTAATGACGTTCTGTTTATCTAGGCTTAATGTCGTTCTGTTTATCTAGGCTTAATGTCGTTCTCTTTATCTGGGCTTAATGCCCCTCTGTTAGAAACTGGGCCCAAGGCCGTTCTGGAAATAATTACAGCATCAGATTAACTACATGTCTTTTGCATTTATATACGCATTGACTTGCATTATAATTCAAGTCGGATCATTAAATTATTTAAGTACTATTATTCACTGAACTTGACTCACTCCGTGTTTTATCTGATTCTGTAGGTAATCCATCTGGAGGTCAGTCTTAACCCTGGATGCTTGTCTCTCTTTTGTCAGCCTCAGGGGGTCCAGGCACTTAAATAAAGCCCGTGCATTTTTGTGGAGCTTTGTTAAACTTTTAGCTTTGTGCTTTAATTGTCTGCCTAAAGTTATAATGTGTATAACTCCTTCCTTCCCCCAATGTTTTGTCATACGCCCCATTATGGGGCTGGGTCTGTAAATATATATGTATACATAGCTAATTTCTTAGATACACGTTACTATGCGTCTATCTATCTGATGCAAAGTTTGTGATCCTGGCATGATAGTAATAGCTCAATGAATGTAGTTTTATGTTATTGTACGTTAGTAAGTGCTTCCGTTCAGGCCTCATACGTTATGTATACCAGGTTAAGTGTCCATTTCTGAATAGGTCATGCCCAAACTTTTAGGGGCGAGTTTAGGGTGTGACAAGTGGTATCAGAGCACGAGTTGCTATCTCACACACGAATCCATTAAGCCTTAGGATGTCTAGGAAGGACTTAGGCATCACGCATAATATCCTTAGTGCATATGAAAAAGATTGATGGCAACGATACTTGTGTGCGTAATACTTGCTAACCGCAATGAATACTATCCATATCTATTGTATATCATGCGCGCTGTAACAAGCCCGCGGGGGACCTCGCTACAGCTCGGACTCGATTTGTAGTCACGGTTCTAAATCTTGAACCAAAGAGTCCAAATCCGGCAAATCGTTTTGAGAAAACAGATTTTTGAAAAGAAGTGCCAAACATGGACTGCTTTGCCAGATACAGAGTCGCCACCTAAATATTTTATTTTTGGGAAATTTAGGAAACCCTGACTCGTTGCCAAAGGCCACGTATCCGTCATCACCAAAGTTGCTTCGGCTCGGGAACTTGGGTACGATTGGGGAAGGTCACTTCGTGAGCACCCCCGCTCGCCCGGTCAGAGACCGGCCTCTACTAACCATGATATCTATTTTTGAAAACATTGTGTGTTCTTATTCCGGTTATTAGCCTAGGTTACTATGTGATGCACACAGCATACAAGTATAGACTGGATCGCCTGAATTGGAACAAAACATTTTATGTTCGCTTTTTTGAAAATGGTTTGCTACCCGCAAGTAGGCTTAAAATGCAGATTTTGCCACCCGCAGGTGGGCTTAGAAAAGACGGTTTTGCCACTATCTAGTGGGCTTAAAACAAACAATTGATGATTTATCCCAATCCAAGTAACCCAACCTTCACCCACAGGCATTCAGGCAGTTATATCACATAAGCAATTAGCCTCATGGTAAGTATGCTATTCATGGCAGTCACTCACACACATGCAAGGATGCTAAAGCATAAAACTTACCGAGTACTCCAAGCCAAAACAAAAGTTTACATTAGAAATCATGCATGATCCTAAGTATACAGAAATGCCTAATGCAACACAAGCAAAAATGCAACTAAGATAGGCTCGGCTATTCTAAACATGGCATATGGAATGCTACGACTAACATGTATTCAATTTAGAATTGAAAGTACAATGCAGTTAGTATGATGCGCCGAGCCCGGTGCATGCAAAACAGATGAATGATGCAAACATGCTGTCATACTGTATGCTAATTTAAACATGCCCTAATCTAACCATCAAAAGCGGATAAATAAAAGGGAGAAAGACGTGGGGTTGGAAGACATACAACACACACACGCACACTTATTACAGTTGTGCCCTCGCACAGAGGGTCCGAAAAAATAATACAGTCCCAAACAAAAGAATATTACAGTCCAAATAATATACAAATTCCTAATTAATTAACAAATCAACTAAGAAAACAAATAAAACTGGCATGCAAGCCAGGGACTGCCTTGCTTCTGATGGATGATGCATGTCCGGGTTGTCTTGCGCGAAAATCCACCGGGATGCCCCAATTAGCCTCTGTTTAGCAGTTTATTCTTGAAACGCGTGCCAAGTCCCGAAAAGTTGCTGATTCTTCATTTTGCTGCAACAGAGAGCAGGAAAGGGGCATAGTAATGTATTTTCACAAATATATGCATGCCTCGATCCTCGTGCCACCAATCACGCATACCGAGGCATGATGACAGAGGGGTCGAAATGTGCAACTCAATATAGAATGAATGCACGTGTAAACACAACAAGAACCTAACTCCATCATGGGTAATCCGGAGTGTCGGTGACTGGGAATTGAGACACGTTCCGTCACTTGGAGTATGAAACGCACCTCGTTTCCCGTGTCCGGGCTAACTTCTATCCCGAACACGATGCAATATGCATGATATGCATGAATGTAACTAAGATACAGCCTAGCATGCACAATGCTATGAAAATGAGATGCCTCGAAGTGCGTGCACATGGGCACGCAAACTGAGGAAATACATGAATGCGATCTAAGATACAGCCTAGCATGCACTATGCAGCAAAAATGAGATGCCTCGAAATGCGTGCACACAGGCACGCAAACCGAGAAAATGACATACGAAATGCAAATGACATGGAAATATGATATGGGCTTACACTAATATGAGAGAGACTCAGCCACACTCACATAAGAGGCCGATGGATGAAAATGAAGTACCTCGAAATGCGTGCACACGGGCACGCAAACCGAGGCAATGGCATACGCAATGCAATATGGCTAAAATGGCATATAGAATGCAACATGGACTTATACTAACATGAGAGAGCCTCAGTCGCACTCACATAAGAGGCCGGTGGATGAAAATGAAGTGCCTCGAAATGCGTGCACACGGGCACGCAAACCGAGACAATGGCATACGCAATGCAATATGGCTAAAATGGCATATAGAATGCAACATGAACTTATACTAACATGAGAGAGCCTCAGCCGCACTCACATAAGAGGCCGGTGGATGAAAATGAAGTGTCTCGAAATGCGTGCACACGGGCACGCAAACCGAGGCAATGGCATACGCAATGCAATGGCATGGAAATATGATATAGAATGCAACATGGACTTATACTAACATGAGAGAGCCTCAGCCACACTCACATAAGAGGCCGATGGATGAAAATGGAGTGCCTCAAAATGCGTGCACACGGGCACGCAAACCGAGACAATGGCATATGCAATGCAATATGGCTAAAATGGCATATAGAATGCAACATGGACTTATACTAATATGAGAGAGCCTCAGCCGCACGCACATAAGAGGCCGGTGGATGAAAATGGAGTGCCTCGAAATGCGTGCACACAGGCACGCAAATCGAGGCAATGGCATACGCAATGCAATATGGCTAAAATGGCATATAGAATGCAACATGGACTTATACTAACATGAGAGAGCCTCAGCCACACTCACATAAGAGGCCGATGGATGAAAATGGAGTGCCTCGAAATGCGTGCACACGGGCACGCAAACCGAGGCAATGGCATACGCAATGCAATATGGCTAAAATGGCATATAGAATGCAACATGGAATTATACTAACATGAGAGAGCCTCAGCCACACTCACATAAGAGGCCGGTGGATGAAAATGAAGTGCCTCGAAATGCGTGCACACGGGCACGCAAACCGAGGCAATGGCATACGCAATGCAATATGGCTAAAATGGCATATAGAATGCAACATGGACTTATACTAACATGAGAGAGCCTCAGCCACACTCACATAAGAGGCCGATGGATGAAAATGGAGTGCCTCGAAATGCGTGCACACGGGCACGCAAACCGAGGCAATGGCATACGCAATGCAATATGGCTAAAATGGCATATAGAATGCAACATGGAATTATACTAACATGAGAGAGCCTCAGCCACACTCACATAAGAGGCCGGTGGATGAAAATGAAGTGCCTCGAAATGCGTGCACACGGGCACGCAAACCGAGGCAATGGCATACGCAATGCAATATGGCTAAAATGGCATATAGAATGCAACATGGACTTATACTAACATGAGAGAGCCTCAGCCGCACTCACATAAGAGGCCGGTGGATGAAAATAAAGTGCCTCGAAATGCGTCCACACGGGCACGCAAACCGAGGCAATGGCATACGCAATGCAATATGGCTAAAATGGCATATAGAATGCAACATGGACTTATACTAACATGAGAGAGCCTCAGCCACACTCACATAAGAGGCCGATGGATGAAAATGGAGTGCCTCGAAATGCGTGCACACGGGCACGCAAACCGAGGCAATGGCATATGCAATGCAATGGCATGAAAAATGATATGCAAACATGCTAATGGATTTTCAGCAATGAAATGTGGGGGAAAACAGCCTCGAAATGAGGCGAAAACACACCCGATGCATGGAATCTCTCCCGAAATGCAAATTAGGCGCATAGAATGAACTACAGCTATACAAAGCATGCATAATTGGTACACGAGATGAAAAGACAGAAGCAATACAGCCTCAAAATAAGCATTTTTACATTACAAATCATGGCCAAACATCAAGCAAAGATAGGGCAACAATGGCATGCAAAAATGGCCCTAAACATGAGATTATGAAGCAACTCACAGCTGCTAACTCCAAATAGGTTAGGGCCCTTCAACAACATTGAAGAGGGGCCAAAAATAAGCCACTTTACAGAACTGTAAAAAACCTAAAAACAAACATAGATATGGCTAAGCTCTTATGCAAGAAAAAGGGCCAAAAGGTGGCCAAAGAGGCAAGTGGTATAGGCAAAGCCCAAACTGAAAAATTCCCTTCTACAACATTGAAGAGGGACCAAAAATATGCATATTTACAGAACTTTAAAAAACCCAAAACGGTATACAAACATGCTGGAAATGCAATGCAAAATGAGGCTCAAAAGTGGCTATAACACAAAGTATACAAAATATTTATCAAACAGCCAAAGACCCTTAATGAAACATGAATAATGGGCCAAAATAAGACTATTTTTAGTTCTGTAAAATGACCAAAAACCGAAGCATAATAGGCTGCCAAAGCTTGCAAGAAAAGGGGACCAAGGAGGGATATTGAAGCAAGTGCAATATGGGGGGCTCAAACAGGGTTGAGCCCTTAAGAAAAAGTGAAAAAGAGCTCAAAAGAAGGCCACTTTCAGTTAGGGCCGGAGCTCAAAAAAATAAGCATGTATGTCTAAGAAATGTTGCAAAATTAAGCTCAAAAGAGGGGAAATAGGACTTACCTTTGAAGACAAGTCTTGGATGCTTCTTGGCTTGAGTTTGCAGCACCCTTAGGCCTTGGAGAACACCTTCAAACTTCTGGAATGGAGGATGGAAGGGTGGGGGTTGGTGGTGTAGAAGAAATGGTGGTGTTGGATTTGGAGTTTTTCAAGGAAATGAGAGAGATGGAGGAGGATTTTGTATGCAACCTTGAAGGTGATTTTTTCTAACCCCCTAAACCAATGCTTGCAGCTGGTTATATGGACAAAAAAGAGGGAGAAAATGAGGGGCAAAGGTGGGGGAAAAGGAGACAAGTTTTTCCCCCAAGAAATATCCCCCGGATTGAGATATTTTCTGGGGGATACAGCTATACAGCTGTAAAGTGTGCAATGCAAGGAACATGGCCGGCCACCTTTTGGACTTGCAGGTGGCCGGCCGGCCACCTCCCCTAGCCGGCCGGCTAGGGGTCAAAAAGGTCAACCTGCTTTAGTGGCCGGCCACCACAAAAAGGTGGCCTCCCAGGTCTCCTCTTCACAACCCTGTGGTTCGAATTTGGAAACTCTAAAACAGGAGAGAGAACAAGCCATTTTGAGGAGGGGTTCAAAAGGTTCAAATGAAATTAATGGCCGGCCATAAATTTTTAGGGTCCTCCCATGTGTTTACATCACAAATATGTGGTTTGGAGTTGAAGAAAATGGCTCCAAGGTGTTCAACATTGGCTCGGAAGTGAGAAAAACGGGTGTCGGAGGGCGAAAATGGAATATAACTAGTTGCCAAGATAATTGCTGGCCTCCCACCCTCCAGTGACCTTCCTGGTGATGAAACAGAGGCACCTGCCAAAAATGAACGAAAACCGATGCAAAACGAATGTTCGGGGGCCGAAACACGCAGTTCGGGGTCCCGAAAATTGCCTGTTAAGCACCGAAAGTGGCGTTCGGCCACAAAGTGGGTTTCTCAGGCCCCAGTGTCCCTCAAAAGGGAGTAAAAAGGAAGCATGCCAAAAATCAGAACAAACGGAGATGGTTAGGCGGTCCCGAACCGAGGCACACGGCCAACGGTCCCGAAAAATCGGAAACCGGACTCCGAAATGGGCAAAATGGCCTACGACCACCAAATGTAGCTCACGGCCACTGAGAGACGGTCTACAGGACCTCTGCCTCCCCTCAAGAAAAGAAACAGAGAAAACCGAGCCTGGTTCGCAAACCGAGGCAAGGCACAGAAGAGGGTTCGGAAGTCCGGAGGCAGGGCTCACGGCCGCGACTCTGAAACTTCTGAACGAGCACATTATGCAACATCACCAAGCGCTCAATCGGTGACGTTTGAGTCTTAAGGTCGGTCAAAAATGGGGTGTCTACACGTGCATATTGTGATTGATTGTTATGTGGAAAGAACTATTGCCTCTGGTTATTTTAAATAGGTTGGTGGACAATGCAAGACATGCAGATGGGATTTAATCAACAACGTGCACTGTGGAAGTGTAGTGAGGGTTCGAGCTGATCGGTAAGACAATTTACATGCAAATGGTTAGATGAACATAGCCATGTCTTCCTTGCCATAGCACTGTTTAGACCTATGACTTTGAAAAGCTATTGTGTTTAAGTAATTGGATAAGTTATGTTTTGCATGATAGTTGAATTATGTTAAGTATGACCGGCTGCAAAAGAAAGTTATGCATATAGTGACCTCTCTTAGAATTCTGTAAGGAGTTAATTGATTGTGATTTTGTTTCCTACTGATTGTTTAAATGGATAAGGAAATGACTTATACATTAACAATGCTTGGAAGTCGATTAATGACCTTGAAACAGCATATAATTAATATAATTTAACGAACCGAGAAAATTACTGATGACTTCTGATGGGAAATCGAGAGAATTATTGATGATGTTCCATGGGTGTTGTGATGAGTAATCGGGATTTGTTTGTAGGAATCTGTAAGCATAACTGTGCCTGTTCATAGTTAGGGATCTGTAATTTGTATTCTGTACTCCGTATTTGTCTGAAATCTGTAGTCTGAAATCTGGAATCTGAAATCTGTAATCTGTCATCTGTACTCTGTAAATTGTTTTGTTTATGTTTACTCTGTAATATGTAATCGGGATTCTCATAAAGATGGTCGAATGATAGTAAGAACCCTACTTGTATTACGTGTCTGCTCTTATGACACTTAAAAAAAAAAAAGGGATAGGTAGTTATTAACTACTTTGAGACCGAGACTAAATAATTGGTAATTTGATAATTTACCGCAAGAATTACAATTCTGCTTGTGTACATTCATGACTTAAGATTAAGGAATCATTTCTGTGATATATTTCTGTGTAAACATGCAAATGTTGGGTATCGCAAACTAGTTCTTCATTGCATATTTGAAGGCTGAATGTAAACTGTTCTGCATGATATTGTGACCTCTGAGAGAAGCAAAAAGATATGTACTGGGCATCTACCTTTGATCGCAGGTTTATACGGATGTGTACGATACCCATTACGTAGTCACGCATTGATTTACTATCCTATTGAACTAACCTTGCCCAGAATTACTAACTGTGAAATTAACTGGTCGAATTATTTTGCTATATCATTGCATATGTTGTGTTGACCCTATGGAATCTGGACGGATGTGGTAATTATGATTGTAGTATATGTAAAGGGATTTATGCTTTCTGTATAGTCGTCTGTTGATTACTGCATTTCTAAATTGTAAATATGGAACCATGTGGTTGATTTTGTATCTTACAGTAGGAAAAGGAAGAATTATCTGACCAGAGAAACACTGAAATGATTGAGTGTTACCTTAAGGGAGGATGTTACACCCTACTGTTATGCCGGATTAATTTAACATGATTATGAATTTGATTTCTGTTACTCAGATATGAACTTACAATAATATGATTGAGTGTCTGTCATGGCACATCTGCATGAATTTGCAAAGTTATATGATACTAGTTTGGTGTTATCATAACTGTTTGATTCGAGTATAATGTTATGAAAAACTAACGATGTGTATTATAACTCTCCTTTCTATTGTACTGACCTTGTTAAGAACCATTATATATACTTCTGAATCAATATAATGGTATACCTTTGAAATACTTTTGGAAATAGAGGAATACTAAGAACAAATTGTGAAGCTAGTGGTTACGTACGTAAACGACATATTGGTAACTGTTAGAAGAAGGTATACCTTGTAGTTAGGCCAAACCTGGCTTGGTAGACTGTGACGCCAGATTCAATTATGCATAATCAGATTTGACTCTAACCACGCAATTGATTTCTTTTGGAAACTATATATAACCTTAATTTACAACTCATCGCTGAATGAATTGCAATATAGGATTTACACAAAGAATTATTTAATTGAGCAAGTTTGAACATGTACCTTCTAATGAGAATGTTATAGGCATTATTAATGCTGGATCAATCTGGTTAATGCTAGAGGAATATATGAGTTATATGCTTAAGGAAATGAAATCCGTTATATTCTGTCTTTGAGAATTGATGCTATGGAACTTATTAACAGTAAAATGTGGTGGTTATAAACCCTGTCTATTTAGGGTGTTATGCTCTGAATGTCTTACCATGGATTCTTGTACACATAATCTTGTGAATAAATAGGTGGAGTTGTTATTTTTATTCTACATGCCGGATGTGGACACTGAAATGACTAGTTGGATAAAACTCTGAGATGCTTATTATGTTGAGGACTTTGGAATGACTGTGATGCACGTCGGGTTAACCTGTGACTTGTTCGAACTGAAGAATTACATGAATATCTATAACTGAATTACTTGGTAAAACAAGTTTGAGGGACCAAACTTATTTAAGGGGGGAGAGTGTAATAACTCGACCCTCATATGTGTTTCCGGTATATTTTCAGTCCCTCATTCTATGCATTTAAATGCTTACTGTGGAATTTTATGCGACTTTATGTTTAAGCAAATAAATCTTATGATTAGAAACCTATATCTGTTTAATAAGAAAAATATTTGTCACAATTATAATGTTTGGATCAGAAATTGAGAGCCTTAGAGTCTTAATAATCTGAAATTGATTTTTCATTTGAGATCAGCATAATTTTTAAGTTATAATAAGCATTTTTATAAAAATTTGATTAGGGATGACTAAACTGAGTGATTTTTGTTTTATTCACTTTGTGTATATATTGTTATTCCTTAAATGTTGACTTGTGAACTTTAAACTCAAAAATCCTAAGAGGGTTAGGAAAGGAGAATTAGGAAAGAGGAGAAGCCCTACAAGGAAGAGGTTGAGAAATTGAGAGAGTTTTAGAGATGTTAAAGCTCAAGGTATGGAGGTTTACTTTAATTAACTCCTCTCTTGTATATGAGTGAGGAATTTCTTGGGTATTCATGCAAGTTAAGGCTTGTGTTGTTGTTGTTGTTGTTGTTGTGTGTGTGTGTGTGTGTGTGTATGTTACCTAAAGAATTGAATGGGTGTTTTCTTCATGTAGTTGTTGTATTAATTTGAACCATGTAAAGGAAATTACACCCTATTCTTGATTCTACATGCTTGCACCCAATTATGAGTGAGATGGATATATGTATGTGTTTAAAGCTTGATGGAAATAAATGGTAATGGTGAGTGAAAGTAGAGAAGATCTAGTTTATATCTAGATTGTTATATGTTTGTACCTCCTAAATATATGATTTTTGAACCATGTTTTAGCAATTGATGAAACTATTTTGAGCCTTGTAAATACTCTCCAAAAATTGAGTTTTGCTGGAATTTCGGACTGCAAATTGTGTAGAATTGTCGCACATGCGGGCTCACAGCCGCACGTGCGAAAAACAGGGGGGAATTGGACTTGGCATTTTGAAAAATATGCACGCGCGAGACCTCCCAGCCGCACGTGCGGCCCATGCTGGAAAAATTGGTTTGTTTCGTTTTACGTGCTGGGCCCTTAGGTGTTTTTGAAACCTGTATTTGACGCTTTTTGATAATTATAAATTCACACAAAGTAAAACGAGTCAGGAAACGATTTAACAAGGAAATGAATTTAATTGGGATTTATGTGTGTGTAGGACACACTCCGGGAGGAACTGGCGCTCCGCCACAGCACTGTGAGTAGTAGTACGATAGCGGTATATTTTACTTACCGTTAATACTTATCGTTATTAACGCTCTGATCTTCGCGAGTTATTTACGCTAACATTTATAAATGTTTGGAAAATTTGAGTACATTGGTACAGCTCTGGCATTACCTTGCTTTACTAATATCTTAACGTCTCTGGAATCATTCTGTTTTGGCGGTAATGGGCTTAAGGCCATTATGGTGTGAATTGCTCTGTCCTTATGAATGCAGTGATACGTTTTCCTTCTATTAATCGTTATTAATGATGTTCTATTATTTGTGGGACAACTATGTTGACTTATTATAAACCATGGGGAAATCTACGTGCCTTATTAGCATTAGAGTAGTACATTTTGCTTACCGTTGATAATTAATATGAACCTTCTATTATCTGCAAGTTAATTGTATTGGTTTATGATAAACAAATGGAACGTTTGTGCAATATGGAATTCTAATATCTTTGTATCTCTGGAATTGTTCAATTTGTTAATATCTGGGCCAAAGGCCAATCTGTAAAATACACTTTACATATTGCCAATAATTATCATTAGCACTCTGTTACACGCAAATTAACTATGTTAACTCATGTAAATGATTGAAAGAACTTATGTGCTTCTGTACAACCCTGAGACTAATCTGTTCAAATGATACCTGGGATTATTCTGTTTTGTTTACCGTTCTATTTATCTGGGCTTAATGCCGTTCTGCTTATCTGGGCTAATGTCGTTCTGTTTATCTGGGATTAATGCTGTTCTGTTTATCTAGGCTAATGCTGTTCTATTTATTTGGGCTAAAGCCATTCTGTTTATCTAGGCTTAATGTCGTTCTGTTTATCTGGGCTAATGCCGTTCTGTTTATCTGGGCTTAATGCCATTCTGTTTATCTGGGCTTAATGCCACTCTGTTAGAAACTAGGCCCAAGGCCATTCTGGAAATAATTACAGCATTAGATTAACTACATGTCTTTTGCATTTATATACGCATTGACTTGCATTATACTTCCCCCAATATTTTGTTATACACCCCATTATGGGGCTGGGTCTGTAAATATATATGTATACATAGCTAATTTCTTAGATACACGTTACTATGCGTCTATCTATCCGATGCAAAGTTTGTGATCCTGGCATGATAGTAATAGCTCGATGGATGTAGTTTTATGTTATTGTACGTTAATAAGTGCTTCCGTTCAAGCCCCATACGTTATGTATACCAGGTTAAGTGTACGTTTCTGAATAGGTCATGCCCAAACTTTTAGGGGCGAGTTTGGGGTGTGACAAGACCAAACTAACTTATCAGCTTGAAGTGTAAGGAATAACCATTTCATTTCATCTCATCTCATTCCAGTGAACCAAATAAAGCATAAATGAGATTGAAGTCACCTGATTACTGTTTTGATAAATGATTTGGGTGATTTTGATAAATGTGTGAATTGGGTTTCCTTTTTTAACATGAAAAGTAATGTTCTGTGATCTTATGTTTTTATTTGATTGTTAAAAATTAGAATTATAGTGAGAAAGAAATAGCCCATTGTACTTAACTTATGGCACAATTAAGTAATCAAATAGTCATTGTACAACCCATTGTTATTTAAACCCAATCTATTTATAGCACTATTAAATGAGTTATTTCTTCACTACAGGTCTGTGGTGTTTCAATATTTGATGAATCTCATTAACAAAAGTCTTTGTATTTACATAGAATCATCTAATTGGTTGTTTATAATTTTATCATTATCAGTTGGTTTAATAGAGAAGCCTTCTATTTGTTAATCTACTTTAAAATTCTATTTTTTTCATAGTGTAATTATTTAACTATGTTTATTGTGGAATCTAATCTCTTTTTGTTCTTGGTATTATTGATTGGCAGGTTATTGATATTAATATAAAATAGTGCATCTTTAGCTTAAATTTTATATTATTGATATTGGCAGGTTTAGAATTTTATATTATTTTGTGTGTGGTTTTGATTGATTGCTTGAATTAGATGGTTGGATTCTTGGTCTAAAGAAACTAACAAAATGCATAGGAGACCAATGAGTAATAACTCATGTCTTTATCAGATTGATTCAATTCAGTTAAATTGATAGTATTGGGCAATAGGAAAATCAACTTATATTGTCTTTTGGGTATAAATATGATAGTTTCGTGATTTCATTGTAAAAGAACAACATTTCATCGTAAAAGAACCACCTGTGCCTATGACACTCCAAGTTTATAAATAAAAAAATAAAAAAAACCACATTCAAGTTTTTTTTAGGGAATGTTTTAGATCACAGCTTTGAGCACTCAAGTACGATCTCATCAATCATTCCAGTTTTTTATCTTATTGAGGTGGTGGTAATTTTCACTTTATGGTTAAGCCTTCTAATTGTTGAATTTAAAAAAGCCTTCTAATCGTTTCATTAGGCACTACCTAAATATAAAACTTTATTACACATAAATTGTTCGATCTCTTCTCATCACTAACATAATTTTTTTTTTTTTTTTTTTTTTTTTGTGAATCCTTGGGACTCAATTAGAGTGATATATTTTGACTTTGACTTTTAAATTTGTTTTTTCCTTCAAATTTCAGGTGTATAAAAGTGGCAATTGTCCATGATATTGCAGAAGATAACATCTTTGTATTTAAATTTTTTTATTGGGTTTTTCATTACGCATTCTTTTGCTGTGATGAGTATATTGAAGAAAAACAGTGATAGTGAGAATTTTGAGTAAATTGTTGTATAATAATTAATTGGGCAAAGTTTTTTGTCATGAGCCTACCAGTAATGGGATTCCAAATTAGATGCAATTATTTATTTTCATTTGTTTTCATGTATTATCTAAATTGTTAAATTCTTCATGTTCAATTGGAAAAGGAAAAGAAAGAAGAGTTATACTTAGCAATTCATATTCATTAAGCAGCAACAGGTGAACTCACAAGTTATGATATACACTAATCAAGAGACTTGGGAACTAAATTGAAAGATGCTTGATCATATGTTTAATTCCTGTTAATTCATTGTTATTGGTTTATTTGTTTTTCAAAGGTATTTTGATATGATTGTTCCTGTTACGATTTCTTTTAATTGATTTTTTAAAGTGATTTTTGTTGCAGGGGACTAATCCACCTTACAAATGTTGGGATTGTGTTGTTTTTCTATGCGTGTTGATGGTTGGCTCTTTCATTCTAAATTGGATGATTAATTTTTTTTCTTTTTTCTTTTTTATTTTTTTAAAGCTAGGATGGTTACTCTTTTGTACCAAAATGTTCACTCAGTTATAATACTAATTTAGACATATTCTTTTATTGAAGGTTGTATCATTTTGATTCACTGTACATGTGTTATTTTGGCGTAAATATCTTTGTTTATGTTGTACACAACATTTTTATATTATAAATTTGCTATTTAAACTTTAATTACAAAGTTTGCCAAAATTGTAATTTGCTATTTCGACTTATGTGTAAAGTTTTATATTGCAATGAAATTGTTGTCATTTTGAATTAATTTATTACAGTTGATTTCTGTAGCAGTGAAATTGTTACCATTTTGAATTGATTTATTTTAATTAATTTTTGAAAAGTATGTGATACCAACATTATTTACACCGTGCCTTCAGGCACGGGCATGCACTAGTATATATATGGGCAAATTACATATACCTCCCTCGAGGTTTAGCTAAATTACAGATATCCCCCTGAGGTTTATATTTTCATAGCAAATTGCCCCCTGAGGTTTATATTTTGATAACAATTTGTCCCCTAATTTGTTATGCAAATACAACCTTCAGGGGGGTATTTGTAATTTCTCAAACCTCAGGGGGTAACTGTAATTTTGCTAAACCTCGAGAGGGGTATATGTAATTTGCCCTATATATATATATATGTTTGGATGGCATGATTTTCTAGGTGTTTGGCAAGATTTGGGTTTGGGTTTTTTTTTTATTTTTTCCACTAAAGCACAAAGTTTTTGCAAAATTAAAAAAAATAAATTCAAACAAAATATCATATCCAACTCCATAATCATTTCACTTTTTCTCTCATAAACATCATATCCAACCACAAAAAAACCCAACTATCTTTCCAAACACCAAAATTTTTTTATCCAATAATATCTTACAACTAAAAAAACCTACATAAAAACTCACTTCCTCCTAAACTTGATTACGTCTAATATAGTATATTAACATTAATTATGATTTTATGATTAATTTTATTTATTATACAAATTATAAATATTAAAAATATTTTAAATTATGTTACATCATTAATTGATACATTAATTAGTGTACTAATTTGTGCATATAGCATTAATCTTGCATTTAGGTCATACATTAATGGCTCAGCTTCTCTTCACTTGAGTATACCAATGAATTATGCTAGGGACCCCAAATAAATTATCAAATTTTCTACTAAGCATCTCACATGGGTATAGGACCCACACACATGTGATTTGTGTGAGTCTCACACTCATATAAGAGGTTCGATAAAAAATTTAATAATCCATGTGAGATGCATAGCATTTTTCTTTACCAATTGGAGCGTCTTGTTGAAATTTTGTGAGTTCACCACATAGTTTATAAATTATATAGATGATTCAAATTATTTAATGCATTAGATTTGTTAAGTATTTTATTTTTATAAAAAAAAGGATGTTAATTGAATATTAATACTCATTTGATCATATCATATTTGTATTAATAATTTATTTTTTAAATTACTAGTTGGTCCCCCACGCACGAAACAGTGTCAATATAAATACTTTAAAAATTGTATTTGGTTTGTGAATTTGAAAAGTGACTTAAAAAGGGAAAAAAATTTGTGTAAAATATAGATGAAATGCAGTTATATTTCTAAAAAATCACATACCAAATCATTCAGTGAATCCAATTGAATAACTAATACACTAATCCCATCAATTATTAACCCTCTCACTAACCTTAATTTTCTATTTTTCTCATTCTTTTTTTTTTCCTCCTCTGTCTATTTTTTACTAACAAATTGTATGAACTCAAAATAATTACAAATAGATGAAATTACAAGACTTAATTGCACAATCTAATACATAAATTACTTGTACTTTCATGACTTTGTAATTATTTTGAGTTCATACCATTTTTTTTTTTGTTGCAATTTTTCCTTATATATATATATATATATATATATATCTCAAATGTTCTCTAAAAAATGTAGACAAAAACCCCCAAAGAGAGAAAAATTGAAGTTATTTCCAAAGGAAGTTTTAATTAATGCTCTCTATAGCAGCATAAGTATATGCCAATCCAATTTGGCTCACTTTCTGTATTACAGCCAGCTAAAATGGCCCTAGACATGCAATGTGAAATCAATACATCTCTTATCCATGGATTCATTTGTTGTAACATTCACCATTTTCTCAAGTTGAAATTTTGAAAACACTTGCACGCACAAGATGCAATAAAGATTTATATCAAATTAGAGAAGAGTTTTTCAGAAAAATGGAACCACCACATTAATATCCAATGTAAATTGCAGTATCATCAAGAAAAAAGGGCCAATTTTTTTAGGGCACTTGAAGCTTGAGAAACTGGGCAAGACAATGTAAAAACATTAGCATTGGCCAAGTTAAAAGAAGAACAAAAAAGGCCTGCAACAAAATTTGTATGGTATACATGATGTGTGTAAATGCTCTCTCGCTATGTAGAAGCACCGAGTATATCTTCAATGCTTGTACTGGATTCAGAAGGCGGGCTAGCTTTAACAGTAGGTGGTGGTGGTGGTTTCTTTTCTAGAGGAGGCTTAGTTGGCCTGTTTGGATGAACTTTATCAACTTTCTCTGATGGAATCTCATATTGCAACAAACAACAGATGACTTGTTCAAATTCAACCCCTAAGTGTTGCCAACTAACAGTTAAAAGGAATTGAAGATATATAACAAATAATTTAACATGTAAAGTAAATGTTCTTTCTTGTTTGTATACAACAGATCTTCTACTCAGATTTGATAACGAGCCCAATAATGGAGGCTGAGTAACCTGAAGAACTACATAAGTTAATTTGAGAATAACAGGTGCCTAATAATGGTTTTCTAAGACATTAAGGAAATCCAAAATCTCAAAGATAATTAAGATTCCAGATAAGCCCATGCAAGTAACAAAGGAAAAGACTTTTCGTTGCTTCTCATAAGGGTTTTTATGGAACCAACAAGCCCGATCTCCCGTGGAGCAAAAAATTGAAATAGAAATTCTATGAAGCATGTTGAATGAAAGTTCAACATTGGCATAACTATAAGAAAAACAAAACCAATACGTTAAACTCCTTGAAATCAAGCTCACCTTGTAACCACAGCCAGTCACACAAGCATGGAAGCATTCCCGCATGCAAAAAAAAGAGCAATAGAGACCAAATTAGTAAAATAAATATTTTCAACCTGAATATATTCTTTATATTTGAATAAATAGAAATAATCTTATCCTACAGAAGCAATTTTTCTTTTTCTGTATTATTTTTCACAAGCAAACCATTAATTGGTTGGAAGTAAAATATTAGCCGAAGCATATTTATGAAGTCTTTTCTGCTCACCAACTTTTGCTGAATTAGCATGTTATAATGCATTTCTGATGATGATATTTTCATACACAAAGGAATGTCAATCTTCAAAGTCTTAGAGTGAACCAGTAATGTTTATATAACTGTCAAATGTAACAGTTGTGCCCTGTTTCTATAAAGAGGAAGCTCTGAAAATCAAGCAAGTTATATAGTGAGCTCCAGTGCTGGGTAGAAACATGCGTTTATCATTTAGAAGTGCTTTTATCAAAATGCTCATTTATATTTAACTGCTACAATTTAGAGAAGCAGAACTGTTGTTTCTTTCAAGTTTATAACATTCCAAGAATCTACAATCTTGGTGTTCCTCTAATACTTTCAAATAAACTGACCTCATTAAACAATTCTTTCAAACAAAGAACATTTCGCATTCTTAACCACTCAGCAATTCTAAACAAAATTTAAAGCGCCTCCTACAACATTGTCATATAAAATGCCAGTCTAATACTTTTAGCCTCTTGTGACAAAGAAAAAGGGTTAAATCATATCTCCTAACAAACATATTACAGTCTTGTGAAATCCAAAGAGCATGAGAATAACACTGTTGAAGGATTGAAAAAAAAAAAAAAAACCTCTAAGTAGCTGGCAACACCAGGATAACGGTCAATGTAAACACTCCACTGTCAGTCCTTTAAAATTGGATCCTCGTAGCATATCTCATCATACTCTCCCAAGCCTATTTATCAAATAGCAATTAACCCTATAGCTTAAATCCTTAAAATGATAGAATCAAGTACAATGACCATCAAAGGGTTCATCAATGATAAGTCACAGATACTGAATTAAATCACCATCTCATAATTATTAACAATTAACATCAGTCTTGATTGGTCAAGATCAAAACAATTGAACAAAAGAAAGCTAACAGTAACAAGATCTTGCAAATTGCTTAACCAAAATAGACCACATAAATGTTGAATTAGTAAAAACCAACTAACAGACTCAAAATAAATAAAAACCAAAAAGTTGATAACTAAAAAGTAATGAAATACACCAGATAACATTTCTTTTTCCCATTTTTAATATTTTAAAACATCATCATGTGAAGATTTATTTTGTTGGTAATTAATATGTATTCATAAGCCCATAATTTTCTAAATCAGTCGAAGTATGGAATGATAGTGTGGTGGCTCTATTAAGAAGATACCCCCAGTTCCATATGACTTAAAGTTAAAGGTCAAGCCTAGACCCAAACAAACCACTATATTCTTAAACTGTAGGAACTAACCAATTCATCTGCTAATTTTCCAGGTCATAAATATCCCATAACTTGGAACCTTTATAAATAATCCTTCTCAAAAAGTGAATGCCAACGACAACAGTTCACTAAGGTGAAGACCTGGTATGCCAATGTCCTAAGGTCCATACCAAAAAGTCAAAACCAATTTAGTAAACCATCAACCAGATCACAGGATAATAAGCTTGCCATCCCTACTTTCAAACTCCCCTAGAGAACTACAAACTTCAAGATTTTTTACAAAACTGCCAAAAAAAGGCTGAATCCATGTACACACAAAATACAATACAAACAAAATTAAATTTCATACACAAAACTTAAACCTACAAAGAAATGTACAAAGGAATCAAAAGCCACAAGTAAAACAAACTAATTGTCTATTTCCCTAAGAAAAGTAACTGTTGTCAATCAAATAGAACCAATAAGTATGACAAGATATGCTAACCTGGCACCTCGTTCTCTATTTTTTGGAATATGCATTTTTTCCCCGTAGCTGGGGTAGAGACCATTTGAAAACCCACTTCAATCATTGAAGTGAAGAGAAGAGATGCTATAGAAATCAAACAGTTTCATAACCGAAATCAAATAATTTCAAAACCATTTGACTTGTAGAGAAACAGATTTCAGGACATAGAGAGTAGAAATGGAAGTTTTTGTCACTTGTGAAGATGAGATCCAATGGTGTGAAAAAACGTTTCCCAACAAAAGAGAGAAGAAGAATTCAACAATTTTCAAAGAAGTGAGTTACCTTTTGTAGAGTTATCATCCTCAAGGTCCATGTGGCTTCACTTGTAACTCCTTCAACTTCTACAACACCATTTACAATTTCACACCTCTGCAACATGTCCACTCACATTACAAGTCAACAAAACAAATAGGTAATTCACATAAATATGAACATCTTTTGATTACAAGAAATTATGACGTATTTGGGAAAAGCAATAAGAAAACAAATAGTGCCAAACTACACAATCCACAGGTCGTACCACTCAATGAGTCACATTTTCCATACCTTATCGTATAGTGATCCATAAACCTTCTGGTATTTAGCTTCAAGGGCTTCTCTCTCCTAAAAAAAAACTTTGCCTTCCACTCATTATGTTGGCTTTGCAATGGTACAACAAAGCATTACATTTCAACATACCGAAAAAATCTGCGTACATACTTTTTGAAACCATTTATATATCAAATGTTAAAGCCTATAGAGAAACATGGCTACAATATGACACCCAACAAGGACATTTCTATAAATAACCATATAATTAGCAATTTAACACCATTGACACGTTCCTGAATAGAAACTAAGCTACCTAATCTGTGCATAATATCAATTCAAAATAGAAAAAAAGTACAAGCTCAATCCTAAATGTCAACGCTTATTCTCAACAAAGCATAAACCCTTGCTACTTTTCCTAGTTCCTCCTCTTCTAAAAGTTGGTTTTGTCATGGTTAACGACTTTTCAATCCCCATGGAAGTGGTTCTTGAAGTACTTGACTGGAATTTCAATAGAAAAAATGAATAATAAAATGCTTTCAAGATAAAATCTTGACAAGAAAAACAAAAACTCCACACATTCCGTTGTAACATTCTCGTGTACACATCAATACTACTAAACATTTGGAACCCAAACATAATGAAATAGGAACATATTAAAATTTGTAAATTCTAAGCTGTTTTCAATATTGCATTCTGAGTTATAGAGATCTGGATATTGCATTATTTCTTACACAGACCTCTATACTTAAAATGGCAATAATTTTTTGTATTATTTTTTATATTTTAACACTAATTTATGTTCAGAAAAATCACAAAAAAACAAAAAAAACAAAACCCCTAGAGTTTCACCCTTACAATAGCATATCTATACAATAGCATTTGAATTGAAACTAAAATTCTTGTTGAGTTAAGAGTAGTTTCTACAATTTGAATACAATTCTCTCTCTCTCTCTCTCTCTCTCTCTATATATATATATATATATATATTTTGAAGTAAGGGAAAAAACTGCAAATTTTCTATTTCTATTTTGATATGCATATTAGCAAACATGTGGTGTGCATAATTTACACATAAATTAGAGTAAAGAGAAACAAGAACATCGAAACCACATTGTGGCACATCTTAGAAGACAAATAAGCATGGAAGCAGCTATCTACATACTAGATTGTCCAACCATCTCGAAAGAGCATTAAAATACAAAACTTAATGGAGTTCCAGTTCGCAAAAGCACCAATACAAAATACATAACACAGAGGAAAGCAGAACGTAGTAGGGAATTTCACACACCTGGTTGTCTGGTTGTGCACTTGTTGTTCTTGGTTTCAGCACTTCCGAAAAATGTAGAGTTCTGCCGCTTCGCCGCTACACCCTGTGAAGACACCTCAACATTTTCTCAACTCAACAGCAACCGATACACTACCATAGGATTAAGATGTAATAGGCGACAGCAACAGTGGCAATTGCGCACTTCCACAAATTCAAGTTGGGGGCTTTTTCGTGGACCTGTGGGTCGGTGAAGACTGCTCTTCAAAGGGGCAAAATTTGTTTTCTTCCTCATAATCGGTGTGGATGATTTGAATACACACCTTGCAGGTAGGAGCTTTGGGAAATAGCCAAACAACAGAGCACTGGTTTGGGAAATTCTAGGAACCCACGTGCCCAGCCCAAAATCTGTGAGGAAAGAGTTGGAAATGAAGCAAACAACATCGTGGAAAATATCTCCAGGAAAAGCTTTACAAACCAAAGAAGCAATAGGGCTACACCAAGAAGCCCAGCGTTACACCATGTTACACTACTCTTATGTTCTTTTTATATATGTTATAAATAATTACCATTGACACAAATTTAATATAATCAGATAACTATTGATATCTGATCAACGTGATTTTTTGCAAAATAAATTACTTGACGAGATCTATATATTAAACGGTTTAAATCATCGATATGATTTTCATAATGGACCTACAGAGCCCAACAAAACGTTCCAGTTCAATTTCAAACTTGTGAGAAATTGTTCCCTACATTAATAAGTTAAATTAAAACAATATGTTTTTAAACAAATTATAATAAAAAAATTGATTCTTATAACAAATTAAATTTTGAATTTTTTAATTTAAATTTTAATATTTTTATTTTTATTCAATTTAAATCATCAATTTATTTTCATTAAGTAAGATTGACAAAAAAAAAATTTTGATATTTTAGTTTTTAGAAAAAAATGTATTTTAGATATTTTATAAGCACTTAAGTTTATTGACTGAAATATTAAATTAATAAAATTAACTTATTTTGAATATAAATTTTATTTTATTATAAAGGTTAAATTTTGAATTATTTTATTTTATTTTATTTTAATTTACCCTATATTTTATAAATATCCATTAAAGAGTATTGTGAATTGGGCTATCGCAAGAAGGCCTTCTTAATGGGATGGGCCGAAAAGGACTTTTTCGGGTGAATAATGGGCCCAAAAAGACGTTTACCCAAGTTCCTTATTTCATAATCATTTTCTTTTTATTGTTTTATAAACATGAGACCGTGAGTTTTAAAAATTCAAAAAAAAAACATGAGACCATTCATAAGTAGGACCGAATATGATGGAAAAAAAAAATTACAATGAAATATTATATTTTAATATTTTTTATTTTCTAATTTGATTATTAGCGGTCTGCACACAATTCAAAAAAGAAAATAACATTATAAAAATAATGACAAAGATAAATAAATATATAATGTGTGTTACTTAACTGGTAAAAGCCTCCATTATTAAACCAAAACTTATGAGTTTGAGGTTTGTCCTCTTCTTTGCATAATTTTTTTGCGGAAACAAATATGTTTTGGGAAAATCCAAAACCTCTTATTTGCATAATTTTTTGCAAAAACTTCAAAATATGAGACACATTTGTGTCAACACCATCAGTAGCCTTCGCTTTATATATTATTGGGTAAATTACAAATATACTCCCTGATATTTGCTTAAAATATATATTGCTCCTTGTGATTTGAAAAATTACAAATACTCCTTTATTATAATTTTTCATTTAACATAATTAACTAAAAAATGAAATTCATAATTGCTATCATATACAATAATAAAATTACTTAAATTATTAATTGAAACATATTTTTAATATCATTAAAAATTGTTAATGGACTTGATGATTTATTAATAAAATGAACGATTTGTTATGGAATTAGAAGCCTCAGGGGAAGGAATGTAATTTTCAAAACCATAAGGGGCGATTCGTATTTTAATCAAATCTCAATTAGTGTATTTGTAATTTACCCTATATTATAATGAATAGACAGGTAAATCAGCATTGCTGAACATTTTATAAAATTCTCAATTTAGGATTCTATTGATTTTTATAAAAATTTTAAACTGTATTTGGATAATCAATTTGAATGTAAAAGGGGGGAGAGAAAAAAAAAAAAAAAACAATTGTACTATCTACGTCAAGTTGATTAAATTGAAATTTAAAGAAAATTAATAATTAAATCAACTGCATTGCTAATGAAATTCAAATTTTCAATTGTGGTTCCGAATTGAGAAAAAAAATATTCATTTAATTTTGTAATTTTATTTGTTTAATGCCAAAGTGAACCATATGCCGAAATTCCGCAAGATGATTACAAACGAAAAGACAGAAAGAGAAACAACCCAACAAGTGCGACAAAGTTGAATTTGGAAAGTAGATTAAAAATTAGTTTTTTTATTTTTTAAAAAAAAAGTTATATAAAAAAATGAGAGGTGATATGGTTTAAAAAAGTTAAAAAATTAAAAAATTGACTTTTAACCTAGTTGCCAAAATAGACCGAGGATATTATAAGAGCATTTCCAACAGTTCACTAACTTTTTTTATCAAATGTGAGTAAAAAAAAGGCAAGTTGCCCAATCTAATATCTGCCGCTCCAACAATGGATTGTAGCTTTCATCAAAAGACCGAGGACGTCTGGGGGGACGACCGGCCGATTAATCGAACAAGGAAACTGAAATTTTTCCCCCCCTCATTTTACACCATTAATCCTCGACTCTACAAATTTCTTGTAAAACCCATCAAGATCTTCCTTTTTTGACATCGAAATTCCATCAAGAATGGAAAGAAACAGAGAAAGATTGTTGAAATGAATTTCTGGGCACTGAATTTCCCTCTGCTATCATGGATCAATGTTGAATTTATTGTTTGGCTGTGCGTTCATTTTCTTCATCATTTTCATTTTTGTGCACGATAGATTTCAAAAATTCAAATATTAATTTTTTGATATTTCCATAAAAATCATATTGTTTTTAGAAACAATTTGCTAAAGTTTTTTGTGTTTCTGAAAAACAAAAATAGAAAACAAAAACACAACCGAACAAGCCCACTGTTGAGACAAAACTAGAATTATTATATTAAATACTTGAATTCAAAATTGTAGTGGTGAAAGAGAACATCTGCAAAGCTCTGAGCAGAGGCAGCAAAGTCTGGTCTAGAGACCCTAAATGCAATGAGGAGTGTATATTTTTACACTAGACAAAGGACCAAGCTTTGTTTTTATAACGATTCTAGTTTTGACTCGTCACCTGTTGTATTCTAGACTCGGGTTTATGATTTCTGAATGTTGTTCATTGTCTTTGCTCTTTATTCCTCCTTAAGTTTGGTTGTTTGAGCATTTTGAGTGTGTTTGGAACAGGTTAGTTACTTAGTTTTCAAACCTTGTGTTGTCCAGAATTTTGGTCTTCTACATGAGCGGGCCTTCTTGCGCTCGAGCGGGGTTTGCAAACACTCAGTATTTTGCACGTTTGCAAAAACTAGAGAAGTGTTTTACACGCTCGAGCGGCGTTTCCTACGCTTGAGCGGGTGGACACTTGAGCGTCCCTTCTTGCGCACGAGCGGCTTGTCTGTTGTCTGCAAAAGTACTGGACGTGTGTATTCCGCGCTCAAGCAGGTATGTTTTTGTGCTCGAGCGGAACAAATTCTTGTGTTTGACGTTTGAGCGTCAACTCTTCCGCTCGAGTGGACTGTGCGTATATCAGATCGTGAAAATCACTTTTTACCTTACTTTTTCAAATCTATTCTTCTAAAAACCCTAAAGTGAGACACTCTCTCTCTAAAACACACACACACACTCTCTCTAGATTTCCACCTAGTTCTAGTGGTTTCTCAACCCGTGTGCCTTCATTAAAAATGTGGAGCTTCTCAAGATCTTCACTTTGATCCGAATAGAGTTGGATTTCAGTATCTTTGAGGTTTCTCTCTCTTGGCTCGTTTTCTCTCTTTGAGGTAGGGATTTTTTACACTTTGTTATGATTTTTAACTTAGTTATTTGTGGTTGTGTAACAATGATGGGATTTGGGAGTATTTTGAGCCAAACCTAGGGTTTAGGTGAAATGTGAAAGAGGGGTTTTTGGTGGAAATGAAATAAATGAACATGGGATTTGAAAATGAAGTTGTGTTATGTCAAAATAGGTGATTTTGGTATTTGGATTGGTATTTTGAAAAAAATAATTTTTGCCTTAAATTGATTATCATGTCTATTTTGTATAAATAGTTGAAATTGGTGTTGCAAACATGGAATTGAGTGAGTATTGAAATAAATGATGGAATTGAGTATATAATGCTTCACACCCTTGGAAATTTTGGATAAATTATCTGTCTTGAAATTGTATATCTGTTTAGAAATATCTGTATTGGGCTATCGGTGGAGGATAGCTTTGCTTGTTGTAGAAATTGCATGTGGATTAGGTGAATTGAAACTAGTCCATGTCATTGAATATGATTATGTTGTGAATACATTGCATATGTATGATTATTTGGGAGGAGAAAGGGAATGTACTCCATATGTGTGATTATGTTGCATATGTATGATTGTTTGGGAGGAGAAAGTGGATGGACTCCATTGTTTGGGAGGAGAAAGGGGGATGGACTCCATTATAATTAAGTTGGTCGGAGTGTCCTTGGTGAAAGTCCTGAAACATATACATGGGTGCCGATCCCGTGGACAAAATATTCGTAAAATGACAGTTGGAAGTGTGTGTGTTAATTGTGAAATTGTTGAACCATTGAGTTGTAGTCTCATTTGGGTTATTGAGAAAGAATGAAATTGGCTCATGTGTTGAAATGAATTGAAGGAAAGTGAAAAGGAATATGGACTTGATGTCTTTATGAATATGTATAAAAGTGTAAATATTTTATCCCGGACATTGTATATGCACATTGTACTTATACCTTCATTAAATCTCATATATCGTGTTAGATTATTCCTACTGGGCTGTGGCTCACCCTATTTGGGGAAAAACATTTTAAGGTATTGATGGCTTGCCTTAGCCAAGACAATAGCTTGGAGGGACTTTGGGAGCACAAGCTTCTTTGTTTTGATTGTATATTTCTGTATAGCCAAGGGCTTTATTTGTATGAGTTAGTCTCTCTTTTATTGTAACTAAGTCAAGACTTGAAAAGGTGTAAGCTGATAGAGCATTTACTTATGTTATACCCTTTTGTATCATTAACTGTATGTAATAAAATGACTATTTACTCTGATTTATGTAGCTATTAACAAATGTATGGGTTGTGTTTATTGTATTATTTTAGGGGCGTTACAACTTGGTATCAGAGCGTATCGGGTTTGAATACTTTGGGTACGTGAGAAGTGGTTAGTACCATAATGGGTTTGTCATGCTTGGTTAAGACGTTTGCATGCATTGTATGCTTATGTGATAACATGCTTGTATGACTATATGGGTATGAGATTTAGTTCCTAAGATGATGATTAGGTCTATGGGTTTCTGGAAGTCCTATTAAAAGAGCACTTGATTACTGCTGTTTCTAATTGGAACTCTAGTAATGCCGCAGGACGATTATTATCTTGGAAGGAAATTCATATGTGTTTATGTGATTACGTGCTTATATGGAGTGAATTACCGTTGTCCATCGTATTAGGACGCGAGTGAGTTAGCTTCGGTACATTTGCGAATGTGCTAATCTCTTCTGTTACCTTCATTAGGATGTCAAGACATGGTGGTGGTAGGCGTGGTAAGCTTAGGAGGCATGAGATGCCCACAACAGATGATATTCCGGCACAGGAAGGAGTTGGTCAGGCCAATGTGGCCGAACCGGTTAGTCAACAGGCCATGGGCGCCTTAGCTCACGAAATGGCCAGACGTTACAGGAATCTATGGATATCTTACAGCTGATAATCAAGTCCAGGGCCAAGTAGCTGAGGCAGAGCCTTCTTTTCTGAAAAGAGAGTTTTTCTAGTCTAATTCGGATGAATTTTTTGGTGACCTAAAGGAGCCACTGAAGGTAGATGAGTGGCTTGAACAGATAGTGAAGACATTCAAGATGCTTGGCATTGAAGACGACCAGCTAAGGGTGACCTTGGCGTCTTTCCAGCTGAAGGGGGATGCGGGTCAGTGGTGGACGTATGCGCGGGGACGCATTGGAGGGACTTGGGAGGCTTTTGTTAACGCCTTCCAGGACAAGTTTCTACCTCCCACGGTTAGGGAGAAGTTGAGAGACTAGTTCTCCAAGTTGGTGCAGTTGAACACACAAATGGCTGAGTTTGAAGCCACATTCACTAGCTTGTCTAGGTTTGCACTAGAGTTGGTAGCGACTGAGGAGCGTCGGTGTTTGGAGTTTGGGAAGAGGTTGAGGACCGGTCTCACGTTTTGAGTGGCTGGGTCCATGATTAGAGACTATGGGTGCCTTGTGGAGGCGGCGACCCATCTTGAGACTATCATGCAAGCAGAGGAGGAGAGGATGAGGGGCTCCAAGAGGAGTCAGGATAGTCAGGGGGAAAGTAAGAGGTAGAGGGGTTCTAAACCCCAACAGTCCTAGAGAGCGCATTCGAGGTCTACCTTTCTAGTGTCGAGTTTGGGTTCTAGGAGAGGTTGTCAGGGGGATGTGACTTGTTTCAAATGTAGTCAGTTAGGCCATAAGTCTTCAACTTGCCCGCAGAGAGGAGGAGGGCAGCGAGCAGCATCGTCTTTGGCTCATTCTCAAGGCCAGAGTCTAAGAAGAGGGCAGCCGCCCACTTGCTATCAGTGTGGATAGGCAAGGCATTTGAAGAGATTTTTTCCACAGTTGGGTGGCACGTCTGGTGCGTCTGGTTCGAGGTAGACTCAGAGTCACCATCCAGCACAGGCGGCACAGGCCTCGAGGGCCAATCAAGGAGCCTCTTCGGTTTAATCCGTGCAGCAGGCTTATATTCCAAGGGGTGAGCAGGTAGATCAGAAGCCAACATGGCATGTGTATGTTGTTACCGCGCCAGATCTTGTACTGGCTCTATCTGTAGTGAGAGGAACCTTTTTATTTTGTAATTCAATTGCTAGTGTGTTGATTGATACATCTGCATCTCATTCTTTTATTTCGTCTGCATTTGCATCGATTTTGGGATTGGAGTTGGCACAGTTAGCATCTTCTATTTGTGTAGAGACACCTATTGGTGGTGAGGTCATCTTGAAACAGGGGTGTTGGGGTTGTGACATAGAAGTCGTCGGTCGTCGACTTTCATTTGCATTTGTATTGCTTGACATGTCTAGTTTTGATATTATTTTGGGTATGGAGTGGTTATTGTCATACCAGGTTGTTATAGATTGTTACTGTCAGAGAGTTACTGTATGTACCTTAAGCGGTGACTACTTTTATTTCTTACGGGAGAGGGTGGATAGAGTCTTATCATCGGTGTATGATCCGCATGGGCGGAGTGAACTTAGTTGTCTTCTTGGTAGCTTTATGAGTAGTGAGTGTGATGAAGTCCGGGTTGAGTTGCTGTAGACACCTCATTTTTGATAGCCCCTTTAAGACTTGGATGTTCTTGCAAGTACATGGAAGTTCTTGCAGGTATATCCGATAATGAGTTTGATTGCCCACTGAACGCTCAAAGTCTGCGGCAGAACACCACAGGTTTGAGTTTTCTAAACCCAACATCCATTTTGCCTCCTCTTTGGACCATGCTTGGGTCTTTGTAAAGTGAGGCTGCTGGCCAGGGCTTTTGGCCTGCTGGCCGGTCGGCTACCAGTGTTTCCTGCAGATATTTTGTGATATTTTGTGCCAGCTGTATGCACAGGTTCATACATCTTCCAACACGTGTGTGGCTGGATCTTTGTGAGGGGGTTTTGTATTTTCTATATATAGGACCCCCCTCTTGCATGTGGGGGGGTTAGAAAAATTGGAAGACAAAAAATCTTTATCTCTCTCTAGAATTCTCTCTCTTGTTATTTTGTGCTTTAAAGTCTAGTTTATCTATGCTTTTGCACATCAACTCTTAATCAAACGTGACCACCTTGGGGCTGAGGTGTCTTAGAGTCTTGTTGGTGCTCTAGAAGAGGGTTTAAGCTTGAATTTGTGGCTATTTTGTGCTATGCTTCAAAGGTATAGAACGTACCTTGATTAGACTAGTTTTGTTTACCTTCCTTGCCATCCTTTTAAACTATTTTGGGGCTGGTTTTGGCATGTAAAAAGTTATGTTTTTGAGCCATAAAGTGGTGGTTTGAGTCCTTTTGAGTTAGAGGGTTGTCCACCCTTTTGCTCTTTTAGCTTGTTAAGCTTTTGTGCCATCTTTTCACCACTTTTAAAACAATTTTTTTGGGCCTTTTAACCACTGAATCTCAGAGGTTTTTCAGTGGTAAAAACTTTATTTTGAAGTCCAAAATTAGAGGGGTTAGCCTCCCCTCCTTATGTCTTATTTGCATGCCTAGTTAGCTTCATGAGTTAGCATGTTTTTCTAGCTTACTTTAGCTTAAGTCCAGCATATTATTGCCTCTATTTTGACTTATTGTGGCTCTGTTTTGGGCTGGTTAATTCAGTTGAGGCTTATATTGCATAGTTGTAGGGTTAATTCCTTCACTAGCTTGATGTTTTAATGCTTTGACTATCATTGTTTTGAGTTAATAACATGTTTTAGTGTTGTTTTGTACTCCATTTCAGCACTTAAAATCTCTGCAACCTCCCTCTTTGCTTCACTCTTTTATTTGCTTTTGAGAGTTGTTTCAAACTTGGGATCCTTTAAGCTTAAGATTGAGGTTATGCTTAATGGTTTAATCCTTTTTGAGCGTTCATTACCAACGGCATGATCTCTCTCATGCCTTGAATTACCCCTTGGTTAACACTTCTTTCGCTTTAGAAAGCACTCACCAATGGAGTAATTGACTAAAGAATGGTTTGGTAACTAAAATGAGTAAACAAAAATTGGCAAGTAAAAGAAGCTAGATATGCATCTTTTGTGTTGCATTGCATGTCTTCGAATCGGACGTTAATTCAAACATAAGGAAAATGGGACATTTCATACTCAATAGTGATGAAATGTGTCATTTTCCTTGGTCTCCATCACCCTTGATCATGCATGATAGGATGGTGGTCATTTGAGGAAGGGTACAGTACAAACATACCCTTGGAAAAACCTTTCTTTTGCTCTGTTTGTGCTCTGTTGCAGTGCGGTGACCCAGAGCATCAGTGGCCGACAAGGTCCCACCCATGGCCGGTAAGGCTTTATTTCTAGCCAGCAGGGCACCTTTTTGGCCGCAGATGGCCGGCAGGCCACTGGTGCAATCCTCTACAAATATTTGGTAAGTTAAAGCAAAAAGGTTTTAAAGTATGCTCAACCCTGCAAACAGAGCCTTTCGAGAGCAAAATGGAGGGCTTTTCGGGGCGAAAACTGAGCACATACATCTTCCACTTCCCAAGGCAGAGCAGTGGCAATATAGTTTAATATCTCGTATGCTTAGTTAGTGTACATTCGTTTTAATTAATTAGTTAAGTGTTGTAATAATTAGTAATTAGTTTGCTAGTTATTCGTTTGGTTTGTAATAATTAGTCTAATTAGTTTGATTAGATTAGTTTGATTAGCTTAGCTTAGATTAGCTTAGCTCTTATTCATTCAGACCCTCCTTTGTGAGGGCGTAATGTTGTAATAGGTGTGCGTGCATGCGTGTATGTCTTCTAACCCCGCGTCTTTCTCCCTTTTATTTACCAGCTTTCGATGGTTAGACTAGGGATCACATTTCAATTAGTATATCGCATGCTTGCATACATTCATTTGTCTTGTATGCTCCGAGGCTCGGCGCATCATTCAAACTGCATTGCAATTTCAATATCTTATTTGAATACGTGTTTTATCGCATGTTGTTCAAATTGATTCGTATGTCATATTAGTAACTGAACCTATTAATTTCATATTGCATGTGTTGCATTAAACATCTTGTATAGTTAGGATCATGCACTTTTCTAACTAGTTTTTGTTTTGGTTTGGAGTACTCGGTAAGTCTTTATGCTTTAACATACTTGCATGAGTGTTATTGCCATATTGCCATGTTTCGCATGCTTGCCATGAGGCTATTGTAGACACCCTATTTTTGACCATCCTCAAGACTTGGACGTCACCATTGGAACACTTGGTGATTACTTTTGTTTGCGTTCGTTTGGAGTTCCCGGAGGTCTCGGCTACGCGCCCTGCCTCAGGATCTCCGGACTTGACCATTTTGTGTCTGGTTTTGCACCAAACACTTGTGTTTTGCCTTGGAGGGGCAGGGAATGCCTTGTGAGGCATCCCCACACACCACCGGCAGTGTCTAGAGGCCACCGGCTGGTTTTTGACGCCATCGGCAATCTTTTCTGCCGGTCCGCACTTTTTGTTGCCGGTCGGCACTCTTTTTTGTCAAAATGACATTTTTGGGCAGCCGACCACTGTTCATCTACTTTATGTAGATATTTTGTGCCAGCTGTGATAGCTGGCACCAACTCTGCCTCCGGGATCTCCCTCTAAGCAAGCTTGTTGTATAAGCTTTGCAAGAGGGAGTTCTATAAGAGGGGAAGCCTTCTCTTTGCTTTAGGTTAGAAACTTTGAAGGCAAAAACCAGAGCTTCCATAGATAGATACACCCTATCTCTATATCTCCCTCTCTCTCCTCCTTTGTGTGTGTTTCTTGGCCTAAAAGTGTGCTTTTACCTTACTTTTGCACTAATACACACACTATTACACCTAGCTCCGAGATTGAGGGACTTGGGGGGTTGATTCTTGAGTTTTTGGACTGATTTTGATCAAAAGAAGAGGGCTGGACCATTTGTTCTTCAAAGGATCTTCAAGGGTGAGCACTTTACTTTAGTTTCCCCAAACTTGCAATAGTTTTTTACCTATCTTGCTTGCTGATTTAGCTTTTGTGCATAACATAAAAAAGCTTACATTTTCATGCTTTAGAACTTTCATTAAGGTTATTTTGTGGTTTGAGTACAAACTCACCTTATTAGGCTTTATTTGGCCCCTTTTGTGCTTCCCTTGTGAGGCCTTGTTTGCTTGAGTGTGTTGGTCTTTTCACCACTAAAAACCAGTTGATTTTCAGTGATAAGGAAGGTGGTTTGAAGTCTTGCATAGGGGAGGGACACCCCTCTCCCTTCATTGTTTTATTTCCTTGCATTTTGGCTTAAAGGGTAACATGCATGCTTGCTTGATTTTTGCCTTATTTCAGAACTTTTTAGGTGTTTTTAGGTCATATGTAATCTCTGTTTTTGGTCGGATTTATATCTCTTTGCATGCTTAAAGTACTTGCTTTGCATTGCTCCTTTTGGCCTAGAGTTGTATCTTGTGTTTGGGCCATGACTCTTGCATGTGTAGGCTTAGTTTCATGAAGGTTTTGGCATTGTCTTGCCATGTCTAAGGCCTGTTGGTCATCCATTTCAGTCATGCTTGCCTTGTTTGATGTCATCTCTTTGTGTTTTAGTTTGTAAGCTTTGAGCATTTTGATCTCTAACATGTGTAGCTTGAACCATCTTCATGATTTTGGCATCATTTAGGACCACACTTCAGTCCCTAAATCATGTTTACATGTGTGCATGTGTAACCTCTTTTTATGCCTCGAGAGTTGGGCCTTTTAGGCCTAGATATGAACTTTGGTGCTTGTATCCCTTTGGAGCCATTTAAGCTGCCATATTAGGAAGGCTTGGAGTCCTATTTTGCCTGTAAAAATTCTGTTTTTACTTATCTAAATCATGCCATGATTGGTCTTGTTGTTGGAAGTGAAGTGGCCCTTTTTGTGCCTTAGCCTTGGGACCATTGGATTGCTTGTTGGCATAGGTTTTTGTCCACCCTTTTAGGCACTTTTGGCCGCTGTTTTGGGGTGGATTAAGGTCTGCCCCTTCATGGTTTGAGGCCCCCTTGCATGCTTGTCTTATGACCATTGCATGATTGCTTCATTAAGTGTTGTAATATTTTGGTCCCATTGCTTAAATTGTTCGTATTCGCATTGCATTTCGCATGCCTAGCATTGCATACTTGCCATACTAGTTACATAACATTTGGCATGCTTTGCATTTCCATCTCATTGTTGCATTTTGAGCCATGTTTGCATAACATGCATTGCACTACTTGGTTTGGGGTGTCAAACCAAGTGTTGAAGGTTAAGGGGCGTTCATACCATAAGTGATGTAACGTGCCTTAACTTTCGGTCGCCGGGGCCTTTGATTTCGACATGATAAGGCCTTGGTCCTCATTTGTATGTTACATGCATCTTTACATCAAGTGGAAAACTTGATCCCTTGGGCTATCATGCACCATTGATGGCTCGAGGATCGAGGGCCATGCTTCCCTGAATTCAAAGCATGATAGGAAGCATGACCATGCTTACATGTGCCTGAAATCCCATGCCATACTGTCTGTCCTCTGTTTGCTGTCAAAACTGTCTTCTGCAGGAGGTTTTTGCCGACCGACATAATTCTGCGCCGGCCGGCAATCTGTTTACAGCCGATAGACCCAAAAACGCCCGGTGGAAATTGTGCACTGCCGGTGGGAATTTCCCCTAGCCGGTGGTACTCTGCAGCATGCAAGGAACCTGTCCTAGGGCTTTGGAAATTTTCAGAGAAGCAGGGCAGTATAAACAGAGGTGACAGTGATGTGGTACGGGTTTTCCAGGCGAACCGGGTTGCGAGCATGCATCATTCACGCATCTCGAGGCAGAGGCTGCGGCCATCCCTTTCCTTTCTTTTTGCATTCTTCCTATTAAGCAAATTAGAAATCCTGTAATAATTTTATCTGTTTATTATTTGGGACTGTAATATTTATTTGTATCCTCCGAGCGAGGGCAAATCTGTAATAAGTGCGGGTGAGTGTGTGTATGTCTTGCAATCCCCATTTCTTTCTTCCCTTTTATTTACCTGCTTATGATGGTAGATTAGGGCATTTTTGAAATTAGCATACCTTATGCTATGCATGCGTGCATTCATGCATTTGTATTGCATGCATTAGGCTCGGTACATCATGCTAACTGCATTTGTATTTCAAATTCCAAATTGAATACGTGAATCAATTGGTTGCATTTCATGTGCCATATTTAGGTTAGCCGAGCCTACTCTAATTGCATCTTGCATGTGTTGCATTAGTCAACTTGACATGGACTAGGACACGCATGTTTGCTAACTAGTTTGTTGTTTTGGCATGGAGTACGATGTAAGTATTTATGCTTTAGCATACCGCATGCGTGTGAATGTTGCCATGATAGTATGCTTACCATGTGGCTAAGTGCTTATATGAGATAAACTGTTTGAATGCCTGTGGGTGAAGGTTGGATTGTTTGAGTTGGAAAAACTCGTTGAAATCCATGTTTTAGCCTACTTGCGAGTAGTAAATTCCAAAGCATTTTTCAAAACAAACGGATATGCAATACTTGTTTCCAAATTAGGCAATCTAGTCTATACTTATTTGTCGTGCGCATAACATAGTAATTCTAGGCTAATAACCGGAATAAGAACACATAACGTTTTCAAAATCGGATATCATGGTTAGTAGAGGCCGGTCTTCGGACCGGGCGAAAAGGGGTGCTCATAGCTGACCTTCCCCGATCGTACCCAAGCTCCCGAGCCAAGACAACTTTGGTAATGACGGACATGTGGCCTTCGGCACCGAGTCAGGGTTTCCTAAATTCCCCCATAAAAAATATTTAGGTGGCGACTCTGTATCTGGCAAAGCAGTCCATGTTTGGCACTTCTTTTCTAAAATCTGTTTTCTCAAAACGATTTGCCAGATTTGGACTCTTTGGTTCAAGATTAAGAACCGTGACACCAAAATCGAGTCCAAACTGTAGCGGGGCCCCACGCGGGCGCGTCTACAGCTATGTGCTTAAATGGTAAACTGCATGAATGCCTGTAGATGAAGGCTTGTTGTTTGTATTGGAACGATTCAACAAATGCGCGTTTTAAGCTTACTTTGTTGAGTGGCAAATCATGTTTTAAGCCCACTATGTTTGGTGGCAAATCCGTATTTTTAAGCCCATTTGAGAGTGGCAAATTCAAACTATTTTCGCAAACAAACATGAGTTGAATTGTTCCAAGTCTTGCGACTAGTCTATACTTGCTTATGCGCGTCACATAGTAAAGCTAGTTTAATAACTGAAACAAGAACATATAATGTTTATAAAAGAACATATCATGATTAATAGAGGCCAATCTTTGATCGGGTGAGCGGGGGTGCTCTTTTCATGACCTTCCCCCCTCGTACCCAAGTTCCCGAGTCGAGGCAACTTTGGTGGTGACAGACACATGGCCTTTGGCACGAGTCAAGGTTTCCTAAATTTTTCCAAAACAAAATATTTAGGTGGTGACTCTGTATCTAGCAAAGCAGTCTAATTTTGACATTATTTGATTGAAATTTGATTTTTCAAAAAGGTTTGCCAGATTTGGACTCTTTGGTGTTTATCAGTTTCACTGCAGGAGTCCGAACTGTGAGGCCTTCTTTTCAAACCCTTTCCGAAAGGCGGGGGCGCGGAAAAAGGCGAGTCCACAGTTTCTAGCGACTTTGCTGGGGACTTAGAGAACTTGACTCGAATTCATGATATGTTGTTTTATTTACACTTATGTGTTTCTTTGCATTGCATTTGCATCGGTGCACCTAAGTCACAGTGTTTGCCATCTGCAATTCCTGAATGGTTTGTCGGAGGCTCACTTGGAAAAGCTTACCAAAAGGCTGACCGGTTGCAGGCTCTGCCATGATGGAAACACAACCCTTGGATCTGGACTACCGCTGTACCGTTTGATCCTCCTTTTACTTCTCGGTGTTAGGTGTGAGAGGTATATTAGGTAGTCTTGCTGAGGTACTCTTTTTTGACCAATCGACCTAGTTACATATCGAAAGCCATAAAAACTATTCCAAACTAGGACAAGTTGCTCACCCGAATGCAGGATTGTATGAAACCGTATGTTTACATAGTGAACCTTTAGCTCTTGACGAAAGTAGGACAGGGTAATCCTACCCCACTATAGGGGTGTTTTGGATCTCCCTTGCTTGATACGTGCTTTTAGAGTGAAACTCTACAGGAATATATGTATAAGTTGCAAGTCTAGGTATGAGTTTGAGGGATCAGTTTTGAGGCAGAAACTTCGGGCAGAAATCAGTGTTTGAGTACAGTCGTTCAACTTATGATTGCAACTGTGTGTTATTTTTGTCTAAGCCCAGGCGCTGTGCGGTTTTTGATTTTTGTTTTCTTTTTGCTTTATTTTCTTTTTGCAAGGTAGTCTTTCACTATTGCTTCAGACGAGTCTGTTACCCCCCCCCCAAGCACTCTGGACCCAAGTAAGGTGACTTTATCGATCCGAGGATCTTGTGAGATGACAGCCGATGTTTGCTTCACTCCCGTCGGTTACCAGATGGAGGAGGGTTAGGCATTACTCACCGATTCAGCAGTTACCGTTTATTTTGCCTGTGCCTAGTCAAGCCCGATCATCCACTTCTACTCCAAACAGAGAGTATTCATCAGTTCCGGCAGTTCAAAGTCCTTCAGTCAACATGGAAGACATGTTACATCAACTCCAACAGACTATTAAGAACATGCAGCTAGATGCTGCTCGACAAGCTGAGACCACAACTCGCCAAGTCGAAGTTGTAGCTCGCCAAGCAGAGGTAATAGAGAGGCTTCAACAACAGCAGCCGTAACCTGCAATAGCCTCAGCTTCCCATGCACCCCCAGCGGGAATCCCTACATCCGGGGTCACAATCAATGTCTAGTAAAATGTAGGCATTCAAGCAGATCCTATCCTGCCCCAGACCTCCAACCTCCAAAAGGGCCGGCTTACCCGACAAAGGCGCCGTTTGAATTCGAGGTCGACCCTACTACACTGAAAGTGAGTAAGCTGGAAAGCTCTTCAAACAGGCACAGGGCGTGAACTCGATCCTTGATATAGAGGATGACTATACTAATTCGGCAGTGACTTTGCTGGACAGATTCAAGATGCCACATATAGACCGGTTTGATCATTCCAGGGATCCTATGGTCTATCTACGGCTATTCTTTGTCATCTTACGACCCATGGGTCTCACCAGACTATACAAGTTGTCGCTCTTTGGCCGGAACTTGTCGGGCATAGCAGCCATTTGGTACGCCAAACTTGAAGACTCTGTGAAGAGAAATTTGGAGGAAATGGCTGAGGCCTTCATAGCATAGTACTCCTACAACACTCAGATCGAGGTCACTACTTGTGATCTCGAAGCAACTCAGTAGGAGGCGAAAGAGGGCTTCTCTGATTTTATGACTCGGTGGAGGGCTAAGGCCTTTATGATGACTGTCTGGCCAGCTGAAAAGGACCAGATTAGAATGGTGGTCCGTAATCTGCAACCAAGACTACTACAGAAGATGATAGTCTTACCTCTATCTATTTTTGCTGACCTCCATGAAATAGGGATACAGAGAGAGGATGCAATGAAGCAGGGTTTGATAGACCACGAGAAAGAGCAGCCTAAGAGATCTTTCACACGCAGTTCTAATGTAACTACGAGTGGTAGTGTAACTGCAAGGCCTTCTGATGTGAGTATGGTCATCACCACACCGAAAATTGCCAACCGCTTTGCCAGAACATCTGATACAACCTCACAAACCTCGAAGCACCAATCCCGAGGCTAAAGGGTCTTCACCCCCTATACATGTCCTTATCCAAAACCTTAGGGGTCTTGATAAAAAAGGGGCACTTGAAGCCACTATAACCTCGCCCCCTACCCGATCCACTTCCCCCGAAACATAACCCGGCCAAATACTGCACTTTTCATCAATAGCATGGTCACGACACTGACCTATGCTTCAAATTGCGTCATGAGATTCAAGATATCATTGATAATAAGGTGATAGCGCCTCCGTAGAAGCCTAATGTCACTACAAACCCCTTCTCACCGCATAACCAGGTCCCTCCATCTTGGCAAGTAAACCTCATCCATACACTGGCCGTCTCTTATGACCCCAGCATATACATCACCCCTGTCCACCTACCTAAGCCGACGCTGCTCATCCTTGAGAGCACAGACTTGTGCATGATGAGCACGTCCTCATCCCAACCCAAACCTGTGGTGGTGACTATGGTAGAGGAAGGCAGGGCGGCCTTAGCGGTGAATGGGAATGTCAATTTAGTGCCTGAGGGCTTTGTGGACTTACCTGAGGAGGAATACAACCCTTGCCACTACATTGTGCCAACCAATTAGGCTAAACCAGATGTGGAGTTACCAATAGGAATAGAGATTAGTGTAGTCTGGGAGGATGGCCCAAGCCAGGGATTAGATGATCTAGCTGATCTGGAGGAGGACATTGATAATCTACAGTTTTACGATGAGCAAGATTCGGGAAATGTACACGTTAACTAGTTCAATCTGAATGGGTCGACAGACAATTCAGGATGGCTCAGTGATGAACCTGATATGGATGAGGGATTTCAACCAAAGCTGAAACAGCTAGAGGCAGGAACTGCTATAAGGGCTGGAACGACCGATGACAAGGGAAAGTTGCCGAAGAGCACCGGTACTAAGAATTTTGCTCAGGAATTGAGTAGTGTTAGTATAGTTGATACAGAGCAAGAGGCCACATTGAAGCAGTTTGAACAGGAAAGGGATGATAATGATTAGAAAGCTAGAAAAGCCAAAGGCCCTACAGGGAATGACTGCGATGTTGATGTGGGGATACTTACAGCGGAACTGAATAGTTGCTTATTGGTTGCTGGAGGAATATGGTGGGAAGATGAGGATCTGCATCTTGCCCATACTGATCAAAATTGGGGTTAGAACCTGCCAGACGACACTTGGTACTCTGAGAAAGTGGGCCATATGATTAGAAATGGGCAGTACTTTAAGCATCCACACTTAGACTAACTCGAAGCATCCAGAAAGGATAAGGAAGCTGAAAAACAGAGGGAAAAACTGTTAGATGAAGAGGTTGTGCTGAAGCAGTTGAAGAAGATCCAAGCAGACATATCCATCTGGGGGTTGCTTATGGCTTCGCGCGTGCACCGGTAAGCTGTCCTATCAGCAATGGATAAGGCCAAGCTGTCTATCGACACAACCCCAGAGCAACTAGTGGGTCTTGTCTTCCTAGGAGGTGTTTCGCCATCTTTGACCTTTTTCGATAAGGAATTGCCGCCCGAGGGCTCTAAGCATAATAAACTACTATACATCTCAGTTGAATGCAGGGAGAAGTGGGTGCCGACTGTATTGGTTGACACCGTGTCTGCAATTAATGTTTGTCTATCGTGCACGACCTATGCTATTGGCTTGAAGTCGGCAGATTTTGTACCAACGACCCAAGTGATCCGGGCTTACGACAATACAAGTAGAGAGGTAATGGGAACAGTGCAGGTCAGAACACAGGTCGGGCCGGCCCAACAAGATGTTGAGTTTCATGTCCTGGATGTCTTGGCTACCTTCAATTTGTTGCTTGGGCGACCCTGGCTGCACCAAGTAAAGGCTGTTTCTTCCATCTTGCATCAGATGCTGAAGTATCCTCTTGGAAAAGGGATGGCCACTGTTTTCGGGAATTCTTATATACATCCTCCGCTGGAGGTTACTACACGAATACTGGAGATTGTACATAGCGATGAGGATGTTTTCTTGTTTGGGTTTACCTTGGCCGAGGCCCGAGTGATGCAAAACATCTTAGCTATTGATGAGGGATTATACGTCAATGCTCAATCAGTCTACCTCATGAACAAGCTACAGCATATACCCATGATGAGATTAGGAAAGAGTGGTTGGAAGGACGTTACCGCACTGGCTGAAGTGTCATATAAACCTCATGTATTTGGTTTGGGCTATACGCCCACCAAGGAGGACTGGGTTCGAAAATGGAAGGAAATGGCAGGAAGAGCCAAAGCTAAGCAAAGTGGGAAATAATATGAGCTTGCACATAGACCAATTCATGGAACTTTGAATGGCTGCTTTGTCCGGGAGGGGGGGACTTTCCATTTTGTAACTTTCTTGAGCCATGGTTGAACTCTGAGAAACGACGTTTGCCCGGCTTTGAAATTTTCTTCGACCTATAACTGCAAGAGGATGAAGCCACAGAGGAACAAACTGAATTAACAACTGAGGCTGAACAAAGTACAGAGGGTGAGTCCAACAGCAATGAGCTTGAGATAGAAGTAGCACTGGCATGTCTTCTTTCGAATCCTCCAATCGATCTAGAGAGCTTGGGGGATGACTTCACCGTTTCCATGATCAGAGACCAATCAGGTGTAAGCCCTTCTGGTGGTATTTTGGATGCATCTAACGCACCCTCTCTCATTTGGCAGCTAGAGGAAGGCTTTTTATCCAACAGTTCTGAATCAGGTAGTGAGCCGGAATCTGATTCCACAGAGTTTGTGGAGTCAGAATCAAATTCTAGTTCTTCTGAGTCGGAGTCTGGTATTCCTGGGGTTGATAACCCAGATGCCGTTGTTTTGTCCAGGTCATCTTTTTCCTTTTCTTTTGAGTCGGTTATAACCGAGAAATTAGACGAGCTGGAAGCTTTGAATGAGAATGATACCACTGCTGTTTCTGAGTACTTCTCTGTACCACTTGTATATTGCATTAATTATGACTTTCAAAATTTTGATAAAAATGACGAGGAAGGAATTCCTCTGGTTTTGAAACATTTGATTAATCGAGAGGATGAGAGGTTTGTAAAACCCCCTATTGATGAAATCATTTCAATTAATGTGGGTACTGAGAAGGATTCGTGTCTAGTCCAAATCGGGTCCACATTGTCTTCGGAGGAACGCGAGCGCTTAGTCGCTTTATTAAAAGATTTCAAAGATGTTTTCGTGTGGTCCTATGAAGACATGCCTGGAATCGATCCTGAGATTGTACAGCATCGGATCCCTCTTGACCCCAAGGCCCGACCCGTCAAGCAGAAGCTTCGGAGAATACGCCCAGATTGGGTTTTGAAAATCAAAGAAGAGGTCACCAAGCAGATAGATGCAGGGTTTTTGCTAGTATCTGAATATCCGACTTGGTTGGCCAACATTGTTCTGGTGTCGAAGAAAGATGGCAGAATTCGGGTGCGTGTTGGTTTTAGAGATCTAAACAAAGCTAGTCCGAAGGATGACTTTCCTCTACCGCACATCGATGAATTGGTGGATTTCACCGTAGGCCATGCGTTTCTCTCCTTTATGGATGGGTTTTCCGGGTACAACCATATTTTGATGGCACCCGAGGATAGAAAGAAAACTGTCTTCACCACACCGTGAGGGTCCTACTGCTACAGGGTGATGCCGTTCAGTCTGAAAATGCTGGGGCTACTTATCAATAGGCTGCAACCACTATTTTGCATGATACGATCCACAAAGAGGTTAAGGTGTACGTGGACGACATGATTGTCAAGTCCAAGGAAAGAGAGGGCCACTACACCGCCTTGAAGAATTTTTTCCAACGGATCAGGGAATATCGGTTGAGGCTAAATCCACAGAAGTGTACATTCGGTGTCACAGCAGGAAAAATGCTGGGTTTCTTGTTCACACAGAGGGGTATCGAGGTCGATCCTTCCAAAATAAAGTCCATACTAGAAATGCCATCACCAAGGATTGAAAATGAGGTGCGAGGCTTTCTGGGTAAAGTGCAATTCATAAAATAGTTTATTACAAAATTAACCTTGACTTGAAACCATTATTTGGTCTTCTGAAGAAAGGAAAGAAATTCCAATGGGATGACCGATGCCAGTTTGCTTTTGAGCAGATCAAAAAGTACCTTCAAAACCCACCCCTGTTGTCACCGCCAGAGCCGGGGAAGCCGTTGATTTTGTATCTATCAGTAACCGACACAACTATGGGTTGTATGCTTGTGTAGGAATCTCAGGATAGAGTGGAGAAAACCATCTATTACCTGAGCAAGAAAATGCTAGAATATGAGACCCGCTACACCCCGCTGGAGAAGGCTTGCTTAGCCTTGGGCCACCAGGAAGTTGAGGCACTACCTGTTAGCTCACTCCGTAATTCTAGTTTCAAGATTAGAACCTATCAAACATCTCTTCAAGAAACCAGCACTTATGGGTAGGCTAGCCCGTTGGTTACTTCTTCTCTCCGAATTTGATTTAAAATATGTGACTCACAAGTCTATCAAGGGGAAAGCGGTAGCTGAGTTCCTGGCAGATCACCCAGTGGAGGGAGGCGAAGCAGTAAAGTATTTGTTCCTAGATGAGGCTATTCTACAGGTTGAGGAAGAGATTTGGACCATGTACTTTGACGGAGCGTCTAATCAGTACGGCCATGAGATAGGGGTGTTGCTGATAACACCTGACAATTCCCATATACATTTAGCCTTCAAACTCCTGTTCAAAGTATCCAACAACGAGGCAGAATACGAAGCATGTATCGCTGGGCTGGAAGCCACCTTGGAACTAGGGGTAAAAAGATTGGACGCCATTGGGGATTCGAACCTAGTTGTGTCTCAAGCAAAAGGAAACTAGAAGGTTAAGGAAGAAATGATGAAAATCTATCACCAAACTCTGGATGTTCTGATTCCTACGTTTGAGAAGCTAACCTTCACGCATCTGTTAAAAGAGAACAACAAGTTTGCTGACACTTTATCAACTCTATCTTCCATGATAGACATCCCTTTGGGAGTCTGGATACGTTCGATTATTATTGAACAGAGGTATGTGCCGGCCTACGAGTTGATTGCTGTAATAGATGAAGTGTAAGACCAGAACCCCTGGTATCATGACATCTAGAACTTTTTGGAAAATGAGGCTTATCCACTAGGGGCAAATGCCAAAGATAAGAGGGCAATACGGCGAATGGCTGCTCAGTTTATCATCTGTGGGGGTAAGTTATACAAACGAGGCCATCTGGGAATGCACAAGCTATGTGTTAATGCAGAAGAATCGAAGAACCTAATGCAGGCCATCCATGGAGGGGAGTGCGAATCACACATGAGCAGAGTAATGCTCACCCGGAAGATTCTCAGGTAGGGTTATTATTGGTCAACCATGGAGGAGGATTGTATTGGTTTTGTTCGGTGATGCCGCAAATGCCAAATTCATGCAAATCGCATGAATATCCCGTCGTTGAAGCTGTACAACATGACTTCACCATGGCCATTTTCAGTCTAGGGAATTGATGTTATTGGGGCAGTTACGCCGAAAGGCTCAAATGGGCACGAGTACATCCTGGTGCTAATTGACTACTTCACAAAGTGGGTCGAGGCCTAATCCTATGCAGTGCTGAAAGCGTCGCACGTAGCCAAGTTCATTAGGACTAACATCATTTGTCGTTATGGGGTCCCAAATGAGATCATTTTAGACAATGGTTCCCACTTCAAGGAAGAAGTGATCGACTTGTTGGAGAAGTACAATGTGACTTTTCATAAGTCATCCACCTACCGGCCACAAGCCAACGGAACTGTTAAGGCCGCTAACAAGAACGTTAAGCACATTCTACAGAAAATGGTTGAGACTTATAGGGACTGGCCAGACAAACTGCCATTTGCTCTTTGGGGCTATAGGACTTCAATTCGGACATCTACTGGGACAACTTCGTATTCTTTAGTTTATGGGATGAAGCTGTTCTGCCGATTGAAGTTGGGGTTCCGTCGCTGCGGGTTATGACTAAGTGCCAGATAGCAGAAGCAGATTGGCACCAGAGCAGGTTCGAGGAACTAATGCTATTCGATGAGAGGAGGCTGAAAGCACTATACCACGTCCAAGGTTATCAACGCAAAATTGCCAGGGCTTTCAACAAGAAAGTTAAGTTCAGGAATCTGAAGGAAGGGGATTTGGTGCTGAAAGATAACCGAACTCCCATCCATGACCCCAGGGGCAAGTTCAGACCTAATTGGACTGGTCCTTACATCATCAAATCAATCTGGTCAGGTGGAGCTGTCATTCTTATGGACCTAGATGGCCTTGAATTCTTCTAACCAATCAACATGGACAAGTTGAAGAAATACTATCCTTGAGTGGCTCGTTAGGCCGAAAACCCGAAAGGGCGACCTAGGCAAAAGTTAGAGCATAAAAAATTAGAAAAAAAGAAAAACTGAACTCGCAAGGTTGAAAACCCAGAAAGGGCGGCCTTGGCAAAAGTTAGAGCATAAAAGGAGAGTGTTAATACTCGAGTGAACCCGAACTGAACTACGTAAGGCTTGATTCCCATCTTTGGGACACATAGGCAACTTCTTTCTAAAGCTCAGCCATAAACACTTCCAACTCAACTGTCTTGTCCATGAGATCATTTAGGTCATCTTTGTCTTTTCTATATCCAAGAGTTCGGTTGTGATCTTCGCTATTAGAGCTCGTTATAGTACAATGCTGAGCAGTGCTATTCAGTCTAGGGGTAACTTTCAATTTGCTGGATTCGAGGTTGTACATCTCAAGGATAGATTCCATGTGTGTCAAGTTGTGATCCTTATTGAAAATGGTTTTGAAAATTTTTAATAAAAGTTAATTTTGTTCAAATTAATCTTTTTACAACTTAGACCATTTTTGGACCAAAAGGAAAATTTTCAGTACCCACAACTCCAATTTCATTGGTTTCAATACAAAATTCTCTAACACTTGATACAAATCAAAGTTGCTTTTTATTATATTCAAAAGGAAAAAACTTGAAAGTACAGATCAAAGCAATAAACTTTGGGGCATAGATGAATCAGGTGTTCCTACATCCCCTTCCAGAACTTGTGGAAGCTTCAGATGCTAAAGTAGGCCTAGTTTGCGCCTCATCTTCAAGCCAAGTCAGACATTCACCAGAAAGGGCACAACTGAAATTGGAAGCGTGAGCCAGAAGTTCTCTTGTCCTCCATGCAGTGGGATATCGAGCCAGTTGTGAGCGTCGGATTGGAAATAAAGCTGGGTACTCTATCCCCTTCTCTGGGCAAATCTAGTCTTGTCCGAACTAACGCCTGAACCGGAATGGGAAATAGAATACACAATGTGTCAAACTAATCAGCTGGATGCCAAGCTGCTAAGCCATGTTGTAGCTCATCTCGGGTAGATCAAACTAGGGACAACGCTAAGCAATGTCGACAGCAGACTTGTTGCACATCCAATGGCACCACCATCCTTCGTTTAGGAAATCAACTAGCTGTTGGTGAAAGAAATAACCTCGTGCTGAATATGCAAGACAAGAGTCTATTACCTTCAACCTGTCCATGAGCCATATCTAGGGAGGAATGAAAAATAAGAGAGATTAAATAATAGAGAGGTGTATGTGGAGAGAAAAAGTGAGAAAGGGTTTTGAGAGAAAAATAGAGTATGAGTGCTGAGTGATGCGAGAAATACATATGAGAAGGGTGCGAAACATTACTTGTAAAAGTAGTGGACTCCCTGCTAATTTGTTTGTCTCTCACCGATAGAAGGTGTCCAAGCCCATCAAAGTCTCGGCCAGGGTTAAGCCGATGTAGCTTTTGCTTTCTTTCAAGCCTTAAGCTACGCTAGACCCTCCGAAACCAAGGGCAAGCAGGAAATGAGCCAACATACACAAACAAAGGGCATGCTGCTGAAAACTCTGCCAAAGATGGTCGTTGCGATCACCAGCGTCAGAAAATCGATGAATGAGACTAGGGACATCCAGCTCTCTGTTGTGAAACAAGGATCGGGCGTCGTGAAAAGTGAGCCCACATATCCTCCCTAGAGCTCTGATGTGACCAAAACGGGACTGGTGCAGGATTTCTTCATCACGCTGGGATTCCATCAAAACTTGGAATTCTTCAATTGTTGGGCATAGCTCTTGCCCCCCGAAACTGAAAACATATGTAATCGGGTTCCAACACTTAGCCGCGACATGGAGGAACGAAAAACACAGCGGGGTTCGACTTAGCGAGAATAGTGCATTTATCCTGAAACCCCAAAAATTTACTTTTTCCGTGCCATCTAAAGTTGGCGCGTTCCACTGTAGACACCCCATTTTTGACCGTCCTCAAGACTTGGACGTCATCGTTTGAACACTCGATGATAATCCGTGTTCATGTTTGTTTTGAGTTCCCAGAGGTCTCGACCGCGCGCCTTGCCTCAAGATCTTTCAACTTGTCTGTTTTGTGCTTGGTTGTGGACCAAGCACTTGTGTTTTTGTTTCTGAGGGAAGAGGGTGGCTTGTTTGCCACCTTCTCAACCCATCGGCCAAGGCTTGAAGCCATTGGCCTTGTTTTCTTGCCATCCACCAAAAGTGTTGGCCGATCGGCACATTATTTAGTCGGTCGGCCCTTGTGTTGGTCAATCGGCCATATTTTCTGGCCGAGCCCTGGTCATCTACTTTATGCAGATATTTTATGCCAGCTGTCACAGCTGGCATGCATAATTCACACCCTCCATACACATGTATGGAGGGATTTGGCCCTTGATTAGCTTGCTTAGGAAGCTTTAGAATTTGGAATTCTATAAGAAGGGAGCTCCTCCTCCCTTCTCAGAGGTTTTGAAAATCTGAGATATAAGATATATATATATATATATATATATCTCTATATATTTGACCTCTCTCTTTTGTTTAGTGCTTGTTCTTGCTCTAAAGTGTAGTAGCGTCTTACTATTGCACACAAACACCTACTAGAGCCATCCTTAGTTGCTGAGGTGATAGGGAGTTGGTGTTAGAGTTCTTGAGGTGGTTTTGATCAGAGAAAGGTGCTGGAGCCTTGTTCTTGAAGGTGTTCTTCAAGGGTGAGCATTCTTGCTTTAGATACCCCATTTTGGCTTAAGCTTTCAGCCCATTTTGCTTATTATTTTAAGCTTAACTATAAACTACAATAAGTTATGTTTTTGCCTGCTTTAGATCTTTGATTAAGTTCATTTTTGTGTTTGGGGTTGTTTACCCCCTCTTAGGCCTTGTTCGGCCTTGTTCTAGTGCTTTATTTTTAAGCTTTGAGATCACCTTGTTTTGGCCTTCTCACCACTGAAATCAAAGGGATTTCAGTGGTGGGGATGGTGTTTTAAGGTCTCAAAAAGGAGAGGGTCATCCCCTCTCTTTGTTGTCTTGTATGCTAGTATAAATGGCTTATATTGGTAGCATGTTTGCTTAGCATGTTTTAGCTCCATTTCAGCAAGTATTTGGTGTTATTTTGTCATGCTTTACCTCTGTTTTGAGTTGGTTTAGTTGGCTCTTACATGCTTCATGTACTTGTCTTGCAATCTTCTCATTTGCCTTAACATGCATCTTGTGATTAGACTATCATTCTTGCATATTTTGGCTCAACTCCATGAAGCTTTTAGTCATGATTTACCATGTTTAAGCTTTGTTTGGTGTTGTTTTGATCATATATGCCATGCTTTGTATAGCCATAAGGCATTCTAGCTTGTTGGCTTGGAGTGTTCAAGTCACTATTATGCATTAGTAGGACTATTATCATGATTTGGCATCATTTTAAATGTTATTTCAGTCCATATAGTATGCTCATATACTTGCACTTATCACTCCTTTAATGCTTTAAAGAGTTGGTGTTTTATGCCCCATGATTGGATCATTGTGCAAGCTTCTATACTTAGGCCTTTGGGATGCCATCCAAGTGGGTTTTTGGGCTTGTTTTACCATGCCTTAACTCTGTTTTTCATTGCTTAAGTCATGCCATGTTTGGTCTTGATAGGTGTAGTGTAACACCCCTTTTGTAGCCTTGCATGCTTCATGCTTTTGGCCTTTTATTCTAGTTTATTTTAGCTTTGGTCCTTGCATGTTTTAGGCTCATTTTGACATGATCTAGGACTGTTTTAGATTATACTTGCCATTTGCTTCATGTTTTGCATAGCCATGGTTTGAGTTCCTTGGCTAGCCTTAAGCTTTGGGCTCTCTTGAATGCTATACTTGTGTAGTTTGGTTGGTTTAACACCTTTCCATGCATGTTTTTAGAGCTTGTAGTATTGTCATACTTGCATGCTTTACCCTCTTTTAAGTGTTCTTGAAAGTTGTCCACCCATGCCTAGGTGATAGGCCATTATATATGCATGTTTGTATATGCTTTTATCCATCATTTCTTAGCATTTGGCCACTGATTTGGGCATGTTTAAGAGTTGTCCACTTTAGTTTAAGTTTATCTTTGCATGTTGTTGAATGCTTGTCTTGCATGTTGTTTCATGTTTGCTTCATTTTGCGTGTTGTTGCATGCCATGTGTGTTCACATGTTTAGGTTGTATGCTTATTGCATCTTAGTTACATTGCATGATATTTTTGCATGTTGTCACATGCTTGTTTAGGTTGCATTGCATTTGGCATGCTTGTTACCTTAGCCTTGCTTGCTTGCTTCAGTTGCATTGCATTGTGTGTGCATCCCTTGCCTCTTGATCAAACATGAGAGAGGTTGGGGCCCCTTATGTGTTTTGTGCATTTCATTTGATATTAAATTGCACACTTGGCACCTTTGGCCATTATGCATTGAAATACGTGATTGATGGTCCGAGGGTCGAGAACTACACTCCTTTGAGTCTCAAACATGATAAGGGGTGTGGTTGTGCAAACATTGTCTTGCAAATGTATTGCCATGCTCTGTCTGTCCTCTGTTGCAGCAAAAACAACATTCAGCAGGAAGAGATGGTTGATCGACCACATTCAGTGCCGATCGGCTAACAGCATTTGGCCGGGAGCCTTATATTTGGTCGATGACCAATTTCCCATGGCCGATGGCCTTTCCATTTGGCCAATGGCCTCTCAGCATACCCACAAGGTGGTTCAGAAGTGTCACAGAAGTTGGCACAGTTTTCAGAGGTACAGAGCAGTGCAAACAGAGGCAACATGAGACATGGCGATGGATTTCCGAGCGAAGCCGACTGAGCATGCATTCGTTCCTCTTCCCGAGGCTGTTTTGCTGTTTTCATAGCTTAATTAATTTGTTTAATTAGTTAAGGGTTGTGTAATAATTAATTAGCTTGTTAGTTAGTTAATTAGATGATTTGTATTATTCTTTCGGTCCCTCCGTCGAGAGGGCGCAATTGTTGTAATAAGCGTGCGTGTTTGTGATGCATGTCTTCCAACCCTACTTCTTTCTCCCTTTTACTTAACCGCTTACGATGGTTAGTTTTAGGGCATATTTTATTTAGCATCCTTATGCTATGCATGTTTGCATCATTCATCTGTATTGCATGCACTGGGCTCGGCGCATCATACTAACTGCATTGTATTTCAATTCCTACTTGAATACATGTATCGAATTGTCACATCCCATATGCCATCTTAGAATAGCCGAGCCTATTTATAGTTGCATTTCGCATGTGTTGCATTAGCCATCTTAACATGAACTAGGATCACGCATGATTTCTAATTAGTTCTTTGTTTTGGCTCGGAGTACACTGTGAGTGTTTATGCTTTACCATCTTGCATGTGTGTAAGTGTTGCCATGATAGCATGCTTGCCATGAGGCTAATTGCTTGTGTGATATAACTGCTTGAATGCCTGTGGGTGAAGGTTGGATTTCTTCAATTGGAACAATTCATCGAAATCCATATTTTAGCCTACTTGCGAGTAGCAAATTTCAAACCGTTTTCAAACAAACAAATATGCGATGCTTTGTTCCAAATTAGGCGATCTAGTCTATACTTGTTTGCTGTGCGCATCACGTAGTAAGATTAGCTAATTAACCGGAATAAGAACGCATGTGTTTTCAAAAATAAAATTTCATGTTTAGTACAGGCCGATCTTTGATCGAGCGAGTGGGGGTGCTCATAGATGACCTTCTCCAATCGTATCCAAGTTCCCAAGCCGAGGCAACTTTGGTGATGACGGACATGTGGCCTTAGGCACGAGTTAGGGTTTCCTAAATTTCCCTCAAAAAATAAAATATTTATGTGGCGACTCTGTATCTGGCAAAGCAGTCCATGTTTGGCACTTCTTTCTTAAAAATCAGTTTTCTAAAACGATTTGCTGGATTTGGACTCTTTGGTGATTTATCGGTCTTGCATTGCACTTTGCAAGATTAGATTTAGAACCGTGACATTTGAGTCCGAACTGTAGTAGCAAAGCCCAAGGGCGCGTCTATAGTTTCTGGCGACTCTGCTGGGAAATTAGAGAACTTGACTTGAACTCATGATATCCTGTTTTGATTACACTTATGTGTTTCTTTGCATTGCATTTGCATTGGTGCGCCTAGGACACCGTGTTTGCCGTATGCTATTCTTGAATGGTTTGCCGGAGGCTTTCTTTGAAAAGCGTGCCATAAGGCTGACCGGTTGCGGGCTCTGCCACGACGGGAACACAAACCTCAGTTTTTATCGAGGCACCCTTTTTAACCATTCCACCTAGTGCATATTCGGAATCCATAGTGACTATTCCAAACTAGGACAGGTTGCTTACCCGATTATAGGTTGTTTGAAACCGCTGCGTACGTAGTGAAACCCTAGCTCCTGACAAAATAGGACAGGGAAACCCTACCCCAACATAGGGGTGTTTTGGCTTTCGTTTGCTTGCTATGTGCTTTTAGAGTGTGCCTCTACAGGAATGCACGTATCAGTTTGCAAGTCTGGGTATCAGGCCTGTGGGCATCAGCATCAGTATTTTGAGAGTCAGTCATATCTGTGGGTATCAGATTCAGATTTGGGGCAGTGATTCTGGGAATAGTGATCGGTGGTTGAGAACGGTTCATTTAGCTTGTGTTTGCCAACTGTGTGTTGTCTTTATTTAAGCTGTTATGCTGTCCGTTTTTCTGTTCATTATTTCCTTATTATGCTTTAATTATCTTTTTGCAAGGTAGTTTAGCACGATTGCATCCGACCTGGTAGATATCCCTCGAGCACTCTGGGTTAGAGGTCGTAGACTTAATCGATCTAGGGATCTGATAGAAGGACAAGCAGTGTTCCTTTCTTTACCCTCGGTTACTAGACGGAGGTCAAAAAGGCGCAGTGTATCGGTATAGCGGTCGCCTGATCAGTGGTCTACCCCACCAGTAAATAGTCAGGCTGAGGTTTCAGTTTCTATTGCAGGGACAGATATACCGGTTATTCAGATAAATCAGTACAATATGGCAGGCTTAGAGGAGATGATGCGTTTGCTCCAGGAAAGTATGAAGACCATGCAGCAGGACACTGCCCGTCAAATAGAATTTGCCAAGCAACAAGCTGAGGTCATTGCTTAACCGGCAGAGTTAATTGCCAGGCTACAGCAGCAAACTGGAGCATCCGCTTCACACTAAGCTCCTCCCCCACCAAGAGTTCCAATACTCGAGGAGACAACAAATGTCCAGGATGATACGGACATTCCGACAGGGCTGGCTCTGCCCCCGATCCTACCCCAGCTATCCAAAGCACCCACCAACCTACCGGATTCTCCCTTTGAGTTCGAAGTGGACCCCACAGTGTTAAAAGTGAGCAAGCTTGAAAAGCTGTTCAAGAAATCCCAGGGTGTGATGTCCATTCTGGATATTGAGGATGGGTATACTAACTCGGCCATGACGCTACCGGACCGGTTTAAAATGCCGCAGATAGATCGTTTCAATGGGTCTGGAGATCCTATGGTGCATTTACAACTGTTTTCGAATATACTGAGGCCGATCGGCCTCTCCAAATTGCAGAAGCTTTCTCTGTTTGGCCGGACCCTGTCGGGTGTAGCGGCTATTAGGTATGCAAAACTGGAGGATTCCGTTAAGAGGAGTTGGGAAGAGATGGTCGAGGCCTTCATAGCTCAATACTCCTATAATACACAGATCGAGGTCACAACCAGTGATCTTGAGACAACTAGGCAAGAGCCGAAGGAGAGTTTCTCCGATTTTGTGACCCGGTGGAGGGCCAAGGCCTTGAAAATGACCATCAGGCCTGTTGACAAAGATCAGATTTGGATCATTGTGCGCAACCTCTAGCCCAAGCTTATGCAGAAGATGATCGTTCTCCCCCTCCCCACCTTTGCAGATCTACATGAGGTAGGGGTGTAGATCGAGGACGCTATGAAACAGGGTCTGATTGACTAAGATAGAGAGCAGCCTAAGAGGGCATTTAATCGTAGTACAAATGCAGGCACAAGCAGTGCTGCAGCTACCAGATCTTCGGATGTGGGAATGGTCACCACCATCACCACCCCAAGAACCCTCGCAGCCACGTCATTCACCGGTGCGTCCTGAAGTAGCTCGCAAATAACCAAGTATTCTCCCCGAGGCCAAAGAACCTTCACTCCACTATATATGCCCATGTCCAAAGCTCTGGGGGTTTTGATCAAGAAAGGGCACTTGAAGCCCCTGGAGCCGCGGCCGTTACCAGATAAACTCCCTGCTTCCCATAACCCGGCCAAGTACTGTGCCTTTTACCAACAGCATGGTCATGACACTGACCAGTGCTTTCGATTGCGTCATGAGATTCAGGATCTCATTGACAACAGGGTGATAGTGCCTCCGGAAAAATCGAATGTCACAGCCAACCCTCTCCCACCACACAACCAAGCTCCACCTCCCAAACGCATCAATCTAATCCAAACTAGGGTTGTGTCATACGACCCTAGTATATATATCACCGCTTCTCACCTACCCAAGCCGGAGGTGTTCATTCCCGACAGCACTGATTTGTGCATGTTAGACATCTCCCAAACCCAACCTGAAACGGTGGTGGTGGCTATCGAAGATAGAGTTGAGTTAACTGTGGGAACAGATGAGAATGGTCAGTCAGAGCCTGAGGGGTCTGAGAGCTTTATATACAACCCGAGCGGTTATATTACATCAGCAGGCCAAGCTAGGTCGAATGTGGAATTGCTAATGGGGGCAGAGATTTGTGTAGTACAGGAAGATGGACTTAATTAGGGGTTGGATGACTTGGCAGAACTAGCGGAGGACATTGCTAACCTTTAGTTTTTTGACGAGCGGGACTCAGGGACGTGGCAGTCAATTGGTTTGATGAGTCAGCAGAGTCTACTGGGTGGCTTGACGACCAGCCGGATATTGTTGAACAACCTTAGTTAAAACAGGATCCGTCAGGGACGGGGACACCAACTGTGGCCGGAAGGGCCGAAGAGTAGAGTGCATCACCGGAGAGCACCGGTGCTAAGAATCTTGCTCAAGATATGGACAGTTTGGAAACAGAAGAAACTAAACAGCAGGCTGCACTGAAGCAGTTTGAGCGGAAAAGGATCGAAGATTCTAAGAGGGTCAGAAAAACCAAAGCCCCTGAGGGAACAGGACATGCTGTGTGCACAAGAACGGAGCATGATGCGGACGTAGGAACATGAGGTTCTGTGGGCATGGAAATAGTTGTAATGGAGCCGGACCGGTGTCTGTCTGTGGGCACGAGAATAGTTGTAACGGAGCCGCACAGGAATAGTTGAAAAAATAGAATAATTTTCGAGAGAATTAGTCAACCTCATTAAAAATCCTCAAAACTGTTTTTGTAAATGGCCATTACTCAATCAACACGGAATCTACTCTTGAGATGCACAACCTCAGATCTGAACTTGAATTGTCTTGTTGCTAAATCTTCTAACGGAATAGAATAATTGAATTTGAACGAAGACGAGCCAATTTGCACATGGATAAGATAGCCGAGTTGAACAAGGATAAACCAATCAACATCAATGAGCCAAGCAGGCTGAAAATGATTGGGGCCAAACTTCAGGTTGAAGTTGCCTACTTATCCCAAAGATGGGAATCAGGCCGTACGTAGTTCCGGGTTGAGGTTCACTCGGGTGTTAACACTCTCCTTTTGTGCTCTAACTTTTGCTAAGGCCGCCCTTTCGGGTTTTCAACCTTGTAAGCTCTGTTTTTCTTTTCATTTCATTTGTTCTTCTTTTCTTTTCTTTTCATTTTTTCATTTTCTTTTCATTTCTTTTCATCTTTTCTTTTTTCTTTTCATTTTTTTCTTTTTTTTTTCATTTTTTTCATTTTCTCTGCTCTAACTTTTGTTTAGGTCGCCCTTCCGGATTTCCGGCCCAGCGAGCCTCTCAAGGATAAGGAAGTTTAACTTTGTCCATGTGGATCGATTGTAGGATCTCAAAGCCATCTGAATCTAGGAGAATGGCTGCTGTTCGCTGATGTAGACATCCCATTTTTTACCGTCCTCAGGACTTGGTTGTGCTTGCAGGTACACCCAATAACTAGTTCGATTGCACACCGAGTACTCGACTGCCGCAGCGGAATGTCACAGGTTTGAGCTTTCCAAACCCTATATCCTTCCTGTCCCATTTTTGGACCATGTGTTGGCCCTTTCTGCATGCTTTTTTTTTTAAAGCACTGCCGACCACCTTTTGGCCCTGTCGGTCATCAACTTTGCCCTGCCGGCCATTGACAAAGCCTGCCGGCCATCAATGAGCCACTGCCGGCCACCATTGATGGCCGGCATACCCCTTGTCTCAACAGGTTTCACGCCAAACCTTTTGAGCCAACTGGTTTTCACTCTTTTCCCCTCCATACACGTGTATGGAAGGATCAAGCTCTTGGCAAGCTTGTTTAACAAGCTTATTCTTGCATTCTTCTATATAAGGAAGACGCCTTCCTCTATATTAGAGGTTGAAGAAAGTTTTGAAGGAGTTGTATCACTCTCTCTCTATATTTCTCATTCTCTCTCTCTCTCTCTCTATATATATATATATATTGTGTTTGTTTATGCTCTAAAGTCCATTTTTCTTGCACTTTTGCACTATAACACATAGAGATACACCACCATCTTTGGGCTGAGGTTCTTGGGGGTGTTACTTGAGCTCTGAAACTTGGTTTCTAGCCTCTGAAGTTGCTGGTTTCGAAGGTGATCTTCAAGGGTGAGTATATTCCCCTTTTTAGTATTTATTTGTACCTCAATTTGTCCATCCTTGCATGTTGTTTTAGGCCTTACTTTCAACTGAAAAAATTTCTATATTTAAGTGCTTTTGGTGGTTGTTTAAGGTCTTTTCAGTGTTAAGAGTGTTCTACCCTCTTGTATGCCTTGTTTGGCCTTGTTTTGAGCCATGCCTTAAGGCTTTTGAGCTAGTCTTTATTTGGACTTTTAGCCACTAAAATCCAGTGGATTTTCCGTGGTAGGCATGTGGTTTTGAGGCCTCAAATCAGAGGGGGAGACCCCCTCTCTTTTTGTTTTTGTTTGCTTGAGTTTTTGGCCTATCAAAGGAGCATATATCCCTATACTTTTGAGGCTTGGTTCAGGCCTTTTTTGTGACTTTTAGGACCTGCCTTGACTCTATCTATGGCTGGTTTGGTCATATTTTGCATGCTTCTTATATGTGTAGTGTAATCCCATTTGTGGCTCATCAAAGTAGCATGTTTGCCTAGCTTATGTTGAGTCCATTTCAGCATGTTTTTGGTGATTTTTTTCCATGACACAACTCTGTCTAAAGTTGGTTTGGTCATCTTTTGCATGCTCCATATACTTGTAGAACAAATCTTGCTTACTAGCCTTATGTGCATGTTCATCTGACTCATCATTCCAGCATATTTTGGCTTTGCTCCAGCATGATTTTATTCTTATTTTGGGTTGTTCTAGGACTATTTTGGGCTACCCTGGTCATATCACTCATGTTTTGTATAGCTATAGTGTAAATGTTTTGGCTAGCCTTGGGTTTTGAGGCCCTTACCATGCCATACATGTGATGTTTCCATGCTTTGCCATCATTTCGAATGTTATTTTAGTCCATGAAATGTGGTCATACACCTGCATTTGACATGCTTTAAATGCCTTGAAGAGTTTGTGTTTTATGCCTCATGAATGGGTCATTGTGCATGCCATTAAGCCTAGGCCTTTGGGTCATCATATCAGTGCATTTTTGGCCTTGTTATACCATGATGTAACTCTGTTTTATGTTGTCCAAGTCATGCCATGTTTGGTTTTAATAGGTGTAATGTAATGCCCCGTTTGTAGCCTTGCATGCTCCATGTTTTTGACCTTTTTTCTAGCTTGTAATGGCTAGGTTCAAACATGTTTTTACTCTCACCTTGACCTGCCTTGGGACTGTTTTAGGTGCCCTTAGTCCTTCGGGGCTTGCGTTGTATGGCCATGGTTTAAGTCCCTTTGTTGGCTTCGTACTTTGAGCTTTCTTGCATGCTACGTTTGACTTGTTTGGGTGGTTTGGCATCACTCCTTGCATGATTCCAGAGATTACCTCATTGCCACATTGTCATGATTATCACTCTTTGCTCATGTTTGAGAGTTGTGTCCTTATGCTTTAATTCTTGGGCTAATGCATTGTGCATGCATACCTTGCTTTTGTGCCCTCATTCCAACACTTATGACCACTGATTTGGGCATAGCTGAGGTATGCCCATCTTGGTTTAAGTCCATATTTGCATGTCGTAGCATGCTTGTCACCTTGTACGTTGTTGCATGCTTGGTTTATCGCATGTTTGCATGTCTAGGTTGCTTTGCATTGTGTATGCTTAGTTGTTACATGTATTAGTATTATGCATACCATTAGCCTTGTTAGGTTGTTCATATTGCATTATATGTTTGCATGCATCACATTGTGTATGCCATCCTTGTATGGCATTGTTTGTTTGGATTAAGTGTTAATCTGAACACGAGAAACAAGGGACGTTTCATACTTCAAGTGATGAGACGTGTCTCAATTCTTAGTCGCCAACGCTCTTGATTATCCATGATAGAGTTCTAGGCATTTTTGTGTTTATTTGTGCATTCATTTCTCATTGATTTGTACAAGTTGGATCTTTGGCCATCATACATCGGGATGCGTGATTGATGGTCTTGGATCCGACTATGCCTCTCCCTTGATGTTTTGAGGTGATATGGAGTGGCATAGTGCATACATACCCTTGGAAGACCCTCAATTTTCTCTATTTTGTGCTCTGCTGCAGCTTGGTGTCACAGCACATCAGTGGCCGGTAGTGCCTTGCAGATGGCCAGCAGTCCTTCATCCTTGGCCGGCAGTATACCATCTTTGGCCGGCAAGTGGTCGACAACATCTCCCTATGGCCGGCAGGCCACTGATGCATTCCCTAGACTGGTTTTGGTAAGGTTCAGCAGGAATTCCTTGAGGACACCTTGTAGACCGAGCCTCTAAAGAGCAACCGGAGAGCTTACCGGGACAGGAACCGAGCATGCATGTTCACCTTCTTCAACTTGCCGATGCAACATTGTTTAATTGCTTACTTGTTAGTTAGCATTTTGGTTTTGCAATTTAATTAGTTAATTTGTTAATTAATTAAGTTTTGTAATAATTAATTGTAGCTAGTTATTCATTCGGTTATGTAATAATTAATTAGCTTGTTAGTTAGTTGATTTATATTATTTATTTGGACCCTCCGTCGAGAGGGCAAATTTTGTAATAAGTGTGCGTGAGTGTGTGCATGTCCTTCAACCCCACGTCTTTTTCCCTTTTACTTAACTGCTTTTGATGGTTAGTTTTAGGGTATATTTCAATTAGCATCCTTATGTTATGCATGTTTGCATCATTCATTCGTATTGCATGCACCGGGCTCGGCGTATCATACTAACTGCATTGTGTTTCAATTCGAAATTGAATACATGTTATCTAATTGCACCTCATATGCCATCTTAGAATAGCCGAGCCTATTTCTAGTTGCATTTTTGCATGTGTTGCATTAGCCATCTTAACATGAACTAGGATCATGCATTGATTTCTAACTAGTTCTTTATTTTGGCTCGGAGGACACCGCGAGTGTTTATGCTTTAGCATACTGCATATGTGTGAGTATTGCCATGATAGCATGCTTGCCATGAGGCTATTTGCTTATGTGATATAACTACCTGAATGCCTGTGGGTGAAGGTTGGATTACTTGAATTGGAACAATTCATTGAAATCTTCGATTTAGCCTACTTGCGAGTAGCAAACTTCAAACCATTTTCAAAACAAACGGATATGTAATGTTTTGTTCCAACTTAGGCGATCTAGTTTATACTTGTATGTTGTGCGCATCACATAGTAATTCTAGCTAATTAACCGGAATAAGAACACATGTGTTTTCAAAAACAAGAAATCACGCTTAGTAGTGGTCGATCTTTGATTGGGCAAGCAGGGGTGCTCATAGATGACTTTCCCCAATCGTACCTAAGTTTCCGAGCTGAGGCCACTTTGGTGATGACGGACACGTGGCCTTAGGCATGAGTCAGGGTTTCCTAAATTTCTCAAAAATAAAATATTTAGGTGGCGACTCTGTATCTGGAAAAGTAATCCATGTTTGGCACTTCTTTACAAAAATCATTTTTCCAAAACGATTTGCCGGATTTGGACTCTTTGGTGATTTATCGGTCTTGCATTGCGCTTTGCGAGATTAGATTCAAAACCGTGACATTTGAGTCCGAACTGTAGCATGAAGCCCCCGAGGCGCGTCTACAGCTGATGATGTAGGAGTCCAACCAATCGGGTCTGAATTTGCCCCTAGTGTTGCGGATAGGAACTCAATTGTCCTTCAGCAAAAAGTTTCTTCTTACAGATTTTGGAATTTGGCTTTCTTTCCAATCTTCATTGGTTTACGGAATGACCCATCTTTTGAATCTTTGAGCATATCTGACATTGTTGCCCCTAGTTCAAGGGCTACTTCTGATCTAGCTTCGCAAGCTTCCTTTGATAACATCTGATCTTCTTGATCTGACTTTCTTGCCCCTAGTTCAAGGGTTGCTTCTGATCTGACCATACAAGCCTTTTATTGTTGTTTGATCGTTGAACATTTAGAGTCAAAGTTCAAGGTTTGAAAGCAAAAGGGGTCGAGTCTCGAGGCTGAGAGTGATCCTATGCTACACAATCCCGAGACCGATTCCATGCATGTCTTCGCAGGACCACACAAAACATTTTTTGAAATCTTTTAAGAAAGCGACTAGTTACTCGCACTGAAGACAATGTAGAACCAATATGGACTAAGCCAGGATCCTTCTCAGTACTCACATTAACAAACATGATCTCATTCATTAAGGGCTTAGCATGCCTCTCTTTCTCTCAGTTTGATCAAATTTTGCGAATCCAGAGAAATTCCTTCCTCTTTGTTTTCATTATAGTGTTAGAAAAGTTTTGAAAAACTTAGGTCAATGCAATGATTTCAAGGCATAGAAAAGTAGGTGAAAGGCACTGCCGTTTCATTCAGATCTTCTGGCACAACTGGCTTAATAGCAAAAATAGACTCAAAAGAAAGAGTGTAAAAGACTAACACAAAACAAAGAAGTGATGTCTGAGGTAACACACCCGAAATCACCTGATTCTAACACAACAGGACTGACTCGATACAACAAGACAGACTCAATACAACACAATAAAACTGACTCAATACCCAAGTCAGAAAATAAAGTAAACAACATTCGCAAATTGCTCAAAACAGTGTGTGCCATCCCCATAGCTGGAGTAAAATGAGCGCCATCCACAGGTGATTCATCTCCCGATCACATAATCACATTATCCCTTAAGTTCATCGATCCAGTACCGATAGACTTTGTAGGACCTGGTGCGACGATGACCTCGTTGTCAATCAGATCTTGTATTTCATGGCGAAGACGAAAGCAACTGTCAGTGTCATGGCCGGTTTGTTGATGGAAGGCACAGTACTTGGCAGCATCATACTTAGCTAGAAGAGAATTCGGGAGAGGCCGAGGCTCAAGAGGTTTGAGATGGCCTTGCCCTATAAGGATTTGGAGAGCTTTGGACAAGGTCATATGAAGTGGGGTGAAGACCCTCTGGCCTCGGGGTTGGTACTTCGAGGTTTGTGGAATGTTGGATATACTAGCAAAGGGGTTGGCAAGCGCTGACTTCTGATGATCTCTTTCGAGTGTAGGATTAGAGCTGAAAGGGGTGTTTCTGGTACAACGACCCTTTTTCTTGCTTGCCCCTTGATTCAAAATGCCCCCAACTTGAGCGACAAAAGTGTCATCCACAGTTTTTGCAACAACTGTTAGCACTTGCTGTTTGTTCAGTCCTTCAGCCTGCAAAGCCTCAATAACTCACATAAGGTGTTCATGGGGACCAATGCCTACCCCTACCTTATTCTTGCCATTTGCCTCCACTTTACCAAGGGATTGGCTTTCTTCCAATGTAGACTGTCCCAAGATTGGGGAGCCTTTTGGTGTGAAATTTCTGGCATGTGATGTGGCTGATGACAGAGCCAATATCCAAAAGGCTAGATCTGCCACAGTTCTCTGAAGATCTTCAATCATTCTCATCAGCTCAGAAGTAGGGGTTCATGGGTTTGAGATGATTGGGGTTCAAGTGCATCCATTATGCTTAAGTTCATGCTTTCTGGAATAAACACCTCAGGCTTGGGTAGATGGGTCGGGGTGATGTATATGCTGGGGTTGTAGGCGGATAGGAGTGTATGGATTAAATTGAGATGTAAAGGTGACGGGTCAGTACTAACCTGAGGTCCTTTTGGTGGAGCTATGGTCTCTTCGTCAATAAGATCCTGAATCTTATGACGGAGGCAAATGCAACGGTTCGTATCATGACTATGCTATTGATGATAGGCACAGTATTTAGCTGGGTCATATCTTGGTAGAAGAGGATTTAGAAGGGGTTGAGGTTCTAGGAGCTCTAGGTACCCTTCTTCTTGCAGCATTTTCAAAGCTTGAGAGAGACTCATGTAAAGAGGATGGAAATTTCGGGCTTGGGGCCGAGTTGAAGTAGTTGATTTTTGGCCATTGAGGGAAGTGGTGGTAGTGTCTACTTCTAAGCATTTCGTAGTTGTGCTACCATCAGTAGTAGCATTGGAACTGCGAACAACATTCTTCTTCACAGGCTCATTATCTTCCACAAAGATCCCTTGTCTGAAGGCATCCTCGATTTGAACCCTCATTTCATGAAGGTCTGGGAAGGTAAACAGAGGTAGGACGATCATTTTTTGCAGCAACTTGCTATGCAGATTCCGAACAATCATCCTAATCTGATCTTTGTCGTAAGGCCTTGTAGTCACCATTGAGGCTTTTGCTCTCTATCTCCTCACGAACTCTGAGAAACCCTCCTTTGGCTCTTGGCGGGTGACTTCGAGATCACGAGTTGTGACCTCGATCTGTGTGTTATAGGAGTATTGAGCAATAAAGGCCTTAGCCAGCTCTTCCCAGTTCTGTTTCATAGAGTCCTCCAATTTAGCATACCAGATTACGGCTATCCCAGACATGGTTCAGCCGAAGAGAGACAACTTCCAGGCTGGGGTCAAACCCATTGGCCTTAGGATATCAGAAAACAGGTGGAGATGCACCATTGGGTCTCTAGAGCCATCGAAGTAGTCGATATGCGGCATTTTAAACCGCTTCGGTAAGGTAACTGCAGATTCAGTATACTCGTCCTCTAAATCTGGGATGGAGTTCACTCGTTGTGCTCGTTTGAATAACTTCTCCAGTTTATTGACCTTAAGTGCAGTTGGGTCAACCTCAAATTCAAACAGAGCTTCGGCTTGATAGACAGGAGCTTTAGAGGCCTGCTCTGGGATTGGCTCTGCTAGATTACCCTGGGTCTCTTGGACATTAGCAGTATGGGCAGTGGCTCCAAGTGTCGGGTTACCCGTGAGAGGTGGATGAGATACAAAAACCGCAGTCGGTTGTGGCTATTGTTGTTGTAGCCGAGTTATCATTTCGGCCTGACGTGTCGTGACTTCAGCCTGACGGACTGCGTCCTGCTGCAGTGCCTCGATTGTCTATTACAGGTGCTGTATCTGTTCTTCCACACTGGCTGGGGGATACTAAGCCAGAGGAATGGGTGATTGATCTTGTGCTGAGCTGAATGCAGACAACTGTTCCCAAACCAGACTAAACCCGAGTGAACTGAGGGGTGACTACTGTAGAAACTGCACTGGTGAATTCTGCCTGAACCTCCTTCGTCTTGTAACCAGTGGGGGTGAGGTAAACACAGGTTGCTTCTGAACCAATTCCAACCTGACAAAGTCTATCGATACAAGTCCAGAGTACCCGGGAGATATTGGAGCCTTCTAAAGCTATAGTTCCAAGACTACCTTGCAAAAGAGAAAACAGACAGCATCTCAGCCTGATTTCACTAGAACGGATATGAGCATAGTTGAATGACTGTATTCCACACTGAATTCTGCCCCAAAACAGATACCAATCTTGGCAACTGATATGCACACACCTGTACAGTTTCACTGTAAAGCACATACCAGTTAAAGAGAGCCAAAACACCCTTATGATGGGGTAGGATTACCCTGTCCTAGTTTCGTCAGGAGCTAGGGTTTCACTATGCACAACAAGTGGCTTCACACAATCCTGCATTCGGGTAAGCATCCTGTCCTAGTTTGGAACAGTCTCTAAGGCTTCCGATATGCAACTAGGTCGATTCATCAAAAAGGGTACCTCAGCAAGACTACCTAATATACCTCTCGCTCCTAACACCGAGAAGTGAAAGGAGGATCAAACGGTACAATGGTAGTCCAGATCCAAGGTTTGTGTTCCCATCATGGCAGAGCCCATAACTGGTCAGCCTTATGGCACGCTTTGCCAAGCGAGCCTCTGGCAAACCGTTCAGGAATAGCAGATGGCAAACACTGTGACTTAGGCGCACTTATGCAAATGAAATGTAAAGAAACACACAAATGTAGATAAAACAACATATCATGAGTTCGAGTCAAGTTCTCTAAATCCCCAGCAGAGTCGCCAGAAATTGTAGCTCGACTTTCTTTGCGCGCCCCCTTTCGGAGAGCATCGAATTGGTCCTACAGTTCAGACTCCTGTCACGGCTCTGAATCTAATCTCACAAAGTCCAATGTGAGACTGATAAACACCAAAGAGTCTAATCCGACAAATCATTTTGGAAAATCGATTTTGAATCAAAAATGCCAAAACTGGATTGTTTTGCCAGATTTACAGAGTTGCCACCTAAATATTTTATTTTTTTAGAAAATTTAGGAAACCCTGACTCATGCCAAAGGCCACGTGTCCGTCATCACCAAAGTTGTCTCGGCTTGGGAACTTAGGTACGAGAGGGGAAGGTCATGAAATGAGCACCCCTGCTCGCCCGATCAAAAATGTGACGCACACACAATCAAATATAGACTAAGTCACAAGACTTAGAACAAATCAACTCATGTTTGTTTTCGAAAATGGTTTTAAGATGCCACCCTCAAGTGGGCTAAAACACGGATTTGCCACCCTCAAGTGGGCTTAAAAACATGATTTTGCCACTTTGCAAAGTGAGCTTAAAACTCACATTCACTGAATTGTTCTAATTCAAGCAACAAAGCCTTTATCTACAGACATTCATGCAGTTTAGCAATTAAGTAAATAGCCTCATGGCGAGCATGCGAAACATGGCAATACTCACATTCATGCAAGTATGCTAAAGCGTAAAGACTTACAATGTACTCCGAGCCAAAACAAAAACTAGTTAGAAATATGTATGATCCTAACTATACAAGATGACTAATGCAACACATGCAATATGCAACTAAATAGGCTCGGCTATCTAAGATGGCATATGAACGCAACAACTTGATAACATGCTTTGAAACATGTATTCAAATAAGTATTGAAATACGATGCAGTTTGAATGATGCGCCGAGCCCGGTGCATGCAAGACAAATGAATGATGCAAACATGCAAAGCATAAGGTATGCTAATCAAAATGTGCCCTAAACTAACCATCGAAAGCGGTTAAGTAAAAGGGAGAAAGACGTGGGGTTGAAAGACATGCACACACGCACGCACACTTATTACAACATTGCGCCCTCGCGAAGGAGGGTTTGAATAAATAATTAGCTAAGCTACTCTAAGCTAAGCTAATCAAACTAATCTAATTAAACTAATTAGACTAATTATTACAAACCAAACGAACAACTAGTAAACTAATTACTAATTATTACAACACTTTAACTAATTAGCAAACTAGTTAATTAAATTACAAAACCGTGCTAAATAAACATGTAAAGCATTAACTACACTGCCTCAGCTGTGCTTTAGGAAACTGAGTATGCATGCACTCGGTTTTCGCCGCTCCGAAAAGCCCACCGGTTTACTCTTGAGAGGCTCTGTTTGCAGGGTTACTCCAGGAACTTTCTGCTCCACCTTACCAATTCACTGCTGAGGAATGCACCAGTGGCCTGCCGGCCATGATTGGTTGCTGCTAGTCACCTGCGGGCTAAAAAAAGGCACTGCCGGCCAAAGATGTAGCACTGCCGGCCATTAGTGGACCATTGCCGGCCACTAGTGTGCTGAATCACCACACTGCAACAGAGCACAAATAGAGGAAAAGAGAGGGTTTTCCAAGGGTATGTTTGTACTATGCACCTCCTTATCATCTCAAAACATCAAAGGAGTGGCACTCTTGGATCTAAAACCACCAATCAAGCATTTTTAATGCATGATGGCGAAAGATCCAAGTTGTACACGTTCAATAAATGCACAAAAACAAAACTCAATACCACTACCTTATCATGAGTGATCAAAGGCAATGGAGACCAAGGAGATTGGCTCATTTCATCACTTTGAGTATGAAATGGACCAATCTTTCTTGTGTTCAATATAACATCCGATTGAACACAATGCAATGCAAACACAACATGCTTATCTTATCCATGTTTTACTTATCGTATTTTATTTTCTCATTTTGCATTACCAAACCATTCTTTAACTGGTTAAGTCCAAGATGAGTGTCCTCTAATGAGAGAGAGGTCAACCAAAGGATGATTTAAGACATGAGAGAGATCATGCCGTTGGTTAGGAGGAACCCTCAAAAGAGGGTTAAAACCATTGAGCACAAGCTCTATCTCAAGCTTAAACACAACCTTAAGGTTAACCAACCCTCAAAACAAATGAAAAGTGAAGAAATGAGGGAGGTTGCAAATATTTCAATGCTGAAATGACATGAAAAGCGATATTACCACATGCAAGCAACTCATGCACAACATGTTCAAAAGCCAAAAGCATTAAACTAGTGAAGGGCACTACACTAGAGGCATGCAATATCAAGCTCAAATGACCAAACCGGCTCAAAACAAAGATAAAACATGCCAAATCAGAGGCTAAAATATGCTGAGATTGAAGCATAGAAGGCAAGAAAAACATGCTCACATGTTAGGCTACAAACAAGGCTCAAGGCACAACTCTCAAAAGCAATGAAAGAGTGAAATAAGTGAGAGTGTGACAGAGCTATATACACTGAAATCACATGCTAAATGATACTACAACATGCAAGCAACTCAAACACAACATGTTAGAGGCCTTAAAACATTAAGCTAGTGAAGGCATTTGCACTATAGCCATGCAATACAAAGCTTACAACGGACAAACACTTCAAAAAAGTCCTAAAACGGCTTGAAAGGAGTCCTAAAACATGCTTAAAGTAAACTAAAAAAGGCTAGAATGAAAGGCCAACACATAGCACAAACTAGACTATTAAGAACAATTGCACTACAAGCATACAAAGCAAGCCTCAAGTGGCCAAACCAGCTCAAAACAGAGCTTAGACAAGTCAAAAAAGTAGCAAACACATGCTGAGATCAAGTCACAAAATGGTAGAAAAACATGCTCACATGTTTGGCTATCTACACATACAAACAAGACACAAGGAGGGGAGGCCAACCCCTCCTATTTTGGACCTCAAAACATAGTTTTTGTCATTGAAAAACCTCTAAGTTTCAATGGTAAAAAGGCCCAAAAAGCTTGATTTGAAGGTGATAAGAAATGGTGCAAAAAGCTTGACAAGCTAAAGAGCAAAAATGGGGGACAACCCCCTAACTCACAAAGGCTCAAGCCACCACTTTTAGTACTGGAAAACAGAAATTTTTACATGCCAAAACCAGCCTTGAAATGGTGGAAAAAGATGGCAAAGCAAGTATGAAAAACAAGCTTAAAGGGAGAGAGTTATACCTCTTGAAGCACAACACAATTTTAGACAACAAAACCAAGCTTAGAACACCTTCTAAAGGTCAAAGGAGGCTCCAAGAGAGCTTTAAGCAACCTCAGCCCAAAGATGAACCACTTTGGTCAAGGATGTATAGGCTAAAGTTTGATGTATGTAAGCTTCTAAGCACAAAAGCTCTAGAGAAAAAGAAATTTAGAGAGAGAGGATTGTAAAGAGAGAGGTTTTAGAGAGAGAGGCTCCCAAACTTTTGCTAACCTTTCAAACCATAGAGAATGGCCTCCATATATAGCAATATATGAGCTTCAGATCGAAATATCTGAATACAGAACAGCTAGAGCAATGTGGAAACAGTTGGAGGTAAACATCTGCAAAAAATCTGAGTTTTGACATCAGTGGCCAGCCGGCCATCAATGGGTTCATTTGTGGCCGGCACTGATCATCAATGGCCGGTACTGCATCATCCATGGCCAGCACTCTTCACCAGTGGCCGGTAGAAAAATATGCTCTCTAGGTCCAACTTCAAATGGGCATATCTCCTTCATTTGGACTCCTTTGCAGGTCATTCTTGAGCCTAACCCGGAAGTCTTCTTTCTAATGGTGGAAGTCTCATATCAAAATTCCAAGTATGCTAAGAGATATACCTCTTTTAGTGAAGACTACTCAATTTCGGTCCAACCGAATTCATGCCTAACTTCTCCTTAGCTAGTTTTCTTTCCTCCTCTCCTCTTTTCTTTAACCCCAAACCCCTAATTAAGGTGTTTTGAAAGATTTTTTAGAGATTTCACCTCTCTTTCATTCATTTCCACTTTGTCCTTGCTCGGTTTACCGAAAAGCGCAACATTTAACGAAATGCGAGCCTCGGAACATCGTAGAAACTTCTTTCAAAAATATTTTGAAAGAGAGGGTTTTAAGGTCTAAAAAAAAAACATTTTGGTCAAAAGGCTTTGGTCCAAAAAAGGGGTGTGAGGTTGGGATTTGAAGCTCCTCTTGCTGAAGAAATCGAACCTTTGTACTGCATAACTTTCACCATTAAATAAACAATCAGACGCTCCCAAGTCTTAAGGACAGTAAAAAATGGGGTGTCTAAAGTTTTTCGATGAAAAATGGCTCTATTTGTGGCTAAATAGCAGTTGAAATGAAGAAACCACGAAGCTGGAGTTTTTATAGAAGATAAGGCAATGAATGGGGGCTAGGTGACAACTTTTTGAAGGTTCTGCCCATTGATGGCCGGTAGAGGCCTACTGATGGCGGGCAGAAGGAATAGATGGCCGGCAGACCACCCTTCATGGTCGGCAGGCCTTTCTTTTGTGCCTCTTGTCCTCTTTTGTGAGGAATTAGTTGGATGTAGAAGTTTTATTCTGTTCTTTGTGTGTTTCAAGGTCTTGTTTTGAGTCCTTTTAACTTTAGTAAGTTCGTCGAGTTGTGTTTAAGTTGTTGGTCTATCAATTTGTTTTATTTATCGAGTTGTTTTGATAATCGAGTTGTTTATTAAGTTGTTTTGGTGTGTCTCGGACTGTTTTCTTTATAGAGTTGTAGTTGTTTTGATTATCGAGTTGTATCACTCTGATTATTTCAGATGTTCGTTGATTCGTTACGTGATTCAGATTGTTGTGACAATACGAATAGTTGGTTTTCAATCAAGCTCAATCTTGTTTTTTATGCTTTGCAATGTCATGCGGTGCTCAGAATGCAAAATACAACACTTTTTCATCAAAAGCTTGTTTTCATTCCGATCATAGTTACCTTTTTTACAAAAGTGGAGTACAAGTTTTTAAAGAAAATAAAACTGTAATAACCCGACCCTCTATATGCTTTCTAGTATACTTTCTGTCCCTTATTTTGTGTATTTACCTAGCTAATGTGGAATCCCATGTGAGATTAAACTTAATTGTGTGAAAAATATGGTTATGGAACTATATCTGTTAACTATGAGGAAAATCTGTTACAATTGAGATGTTTAGATCAGAAATTGAAGGCCTTAGAGGCTTGATAATCCAAAATTGACTTTATACATGTGATCAGCATGATTTTTAGTTTATAATATGCATTTTTGTAAAAATCTGATTCGGAATGATTAAACTGATTAAGTTTTGTCCTTTTGTGTTAACTCTTATTTAACTCCTTCAAACTTTAACTTGGTAAGTCTATCTTATAAGTCAGAAATATCTCATGAGAGATGTAGAGAAGTTAAGAGAAAAAAATAGGAGGGAAGAAGATTAACAAGGAAGAAGGTTGGGAAATTGAGAAGGATTGGAGAGATTTGAACTTAAGGTAGGTATAATCTACTTTGAATAACCTCTCTCTTGATCTTAGCAAGAACTTCTTGTGCCATCATGTAAGTTAGGGTTGTAATAGGGATTAAGTGTTGGATAATTGATGAATTGAAAAGCTATTCTTATCATTTGGTTATTTTGGAGTTAATTTGAGCTATGTGGAAGAATCGCATCTCATTCTTTGATTTCTCATGTTGGAATCACTTGATTGCTCATATATTGATATATATATATATATCACATATAATCATAAATACAAGAGAATTGAATTGTTTATGTGCAATTGAAGGAATTAAAGACCTAATTGACCATGTGATTCATGTTTATGGTGATGTTATATCATCAAATTGATTTAAATTCCTCTCTTTTATACCTTGTGTTGTGTTGGTCTAGCTGTGAGTGTGTTTTGCTTCAGATTGCACCAAACAGGGATTACGTCCGCACGTGCAAGGCTCACAGCCGCATGTGCGGGGCTTACAGCCGCACGTGCAGAAAACAGGGAATTTTGAGGCTTAAGCACTGAAATAAATGCACATGAGAGGCGAACGTGCGACCACCTTCCCGCACGTGCGACCAAGGACTCCCGCACATGCGGCCCATGTGGGAAATTTCTGTATGCTTTGTTTCCCTTGTTTGACTCTCTAGGATGGTTAAAATTGGTATCTGAAGCTTTTAAAATGCTTATTAATTTACTAGGAGTTAACGAATCAAATGTGAATTTAAAAGGGAATTGGACTAATTTGTGAGTGATATGCGTGTGTAGGCCACATACCGGAAGAAGCTATTGCACCATCAACGCACTGTGAGTAATAGTACTGTAATAGTACATTTTGCTTACTGTTAATATTTAATATTAACGTTCTGTTATCCGTAAGTGAACTACGTCGATTCATAACGAGTAAATGGAACTTATGTACATTATTGAACAATGATGTCTATGTGGATCTGAGATCATTCTGCTTTGCTATTAATGGGCTTAAGGTCGTTCTGTTATAAGCCACCGAGTGTTGACAACTCTGAAAACAGCTGTTGATATCTGGGCCCGAGGCCGATCCGTAAAATTTGTTGGGCCTGAGGCCGTTTTGTATGTTACTGGGCTTGAAGCCGCTCTGTATAAAATCTGGGCCCAAGGCCGTTCTAAAAATATTTACAAAATAAGCTTAATCATATAACCTCTGCGCTTATATACATTATAATTCAAGTTTAATCATTGAATTGTTTAAGTACTATTATTCACTAAGCCTTGCTCACTCTGTGTTGTGTCTGTCTCTGTAGGTAATCACCCTAGAGGTCAGTCCTAGTCCAACATATCCGCTTCTCTTTTGTCAACTTCAACACGTCCAAGCACTTAGATGAAGCTCCTTCATTTTTGTGGAGTTCTTGCTAAGCTTGTAACTTTGTACTCTAAGTCTTCTATCTAATGCCATAAAATGTGTATAACCTTCTTCTACCAATGCTTTTGCTATACGCCCAACTTTGGAGCCGGGTCTGTATATATATGTATGCACATAACTGTCTCTCATATTTATGTTCATAGTATGGTTGTTTATCTGATGCAAGGTTTGTGATCCTGGCATATTAGTGATAGCTCAATGGATACTGTTTATGTTGTTAATTGCTTCCGTTCAGTCCCCATATGTTATACATAGCAAATTTGATGTCCGTTTCTGAAGTGATCATGTCCAAACTTTTAGGGGCGGGTTTGGGGCGTGACAAAAACTGTCTAAAACTGTACAATGTGTTAACACTACTAGCAAAAAGGAACTAAGCAAAAAACATATAAATCAGCGCCAGTAATCTCAGGCTCGAGAGGCCCTCTTCGTCCTCTTTCTCGATGGAGCGGACTCTGCGGCACTGTCTCCATCGGCGCCACTATCTGAACTTGCATCAGAGTCCGAACCAGAGTTGTCGCCGCCCTCTACCTCGAAGCCCCCCTCGGTATTAGCATCACTACTAGCAGAATCTGAGCTAATGTCATCGTCTGCACTCTCAGATGAATCAGCATGCTGACTCACGGCCTCCTCGGCCTTGCTGGTCTCCATGTCATCCTCACTCAGAATAGGCTCTGAAGGGCCACTCTCAACTCGGGCGCTCCTAGCTTGGCCCAACCAAGTGCAGGAACCTGTCTCTCTTTCCTTGCTGTTGGAAGGGGTGCTGATGGTCCTTCTGCTGCTACCACTAGTGCTGTCGATAAAGGTGGGACCTGAAAAGGCAGTTGGCATGTGTTAGCCACAGTATATGTATCGGATGCAAGTATGGTGTGCAAAATGAGTACATACAGAATGAATTTAGGCGCAAAGTATGAATATAATATGAAAATGCAGAATTTAGATGCAATGTATCGGTGTAGTGTGGTTCAAATGCAGTGTATCAGTGCAACGTGGGAAAATTTTCAGTTGAAATGTCAGTTTCAGTGTATCAATGGAAATGTGATGATCAAAATGCAAGAAAACTGAAGAAATTACTTAAATATCATGGAAGTCGAGCAGTGCCTCCCTCCTCAAGATCATGCCCTCAAACGAGGCCAACATCTCGAGTAATCCCTCGACGTACCCTGGAGGTGCTTGCAAACGCAATTTGGAATGATCAATGTTCGGAAGGAATGAATATCTGAGTATCTGAGCAAGAATGGAAAAAATCAGAACTGTAGTACATACCGGAGGTGAATCAGGTGCATTGACATATCTATGCCCAGCTGTTGCGGGCTCAATTAGGATCTGATAAGCCTCTCTAGTATACCGCCAGTAGGTAAGCTCAGTAGGCAGCTCTAGTCATCCGGTCTCCTGCCTCACCTGGGAAGTCCCTCTGCCACGGGCTCTGCTCGCCTGAGTCGCTTTGCATCTCACCCTCACAGCAGGAGCTCCTACTCCCTCACCCCCACAAATGCCGGTCAAAGACGGCATCAGGTATGTCTAGATAAAAACCGTATAATCGCCCTTTATACGGAAATACTCAACCTCCAACCCTACCATACACTGGATCACCTCGTCGGTAGACAGGCTGTGTGTCGCTCTCGTGGACACTAGAGGTGTCATCGGTATGAATGGGGAAGGCAGGTCCAGAGTCTGACGCACAAAGCGCTCACCTAAAAACCAAGCTCGACAAATCGGGCCCTCAAGAAGAATGTGATGGTGGGTAACGATCTGAGCTGCATTGTACCGGGCATGAAGCTCTGTCGGTATCGTAGCCCAGAGCTACCATGTGATCTGAAATAGAAAATGAACATATTATTAGTTACTGTCAGTTGCTAATGTATGGACCAAAACAGTTGTAAAGTAAAAAATGACTTTGTTTTGGGATACCTCGTGCGCTACTACCATGTCAAAATACTGGCAGAGGAACATGAAGGACTCGCGGGTTCTATGACGAAGCTGGCTGTCGTATACCCGGGAAAATAGGACTGTCAGTGGAACCTCATCTACAGGCTCTGGGACAAGAGCTGGAAAGTATGCGTATACCCGTAACTACAGGAAGAATGTGGAGGTATATTACCAACACGGTATGAACAAATGCAGAGAGTGTAAAGTAGAAAGCACATATGTAGAACAGATACAATGCTGAGCGAAAAATGTAAAGTGTAAGAAGGGAATTGAGATGTGTACCTTCCAAGCTCGCCAGTAGCTTCCAACCAAAGTTCCTCGCAGACAGGAGGAAGAGCTCATGTATCGGTACAATGTGGTGAGGCCGACTCTGCCCCAATCATAAAACTGAACTCGAGGAAGCACTACCAAGGCACTCAGCAAGTACAAACCCATGGTGTTCCACTTGTTTGAAAACAAGGTGGTATCGAAGACGAACATAAGGAAGCCTTTGGCATACTGCTCTATCTCCTCAATCGTCTCGGGTTCAGTCCCTCTAAACTGCTCCTCAAACCAGTTGTACTGCACCATACCCGCTCAGTATATCGATGGATGTGCCCCAAGCAGCTTGAGCTAGGTTGCCTCCCACGCCCCCATATCTGGATCCAAAGGGATCGGATCGCCCCCTATGCCTAAGCCAGTGATCATGGCAAAGTCGTAGGGAGTCATCGTCATCTCCCCGGTGGTGGAAAAGTGGAAGGAGTTGGTGGTGTCCCACCATCTCTCCACCAATGCTCCTAAGAGAGGACGGCTCGCTACAACCCGAGTCAAACTGGAGCAGAAGAGGCCGAAGCCTGTCTCATCAACGATGTCACGAACTCCAGTTAGGAGCTCGCCATACCAATCTCGAGCAGTCATCGTACTATAGCCCCTAATGGCGCGAGACTCGCCCTGTAGTAATACATGAAGTGCAATCAAACCAATGCAATGCATGAAATGTAATCAGATCAAGACAATGTATGAGATACAGTTAGATGAAGGCAGTGTAAGAAATGAAACTAGTTAAGAGCTGTAAAGCATAAAAACAGTTTCGTCCCTCGACGACAATGGCTGATAAATGAGACGCTGGCTCCCTCAGCAGGAGGTCCTTTAGCGCGTCCTCAGTGAAGTCAGTAAAAGCTCTGATGCCTTCCGCAGTGGGTAATACGTGTGTCTGAGGATAGTACCTCGCTGGATTGAAAGGCCGTATACTCAACGGTAATGGCTCGGGTTCGACCTCAAAGTCCGCCTCGAAATCTACTGAAGGAAGCTTCAGGGGAATCCCATCATGAGGAAGATCATTTGCCATCTGGAAAGGAGGTGAGAAAGTAGGCGAAAATGAGAAAAATGGGTGGAGAATGCCAAAAATCAACCCTAAGAGAGAGAAAATCGGAGAAAAAGTCAAAATCCAAAAAAGTGCACAGAACTCGAGAGAAACTCAAAAGGAATAAACCCAGAATGGTGGAAATAAAGAAAGAAGTGTTGAAATCAAATTCTAATCGGTTCAAAATTAAGATAACTAAGGAGATTTAGCGAATAAAGTTTGTGTGGGGTGTTGGAAAATGCATAAAAAGCGCAAATCTAGAGAGAATGAGCACCTAGAGAGAAAGAAGAAGGAATTTTGGATGTAGGGTTGTGTGGAAATGAAGTGCCATGCCTTGCTTTTAAAGACCCAAGCCAAAAAACCCTTTTTACCCTCGGTCTGCCATCAATGGCCGGCAAGGTACACTCGTGGCCGGCAAGGCACACCAGTGGCCGACAAGGCACACCAGTGGCCGGTGGCTCCCTCTTGTGGCCGACAGGTGTCCAAGAGTCTCCTATGGGTCCTTAGTTCTATTTTGTGTTCTTGGATTGTGATAAGTGAAGAGAATGCTCAGTGTTTGGTTTAAATGGCCTCTGCGGAAGCTTCGAATCGTGTCTTCGATACATGATGATTCATCGCTAATCAACAACAATAAGATATAACCTTTTTAATTTGTTGCAACTCTTCCGAGAGGTAAATCAGAAGTTGCGGTTGGGTCGGTTTTGTCAAGCACGCTTTTGTCATCGCATAGGATGTGCATTTCTTTGCCATTGCATGGAACGTGCATTTCACATGTGCTTTTGCATAGAAAGTGCACTTCTTATATTTGTATAGAGCATGATTCTGTTTCCTATTCGCATAGATCATGCATTTGGTATTTTTATAGAACATGCTGTTAATCTCGCATTGAATATGCATTTTCTACTATTGGTCACTGCATAGAACATGCATCATATACTGTTGCATAGAATCACGCATCCTAATGTGGAATAGAACATGCTCCCAATTTATCACGCATAGAATATGCTGTTACAACATTCGCATAGAACATGCTTTGCTTATCTTGCGTGGAACATGCACTCTTGTTATATTATGCTTGTTAAGTTTCTTTCTTATGCAGGCACGATATTGTATGTACGGTTCATTCAGAGGAATTCCAGGTGAGATCATTCCTGTCCTTCGACCACCCCATTTTGGTTAGAAACATTTGGACGTGTTCTGATGTTTATACTACTCCCTGTTTTGGTTAGAAACATTTGGATGTGTTCCGATGTTTATACCACTCCATGTTTTGGTTAGAAACATTTGGACATATTCCGATGTTTATACCACCCCCTATTTTGGTTAGAAACATTTGGGCATGTTCTGATATTTATACCACCCCCTATTTTGGTTAGAAACATTTGGACGTGTTCCGATATTTATACCACCCCTTGTTTTGGTTAGAAATATTTGGACGTGTTCCGATGTTTATACCCCCCTTGTTTTGGTTCGAAGCATTTGGATGTGTTCCGGTGTTTATACCACTCCATGTTTTGGTTAAAAGTATTTGAACGTGTTCCGATGCTAACCACTATATCTTGTTTTGGTTACAAACGTTTAGATACGTTCCGATGTTTATCACCGTTCCCTTTAGTTAAGAATAGTTGGGTACGTCCCGGCGTTCATACCATCCCTTCTCTCCTTTCGCGTACGACGCGTTAGGACCTTGTTTGACACCTCGGGTGCGCCCGATGGTTGTGTTGTTCTTTGCCTTTCCTCCATGATGCGTAGTTAAGTTTGCATAATTTTTTTACATCCTTTCTGCATGAAATGTGGTTTGGTTCATGTTTACTTCCTCATGTATGAGATTACTGTGGCATTTCTTTGCATAACATTTGTATCTAGATGTTTCATTACGGTCTCATTACATGATCATGAGTTTTGTTTTTGTATTGCGTATATCATTTGCATCTTGCCCCAGAACTATACTAGTTTGATTCCTTGTAAGGGGACGCTTAGGCGGCCTGCGGGCGCAACTATATATTACTGTTTTGATTGTTTATTCAAGTCTTGCGGCCTTGTCAAAATGGGTCGTCCCTGGGTTTTGACATTCACTCCCGTCATTTCATGACTTCCGAGTTCTGTCAAAGAGAGGCAATTGTAGACACCTCATTTTTTACGGCCCCTTTAAGACTTGGATGTTCTTGCAGGTACATGGAAGTTCTTGCAGATACATCCGATAATGAGTTTGATTGCCCACTGAACGCTCGAAGTTTGTGGCAGAACACCACAGGTTTGAGTTTTCTAAACCCAGCATCCATTTTGCCTCCTCTTTGGACCATGCTTGGGTCTTTGTAGAATGAGGTTGTTGATGGCCTGCTGACCATCCTTGAAGGCTGCCGGCCATTGATGAGCCTTACTGGCCATCAATGAAGCCTTGATGGCCGGCCGGCTACCAGTGTTTCCTGCAGATATTTTGTGATATTTTGTGCCAACTGTATGCATAGGTTCATGCATCTTCCAACACATGTATGGCTGGATCTTTGTGAGGGGTTTTTGTATTTTTTATAGATAGGATCCCCTTCTTGCATGTGGGGGGGGGGGGGAAAGAGGGTTAGAAAAATTGAAAGACAAAAAATCTCTCTCTCTAGAATTCTCTCTCTCTTGTTATTTTGTGCCTTAAAGTCTATTTTTTTTACACTTTTGCACATCAACCCTTAATCAAACTTGACCACCTTGGGGCTGAGGTGTCTTGGAGTCTTGTTGGTGCTCTAAAAAAGGGTTTGAGCTTGAATTTGTGGCTGTTTTGTGTTGTGCTTCAAAGGTATAGAACTTACCTTGATTAGAGTTGTTTTGTTTACCTTCCTTGCCATCCTTTTAAACTATTTTTGGTGCTGGTTTTGGCATGTAAAAAGTTCTGTTTTTGAGCCATAAAAGTGGCGGCTTGAGTCCTTTTGAGTTAGGGGGTTGTCCACCCTTTTGCTCTTTTAGCTTGTTAAGCTTTTGTGCCATCTTTTCACTAGTTTTAAAATAACTTTTTTGGGCCTTTTAACCACTGAATCTCAGAGGTTTTTCAGTGGCAAAAACTTTGTTTTGAAGTCCAAAATTAGAGGGGTTAGCCTCCCTTTCTTGTGTCTTGTTTGCATGCCTAGTTAGCTTCATGAGTTAGCATGTTTTTCTATCTTACTTTAGCTTAAGTCCAACATGTTTTTGTCTCTGTTTTGGGCTACTTAATTCAGTTGAGGCTTGTATTGCATAGTTGTAGGGTTAATTCCTTCACTAGCTTGATGTTTTAATGCTTTAACTATCATTGTTTTGAGTTAATAGCATGTTTTAGTGTTGTTTTGCACTCCATTTCAACACTTTAAATCTCTGTAACCTCTCTATTTGCTTCACTCTTTTATTTGCTTTTGAGAGTTGTTTCAAACTTGGGATCCTTTAAGCTTAAGATTGAGGTTATGCTTAATGGTTTAATCCTCTTTGAGGGTTCAGTACCAACGGCATGATCTCTCTCATGCCTTAAATTACCCCTTGGTTGACATTTCTTTCGCTTTAGAAGACACTCACCAATGGACTAACTGACTAAAAAATGGTTTGGTAACTAAAATGAGTAAACAAAAATTGGCAAGTAAAAGAAGCTAGATAAGCATCTTTTGTGTTGCATTGCATGTGTTCGAATCGGACATTAATTCGAATATAAGGAAAATGAGACATTTCATACTCAATAGCAATGAAATGTGTCATTTTTCTTGGTCTCCATCACCCTTGATCATGCATGATAGGGTGGTGGTCATTTGAGTCATATTTGTGCATTTATTGAAATTGTACAACTTGGATCTTTGACTATCATGCAATAAAATTGCTTGATTGGTGGTTTGGGATCCAAGAGTGCCACTCCCTTGAGGTTTTGAGATGATAAAGAAGGGTACAGTACAAACATACCCTTGGAAAAACCTTTCTTTTGCTCTGTTTGTGCTTTGTTGTAGTGTGGTGACCTAGAGCATCAGTGGCCGGCAAAGCCCCACCCATGGCCCGTAAGGCATCATTTGTAGCCGATAGGGCACCCTTTTGGCTGGCAGATCACCGGCAGCAGCCATCTATGGCCGGCAAGCCACTAGTGCAATCCTCAGCAAAGATTTGGTAAGTTGAAGCAGAAAGGTTTTGAAGTATGCTCAACCCTGCAAACAGAGCCTTTCGAGAGCAAAATGGAGGGCAAAAACTGAGCATATGCATCTTCCACTTCCCGAGGCGGAGCAGTGGCAATATAGTTTAATATCTCGCATGCTTAGTTGGTGTACATTCGTTTTAATTAATTAGTTTGTTAATTAGTAAAGTGTTGTAATAATTAGTAATTAGTTTGCTAGTTAATCATTTGGTTTGTCTAATTAGTCTAATTAGTTTAATTAGATTAGTTTGATTAGCTTAGCTTAGATTAGCTTAGCTCTTATTTATTCAGACCCTCCTTCGTAAGGGCGTAATGTTGTAATAAGTGTGCGTGCGTGTGTGCATGTCTTCCAACCCCGCATTTTTCTCCCTTTTATTTACCTGCTTTCGATGGTTAGATTAGGGATCATATTTCAATTAGCATATTGTATGCTTGCATACATTCATTTATCTTGCATGCTTCGAGGCTCGGCGCATCATTCAAACTGCATTGCAATTTTAATATCTTCTTTGAATACGTGGTTTATTGCATGTTGTTCAAATTTATTCGTATGTCATATTAGTAGCCGAGCCTATTAATTTCATATTGTATGTGTTGCATTAGACATCTTGTATAGTTAGGATCATGCATTTTTCTAACTAGTTTTTTTTTTGGCTTAGAGTACTCGGTAAGTCTTTATGCTTTAGCATACTTGCATGAGTGTTATTGCCATATTGTCATGTTTCGCATGCTTGCCATGAGGCTATGTGCTTAAATGCTAAACTACATGAATACCTGTGGATGAAGGCTTGTTGTTTGAATTGGAACGATTCAACAAATGTGCGTTTTAAGCTCACTTTGTTGAGTGGCAAATCATGTTTTAAGCCCACTATGTTTGGTGGCAAATCCGCATTTTTAAGCCCACTTGAGAGTGGCAAATTCAAACAATTTTCACAAACAAACATGAGTTGAATTGTTCCAAGTCTTTCGACTAGTCTATACTTGCTTGTGCACGTCACATAGTAAAGCTAGTCTAATAACTGAAACAAGAACACATAATGTTTATAAAAGAACATATCATGATTAGTAGAGGCCGATTTTTGATCGGGCAAGCAGGGGTGCTCATTTCATGACCTTCCCCCTTCGTACCCAAGTTTCTGAGCCCAGGCAACTTTGGTGGTGACGGATACGTGGCCTTTGACATGAGTTATGGTTTCCTAAATTTTCCCAAAATAAAATATTTAGGTGGCGACTTTGTATTTGGCAAAGCAGTCTAATTTTGACATTATTTGATTGAAAATTGATTTTCCAAAAAGGTTTGCCAAATTTGGACTCTTTGGTGTTTATCAGTTTCACATTGCACTTGTGATACTAGATTTAGAACCGCGAGAGTCCAAACTGTGAGGCCTTCTTTTCAAACATTTTCCGAAAGGCAGGGGTGAGGAAAAAGATGAGTCCACAGTTGCCAAGAGTGGTTTGTGAATACCTCGATGTCTTTCCTGAGGACCTTACTAGTTTACCACCTCATCGAGCGATCGAGTTCTCTATTGATTTAGTGCTTGGCACGGTAACGGTTTTTATGGCACCGTACCAGTTTGCACCTGCTAAGTTAAGTGAGTTGAAGGTTCAACTCTAGGAGTTGTTAGATTAGGGTTTTATCCACCCTAGTACATCACCTTGGGGAGCACTGGCTCTTTTGCTAAAAAGAAGATGGAGCGCTGCGACTCTATATTGATTACAGAAAGTTGAACCGGGTAACAGTTAAGAACAAGTATCCCATGCCTCGTATAGATGATCTGTTTGATTAGTTAAAAGGGTCTTTTTGGTTCTCTAAGATAGACTTGAGGTTGGGTTATCATCAGTTGAAGGTAAGAGAGAAGGATATCCCAAGGACGGCATTCCGTACGTGGTATGGCCATTATGAGTTTCTAGTGATGCCTTTTGGGCTGACTAATGCACCGGCCGTGTTTATGGATTTAATGAATCGGATCTTCCGTGAGTTCCTAGATCGTTTCATAGTCGTCTTTGTGGATGACATCTTGACTTACTCACCCTTTGAGGAGGAAAACGAGGAACACTTGCAAGTAGTGCTTGAATTACTTAGAGCCCACAAGCTATATGCTAAGTTCGAAAAGTGTGAGTTTTGGCTGAAAAAAGTTAAGTTCTTAGGCCATGTGGTATCTGGAGAAGGGTGACTGTAGATTCATCCAAGATAGAGGTAGATTAGGCACAACCTAAGAATGCCTTTGAGATCCGTAGTTTTTTGGGGTTGGCTGGGTACTATTGGAGATTTGTGAAGGATTTCTCTAGATTAGCTTCGCCTTTAACTAGGTTAACCAGGAATGGAGTCAAATTTGTATGAGATGAGACATGTGAGAAGTCATTCCAGGAACTTAAGGTTAGACTCACCACTGCTCCAGTCTTGATTATTCCGAAGAGGGGTTTAGGTTATTCAGTGTATTGTGATGCCTCACGGGAAGGTTTGGGTTGTGTTTTGATGCAAGAGGGAAATGTGGTAGCCTATGGCTCACGGTAGTTGAAAACACACGAAATGAATTATCCTACTCATGATCTAGAGTTAGCAGAGATGATATTTGCCTTGAAAATTTGGCGGCACTATCTGTATGGTGAGAAATTCCTGGTATTTTCTGATTACAAGAGTCTGAAGTATCTGTTTACACAGAAAGACTTGAATTTGAGGCAGATAAGGTAGATGGAGTTCATAGAGGATTATGATTTCGAATTGCATTATCATCTGAGGAAGGCTAATATTGTGACCGACGCCTTGAGTAGGAAATCTATTAGCAGTGTGGCTTGTATCGCCATTCGGGAATGGGAGATGTTGGGTGCTCTTGGAGAGTTTGACTTGCATTTTGGTGAGTCCATTGAATCTGCAGCCTTATTTACTATAATTGCCCAACTTACACTTGTGAACCGAGTGCTAGAAGCACAGAAGAGTGACCTTGAAGTAGAAACCCTCAGGGAGAAGATTTCCAATGGGAAAGTGGAGAGGGGCTTGAATGTGTATCCCGACCTAAGTATGAGATACCGCGACCGTTTGTTCATGCCGGAGTCTTGCCGAGAGGAAGTACTCTGAGAATTTCACCATTTATGCCTTGTGGTGCATCCGGGAGGCACAAAGATGTATCACGATCTTAGTCACCAGTTTTGGTAGAGAGGTATGAAAAAGGATGTAGTCGTCATGTTTGTATCAAAATGCCTCACTTGTCAACAAGTAAAGGCCGAGCATCAGAGGCCAGCAGGTTTGTTATAACCCTTGCCTATAGCCGAGTGGAAGTGAGAGCATGTCACGATAGATTTTGTTGTAGGCCTTCCGAGGACTCAACGGGGTAGTGATGTTATTTAGGTGGTAGTTGACCGGTTAACCAAGTCTACGCACTTCATACCTATGCGCGTGAGTGATTCGGTAAACTATCTTGGCGACTTGTGTATCAAGGACATAGTGAGGTTGCACAGGGTCCCTGTGACGATTGTTTCAGATAGAGATCCGTGTTTCACAGCTCGGTTGTGGAAGAGCTTGCAGAGTGCCTTGGGCACTAGATTGATCTTTAGTATAGTTTATCATTCTCAGACAGATGAGCAGTCCAAGCGTACTATTCAGATCCTTGAGGATATGCTTCGAGGGTGTGTCCTCGACTTCAAGGGTTTGTGGGAGAGGCATCTTCCCTTGGTGGAGTTTGCCTATAACAATAGCTTCCAATCAAGTATTGGCATGGCACCGTTTGAGGCCTCGTATGGTCGACCGTGTAGATCTCCTGTGTGTTGGGCCGAGGTGGGTGATGCACCTTTATTAGGCCCAGAGTTGGTTCGGGAAACGACGGAGAAGGTGGCACTTATCCGTAAGAGGTTGGTTACGGCTTAGAGTCACTAGAAAAGTTATGCTAACCATTGGAGGAGACCCTTGTCTTTTGAGGTAGGTGACCATGTCTTTTTGAAGATATCACCTAGGCGGGGTTTGATGAGGTTTGGAAATAGTCGGAAGTTGTCCTCTTGGTTTATTGGCCCTTTTGAGATCCTTGAGCGGATTGAAAAAGTTGCTTACCATTTAGGCGTTACCACCACAGCTTTTCGGCGTTCATGACGTGTTTCATATTAGTATGCTTCGGAAATACGAGCCGGATCCATCGCACGTGTTGGATTGGACCGACTTGGAGATAGATGAGGATGCCTCGTATGAGGAGAGACCGGTGAGGGTTTTGGATACTCGGGACCAAGTTTTGCGAGGTAGACCCTCTTTCTCTAAAATACTCTCTCTCTATAGATTTCCATCTAGTTCTAGTGGTTTCTCAACCTTGTGCCTTCATTAAAAAGGTGGAGCTTCTCAAGATCTTCACTTTGAACCGAATAGAGTTGGATTTCGGTATCTTTGAGGTTTCTCTCTTGGCTCGTCTTTTCTCTTTAAGGTAGGGATTTTCTACACTTTGTTATGATTTTTAACTTAGTTATTTGTGATTGTGTAACAATAGTGGGATTTGGGAGTATTTTGAGCCAAACCTAGGGTTTGGGTGAAATGTGAAAGAAGGGTTTTTGGTGGAAATGAAATAAATGAACATATGGTTTGAAAATGAAGTCGTGTTATGTCAAAATTGGTGATTTTGGTATTTGGATTGGTATTTTGAAAAAAGGGATTTTTGCCTTAAATTGATTATCATATCTATTTTGTATAAATAGTTGAAATTAGTGTTGCAAACATGGAATTGAGTGAGTATTGAAATAGATGATGGAATTGAGTATATAATGTTTCACATCCATGGAAATTTTGGATAAATTATTTGTCTTGAGATTGTATATCTGTTTAGAAATATCTGTATTAGGCTATCGATGGAGGATAGCTTTGTTTCTTGTAGAAATTACATGTAGATTAGGTGAATTGAAACTAGTCCATGGTTGATTATCATTGAATATGATTATGTTGTGAATACATTGCATATGTATGATTATTTGGAAGGAGAAAGGGGATGTACTCCATATGTGTGATTATGTGTTTAAATACATTGCATATGTATGATTATTTGGGAGGAGAAAGGGATGGACTCCATTGTTTGGGAGGAGAAAGGGGGATGGACTCCATTATAATTAAGTTGGCCGGAGTGTCCTTGGTGAAAGTCTCGAAACATATACATGGGTGCCGATTCCGCGGACAAAATATCCGTAAAACGGCAGTTGGAAGTGTGTGTGTTAATTGTGAAATTGTTGAACCATTGAGTTGTAGTCTCATTTGGGTTATTGAGAAAGAATGAAATTGGCTCATGTATTGAAATGAATTGAAGGAAAGTGAAATGGAATATGGACTTGATGTCTTTATGAATATGTATAAAAGTGTAAATATTTTATCCTAGGCATTGTATATGCACATTACACTTATACCTTCATTAAATCTCATATATCGTGTTAGATTATTCCTACTAGGTTGTGGCTCACCCTGTTTGGGAAAAACATTTTCAGGTATTGATAGCTTGCCTTCATCGAGACAATAGCTTGGAGGGACTTTGGGAGCACAAGCTTCTTTATTTTGATTGTATATTTTTATATAACCGAGGGCTTTATTTGTATGAGTTAGTCTCTCTTTTGTTGTAACCAAGTCAAGGCTTGGAAATGTGTAAGCCGATAGGGCATTTACTTATGTTATACCCTTTTGTATCATTACTGCATGTAATAAAATGACTATTTACTCTGATTTATGTAGCTATTAACAAATGTATGGGTTGTGTTTATTGTATTATTTTGGGAGCGTTACAGTTTTTTTCTCAACAAAAAGGCTAAAAAGGTATTAAGATAATGATCTAAAATTGTTGTATAGTTCTTTGGAAACTCTATGGTTGGATATGTGGAAGAAACCCCATTCTTTGCAGGCTTGAGAGAGAGAGAGACGAGAGAGAAGATGGTGATTGCAATGGCAAAGAGATATTTATAATGGGTAGTTACAGAGATGTATAAGATTCATCAGACATCATTTTCTTGAATGTTATGACAAAAAGGCTTGGTTTGTCCATTTTGGTTGGCTTCTTATATATATGGTTTGTCCTTCAGCTCTGCATTTTTCTATATAAATCGGATGACCGGTGAGATAGCCGGTCGGTTGTCCGGTAGGACCCACTTCCAACGTAAACGCATAGTATTTTGGTGAAATCTGCCCAGCTCCTCAGTTTGGTGAAAGTTTTGTCTCGTTTTCAATTTGATATCATTTTGGTAAAACCCTTGAAGAGATAAAAGTGGTCCCCTTTTTTTTATTAAATTTAAATCTGGTGATCAATCTAATTCATCGTTGGAGATGGTCTAAGTTAACCATATGCTAAGAGTTGGCCACAGCTTCTCTCCCATCTAAATCGAACGGAAAAGTATTGTTTGGCCTTCATAGATCCATTACAGAGCCTGTATCGATGATTTAAATCATTTAATGTGTAGAGCTCTGCAAAAAATCACTCTAATTGGATATCAATAACAACTTGATCAAATTACATTTGTGTCAACAATAAGTATGATTTTTAAAATAAATTATTTATACAAATGTATTATGATAAAGTGATTATCGAAATCCAATCAACATGATTGTTATAAGGATGAAGTATTCGACGAACCCTACATATTATACGGTTCGGATCATCGATAAGAGTTTTGTAAAAAATCTACGGAAATCCAACAATACCCTTCAATTGAAATACCCACCTAAAGAGAGCCTCTCTCTTAAATTTCAACATCAAAATAATAAAGGGTTGTGTGGGATGATTGTTTGGGATGATCTAAATAAGTGCACTTTTTGTCTTTTTATGAAAAATGTGCAGAAAAATAGAGAGGTGATGTGATAGAAAAAAATAAAAAGATAAAAAGATGAATTATATAGGGAGTGCCAAACTTGGCTTAAATTTTTTTAATACCCTTGCCAATTTTTCAACATGTCATGTAACTTTTGAAAGAGAGCGTGCTAAGTGGGCCAAAGTTGAATTTGACAAAAGAACCATTACCGTAACCATATGCCAAAATTCAAACCAAAATAATTAAGAATGATATTAAACACTCTTACCTAATTTTCCAGCATGTGACACAACCTAATATTAGGGTAAGAGTAGAATTTCAGGCTCAAAATTTTAGCCATCTCTTTGGGAAAAATGACGTAGACCATGAGTTGTATTAGACAAGTTTATGCCATGGGCAAAGAAGACATATAGACACGTTTGTTTTTAGAGATAGAATAGAGGAAATTTATAGCGAGAGAATTAAGTAAAATTATGTTTGTTTTGATGATAGTTGTTAGTGTAGGAATTGTTAAATTATTTTTATATAAAATAATAAAACAAATAAAAAAATATAAAAAATTAAACATTAATAGCTTAAAAAAATTCCCAATATATAAAAAATAAAAAAAATAAAAAAATTTATAAACCCTTCACTGTTTTTTTAATACCATCTCCACCTCCTCCATCTCAATCCTCCTTCCAACCTCCATCTATATCACCTCCTCCATCTTAATTCTCTCCCCAACTCTACAAACAAACACAACACTAAATAACCCTACCTCTATTCTAATTTCCTCCCATTTGTTTAACCCCAAAACAAATAAGCCTCCCCATGCTTTGTCCATAAGCAATATAATTGTTGGGACCCATATGTTACCAAAAAGCCATATGAGTACACACCCTCTTGAATGATGCCTATTACATGTATTTTATAATTAAATAAGAAAATGATATAATTTTATATTTTATGAGTTTTTTATAACCAAATAACAGATAGAGTATAATTAAAGATCTCATGAGTTATAATTAAAATAAAATTATAACTAAAGAAAAAAATTAATCATAACTAAAAAAAATGATATAAATTAGAGGTGCATATAATAAAAAGTGTATATAGTAGAATTTCCCCATATTATCTATTAGTGTGTCTTTTCAAATTGTCATTGTTAATATAATTACTTATTTCTTTTAATTATCATAATGTATGATATCCGTTGCATATCTTATTAAGTTGTTATGTTAAAATTTTACACTATTTTGACAGAGTTATATCCAGAATTTTAAAAATATTATTGTATGACATTAAAATGTCTGATTAATTATTTATTAAATTATTATTCATATTAATTTCGTATTATGCAGATTGAACACTGAATTGACCCATCTAAAAAAAATAGTAACTAATTATAATACATCTACTCTCATAGTTTTCATGTAACTACACTCACCTCTCTTTTAGTAAGATTAAATAAACTAAAACTAATATAAATATTGTGAAATAAAAATAAAAATAAAAGTAAAATATGTTGGACAATCTTCAATATATTAAATAAAAGAATTAAAGAAATGAGAAAAACAATTTGATTACAAAAATCAAAACAGTATAAAATAAAATAAAATATTCTTATTTTGTTACAAAAACAAAATCAAAATCTAATAAAAAAAAATAAAACAGAAAGTAAATTAATTACTTACCTTATTAATTTTTCGAACAAAAATTTGATTAAATCTAGTGTTTAACACTTTGTCCTTAAGACAGATTCGTCATCTCCACATTGCTTTCAGATTGTGGACGTCTATCTCTCAGGATAAAATGATCAACAATAAATAGTAACAACACTACAAACTATTCACACAGTGAACACACTTTGTGTTTACACTCTTTCTCACATGAAAATAATATAGAAAAATGCAAAGAGAACAATAGTAAATTTGAAAACAAAAATTCAAGTGAAAATCTAAATTAGAGATTGCCTATTTATAGATGGAATAGTGGCCTTCCAGTTTGAATTAAACATGTAGCAAACATGTTTAAACAGGTACTAGACCTACTCAGTTTGAATGAACAGATACAAACCTATTATGTTTAAATTTTGAACAGATACTAAATCTGTTCGGTTTAATTGGACAGATATGGACTTGTTTGGGTGGAGGAATAAACTGGACAGATTTCAGAATTAATTTCGAATTAAATTCTAAAAAAGATAAGATCTTTTTTTAGAAAAAATAAAATTCATAAAGTTTTTGGCCCAAAAAAGATTGGCATTGGACCGAGCAAGCCCAACCCAACCTCACACCATGCACTCGTGCCCAGCCTGATCGGACAGACGGACGGCGCACATGTGTTTATTTTGGGTCCAATAGGTCTGGCCCACTTTACCCATAACATCCCCTCTACAAAACTTGAGTGTTCCTTTGGGGCCTACCCCAAGTTTCCAACCCAAACCTTATACATCCACTCAAAGTTTGCCCACCAAATCAATGTGGGACAAGCTTTAACTCAAACCTTTATGGAAATTTTACCAAAACACAATTTTCATGGAGCTCACTTTGGCTTCAATTTTTCATTCACCCGATAATGATTTTGATCAACCAAATACTACGTGAATCACAACGCGGCATAAAACGCATTTCCACTTAGACTCGCCAATTTTGGCGCATGGGTCCTACCTAAAAATTGGACCAAAGTTGAGGGAAAATCTGGTTTTTCCAAAACAATTTGTTACAAAATATATATTTATATGTTAAATAAGGCATCGTTTGTCAAATGTATATTTCAGTTAAAAGTCACTATAAGTTGTCATATCACTTTGTTTACTTTTCTTTATATATTTTTGTAAAAAATTAAAAAAATTACTAAAATAATATGTTTCCAGACGAGACCTAAGTGGCAACATCGTTTTTTATTCTATAACTAACAAATTATGCCTATCGATAAACAAGGGTAAATTACAAATACACCATTTGAAGTTTGTTTAAAATACGAATTGTCTTCTGTGATTTGAAAAATTACAAATATCTTATTGTTAGAATTTTTTATTTAACAAAATTAATTGAAAATTTGAAATTTCTAATTGTTCATCTATATAATAATAAAATTATCTGAATTATTAATTGAAATAAAATTTTAACGTTATTAAAAACTATTAATTAACTTGATGATTTATTAATAAAAGAATCTATTTGTTATGAAATTAGAAATCTTAGAGAGCATAATGTAATTTTTAGAACTACAGGGAGTAATTTGTAATTTAAATAAATCTCAAGAGATGTGTTTGTAATTTACCCTAAAATGAAATAAAATAAAAAATCTAACAAATTATATTGTAGCCCACAATAATTAAGAAAAAAATTAATACATTGTAGGCCACAATAGTTAACGTGAGGTAGCGACTAGTTTTGTGACAAGTCAGCACAAAATCTGGAATGACGAGGGGTTGATGAACCTCAAAAATGTTTGGGGTCCAAAGTTGAGGACTCTTGTGACCTTTAAAATGACGTCGACTAATTATATATATATATATATATATTTTTTTTTTTTTGGATTAATCACAAGTAAGTGGAGTTGTATTTTTGAGAGACATTGCATTGTTGAGGTGGACCTTGTGTAAAGCGAGTACACGTGTTTTATATAATCCCGCGTGTATGTTTGCTTGGGGCTCCGATTAATGACGTGTGTTTGTTTTATTTAAGGTCTTATTTGGGAACTATTTGTTTTAGTTAAAAATCAAGAAGTTATTAAAAAAAATTAAAAAGTCCATAATTTATACAAAAAAGTAATATTTTATTTTTTTTCTATTTTTTTGCACATCTTTTTATAAAAAATTAAAATGTCATTCCAAACATACTAATATTTTTATTTTATATTTTAACCAAAAAATTAAAAAATTACTAAAATGACATATTCCTAAACGAGACTTAAATACTTTTTACAATTTACTCATCTTTGTTTTGATTTAAGTAAAAACATAACAAAGACCATCAATAGATCACTATTTTGTTTTAATTAAAAAAATCAATGAATCATGTTATTTTAATTTCCGATGGTGCTAATATTTTATTTTAACAAACTATAGCGTTAAAATATTATATGTTGAGAATCTTATGTCAATAGTGCAAATGCTTTCTTTTTTAGAACACAATTACTATATAATTTAATTTTTATCATGTGATACAATAGTATGTACTTAATCATGATACAATGAGTTATAATTGTCATTAGCAGCACAATTGTATTACTCTAATCCTAACCCTAACTTTAATAAATATCCATGTACAAACATAATAATAGTAATAATAATAAGTGATTTTTGGGGATGGTGGTTTGGAAGTAATGGGGATGCTGGATTAAGGTTATGGTTTGAAAAGGTTAAGATTAATTTGATAATAAAGTGGTGTGTCTATCGTATTTAAAAAAAATTTAATATTAATTATTAGTAATGACATCCTAATTTAAATTAATAAAAATATTAGAGATCTTAAATAAATTATCAAATATTTTTAAATAATATTCATATAGATGTATAACCCACGCTATAGAATCCACTAGGTCTCACGCCATTACTGCATCTATTTCGAATTGATATTGTCCAATTTATTTGTCCATTTGTTTTTTGGAAAATAAGAAAAAAAAAAATGACATTAACACAAAATAATTATAATATTATGAAAATATAAACAAGCGTGAACTACACTAATAGTCCCTATAGTTTGGGACTTGTATCATTTTAATCTCAGACTTTTCAATTGTGACACATTTAACCCTGAATTTTGAATTTTGTTCCGAACAAGGACAATTGTAGATACTATTAGATTTTTCAAGGACAAAATCATCAATTTGATAAAATATAAATTAATTTGACAAAAATAAATGTCAAAAATTATTTTTAAATTTTTAAAAATTATTTCTAGCTACTAAAGATAAAATTATATAAAATTGATAAATCTTTTAAATATTTATTTATTTTTTTACCAAATTAATTTTTATTATGTATTTAGATGATAATCATGTAAAATTAATTTTTAAAAACTAATCATGTAATTTTCATTAATTTTTATCAATTTTATATAATTTTATTTGTTGATAGAAATAATTTTGAAAATATTTTAAAATATTTTTTTTACATTTATTTTTGTCAAATTAGTTTATATGTTATCAAATTGACGATTTTGCGCTTGAAATTAAACAATTATATGTTCAATTGTCTTTATTTGGAACAAGATTCAAAATTCAGGGTCAAATGTGTCACAATTAAAAATTCAGGGACTTAAGTGACATAACTCCCAAACTATATGGATTATTAGTATAATTTGCCCTATAAATAATTTATACATTTGATAGTTTGGCATCTCCTAAAAAAGCTAAAAAGTCAAAAAATTATTATTCTATTTAAGTTACATTATCTTATTTAACTCACATCACCTCTCTACCATATTACTTCAAACCTAATCCATATTTCATAAAAAGTTAAAAAGTATACTTATTTATAACATCCCAAGTAATCTACTTTTATCTTTTTATAATTATTTAATTTATATCATTTTATTACAACTATCTCTCTCTTTTTTTTTTAATATAATAATTCCTCAAAATTCAAATATTGTTTATCCTCCCAAAAAGAAAAAGAAAAAGAAAAGAAAAGTACAAACTTATCCCAAAAAGATGTAGGGGTATTAAAGGAATTTCAGCTCCATTTTTTTGTCACCCCAAGATGAGAGAGCCGTTGCGTGAGAGCGACGTGCTAACTTTCTGTAAAAGTAAAATTAGGAAAAATTGCATTTAACCTTTCGGTGGAATTTTATTTTTTTTTAAAGATTTCCGGTGGAAATTATTTTAGATTAAAATTTGGTAATCAAAAAGTAAAAATTAAGGTTGTGTTTAATTGTGTGTTAAATTATAAGTTATTTTTAATTTATTTAACTTATTTTTACCTAATAAATTATAAATAAAAATTACTTATTTTTACCAAATAAATTATAAATAAAAATTATATTAAATAGTCTAATACAAACCTCTAAATTAAAATAAAGTATAAATTGTTTGTATAATCCTTTTATATGTTTTTTTTTTTTTTTTTTTTTGTACTTGTAGTACAATTATTTTTTGTGACTACCTTATCTTTCTGTACAAGTAAAATTAAGAAAATTTGCATTTCAATGAACTTTTCAGTGGAAATTATTTAAAGTGAAGAATTGATAATCAGATAATAGAATTTAAAAGTATCTATTTCTCAATTTCTGGAAAATCATTTTTTTAGTTTGTTTAAACTATTTTTACCTAATAAACTATAAGTATAAATTGCATCAAATAGTCTAACAAAAACTCTCAAATTAAAATACTGGAGAATTCTATACACACCCCATACCATAGACACTTTTAATTACATTATTTTCTTCTTTAATTATGATCACTTTTTTTTTAATAATGATATTATTTTAAGATATTTAATTATGATTTTTTTATATTTGATCATGACTTTTTCTTATTTATTTATAATTCAAAAAATATAAAGTTATATAAATTTTTTTATAAGTATAAAATGCATATAATACACATTTTTAAAAGAGATGTATCATAATCTTTTCCTAAAATACGTTATAAATTATTTGTATGATCTCCATCAAACGCCCCTTTGTATCAATTTTATTTTTTATTTATAGTATAATTATTTTGTGATTATAAGTTCTTTTAAGAAATGAGTTAAAAATCACTTTTTAATTTTTAATTAATTTTAAATCATATATTTTTCATATCATTTTAAAAAAATATCAAAAAATTAACTTTTAACTCTCATCTAAAATCTGGTCGAATTGTAATAATTTCCCCGTAAAATCACGCATTACGCCAAGCACATTTCAATTTTCAAACACTCCTCTCTCTCTCTCTCTCTCTCTCTCTCTCTAAATTGCGCATATACGTACAGATTCTATATATCGATCAAAATTAGCAATTTGGCATCGTTTTTCTCCATTGTCATCGGAAGGAGTTTTCAATTCGATGATGACTGTGGGAGTGGATTCGTCGGAGGCCGGTAGGGTGGCCGGAGTTGCAATGGAGTTTCCGGCGACCGACGATACGGCGTCGCCGCCGCGGATTCCCCCGAGGCTCCAGAGGAGGCTATCAGAGAGCAAGACGTCTTCTCCGTCCACCGTCGAAGAAATCGAAGCCAAGCTTAGAGACGCTGATTTTCGTAGACAGGTCTTTTTTCTCTCTCAGTTTCTTCATATTTATTTGTTAATTTCATCTAATAATTGGTGAATTTTGTCCTCTGTGTGTTTGTGATTCTAGGGCGTGGAATAAAACCTTAAATTTGAGTCTTGTTTCTTGTTGTTTATCTTGATTCTTGGTGGAATTGGTTTCTAATTCAAGAATAATTGAACTCAACTAAACTAAGCAACCTAGCTGTGTTTGGTTCAGTTTAGTTGAGTGTACTAAATTATGGAAACTGTGAATTTTTCTTCTTCTTTTATTTTTATTTATTTATTATTTTTTCTGGCTTGAATTTTGAAAATTTCTAGCCAGGATTATAAAAAATGGAGTCTTTTATTTTTTATTTTTGAATTTTTTGGCTGATTTGGTTTCTAATAAGGAAATAATGGAACTCAACTAAACTGAGCAGCTTGGTTGCGTTAGGTTCAGTTTACTTGAGACTTGGGAGTACTAACTTGTGATGATCACATCAGAATTTCTTATATTTATTTTCTTTGTCAATTTCCCATGAACCAAACAAATTGTTTGTCACTATTCCTTTTAAATTAGTACTAATCTATTTGAATAAATTTTTCCTTTGTGCTGAAGGGTTTCTTTTGGATTAGGTGGTTCTTTTGTTTGAATTTTGTTCTGCACTTTTCCTTTGGTGCTCTTTTTTCACATGGAATCCTCTCTCTCTCTCTCTCTCTTCAGAAGACACATATAGCGGTGTTTGGGTTAGTTTTTAGGTTTTTTTTTTTGTTTTTTTTCACTACAACACAAATGTTTTACAAAACCAAAAAAACAAATCTAAATAAAATATCACATCAAACCCTATAATCATTTCACTTTTTCTCTCACAAACATTACATCCAACCACAAAAAACACAACTATCTTCCCAAACACAAAAAATTTTTTCACCAATAATATCCTACAACTAAAAAAACTTACAAAAAAATCTACTTCCCAAACACCCACATGAGCACACAACAACTTTTTGTTGAAAATTTTGTCCCAAAAATTTATTCCATTTTTTTTAAATTTATTTGTTTCTAGGGGAGTGGGTGTTGTTTGGAGATTTACAAGGGAGTCTCTTGTTGTTCAGCGGCCAAGGATTGTAATCTTACATTCATTTTATGAAAACTATAATTATATTAAATTTATTTGTCATTGCTTTACTGTTTCTGTGGTTGTAGTTCATCTGGTCATGTATAATTTTTGGTAATTTTGGTCTAGTTGGTGTGGTGTCATATTTGTTTGTAAATTGGGTTTCAAAATTTTCCCCCTGTATTCAATTCATCCATATTTGTTAGTCTGGTTCCATTATGCATTAGGCAATCAATCCAACAAATTGTATTTATTTGTTCTTCGTGATTCTTGTGTTGTCATTTAGTTTTGCCTCTTAAAGCCATAAACCTATTGGACTTCGACATAACCCTTTTATTTTCTTTTCATGCATTTGATGGGGAGGGGATGTGTGACCCTTTCTTTTTTTATTTCTCTTATTGAATGCAGAAATTCTATGAGGACTTGTCAAATAAGGCTCGTCCAAAGCCAAGACACTCTTCTTCTCATGAAGACGACCTTGCTCAGCGCCTTGAGGCAAAGCTCCAAGCTGCTGAGCAAAAAAGGTAATCTTTATTGCATCATTTGGTCCTTAAGTATAAGCTTGAGTAATTATCAGCCAAATTCTGTTAATCTGTTATGCTAAAAATTAACTAATTGTCTAATTATTTATTGTTGTAATGTAATATAAGGTCTTGGTTAGTATCTTGATAAGCATTGTTTTGAAACAAATAATTTCGCCTTTTTTTCTTTTCTAATGAAAAACTGAGCTGTTTATTGTTTTGGTTTCAAAAGTTTAACCATGTGACAACCATTATCATGGTGTGGGCCCTATCCCAAACATTCATTCTTTCAATTAAACCATTCTATATGTGAAATTACTTTTTTTGTGACGAGTGTCAACAATTTTTTGTTGGGTTTGTTGCTTAATTTTTCCCCTCTACTACCATAGGCATTTTTTCGACTGTCTTTTTCTATGTTATGTCCTACAACATTCCATTTCTTACTCCTTTCCTGCCAGGTCTACTCTTTTTCATTGTAAAGTTATTTAGAAAATATATGTTAGTTTGTTGCACAACAATTTACTCCATGAACTTGATTTTACTTTTTACTTTTTAAATTTGGTTATGAAGACCCCCCCCCAGTTGCTTTTGTTGGGTGATACTACTTGCATGACCATGACAACTGCTTTTGTGCCTTAACCATTGCATTTTAAATTGCCAAAATAATATAACATTCAAAATCTCATCTTGTGTATTGAGTGTCAACAATTAATTTTCTAATTTTTTATGACTAGATGATAAGAGTTTAAGGGGTTCATGTAAATTTGCAAAAATGAAAATGATTTTCTTGATTCATCTATTCTCACTATAGTTTATGCTTTTTAGTTCCTTTCCTTAATGGTGTCTGTCTGGCATCATGGCATGTCTTTTGACTTTCTTTTCCAATATTTCACGAGATGTCTGTCTTTAGGCTTTCTTAACTCTTAACTACCCACTCTTGAAGAAATATTTCGTATAAACTAGCTCAACTTTTCAGCTCACACCCTCCATTGGGGTTGGCTATGGAAATAAGACAGTAGGCATAACATTGATTTCTCTAGTGTGCAGCCATAGGAGATGGTACTGCTCGATATAGTTGTGATTGTGCTGCTTCTCTCCCTTCTTTGTACCCTAACTTGTAAGCTAGGATTCTTTGAAGTTGCTGCATTATTGCATAGTGTTTTATCTGGTGATTGAGTTCCTCTTGGCCTTTTGTCTGCTCATCAAGCATTTCATTCCATGAAAGGTTTCTAAAAGCTCTGCATGGTTGCCTTCTTATCCTTGAGAATGCAAAAGCTAATTGAAGAGCTTTATTCTCTCTGCAAGCACAACTTTGATTGAAGATCAGAATGAATCATATTTTCGTAGGTATGCATACTGACATGCAGGAACTTATACCATGTTTGGTTGGACAAACAGGTTGAGCATTCTGGCAAAGTCTCAGATGCGCCTTTCTAAGTTGGATGAGTTGCGTCAAGCTGCTAAAACTGGGTTAGAAATGCGTTTTAAGAAGGAATGTGCAGAGCTAGGTACAAAAGTGGAGTCACGGGTTCAGCAGGCAGAGGAAAATAGAATGCTTATTCTCAAGGCTCGCAGGCAACAGAGGGCCACGATAAAGGAGAGGGCATCTCAATCATTATTACGAAGGATGGCTCGAGAAAACAAGTATAAGGAGTGTGTGCGTGCTGCAATTTTGCAAAAGCGTGCAGCTGCTGAGAAGAAGCGATTAGGATTGCTGGAGAAGAAGAGGGCACGTGCTAGGATGCTGCAAGCACGAAAGGTTGCCAAGGCTGTATCTCACCAGCGAGAGATTGAAAGGAGAAAAATGAAAGACAAGTTGGAAGACAGACTGCAAAGGGTATGCACACAATCTCACATCAATTGACATCTTTCACCGAATTTATCACAATGTTGTTACTTGGTGTTCACATTTTATGGTGCTTGCCATATTTCTTACTTGTGGAATTTGATATTAAATAGGCAAAGAGAAAGAGAGCAGAATATTTAAGTCAGAGAGGAAGGCTGCACAACTCTGATCGTGTTAATTGGAATAAGATGCACAAGGAGGCCGAACTCCTCCCCCAAAAGTTAGCAAGGTACATGTTCTGTAAAACATCATCAACTTTCAATATGGGAAAGTTAATATTTTTGAATATTTTCTGGCGTCTTTCTATTATTTGTCATGGTTTACTTTTCTAAAGGCATTCCTACCTGGATCGAGTTGGACATTGGTTTTGAGCTGAAAATGCAAATAAGCCGAAAACTTGAAAAATTTTGTCAAACAACCCGACTTTTCTAAGTACAACTACTTAAATGCAGAATTTCAAAATTTAAGCTAAATAAGCTACAAATAAGTTTTTCCAAACGGGCCCTAAAGTTGTCTCTAGGTCCCTAGACCTATCTTGTATGTTGTTATTATCTTGAGGGAGCCGTTTATTTATTTTTATTTTTATTTTTATTGTTATTGGACTTAAATAGTGTTTGTATTTCAGTGTGAATGACAAATAACAACACAGCAGCAGGCTTAAAACGGATAATGGTTGAAATCAATTTCATAGGCCAATTTGATTTTCGAAATATTCTCACATCCATTTCTTTTGGATTTTAATTTGATACATAGTTAAAGATTTTCAGTTTTTTGGGACTTTAATTGGACACAGTTTTACTTGATGATTATTGTGCTTTGTAGGTGCTGGAGACAGTTCCTTAAGCTGAACAAAACTACCTTGGATTTGGCAAAAGCTTATAATGCTTTAAACATTAATGACAAATGTGTGAAATCGATGCCATTTGAGAAGCTTGCACTTCTGATTGAATCACCGGCTACCCTTCAGACTGTAAAAGCTTTACTTGACCGTCTTGAGAACCGATATAAACTGTCAAAGCCTGTTTTCGTTACCTCTAATCCTTCCAGTTGGGGTGACATTGATCATCTTCTTAATCGAGTTGCTTCCCCAAACAAGAAGGGTACACCCACGAAATCTACCCATGGCAAAGATGTCAAGAGACGAGGGTCCATTGGAGAAGCTTCCAAGAGGAGTCCTGTGAAATTATCTAGGTACCAAGTGAGAATTGTGTTATGCGCTTACATGATACTGGGCCATCCGGTTGCAGTTTTCAGTGATCAAGGAGAACGTGAAATTGATCTGGCTAAGTCTGCTGAAAAGTTTGTTCAGGAGTTTGAGTTGTTAATGAAGATAATACTAGATGGGCCCATACAGAGTTCAAATGAAGAGTCTGATCATGCACTGGCTAGACGTTGGACCTTCAGGTCTCAGCTTGCAGCTTTTGATGCTGCATGGTGCTCGTACTTAAACAGCTTTGTTATGTGGAAGGTTAATGATGCCGAGTCCTTGGAGGAGGATTTGGTGAGAGCTGCCTGTCAGCTTGAGCTCTCTATGATTCAGACTTGCAAGATGACTCCTGATGGAGACAGTGGTGCTGTTACTCATGACATGAAAGCTATTCAGAAACAGGTATTATTTTTAAGCTTTAAAGTAATCTTTTCAAGCAAAAGCATCATCCCCATAAATAAAATTGCATTGAAAAAAAAATTTAGGTACTTGTGAAAGTTTGTGTTATGATTATTATTCTGTCAAGTTGGCACTCTAAGCCAGCTACTTCCTACCAAGCTACGCACCTTCTTATACTTCCCGCCAAGTGAGGTAACACAGTTGCTGCTGTTGAGAAAAAGTCATGACACAGCATTTTCTCACTCTTTCATCTGTCTCTGAATGTAACATCCTTTCCCACATCAGTTAGGTAAGGAAGTTCACAGGCTATACTAGCGAGTTCACATCCCTTCCTAGTAACATGTTTTAAATTCATAGAAGTCTAGCCCAAAGTGGACAATATCATTAATCACATGAAATTTTCCCCAACCCCTGTATGGAATGTATGCAATTTGCATCTGTATTAGTTTGAAATGAGGTGCATTTTATTTATTTTTTATTTACTTTTTGTCTGATGAAGGCTGTAGAATATGGTATTTTAAGTCTATCACCCTGCGTTGGCCGCTAGGTTGGGGTGCTGGGAGAGGTAGACTGGATACATACATTACAGACAGTATCTGCACAAAGGGGCTTTCAAAATTGAACCCATGTTCTCTCTATTCTCACACTTGGCAGCCTAAGCTTTTACCATTTGCACCAACCAGTGTAAATTTTTATGTTCTCTCAACAGATGCAAGACTGATGGTCAATTGAGTTGATGCAGGTCACAGAAGATCAGAAACTTTTGAGGGAGAGAGTGCATCATCTCAGTGGTGATGCTGGGATTGAACGTATGGAACTTGCTCTTTCTGACACAAGAATGAATTACTTTCATGCAAAGGAAAGCGGAAGTCCAGTAGGGTCCCCAATCATGGATGTTCTATCTCCAAGCCCATTTAGTTCCCCAGCTCACCCCTCTGTTGCTAATTCAGATCAAAGAGGTAATATGATTGAGGGTAATCAAAGGGCAAGCCCAGTGGTTCGCTCTTTATTTAGAGATGCCTGTCTTCCTCCCAAAGAAGTTGGTTCATCTGCTTCTAGCAGCAATTCAGGCAGTCAGTTCCAAAATTCTGGTGAGAAGTCAGCGATGGAGAATGAATTGATTGTGAATGAAGTTCTTCATGAACAGCATCAGACATTTGCAGGTAGTTTGAATGTCACTGCTGAAGACCAAAGCAGCATGAAGGTTAGTGCATTGTCTGGATTATAAATTTCCAATAAATCATCTTTAAATAAATGATTTTTACAGTGTAAAACTGGGAACCAATAGGCAAACAAATTCTCTGTTGAAACTGGTGTTGTAAAGCCAACAAAAGCTTTTAGTCTGGTGAGTAAGTGGAAAATTTTCATATTGGCTTGATTCTAACTTCTTTATCATGGCAGTCAAAGGTAAAAGAGACAATGGAGAAGGCTTTCTGGGATGGCATCACAGATACTATGAAACAGGATGAGCCTAGATATGACCAAGTTGTTGAACTAATGAGGGAGGTGAGGGATGAAATCTGTGATATGGCTCCGCAGAGCTGGAAAGGAGAGATTTTTGAAGCTATTGATCTGGACGTTCTTTCTCAGGTCGCATGTTCAATTGTTTTTTTCATTATTTCTCCCAAGATTTATTTTTTCTGTTTTTGGTGTACATGAAATATACAATTTGTTTTTCCTCTTCTTTCCTCAGGTGCTGAATTCAGGCAAGCTAGACATGGATTATCTCGGAAACATTCTGGAATTTGCATTGAACACTCTGCAAAAGCTTTCTGCTTCAGCTAATGAGGGTGAGCTGAAGGTTGTTCACCAGAAATTGCTGAAAGAACTAGTTGAGATATGTCAGGCTGGAGATGGGTCAAACCATTCATATGTCATTGCATTGATCAAGGGCCTGCGCTTTGTCCTGGAGCAAACACAGGTATTTGTCTATGATTTTTTTTTTTTCTGTTCTTTAGTTTCACTCTGTCGCATACCCAAAGTTAATGCCTACTACTACTATTTTGTACAAACAACTTCTCTAGGGAGGCATGACATGATGTTTAAGACTTTATGAAAATTAATTTTCGAGTGGACTAATGTGCAGGGACCGGTCACAGTCGAGACGGGAACACATTGGGTTTTTTTTTTTCTTCTGTACATGGAAAAAATTGTTATTGTTATGGGAATAAAAACAATAGTGAGTTGCTTTAACTAAATGGTCTTCTAATAAGCAGTATTAACGAGCATGTTGCATTGCGATGCATGCAGAGGAATGAATATACACACCCATGTATGGGTATTTATGCATAATATTGTGGCTTGTGCATGTGAGAGAGCTGAGCTGGACACTTTTATTTTTTTCCGTGACAGGCACTCAAGCAAGAAATCAGCAAAGCACGTATAAAAATTATGGAACCACTTCTAAGGGGGCCTGCCGGTTTGGATTACCTGAAAAATGCTTTTGCCAACCGTTATGGACCTCCCTCTGATGCCTCGACTGCTCTACCTCTGACAATGAGATGGCTTTCATCAGTGTGGGATAGCATAGATCGGGAATGGCTTGAACACACAAATGCACTCTCGGAGTTAACAAGGAGCCAAGAAAGTTCGTCTCAGAGGCTTCTTCCCTCCACCACACTCAGAACCGGTGGAAGCATATTCAGAATGAGTGGTGCCAGCAATATTGCTTCAAATGCAACAGGTTTAAAATGTTTAAAACTCACTTGGGAAATGTTATTTAACATCCTTAGAAAATGAAATACGAATTATTGTTAAATGCGAAGCACTTCTAACACCTGCCACTTGTTCTTCTGGTATAGGATCGGATAATAAACATCCAGAATGCAAGGGAGAAAAGGTTGATTTGTTAGTGAGGCTTGGGTTGTTGAAGTTAGCAAATGAGGTATCTAGTCTTACACAAGAAGCTTTGCCTGAAACTCTGAAGCTCAACCTTGCTAGGCTAATGGCTGTTCAGGCCCAACTTCAAAAGATCATTGTGATTTCCACAAGGTAAGTTATCTGTCTGCCTCTCATCAGTAGATGAGTCTTATTTTATGAGTAAAGAGATGCTTGCTCCTCGGTGACACATTTGTCTCTTTAAATTTCAGTTCCTTTCGGTAACAAAGTATATTTTATTGATTTTACTTCTTGTGCACTTTTGCATGCCAATAAGACTCAGATTCAAGCAGAACTAGAATTAGTTTTTACCCAGTGGATGGGTCTCATGAACGAGCCAATTTTTTACTCTGGTTGTTCTACAATTGTCTGAGTGATGCATCCTTTCTGATTTGTTGAATCTGTACAGTATTCTTGTTCTGCGGCAAAGTCTTCTCAGTGAACAAATGGTATGCAACTCAGCAGACATGGAAATCATAGTGTCGAGCTGCGTTAAACAGCTTTCCGACCATCTGGACTCTGTCGAGGATGCAGGCATCAAAGAAATCATCGAAATACTTGGAACATTTGCAGAAGGTGATGATTCTGGTGATTCCACAAAGCTTCAATCACGGAAGAATGTTATGGCAAGGCTGTTAACAAAAAGCTTGCAAGCTGACGACCCAATTTTCATTCGGGTGTCCCGTGCAGTTTATTTGGCTGCAAGGGGAATCATGCTCGGGGGAAGTGGGACTCACGGAAGAGAATTGGCAGAAATAGCACTCCGCCAGGTAGGGGCAGCCGTGCTACTCGATAGAGTTGTGGAAGCTGCAAGAGTGTTGTTGGTAGCATCTACTGTGTCGTGTGGTGTTCATGGTCCATGGTATGCACATTTGATTGAGAAGATGTGATGGTATGCACATTTGATTATAATCCTAATATTTCTAGATCCTCTTTGAACACATAACTAGTACTGATTATGATCTTCTGTATGAATTGAACAGGCACATGTGTCTGTCTATATATGAAAAACTGTTATTGGTGGTTGTACTGTACTGTTATTGCATAGGCGTAGACTATTGGGTATGAAATAAAATGCAAATAGTATTTTAAACTGATTGAAGGCAATAAACGCATTTGTACTTTCTGTTGCATATGGGGCTCTATTTGGTGTTATGAGGATGTTCGATGATTGAAGGTCAGAAACACAATTTGAGACGGCCAGACAAATATATATATAGATATATATTTTATATAATTTTTTTATTTTATTGTTGATGATGAGGAACCCTTCAATGCTCTAGATTCGTGATTGGTCGTAGATTATAAGTGACGCAGTAAGATTACAAGAGATGTTCCAACCTAATTTTTAGCTGAGAAATTATTTGATTGAGACTACTGCTGGAAGAAAATATTTTTCAATCTGATGCAGGAATATACTAATTTATTATTGATGACGAACCCTCCTACCCTCACTCGCCCCGTCCCAACCCGTCCCGCCACCCTTAGCCTGCAGCTGCTTCCTGCCTTCATTCGCCCCTCCATTCACCCTACATGCACCACCCCAACCCTCTCCACCCTTCAGCGGCCTCACCTTTAATTTTTTTTTGTGTGCGTGTGTGTGTGTGTGTGAGAGAGAGAGAGAGAGAGAGAGAGAGAGAGAGAGAGAGAGAGAAGAGAGGAGACTATCTGGGTGAGGAAGGGTCTCAGGTTGCCAGAATGTGAAAAGTAAAGGGAGGAGTTGGGTGATGGTGTGGAATGATGATGGGGGTTGCCAAAGGTGGGGGTAGTGGCGGAGGAGGGTGGAGACACTTGGAAGAGGGGTGTCTGGAGGTGGGGTTGGTCATAGCCTAGGAGGAGACAGGTTGGTGAAAGAAGGGGAGGAATTGGGTGGTCGCCCGGAAGGAGGGGCGTTGCTAGAGGTAGGGGACTGGTGGAGGAGGGCGGAGACGCTTGGAAGAGGGTTGCTGGAGGCGGGGCTGGTTGTGGCCTAGGACAGAGGACTACCGGAGGAAGGGACGGTAGGTAAGGGGTGCAAAGAACGGGTTCACTTGGAAGAGGGGTTACCGGAGGTGGGGTTGGTCGTACCCTTGCTTTCGACTTCCCCAAACCAAACTAATGTGACACCTAATTCAACCTCAAATTTGCATGAACATGATCATTCCAGTTACAAAGAGATTGTTTCATCACATTCTGCCTCCAAGAAAAGAATCACCCATTAGGAACTATTATGCTCCTGGAGTGGTCCATAATATCCCCAAAAAAAGAAAAAAAAAAAAAAAACCCATTTTCTGTCAACTGCCAGTACCAAGGGGAAAAAGGGATTACCAAACGTGGAAAAAATGAAGGAAACATATCAAATACAGAGACAGAATTGAGAATGAAAACCTGAGCCAAGCTTGGCAAGTACATAAAATTCTTGTCAAGAGGCACTGTGGATTTCTGATCTTGACAACATCCATTTATGACCAAAGCAACCAAAAAAAAAAAAAAAATTTAAGCAAAAGGAATTCCTATACAAAAATTCTTCCTTTTGCCTCATTTCAAAATAACACTGAAAATTGCAGTTATATGGCTTCAAGTGTCCTGCCACCTTAGTTCCATTAAGAGATTCTGTACGAAATCCTTTTCTCCTCCTCGAAGAACAAAAGGAAAAAAAAATCTACTCAAGGATGTTTTAATTGAATTCAGGATCATCCATACACATCACCATCATCCATGTTGAATAGCAACTGTTTCAAAAAATTGGGTATGATCAAATGACTCCCAAATTGCCAGTCACATGTTGTTAAGGGTTGGTTTGGGTAAATTTTAGAAGAAAAAGAAAATCTACAAGGGCTGCAACAAAAAATCTCATCAATTTACAAGATCACGATTGTGTTTGATATTCAGGTTGTGTCAAGGGTGGTCAGCAGCCAATTGCCTCACATGTTGCAAGCGTTGCCGTCGGCAGTAGAGGCCAACAATATACAGGATAAAGATCAGAGCAATAGCAAAGTAATCGAATACGTCTATGATATCAAGACGTCCTACAGAAACAGAAGCCATCGGTCAACATCACGGGAAACATAAATGACGCATAGGAAAAACAAAGATTTAGAACACTGGTTTTCAAAAGCTAGAACAGGTTGAAGAATCCGCAACTCAAAAATTGGTTCAAACTCTCCAATTCATTTTTCACTTTTCTACCACGTGGAGATATGTCTATGGTGGTAGTACATGAGGCCTGCGTGTACAAGAAACTGTGCTGACAACGGTTTCAGATTTTAGATTCACCTGCTGGAAAGAAGTCTACAGGGCTGACAGTGTAAAGTGCACCCAGCAAATATCTGCAAACAAAACAACAATCAAATTTTCCAAAAATTTTGTAGAACATTCAATTTTATCCAACTTTTGGATGAACTTAACTGCAAAAAGGCGTGATTTCATAATATGATAGGGATTGTCACGCCCTCAAAATAAACCCATAATATCATACAGTCAAGTTACAAAAAAAAAATATTATATTACAATCATCAGAGTATCCTTACGAAATGTATTACACGTTGACAACAAAAGTAACTGTCCTATAGGCTTACAAATTTTCAAGTCAACACTTGGTTACAAAGTGAGAGTACTAACTCAAATACATATTAAGCCCTTGGCTTGAATTTACATGAAATACATCAAAAGAAAACAAAACAACAAAATAATCTGTCTGCCTCTAGCCTCCCAAGCTATGTTCTTGGAGGTGGCATACCGTCGGTACCTGAAAATGAAATCCCATATAGGGTGAGCCACATCCCAGTAGAAATATACTAAACCAACTATAAACAATAACTAAAATAATAACATTCAATAGATGGTCCACACTTATATTCCAACTTATGTCATATTACAGTTTCATGACAATCTTGCCTATGCTATATTTCACCTTCCATTCCTTATTCGTCATCGAGTTTGAAAACAAGGCTCAGAGTCTGGCCAAATAATTTAATGAGATTATAATTCATCACTAAAATACTTTCAAAATTCATTATGGATACACATTTTGGTGCTGTATCAATAATACATAAAACCACTTTCATACTTCACAAATGATAATGATATACATTTTAGTGCTATATCAAATCATACAAACACTTCTATACTTCACAAATGATACACATTTTCGTGCTGTATCAATCTCAAACAAATCCGGTTTAGAGGTTCATCCCCTATCTTCCAATAAATCGTGGAGTACATCCCCTATCTCCTCCCACACAATGCAATGTATATAAGCAATTATCATATACAAATTTAATCAATCAAGACAAGTGATACACATTTTAGTGCTACATCAATGTCAAACAAAACACTTCTATAATTCACAAATGATACACATTGTAGTGCTGTATCAATCTCAAACAAATCCGGTTTAGAGGTCTATCCCCCATCTTCCAATAAACCGTGGAGTACATCCCCCATCTCCTCCCACACAATGCAATGTATATAAACAATTATCATATACAAGTTCAATCAATCAATACAAAATTTGATGTATTATACCAACCGCCACATTCGATAACATACCCAATTGATTAGTTATAGTTTGCCTAATCATCATGCATTGTCTACAACAATCAAGACTATCCTTCACCGATAGCCCAAAACAGTTATTTCTAAACAGAAAATAAATGCACCAAATGGATAAAGTATCAACATTTTATCTAGGTGAACGATAAATTAATCCAACAGCACCCTTTGATCCCGTACCTTCCCAATTTGAATATTTCCTATTCAATTTCTCATTTTCCTAAATTAATTATACAAATTAATTTGTCAAAACAGTTAGGGCTTTTTCCCATATTTACAATACCAACTCTAAGGTTCCGTTTTCCATCAATAATCCAACACCAAGTCCATCTTCCAATGTAGTACATACATAAAGGTTTATATGTTTGAAACCCCATCTTTTGAAAATTACATAAAGACCCCAAAACCTTCTCAAAATTACCCAACAACCCCCAACATATCAAAATGTCAAAATTTAAAGACAAAACTCATAAGATAGAGTAGGATATCCCTACCTCGAAGTTAGAGCTCAAACGGAGGAGAGGACCAAACTCAAAGTGCTCCAAACTCCAAACTTTTCGAATCAAAACGTAGCCCTCGACGATCACCACATTTTTTGTAAAGGCGAAAGGGTAGGAGAACACTCTAACTAAATCAATCCTAAGAGAGAAGGGAGAAAGTAGTGAGAGAAGCTCTCAACAATGGCTTTTCGGAAAAGTAAGAGAGAGAGTGGAAGTTGAAAAGTGATTCAAAATAGCCTAGCTGTCAACTGATATACGCATGACCCGCTCGAGCGGATAATATAATGCTCGAGCGTTAAGCACAAAAATTGGACCCGCTCGAGCGCAAGAAGGCTCGCTCGAGCTCCAAGACACAAGAATAAAGTACATCCGCTCGAGCGCGAAAACCAGTCCGGTCGAGCGTAGATTCTCCTCTCCCAGTATTTTCTCAGACAGTAAACACCCGCTCGAGGGCCAAAAGGGCCCGCTCGAGCACGACCCGCTTGAGCGTAAGGAAACCCGCTCGAGCCTGAAAAACAAGCTTGCAGTACTTTTGCAGAGGCACGAAATGCTGGAAGTATGGAATCTCCGCTCGAGCGCACAAGGACCCGCTCGAGCGGACCACTCAAAACTAGGCAACAAGAATTTGAACTGAGGCTCAACCCACCTATTCGAAACACGCTCAACACATCCTAAAGCTCAGACATATGGAATTAAATGATGACAACAAGACATACAACCACCAACTCCTCAGAACCTAAGTCCGGAACACTGTACATAAAGGGGACAAACCCGGGATCGCTATAACCTCCCCCCCTTAAAGAATTTCGTCCCTGAAATTAAGAAAACAACACAATTACAAGGTCAACCGACCACAAAGTACTCAACACCCGAGCACTTAGGGAAGATACTATTCTCTCAACAAATTTGTAGTTAACTCTCACAAAAGAAAGGACTAACTAAGGAAATACGTTCCACAGACAACACTCAAGCACAAAAAACCTCAACAAAACCAAACTCTTCCCGAGATAAATCACCAAAACGCCCGACTAGCGCTCCCAGCTAAGTCACTTCTCAACAATTATAATTCCAAATAAAACAACCAACGCAAATCTTTTGTATAAATATAAGGGAAATTATTTTCTTGCTCATGAGGCATTTCTCAAAGAAAATCAAATTTTCAACGTTGGCATTCTGAAGTAAAATTTTTTTTTTTTGCAATTCCCATGCGAAACTTAAAGATTTTGCAAACATTTTTTCATAAACACGATGTCACCCATAACGCATGACCATCCACGATTTAAATTAAATCAGTTTCTCAACAATATTACAATTCAACTATCAACCACCTGACCCATTACTGGTCATCCTGTCTCTATTCGAGAGGCAACCTACAGTATACATCACAACACGTATTATCCACATGCATTTCTTCCGAACCCAACGATTTCCAATATACATGATTCACAATTTTATATCATAGTCAATGTTCATGATACGTTTCTAGTTCTACAATACATTCAACACATGCAATGTTACATTAAACTCCCATTTCAAGGCAAGTTTCAAAATACTTCCGTAAACCAAAACATATGCAATGTTTTTCAACTTAAAACATAGTCAATGCTCTCTAAAGTTTTAACAAAGCAACAAGGATACAACGCATGCTCAAACATCCACAAATAGATCCAGATAGTTCTCTCGGACCTGAAATTCACTTACCCAAGTGGTTTTCTCCAACCCCGTTATGTTTCCACGACACCTCATTTAATGGAAGGGTCTCATCCTCCAAGACCCGATAACAATGATAATAGTAAGCCACACGCAACCACTATAGTGTTCTGAGACATCCACTACGTCTCGACTACCGACAATACTTAAACCAATATCTAGTACTTACTACCCCAACATAGGAAATATGAAATCATTTGTACACAAGGCTTCCAGTCGACTTTCACAAAACAGGAACGCAAGACGAAGCAGGGTAAGGAACAACATTATGGCCCATTTACACCCTAAAATTTTAAGGTCTTACCAAAGACATACAACATGTAACCAGCAACTCAGGCTAGGTCAAATCTAACTTCTCACAAAATATTCCATTCGGGTTAAAGAATCTATTTTATTTGCTCCGTTTGTTTCAAAGCACTCGGTTTTTTTTTTTTTCAAAGGTATTCAGACTTACACCGTCACCACTTAAACACGTCATTTACAACTGGCCACAACCGAACTCAAAGATTCTCCTCAAATTATTTTCCAAAAACAAGGATCGCAAACTCACATTTCGATTCAAAATCATTTTAGTTTACGAAGAGTACTCAATGTCCCTCAAGCGAATCACAACGTAACCAACCCACAAAACCCGGCATACTCACAGTGATGACGCAATCCCCAAAAACAGTACTTTCACGATAGGGACTCCTAAACATTTGAAGTTCCTAACAACGTAGCAACACAAAGGATGACTTTATACACCCCACGCCTTACACCGCACAGACACGACTGAGTAAGTCGAAACGACTCTAACAGTGTGCCACACTTACTTCACACAATTTCACTACCTTATTCGTATTACCACTATCCAAATTGGACGACGGGCACTTATACCAAAGTGACCCAGCTTTACCAAACCTCAAACCACGCGATTCCATTAGTAACCACACTATAGTCTCACCAAGACATTCGCCTGGGATTCCCTAAGAGTGATCCCCTTCTACACATCATCTACTAACAACATACGAACCACGCACTAATACGCATCATACTATGCAAAACTTTCTCATTTAGGAATTTCTCTCACCATCTCGATTGAACTCGAAGCAACGGAATTTGCATACCCCTTCCCTCGTATCGAGTTAACTGACAGGGTTTGCCACAGTACGACATTTAAAACTACCAAGTAACTGTTCGTACCGAACACCAGCAAACATAGCACCTTCATCCGCAAACACCATACCATTGTGTCTCCATCCACGGGTCACACCCTAACCGCAGGCTATACGCCCAATCAACCCTTCCGATAGCATCTCCTGACCTAACCAGTGCTAAGGTACAAACCTATCGCATTTGATCACAATAAAGGAGCCCGAAAACTTAGGAGACACCGATATACTACTACCCGAGATATAGCACCAGCTATTCACAACACACCACTCCCCGGTGCCAACAACCACAACCTCATATAGGGACTAACACTCCCTCAATCGAAACGACCAATCAGTACAAATGTAGGTTCGGCAACGTTACCTACCACGAAGGTACAAGTCTATTCCTAACAAGATTATGCACTAATGAAATTCCAAACACCCGACAAGTATAACTGTTCTCGCCCCTTAGTAATCCTGATTAAGGTACGCATCCCTCAGTAATCCTTCCAAGTTTGAAAACATAGCTCATTAGCCCTGATTTTTCCCAAACCAATCACATGCATACAAATGCATTATTACCAAAAATTTTATGGTCTCACAACAACTTATTACATTCATAAAACTTTTAGAACCACAACATGCTCTAATCTGCCCATTTCAAGAAAATAGATAAGCACAGGCACACATAACTATATATATATATATATATATTGAAACAAACAACCTTGATGTTCCGACGATTCCAAAACACATTGGTTACACAACAGAACCCAATGATTACAAAACGATAATTCACCGGTACAAAGCGGATTAGTCAAAACAAAACCACCCCATCGGCATTACCACCACTACTGTCCTTTACTGGACCGCTAAGGTTGGTCATCCCCAACCCAAGATATCCTATGAGCTTACAAGCCACAGACAAGAACTACCGATGTGCCCCAACCGGCCACACTTGGAATAACTGCGAACTTCCCCCAACTGGGGCTTGGGAACTCGACTCTCCTGAGGTCCTCGAAATATGGCTTGATTGACCCCCAAAACGATACTGCTCCTGCCCAGTCGAATAAAATTGAGCCCGACTTGGTTGCAAAACCCCCAAAGAAGCCCCTGGCTGAGTACAGAAACGTTGGATATGACCCGACTGATTACACACCCAATATATAAGCGGCTCCCGAGCACGAGCCTAGTCCAAAGTCTGAGCTGATGAAGGCCCTAACGACTGCTTCCCCACTAAACATTCGATCGGCCCAAAACCTGGCTGGCTAGAAGATTTTGGTGGTGCAACTACTGGTCGGATTACTAACCCTGCCCTCTTCCTCTGTGGGCAAGCTGAGGACTTGTGGCCCAGCTGACCACACTTGAAACAAGTGGCAACCTTTCGTTCACCCTTTCCCGAATCTAGACTCGGTACTGGAAAAGTAGAGCCAGACTGAGCTCTCTGAAATTGTTGTGGATTAAAACCCTTCTGTCTCTTAAAAGGCCTACCAACACTCTGAATCACAGGAGTCGCCGAAATGGCCTCCTCCTTATTTTGGCCCATAGCTAGCACCGCTGCCTCCACATGAGTCGCAGCCCTAACAAGCACACTGTAACTCCTATGCCAAGACCCCGCAATCTTTTCACGGATGTCGTCACACAGCTTACTCTCAAACTCTAAACAACGCAATTCCTCCGTCTCCACCAATTCTGGAGCAAACCTCGACAGGTTAGCAAACCATCTTTCAAACCGTACCAAAGGTGTAGTACATTAGCATAACTCCACAAACTGTTTCCGTAACTCTTCCCGAGCGGAAGGAGGGAAATCACAACTCCTTCGTCTAGGCATCCTAGTAAAAGTAATAAAAGTATTAGTACAACAACAAGAGTGCCGAAACTATCTCACTAGCATCCTAACACGATGGACGACTGTAATTCATTCCACGTAAGCACATAAACAGATAAGCACTTACGAATTTCATTTTCGGATAATAATAGTTCCGAGGCGTTACTAGAGTTCCGGTTAGAAACAGCATTGATCAAGTGCCTTTCCAATAAGACTCACAGAAACCCAAGGATTCAATCAACATCCCAGAAACTAAATCCCATACCCAAGTAGTCACATAAAAAATGTTATCACATAAGCACATAACATTACATCTAAGTCTCTAACAAGCGAGACAAACCCATTGTGATACTAATCATTTCCCACGTACACAAAGTATTTGAACCCGATATGCTCTGATACCAAGTTGTCACGCCCTCAAAATAAACCCATAATATCATACAGTCAAGTTACAAGAAAAAGATATTATATTACAATCATCAGAGTATCCTTACGAAATGTATTACACGTTGATAACAAAAGTAACTGCCCGATAGGCTTACAAATTTTCAAGTCAACACTTGGTTACAAAGTGAGAGTACTAACTCAAATACATATTAAGCCCTTGGCTTCAATTTACATGAAATACATCCAAAGAAAACAAAACAACAAAATAATCTGTCTGCCTCTAGCCTCCCAAGCTATGTTCTTGGACGTGGCATACCGTCGGTACCTGAAAATGAAGTCCCATATAGGGTGAGCTACAGCCCAGGAGAAATATACTAAACCAACTATAAACAACGACTAAAATAATAACATTCAATAGATGATCCACACTTATATTCCAACTTATGTCATATTACAGTTTCATGACAATCATGCCTATGCTATATTTCACCTTCCATTCCTTATTCGTCATCAAGTTTGAAAACAAGGCTCAGAGTCTGGCCAAATAATTTAATGAGATTATAACTCATCACTAAAATACTTTCAAAATTTATTATGGATACACATTTTGGTGCTGTATCAATAATACATAAAACCACTTTCATACTTCACAAATGATAATGATATACATTTTAGTGCTATATCAAATCATACAAACACTTCTATACTTCACAAATGATACACATTTTAGTGCTGTATCAATCTCAAACAAATCCAGTTTAGAGGTCCATCCCCCATCTTCCAATAAACCGTGGAGTACATCCCCTATCTCCTTCCACACAATGCAATGTATATAAGCAATTATCATATACAAATTTAATCAATCAAGACAAGTGATACACATTTTAGTGCTACATCAATGTAAAACAAAACACTTTTATAATTCACAAATGATACACATTGTAGTGCTGTATCAATCTCAAACAAATCCGGTTTAGAGGTCCATCCCCTATCTTCCAATAAACCGTGGAGTACATCCCCCATCTCCTCCCACACAATGCAATGTATATAAATAATTATCATATACAAGTTCAATCAATCAATACAAAATTTGATGTATTATACCAACCGCCGCATTCGATAACATACCCAATTGATTAGTTATAGTTTGCCTAATCATCATGCATTGTCTACAACAATCAAGACTATCCTCCACCGATAGCCCAAAACAGTTATTTCTAAACAGAAAATAAATGCACCAAATGGATAAAGTATCAACATTTTATCTAGGTGAACGATAAATTAATCCAACAGTACCCTTTGATCCCGTACCTTCCCAATTTGAATATTTCCTATTCAATTTCTCATTTTCCTAAATTAATTATACAAATTAATTTGTCAAAACAGTTAGGGCTTTTTCCCATATTTACAATACCAACTCTAAGGTTCCGTTTTCCATCAATAATCCAACACCAAGTCCATCTTCCAATGTAGTACATACATAAAGGTTTATATGTTTGAAACCCCATCTTTTGAAAATTACATAAAGACCCCAAAACGTTCTCAAAATTACCCAACAAACCCCAACATATCAAAATGTCAAAATTTAAAGACAAAACTCATAAGATAGAGTAGGATATCCCTACCTCGAAGTTAGAGCTCAAACGGAGGAGAGGACCAAACTCAAAGTGCTCCAAACTCCAAACTTTTTAGATCAAAACGTAGCTCTCGACGATCACCACATTTTTGTAAAGGGGAAAGGGTAAGAGAACACTCTAACTAGATCAATCCTAAGAGAGAAGGGAGAAAATAGTGAGAGAAGCTCTCAACAATGGCTTTTCAGAAAAGTAAGAGAGAGAGTGGAAGTTGAAAAGTGATTCAAAATAGCCTAGCTGTCAACTGATATACGCATGACCCGCTCGAGCGGATAATAGAATGCTCGAGCGTTAAGCACAAAAATTGGACCCGCTCGAGCGCAAGAAGGCCCGCTCGAGCTCCAAGACACAAGAATAAATTACATTCGCTCGAGCGCGAAAACCAGTCCGCTCGAGCGTAGATTCTCTCCTCCCAGTATTTTCTCAGACAGTGAACACCCGCTCGAGGGCCAAAAGGGCCCGCTCGAGCACGACCCGCTCGAGCGTAGGGAAACCTGCTCGAGCGTGAAAAACAAGCCTGCAGTACTTTTGCAGAGGCACGAAATGCTGGAAGTATGGAATCTCCGCTCGAGCGGACCACTCAAAACTAGGCAACAAGAATTTGAACTGAGGCTCAACCCACCTATTCGAAACACGCTCAACACATCCTAAAGCTCAGACATATGGAATTAAAGGATGACAACAAGACATACAACCACCAACTCCACGGAACCTAAGTTCGGAACACTGTACATAAAGGGGACAAACCCGAGATCGCTATAGGGAGGGTGGTCGTGCACACATTGTCTTGTAAACACTCTGCCATGCACTGTCTGTCCTCTGCTGTAGCAAAAATAGCATTCTACAGGAAGGGATGGCCGGTCGGCCATCTTCAGTGCCGGCCGGCTAACTTAACCTGGCCGAGAGCTCCACTTTTGGTCGATGACCATTTTCCCATGGTCAGTGACTTTATCTCTTGGCCGCTGATCTCCCACAGTGCTCAGGGAGTGTTTCAGAAGCATCTTAAGGATTTTCACAATTTTCAGAGATGCAAAACAGTGCAAACAGAGGCAAAATGTGGCATGGCAACGGGTTTCCGAGCGAGGTGATCGAGCATGCATGATTCAATCATTCTGAGGTGGAGCTTCGGCGGCCTCCTTTTTTTTAATTAATTTGTTAATTAATTAAGGGTTTGTAATAATTAATTAGCTAGGATAGTTGATTAATCATTTGGGTATGTATTATTTATTTGGACCCTCCGTCGAGAGGGCGAATTTGTAATAAATGTGCGTGCGTGTGTGAATGTCTTCCAACCCCACGTCTTTCTCCCTTTTACTTACCTTCTTTTGATGGTTAGTTTTAGGTCATGTGTCAATTAGCATACTTATGTTAGCATGTTTGCATACATTCATTCGTATTGCACGCACCGGGCTCGGCGCATCATACTAATTGCATAGTGTTTCAATTCCAACTTGAATACGTGTGTCGAGTTGTCGCATTTCACATGCCATTCTTAGATTAGCCGAGCCTATCCTAGTTGCATTTTGCATGTGTTGCATTAGACATCTTAACTTGAACTAGGATCATGCATGATTTCTAACTAGTTTCTTGTTTTGGCTTGGAGTACTAGGTAAGTGTGAGTGTTACCATGATAGCATGCTTGCCATGAGACTAACTGCTTATGTGATATAACTGCCTGAATGCCTGTGGGTGAAGGTTAGATTACTTGAATTGGAACAATTCATCAAAATGTGTGTTTTAAGCCCACTTGAGAGCGGCAAAATCATGTTTTCTTAAGCCCACTTGACGGTGGCAAATCCACGTCTTAGCCTACTTACGAGTAGCACCATCAAACCACTTTCAAATAAACAAACATGAAATGTTTCGTTCCAACTTAGGCAATCTAGTTTATACTTGTGTGTTGTGCGCATCACATAGTAAATTCTAGCTAATAACCGGAATAAGAGCACATGTGTTTTCAAAAACTAGATATCATTCTTAGTACAAGCCAATCTTTGATCGGGCGAGCGGGGGTGCTCATAGATGACCTTCCCCAATCGTACCCAAGTTCCTGAGCCGAGGCAACTTTGGTGATGACAGACACGTGGCCTTAGGCACGAGTCAGGGTTTCTTAAATTCTCTCAAAATAAAATATTTAGGTGGCAACTCTGTATCTGGCAAAACAGTCCATGTTTGGTACTTCTTTCTTAAAAATCAGTTTTCCAAAACGATTTGCCGGATTTAGACTCTTTGGTGATTTGTCAATCTCATATCGCACATTGTGAGATCAAATTAAGAACGGTGACAAATGAGTCCGAACTGTAGCATGAGGCCCTCGGGGCGCGTCTACAATTATTTATCCAAGCAATTCAAATGAGACTATAACTCATATTATCAACACTTCAATTATCAACATCATTCAGATGTATATAAGGTTTCGGGAATTTCACCCTGGACACTCCGGCCAACTTAGTTATCAATGGAGTCCATTCCCAATCTCCTCCCACACAATGGAGTACATCCCTTATCTCCTCACAAACAATGGAGCACATCCCTTATCTCCTCCCAAACACATATACATATACAATATATTTAAACAAGTTGTCATATACAATGACTAATTCAATCACATATTCAATGTTTATACCGAACCGTCATATTCAATGACATATTCCAATCGATTAGTTTCTATTTCTATAATCATCAAGCAGTGTCTACAACAATTAAGACTATTCTCCACCGATAGTCCAAAGTAGTTATTTCTAAACAGATAAATAAATCTATCAAACAGATAATTTATTACATTTTCTATCGGTGAGTGATTTATCAATCCAACAACACCATTCCATCTCATATTTTCCCAATTTCATAATTTCCAATTCAATTTCATATTTCCATAATTAATTTCATTAATTACACAACTGACCTATTTAGGTCCAGTTAGGGCATTATTCCCATCTTTCTCAAATATCAACCCCAAGGCTCAATTTCATCATTTATACCCAAATAACCCCATTTCAAGACCTCACATACACAATGGAGCCTAAAAGTAGAAAACCCCTCTTTCAAACATTTCAAATCTCAAACCCTAACTTCCCAAAATTTCCAAATCACACCATTTATACAAAATGACTAACATTTATGTTAAAGCTCGTAAAAATAAATAGATTATCCCTACCTCAAATGAAGAAGATCAAAGGAAAAGAAAGAGAAAACTCAAGATGCTCCAAACTCGAATTTCTTCGGATCAAAATGAAGCCCACGCAATGCTCTAGCTTTCTTACAAAGGAACTAGAGTAGAGAACCTCTAGAACATGGAGTATTTGTAGAGAGAGAGTGTGTATAGAGAGAGAGGCTGTCGATTTTAGGGTATGGGGTGAAAAGGAGATGAAAAAGTGAAGTGTAAACCCGCTGCTGCGAACTGATATGAACAGGTCTCGCTTGAGCGAAGGAGTGCTCGCTCGAGCGACCAGACACAAAAGAATCTCGCTGAGCGCAAGAAGCGTCGCTCGAGCGAACAATGCAAAGCTTCAGGTCTGCAACGCAAAAGCACGCTCGAGCGCAAGAGTTTTCGCTCGAGCGAAGAATCACAAAACATAGGGCTCGCTTACTCGAGCGAAGAATGCCATCCCTCAGGTCTAAAAGAGATGTAGACGCACGCTCGAGCGCAAGACAGCTCACTCGAGCGAAGAGACACACCAGACCAGGCTCGCTCGAGCAGAAGCTGCGTCTGAAAAGAAACCTGAAGACCCTCAATCCTCGCTCGAGCGTAAGAACTCTCACTCGAGCAAAAAAGAAAATACCTAGGCCTCGCTCGAGCGAAGAAACCAAATCCTAGGCAGCAACCATTTGTTCTAACTCATAACCAACCTGTTCCAAACTCACCCAACACATTCCAAAACTCAAATACAGAGAATCAAAGGATAGAAACGAGATACAGACAACAACATACAACCAATAGACTCGAGTCTGGAATACAATAAATGACAGGGAAAACCGGGGTCGCTATAATAAACATCTTTTACACTAAAAAGTAAAACACAACAAGAAAGAAAAAAAGTATTATTTTAAAAATTTGGTATTATCATAATTTGGCTTAAAAACAACATACCAAAATAATTTTAACTGCAATTTGAAAATAATAAATTTTAAATAATTTTAACTACTAATTTTTAGTATTTAATAATAAATTTTAAATAATTTTAACTACTAATTTTTCAGTTTTAACTACTAATTTTCAGTATTTAATTTTCATTTTTATCAAACACTAGCTAAATTTGAATAATATCTTATGTCTAATTAATGCATTGATTTAATCAACCCATAATTATTTTTTAAGCCAATACATTGATTCTATATGATCATTGTTAATTGGGTAAATTGGGAAAAAATATTGGGTATTTGTTAATCGGGAAAAAATACAATTTGTCTTACACTTTAAAATTATATATAAGAAAATTCTCAATTAGTGTGATAAATTTTTCATCGTGTCTAAATTGAACAATGGTATCTAGACTATAGGTTCTACCACATATCTCATTTTGATGATTTAATTTTTTATTTTTATTTTATAAGCCCTCGTATATATATTATTCATAAAAAAATCAAATTAATTCACATTTATTTTAAAAAAATTGATGACTAGTATAATTTTATTTTTCTTTTAAAAAACAAATATAATGAAATTATATGATTATAATTATCGGATCAATTTAATTTTTATATGAATAAACGACACATAAAGCAAATAAAATAAACAAATTAAATTATTAAAGTGAGACCTGTAATAAACCTGACATGCCCAGATTACATTGTCTATTCTACAATGTGAACTGGATACAAGTCCAATCCTTTATTAACACCTCTCGATATAGTGTTGATCGGATTCAATAATAATTTTATTATTAAAAAAAGGACATATTTAATATTTTTCTTATATATTTTGCTCATTCTGTATATATTTGATATATCTAATTGGAAGGGTCACACCAATGATGAGGACAATGAATTATTTTAGAGCCCATACACATTTACTAAGAGTCGTTCCATATTTTCTGGTCAATGATTGTTGTCTTTGTTGAACCTTTAGTCACTGTGAAGTAAAAATTCATAATGAGACAATGAGATGCCCATACTCCAGGACAAAGCCTCAAATACAAGCTCAAATGTCACTAAAGTTGTCTAAATAATTGCACCTCATATAAATATATATTTATTTCTTGCTCTGATATGATATATTTGGGTTTGACTATTACTTTTGTGATGCCAATTTTCTAGTACATCATTAAATGGTCAGTGATTAATATTGGGTCAACCATTGGGTCTACTATAATTATCTTCATATAATTGTACTTCTGAAATATTGGGAATGGAATTGTTTTAGGGGCAGGATAAAAATAAAAAAGTGTTTTTCTTGTCTCAACTCTCATCTCATCGCAATTTTCTACTGTTTGATAAATCTATTATATTTTTTTATTTGAAAACGGATATATATATCCTACTTAAAATAAATGAAAAATATGTGTACCTACTGAATATGCAATTTAGTATAATTTTGTTAATAACTTAAACTGTTTGTTTGATATTAGACCAATTCATTTGACTGAACTTGAAAATATTACGAGATGAAATTGATAAAATTAAAACTTAAAACATCAAAATAGTACAAAACTCATATTTTAACAACTATAATTGCATTCCATCCTTTCTTATTTAGTGGTCTTGAAGTAATGTTTCACATTCTATGGTATATCATTCCATACCATTATACATTTAGTGGTCTTGAAGTAATGTTTCACCTATAGAGTTCCTTGTACCCTGGAAAATATAAAATGACAAAAATGAGAGGGTTGATTTTTATAGGAAACTGTCATTTATGATATGAGCCACATTCATCAACCAGATAGCTCAACGAAACCCACATCTTTTCATAGTGCCTTTCTTGGAGAGTCATCTCCTCAAACTTGTCATGCCCCCATTTCCTGTTGCCTTTTGACTCCCACAACTTCCTTCCACCAAGTGTCTGCCTAAACAAATTCAAATAACCAACACAAAAATAAAAGCAGGTTAATTTAAAAAATTAAATCAACACTGAAATATTACCAAAACAAAGAAAAAGAAACATGGAAAAAGAAAAATTTACACTTACCGTGCACAAGAGCATGATGTTAATGGTAATAAATAATGCAAAAAGCAGAACACAGAAGTTCCATAGACAGTTATGTCAAAACAAACCAATATTCTTTACGTGTTGTAAGCTTTTTTGTTAAAAATCTAAAAAATCCAAAACATAATAATTATTTTAACTCATATTTTAATTAAAAAATCAATAATGATTGTTGGATTACAATTGCTGATTACTTAAATAAAGTTCTTGACTCACAAGTAATTGTAATTGAATGAGTTAAATTCCATATAATTCTTTTAGAAGTAAAATCCAATATAAGTATATTGTTGATATTTTAATATTTTTTTGTTTCATTGAAGCAAGTATGTAGAGAGTGTTCCAATTATCTTCTACTGGGGGGGAAACATAATTTGGGATCCCGATGAAGGTGTGTCATTTGATGCTAAGCCGAAAGGAATATATGGGGTGCAACTTGGCACCACGCTTAACAATTTGGAGGAGATGTTCATGTCCAAGGTGGCAAGTTACGGCGAAAGTGTCCGATTGAACTTCAAATGTAGATATCCTTATCGCCAGTGGCAAGCAATCAGCAAATACAAGATATTATTGATCAATGATGATGAGACGATGAGACGTTGAACACCGTATTAAGTATCGATGCAAGTTTCCAACCACCAAATTGTTTGGAAATGTACATTGATAAAGATGTTGTACACAATGTCCCGAATATGACACAGATGAATTCTTGTCCCTTCACTACATTGCTTATACAGGGGATTGACATGACAGCGTTTCGGTCTCCTATGTATGCATCAGATCAATGTTATGCAGTGGGCTACACACAACAGACATTTGAGGGCCATGGTGTGGAATTAAGTTCACGTGGTGGATATGATTATGAATTTCACAATAACATAAAAGATGTGCCCACCTGTAGCCATCATACCACTCTAGTTGAAGTTGCTAGGAATATGGCGGAAACGGTGAACTATGTGCAGTTTGCTGACAATGACATGTATGGTCCTGATGTCACCCTAGACGATGATGAAAATGAAATGTGTGATGAAGAAAATTCATTAGCCGGATCAGATGATGATGATGAAGAAGATGATGCTGATGACCCCGTTGACCTCTAAAATGTTCCCATTCTACCTAGACCTGAAATCTTCTGTGAGAACATTCACATGGGTGGTCATTTTGACATGAGTAGTTGTGATGTTCCCCATAATTGGATCTGGAACGCTGAAAATTCAGAGTTAGACAAAGGGATGGTTTTCGTCAATAAGAAGCAACTTCTACATGTTGTGAAATTGTACCACGCAATAAATAATCGAGAGTATGAGGTCGTAACCTCCAAGTGAGACCTTTGGGTGTCTGCTTGCAAGCACGATTGCAGTTGGTGGTTGCGTGCATCTCTTAATAAGAAACATGGTCTTTTTGAAATAAAGCAGTGCAGGGGTCCTCACCATTGTTTATACCTACGAATAAACAGGGACCACACTAATATTTACTCCAGTTACATTGCTCGTCATCTTTTGGGACAAGTTGCAGTGAGTATAAAAATATATATATATATATATATATATATATATATTTGTTTATAGTGTTCACATCCAAATAATCCAACTCATATTTGATTGTCGTATGCAGAATGAACCTCATATGCCAATTAAGAATGTCATCGAAGATATCAAAAAGACCATGAACTACAGTATATCATACAAGAAGGCATAACATGCAAGGGCAAAGGCAATTAGAATGGTATTCAGGGATTGGGATGAATCATATAGGCAGTTGCCTAAATTCATGCATGCATTACAAACATCTAATCCTGGCACCATCGTTCAATGAAAGCATAGATATATCGGAGGTACAACCAATACGCCCGTCTTCCACTTTGTTTTCTGGTCTTTCAAACCCGTCATTGATGGATTCAGATATTGTAGGCCTGTTATAACCATAGATGGTGCATTCTTATATTGCAAATACACCGGTGTGTTGCTTGTAGCAACGATCGTCACTACCAATGGCAAAGTATTACCGCTTGTATTCGCTGTTGTCGACAAGGAGAGTTTGGAGTCTTGGTCGTTCTTCATTTTAAATATCAGGGAACATATTGTCATGGACCGACAGGGAGTGACTTTGATATCTGATCGAGCTGAGAGTATTTTAGCTGCTGTGAGGCGGTATTGGCTGAATCCCTCGCTCCAATTTGTTGGATATCATCGGCACTGCCTTCGACATGTTTGTAGTAACTTTAACACAAAGTTTAAAAATAAGGAGTTGAAACAACTTCTATGGAAAGCAGGGAGTGCTCATCAATGACGAAAATGTAATGCTTACTTAGAACAGATACAGGCTATTAACTAAGATGCCATTGATTGGGTCTGCAAGATGAATCCTGTGGAGTGGGCCCTTGCGTATGACGGTGGATATCGGTGGGGGGTATTGATGTAGCACTTGTACCCTTTTAAAACTTTTGAGAAGTGTATTTGAACCCTTTATTTTATTTTGGGGATCTTTGGTGTTGTTATGGGTTGATTTTGGAGGAGTATAATCCGATTTAAACTTGTTGGGTTTGGTTGTTCGCATTTATTCTTGTCAAAAGTTCCTTGGAGACTTAGAAATTCTATTATAGGGTCGACAACAACCTTCCTTAGGGTCGACCCTTACCTGTTGGTGAAGTTTCTAGAAGTGTTGCTGGAAAATAGGGTAGACACCAGACTGGAGAGGGTCGACCCTCTCCTGGAAGATAGGGTCAACCCCCTCCTGTCTAAGGGTCGACCCCCGTGTGTTTTTTTTCAGATTTTTGGGGTTCGAATGGGCCCTACCCTTGGGGGGTTTTTGGTCCTATTATTTTATTTGACCTTGGGGCTATTTGCTACTAGTATAAATAGACCCAAACCACTTTCCTCTCATTACTTTTTCTCCTATTTTCCTCTCAACCTGTGATTTCTCTCATCTCTCTTTAAAACTTAACTTTTCGCATTTAGATCTTCAGATATACTCACCTAGAGCCATCTTTTCACCTTAGCCCTTTGGGAAAGGTTGTAGATCTTGTCAAGGGCTTTCTATTGATCCAAGTGGTTCATGGTTTCGTCGCCGGTGATTTTTGGGTTGTTTTCTCTTCGCTTCAAGAGGTAGGATTTTTTTGCTCCTTTCCAATACTTCGTTTATAGATAGACATGTGATAGATTTTATTGCATAAAAACCATATTCATTATGGATTTTCTTGAAAGTCATGAAAGGGGATCTAGGGTTTGATATTTGTGATTAGAGTTGTTAAGTTATTTGTTGTTGGGTTATTTGGGAAATGATTTATTATGTTTGTGAAGAGAGGGAGAAAAACCGTAATTTAATATTATTGATATAATGGATTTAAAAGGGAGGAAGTTGAATAATCCTTATATATTTTGCTAATATAGATTGTATGATTGTGTTTATATCAAAAGAAAATAAAATGAGAAGTAACCATGGTGTTGGTTTTTTTTTTAGACTGATCACGTGAAGTTGAGTTGAGTTATAATTTTGATACCAATGGAATTGTTTTTGTAAAATAAAGAGGATGGGTTTGGTTTTGATTTTGTAAAATGACAAGAATGAATTTTAGAAAATGGTTGGAGTTGTGTGGATTGGAAAAATAAAGAAAAGTGGTCTTTTTGAAAGAAAATGAAATCATCACCCTTTGTAAACGAATAATGAACTTGAGGTCGAATCTTGGAACCTTTACACATTATCATTGTTATTCGACTGAAAGTCTTGTGAGAATTGGATTTTTGTTTTCCTTTTGTATTAGATGTAGAAATGGATAGATATGAATGTAAATGGTGGAGTTGGTTATTTGTAATTTCTTACCTATGAAAATATGGATAGCTTATCTATTTTGGAGATTGTATATATGTTTAGAAATATATGTTTTGGGCCATTGGTGGAGGATAGCTATGACTGTTATAGAAATTGCATGTGGATCAGGTGAATTAAAACTGATCCTTCATTGGTTGTCATTGAATATGACTGTGTTTATATACATCGTGTATGTATTACACTTGTGTTATTATGCATTCTTGTATGTTGAGATGGTTGGGAATGTGCTTGCGCTTCGAATGAGAGGTACCAGTACCTTCCAGCTAGCACCTGGAGAACTTGGCAGAGGTGCCATTACCTTCCAGCTGGTGTCTGGTAAATTGGGATTTTAGTATGGAAACGTGTATCCTTGACTTGGCATTTTGTTATGGAAAGGTGTATCATTGACTTACCGTGCTCAAGGCAGGTAGAGCAGAATTCATTTATCATTATTGTCTTAGTATATCTGGATATGTCATGGGTTATGATGGTTATTGCTCTAGAAGGCCGTGTTGCCTCAATTGTTGAAGCAGATAGTTATTGATTGCTTTTTGTTTTCCTTTTGTATTAAAGGCATACTTGAATAGTTATGCATGTGTTGGAAACGAACGTAAGTATTGTGTTGTGATGGTGAAAAACGTGAAAGACTTTGAATACTTGTGTGAACATGTTTTGAAAAGGCAAATCACGTATAAGTCTGGAAAGTGAGAAAAAGCGTAATGGGCTTGGTGAAATTGTTTTCTTCAGAAATTCGTCATAGTCATATGAATTTTGGAAAAAGGTAACAAGAAGAAAGAAAAGTGAATTGCTTATGTTATTGAATGAAATGAACGACTTTGAGAAAAGTTCTTATATACATATATTTCTGTATAAATCGTCACATTATTTATACAGTATGAGACTAAGCATTCATGATCATAGCTATCTGTAAGTTGCTATTGTTTAGGATTATGTTGAGATCCTTACTGGACTTTATGTTCATCCCACGTTGCTAATCCTTTTTCAGGTGAACATCGAGAAGTGTTTCAAGATCATGGATCTTCTTTACCTGTTGGCCACGGGGCCTTTTATTTGTGGAGGGGCCTACTCGCAGTGAGACGCGAGAGTCCTATGCAGAAAATGCCGAAGCCGGCCTCGTCAACGATATGGCAAACCGCATCGGGCAACTCTATGTACCAACCTCGGGCGATGGTGTTCCCATACCCTCGGAAGGCATGGAAATCTCCCTGTGTTTAAGACAAACAGATGCGAAGCAATGTCAGAAATACAGTGTTTGAATGCGTTCAGAATTGATGAAAATGCAGTGTGTGTGCATGTGTTCGAGTTTAAACAGATATCGTGTGTGGGTGTGCTCACGGTGAACTAAGTATGTAATCTACAAGTGTGTTTGGGTTATTCAGTTAAAGAATAGTATCGACAATCGAAGTTATATGTCCTACATTGCAGAAAGTAAAAGAGGGAAAGAGTATACCTCAGCGGCGCCGTAAGAAAGGTGTGACTCCGACTCGCGTAGCAGGAGCTCCAATGGCGCACCTCGTGCGTAGCTCCTGAATTGGCGGATGCTATCGGGAGGTAGTATGTGTATCGCAGACCGGTATGTCACCGGGTCAAACGGTCGAACACTCAGCGGCAAGAGCTCGACCTCAGGATTTGTATCCATCTCTGGGGGAGTCCCACCCCGTGGAATATCGTCCGCCATTCGAGAAGGGTGCGAAAGTGGTCGAAAGTATGAAAAATCGGCGAGAATGCCCAAAGTCAACCCCGAGGGGTGGAAAATAGAGGAAAATGACAAGGCTCAGAAAAGGGCACGGAAATCAAGGTAAACTTGGGGGAAACAAATCCCAAGTAGTGGAAATCGAGAATGTAGCACCGAAAACGCATTTCGATCGGTTCAAAGTGTTTGGAACGAAGAGGGTTTCGCGAATCGGAAGTTGCGGGAGGCTTGAAAACGGGAGAAAAGCACGGATCGAAGGAAGGAAAATGCCCTAGAGAGAGAGGGGAGTGATTTTCAACTAAGAGGAAGTGAGGAAATAGGGTTTGGAACCCTATATTTAAAGACCCAAAGCAAATGGACAAAATTGCCCCGAATCTACCACTTTTGGCCGATCGGCCAAATTATTAGCCGATCGGCTAAATTTTTGGCCGATAAGCTCTTTTGATGGCCAATGGATGGCCGATAGCCTCCCCTTGTGGTTGATGCACCTCCAATGCCTTTGTTTGGGTCATTTCTGTTGATTGGTACCTTCATCTTTCAAGAAAGTGCAAGAAAATACATATTTGAAGCTTAAGCGGCCTTCGTGTTGACCTCGAACCGTGTCTTCCGTGTACGGCACTCGATACGCACGAGGTGTATCCTTTTTTGTATCCTTTTGTATATTGCGAAACTCGAGAATTGCTTTTGAGTATGTTGCATTACAATATTTTGTCATGTTTATAATAAGCGGGCTTGTTATACGTCTTTTCGCTCTTGCATTGAGCATGCCTTGTCTTGCTTTGAAGTTGCATCTCAACATCGCGAATAACTTGCCTTTACCATGCTTATGTTGAATATGTGCCTCTCTTTGTTGTCACATTGTTATACACATTGTATGCGTTGTCGCGCATGCTTTACTTACATGTGTTCATGCTTTTCCTTGCATTGTTATACACATTGTATGTGTTGTCGCGCATGCTTTACGTACATGTGTTCATGCTTTTTGTCTCATTGTTATACACATTGTATGCGTTGTCACGCATGCTTTACTTACATGTGTTTATGTTTTTCCTCGCATTGTTATACACATTGCTTGCGTTGTCGCGCATGCTTTACTTACATGTATTAATGCTTTTCCTCGCATTGTTATACACATCGTATGCGTTGTCGTGCATGCTTTACTTACATGTGTTTATGCACCCTTTCCTCGCATTGTTATACACATTGTATGTGTTGTCGCTCATGCTTTACTTATATGTGTTTATGCTTTTCCTCGCATTGTTATACACATTGTATGCGTTGTCGCGCATGCTTTACTTACATGTGTTTATGTCTTTCCTATATGTGTTTATGCACCCTTGGCTTGCGTTGTCGTGCATGCCTTTCTCGCATTGTTATACACATTGCTTGCGTTGCCGCGCATGCTTTACTTACATGTGTTTATGCCTTTCTTGCATTGTTATACGCATTGCTTGTGTTGTCGCGCATGCTTTACTTACATGTGTATATGCACCCCATGGCTCGCGTTGTCGCACATGCCTTTCTTGCATTGTTATGCACCTTTTTATCCGCGTTGTCACGCACACTTATGTTGCATTGTCATGCATGCCCCTTACTTGCGTTGTCACTCATAGTTTACTCACATTATCATGCTTGTTTCAGTTGCATTGTTATGCACTCTTCATTTGCGTTATCACGCATGCCCTACTTGCATTGTTATGCTCGTGTTTATCTCATATTGAAATGATATCTTGATCTAACGATTGAATATGTGTTTCTACTATATTGTACCTATTGAATTTCTTTTTTTTGCAAGCACGATATTGTATGTACGGTTCATTCAAGGGAAGTCCCGGTTCAGTTTAACTGCTACCCTTCTCCACTCGCGTTTGGCATGCGTTTGGACGTATCTCTCTCATCTCGCGTTTGGCACGCGTCTGGATGACTGCGCTTTCTTGCACAGTCCTTTCCTCTCCTGCGTATGATACGCTGAGAGATGTTGTGTTTGAGGCTCCGGGTGTCCTCGATAGTTGCTTTTAGTCTTCTCCGCGTGAGACGTAGTGAAAATTATAATTTTCTTACATCCTTTCTGTTGGAATGTGTAGGACTATTCATTCTTATTCGCTTGCTTAAAATGTTGTATTTGTTTTGCATAAATGCTTCATTACAGCTCTCTTTGCATGATCATAAGTTATGTTCAGCATCGTGCATGTCATTTGCATCTTGCCCCTGCCTGCGGGCGCATATCTTCGTTATCTTGTATGCTTGTCTAAGTCTTCGACCTTGTCAAAAATGGGTTGTCTCTGGGCTTTGACAATCACTCCCATTATCTTATGACTTTCGAGTTCTGTCAAAGAGGGGCAACTGTAGACACCCCATTTTTGACCGTTCTCAAGACTTGGACGTCATCGTTTGAACACTCGATGATCATCCATGCTCGTGTTCGTTTTAGGTTCCCGAAGGTCTCGGCTGCGCGCCTTGCCTTAGGATCTCTCAAGTTGTCTGTTTTGTGCTTGGTTGTGTACCAAGGACTTGTGTTTTTGCTTCTGAGGGAAGAGGGTGGCTTGTTGGCTATCCCTATAACCCATCGGCCAAGCCTTGCGCTTATCGGCCTTGTTTTCTTGCCATCGGCCATAAGTGTTGGCCGATCTGCACTCTTTTTGGTCGATCGGCCATATTCTCTGGCTGAGACTTTTCCACTTGCTTTTGTAGATATTTTTGTGCCAGGTGTGACAGCTGGTGAGCACAATTCTCATCCTCCACATACGTGTATGGAGGGATTGAATCAAGACTCAAGTTTGTTCAACAAGCTTGAGAATTGATTTTTTATAGAAAGGGAGACCCCTTTCCCTTTCCAGAGGTTCTGAAAAGTTGATATACAAAACATATATCACTCTCTCTCTATATTTTACCTCTCTCTCTACATTTGCTCTTGTTTGTGCTTAAAAGTGTAAATTCTTCATACTATTGCACACAAACACCTACTAGAACACCATTCTTTTGTTGCTGAGGTACTTAGGAGCTAGTGTTAGAGTTTTTGGTTTGGTTTAAGCTCAGAAAAGCTGTTGGAGTTGTGTTCTTGAAGGTGTTCTTCAAGGGTGAGTCATCTAGCCCTTAAACCTTTGTTTTGGCTTAAGCTTTTGGACCTATTTGCATGCTGATTTAAGCTTAACTTTCTACTGTAAAAAGTTTTGATTTTTCATGCTTGTAATGTTTGTTTAAGGTTACTTTTGTGTTGGGGGTAGTCTACCCCCTCTTAGGCCTTGTTTGTCCTTGTTTTTGTGCTTTCCTTTTAAGCTATTGGGACCACCTTATTTTGGCCTTCTCACCACTGAAATCCAGAAGATTTTTAGTGATGGAAAGGTAATTTTGAGGTCTCAAATAGAAGAGGGTCATCCCCTCTCCTTGTGTCTTGTATGCTTGTATTGGTAGCTCATAAAAGCAACATGTTTGTTACGCTTATTTTTGGCTCCATTTTAGCAAGTATTTGGTGTTATTTTGCCATGCTATACCTCTATCTAAGGTTGGTTTAATAGCCTCTTGCATGCACCATGCACTTGTAGTGCAATCCTCTCTATTTTCTTAACATGCATCTTGTGTTTGGATCATCATTCTTGCATGTTTTGGCTCAACTCAAAGAAGCTTTCCCTCATGTTTTACCATGCTTGAGCTCTGTTTGATGTTGTTTTAGTCATGCATGCATTGCTTTGTATAGCCACAGTGCATTCTACCTTGTTAGCTTTGAGTGTCCAAGTCACTAGCATGCATTGCTTAGACCATTTTCATGATTTGACATCATTTCATATGTGATTTCAATCCATATAGTGTGGTCATGCACTCACATTTGCCACCTTTTCCATGCATTGGAAGGTTTGTGTTTTAAGCCTTGAACATGAGCCATTATGCATGTCTTATTGTTTAAGCTTTTGGGATGTCATTTCAATGGGTTTTTGGGCTTATTTTGACATGCCATAACTCTGATTTTTATTGGTTAAGTCATGCCATGCTTGGTCTTGATAGGTGTAGTATAATACCTCTTATTGGCCTTACATCCATCTTGCCTTATGCCCTTCATGTTGGCTTGTTTTAACTTTGGCCCATGCATGTTTTAGACTCATTTTGGCATGATCTAGGACTGTTTTGGTTGTCCTTGGCCCTTTGGGGTTTGATTCATGTGGCCTTGGTACAAGCTCCTTGGCTAGCCTTAAGCTTTGAACCTCCTAGCATGCTATGCTTGTATTATGTGTATGATTTCAGAGCTTATTTTATTTCCATACTCTCATACTTGTCACTTCTTCATCATGATTGAGGATTGTACATTGTTGCCTAGCTTATGGACCAATATGTGTGCATACATGTTTTGCCTTTTGGTACCTTAGTCTTGGTGTTATTGGCCACTGATTTGGACATGTTTGAGGTCTGTTCATTTTAGTTTAAGTCCATTTCGCATGTTGTTGCATGATTGTCATTTTACATGTTGTTGCATGCTTGCCACATTGCATGTTGATTGCATGCTTGTTGGTTGCATTGCATTTTGCATGCTTGGTACATTGCATAGTTTGCATGCCGTTAGCTTTGTTAAGGTGTGCATGCATTGCATTGTGTTTGGTTTGGGTGTTAAACTAAGCACGAGAAACGAGGGACGTTTCGTACTTGAAGTGATGAAACATGCCTCAATTCTCGGTCGCTGACCCTCTTGATAATGCATGATAGAGGTTAAGGCATTTATGTATTTGTGTGCATTCATTTGATATTGATTTGTGAGACTCAGCCTCTTTGGCCATCATGTATCGAAATGCGTGATTGATGGCTCGAAAGTCGAGCACTACACTCCTTTGAGCTTTAAACATGATAAGGAGTATAGTTGCACAACATTTTCTTGAAAATACATTGTCGTGCCTCTGTTTGCGCTCTGTTGCAGCAAAAGGAGCAGTTTGCAGGAATAGATGGCCGATCGGCTATCTGGTGTGCCGATCGGCTATAAGTATTTGGCCAATAGCTTCAAAACTGGTCGATGACCCTCATCTCTTGGCCGATGGCCTTACCTCTTGGCCGATGACCTCTCAGCATATCCTTAAGGTGGATCAGAAGTGTTTCAAAAGTTGGCACAGTTTTCAGCAGTCTAAAACAGTGCAAATAGAGGCAACATGAGGCATGGCAACGGATTTCCGAGCGAAGCCGACCGAGCATGCATCATTCATCATTCCAAGACAGGGTTGTGGTAGCTTGTTTTAGCTTCTTTCTTTTCTTACTTAGTTGGTTTTGTAACTTAATTAATTTTCTTAATTAGTTAAGATTTTTGTAATAATTAATTAGCGTAGCGTAGCTAGCTAGTTGATTTATTCAGACCCTCTGTCGAGAGGGCAGATTTTGTAGTAAGTGTGCGTGAGTGTGTGAATGTCTTCCAATCCCATGTCTTTCTCCCTTTTACTTAACCGCTTTCGATGCTTAGTTTAGGGCATATTTTAATTAGCATCCTTATGCTTGCATGCGTGCATCCATTCATCTGTCTTGCATGCACCGGGCTCGCCTCATCATACTAACTACATTGTATTTTAAATACATTTACTTGAATACGTGTTCAACAGCATGTTATCAAGTTGCATCTCATATGCCATCTTAGAATAGCCGAGCCTATTTCTAGTTGCATTTTGCATGTGTTGCATTAGCCATCTTAACATAAACTAGGATCATACATTGATTACTAACTAGCTTCTTGTTTTTAGCTCAGAGTACTAGGTAAGCTTTTACGTTTTAGCATATTGCATGAGATGTGTATGTTGCCATGTTAGCATGCTTGCCCTGAGGCTATTTGCTTAAGTGTTTAACTGCATGAATGCCTGTGGATGAAGGTTGGACTACCTGAATTGGAACAATTCATCGAAATGCGAGTTTTAAGCCCACTTTGTGGAGTGGCAAAATCTTGTTTTCTAAGCCCACTTGAGGGTGACAAAATCCACGTCTTAGCCTACTTGCAAGTAGCACTTTCAAACCATTTTCAAACAAACATGAGATGTTTTGTTCCACCTTAGGCGATCTAGTCTATACTTGTGTGCTGTGCGCATCACGTAGTAAGCTAGCTAATAAACCGGAATAAGAATACATGTGTTTTCAAAAATAAAATATCATGCTTAGTAAAGGCCGATCTTTGATCGGGCGAGCGGGGGTGCTCATTGCATGACCTTCCCCTCTCGTACCCAAGTTCCCGAACCGAGGCAACTTTGGTGACGACGGACACGTGGCCTTAGGCATGAGTCAGGGTTTCCTAAATTTCTCAAAATAAAACATTTAGGTGGTGAGTCTGTATCTGGCAAAGCAGTCCATGTTTGGCACTTCTTTATTAAAATCAGTTTTCCAAAACGATTTGCCGGATTTGGACTCTTTGGTGATTTATCGGTCTTGCATTGCACTTTGCGAGATTAGATTCAGAACCGTGACATTGAGTCCAAACTGTAGTAGCTAATGAACAAAACGGATTTCGCGCTTTCATGCGTGGAGCCGGGACGTTCGGGCCCGTCTACAGCAGTCCATGTTTGGTGCTTTTTGATTCAAAATCGATTTTTCAAAATGATTTGCCAGATTTGGACTCTTTGGTGTTTATCAGTCTCACATTGCACTTTGTGAGATTAGATTCAGAACCGTGACAGGAGTCCGAACTGTAGTAAGACCAATTTGCGCCTCTCCGAAAGGGAGGCACGCGAAGAAAGTCGGGTCTACAATCTCATGATAATATCACTCGATATATCTATAAAACTTTTGTTGTGGTATGATGTGATATTTATACCACATATACACAGTTGTTGTAACATGCACAAATTCAAAATGGAGATAGACGCAAGTATTCATGTCTTATAAACTCTAAACTCACATGCCGATAATGAAGTACTGATATTTCAGGAAGTTCACATGGTAGCTGTATGTTTCAAATTATTGTAAAAGAGTTGTCATGTCAACCTTTATGACCTGAACAACTATGCATCAACTTTATAGGAGTTGTCACTTTGACTTTTATTGACTACTCAGTGCATATCTGAAGGTTTTAAGCAAAGTTCAAATCCGCTTAGAAATTTAATTTCATTTTCCGCTTACAAATATAATTCAATTTATTTTTCATTACACAATAGTTTAATTTCATTTTTTACCTTACATATTTAATTTAATTTAATTGGAGAAATTTAACCAATTTAATTTCAAGTTAACTATGTGTTGATTTAAGTCGGTGTTGTTCTTGTCTGCATACTAGGCTAGCTTTACCTATAACACTTTCAAGTTCTATACATCAAAAAACCCATCTATAAGTACTCTAGTATAAATTAATTTTCAATACATTCCAACTCTATAATATTTTCTCTTTAAGGTTTATGAATTTATTTGAAGCTGCATAGGGTGGCTTTTTAAACACAAAGGGTCTAATTGTTTTGTTGTTTTGTTCTGACACCCCCTTATCCCATTATGAATTGCTGAATTTCACGTAGGCACAGTAGCTATGATACGACCTATTGATTTTTTCATACAGTGAATAGTCTCGTCAAAGTCGTCGCAGTGATAAGTCCAAAATTTCCCAGTCATGCAGTGATGCAATGACTTTAACAGACGTAATAAATTAAAGGACTCAATGAAATGGCCAAGTTCACATGGCCACATGGGCACAGTAGCTTTGTTTTTTTGTTCTGACACCCCCTCATCCCATTATGAATTGCTGAAGTTCGCATGGGCACAGTAGTTACGGTACGACCTCTTATTTTTTTCATACAGTGAGTAGTCTCGTCAAAGTCATCGCAGTGATACGTCCAACATTTCTCAGTCATGCAGTGATGCAGTGACTTTAACAGACGTAATAAATTAGAGGACTCAATGAAATGGCCAAGTTCACATGGCCACAGTAAACAGTGTACGGATGATTGGTCTTTTTTGAAAAAGTGAATAGTCACCTTCGAGTGATGATTGAAGTACTGATTGTGTGGAGCGTGTTTAGCATTGATTGTTTATTACTCATAAATATGTGGGCTTTTAATGGCATGTGACTTTGTGCAGTGCGACTTAGATGCTTTGTTTTTTCCTCATATTTCAGATTTGAATTATTAATCACATTAATACGACCACATGGAAATAGTGTTGACAAACAATTATATAAAAGACTGAAGGAGTAATGGTAAACACACAACCTTTTCACTCAGTTCTCCCTAGGAAACTATCATTCATTTATTAAGTAAAAATCAAATGGAGTATACATTCATGGCAGGGGGTAGGAATCGTAGAGGTGAGAGTTCACGATGAGGAAAAGGAACGGGAAGGGGACTCACAGGGGGTAGGAACTTCGAAAAAGGTGAGAGTTCACACCAAGGAAGAGGAACGGGAAGGGGAAGTGGCGATACTGAAGTTGAAACACTGTTTGCTTTGTTAGATGCCTCTTGTGCTTATCATGATAGGTTTGGGAAGCAACATTTTGTCATGCCCAAGTATTATCGAGATCTATGTGGTTTCGTGGAGGATCCATCTGTTAATCAAACAGGATATGGTTTAGTAGACGCTACACTTCTGAAGTGGCCCGCACTATTTATAGAGTGCGTGCAAATGGAAAGATTGTGTCGGGAAAATCGGCTGAAGGTGCCGAAAGCACGTTCAATTGAGATCTAAAAGGAAGATCCAGATAATGTTGATCGATTATGTGAAAAACTTCGATGTAAGATTTCTCAAATGCGCCGTAGGTCAACCCGCGATATGAAACTATCTATACTTAAGTCGGATGCCAAGAAGAACAGAACAACACCAAATGGTGAGGCTATCAAGGCTGTCAAGGAGGATCCTGCACTTCTCTTTGACCCTGAGCTCTCAGATTGTTCGGACTCTGAGATTGTCGATTTAAGCGAGGATTAGGCATCTATCTGTCTACTAAATTATATTAGGTTATCTATAATTATGTATTGTGTGTGTTAAAATAACTCTTTCGATAATGAGTTTGTGAAAGGTTTGTCTAATATTTATGTAACTATTAAGTATTGTACTCGTCACTTTAGTTTATGTACTGTGTTATGTTGAATGTTTCCACAAATTATTTTTGTGGGATACTTTTGTTTGAACTAGCTACATCATTCTGAAGTGTTATAAGTGTTATAGTCATACCTTTATTTTGTTTTCCTGTTCGTAGTAGTAATTAACAAATTAGATACTTTGTATATGCTGTATGAAATTTTATTTAAATATTTCTTGGCAATAAATATTTAAGGGAACAACAAATATTAAGTTTCGAAAATTCCACGAAAATAGGCTTAGTTTGGGAAATAAATTAGTATAGGAGCATAGTTTGGAAAAGCCCTGACAAAATCTCTCCGAAACTGCGCAAAATGTTCTCTGGGGAGGGTGCGTGTCTCGAGGCCATTATTTTCTTATTAATTTTTAATTTTTTATTTGTTATTTTTATTTTTGTCCATCATCGATCTTTTTTAAATTATATTTGAATTATATAACAAAATAAAATTTTAATTTAAAAATTTATATTTAAATAAAAATTTTAAAAAACAAAATAATAAGGTAAATTAAGCAAATATTTAATTTATATTTTTTCATTTTTTGTTTTTACTTTTATATTTTTAAAGTCATAAGCGGTGATCATTGATTCAATGGTCAAATCTTAGTCTAATAATTTTTGATATGATGTTTATGCTTGCTTGTTTGTGGTTTTCTTTTTGTTTTTTTATGACACATCATTACAGCTTAAATCAAAACTTTAGTTTTAGAATTCTTAATCACTACTCTTTAGACAATTCAGGCTGTTTATTTTTTAAAAAAATTATGTATAAATTATTTATGTAAATATCAAATTGATCTCATAATCGTATATATAATTTTATCATTTTAAAAAAAAAATAATGGATGAGAAACATAATTTCAAAATTACATAATTTATTTTTAAATATTAAAATAATAAAATTTGGTAGCTAAGATTGTTTATTAATACGATATTTTATATGAATAATTTATATATAGAGATCTAAAAGATGACTGAGTGAATTATGGAATGTGGATTGAATAGAAATCAATCAAAACAATAATAATAATAAACAGCTTTTTACTAATTTCAGGGGCTTTTAAAAGCGTGGTTACGAACCACGCTTTCTTTTAAAAACAGATTTCTCTAAAAGCGTGAACCACACTTTCTTTTAAAAACAGATTTCTTTAAAAGCGTGATTCGTAACTACGCTTTCTTTTAAAAATAGAGTTTCTTTAAAAGATCAAAAAGCTAATAGGAACAACATTTTCTTAATTAAAAGCGTGTTTTGTAACCATGCTTTTATGATTTTATTCATTTTGTGCGTCTGGGCCAGAAACATGCTGAAAGTGTGTTTTGGAAACACGCTTCAGCTTATTCTAGGAATTTCGGCCAAATTAGGCTTAGTTTGGGAAATAAGTTAGTAGGTTGGCCTATTTTGGGAAAATGCCCCATAATTTGGTTGTTGATTTTACAACCAAACATGTCATGAATGGAACGAACCACATCGATCCTAATCTAATCTACCACTGATGGCGAAAAATAAATGGGCCCTAGTTTATAGGAAAACTATACGTCGGTATGAGCTAAAAAAAAATTACAAATATGAAAGTGTAAATGTATATATGGTGAAATGTAAATGAAAAGTTATGAGATGCAAGTGACACCTCCTTATATATTGATACTTTTTTTTTTCTAACTCTCACCTATATATAATTCTTGTAATTTATACTCCATGTGTGTTCATTTCTTCGAATGAAGCTTGGTTGAACTTGAGCTAAGATTTGAAGCTTGGCCCATTGACTTGTGAGCCAACTCGTGAGGGTTCGTTTGGGATGTGGGTTGGTTTTTTAACTTTTTGACTATTTTAGCTTGGAGTTAAAAAGTCTCGTTTGGCATAGGTTTTTTCACTTTTTTGACTTTTGTGCGAGAAAAAATGAAATAATTATGGGTTGAATGTGATGCTTTGTCTTATTGGGTTAAAAAGCCTATTTTGTCTTTTTGTGGCTAAAATAGCCAAAAAACCTGGCATGCCAAATGAAGGCTATTTTGGGTCACATTATTTCTCACAATTTTTATACGTTTTTTTCAGAAAAAATCCAAAAAAGCTAAAAAACTAATTTTTAACCATCTTTCCAAAACAACCCTACAAATTATGGCTCTGTTTGTCAAGAGGCTTTTTGACTAAAATCTAAAAAAAGATAAAATAGATTAAAATAGCCAATAAAATAAAGTGGGTGTGTGAGGATGTCGAATTTGTATGGAGATTTTAATCAAAAGATTGATTGTGTTCAAGGTGGTATTGATAGGAGACGAGTAATGTTACGCATCATGAAATAAATATCATGAAAAGCTTCTTGAAACTAATCTAAGGGTGATTGTATAACATACAATAAAACACTACAAACACTATAAACTAATCTAAGGGTGGAGAATCTTCATGAAGACTTTTCATGATACTTCTTTCATGATACCTAGCATTATGCGATAAGAGACTCAGCTGTAGGAAAATCTCAGCTGTTGGCACGATTTGCGAGGAATGAATTTAGTTTGGATTCGAAAGCGACAATTGGGGTTGAATTCCAAACTGAAACACTTGTTATCGATCACAAGATGGTGAAAGCACAGATTTGGGACACTACTGGCCAAGAAAGGTATATGCCCATTGCTTCAATTTTTGATAATTTGCCATTTTTACATTCAAATGTTTCATTTGGTATGATTTATTATTGTGTTATTGGAGTTTGTATTTTCCAAATGTGGGATTAAATTATAAATAGCATAGTTGAATTGGAGTCCCCTTAATCGTACATCAAGGATACAACATTCTATTCATAGACTGAAGTGGAGATTGTTTAAAAAAAAAATGTTATAACTCACATTAAAGATGCATTGGCTGCTCCTAACAAATTCGAGATTCAGTTTTATTGATTGAACTAGTTCCAACAAAAGTAACTTATGGTGACGAAAACTAGTGAAGAAAATAAATTTCGTCACTAAATAAAAATAATTCGTGAGGAATTTATAAATTTTGTCACATATAATAAAAAAATAAAAATGATAGGTGACGAAATTTATTTTCGTCAATGAATACTTCATTTTAAGTGAGGAAAAATTAAGTTTCGTCACCAAAAATTTCCCCGCTAAATTTTTTGGGTGGTGCCAAAATTTTGGGACTTTGGGTGAGGAAAAGATTTGTCACTAATTATAAAATTATTTGTGAGGAATAAATTTTCATCACCAAAACTTTTTAATATTTTTGAGATCTTTTGGTGAGGAATCAATATTGTCACCAATTTTGGTGGGAAATTTTTGATATATTGAGCGGTAATAAAAAAAAAGGGTATTAATTATTTTATCCCTTTTCTATTTATCATCTCTCTCTCTCTCTCTCAAAATAGGATATTAATTTGTCTTACCTCTTGCTCCTCCACCACACTGATCGCCGTCGTCGTCGTCTCTATTAGCCTTGCCGATTGCCGCCGCCACTAGAAGCCTTGTCGGTAACTGCCGCATCTTCTTCGCTCACCAATTTGGTACGTGATTTCTCTTTGCTCTTTTTCTGGTGTCTCTTTCTCTTATTCTCTGTTTTGATATGGTGATGAAAATAAGTGAAGAAAACTATTTTGTCACTAATTTTGAAAGAAGAATTTTGACATATTAAGCGATAAAGAAAAAAAATAGTATATTATTTCCCCCCTCCTTTTTTTTTGTGTGTGTATTGATTAGTTTTCTTATCAATCTCTATCTCTATCTCTCTTTCTCTCTCCCTCTCAAAACAAAACACAAGTACTGTGTGTTTTGTTTATTGACAAATTAGTTTTCCTTATCAATTTCTCTCTCTCTCTCTCTCTCTCTCTCTCTCTCTCTCTCCTCTCCCTCTCCCTCTCCCTCTCCCTCTCAAAACAAAACACAAGTGATGTGTGTTTTTCTCTAGCGCCCCTTCAGTGTGTTCTTCTCTAGCGTCGCTGCCGACGTCCCTGTTCTCCTCCTTCAGTGTCGCCACAGACGTCGTATCTTATTTACTGCTGTGTGTTCTCCTTCATCTGGTATGGGTTTTCTGTGTGTATGCGTGTGTGTGTGTGTAATGCCCCAAATTTCTAAGCCCAAATGATAATACAACAATCATGGCTCTTTAAGGTAAAACCAAAATAAATTCTCTACACTTGCATTACATGATCATGAGATACATACAAATAGTTCCTCATACAATTATACATCGATGATTTCTAATACATAAATCTATAGCATGTACAACATTTAATCCAAAACCAAATAAATAAGCACCCTCAAGGGTTTACAACTTCCAAGACTGAAGTCTAGTTACCCAAAATGGTTATTCAAACCCACACAAATAGAGCCCTTGGCTTACAAACAGAGTCACAGCAAACGAGAATATCGTACTCTTAACACACACTTCCACGCCCTTAGTTAGGCGGAATCACCACATCATTTCCTGTACAAAAATCATGTAGGGTGAACATAAAGCCTAGTAGGAAAATCTTAATAAAGTATATACATTTTATACAAGTCTCAAGAGACGAAATGCACATGCCATGCTATGCCCTTTTGAAAGTAAATCACATCTTCATCTTTTGAAAATCATAATGCTCAATGATATCATGCAATTTCAATTGTTCAAAATTTAGTAATTTAATTCAAGGGGCGGTAAATACAACTCTGGTAATCCCTAGGTTGGTGTCTGCAAGTAGGCATCACTAGCATTACCAAACCCCACTTTACCGGTCTTTCACCGGAAGGGAAGTGGTACCTCATCTGTGCGTATTTTCGGTCTATCACCCCGGACACTCAAGCCAACTTAATCAATTTTATCTACACCACCTATCAAGACTTACCAACGTAGTTACCCCAAAGCCATTCCATGAAAACTTGTTTCACAACATCCTTTTCTCAATGCAAGTTTTCAAATCAAATTTCAAAACTTATCATAATCAAATGAATTGATATGCCAATGCAATGCAACATTTTTTTCATGTTCAATTCTTCCACACAACATTACCATTGTGATTATAATTCCCAATCCTCCTTTCAATGCAATTTCACAAGATAAATATATATACTTTTATTCCAATTCATCCAAGGGATAACATATTTCCCACATTTTGAGCATTCTCAACAATTTAGTCATTTCAAAACTACAACAACATTTTGAACAACAACTTCCAAAATCAAATTTCTCATATTTCATGAAACTCATCATTTATATAAATATAAATAAAACTTTTCCAAAACATTCATTTATTTTGATATCCAAAGAAAATATGGCTATTTTATCCATGAAATCTCAACATCTTTTAAAAACCCCAAATTTCTAGATTTTCTCACCAAAACCATCCATCTTCAAGATATTTGAAGGAATCTCACCAAAATATCTTTCTTCAACCAATATAGTTCAAAAATCCTCAATTTCTATTTTAAAAGGAATAAGAAAGTAAACCCACTTTCAAAATCACCCATCTTCTTGAATCAACAATCAATTTTCAGAACTAATCAAATGATGATTTTGAAAATCATCTAGATCTTGCAAAAATTTATATATATAACTCAAAGAAGATCCCTACCTCAAGTTTGAAGAAGAAAAGAGAATTGAAAACCCCAAAATTAACAATGTTGAAACTTGATCTTCACCGCACACAACGAAGCCCACGAGAAGTTATCTAACTTTGATGAAGAAACAATGGCAAAACTCTAATGGATGTTGAGAAATCAAGGTTTTGATCTAGTTTTGTGTAGGGAATATAGAGAGAAGGGAGAGGAAATGTTTTTAGAGAGAGATATACAAAAAGTGATACACCTTCAACCCAAAGAAAGAAGAAAAAGGAGAAAATTTGAATCTACCTAACCCCCGCACGTGCGGAGCCTCTTCCCGCATGTGCAGTACTCGCCCCCGCACGTGCGGCCCTTTCCCCCGCACCTCACTCCCGTACCTGTCTTTTTAGCAGTGTGCTAGCTGTCTTTCCCTGAATTCCGTATGTACGGCTTGCCCTCCCATAGTGTGGCCCTTCTTCTGCACGTGTAACCCTGGTCCTCAGCCCGAAAATTCCTCGGCTCAACTCCTAACACTCTGGACCGACCTCACACCCTCAGGAACAAATGGAACTTAATACCGGAATAAACAAGAACAAGAACTTTTGAGAAAAGCTTCCGAACACAACAAACTCAAACGATCAACAAGACTCCAAGTCTAAACCGTCACTCTAACAAGGGTAAACCCAAAGGTAAACAAAGAGGAACAAGACGAGTGACAACCCGATCATCACAACCTCCCCACCTTAGGAAATTTCGTCCCCGAAATTAGATCAAACTACCCGAACAAGGATTTTCAAGCGATTAGAACCACGCTACTTCATTTTTTTAAATCACATCATTAGTTCTCAATCAAATCTCACTATTACATCATGGTTATCTCGCTAACAATATCCTTCCAAAATACGCATATTCATGAAGAGTTCCCAAAAGTAATGACAACCTACAACAACTCATGCTTAAATTAACAACATACAATCAACATGTGATTAACAATTTTAATACATTTCCCTCAAACACTAGGGAATATTACAAAGGAAGGTAACTTAAACATTTTCAAACAAATCCGGATATTTGGAGCGGACTTCCGCCTCCCGTTCCCACGTCGCTTCCTCAACTCCATGGTGTCTCCACAACACGTTTACCAACGGTATAGTTTTGCTTCGTAGCACTTGCTCCCAAGTATCTAATATTTGAACTGGTCACTCTTCGTAAGAGGCATCCTCATCTACCTCCAAATCAACCTAATCAAGCACATGAGAAGGGTCAGGTTCATACTTCCTAAGCATAGATACATGGAATACTTTGTAAACCCCCAAAAGTTGTAGTGACAAGGCTAACCTGTATGACACTTCCCTAATTTGTTCTAAGATCTCAAAAGGTCCAATGAAGCTTGGAGACAATTTATCACTCTTACGAAATCTCATCAAACCCCGCCTTGATGAGATTTTAAGAAACACATGGTCACTAACTTCAAAAGATAAAGGTCGTCTCCTCTTATCGGCATAACTTTTTTGTCGGCTTTGGGCCGTAGCTAACCTCTTTCGAATGAGAACAACTTTCTTGGTTGTCTCTCTAACAATTTCTGGACCCAACAACGGTACATCACCCACCTTGGCCCAACAAACTGGTGATCTACAAGGTCGACCATACAAGACCTCAAATGGTGCCATTTCAATGCTAACTTGATAACTATTGTTATAGGCGAACTCAATCAATGGTAAATACCTCTCCCAAGGCCCCTTGAAATCAAGGACACAAGCTCTAAGCATGTCCTCCAAAATCTGAATGGTATCTTCCGACTACCTATCAGTTTGAGGATGGTAAGCAGTGCTAAAGGTGAACTTAGTTCCCAACGCCTCTTGAAGGCTTTGCCACAACCGGGCAGTAAAACGAGGATCCCTATCCGACATAATAGTCACAGGGACTCCATGAAGTCGGACCATCTCCCTAATGTACAACTCCGCCAAATGTTCAATTGAGTCGTTGGTGCACATCGAAATGAAATGAGTAGACTTAGTCAACCTATCAACAATCACCCAAACGACCTCATTGCCTCGCTGTGTTCTAGGAAGCCCAACTACAAAATCCATGATAACACGTTACCATTTCCACTCGGCTATCGGTAGGGGTTGTAACAAACCCACTGGCCTTTGGTGTTCGGCCTTCACTTGTTGACAAGTAAGGCACCTCGATACAAATAAAGTGACATCCCACTTCATACCCCTCTACCAAAACTGACGACTAAGATCATGATACATTTTAGTGCCTCTTGGATGTACCGCAAGACGTGAGTGATGGAACTCCCGGAGTACTTTTTCTCTACAAGGTTCTGGTACAAACAAACGGTCTAGATAACGTACACTCAGATCCGAATGGACGTTCAAACCTTTCTCTTCCTTGCCATAGGAAATTTTAACACAGATTGACTCCACCTTATGGTCTCTTTGTTATGCCTTTATAACCTTACTAATCAAGGTAGGTTGAGCATTCATTGTGAATAAGGTAGCACTCTCGCTGGACTCACCCAAGTGCAAATCAAACTTGCTGACAACACCTAGCATATCCCATTCCTGAATGGCCACACTTGCCAAACTACTCACAGATTTCCGAATCAAAGCATTGGCCACCACATTGGCCACCACATTGGCCTTCTCCGGATGATAGTGTAACTCAAAGTCATAATCCTCCATAGATTTCATCCACCTCCGTTGATGTAAATTCAAGTCTTTTTGAGAAAACAAATACTTTAGACTCTTATGATCGGAGAAAATCTCAAACTTCTCACCATACAAGTAATGTCTCCAAATTTTCAAGGCAAAAATTACCGCTGCTAATTCCAAATCATGGGTGGGGTAGTTTTTCTCATGAGTTTTTAATTGTCGGCCACAACTTTTCCCTCTTGCATCAAGACACAACCGAGCCCATCCCCGGACGCATCACAATAGACGGTGTAATCCAAACCTCTTTTTGGCGGCCCTTTCTCCTGCACTTCACTCCCATACCTGCCTTTTTAGCAGTGTGCTAGCTGCCTTTCCCTGAATTCCGCACGTGCTGCTTGCCCTCCCGCATGTGCGGCCCTGGTCCTCAACCCAAAAATTCCTTGATTCAACTCCCGACACTCCGAACCGACCTCACACCCTCTGGAACAAATGAAACTCAATACCAGAATAAACAAGAACAAGAACTTTTGAGAAAAACTTCCGAACACAGCAAACTCAAACGATCAACAAGACTCCAAGTCTAAACCGTCACTCTAACAAGGGTAAACCCAAAGGTAAACAAAGAAGAACAAGACGAGTGACAACCCGGTCATCACATTCTCTCTCTCATTCAATTCCTCTATTTTTCTATCTCTGTTTTCCTTAATTTTTAGAATTAATGTTTTCCCTAATTTTTAAAACTAATTTTCAGAATTAATGCTGTATTTTATTCTTTCCAGCAAGGTTTCTCTTCATTAAATTGTGAATGTGTAAATTGTAAACTTAGCCATCCTCAATGTCCTTTTCTTATTTCTACTATAAACTTGAGAATGAATGTCCTATTGTTATAATTAACAATTTGAATTTAGTAAAAGCCCAATTGACTAAATTTGAATATTTTATATGATTTGGATTGATTGTCTATATTTTTAATAAAATTAGGGTTCAGCTCCTCTCTATATTTGAATGTTTGTTTAATATTTGTTTATTTTATAGGTTTTTTTACTTAGGTTATTCATAAAAAAGAAATAAAATTAATTACTTAGGTCATGATATCGATTGATTCCTTTGCTTTTGTGATCATCCTTGCTAGCTAGACTAGCCTCCTGATTCTTCTTGGATACTATGCCTGGCTATATCCGGATCCTTGTAGATGCTTGATGCTTTGCTACTGCCATTATTTCTTGCCTTTGTTTTAGTTGGCTATGGGCATCTTCTCTTTGAGTAGTTCCTCCTTGCAGGATGCTTTGAGGTTTCCTTCTGTTAGCAAGTTCACAAACCTCATCTCTCTTTGTTTATGTGGTCTTTGAACTTGTGTGAAGTTTTCTTCTTATTTATTTTCTTTTCATTTAGCCTTACCATATAACATACATAGAAATAGCAGTAGGGAAAAGAATCAGCAGTTGCAGCAACTGCAGAACAAAACAGCAGCTGTATAGGAGAGACTGAACAAAAACAAAGAGTGGGGAAGAAATTGGCAGTAACAGAGAAGAACGAAGAAGTTGTAGAGGTAGGAAAGAGTGAAGAAACAAGAAAATGGAATAGCAAATATAACTGTGAAAAAGAGAAAACAACTTCAGAAAGGAAAAACATCAACTTGAGAGTAGGGAAGAAGGGAAGAAAACTACAGTTGTACCTATGTGGCTACTGCTAGTGTTATTTGTGCAGGGCTTTTATTGGGTTTATTCTCTAGTTTTGCTTGCTTTTTCTCTCTTGAGGGTTGTGCAAGTGTATTTTGTATTGTTTTTGGCTAGTCTATTGAATGTTCATAGCCCTTTTTTCCTCATGTGGCAAATGAACATTCTTTTGTGTGGTTTATTCTAGGATGATTCTCTTTATAGTTTATTTAGTTTAGTTTATCTGTTTGGTTTTGTAAGGCCTGGAGAATGCTCCTTGTATATCTCTATATGTTATCATTTTATTTTATGACTTATTAAAAAAAAAAGTTACTTATATTGCTTTTATGATTTCGCTTTAATTAATTACTAACCAGTCAATGTTATGTCTTTAAAACAGTGCCTAGTAGACACCCTCACGGCTTGACATGCGAGTTGAAGGTTCAAGCAATGGTTGAGAAAGATGGAAAACTCAAAGTTCCTATACCATAGGAGTATCGTGCGCCAGTGGGGGATCATGCCTCTCAATTAGTCTCCAAAATTGGTGTTGAGGTCCGAACACACTTGCCAGACTTTAGCATTCGCAGGTGGAAACATGTCAATAAAGAAGTTACGACACCTATGTTTTAGCGTCGAGCGGTAAAAGTTTTACATAATTGATTGAATTCATGTAATATAATTAATTATGACTTACAATATTTGTGGCTGTTGCTAGGATCAATTTGACATGGAAGGTGAATCCACAAATATTAGCAAAGCGGTGGCAACAAAATGTGGATGGAGCTTGAGCACCCACACCTACAGACTATGAATAAAATACCTGAACCTTAAAAGTGCTAAGGGAGAGGAGTATGCTAGAAGCCACCCACTGCCTAAATGTGACCTCAAGAAATGAAAAAACTTGATTGACAAGAAGTGGAATGATACCAATTGGCTGGTAAACTTTTCTTATGTTTATTTATTGTTGACAATTACCTTATCTTCCTAATATATATATTTTTCTATTAGAACTTGCTCCTTGTAGAAGCAATCAAAAGCTAACATTGACAATAGAAATCAATTGAAGACGAAGCATAGATGTGGGTCAAAATCTCTCCCAGTTAGGGTACACGAGGCGGTGTGTCTTCTTTAATTTTTTTCCCCATTTTTTTTAAAGATGATTCTACTACCATCATTCTTATTTAACTTACTAGTTGCAGAACAAAAAAAAATCAGACAATCACAAATGGGGGCCAACTGCCAAAGTTGCCATGCGTTTACAAATCTACACACTTTAATGATGTTAAAAAGTAGTGGATTTCTCCGGAGTGCGAAAAGAATTATGTATTTATATTTACCTTTTGTATTAGAATGGTTGCAATTTTTATTGTATCTTTATTCATTTTTTTTTAAAATGACGGGATAATATGATAAAGATCCAAGCTGAACATTGCTCCCAACTTGGTGTGGTTCCAATTACTTCGGAGGAGCTATTTGTGAATGTGCTCAAGCCAAGGTCGGGATATGTTAAAGGACTTGGGTTGAGGTGTTCCTTCTCTGTCAGGACTACTAGTGCTTCGATTGACAGTGACTATGTGAGGCATCTAGAGATGGAAATACAAGAGCAAAAGGAGGAAATTCAATCACAAAAAGAGGAAATTACAGCATAGAAACATGAAATTCAAGCACAAAAAGAGGAAATTCAAGCACAAAATAAAGAGATAGGGAAGATGAACAGGTTGATTGACGAGCATTTTGAGATGACATCAAGCATCATGGAGTTTCTTAAGAAGTAAGGTTTCAAAGGACAATTTAGAGGAGGAGGTATCCCATGAACTCGTACATCGCCTTTTTGGTAAGCCTCACTTGTTTTATCTTCTTATTTTTCTCATGTTCGTTAGTATATACTAGTTAAAGTACAACGGTTTGACTACTTAGTAACTAAGATTTAACAAGTTTGAAGCTGTATTTAATGAAAATAGATTCATTATCAAAAATTTTACTTAGCATGACCCTAGTTAAAATACAAAACTAACCAAAGTAGAGACAAAACTATGTGTTTACTTTTTTGTGTATTTTTGCGACGCAGTGTTGGAGTTGCTCTAAGTTAGTGATGTGATTAATAATGGGTGTGTCTTTGATTGAGTTTTTCACAGTAGAAAAAATGAACGAACATTTATTGAGTCTCAAGCAGTGGGTTGGTCAGGTTTGTATATCACTTTATGATTGTTGCTATTTTTTATTTGCTTTAATTATTCTTTTCGATTGTATATATCATTAGGATGGTTTAGCATAATAAGGACTTTTAAAAGATTGATCCATTTGAAGGTTTTCCCTATACTCAACTTAGTGAAGCCACATTTCAACCACTTTGTCCTGGCTAAAGAAGTCTTTTCTTGAGATCATGTTCTTTCTCACAACTTACATTCATATCTTGTTGGTCTATCTCTTGTTCTTGAGGCTTCAACTTCTCCCTCTTAGTGGTGTTATCCTTGTTATTTGACACAAACATTCAATTCGTGTTAGCCAACCAATCATATACTGTCTTCATTGTGCTTAATTGGACTATATAAGAAGCAAAGGAGGAATATTTAACATACCTTATTTTTACCCGGTGTTAGCTTGAGTTGCATCTCCTGACACCCACAAAAAAAGAGGTGCAGAATTCAAGTCCCTGTTAGGACCTACTCTATCAGAAAAGAACTAATCTTTGTAATTTAGTTTCCAGGACTTGCTGTTGTCCTTTTTCCTCATATAAATTTATTTGCACCTCATTAGTGTAAGATTCTTGTTCCTTAAAATGTATACAAAGAAATATATAAATAATATTAGCCAAAAGTAGCCAAAATTAAAAACCAAAGAGCCAAAAAAATCATGAGCATGTTTATATATAAAAAATAAAAAATCACAATAATTCCTTATCAAAGACGATTTGATCAAGGATTTTGTTGGATACAAATTCATGAACAAGAAGGCATTGAGGTGCTTCAATGGTACAACCCAAAACTCTTACAAGGTTCTTGTGTTGAATTCCACTGATCAAATTTACCTCATTGAAGAAGTCATCGGCCCATTGTCATGAATCAAATGTACATCAATGCTACATTATATTTTGGAGCTATTATATATATTCTGCCATTAATGATAGTGATATATGGCATTCTTGCAATCTTTTGGTATCTTATGTTATCCGTGTTGCTTTATCATCAAGGATCACCTTAACTCTTTGAAGTTTTGAATTGTTATATGCATTTCTACTAAATTGGTTTATAAAAAAAAAATATTTATATATGAGTTTAAAAGTAATTGATAATATATTAATGTTTTCCTTGTTTATTTTTTTTTGCAGATTGGTTTTTGATGACGTTTGGAAGCATACTTACAAATGAAGATCAACTATTGAATTTTTTTTCCTGAACTGTTACTTAGTGGTAGTTGCAAATCAAGATTGAGTGTTGATTTTTTTTGTAGATTCCACGTTAGTTCATTTTGGGATTTGCTTTGATGGTTTTTTTGTTATACCTAATGGATTATTATTAAAGTTGTTTGATGGATATATTTTGATTTATAATATAAATTGTTTAGTGAATTTTTTTGTGGAGTGATGTATAATAGTTAATGGATTTCTTATTACAATTAAAAGGCTATTGGAATATGAGTAAGGATATTTGTGAAATAATAATTTAAATTGAAATATAAAATATGGAACAAGTTTAGTGACGAATTTGTTTCGTCATTTGTACTTGTTATTATGACAAAGTGATTATTCATTACTAATAAACATTTTTTGTGACAAAATTTATTACAGCTTATATATGAAAGTTTTTATTTTGTTGTTTGGTGACTAAAAATTTCGTCATGTATATACATATTTGCAATGAAATATATTTTGTCACCCATGTATGACTTTTAGAGATGAAAAATTTCATCACCTTTACATCTTACTCTGACGAAATTATTTCCTCATTAATGATCAACATGTGTGACAAATTTATTTGTCAACTAAAGTTATAAATATGGTACTGATAACTATTTGGTGACAAAAATGAGAATATTTGGCGAAAAAATGTTGTTTTATATGTGACAAAAAATTTCGTCAAGTAATTTCATTGGTGATGAACTTATTTTTCGTCACGGTGGTTTTTAGTGACAAACATTCAATGACGAAACTGGTGAGGGAAATATTTCCTCACAAATATCTATAGTGATGAAATTAGCTCTTTGGAGACAAAAAAATTTCATTATTCAAGACCCAACTTGTTGTAGTGACTCTTTGTTCTGAATAGATCTCACCAATGTGCATAAGGATCTAATTATCAAGATTTCCATGGAAGAAGTAATATATTATATATGTTGACATTTTAAACTACCTCTCATTTAGCACTTTACTATAATAATATAGGATATCCCTCGTGCTTCAATTACGATAGGCATTTTATACTACCTTTGATTTAGCACTTCCATTGAAGAAGTAATATGTGGACAGGGTTGGAATCAAAAAAATATATGTGGACAAGGTCACAATAGCTATTGTCTGATTTTCAGCTGTCTAGACTAAACTAGAGTCATAGGATATTTTTGTTTCTTGGACTGTTGTGTCTGAACCATTTTGGCCCTTTGGTTTAGTGGTAGCTTTGAATCAAAGAACCATTAAGCCAAGCTTGGTTGTATAATTTTTTTACATATTAATACACTGTTTGAGTGGTTGGCTGGTTGACCCACAATGTGGACAATGGAGGAAGGGAAGGGATCTTTTGATTTTTTTTTTCTTCCCTAATTTTTTCTGTTTAGTGGATTCATTAAACAAGTGTAGGGGGGAAAGTGGAAAAAGTGCGCACCAATAAGAAGGAGATTGAAATTTAAAGGGGGACTACCCCTCGTGTCAAACAACTAACCATGAACTCAAAAACCAAAATTTAATCAGGATATGGGAAAACTTAAAGTACCAATCCTAGACATTACAGCAGTGGTTAAATTTCAGATGCTATGCTTGATATTATGAAAAGTACTAATAGTAAGTCCTTTATTTGAAGGAATTTTTAGTTTTCTTTCTTCTCTCTTTTTCTTCTTATTTTTTTTCTTCCCTTTTGGGAGCTTCAAATTTCTATCCAAATTTCAATTATTTGTAGTCTAAAATAAGGTGTTGGAGACTTCTGGAAGCAACCTGATAGATCCAGCGCTTGGATCTATTAGTCATATTTAGTCCATTTACTTTATTTTGAGTGAAACATGGGAAATTGAAGGGTGATCCATTGGTTGACATACAATGTATGCGACATTAGTACCTTTGGGCAGCGTTATCTATTTTGCTCTCATCGTAATGGAAGGTGACTATGAAGGGATTTTAGCATTTGAACTAAGCTCACTGGAGGCTTCAAATTCCAGATGTGTATGCACTTTATGTACATGTCACGACCCATTTCATCCAATCAGATTAATATTCGAGATAATAGGCCCTATTTAACAGTTGAAGCTTGGTGTGATAAGGATATTGGTAACCTTAAGTCAATTTTTTAGTCATACCCGACACTATTATCTCCCAAAGAACAATTCAAAATGCTCCACAATTAATGATTGCAAACTCAAAATTGTGTTTTTGAATGCAATATGTATGTGTTTCAAACTGCTATATTTTTCTAATAGTTTTTAGGGGTATTGAAGTTACCTTATTTGTTGTTCATCAGGTATCGAGCAGTGACAAGTGCATACTATCGTGGCGCAGTTGGTGCAATGTTAGTGTATGACATGACAAAGCGCCAGTCATTCGACCACATTGTGATGCCCAATTTTTTTTTTTTTTTGGAACATCATAAAATTTAAATAACAAATAACTTGTTAAATAAAATTTTAACAACTAATTAGGAAAATTTAAATTCTCACATAGCTAAAGTTTAACAACAAAACAAAATTACGAGTCCACATACAATATTACAACAACTTTATAACATTCTTAATTACTAAAACAAAAGATAATAAAATTTTATTTTGCTATATTCTTGATTTCAAGTTAGTCACAGTTCTATATTAGCAGCGGCCCTAATTTCGGCTTCAGTCCCTTCCTCATTATAATCTAGCATAAAACACCAAGACAACAAAGTATATGTCATGAGTTTTGCAACACAATAAGAAAACATAACCAACCTACCATTCCTTTTAAGAGAAAATAATCAAATAATAATCATGACAATTAAGAGAAAATGACAGAATTAATAGCATGATGATATAACAATAATTTAAAAGAATTTCAATAGTTTTATTAGTTTAGATGACACTCAAAATCTCACCAAAGAGATTTTCTTACCAACTACTAAGTTAAGGCTACGGTTAATATGGAAACCCTCTTGGTCAAATATTCAAGAACTACTAAGAATGCCCGTACCCAAAGTTATATTACCAAGCTGTGGCATCCGTGGTCTGCCCCAAGGGGAACGGTCTACCAGGGGTATGTAGCCTCCCTGCGTGCCACCCGAACATACACCCTTATCCCAAAACCGAATACCGATAAGGGTTCAAATAAGTCTCGTACCATCTTAGGGTTTCGCGACACAATTATGTAAAAATTATTAAAAACCAGTGCTCATCCTGAACCACCGGTATTAACCCTCAATTGTTAATTTTGTATATGTCGTTAATCATTTTAGTTAGTTTTTATATTAATCACAAATAATTCCAATTTTTAATCACAAATAATGTTATACCATCTCATTAAAATTCCCAACATAAAATATTACACATGTCACACAATAATAAATAAATGTACAAAATTTAAATAAACAATTTATTTAAATCATTGTATGAAATAATAATTTCGATACAAAGAAAATAAATCAAAATCACACGCATGCGTGGATTTTTAGTTTATAAGATTAGACTAGCACAATATTAAATAAACCACAATACACCCATACATAGATTACTAATTTACAATATTTAATGAATTAGACCAACACAATAATTTATTTTTATCCAAATAATTAATTGAATTAATGATCTTAAACCTGCCCAGAAATTTTCAGGATATACCTTAGGTAATAAAAATTATAAATAAATTATTTATACAATTCTAAAATTCGTGAAAATGTATAGAATATTCAATAAACGTGTTTAGGTCATTTTTCAGAAAGAATTTCTCAAAAAAAAGTTATAAATAATTCTGTAAAATTCCCAAAAATTTCATGACACAGATTTATCACATTTTGTTAGATTAATTCCATACTTAAATTTATAAATCAAATCCATAATATAAAAATTTATTATGAAATTAGACTTCACAAATTTCATTTTTTATTTTGTAATTACCAGATTGGGCAAATTATTGATAAATCTCATTTAGAAGTGTTTTAACCCAAGAAGTCCATGAAGGAATTTTTTAATCCATTTAGTCCCATGTATGTATAATTTTATTCCATAAAGTTTTTTTTCTTGATTTACACTATTTTCTTGGACACTATTGCCCTTATATTTAATTTTCATACCCTTATAAATATTTTTTGAACAGTTAGCAATTTTATGATGTGAACATTCATATTTTAAAATTCACATTGGTAGGAATGTAAAATTGACCCGTGGGCGGCTCGAAACCCGCCCGCGAGCCGGGGCGGGCCCGGTCCGTTGACAATGTGAATATTCACATTGACATGTTAACATTTGCATTAATAGGAGTGTAAAATTGGCCCGCGTCCCGTGGCAGCGCGAAACTCGCCCGCGGCCCATAGGCAGGCCCGGTCCGGCACGTTGACAATACGAATATTCACATTGACATGTTAACATTCACATTGATAATAGTATAAAATTGGCCTGCGGCCCATAGGCGACCAAAAGCCCGCCTGCCGCCCGGGGCGGGCCCAGCCCGGCCCGTTGACAATGTGAATATTCACATTGACATGTTAATATTCACATTAATAGGAGTGTAAAATTAACCCGCGCCTCGTGGCTACCCGAAACCCGGCCACCACCCATGGGCGGCCCGGAGCGGGCTCGGCTCGGCCTGTTGACAATGTGAATATTTTCATTGACATGTTAACATTCACATTGATAAGAGTATAAAATTGGCCAGCGGCCTAGGGCGAGCCCGACCCGGCCCGTTGACAATATGAATATTCACATTGACATGTTAACATTCACATTGATATAAGTATAAAATTAACCAGCGGCCAAGGGCGGGCCCATCCCGGCCTGTTGACAATGTGAATATTTACATTGACATGTTAACATTCACATTGATAAGAGTATAAAATTGGCCAGCGGCCCAAGGCGGGCCCGACCCGGCAGGTTGACAATGTGAATATTCACATTGACATGTTAACATTCACATTGATAGGAGTGTAAAATTGGCCCGCGTCTTGTGGCTGCCCGAAACCCGCCCATGGGCGGCCCGGGGCCGGCCTGTTGACAATGTGAATATTCACATTGACATGTTAACATTCACATTGATAAGAGTATAAACTTGGCCCGCAGCCCATGGGCAGCCAAAAGCCAGCCCGCCCGCCCGCCGCCCAGGGCGGGCTCGGCCCGGCCCGTTAACAATGTATATATTCACATTGACATGTTAACATTCACATTGATAGGAGTGTAAAATTAGCCCGCGCTTCGTGGCTGCCCGAAACCCGTCCACGGCCCATGGGCAGCCTGGCCCGGTCTGTTGACAATGTAAATATTCACATTGACATGTTAACATTCACATTGATGAGAGTATAAAATTGGCCAGCGGCCCAGGGCGGGCTCGACCCGGCCAGTTGACAATGTGAATATTCACATTGACATGTTAACATTCACATTGATAAGAGTGTAAAATTGGCCCGCAGTCCGTAGGCGGCCCGAAGCCCGACCACAACTCGAGGCGGGCTTTGCCCGACCCGTAACAATGTGAATATTTACATTGACATGTTAACATTAACATTGATAGGAGTGTAAAATTTACCCGCTGCCCGAAGCTTGCCTGCGGCCCGGGGTAGGCCCGGCCCGTTGACAATGTGAATATTCACATTGACATGTTAAAATGCACATTGATAGGAATGTAGAATTGGCCCGCGGCCCGTGGGCTACCAGAAGCCTGCCCACAGCCCGGGGCAGGCTCGTTTCGGTCCGGGCCCGAGCATGTCCGAGACCCTAGGTTAGGGCCTAGGTCATCACTTTGAAGCTCGGCCCGGCCCATTGGCCCGCTTAAGACCCATTCAAGGCTCGGTCCGAGGCCCAGCCCGCCCGAAGAGCAATGTATTTTTTTGTGGAAAATAATAAAATTTTGGTAGAAAAAATTAAAAAGAATTAAAAAAATTGGCCAGGCCTGCCCAAGCCCGACCTAAGCTCGAGGCTAGGCCCAGGCCCATCGGTCCAACCCGAGGCTCGATCCATCGGCCCGTCCAAAGCCCGAATTCCCTTGTGCCAGGGCTAAGGCCTGGGCCTAATTTTTTGGCCCGTAGGCCGGCGACCCGGCTCGGGAAAGGCTCGTTTGGGCCCAGGCTCGAGCCTAGTCCGAGATCCTAGGCTAGGGCCTGGGCCATCACTTTGAGGCCGGCCCGGCCCATCGGCCCAGTTAAGGCCCATTCAAGACTCGGTCAGAGGCCCGGCTCGCACCGAGGCCTGGTGTCTTTTTTTGTGGAAAATTATAAAATTTTGGTAGAAAAAATTAAAAAGAATTAAAAAAAAAATGGCCAGGCCCACCCCGGGCTGCCCACGGGCCGTGAACGGGTTTCGGGCAGTCACGAGGCACGGGCTAATTTTACACTCTTATCAATATGAATGTTAACATGTCAATGTGAATATTCACATTGTCAACGGGCCGGGCCGGGCCCGCCCTGGGCCGCTGGCCAATTTTATACTCTTATCAATGTGAATGTTAACATGTCAATGTGAATATTCACATTGTCAACAGGCTGGGACGGGCTCGCTCCGGGCAGCCCACGGGCCGTGGGCGGGTTTCGGGCAGCCACGAGACGCGGGCTAATTTTACACTCCTATCAATGTGAATGTTAACATGTCAATGTGAATATTCATATTGTCAACGGGCCGGACCGAGCCCGCCCCGGGCCGTGGGCGGGCTTTTGGCCGCCCATGGACTGTAGGCCAATTTTATACTCTTATCAATGTGAATGTTAACATGTCAATGTGAATATTCACATTGTCAACGGGCCGGACCGGGCCTGCCCCGGGCCCTCTATGGGCCGCTGGTGGGTTTCGCGCCGCCACAGGACGTGGGCCAATTTTACACTCCTATTAATGTGGATGTTAACATGTCAATGTGAATATCCACATTGTCAATGAGCCGGGCCCGCCCCGGCTCGACTCAAATTTTTTCGGGCATTCACGAGGATCGACATGGGCCGGGCCCCTACACATTAACGATATGAACATTTACATTGACGGTGTGAACATTCACATTAGGGGTAATTTGGTAATTATGTCACCCATAGGACTTATTGAAACATAAGAAAATAATGTGAACTAAATGGAACATAAGTAGATGAAAAGGGTATTTTGGTCTTCTTATCTCAAATAGGACCTAATGGAATAGTCAAAAAGAATATGGGTTGGATGGAATAAAACTCTTAGAAAGTGGATTTATCAAAAAAGCTCCCTACCAGATTTGGTTTAATATAAATTTTTATAATGATTTTTCAAACACATAACAAAATCTGCCTATGGTTCCAGATTTGGTTAAAATTTTGGCCCCGTTTGTTTTCAGAGATAGAATGGAGGAGATTGATAGTGAGGAGATTAATAGTGAGAGGATTGTTAGTGAGGGGATTAATAGTGAGGGGATTGATAGTGAGGGGATTAATAGTGAGAAATTCTTAAATTATTTTTATATAAAATAATAAAACAAATAAAAAAAATATAAAAATTAAACATTAATATTTTTAAAAAAATTTCCAATATATAAAAAATAAAAAAAAATTCTAATCCTCTCACTATTTTGCTAATACCATCTCTACCTCCTCACTATGAATCCCCCTTCCAAGGGTATTAGTAATACCAAGGTATTAGTAGTCCCAAGGTCATCTCTCAAAACAAACAAGGTATTAGTAGTCTCAATCCCCTTCCTATAACTCCAAACATATGGGGCCTTTGTACAAATTCGTACAAAACTCAATAATTATTGAAAAAATTCCTGGATGAAATAGATATCAGTCTAAACAACTTTGTAGAATAAATCATCTCAAAATTTTGTACAACTTTCTGACAGATTTAAGGGCCAAATAAAAACTTCAATAATCTTTTTAATAGCATAAACTATACATGCAAATCTAAATTCCACAATACTACCATGATTTTAAGACTACTAATATTTTCAAATATTTGATATACAAATCATAAATTTACATACAACTATAAATAAAATTTATCTACAAGTTTAGTCATTTTATCATATGATTATAATATGAAAATTTCAACCAAAAAAAAAAATGAGAGGGTTGAGAGGGTTTCCTTACTGTTGGTTTGGGATGTTCTAAAAAAGTGCACTTTTTGACTTATTGGCTTATATGGGTTGGGTTTGATGTGATGTGTTAGAGAGGTGATGTGATTTAAATAAGATGATGTGACTTAAATAGGATAGTGACTTTTTGACTTTTTGTATTATTTAGTATACCCCAAACCAATGGTAGAAAATTTTAACTTCTCTAATCTCCCACTCTTCTTCTTCTCCTACTCAACTTAGCTGCCTCACAGATTTCTTTTTCCTCATTTCTTCACTGAATACAAGCATGCATATATATACATATATATAATTCATTGTTGAGCCCCTCTCTCTCTCTCTCTCTCTCTCTCTCTCTCTCTCTCTCTCTCTCTCTCTCTCTCTCTTTTCTCATCATTCTATCTAGTCGAAAATCTAACTCTTAAGGTTTGTTTTTTTTTTTTTTTTTGTATATTTGTATATTTGTGTATTTATATGGGTTTCTTAAAATTGATACACTAAGATTTTCAACTAAAGTATTTAGTAAGAATAATTATCATGCTGAATCCTAATTAAAATAATTTATAAACAATAAATATTAAATACTCACAAAATTATTATTGTTAATAATGTCTTTGTTAGTGATTGAATTGGATTAATTTAAAACTAACTTATATACTAATATATTTCAAATAGACTCTGGATAAAGCTAATTTATTTATTTTAAAAATAATTAAATGCGGATTTTCACACACATGGCTAGGTGGCTTGAGGAACTAAGGGGCAGTCTGATAAGAACATTGTAATCATGCTTATTGGTAACAAGTGTGACTTGGGAAGTCTTCGAGCAGTACCAATTGAAGATGCCAAAGAGTTTGCTGAGAGAGAGAACCTATACTTTATGTGGAGACATCTGCACTTGAGGCCACCAATGTCGAAAGTGCATTTTTGACAGTTTTGACAAAAATCTACCGCATCATGAGCAAGAAGACCCTTCTTGTCAAACAATGCCAAGTCGGCATCTCTCAAGGGAACTAGGATTATTGTTCCTAGCCAAAACTCAGATTCAGGAGGGACAAAGGGTTGTTGCATGTCATCATCGTAATCTTTATTTTCCACCTTTTACATTAAATTTTCTTAAATTTTTATTTATCTTGAGCTGTGTTCATTTAGGATCGATTTTTTTGAAGAAAAAAGTTATTTTTTAGAAAGAATGGATTGACATTTTAGGATGATGTTAGAAATTGGGTGCCCATGTGGCTTGACCCTTCTTCTTTGAACCTTTTGAACCTTATCTAAATAAGTTTGAATTTAAATTCAAAACCTATTTGGATAACTACTCAGGATATCTATATCTATCATATCAACTGATATGGATAGATGATATAGATATCTTATATATCTGATATAACTGATATGGATAGATTTATTATTATCTAATATATGTGATATAATATGGGATATGGGTGATTAAGAGAATAATAACGTATGTCGTATGTTGTTTTCCCACATTCTGATATGATAGATTTATTATTATCCAATATATCTGATATAATATGGGATATGGGTGATTAAGAGAATAATAACATATGTTGTATGTTGTTTTTTCACATTTTGACTCTCTTCCAAAAATACAACGATCAAGAGTCATTTTGCACTGTGACTTGTGTGGGTAATATTCATTCTGTAATATCACTTGTGTGGGTGATATTCATTCTGTAATATCACTCCACTGCTGGGTTTATTGATCAAATTCAGGAAGCACGTGATTTACCCACGAGATCCTTTCAATTCAGACTCTGTAGACAAAAGGTATGACCATAATTTTTCATCCGCTGTGTTTTACCTTTGATTTACAGATGAAATGTGCATTGCAAAGGGTATGTTGTTGTTCATAAGTATGATATTTTTTGAAGTGCTTGCCTAGATTGAGATGAAAATCAAGCAGTTTCCTTCTTGAAAGGCAATCTTCTCATAGGAAAAATAGAAAGGCCAAACTACTATTTTCTTGTTTGGATGATTACAGAATTGTTCTATCGATTTTTTTATTCTTTAATCCAAGCATGATTGGGTTGGTTTTGCAGAATATAGTGAAAGATTTTCTTTTCACTTTCCTTGAACTTTTGGGACCATGATTTGTCTGTTAAGACACTCAGCCAAAACTACTACATGTGCAGGGTGGGTGTAGGGCTTCTTTGGCAAGGGAATTAAATTTTGGTTGAAGATTGAGAATATGTTCATGAGACTCTTAGCCATTATGATTACAGCACATTTTTAACGTTCTCAATTTGTTGGCTGACTTCTCTCGCTTCACAAATTTATGATGTGTTTAGCTTTTGGATTTGCTAAATGATTCATGGGGTGGGGAAGCTTATATTTCATTCAATTGCTTTTAAAATTTTCATTTCTCTCCACAAAGTCACACGCGACCATCATTTACCTTTCTTTTCGTCGTCGCCCTTTCTCCAACTTCTCTTACCCCTACCAGCCATGACTTGCAACCCTTCATCCGCACCCACACCCACACCCACACCCCCTCCTCTCCATGAATGACACCCATAGCCTTGTCATCTCCTCCTTGGTGCACCCCACCCCACCTTGCAACCCCTTCTCCCCCCCTCCAATTACCTTCGAACCCTAGTCTCCACCCCCATCCCCACCACTTTTAAAACCCTATACATGTCAAAAGATAAAATAGAGAGAGTGGATGACAAGGAAAAATAACAATTTTGAAGGAAAGAGGGAAGAAGAGAAAAAGAAAATAAGATAGTAAGTTTAAAATTGTCAAGTTAGGGAAATAACACTAACAAATGGGCATAATGATAATGTGGGTAACATGTCATCTCAAACCTTTAAACTTTTGCTAAAATTGAGTAGAAGTTTGAGTATAAGCTATGAGTTGGAGTAAATGAAATTAGTGGCAAGTCTGAGTAAAAACGTCCAATTATCAAGTTTAAATAAAAATTTGAATAAAAGAAATGAGTTGTCAAAATCCGATCGAAGAGAGTAAGAGAGAGAGGAATCATCACTCATAGATGTGAATTGAGAAAACAAGCTCGAATTTTTATAATTAGGCTCTATAGTTAGTCCATGTCCTTGATTGTTATTTGAAAGTCTTGTTTACTCTCGTTAGAAGAAATTTTTTAATGACTTTTAACTCAAATTTAAGTTTGAGAAATAGTTAGAGATGATTTAATGAGTTAAATTTGTGGTATGTATAAAAGAAATTGGGAAAATTACGAAGAAAACAAAAACTCAAGGTTTCGCGTATCTTTCAAATTAAACCTCAAGATTTTAGTTGTATCAATTTCAACCTGAATTTATTATTTTGTATCGATGTTAACCATCGATCTGTCACAGTTAACTTGCTTTATTGAAAAAATTAATTAATACACACATGGCATATTATCATTCGTTCATTTCTCTTTCTCTTCTACCTACCTACACCATCATCTCTTTTCTCTTTCCTCTATCATCCACCATCTCTTTTCACCTTTTTAATAATTAAAAAAAAAAGAGTGTGAATTCCACAATCTCCTCCCATCACTGCTGCTTATCGCCACCAACAAATTGCCGCTACCCATACTATCAGCAATCATCTTCTGCAACCACTAGCCCTCAAGTCCACCACTCCCCACCTCTCATGTCACTACTTCTCTCATATCCACCATGGTTCACCCATCACACGTCACCGCTTCACACAAATTCATTGGCTTCCGCCTTCAGATCTGTCGTTGCCTTTACCACCTCCTTTGGAATCGTCACTTACCCATCTTTATTTCCTCAAATCTGCCATCCCCCTTTGTACCTCTCTTAGATTCATTACCTCTCTCCATCGTCTCAAAAGGTAAGGAAAAAGAGACGATGGTCGGAAGGGTTAGAAGATCCATGGGGGTGAGTGGTGGATTGAGTGAGAATGGCTTGTGAGAGAGTGAGAGATAAAAATGAGGCCATGGCTGGCTCACCTGTTGTAAGAGGAGCTAATTTAAGCCCACTAAATTAATTAGGCCCAATAGTCCAAGATTGGTGGGTCCGAATTTATCGCGCATCCAAGATTGGTGGGCCCGGATTTATCGCCATCAAACGGGCTGAATCGCTCTAAGCCTCGAAAGGGTTCGGATCCACGAACCTAGAGACTTACTCGAGCCCGGACTCAAAAGGGTATTAAGCAAGCCTAGAGATCCGAGGCACTCGGACTCGAAAGGATTCGGATCCACGAATCTAGAGATCCGAAACACCTGGCTTCAAACGGATTCAAACGCAATCTAGAAGTTGCTCCGTTAATGAGTCCCAGAACACTTGCGGGCTCGGAGCTTTTCGGGATCTACGCACCAGAACCATGGGCGTAATGGAGTTCGAACAAAGGACCCGATCCCGAGGACGGTGAGTGGAGATAAATTCACTCTTCGGTTAAACTAGCCTATACCCGGGTCGAGGTGGCACGACCTCGGGGGGTCCATGAGACTCGGCAATATTTTGCGGCAGGACGTCCTCTGGGACTACCCCTAACCCTTTGGGATGATTGGGATCATTGGTTAGGTGTGGCTAAGAAGAAGGGTTTGCCGAGGGATTGATCTCCTCTTCGGGGTTTTCTCATCCTCGGAGAAGTCACCTCCTCGGAGAGGTCACCTCCTCGGACAAGGTGGTTAGAGAAAATATCCCCCATGTGCCTTGCACATGGGCTCCATCCTACATCATGAGGTGCCTATAAATAGCACCCACCCATAGCTTTACAAGGGATGGATTTTGGAGATTTTTAACTCTTGGGAAAGAACTAATTTCCCTTCTCCATTATCAACCTTGAGAGTGAAAGTGGGAGATCAATGGGAGAGCCTTGCCATTATTCTATTCTCTAGCCATTTTGCCTTCTTCTTCACCCAATCTCTTATCTCCATCATCTCCTTTACTCTTGTGTTCTTGAGTTGAGACCATTGAAGAATCTAAGCCTCTCACATTTTTTCTAGAGAATTCGAAGTTGTTCTTCAAGGATCTTCGAAGATTTTCGAATTTTCCAACTCCTTTCTTGAACCCTCTCCTACATTTTGGCGACTCTGCTGGGGAGGTGGATTGGTTAATGGTCTCAACGAGATCTGGAATCCACACAACTCCAACAAGGATGGCGGGAGAAGATGAAGTTCACCAACAAGGATCCTCTAATGGTGGTGATGACAGAACCATGGCTCCAGATCAACCACTTTTGCTTGAAGCCATTCAAGGACTTCAAAATACTCAGCAAGAGATTCTTACCACTCTTCAGAATCTCACTCACACCATGTTAGTGATGAGTTCTAATTTTGCACCGGCGCCAAACAGAAATCAAACGGGTGGTGGAGTTATTCCCGCCGGAGCGCAAAATCAAATCCAAGGAGAAGCAGGCCCCAATCAACCTATGGCTCATGGCAACACAACCACAGTAACACATGCTCAAACCACAGTAGGCGGCAGCAGTCTGCCCATGCCCGGGCTCCATGGCGTGCCGAGCCAAGATCCAATGGTGACTAGGGGAGTTTCTGGTGTAATGAATGGCACTCCAACGACTGCTGGTGTCCAGGAAAACATAAGGAGCATGATGGCGCAAAAGGGAGCTATGCCCGTACCTAATCTTGTTACGCCACCAGTGAATGTTACCCAAGCACCAAGCGGGCCTCCTTTGGTGCCGACAACAAATCTGCAAGCCCAACCCGGTATAGCGGCGCCGTGCGGTGGACTCTATGGGCCTCAATTCAATATCCCATCACCAACTGGCTTGTCTATAGGCGCTGATGGCCAGTATCGTCAAATGTCCTCACCAATGATGAATTCGCAGCACCAGAATGGCCAAGACGCCCCTAGCTCAGTCTTCGGGTACATAAGCCAAGTCCCGGGAATACCACCATCAAACTCTCTCCCTCAACAGTTTCTCACTCTCGCCGATGTGCAGGCCATGTTCGATCTCGAACGGGGCAAGAGGACCTTACCCTCTTTGCCTGATCCAGACGTCAAGCCGCCTTACCCCATTGAGATGCTGAGTTATCCATACCCTGAGGGGTATACAGTGCCGAAGCTCATCAAGTTCGACGGCAAACAAGGAAATGCCCGAGAACATGTTGTGCGATTCATCGAGACTCTAGGTATTCATGGTTCAAACCACGTCCTCCGACTGAGAGAATTCTCTAAGTCCCTCACCGACCGAGCATATAGTTGGTATGTTAATTTGGCCCCAAACTCTGTCCGAAGTTGGGAGGAAATGGTTAACAAATTCCACTCCAAGTTCTTTCAAGTGGCGGAGAAGGTGACCACACTTACATTGTGTAAAGAGAAGCAACAAGAAAGTGAAGACATCCTTGACTACGTCAAAAGGTTTCAGGACAAGGCCGTGGATTGTCATGAAGCAGTTGAGGAGAGTTATCTGGTTCAAATTTGTCTAGAAGGGGCATTGAGCAGGTACAAAATGTTTCTAGTTAACCACAAGCTACCCACCTTCTCGGCATTAATAGAAGCAGCTCGGAACATTAGCATTCCTCAGGCTCAGGAGTCCGGATTTAAAGCCAGTTACAAGACTAGTTTCAAGTCATCTCGTGGACCTATCGTTGCTGCTGCCTCTGCCCCGGATACCCGAAATTCACAAGGAGGAGGTCATAGAGGCCAGAAAAGAAAGCAATATAATGGTGAAAAGGGGAATGTTTCTTATCCATGTGGAATCGAGGAAGTGAAAGCTCTAGTTAAGGAATGGGTGGCTGACGGAGAGCTAAAATTGCCTTATGTTGAAGAAATGCCATCAAAAAAGGACCGTGAGAGCCCTGAATTTTGTGTCTACCATCGTACATTGAAACATCCGACAGAGAAGTGTTGGACTCTCAGGAAAATCTTCAGAGATAAAGTCGAGGCAGACGAATTGAGGTTCAAAAAGCGAGGGACTCAAGACATCCGAGAACAACCATATCCTCAACACCGAGACAAGGGCAAGAATGTTGCTATGATAGCTTATGAAGGCCCAATGATCGAGGCTATCGCTAATCTCGATGACGATGACTGTTATCTGGACGACATCCTCGAGCCAGAGGGTGAGCAAGTTTACTATGGAAGTGCTCTCGATCCAGAGAGAAGAACATTTATGACTCATGGCGAAGATCCCTTTGATCCAGAAGGAGGAGAAGAATACTATGGAAGAGGAGGACACCATGTTTATGTGGCATCTTATTTTGAGGAGACCGAGGAGATGGTTAACTACGAGCCTCCAAGAGTGGAAAAAGATCCGGATCACTATGCCAAAACCCTGCAAGACTGTGTAAAGTTCAAGCAGTTCTTTGACCAGCTTGGACTTTCCAGGGAGGCAAGAACAGAAATCACCAAGTCTATCATTAATATAGCCGAGGCACACCATGAGGAATGCATGTCGACTGAGGGGTCTATCCCGAGGAAGGCAAAAGAGCAATCTAGTGCCATTACTTTCTCCGAGGCTGATCGAAAGTATCCTTTTTCTCACAATCGCCCGCTTTATGTGACTGTTTTTATTAACGGGGTTGAGTTCAAAAGGGCCTTTCTAGATAGTGGAGCCTCTATCAACATTATGACTCGCGCTACTCTAGAAAAAGCCGGAATCTCTGAAGAACGCATTGTGAAGGAGCCGATAGTCATCACTGGCGTCGGTGGAGAAAGGAGAGTTACTATCGGATGCGTAACAGTTGATTTAGCCGTTGGAGAGATTCGCTCGGCCACCAAGTTCCATATTATCGATTCTGAGGCAAATTATCACATCATTCTAGGGAGGACCTGGATGCATAGATATGGGGCTGTACCATCGAGTTATCATCAGTGTGTTAAGGCTAAATGGGGAAAGAAGACGGTGACAATTCAGGCTACAGAAAGGCCTTTCGAGATCCATGAAGCTCATTATTCTGATGCCATCTACTTCACCGAACTGGCTGTCGAAGAAGTTCCCACCACCTCTAAGCCTCGAAGGGTCAAAATTCCTCGTTGGGAGGATATCAAAGATGACAAGGAGCCGATGGCAGAGTCAAGTAAGCGGGCAATGTCTAGAACAAAAAGTCCGCCTATTCCTCGGAAGGTGATGAAAGTTCGAGAAGGAGGCAAGATGGTGTACTATTTATGAAGGTGCGGGGAGTCGGTTTCTTTAGTCACCGACTCCGAGTCAAAAGAAGAGCCTCCTAACAATGATATAGTAATAAAGCCTGAAGTGGCTCCAGAATGTATGCAAGATGGGCCGAAGCCTCAGCCCGAACAACTTATTGAAATAGATCTGAGTGATGGACAAGATGCACCGAGGCCGGTATTCGTAAGTTCGAGCCTTAGCCCAGAGAAACGGGAACAGTTGTTAAAGTTGATAAGCCGATACTCAGATGTGTTTGCTTGGTCATATAAGGAAATGCCCGGACTAGATCCTGACCTAGTCTTCCACTATCTTGATGTGTTCCCAAACTCCAAGCCAATTAAGCAAGCTGCTCGAAAATATCATCCAGATCTCGAAGAGAAGATTAAGGAGGAGATTGAAAAAATTCAACAGGCTGGTTTCATCCGGCCAATACAGTACCCCACGTGGTTAGCAAACATCGTGCCAGTAAAGAAGAAGAATGGCCAAATCAGAGTATGTGTAGACTTTCGAGATTTGAACAAATCTTGCCCGAAGGATGAATTCCCTCTTCCTCACATCGACACCCTCGTGGATACTACCTCGGGACACCAGATGTTCTCATTCATGGATGGATTCAGTGGATACAATCAGATTAAGATGGCTGAAGAGGACGCAGAAAAGACTGCTTTTAGAACACCTCTCGGAAACTTCTTCTATACAGTCATGCCTTTCGGACTCAAGAATGCCGGTGCAACTTACCAAAGGGCTATGACTGCAATCTTTCATGACATGATCCATCATGAGGTGGAAGATTATGTTGATGATCTAGTGGTGAAATCCAAGAAAGAAGAAGACCATCTCCGAGACCTTGAGAAGGTATTCAAGAGGTGCCAGAAATTCAAAATGAGGATGAATCCTCTCAAATGTGCTTTCGGGGTGATGGCCGGGAAGTTCCTCGGGTTTCTTGTTCATAGGCATGGTATCGAGGCAGATGAAGACAAGGTCAAATCTATCAGAGCAATGCCTCCCCCGCATTCTCAGAAGGAGTTAAAGAAGTTCCTCGGGAAGGTGTCTTATATTCGGAGGTTTATCCCAGCACTGGCAGAGATCTCTGCGCCTTTCGGCTCTTTGTTAAAAGGAGATGCCAAGTTCGAGTGGAACCAAGAGCACCAAAAGGCCTTTGAGAGAATCAAGGCGGCCTTGACCTCGCCTCAGACCATGATAGCCCCGCAGCCCGGGGTGCCTCTAATGTTGTACCTAACTTCAACCCCCAAGTCCATAGGGGCATTATTGGTCCAAGATGTAGATGGAGTAGAACGCCCGGTGTATTACATCAGTCGGAAGATTCGAGGAGCAGAAGTCCGATATACTCCAGTAGAGAGACATTGTTTAGCTTTGGTATTCACTGCCCAAAAGCTCAGACATTACTTCTTAGCACATCAGATTCAGATTGTTACTAGAAGTGATCCAATCCGATACCTCCTCAGCAAGCCTGCTCTAACCGGGAAGGTGGCAAGATGGTTGTTAGCACTGGGTGAATTCGAGATCACATGTGTAGCCCCCAAGGCGATCAAAAGCCAAGCCTTAGCTGATCTCCTTGCCCAATTTCCAAGTGGTGACTATGAACCAGTGAATGAAGAATTAAGAGGAGAGGTGCACGCAGCTATGGCTTCCGAGGAAAGCTTCTGGACATTGAGCTTTGACGGAGCAGCAGCCGGAGGGAAGGGAGGAACCGGGATAGTCCTTACAAGCAAAAGTGGGGAAAAGTTATATTTGTCTTATAAACTGGATTTCCATTGTTCGAATAACGAAGCCGAGTATGAGGCTCTTATTTTAGGCTTGATAGCAGCTGAGAAGCACAGTATCAAGAAGATTCGGATCCGGGGGGACTCAAAGCTGATAGTGAAGCAAGTTTCAGGACAGTTCGTCTTAAAGGAGCCTGCCTTGGCCACATATCGAACAACAGTCCAAAGGCTTCTTGACAAATTTCAGAAGGTCGAAATAGAGCATGTGCCTCGCTCCGACAACAAGTTTTCAGATGCCCTCGCAACATTAGGGGCAAGAGTTGACATTCCAGAGGAAGAGGCAACAATTGTTATCAAGAAGAGAACAGAACCTTCAATAATACCCGAAGACAAAGGCCTTCCGGAGGACTGGAGAGGAGAAGTCCTCGAACAACTCAAAAGCAAAGTTGGAAAACTGACTGTGGCCAAGCTTGCCCAATTCACAATTATTCAAGGTGAACTTTACTTCCGAGGAGGTACCGGATTCCTAGCCCGGTGTATTGGCCAACAAGAAGCAAGCTTCCGACTACAACAGATCCATGAAAAGTCTTGCGGGGATGGGGATATCAGTCTGTATAGAAGAATCCAAAGACAAGGTTATTATTGGCCCGAGATGGAGAAGGACTCGAATCAATTACAGAAGGAATGCCCCAAGTGTCAGTCATACATCTGGGAGGATGAGAGTTGCTTTGAAATTGATACCCCTGACTGGAGGCAAGTCTACATTGACTATCTCAAAGAGGGAACACTACCTGAGAGCCCGAGGGACATTGCACACCTCAAGAGGAGAGCGAGGCGGTACTTTCTTGATCAGGACAAGTTGTATAGAAGAAGTATTGAGGGCACTCCCCTGAGATGTCTCTCCAAGGAGGAGTCAGATCTAGTCCTCGGAAGAGCCCACGAGATTGAACATCAATGAGAGGCTCGGCTGTTCGAGCAACTTATACACCTTGGGTATTACTGGCCGACCATGGAGTCAGATGTATCCCATCACGTGAAGAGGTGCCAGACTTGTCAGAAACACAGAAATTTGATCCATGCTCCAGCTGTAGACCTGCATAGTATCCGAACGCCATGGCCGTTCCATACCTGGGCTTTTGATCTGATAGGGCCCATCTTCACATCTTCTAAGGGGTACAAGTGGATTCTCGTAGCCACAGAATTGAGTACAAAGTGGGTCGAAGCAATTCCTCTGAAGAACGCTACGGGGCCTGCAGTTGCGAACTTCATCAAGGAGAATATCATTTGCCGATTTGGAGTACCAAACACCATCCTCTCGGATAACGGCACTCCCTTCATAAACAAATATGTGAAGAGCCTCCTAGAGACTTACCAAGTGAAGCATCACAAATCCACACCCTACTATCCAAAAGGGAACGGGCAAGCGGAAGCCACAAACAAGACACTGATAAGGATTCTGAGCAAGATGATGGATGAGTTTGGGGGGACTTGGTCCGAACAGTTGATAGTAGCCCTATGGGCGTATCGCACTTCGAAGAGAAAGCCAACTCAAGCAGCTCCTTACTCCCTTGTATATGGGTCCGAGGCAGTGTTACCTATAGAGTTGGAAACGCCATCTGCTCGAATGGCTCTCGCCTCGGGGATGGTATTGGAGCCTCGAACCACCAGATTGGAAGCATTAGAGGAAAAGCATGACAGAGCTGCAAAAGTCATGGAAAGGTATCATGAGTCCATCGCCCGAGCCTATAACCAGACTGTGATACCAAGGAAGTTTGAAGAAGGTGATCTAGTATGGAGATTGTAGACCCAATCATGCGAGGACAGCCTTTGCCCAAGTTTTCTCCAAAATGGGAAGGGCCCTACAAGGTGGTTCGGGCGAGCTCAAGCGGGTACTACAAACTTGTAAGGGTTGAAGACGGCTTCCGAATTGGCCCGCTCAATGCAAAGTTTATCAAGCATTACTACCCATAGTTGGACTCATCTATGTTGAAATTCATTTTCACTTTCTTACTTTGTCTAAAAGTTGTATTTCTCTTACGTTATGAAGAAGCTGGTTTTCTCTATGGTGTATGTTTTATCCCATCACTTACAGTGAATCTATTATACTTTTGTCAAGAAAGTTGAAGAACTAATGAGAATATTTCAGCTTTTATAAACATGTGCATATGATTGTTCTTTCCATTGTATCATTGGAAATAAATATTTTATCAAGTAGAATGAGAAAACAATGCGAAAATATCCAAACAACAAAAATTTTGTCATTTCATTGCATTGTCCTAGATAAAACATTTTTATCGAAAGGGGCAAGAAAGTAATGATAAAAAAAAAAAAAAAACTCAATCTTTCCTAAAGACACCCTCGAAGAAGCTGCCCGTCACATCTACATCTGGAGGACAAACAGTAGAGTGTGCCTCTAAAGTCTCCAAGGCCCGAGCATAACCCGACTCAAGTTCACGAAGAGTTGCCTTTATCTCATCTATAGAGGTGCGATAAGAGGCAAGCACAGACATAAGTTCCAGCCGATGACTGGCGTTCGAAGCTATATCCAGGCGCTTCCGAAGCCATGATAAGTCCACTTGGTGACGCTCCATGTCAGAGATCCCCTGATACGCCGTCTCGACTACTTTCCAATTAAGGTCACACAACCGTTGCCTGTCCAAGCTATATAAGATAGTGGCAAAAGACTCGAGAAGAGCAGTCTGAATGAGTGGACACTGGCAAGCAAATGAAGCAAAGGTCTCCGGGTAACTTGAATGCACAAGCTGTAGAACTGAAGCAAACTCAGGAGCTACCCAATAATGGAGAAATGATACTTTGCCAGAAGCTGAAGGAGGAATTGGGGCCGGAAAGCTGCTAGTCTCAGGAATCTCCCCAATGTCTATCGGGTTAGATGAACCACCTGGAGGGGTAACTCCCGGCAGAGGTCCCGAGCCTGAGAATGCCGAACGATAAGGGGAAAGACCAAAAGCATCACTATCAATGTGGAAATCACTGAGATTCAAATCCAAAATATTCGAAGGCACTGGCGATGAAGAACCTCTAGCAGTCGTCTCAAAGGCAGGTGTTCCCCCTTGAGAAGGAGAACCGTGAGGAGTTACAAAAAGAGTCGGAGTAGAGTCCGGGGCGGGTGAAGACGGGACCCCAGTAGCAGCTAACACTGGAGCAGAGTCTGAGGCAGGTGAAGGCAGGACCCCGGTTGTCACGCCCCCAAACCGCCCCTAGTAGTTTGGTGCCATGATGGCCAGTAATCCGAGATTACCAAAGGCCGACTTACAAAATCACACACAATCAGAGTATAAAATATGGGGCTTACAAGTGCGGAAGCAATATGTATACATATACAGAATCTAATAGTCCATGAGAGCTGTGCTTAAGTCCAATGAAATGACATACATCTTTATAAAGTCTCACAACTTACATACAAGAAGGAAATGAAATACAAAACACATCTTGACCAAAAGGCTTCTCAAGCCGACATATACAAGTACAAATGAAAAATAAGCCGAGAAGCATGATCTTCAAGATGGTACAAAAATGCTATTCCAAAACATGTCGGCAATGCACCCAAAAACACATCGGCATCACGTCTAGGCCTCAATGCCTTCTTGTTCGTCACCTACATATATATAGAGAGGGTGAGCTTGGATACTCAGTGAATGATATTAGAAATAAAGGTTTTGCATGATTGATATCCAAGATTTCTTTCAAAACAATACATAGCATACTTTACAATCAAGAGGGAAATCAAGTTCATTGCCGGCCTTTCAAGTTCTTTGGATGTTATTACATCTACTTAATACGAGAGGGTGATGACAATTCCAAGACAAGAGTGCAGTTGCATTATAGTCCCCTGCAGCTAAGGACTTTCGAGACAAGAGTGCAGTTGCATTATAGTCCCCTGCAACTAAGGACTTTCAAGACAAGAGTGCAGTTGCATTATAGTCCCCTGCAACTAAGGACTTTCAAGACAAGCTGTGCTGCGAAAGTTTATAGTCCTCTAGCACTAAGGACTATCAAGACAAGAGTGCAGTTGCATTATAGTCCCCTGCAACTAAGGACTTTCAAGAAATGTCATCAAAACAAGATAGTGTTTAATATACAAGTAGGGATAGTCATTCATGCTAGAACAAGTACTTTTCAAAACAAGGCAAGACGAGATTTTATGAAAGCAAGTGTAACATAGCTTTATTAAAAATACCACTCACATAGTTTCTTCACACGTCGGGGTCGAGACAAGCCCAAGTCCTACAAACACATGGCAAAGCCTATTGAATGCACCTTCAACAAGTTTCGTATGTACACAAATGGTTTTCGAAAAACATGCTGGGCACCAACCAGGTCTAGGCCGAGGTTCCACACCTCCTCGCCGAGGTGTGTTCCCGAGGGCCACATGCAAGGAAGAGAGGTCGGGAAACTCTGGGTATCCCTCTGCTGATGAATCGTGAAGAACATGAGTGTGAAAACATGAAAAATATGGATGTTCAATCATAATCTGTCATCACAAATCTGGGGTTTTCGTGCTATGAGTTTGAAAACATGGACCTGGGTACCCGTACTTGGAATTCTTGCGGAAACAAACACAAAAACATGATTCTTTATGCAAGCTTTCGGATCAAAACAAGACTTTTCTTGAAGAACACATGAATGTCATTTTCTCTTTCTAAAATCGAGCTTCAAAACGATGCATGGCTTATAAATCATTTTCAATCATGCAATGCAATAACATAAACATGAAGAACATCATGAGCAGATCAAGAATCTAACCTTAGAACGCGGATCTAACGGTCGGATCTCTAGGAATCAAGCTAGAAGATCTACTTCTCACTCTAAAACTCTTTCTTCCTCCTAGAGCTTCTCTCTCTACAAGACAAGGTTATGACACCAAATGATAGCTTTCTATACCTGGTTCTGGGGTTAACCCTCTGCTGAGACACGTGGCGGCGACTGGTTGGGTTCTTCCTGAAAAGGTGGCTGACAAACCAGACAAGGCGTGGTGGAAAGGGTGTTCAACAAGCAAAGCGGTATGGGCTCTCTGACTAGGCAATGACATCGGCTAGCAAAGGACTTCGGCAACTAAGGTGACAATGACCTCGGCTAGGAAGGACAACACTTGACTAAGCTGTGCCACATCTTGGCCTAGATGCGCCACACCTCGGCCTAGGTCATACCACTCCAGGACGAGATCACTTGGGTGCAAGGTAACATCTCGGCTAATGTGGTCAAGGCAAGGACTGAGGTCGACAAGGGGTTCCAAGATACCATTACTAGACTAAGGATGACTTCGGCTTGGAATAACATCGGCTAGTATAACTCCGGCAAGGCGTGACCTAAGTTTCACATCAAGGAAGGAACAAGACAAGCATACTACACTTAGACAAATCACAAGGCTTCAAGACAAGGCACGGATCACATTAACTCAAGCGTAACAAATCACAACACACACATGCAACTTAACAAATCATAATCACACAGATGCTCATGAACATGATGAGAACATAAAATGTGGGTTCCTACACCAGTAGCAGCTAACACTGAAGAAAAGATAAGGAAGCCTTATTAGAGGTAGGGAACAGGAAAGCCATTTGAGTAAAGATTTCTCACAGATAGAAGTAAATGACAAACTTCAGAAAGAAAGATTACCAGAGGGAGAATCAATATGCAAAGCCGGAGCAACTGAAGGACTCCTAGCATCAGCAAGGTCACTTGGCTGTATAGAGAGCACCTGATCGATCTCAATGTCTGACGAAGCCTGAACAGTAGCAGTCATCCCTGAAGAAGGAAGGAGGGCCGGAGGATGAGAATCACCATAAGTGCCAGAGCGAGTCTCAGAGATTTCTAGCACATCCACCTCCACACCATTCCCAGAGGCGCACCTCGTCTCTACATTGCTTCTAGAAGCATGGCCTACGGCATCAATTTCTGTGGCATCAGTCCCTCCAGTAATCTCAACATCAGAACAGTGAGCCCCAATAACCTCGTCACCAAGATAGTGCTCTTCCTCAGCTACGGTAGGGCAGTGACGACGCATGCGTGGAATAAGGTCACAAAAATGGTCGGAGGACTCAGCCTCATCATCGTCATCATCTATAACTGCTATACGAGAGGTGCGCATCTTCACAAGTCTTGCAGACAAAGGGAGGGTGTCGTCCAAGTCTGAGTCCGGCCTGGGGGAGGCAGCATGGCCAGGAGCCACGGTACTGAGAACGTCAACAACCGCAGGATCCTACACAACATGGACAAATAAAAGTTTTCATTTTAGAAGGTATAGTCGCAAAAAGGAAAGTAGCTTCAAATCAAAAATTTCGAGTACCTCATGAAGCCTTTTGGAAAGGCGAGGAGCGGAAGGACTGACATCAGAAGTCCTCTTGTGAGCCATCTTCTTAAGGCGGGTCGTCCGAGGACCAGAGGCCTTATTCAAAGGGACTAGCTCCGGAGAAGTAATTGCCAAGCTAGAAGCAGATGCCCGAGCAGAAGGGTCAGTTGGAGCAGATGAGGTGAAGAAACTCTCGTACATGTGGTCAAATTTTCGGCTCTCGGGTAGCCGAAGAGAAGAATCCTTCTTATAAATTGGCGGAGGCAAACATACGGTCGGTCTGCTCTGGACAAATGCAATAAACGCATCGATATTCTTCTGCCAATACCGTCTGAAAGAGGAGGTGAAACCCCCTACTCGACTCAAGCCTGGCATCGTCAAAGAGCCGGATATGGGAAGCACGGTGTGTACAAGCCCGCGATTGAAGCGCCCGTAGCTCGCTGAAAATGATAATAAAGGAGGTGCTGGCCCCGGGGCACATTGATCAAACCCGAATTGGCATGCTACGCGGTCAGGCCTATAAACGGCACTATCAACGCCTTCCTCATGCCATACCGGTAATGAACTCGGACGGATCATAATCAGCATATCAACAAAGGGTGCAGGGATGTTCTTCGGCAAAGGAAAGGACACCGAGCGGGAGGAACCATGATAGATAAGCGGTGTGGCCACACCCACAGGCGGGCATACATACGGCCGTGCCACAAAGCGTCGGGGATCATCCACTAGAGTATTCAAGGATAAGGTGGAAATGGTACGTGACCAACGTGTAATCAACGGCTGGCAAGACTTCGCTTTCCCAAATGTCCGAGACCCATCAGTATCGAGCACGGGGATGCCATCTTTATCCACTATCTCCCGAAGAACCTCCGCCTCGAATACAGTCGGAGCAGGGGCAAATTTTGGGAACCTCTCGAAGAATAAACAAAGCAGGAACTGGCTGTGAATAAAGGAGACAGGCTCATATCGACCCACGGAGCGAACCATATCTCGATGTAGTAGATCCATCCGATAATAGAGATTCCCAAGAAATAGGGGAGCCAAAGGGATCCGATCTCCTCTGAAGAGCCTGACTGCCAAGGGGAAGACGAAAGGATTGAGGGAATCCGGAGGCGTGCTCGGAAGAATGAAGAATGAAAGGAAGCAAGCCAGAAATCCCAAGAAATAGAGCCTGGAGTCATACATCGGACCGACCTCATACTCCCGAGAGTTAGGGTCAGCATCTCTGGCCAAGGGCTGAAGATCTTTGAAGAAGTGGCGGATCCATGCAGTATAGGAGGCACGGTCCGTCCTTACTCGACTAGTCCTCCTCGCTGAACCATCAAAAACAAAACTCCACCGACCACAAGTTTGAAGATTTAGCTTCAGAGATTGGATCAAAGAATCATCTTCGGGGGGTGTCTGCTCAAGGTCGAAGGCATCAGGGCCGGTCACTTCCAGACGCAGTAACATGAACACATCCTCAAGGGTGGGCCCCATCTCGTGCTGGCCAAGTATAAAGGTGTGTGTCTCGGTGCTCCACCGAAGAGCCATGGCTTCCAGGCTAGCATTGTTGCGACAGATGGATAGGGATCGAGATATTTTCACTGGGATCAATAGGCGGGCCTCTTGAAGCCGCTGACAGAAGCTCTTGTCCGAGAGAACATCATCGACCCACTCTTGCCAACCAAAAGGAGGGTTTGAGAAGGCCTTGAACTGAGGATAACAGTATGGAAAGTCCCCCCGCTCAATCCGAAAGCGTAACACCGAGGAAGGAGAAATGAGGGCCTCGTGTCGAGAGTCAGTGTCCTCAGTGAGACATAATAGAGCCCCCTTCGGAGATGGAAGAGAAGTGGTGGAGGTAGCCGCCCGCCAGAAGGGGTCCTTCCGACCAAAATAAGGAGATTTCCTCCACTCAGATGCCGGAGGTACATCCCTCTCTTTCATGAGAGCTGGTTCTGATGACCCCGGAGCTACGGGTTTCTTTTGAGAAGACATATGGCTGAAATAACCGGTATAAATATTAAAGAGTTAACCGTATTAAAATTCAGAATATTGTTACATGCAACATGATGGGTTTATCAACAAATTCAACTTCGGACGTCATCAACAATTCATTTTCTCGGATATTCTTCAAGCTCAACAAATTTTAATACCAATGGGTGCATCATCAACATATAGATTTTTGTCTTTTATCATCAATAAGAGGTGCAATGTCATAGGTCGCTTCATGATGAAGTTCAATCGGGTCAATTTCTTAAAGTCACTATGTTCCATATTAAAGGTCCAATTTATACGGGGCTCAAAATTTGGACAGAGTGAAGTTCAATAGTAAATTTCAGGCCCGAGATCCGAAGTATATTACATTGCTTATCAGTAGCAAGATTCAATGGATCATTATGCAAATTACAAGAATGTCCTTTCCAAAGTCCATATTCATAAGTCCAGGGTTTTCTTTCTCCATGTCAAAAATGGAGCTCAAATACTAGTCAACAAGTTATATTCTGCCTTTCCTCGGTGATAAAGTTCAACAAATTATGTTCAAGCCAAGCACCTCAATAAGGTTTCAAGTGCTAGTGCATGTTTCCATATGGCCAAAATCACGGTGTTTGAGCTAAAAAAATATCATTGGGATTGCCACAAAAATTGAGTCCATATTCAGATTCAGTTTTTTTTTTATTTATTTATTTTTATTTTTATTTTCATCAGATTGCTTGAGCCCTCTACATTGCCACAAAAATATATTTATATATATTTAAATATATTTATATTCGGAAGAGGGGGCCGAATTTCATACTTACAAATTTGGGCAGTTAGAGAGGTGAAGTCCGAAGCCGATACTGGAAATTTAAGCTGAAATCAGAGAGGCTTTACAGACTGTAATCAACAAGACTGGGCTAGGCTTGGCAAGACCACACACGTTGCGTTGAGAGGGCGAACGTGCGTGGTCGACGTCGGATAAGCTGAAGCCGGAAGCAGCAATGTGGAGCTAGGTTGGGCAAACTTGAAATTCTGAGATTTAATTTGAAATTCTGAGATTTAATTTGAAAGGCATGCGCAACCCTGGGGTTCTTTTTGTAATTTGCTCAAAGAAATTTTTTAACATGATAATAGAAATGTTCCAAAAAGCACATTTAGACCTCCTTTAGGAATATATTTTTTTAGTAATTTTTTAGCTAATATAAGTTGTAAAAAAAATTAGTATATTTAAGATGACGTTTTATTTTTTACGAAAAGATATGTAAAAAGTAAAGAAAAAAGAAATTTTTTTTTTTTGTTACAGGAAAATCCTCACTACCCTCTCGCAAGTCCAAGGCAGCGCCCCTTGTAGAGATCACCAAGTGTCCTGTTAGCCGTTCCGAGCGAGGAGACTATAACTTGGGAACTTGGCCCGACCTCCCAAGACAAGCTCCGCTTAAGTCATGACTCGCACAACGGGGGAGCATTGAACCCACACCTGGCCCGACCTCTCAAGACAAGCTCCGCTTAAGTCAGGACTCGCACAACGGGAGAGCATTGAACCCATACCAAGTGCTGACTAGACAACTTGAGGACCAACTTCCTAACCAACAGTGTTTCGCTCAGGAGATTGGCCCAAGGGGAAATTGAACTTGTGACTTTGGGGCTTAAACCCCAAGGCCTTACCACAATGCTATAACCCCTTGAGTTAATTTTTGACCTTTTAATATAAGTTGTTAACTCTTTAATTTATTTAGGTGTCATTTGGGAATGACTCATTTGGGCTCTTTTGGCTCTTTGAGCCACAAAAGACAGAATAGGCTATTTGAGCCACAACAGACAAAGCATCACATCCAACCCATAATTATTACACTCTTCTCTCACAAAAAAAAATCAAAAAAGTCAAAAAGTCATTCCCAAACCAAGCTTTTGAGCCTAGGCTCAAATAGTCTAAAAAGTCAAAAACTCAACCCACTTTCCAAACGGAGATAGTAACTTCTAATTTTTAAACTAAAAAATAATATGATCAAATGAGACCTTATTTTTGTTGGTCCTAAAAGAAAAGGCTTTTAAGTTGAGCCGAATCTTGAAGTCAATCACAAGCAAAACGGCTCAAGCGCAAAATAGCGTTTTCGGCGCACCATCCAAAATCAAAATTTGAAATTTGAAAGTCTCGTGCGAATAAGTGAACAATTTTTTATTTTGAATTTTCGGTTATCGTATAAAGCACCGCCCAAATTTCATTTTGAAAATTTGCCAATTCGCTTCTCTCAAAGCTTTCTCTCTCTTCTTTACCTTCAATCTTCACAGAGACATATGCAAAGTAGAGCCACCCCATCATCATCATCGTGTTAGGGAAAATATGTGATTCTCCACAAGTAAATCAATCAATGGGAATAAAAACTAATGCGGAAAAATTAAATGAAAGGCAACACAAGAATTTTTACGTGGTTCCCTCAATGTGAGGTACGTCCACGGGATCGAAATCCGATTCCACTATCAACCAAATAAGTTCCAAACGATTACAAACGAGACACTAATGGTCTCACAAAACCACCCTTAGGTGAATTCCAAATAATCACAAATAAACAAGAGGAAAGACCTCACCAAATAGATGAACAAAAACCTTCTGAAACAGAGTTGTAGAAGATCCAAAATACTGAACCAAATCAGCTTTGAATCAAAGATAGCAAAGCATCAACAAACCAAATCCAAAGCACTGACCAAGCACCAAATTGAAGATCAACACGCACGGTCACCGAGATGTATGAAAACCGTATGTCTCTCTATAGCACTTTGGAACAATATATATATATATATATATATATTGTTAAATCTTAGATTTGTTTTACCAAAATCCTAATTGTATCCAAATTGAATTAAGTTCCACAAATATAATATATAAAAATATATTATACCTAAATCAAGTCAAATTATTATTCTTTTAACAAATCAATTGGGTCCCACACTTCAATAAGGAGGTATACCCAATAATTCTCCCCCTACTGACTTAGGTGGAGAAATCAACCATACCCGCCAAAGTTCGACACTTCAAATGTTTGTCCCTCGACAAAGTCTTAGTCAACATATCCGAAATATTATCATCCGTGTGAACCTTTTTGAGTTGTAAAAATTTCGAATCCAACACATCACGAATCCAATGGTATCTCACATCAATGTGTTTCGATCTCGAATGAAAAGTAGAATTTTTACTCAAGTGAATAGCACTTTGACTATCACAATAAAGCACATACTTTTCTTGCTTTAAACCCAACTCTTGCAAAAATTTCTTCAACCATAACTCTTTTTTGCAAGCTTCCGTAATGGCAATAAATTCAGCTTCGGTAGTTGAGAGAGCAACACATTTTTGTAATTTAGATTGCCATGCCACAGCTACCCCTGCAAAATTCATCAAATTCCCCGAAGTAGATTTCCTAGAATCAACATCATCGGCCATGTTAGAATCTGTGAACCCATCAAGCATCGGCTTACCATCCCCAAAACACAAATACACTTTCGAAGTCCCTCGAAGATATCTTAGAATCCATTTTACCGCTGCCCAATGTTCTTTACCCGGATTAGAGAGAAACCGACTCACCACATCAACGGCGTGAGCAATATCCAGCCTTGTACAAACCATGGCGTATATCAAAGAACCAACTGCCGAAGCATAAGGAACTTTCGACATCTCTTCCTTGTCTTTCTCACTTGTAGGACATTGATTCGAACTAAGCTTCAAGTGACCCGCAAGTGGACAACCAACCGGCTTCGCTTTATCCATATTGAACCTCTCAAGAACTTTCTCAATGTAGCTCTCTTGAGACAACCAAATCAGCCACTCTTTGCGATCACAAACAATTTTCATACCAAGAATTTGCTTTGCCGGTCCCAAATCTTTCATAGCAAAAGACTTGCTCAACTCCAATTTCAACTTGTTTATCATGGTAGAATCTTGACCCACAATTAACATGTCATCAACATAAAGCAAAAGAATAATAAATTTACCATCCGGAAAATTTTTCACAAACACACAATGGTCCGAAGTGGTTTTAGAAAAACCATTATTCATCATGAAAGAGTCAAATTTTTTGTACCATTGTCGCGGGGTTTGCTTGAGGCCATACAAACTTTTCTTCAATCTGCAAACAAATTTCTCTTTTCCTTTTTTCACAAATCCTTCCGGTTGCTCCATGTAAATTTCTTCTTCAAGATCACCATGAAGAAATGCGGTCTTCACATCAAGTTACTCAACTTCAAGGTTCATACTTGCAGCCATGCCAAGTACAATCCGAATAGAAGACATTTTTACAACCGGTGAGAAAATCTCGTCAAAGTCAATCCCTTTCTTTTTCCCAAAGCCTTTCACAACAAGACGTGCTTTGTACCTCAGATTCTTGCCATCATTCTTCAATTTGAAGACCACCTTATTTTTCAGAATTTTCCTCCCTTTAGGCAACTTCACTAAATCATAGGTGTGATTTTCAAGTAAGGAGTTCATCTCCTCTTCCATGGTCTTTTTCCAATCACCTTTCTTTGCATGCTCAATTGCTTCTTGATAGCTCTCCGGCTCCCCTTGATCAGAAATCAACACAAATTTATTGGGAGGATACTTTCTTGAAGGTTGTCAGTCCCTTGTAGATTTCCTCAACTCAAGTTGTGGTTGTGGTTCTTGAGTTGGATGCTCTTCCTCAATTTCGGGCTCAACTTCATTTTGAATAGCATCATCCTCTACATCTTCAATAGGTGGCTGCACATCTCCCCCATTTTCATCATCTATCGAAGATGAAGGAGATGGATCTATGTCAATGAGATCACTAGTTTTTGGCTCCGGTTGATCATCTTTGCCAAAGTCTTCAATTGTTTGGTCTTCAAGAAACACAACATCACGGCTTCGAATGACTTTCTTGTCGACCAGATCCCACAATCTATACCCAAACTCATCACGTCCATAGCCAAGAAAAATACATTGTCTTGACTTACTATCAAGCTTGGACCTCTCATCTTTTGGAATGTGAACAAAAGCTCGGCAACCAAACACTCTCAAGTGCTCATAAGACACATCTTTACCAGTCCAAACTTTTTTAGGAACATCACCATTCAAAGGATAGGAAGGAGACAAATTGATCACATCAACCGTTGTCTTCATTGCCTCACCCCAAAAAGATCTTGGCAATTTAGCTTGTGAAAGCAAACAACTTGTTCTTTCCACAATGGTGCGGTTCATCCTCTCGGCAACGCCATTTTGTTGATGAGTCTTTTTAACAGTCTTTTGATGCCGAATACCTTGGCTGCGACAATACTCATCAAATGGCCCAATGTATTCACCATCATTATCTGATCGGATGCACTTCAATTTCTGCCCTGTTTCTCTTTTAACCATGGCCTGAGAATGCTTAAATACTTCTAGAACTTGATCTTTAGTTTTTAGTAAAAAAGTCCAAACTTTCCTTGAATAATCATCAATGAAAGTAACAAAATAAAGTGCACCACTATGTGTTCTAACTTTTAAAGGACCACAAACATCCGAATGAATCAACTCCAAAACATTTTCTTTTCTAGAGGCAACATTTTTATAAAAAGAAACTCTATGTTGTTTACCCGCCAAACAATGAACACAAGTTTTAAGATGTGTACCTTTCAAACCGGGTAGAAGCTTTTTCTTGAACAAAACTTGCAGCCTCTTTTCACTCATGTGGCCAAGCCGCTTGTGCCACAATTCGGTAGAAGTATCATCTTGAAGTGCATTGACAACACCTTTACAAATTTTTTCTTGCATCGAATAAAGTGTATGAGTCTTCTTGCACTTAGCCACCACCAAAGAACCTTTTGTGAGCTTCCATATTCCATCACCAAATTTGTTGTTGTTGTAGCTTTCATCATCTAACTTCCCAGTAGAGATCAAATTGAGGCGAATGTCGGGAACATGCCTTACATCTTTAAGCAACAACTTGCAGCCCAAATTTGTTTCCAAGCAAACATCACCCATACCAATAATCTTGGACAAACCTTCATTACCCATTCGAACAAAACCATAATCTCCTTCGGTGTAGGTAGTGAAGAAATCAACTCGAGAAGTCACATGAAAAGAAGCACCAGAATCAATCACCCAATTGCTCTCTTGGCCCACAAAATTGATACAATCATCTTCATAAACGACCATGAGATCATCGGTAGTAATTGCCATTGTGTCTTCTTGCTTCTTATCCACACTTTTATCACGCCTTTTCTCCTTATTCTTGAGCTTTTGGCATTTCCGCTTCATGTGCCCTTTCTCATGGCAATAATAGCACTCAATGTCTTTCTTTGAAAAAGAACCATCTTTTGATTTGTCACGGCTTTGATCACGACCATGAGGAGTCTTACTCCTCCCCCTTGTTTTGCTTTGGCCTCTCACAACAAATGCTTCTGAATGAGAGGAACCCGCTGATTTTCTTCTAGTTTCTTCATTCAACAAGCTACTAGTGACTTGGCCCATTGTGACAACTCCATCAGGTGCCGAATTACTAACCGTCGCAACCAAAGTCTCCAAACTTTGGGACAAAGAACTAAGTAGCATCAAAGCCTGCAACTCATCATCAAAAATAATTTTCATAGATGCAAGTTGGTTAACAATACTCTTTATTTCATTCAGATATTCCGGAATAGGGCTGCCCTCTTTATATTTTAAATTAACCAACTTACGAAACAGAAAAGCTTTATTTGTGGCTGATTTCCTATCATAAAGGCCTTCTAATTTTTTCCATAAATCATGTGCTGAAATTTTAGTAGCAACATGATGAAACACACTGTCATCAATCTATTGACGGATAACACCAACGACTTTTCGATTAAACCTATTCCATTCATCATCTTTCATACCCTCGGGTTTGACACTATCACCCTCAATGGGTCCATACAAATCATTACAAAATAATAGGTCCTCCATTTTAGTTTTCCAAGTTACCCAATTGCTTCCATTGAAGCTAGACATACGACCCGCATTCCCCTCCATTGATTTACATAAATAAATAAACCCAAATAAACCGTAAGCTCTGATACCAGTTGTTAGGGAAAATATGTGATTCCCCACAAGTAAATCAATCAATGGGAATAAAAACTAATGTGAAAAAATTAAATCAAAGGCAACACAAGAATTTTTACGTGGTTCTCTCAATGTGAGGTACGTCCACGGGATCGAAATCCGATTCCACTATCAACCAAATAAGTTCCAAACGATTACAAACGAGACACTAATGGTCTCACAAAACCACCCTTAGGTGAATTCCAAATAATCACAAATAAACAAGAGGAAAGACCTCACCAAATAGATGAACAAAAACCTTCTGAAACAGAGTTGTAAAAGATCCAAAATACTGAACCAAATCAGCTTTGAATCAAAGATAGCAAAGCATCAACAAACCAAATCCAAAGCACTGACCAAGCACCAAATTGAAGATCAACACGCACGGTCACCGAGATGTATGAAAACCGTATGTCTCTCTATAGCACTTTGGAACAATATATATATATATATATATATATTGTTAAATCTTAGATTTGTTTTACCAAAATCCTAAGGTGCCGTTTGGTCACACTTACGTTTTCAGTTTTCTGTTTATATTTACAAAAATTTAAAAAACTTAAATAAAAACTTGTTTGGTAAAATTTTTGATTTATAAATCAGTGGTCTCAGTTTATAAATTTGGCCAAAAAATGAAAACACAAAAAATGTGTTTCCATTTTGAGTTTTTAGTTTTTTTTTTTTACCACTCAACACTAGCCACCACATGCTACCATTTTCTACCACCGTCTTCCGCCATCACCACCCCCCACCTACCCCCACGACCACCTGCCACCACCACTCACCACCCACCTACCACCACTACCGGCCGCCACCACCCACTCCTCGCCGCCACCGCCGCCGCCGCCACCACCACCAGCCACCCACCACCACCAGCCACCTACTACCTACCCGCCGCCACCACCACTACCACCACCACCACCACCATCACCCACCACCCACCCGCCACCCACCTGCCACCACCACCGCCCACTCACTACCACCTATCATCCGCCACCGTCACCCACCGACCGACCACCACCACCACCCGCCATCCGCCACCCACCTGCCACCACCACCCGCCACTACCACCACCACCACCACCACCCACTCGCTGCCACCCACCACCCGCCACCATCACCCACTCATCCATCATCACCACCCACTACCCACCCACCACCCACCCGCCACCACTACCACCCACCCACTCGCTACCACCCACCACCGTCACCCACCCACCCGCCCGCCGCCACCACCCACCACCACCCGCCATCCGCCACCCACCTGTCACTACCACTCACCACCCGCCGCCACCACCACCACCACCACCACCACCACTCATTCACTACCACCCACCACCCGCCACCGTCACCCACTCGCCACCACCAGCTACCCGCCACCCACCGTCACCACTTTCCACCGCCACTTGCCACAACTTGTCATTTCTCAGTCTTTTTTATATTTTTAAATTTTTTTAAACATTTTGTCAATTACCAAACGCGTTTATAGTTTATGTTTTTTTAAAAGTAAACAAAAATCAGTTTATAAAATTTTTATAAATATAAACTGAAAACGTAAACGTTACTAAACATACCTAATTGTATTCAAATTAAATTGAGTTTCACAAATATAATATATAAAAATATATTATATTTAAATCAAGTCAAATTAATATTTTTTTAACAAATCAATTGGCTCCCACACTCCAATAAAAAGGAGGCGTACCCAACGCATCGAGCCCCCAAACCCTAGCATTTTCAAGGTAACAAAATACCCGTTATCTTTTTCGTTGTTTACTGATCTCGGTTTTCTTGATTTCATCGGCAAATCTGGAATCGGGTAACTGGGTTTGTGAAAAATTGATGTTTTCACATCTGGGTCGCCGACAATTCCCAGTTTGCGTTAAAAATTCCCTCTGGGTCGCCGGAGAATTGACATTTTCCGGCGAGAAATTGAAACTTAGCATTTGAATAGCTTTCATTTTCATTCTTGAATGCTTGATCTAACTATTTTAACAATTTATTTGATTTTTCAGTTGAAGATTGATACAATGCCGGAGTCAAGAGACAGATTATCGAGGCCTGACGACATTACAGCGATGTTTGCTCGTCGGCGGCAATCGATTGGAGGCATAGCGATCCTACTGGATGAACCCGAAGAGGTGGGTTCTGGAACTCCGTTCCGGTGGGGAGCGACGGCGATGACGGGTACGCGTGGAGCGATGGGATCGGCTGCTACACGAGGTGGTGGTGTCGGAAGGGGTAGTTTGGGAACTCCAAGAACTAGAAATAGGCGTGGTGGTAGCCAGAGTTTGTATAGATCGCCGGTAGTGGTGGGTTGAGAGAACACGCCTTTGGGAACAGTTCGGCGAGGCTGAGGACGAGGAGGACGTGGTAGTGTGTGTCGTGCGGGTAACGATTCTTTAAGTCTCCTGATCTATTGGCTGCCTTTGGTTATGTTATATTCATTTCTGTTTTGATTTATTTCCATTAATGTTGTCATTTTGGTGTTTTTAGTTTGATAATGTGTAGGGTTGCGATGAAATTCGGTTAAGTTTAACTCATTTTTTGTTGGATATGATTCATCTGAGGTCATTTATTCTGTACACTGGTTCTTGGTTGCTTTTGGAGATTGCAATGTAGATGATTTTAAGTATCTTGCTTAAATGTGCCTGTGATGAATCTTAAGTAGCATTTAGTGTGAAACTAGTTCAATATGATTCATGGGCTATGTGATATTTGTCCCCTTTTGGGAAGTGGGTTATAATCCACTTCTTCTCTCACAAACAGCTTTTAACCAAAAAGCTGATTTTAATCATCTACCCAAAATAGTCCATATGTTATGAATTTATTCTCAATTATTTAAGGGTTTCATGACCAGTTTTAATCATATTAAAAAGGGGTACTTAGGCCAAGTTTGAGAAGTCCCAAATAATCCATCTTTTTATCTTTTTTCCATCACATCACCTCTCTACTTTTCTGCACATCTTTTTGTAAAAAGACAAAAAGTGTACTTATTTAACTCATTCCAAACAACCCCTTAATAATCAATCCTAAAGTTAGTTCAGTTTAACCATGATGATGATTTTTAGTATTTATCATTTGTGCTAGTTTAGTCTACACGAGAATGAGAAACATGGTTGGAACAATGCATTTCTTGAAATGATAGTATTTTTTGTTTCAACATTTGCAATAGTACTTGTCTTGCAATATTAAATTGGAATTATTGGTTGTCCCTAATTATTGGGTTGGTGAAACCTGAATGAGGTGATGGTTATATTTGGACACCATGGTGTTGTAATCTATTGTTGATCCCTTTTTGTATCTGGTTTATACATCTTTGATTGTTAGGTAAAATCTCAGCTTGGTTGGTTATTGTCCTCGTGGATTTTGCATCCAGTTGAATTTGAACGATAGTCTCTGACTTTGTTCATTTGCATTCATTTATGAGGCTAGAAGTGCATTAGAAAAGCATTAATTTTATGTTGAGACTCTGTTCCAATTTCATCTATTAAGTGAAAAAATGTCAATATGTATTTGGTAATAACGAGACTCCAGTTGAAGTTACCCCTTCCTCTTCTGATGTGTTTCTTAACTTAAGTTCAAGAAAAGAAAAAAAAATTACGTATTTTGTCTCTTTAAGAAATCTTGAATTTGAAGTTCAAAGTAAATTGAAAGCTTTTACTTCATTTCTATTTATGTTTTATACTATATTTGTCTTAATATTACATCATTAACTTTATTGTTCAATTTTCCATTTCTAGGATTTTCTGCGTTACACTCTATCATGCTTGGCAAAATTTATATAGGTCTTCCATTTGTACTCATTTTCCTCAAAAGAAAATCAGACTGTAAAGTTGAAGTTCGTACGTGTTATATTTTATTTTTATGTTAACAACATTGTTGAGACAACAAATTATTGTTTAGAGTTTGGCTAATCGGTTTTAGTCAATTCATGGGCAGTTTTTGCATATAGTTCTTCCATTTGTACTCATTTTCTTCAAAAGAAAATCAGACCGTAAAGTTGTAATTCTTACGTGTTATGTTTTTATTTGGATCTTAACAACGTTGTTGAGGAAACAAAATTATTGTTCTGAGTTCGGTTAATCTGTTTCAGTCAATTCATGGGCAGTTTTTTGCATTTTCCAGGTCAAGTCAGCAAGAAACCATGTTGCGTTTGTACCAAGTGATTTGAGAGCCTGCTTATTGAGGGCCAAAGTGATCTTTAGTCCTTTTGCACCCATTGTTGTTGCTCAACTTGAGCACAAAATTTATACAATCTTTCAGAACAAAAAACCATTGGAACCAAGCCTTGTCAAATTCCTTGTCGGTTAGCAAAAGATGGTGTTTCTGGTTCCATTTGCCTCTTTTGAGCATCATTGTACATTTTTCTTTGGTTGGAATAAATATTACTCACCTACTTAGAATAATGCAAAAAAGAAAAAGAAAAAACAAAAGAAAAGTCAAGTTGGCTATGCTAGGGTTAAGTGCCAAAAATTTACACTCCCTTGCAACATATAAATGATGTATAGGAAGGAGATTTGAACCTGTCTGTTCTGTTTTATTTTGTATAGATTATCTTGATTAATCTAATTTGGAATTGATATTCTTTTATAGGCCATTGAAAGAAGAGCTAGCTTGAGGGAAACCAAAAGCCTACAAAATGAGAGCCCAGTACCCTAGGACCAAAATGTTCTTGATCCTTCTGTGCCTACATCAGGTGCTCAACTCAAGCACGATATTTCTATGATCTCCCCAAATCCCACAGTTGGAATGAGGAAGTCCTTTCCACCATCTGTTGGTAAAGTACCAAAGATATTGCTTGATATCACCAATCAAAATGTTGGACAGCCTGATTGCCTCACCCCCCAGAAGAAGTTCTTAAACTCAATTGACACGGTTGAGAAAATGGTGATGGAAGAATTGAAGAAACTGAAGAGTACTCCTGGTGCTAAGAAGGCTGACCGGGAAAAAAGAGTCCGTTCTTTGGCGTCAATGCGTCGAAAATGGTGATAGAAGAATTGAAGAAACTGAAGAGTACTCCTGGTGCTAAGAAGGCTGACCGGGAAAAAAGAGTACTCTTCAGTTTCTTCAATTCTTCCATCACCATTTTCTCAACCGTGTCAATTGAGTTTAGGAGCTTTTTCTGGGAGTGTGTGTGTTTTTGATTCTATCTGTATTGCTAGTTTGTTTAATTTAATGGTGCCTAGAGATAGAGAGAATGATAGCCAAGAAGTGATAACCAATTTAGTCCAATTAGCAAATTTACAGCTTATTGTTGGCTTGGTTTTTCTTAGTTCATTGTGTGGATTAGTTTAAATCTATGGACTCGGCACAAACTTCACTTTCATGATTTAGTTCATTTATCTTATAAGTTCTTATCTATAAATCATTATAATTCATACAATGTAGTGTTGTTTAAATTGTGAAATTAAATAAATAGATTCACGAATAAATTAAAATATATATATATATACATACCAAGAACACATATTAAGAATTGCAATAGAAATACACAATACAATAAAATTGTAAATAAAGCAAACTGAAGTTTGCACGGTAACAGTTTTCTTAAAACAGATTTCGCCGCCTCACGGGTCAAGTGCTTGAGGAATTCTGGTGTCTGTATCCCAAGATATGATGGTCAAAAATCAGTTACGGCAGAAGCACTTTCTGTTTAGCTTAGCGAACAAAACCATGGCAGTACTCTCTCACTGTTGGAACTTTTTAACAAACTGACTTGTAAAAAGGAAGTAAAAATTTATGTGTTTGAGACTTGACAGGAGGGTCTCAATTTATACATGTATAGGGGAGAGAGGAGAAGCCTCCAGCCTTTATGGCTGGTCACTAATGCACCATTAACCTCTACAATAAAGACAGGAGTTACAAACCCTATTAATGCATTATTAAACTGTGCAATAAAGGCATAAGTTACAAACTCCATTAACTCTTTCATGAAGCTAACTTCATGGGGCAATTTCTTATTTAATTCTCAATGGTTTTTAGTCATTCTATTTGTGGTGTAAAGATCTCATTGCAAAGTATCTAGACCCATTTGGACCCAACACAATAAACGGTTAGGACCCACTTTAATATTAATTAAAGTCACCCAAAAATCATTTTTTCCAACAATCCATCACATGAATAAAAATTGACTGAATGACCTAACAAACGGACATTATTCAACAATAAAGACTTGGAGAGAGTTCAACGGACTAACCCCGACATTAGAGAAGGTAGCTTTGGCTTTGAATCTCTCCCAGTGAAAACCTATCAAGTTTACTGGTTGATCAGTGAATATGACATCTTGAACTGCTTGCCGTTTATGTAAACTGAGACAATAGATTTCACACGGGAATTATTCCTACTACCATTCTGTTCTCATTGGTGTGCCCTGTATGGTCCTGGGCACTAGCCTAGTTCAGTAAGTGGTTTCAAAGAATCTTGGCCTGCCCAATTCTTCTAGAAACGGCTCCACTTCACACTCACATAGGTGACTCTACTTGAGCATCTTGTTATACTCAGCTCAACAGCTTAACACATTAGAGTCATTAAAAGCTCAGAGTCATTAAAAGCTCAGCTTAACCTCTACACTTGCAGGTATCACTGATAGAAGGAATGGCTGGAGGTTTAACCTCCTTAGTGACATACCACTGTTACATGCAATTAGGTTGTCCCATTGAACTTAGATCTTGGGATCTCCAGTCAACTAGGTTGGGTTTCCATTCCGGTAACTTCCAAAGGCCTCAACCCCATTCCTTTTGACGACGTCTCGACCAACACTCGTTTAACCCTTTGGTTAGCAGATCCGCAAAGTTGTCCTTAGACTTTGCATAGTCTGTAAAAACAACTCTATTTGAGAGTAGTTGTCGAATGGAATTATGTCTACAACGGATATGTCTAGACTTTCCATTATACATATAACTCTGTACCTTACTAATTGCAGATTGACTATCACAATGTATACAAATAGCTGGCACAGGTTTAGACCAACGTGGCAAATTTTCAATGAAATGGCGAAGCCATTTAGCTTTTCTCGCTGCTTTATCAAAAGTAATAAACTCTGATTCCATCGTAGATCTAGATATACACATTTGCTTGGAAGATTTTCAAGACACGGCTGCCCCACCAAGAGTGAACACAAATCCACTAGTGGACTTTGAGTCATTTATATTTGATATCCAATTCGCATCACTATAGCCTTCTAGCACCGCTGGATATCGAGTATAATGCAGCCCATAATCTCGAGTGTAGCGTAAATACCTTAACACCTGCAGAATGCCCTTCCAATGAGAAGCATCGGGATTACTTGTGTATCTACTAAGCTTGCTAACCGAGTAAGCTATATCCGGCCTAGTGCAACTCATCAGATACATCAAACTACCAATGATCCTAGAATATTCTAGCTAAGAGACACTCTCATCATTATTGTTGGTCAAGTGCAAACTGACGTCTACCGGTGTCCTAGAGACACTTGTATCTGATTTACCAAATTTCTCAAGTATCTTCTCAACATAGTGAGACTAAGAAAGTACAATTCCACTAGTTATTCTGGTAATCTTAATACTTGTAAGACCCTCTTGGGTTTAGGTATTCTCGCCTTTTGCATGGCACCCCCACATTTGTAGAATTTATACAAAGGCTTTTGGCCTTTTTCGAAAATTCATACAGAGTCTTTAAACAATTCCTTGTGTCACAATGATTATGAAACTCTCAAAATCATATCACAAGAAATACATTCTCAGAATGTCATCAACCGAATTAGGCACCCAAATATATTTGGTCCAACCTATCACTCTAAAGCCAATAGTTTTACTATTAGGAAACACAAATTCAGTGTTCAATAATCTACTATATGGAACTTCATAAGATGGCCAGTAGTCTTATCATTAGGAATCACTAATTTCTCAGCATGTGGTCAGTAGACTTTCTACTATTAGGAATCATAATGTCCTGACATAGGATCAATAGACTCTTTCATTACTAAGAATCATCATGTCTTGACATATGACCAGTAGCCTCTCCACTATTAGGAACCATGATGTCTTGACATGTGGTCAGTAATCTGTTCACTACTAGGAACCACAATCTCATAACTGTGTAACCAGTGGTTTAACACCTCCTAGGAACCACCAGTTTTCTATCTTTGTGATCAATGATCTTGTACTCACTAAGAGCCACCAATTTAAGAATATATTTGGAATCTAAAACTCTAAAAAATATTTACCCACTATAACAGGTTGTCATCTTTGTTTTCAAACAAAGTCACATAGCAATCATAAATGTTATAAATAACACAAGGATACCATACTAATTGCCTCTGATCAATTTAGAAATGTTATCATGCAATCTTATGATTTTCTTTAATCACACTTGATCTCTCTAGATCATCTTTTAAGAATCTCGCAAGGCTTAACGTTGTCAGGTGGAACAACATTTTTGTTGTCACCTCTTGAAGCTATTTTTAAAAAATCACAACAGAATTTCATTATTCTGTTTTTTCCATAAACTAAACTTAACACTAGAAAATCCACAGTTGGAAATTTAATTCAAAATTAGTCTTACCACTTAACCTAGAGTCGAACATGGTCAAGAATGTTCCCAGGAAGACTGGAGGAGTCACAATGGTCCCACTTAAAACACAGTTAACCTTTTGACAAAACTTTTAAGAGCATGTTGACTCCTAATCCATGGGAAACAAATTTAAAAATTAAGTTTTTCAGAGGATAAACCATGTTATAACAAACCAATTCCCAAGCAAATAAAATTTGCTACCATAATTATACCACTCATAAAAGTTAACCGGTACTCCCCGAACTAAGCCCATGAAAGTTAACCGGTACTTCCGGAACTAAGCCCATAATTTCTAAATAAAAATCAGAGATATTTTAGCTAATGCTAAAATTTGATTTCTTTCTTCAAAACCACAACACTTTGGAAATAATCAGATTATAAACCAAAACACTTTGGAAATAATCAGATTATAATCAAAGATTTTTTCCAAACTTCGTTTTCCAACACTTTGGGAATAAAATGATTAAACCCAGATACTTCCTCAAACCCCAAAGGTTTGAAATCAAATCCGTCTTAGTTATCATTTCTGAACAAATAAGAGCTACTCTTTAGCCAAGACTAAACACTTTGGTTTCTATTACAGAAAACCAAACCAAATTCCAAACTTACAAGCAATTTAAAAATTGCTATCCCCAAATACATGCATATAAAATGCTTCTAATAATGCAAGCAAATAAAACTTGCTACTACAAATTGGTAAACAAACCAATTAAATCTCAAGCAAAAAATGCTTCAACTATTTAAATAAAATAGCCAATCCATAAGGATTCTATTTAGTCCAAAAGTCTTTCCACGCTTTGGTATTCCTATTCAACACAAAAGTTGGTAGTCCAAACATTTTTGTTTTTACATCCCAAATACTATATATTTGGTTTTGTATTTGTTTTTCCATTTCCTTTTGCATAAATATTCCTGTAAAGAAAGTTAGCAGAAAAAATCACAACAAAATACAAATAAATAATCTAAGCAAAAAATAAATATAATAAATAATTGAAACCATTTTAAACTAATAACTCCAAATAAATAAGTTAAATTCAAAGTTAATGCACCCAATTAAATAATTTAGATTAATGCACTCAATTAAATTCAGAATATTCATGTACATAAATTCATACAAGTTACAAAACTCTATAACTCCAAAATACATTAAACAAAAATTAATAAGCAAGAATTATAAATAATTGTTAGAAACCAATAACCATTTAGCAATTAACATGCAAAAAATTATAAAGATTAAATCATGTGAGAAAACTAAAAGCTAAAAACTAAATAACATGTCAAAATTTGCATAATTTACAAATATTGAATTTTCAGGAAAAAATCAGTGGACTAAAAACCATAAAATTGAAAGTCTATGAGCATGTGTGAATTTATAAAAAAAAAAAAAATTCAACAGTGGGCACAGTTGTAATAGGCAGCAAGCACATATGTTCTATTGTTTATTTATTATTATAATACCAAATATGCAACTAAAATCAGAACATGACAAACTCAAAAGTCATGCAAATCATATTAAAAAAAACTAGAAGCAATCAACCATAAATTATCTAATAAACGTAAACTAATTATCTAATAAATTGGATTACAACCATAGACAATGAGAAGTAAAATAGTAGCATGCAATCTTATGAATCTAATTATATAATTTATGAAAACATCAAAAATCTGTTTTAAGCTTGTTGTTCAAATTGTGAAATTAAATAAATAGATTCACGAATAAATTAAAAAAATATATATATATATATATACCAAGAACACATGCTAAGAATTACAACCAAATTATAATAGAAATACACAATATAATAAAATGGTAAAGAAAGCAAACTGAAACTTGCACGGTAGCAGTTTCCTTAAAACAAATTTCGGCGCCTCACGGGTCGAGTGCCTGAGGAATTTCGGCGTCTGTCTCCCAGGATACGATGGTCAAAAACCAGCTACGGCAGAAGCACTTTCTGTCTAGCTTAGCGAACAAAACCATGGCAGCACTCTCTCACTGTAGGAACTTTCTAGCAAATTGACTTGTAAAAAGGAAGCAAAAATTTCTGTGTTTGAGACTTGACAAGAGGGTCTCAATTTATACATGTATAGGGGAGAGAGGAGAAGTCTCCAGCCTTTATGGCTGGTCACTAATCCACCATTAACCTCTGCAATAAAGGCAGGAGTTACAAACCCCATTAATGTATTATTAAACTCTGCAATAAAGGCAGAAGTTACAAACTCCATTAACTCTTTCATGAAGCTAACTTCATGGGGCAATTTCTCATTCAATTCTCAGTAATTTTTGACCATTCTATTTATGGTGTAAAGATCTCATTGCAAAGTATCTAGACCCACTTAGATCTAACACAATAGACAGTTGAGACCCACTTTAATATTTAATTAAAGTCACAAAAAAATCATTTTTTTCCAACATGTTGTTTATAAAATATGCGGAGTGCCATACAAATGATTTCCTAATCTTTATTCTAGATTAGGGCCTCAAGTGGAAAATGACCAATCAACTAAAATATGACAGCCAAACAGCACTGCAACAAAATGGAATGCTTTACACACACACATAACTGTTCATATGTTGCTCATAATAATAGCATACATATATATATATATTTTAACAGTGATATTACATGTATCAGTTAGTGTATTAATACTAGTTATGATATTATTATTTACTCTATTTATTAATACTAGTTATGATATAAATTACAAATATTAAAAACTTTTTAAATTATGTTACGTTATTAAATAATGCATTAGTTAGTACACTAATTAGTATATAGAGTATTATTCATAATTTTAATAATTGAGTGTTTGAGTTAGTTTATGCACCCACTATCTATTGTGTGATCCTATTTAAAGCCAAAGTAAATGTTCTATATGGATTGACTTTAAAGAATTTATTATAGTTTGGGTTTACTAATTCAACCTCTTGAGATTAATAATAAATAGTATCTTTTGGACGATGATGCCATTTTTTTAACTATTTTTACACGATTGAAATTGGTCATATAGCGATCCCGGTTTTCCCTCTCATGTTTACTGTATTCCGGACTCGGTTCCATTGATAGTTGTTGTTGTCTGTATTTCATTTTCGTCCTTTAACTCTTTGCATTTGAGTTTAGAATTGTCTTAGGCTTGTTTCAAACAGGTTGGTGGAGCTTTTGTCCCAACTCTTGTTGTCCAGATTTTTAGTGATCCGCTCGAGCGGGTCTTCTTGCGCTCGAGCGAAGTTTGCATACCTTCAGTAGTTTGTCCGTCTGCAAAAATACTGCAGATGTGTTTTTCATGCTCGAGCTGATTTATTTACCCTCGAGCGGGTCGAGCTTGAGTGGGTATCCTTGCGCTCGATTGGATGTTCGATGTCTGGAAAAGTACTGGAAGAGTGTATTCTACACTCGAGCGGGTGTTCCTTTGCACTCGAGCAAGTGGAGTTTTGCTGTTGTGTCTTGGCACCCGAGCGGGTATTCTTGAGCTCGAGCGGGTCCAGTTTTTGTGTTTGACGCTTGAGCGTCCTATTCTCCGCTCGAGCGGGTCATACGTATATCAGTTGGCAGCTGGTCATTTTGGATCACTTTTTCAACTCTCACTCTCTCTCTTACTTTTCAAAAACCTATTTTGAGAGCTTCTCTCATTACATTTCACCTTCTCTCTAAGGTTTGATCTAGTTCTAGTGTGTTTCGAGCCTTGCCCCTTTGCAAAGATTGTAGAGCTTGGCTTGGGCTACCTATCAATCCGAAAATCTTGGGATTTGAAGCACTTTCGATTTTCTTCACCTTCTCTTTTGGGCTCCGAATTTGAGGTAGGGATAACTACTCATATTTATGGTCTTTGACATAAACTTGTTGTCATTTTGATGTAATGTTGAAGTTGGGTAATTGTGGGTGTTATGGTTTCAATATGAAAGAGGGGTTTTGTTCTTTTGGGCCAATACATGTGTATTTGGGTCCTAAAATGAGATTGTAGTTGTTTAATGATAATATTTGGACCTTTGGGTCAATATTGGAAAAATAAGAGAAAGCCCTAATTTTTATTATGAGTTAATTTATATAATAAATTTGGAAATGTTATGGAAATATGAAATTGAGTTGGGAATAATGAAATTGGCTCATTATGTAGTAGAATGGTGGAGTTGGATTTAATAATCACTCACATTTGAGAATTATTGATAATTTATCTGTTGGTGCATTTATTATCTGTTTAGAAATAACTACTTTGGGCTATCGGTGGAGGATAGTCTTGATTGTTGTAGACACTGTATGATGATTAGGTGAATTAAAACTAATCAATTTGAGTATGTCATTGAGTATGACGATTGGAATAACACAACGAATATGTGTATTGATTGGTCATTGTCTATGATGAGTATTTGAATACATGGGTACCGAATCCCGCGGATGAAATTTCCGTAAAATGGCAATTCGAAAATAATTATACATGGGTACCGAATTCCGCGGATGAAATTTTCGTAAAATGGTAATTCGAAAATATTTATACATGGGTGCCGAGTCCCGCGGATGAAATTTTCGTAAAATGGCCACAAGAAAATAATTACACATGGGTGCCGAATCCCGCGAACGCAATTTCCGTGAAATGACAGTTTGAAGTATTGTTGGCATGAGATGTAGTCTCATTTAAGTTGTTTGGCCAGGTTCTGAGCCGTGCTTACAAGTTGAGAATTGGTTAACTAAAGGATTATGGAACTGGATTGTACTGTTTGTTGGTTTTTATGAGTTAAACATTTATCAAGTGCTAATGTTTTAGTTATTGCTCATACTATGTTTAGCATATCTTTACTGGGCGTTGGCTCACCCTATTTGGGACATCATTTTCAAGTGCAGGTGACATGCCACCTCCGAGGACGTAGCTTGGGAGGCTTAGTAGCTAAGAGACCTTTTTGATTATTTTCTGTATTACATGTATATCAAGCTAAGGGCTTATTTTGTGTAGAGTTAGTACTCTCTTTTTGTAACCAAGTGCTGACTTGAAAAGTTATAAGCCTGTAGGCATTTTCTTTTGTTGTCAATATGTAATACATTCTGTAAGAATACTCTGATTTATGAAATGTGATATCTCTTTCTTGTATCATGAATGTCTGTTTTGGGGTTTATTTTGAGGGCGTTACAGGTCAAACTTAAATCATCTTGACCCAAATATTACTCTAGAAGTCAGGGCTAGAGACTAACTTGACCCAAGCTCATGGGTCAGTTTGAATTTGGACGATTTGCAGATCGGTTTAGACTTACTCACCTTTATGAGATTTGGGAAAAAGATAACCCGCAATCGCTCGTAGCGTGGTTTGCGGTTTGTGTGGATAGGGTTCACAGATGGGTGAGCGGTTGCAAACGGTTTGCGGATTGGATTTTTTTCTTCAAAAATTTATTTTTGAGCCTTATTTTTTCCCCATTTTTAAATATTTATTTTGGGTTATTTTCTCTCCATTTTTTAAAATGCTTCAACATTAATAACTAATAAATTAAGATTTATAAAATTAAAAACACAACAAAATCAATTCGTAACACAAACAAATCATTCAAAATCTTAAATCAAATCATAAATTAACACAAGTATATATTTCAAAATCTTAAACTAGAACTCCATATTTATTAAGGAATTTAAAATTCTTAATCACACTTCATTCGGAACAAGTTCAATTATGTAACAATAATAATATAATCAGTATTTATTCAGTTTCAGTCAATATAATACTATTAGCCATTATAATGTTAGAGTAAGTTCAAAGAATAAAGGGTGTTTTGTCTTGGGCAAAAATATTTAAGTAGGATATAGAAATGAAATCAACGGTTAAAATAAAATAAATAAATAAATAAAGTGCAGGCGGGTTTTTGCGGGTATGGGTTAAACCTGTAACTCGCCCGCAAGTTGCAAATATGCCATATTTTAAATCGTATTCGCCTGCATTGTGTTTGCGAAATCATTCATTTATATGCGGGTTGGGCGAATTGGGCGATTTTTGCGGATCGGATAAACCGTTACTCACCTCTAGTTATTTTTGCTTAGTTAAAATTGAACAAACTTAAATGGTTTCAAATCAAACGTTATCCTAAAAGTAAGGATTAGAGGCTAATCTGACCCAAACTCATGGGTTTTGACCTGATTTTACATAATCTTACTCTTCCCCTCATCATTGTCATGGTTGAAATGCATTAATATCTTAATGTTAATTTCCTATTTTTTCAAAAATAAATAAATAAATAAAATTAAACCCTACCTCATTAAATTAAAAAAATTATTAGATTAGATAAGCTTTAAATCTTATCTTTCTTTCTTTTTATTTTTATTTATTTTTATTTTTTATGGGACCCCATAAATCATTATACCTTCCCAAAAAAATATAAAAATTAAAATAAGTACCAAAAACAAAATAAACAGAAAGGCTGAGCTGGCAAAAGTGGGGTCTAACTAACTCAAATCCACTGTGTCAAAAAACACTCTTCTTTATCCAGACATAGTTTTGTTTAGGGATCGCAATGTTCGTTCTCCACATCTCTCTTTCTCTCTCTCTCTCTTCGATTTCCCTTGATCCTCACACCTAGTCTTCTCTAATATCTCTTGTGTGTCCTCTAGATTATCTCTCAATGTTAATGTCTTTCTACTGAGTTGAGAGGGTAATTTATGCATAAATTGGGCCGAGCTAAATAAGTCTATTGGAATGGACTGAGATAGATATAGTCTTGGGCCGAGCCACTGGCCGAGGTAATTATCTCTGTAGCCTTGGTCCTTGGTCGCGTCAGTCCAGTCAGAGGTGGGCTACCAGTGGCCTGGTCTAGTGGTCGTAGACCGAGGTATCAGTGGGAATCGGACCGAGCTAAAGGATAGCTCGACAGGGGGTCATTCCAAAGATTAGGTTGACTGAATTGACCTAATTTGCATCGAGCTGTGTAAGCACGGTTATGTCTTGTGCCAGCCGAGGTATGAGGTGCGACTATCTCACTTAGATAAGCAGTGAGTAAGGAGTTATCAGGATAGGCTTTATCCTTAGGAGTGTGATTCCTAGGAGGACTCTTATAAGGAGAGTTGGAGTCCTACTAGGATTGTGTCAAGTGGAATCTATAAAAGCTCATAGCAGGACCTATGTATAGGTATCACAATTTTTACTCTCAAATACACAGAGTTTTTGTGTCTATTGTCTATTTGCTGAATTAGGCATCAGAGAGGTTTCCGGCACACACCCGCCGGCTAACTCATGTTTATGTTTTCAGGTATCAAAGCAACGACGTTTGGAAGAGTGCAAACTTGGTTAACTGGATTATACGAGAAGATTATTTCGTGCTTGTATAATTGGTGCCGTCTGTGGGAAACACACAAAGAACAAAGCCTTTTGATTAAGTTTTTCTCTTTAATTGAAATCAATGACGCACAATGAAGATTTGTCACAATCTGCTATTGATGGACAAACCCCGGAGGGGGGCAGGAGACGGGAAGGCTTACCTTTTATCCCACTTATGGTAGAGTTAGACCCCCAGCAATGGAACTCCCGGAGGGATACACGGGAGAGACGGGGCTCCAGTCCTCGTCGCTCCCAAAGTCCTGAAAGGCAGAGGCGGAGGTTGGATCCTCAGGTTCTGGAGGATCGTGTGAGGGAGTAAGATGAATTAATAAAGAGGATGGCGGCAGACATAGAGACTATGAAGCGCCAGATAAAGGACAAAAGAGTGGCAATAGAAGAGGGGCGCGGAGGAAACACACTCTCTTACCACTCAGAAGATCGTGACAAACAAGTCACACCATCACAAGTTGAAAGTAGGAGCCTCAGGACAGGCGACACACGGGAGAGACGGGGTCGTTCCCAAAGTCCTGAAAGGCAGAGACGGAGGTTGGATCCTCAGGTTCTGGAGGATCATGTGAGGGAGCAAGATGAATTAATAAAAAGGATGGGTGCAAACATGGAGACTATGAAGCGCCAGATAAAGGGTAAAAGAGTGGCAACGGAAGAGGGACGCAGAGGCAACACACTCTCTTACCACTCGGAATATCGTGACAGACAAGTCACACCATCACAAGCTGAAAGTAGGAGCCTCAGGACAGGCGATACACAATCAAGGACTTCCAGGACTCGTTACTCCAGGTCTGAGAGAACAAGGACTGAAAAGTCCTACATGGAAGGAAGCAGTTATAGGCCCTCACACTCACACCAAATGACGTCTAGGCACACGGAGTTGCCAAGGTCGGCAGACCTACGGACAGTGCTTGAGGAAAGGGCTCAAAGGAGAGAAGACACTGGGCGCGCGACCCCCGCAGAGTCTCTGCACTACAACAGTTGGCACCTAAGACGCATGGGAGTATCGAGGTTGGAAAGTCAGAGCCACGCCTTGTCTATGAACCAGCTGACAAAGTGCTAGCAAGGTTACAGAGTTCGCCGTTCGTTCCAGCGATAGAGAACGCACCATTACGCTCAGGCTTCCACCAGCCCAAATTCACTACTTATGAAGGGAAGTCAGACCCTTACATGCACGTAAGCCACTTTCGCCAGGTTATCCGTATATCGACGGAACGAGGCCCTAATGTGTATCTTGTTTCCTTCCAGCCTTGGTGACTTAGGTTTAACATGGTTTGAAAGGTTGCCAGAAGGTAGCGTAGCTTTATGGGCGCAGTTGGCAGAGGCATATGTGACTAGATTCAGAACGAATACTAAGACGCCGGTGGATATAAACCAGTTACTCTCCATTGACATGGGCAAGAAGGAAACGTTGAAATCTTACAACAGCCGGTATTGAGAGACTTTCAATTAGATAGGGAATTGCCCCACAAACCTCGCCATCGCACAGTACAAACGGGGTTTACCGATAGGCAATAAGTTAAGGGATTTAATGACGATGATGCCGCCCTTCACAATGGAGGCCCTAATAGAGAGAGTACATCAGCACATCCGGGTAGAGGAAGACAGTGCCCACGCTAAAGCAAAATCTGGCATAACAGCGATGCCGGATAGAAAGACTGTAGCAAAAGTCAACACGGTAGAACAACCGAGCAAGAATGGACGTGGCAGGTGAGCCAACCGAGAGGACCCCCAAACAAGGAAGTTGAAAGTCCGCACTGCTATTACCACAGTATTTAACAAACCTATCTACCGAATTCTTAGTGAGATACGCGATGAACCCTTTGTTCGGCGGCCAGCCAAGTTGGGAGAAGTACAAAGAGGCTACGATGAAATGTACCGTTGCACTTTCCATGATGAAAAGGGGCACCGAACTGAAAATTATACACCATTGAGGCAGGAATTAGTGGCCGCTGGTCACTTGGACCAGTATATGGAAAGGGGAACACAGTCAGCCCCCCAGGACCACAACAAGCCGAGTGGGATGCCGATCGACGGTCCACCCCAAGGCATAATCGACGTGATACATGGGATTGTTGAACCTGAGCGGGTATACGAGCTTAGAGGGATGATCAAAAAGGCTGAACACTTGAGGGAGGTACTAAGTGCACAACCTACCGTTAAAAGAGGAAAAACGGAGGTAACGAACGTCATCTCCTTCTTTGACAGGGATCTAACAAGGTTACATTACCCTCACAATGACGCGCTGGTGGTCACTTTGCGTGTCAAGAATTTTGACATCAAGCGGATTCTAATTGACCAAGGAAGCTCGTGCGAGATAATGTACTACGAGACCTTCAAGCAACTAAAATTGGAGGACAAGGACTTGGCGCCTGCAACATCTCCCCTCGTCAGTTTCAACTCAATGCCAGAATGGCCAATTGGCAAGATAATTCTGCCAGTCAAGGCAAGAACAATGACGAAACAGGTGGAATTTTGGGTATTGAAGGTCCCTTCCACTTATAACATCATCTTGGGAAGAGCATGGTTGAACGCCATCCGTTCGGTGGCATCAACCTACCATCAGGCATTATGGTTCCCCAACGAAACCAGAGTGCAAATCTTGTCGAAACATTGCTTCGTCACGGTAAACGGCACTCGGGCTGCAAAAGGGTTTGTATAGGTGGTGGAGAAGCCAGAAAGCAATGAATTGTTTGCAGATGTCGGCAAAGTAGCCGAACAAAAGGTAGTGGAAGACTTGGTAGAGGTGAGGATAGATGAAACGAACCTAGAAAAGTTTTTTTTGCTCGACTTGTCTCTATCCAGCACTGAGAGAATAGAGGTCGTGGAATTCTTAACCTCTAACATCGAAGTGTTTGCCTGGACACCGTACGACATGCCTAACATTGACCCTAATTTCATCTGCCATCAACTTAATGTCCATCCAGCTGCCAGACCAATTATACAGCGAACTCGCCGATCGGCACTCCACCACGCAGAGATAGTGGCAAAGGAAGTGGGAAACTTGCTGGAGGTAGGAGCAATAAGAGAAGTACACTATCACAGGTGAATCTCCAACATTGTAGTAATGCCAAAAAAGAACGGCAAATGGCGCATTTGCGTGGACTACAAAACAGTTAACAAAGCATGCCCAAAAGACAGTTTTTCCCTACCACGGATAGACCTACTAGTGGACCTGACAGCTGGGCATAACCGACTTAGCTTCCTCGATACGTATCATGGTTACCATCAGATCACTATGTATGAATCAGACCAGGAGGTCACATCGTTTACAACACCTAGAGGACTATATTGCTACAAGGTTATGTATTTTAGCCTGAAAAACGCAGGGGTTACATTTCAACGGATGATCACCAAAATGTTTGCACCATTGTTAGGCAGAACAATGAAAGCTTACATAGATGATATGGTGGCCAAAAGCAGGGATGAGAGGGACCATCTCAGGGACTTAAATGAAATGTTCCAAATTTTAAAATCCCACAAGCTACGCCTGAACGCATCTAAATGCACATTCGGCGTAGGGTCAGGTAAATTCCCGGGCTTTCTAGTGACCAGCCGGGGTATAGAAGCTAATCCCTCTCAGATCAAAGCCATCCAAGATCTTGAGAGGCCCAACACAGTCAAAAAAGTGCAGCATCTCACTGGCCTAGCAGCAGCGCTCAACCGATTCATAAGTCAGTTGTCAAACAGGTGTCAACTATTCTTCCAGGCACTGAAGGCCAAGTTTGAGTGGGATGATGAATGCAACCTCGCCTTGGAAAGCTTGAAGGACTACATGACCTCTCCTCCGTTGTTAGTAACCCCAGTACCAGGAGAAGAGCTCTTTTTGTACTTAGCAATTTCACAGCATGCAGTTAGGGCAGTGTTGGTCAGAGCGGAAGGAATACAACACCTGCCTATCTTTTATGTTAGCATTACATTACTGGGTGCTGAAACAAGGTACCTTCCTTTGGAAAAGCTAGCCTTAGCTTTGATGATGGCTTCAAGAAAGTTGTCACGCTATTTCCGTGCCCACATCGTGATTGTCTTAATAGCTTTCCTCTTAAAAGCCTTATTTGAAAGAGTGGATTTTTCTGGACGAATCTTGAAATAGGCAGTGGAGTTGGGGCAATTCGATATTAAGTTTCAACCAAGAACCGCAATAAAAGCCCAGGCTTTGGCAGACTTTATGGCCGAGTTCACAACAGGAAGTTATCATGTTTGCTCGATCGACTTGACCGGGGCAACTGAAAGAAAGGGAGAAAGTGCCGCAGGAATTGCGCAGCCCCTAAAGCAGGACGCCAAACTACATAGTAGGCCATTCAGGCTTGAGAAAAGGGAAGAAGGAATAAACCACAACACTGCCAACAAGGACTCACCAGAAAGTAAAGACTTGAGATAGTCAGACAGTGAAGATCAAAGCCCAATGGCAGACATCAACCTGGAAGAAGACATCAGCAACACTCCTAATCCTAAGACATCATTTGAACCCTTCACTTGCTGGAAGCTATTCATCGGAGAGATATGGAAACTATTCGTAGATGGAGCATCCAACAGGCACGGTGCAGGACTTGGCATAGTCCTCATCTCACCGAATGGCCAAACAATTGAACAAGCAGTCAACCTTGGCTTCCAGCAACCAACAACGAGGCGGAGTATGAAACAATGGTACCAAGTTTAAAATCAGCACTTCACATGAAAGCCACTAAGCTGATGGTATACAGTGACTCCCAGCTGGTAGTCAACCAGATTTCAGACAACTACGAAGCAAATGATGATAGGATGGCTAAGTACCAAGAGTTGGTCAGAAGGGAGATCATGAAGTTCGAAGTAGTCCGGATAGAGCAAATCGGCCGAGAGGAAAACAGTAGAGCAGATGAGCTAGCCGATTTTGCGTCAATGGTTGATACATCTATCCCACACCCGTTACTGATTGATTTCCTACCCAGACCAAGTATTGAAGAACTCGAAGCAGCCGAAGCATGTTGTGCCGAGTTAGGCCCTTCCTGGATGGACCCTATCATAGTATTTTTAAAAGATAGCATCTTGCCTGAAACAAAGAAAGAAGCCAACAAAATTAGAGCAAAATTACAATGATTTTGGCTCTCTCCATCACTAGCATTGTACAAAAAATCCTTCACAGGATCTTACTTGAAGTGTGTCCATCCCAGTAAGGTCGAGGCATTTTTATTCAAAATACATGAAGACATCTGTGGAAGCTACCAAGGGGGAAGGTCATTGGCCTACAGAGCAATTTCACAAGGCTATTGGTGGCCATACATGCAAACAGATTCAGTGAAATATGTCAAGAAGTATGAGAAATGTCAGAAGTTTGCACACCAAATACATCAACCAACCAGAGAGCTTCTACCATTGACCAGTCTGTGGCCCTTTGTAATGTGGGACTGGACATAGTGGGACCACTTCCAACTGCGCCCGGCAACAGAAAGTTCTTTCTTGCAGCAACAGATTATTTCACAAAGTGGGTGGAGGCAAAAGCACTCACATCTATAAAAGAGAAAAACGTTAAGAAATTCGTCTAGTAGAACATCATAACTCGATTCGGCATACCCAAGGCTCTAATATTCGACAACGGCACTCAGTTTGATTGTAAAATCTTCAGGGGCTTTTGCGAAGAATACAAAATAGAATTCTACAACTTTACACTGGCGTACCCTCAAGCTAATGTCCAGGCTGAAGCCTCCAACAAAGTCGTCTTAGACGATCTGAAGAAGAGGTTTGAAAGAGCAAAAGGCAAGTGGGCTGAGGAACTTCCTCATGTTTTATGGGCTTATCGTACCACACCCCGGCGATCAACTGGAGAAATGCCTTTTTCCTTGGCTTATGGCATGGAGGCGGTAATCCCGCTGGAAGTAGGCCTTTCCATTATTAGAAGTGAAAATTTTGACCCCAACTTGAATGGTGAGGCCATAACCTTGGAACTCGACCTTGCAGAAGAAAGAAGAGAAAGGGCATTAGTTCACATTGCCTCATACCAGTAAGAGTTATCCAGAAAATATAACAAAACAGTACACCAAGGCAATTCAAGATTGGAGATTGGGTATTGCGCAAAGTAATAGGCAACACTTTGGTACTTGGAGATGGCAAGTTAGGACCTAATTGGAAAGGATCATACAAAGTAATTGGTTTAGCAAGAAAAGAGGCATATCACTTGGAAGATATGGACAACAAAGCTATTCCCAGGCCATGAAACACGGTCAATCTCAAACTATTTTATTTTTAGCTTTTATTTAAACCACTTGTAATTTTTTTTTTTTCAAATAAAACAAGTAGTTTTTTCAGCACAATTCTTTCTACTGTAAAAGTTGTTCATAGTTATTACCAACTAGGGCAATCAACAAGGTTGGCAGATTTGACCAACATTTAGTTTTCTTTTTCAGCCGAGATAAGGATCTAGGCTGAAAAAGGTTCGCAGGTTTGACAAACACTTTTTCTTTCTTCAGCCGACATAAGGATCTAGGCTGAAGAAGTTTGGCAGGTTTGACCAAACATCTTTTGTTCTTCAGCTGAGATAAGGATCTAGGCTGAAAAAAGTTGGCAGGTTTGACGAACATTTTTTCTTTTTTCAGCCGAGATAAGGATCTACGCTGAAGAAGTTTGGCAAGTTTGACCAAACATCTTTTGTTCTTCAACCGAGGTAAGGATCTAGGTTGAAGAAGGTTGGCAGGTTTGACCAACATTTTTTCTTTTTTCAGCCGCGATAAGGATCGAGGCTGAAGAAGTTTGGCAGGTTTGACCAAACATCATTTGTTCTTCAGCTGAGATAAGGATCTAGGCTGAAGAAATTTGATAGGTTTGACCAACACTTTTTCTTTCTTCAGCCGAGAAAAGGATCTAGGCTGAAGGAAGTTTGGTAGGTTTGACTAAACATCTTTTGTTCCTCAGCGGAGATAAGGATCTAGGTTGATGAAAGTTTGGTAGGTTTGACCAAACATCTTTTGGCCTTTAGCCAATATAGGGATCTGGGCTGAAGAAGGTTGGCAGGTTTGACCAACAGTTACCTAAAATCCTAAAGTTGTTGTCCGGTCGAGATGCTTATCTCGGCCAAAAAAGGTGGGTAGGATAAGGTAAAGCCGAGCTAAATTAGGCCAGTTAGGCAAAAGTTAGTACACTAAAAGAAAAAGTACATTAATCGACCAAAAAATTATGCAAAATAAGAAATTTCATTTGTTTTTCATTTATTCAGTACAAGAGAAGGGGCATGTAGCTCGGTTACATTTTCGTTAAAAGCATAAATCAAAAGAAAATCAGCTAAAAAGATCGTCCAAATCAGCATCCAGATCAACCCGAGCTTCACCACTTGGTAGGCCGGTTTCAACAGGTGCTTCCTGGGGTAGGTCGGTCACAGGCGCCCCCTTGACAATACTCTTGGCACCAGTTGGCCGAGTGGCTCCACCCGAGCTGACTGATGAGTCTGGAGACCGTGATCACTGTTTGTAGGCAGGGCATTGTTTGGATTAGGGGATTCTTCCTCCTCCCCTTCTTGGAGAAGCTTCTGTTGAATGGCGTTGGCGTAGTCCACTATGTAACTTGGAATGAAGTGAGGGGGAGGGTTCAAGAAGATCTCGGTGTCTTACCCCTGACCGAGCTTGATAACAGCCGCCTTCCACCCGCATTTGAAGAAGATGTCTTTAGCTGCTTCACACTGCAAGACATACGTGGCCTCCATTTCTTTGTAGCCTCAGTCCTCAGCATCTTTTATTTGCTTCTTCAACTCGGTGACCTCAGCATTTTTCTTCTTTTCCAGCTTGGCCAATTCATGCAGGTAGCAATCCTTTTTCTCAGCCAACACTTTTTGTTTATCGATTTCAGCCGCGTTGACCAGCTCGATGAGCCATGCGTTTTCGGATTCTAACTCGGCCATTCTTTGCTTGGCCTCATTTAGCTCGGCCAACTTAGCGCTGGCATCTTCCACGGCCGAATGCACTGTCTTGCGAAGCTTAGCACGCACTTATGGGCAACATGGTTTTTCTGCAAAGCCTGCAGATAGGAGAGGTAGTGGCTATGTTAAAACGAGTAAACAGACAGTTAAAAATGGAAACAAATAGAGATGAGAACTTACAAGCACCATCGACTTGGTTGCCGAGCGGATGGCCTTCAGCTCGGTTAAGTGGTCATGGTGCTCCATGTCTGATAGCAAACAGACACTGTTGGGGAGGTTGAAAGCAAGCATGCGATCCTTGTCAGTAACCACCTAATTCGTGGTGGTTACAGCACGGTTTTTGTAAGTTATTGATCGTGCCCATTCTGAAGGGCTGACTCGATCGGAGCCCATGGGCTCTGGGCTCGGCAATGTAGCTTCAGGAAGCACGGTGTCCTCCTTATCGACCAGGTGTTGCGGTTTGGTCGATGAGGTACGTGCATGCTTGCTCTATCGAGATGTGATGGCCCTGGCAGTTGGAAGGGCGACCATGGTTTTACGCTGTTGACTAGATGACTCTAGCCCGGTTTGCACTTCACCGGAGGTCTACTCGGTGATGAGTGCTCGCACGACCTTCCTTTTTGCCATTTCTTGTTCTTCTGTAAGTGGAATTAGGTTGATTTGGGAAAGTGGGAGATCTAGCTCGGGGGAAGGTTCTAAGAGGAAGTCGGTGACTCTGGTTTTCCTCCTTCCACTATATCAGTAGGTCGGTTCGAAGTTTAATAGCTCGGCCCAATCGCGGTAGCGGTACTGAAGTGCGGCTCGAAGGGCGTCTTGATTGGCGTAAGTATAATGTGATTTGAGCTGGTTTAAATTTATAAGAAAAAAGGACAACAGTTAACACGGTGGATTAGTGGAACAACAAAGAAAAATTGAATCGAAGTATTCTTACCAGCAGTTCCTTTATTCTAGTTTATATTGTAGCCCAGTATCTGGGCTTCCTAATCTTCAAAATTACTAGAAACCTAAAGGAAATCGTCATCATTCAAGTCTTTGTCCGGTGTGTTTTTTATAATTTTTTCTTGGCCTCTTCTTACTCTGAGGTAGTACACCCAATCGTCGTCATTTTGGCTAAGAAAATATTGATGAAATAGTTCAGCCAATCTGAGGTTGAGGCCGAGCCAGCGGTTTAGCTCGGCGATGCCGTTTATTATTCTGTAAGTGTTTGTGGAGAGTTGGGTTGGACACAATCTTGTTTGGCGAAGGAATTCGCATACAAGGGGCTGTACGGAGAATCGAAGCCGGACTTCTACGATTGATATCACTGTGAAAGGGACAAAGCCCGGTTTGCCCCAAGGTGTGGTATCTAGCTCGACTAAAGAGAGGTGGACGTCATCAGGAATATGGTAGTCTCTGCAAAATTTGGCCATGGCTCCAGGCAAGTCTACTAGGAGCCGATATTTACCCATTAAACTTAAAGAATGGTTTTGTTAAAATGGACGCAACAGCCTAGCTCGGCGCTGGTGTGACTTTTGATAGCTCGGTTGAGCAAAAACTCCCGAGGGCAGAGTGCAAAGGTGTGCTTGGCCAACCTAGTCGAGTCTACAAAGTGAAAATAGAGTGTTATGCCCAGATAACTAGATCGGGCTAAGTAAATAGGCAATATATAGTAAACCTAGCTCGGCTATAAATGGGTTACAGACCATTTTTTAGATGGCCATGCGGCAAGGCCGACCCAAGGTTTTTAGCACGGTCGGTGATCAGTGTGTTTCTAGTTCGATTAAGTACAACCTTGAAGGTTGCAAACAAATTCCTAGCTCGGTCATAGCATGATTTTGGATTAAAAATCATGTTTGACATTGATTCAAAATTTGGTTAGTGAGTGTTTAAGTGCAGGCGTGAGGTTTTGGGTTGGTGGTATTTGCTCAAATACTCTGTTACAGATAACAAGCATATATATGGTGAATAAAAATTGAAAGTACAGAAATTAGTAACAAAGGAACTTATAGATTTAGGGCATGACCAACAACTTCCAATCTACAACAGGCACACCAGAAGGCAAACAAAGCAGGTGGTATAGTAGCTTAGCTTGGGACTGGGGCGTAGGAAGAACAAGAATGGAGCTTAGGAGGCAAGGATTTGCAAGAGAGAAGGTGAATAAGTGAGAGTGTTTGATTCAAGGAATGGGTTTTGTAGAGGCACGAAAATGGCGGGACTTTTCAAATATTTTTTGATAAATGTGTGATGACTGTCACTGTGCAGAGACGCAATGGACAGGTGTCACGTATCCCAGTAAAGACGTAATGGCAGGTATGTGAAACGACGGGCTGTGCAACCGGCGTGTTTTCTGAAGACCGAGCTACCTACTCATAATAGCGTTTCCTAGCTAGATGGAGTTGAGTATTCCAACTTGGTTGGGTTGATTATGTTGGACCAGTTGGTTTGAAAATTTTAGCACGGCTTGAAGATAATAATCCCAATCATGTTTAACAGATGGAATTAAGGGGCAATTGAGAGGGTAATTTATGCATAAATTGAGCCAAGCTAAATAAGTCTGTTGGAATGGACCGAGATAGATATAGTCTTGGGCCGAGCCATGGGCCGAGGTAATTATCTCTGTAGCCTTGGTCCTTGGTCGCGTCAGTCCGGTCAAAGGCGGGCTACTAGTGGCCTGGTCTAGCGGTCGTAGACCGAGGTATCAGTAGGAATCGGACCGAGTTAAAGGATAGCTCGGCAGGGGGTCATTCCAAAGACTAGGTTGACTGAATTGATTTAATTAGTATCGAGCTGTGTAAGCACGGTTATGTCTTTTGCCAACTGAGGTAAGAGTTACGACTATCTCACTTAGATAAGGAGTTATTAGGATAGGCTTTATCCTTGGAAGTGTGATTCCTAGGAGGACTCTTATAAGGAGAGTTGGAGTCCTACTAGGATTGTGCCATGTGGAATCTATAAAAGCTCATAGCAGGACCTATGTACAGGTATCACAATTTTTACTCTCAAATACACAGAGTTTTTGTGTCTATTGTCTATTTGCTGACTTAGGCATCGGAGAGGTTTCAGGCACACACCCCCCGGCTAGCTCGCGTTTGTGTTTTTAGGTAACAAAGCGACGACGTTTGGAAGAGTGTAAACTTGATCAATAGGATTATACGAGAAGATTATTTCGTTCTCGTACAAGAGTAATCAATCCTTGTGGTCAATCTTTATTTATTTGTTTCTAAGCCATCTTTCAGTGCAATCTTAATCCATCAGATCTAATCTTCTTTTTTTTTTTTTCATCTTTTGATATGTTTTATCTGATTTGACTTCTAGGTCGTCAAAACTAGAGTTTTTGAGCTTATATTCATCTATTCCTATCTGGGTTTGTTTCAAATCGCTAGAAACCAATGTTTGGTTTGTGTTTGTAGAGTAGTTTTTGAGATAAAAAGTACGAAAACTTGTTTGGTTTGCCTTTTTTTAGAAATGGTTTTGGGAAATTGTTTTGGGGAGAGAGTTTTAAAAAAAGCGATTGATTTGATGTGTATGAGAGAGAGAGAGTGATTTTGGAAAGAAGCAAACCAAACAAAATTTTGAGATTTTTTTTGAAAAAAATTGTTTGGTTTGATTACTCTTGAAAATTTGTTTGTAGAGAATTTTTTCCAAAAATTTTTCCCATAAACAAACCAAACAAGCCCTGAATCTTTTTGTGATTCTTGATTGATTCAATAACTAGGTTTTGTCTCAAATATGGTTACTGTCAATCTAGGGATGCTTCATTATGTATGGGACCATGTATATGGTGCTTTTGTTCATAGAACAAAGATAAGCCCACCATTTTTTTCAAGAGGATGGGGTGGAACAAAGCTTGATCTTTTAGAGAAATTGATCAAACAGTTATTCCCTGAGGTTAAAGGACAGAACTGGCCTCCTATTTTGGTTCGACCCATTTCGAGAACAGTTTGGGAAACTAAGACTGCTTGTTTGAGGGAAGGGGTTTTCAAGACTCCTTGTGATGAGCAGCTTTTAAGTGCATTGCCTCTTGAAAGTCACAATGCAAAAGTTTTTTTTCTTTCCCCTAAATTTGCGCAGCCGCAAAAGATGGCTTGTGTGGTTCATCTTGCAAGTAAAATTTGTAGCTTGTGATTGGATCTTGAAAGTTATGGAGGATTGTAGTTCAATTGATAGACATTCAACTTTGATAATGCCCTATTTATTTCTACATCTTTAATTGAGAATTTAAAGAGTCGTTTGTTTTGCTTGTATATAAATTTTTTTGTGCTTCAGAGAAGCCTAGTCTTGACTGGTCAATTTTTACATACATAAGCTTCTATGTAGTTCCTTCAGCCAAGTTTTCAGATTTGTTAGATTGTTGTTCAGTTTGTAGAAATTTGATGTTTGAGGACTAATTTATGTGTGGATTTAGATAGGAAAATTGAAAGAGCTGTTTATTTATTTATTTATGCTTGTTTTGCTTAGTAATGGAGAATTTTTAGGGATAATTTTGTAAGTTTTCTGAATGAAACTGTATATTCAATTGTATTTCAATACAATGTGTACATCTAGTATATATAGCAATTCTAGACCTAATCCTAAATAGGAAACAAGAATAAACCTAAACCAATCCTAAATAGTGTTAACTCCAGTCCACATAGAGGAATTAATAAAGGTTGACTCCAAGTTAAGGAGTAGGAGGGGAGAAGGCAGGTGAAAGCTCAGCTTCATTTTTTTTCTTCTTTCTGTTATAAATGTTCATCCGTTTTTTGACTTTGTTTCCCTCTCTTTTGTGTATAAATTGAGGTGATGAGGAAGGGGTGAAATGCAACAGACACAGAGTTTATAATCTATGTAAGAGAGTGAATTCTATAGAAGGTTGTGACGTGTGAGTTGTAATCTTTCTCCGGGATAATTCTGTAGTGAGAAATCTCTCTCTGCGGACACAGGCTATTGCCGAACTACGTAAATCTCTTGTGTCTCCTTTCTTTGTGTGTGTGATTGATTTCTGAGTGTGCCTAATCCTAACAAGTAGTATCAGAGTTTAGGTTGAGCAAGGAGGTAAAACAGAGGCTCGAATACTCTACTTTTCCAAAACTACCAGAAATCAAGTTGCTCAAAATTCACTTTTGAGCACACCAGGAGGAAGCCCTCTACGAGAGGAGTCCAGAACTACAAAGCAGAGCCCTAGACGACGCTCCACGCACTCTCATGTGCCCCATAAAGAAGGCGAGTGAATCCCAATCTCACATACGCGTTGTTACCTGCACTGGCGCGTCATACCAGTCCCAAACACGTGCCCGATGCGCGGCAAAAGAAAGAAAGAGAGTGCTTTGCACGTGATAATGACGTTATTGCCACATGTCAATGCTACGTCAGATGACACCTGGCAGCTACGTCAGCGCCACGTGTCTGCCATGTCAGCACACCAATTAAATTGTTAACCCATCGGGTTGACCCAACCTGACTCGAAAGCAGACGAGTTATTCGGTGCTACGTGGCTAAGGTACATCTGCAGATCTGAACAGTTGAACTTATTTTCGCTAGATTTAAGCCATTTGAAGTCCATTTTTGACAATACAATAGTGGTTTCCAATTATTTGGAGTATTTCGGAGCAATCTGTACTGTCAGTTTTTTGAATCAAAGTTTTTGTAAAAAGTAAGAAGACTATGGAAGAATTTACTTCAGCTTTGGGATCAATGATCAAATTAAATACTTTCAATTATGAAATCTGGAAGCCATAGATAGAAGACATCCTATACTATAGAGACTTGTTTGATCCTATTGCTCTAAAATGGGTTAAACTGGAAGCAGAGAATGATGAAGACTGGATAAAGATGAACCGGAAGATTGTCGATCAGATCAAACAATGGATAGACCACAGTGTGTTTCACCATGTCGCCCAAGAGACAGATGCATATGTCCTCTGGACAATGTTAGAAGGAATGTACTAGTCAAAAGCTGCCCGGAACAAAGCCTTGGTGATGAGAAAGCTTGTGAATCTGAAGTTGAAGAATGGTGTGCCTGTCACCGAGCACACTAGTGAATTCAAGAATCTGGTGAATTAGCTTGCAATTGTCAAGTTGCCCTTGGACGATGAAATGCAAGCCGTACTACTACTCAGTTCTTTACTGAATAATTGGGAGACGTTGGTGGTTTCTCTCAGCAACTCTGCACCAGAGGGGAAGCTGACCAGGAGCATGGTCACAAACGCCTTATACAATGAAGAAACAAGAAGAAAGACATGGGAGGTCATCAATCTCATGCTCTTGTTGCAGAAGATAGAGATAGAGACAGAGGTAGAGGAAGAGGCAAAGGAACAAGCAATAGTAGAGGCAGATAGAACAACATGAATAAATCCATAGACAATAAAAGTCAAGGTAACTCTAGCTTCACTTGCTTTCACTGTGGCCAGGAGGGTCACATAAAGAGGAACTGCCCAAACTGGAAAGATAAAGGCCAAAGCAGTAAGTCAAAAGGAGAAGAGAACACAACAGCCACAACTGATGAAATACTTCTTATAGTTGGTGAAGAGAAGGATTGCCTTCTTGTGGCTGACCACAGTTATATGGAATGGGTGGTAGACATAGCTGCATCCTACCACGCTATTTCCCACAAAGAACTTTTCAGCTCATACAACGTTGGAGATTTTGGCACTGTTCGAATGGAGAATTCTAGCTATTTGAAGATTGTGGACATTGGAGACATTAGTATTCAGACTAATGTCGGACACAAGCTGGTTCTCAAAGATGTGAGGCATGTTCCAGATTTGCAACTCAATCTTGTCTCCAGAAGCGCCCTGGATCGATAAGGCTATACAAGTACATTTGGAAATGGCTGTTGGAAGCTGACAGGAGGAGCTTTGACAATTGTTAGAGGAGAGATGTCTTCAACACTGTACAAGACTCAAATGAAGATCTGTCTGGAAAGTCTTAATGCAGCAGAAAACAAGGAGTCACCGGACTTATGGCATAGAAGACTAGCTCACAAAAGTAAGAAGGGATTGCATCTGTTGGCAAAGTAATCTAGGATACCCTTATCCAAAGGGCACCCTGAAGCCGTGTGATCATTGCCTTTATGGCAAGCAGCATCGAGTATCATTCAGTTCAACGAGCAAGAGAAAACAGAAGTGCTTAGTATGGTATACTCGGATGTTTGTGGCCTAATCGAAATTGAGTCACTTGGCGGCCTCAAGTATTTTCTAACTTTCATTAATGATGCATTAAGGAAGTTATGGGTGTATTTCCTGAAGAGGAAGAATGAGGTATTCTAGCATTTTCAGAAGTTCCATGCAATGGTGGAAAGAGAGACTAGGAAGAAGTTGAAGTGTCTTTGCACAGACAATGGTGGCCAGGACACTTCCAATGTTTTTGAAGCATATTTTGCCAGCAGAGGTATTCGGTACGAGACAACAGTTCCCAATACCCCACAACACAATGGTGTGGCAAAGAGGATGAACCGTACTATTGTTGAAAAAGTCAACTGAATGTTCAGAATGGCAAAGTTGCCAAAGTCATTCTGGGCTAAAGCCGCCCGAACAGCCTGTTATCTCATCAACAGGTCACCTTCAGTCCTGTTGAATTTTGCTATACTTGAGGAAATCTGGTCTAGAAGAAAGGTATCATATTCTCACAAATATTCTCATTCGCACATATCTCTGAGGAAAACAAACAGAAGCTTGATGACAAGTCCACTCCATGTATATTTGTGGGCTATTCAGATGCAGTATTTGGGTACAAGTTGTGGGACCCAGTAAACAGGAAGATGTTTAGAAGCAGAGATGTTGTGTTCCAAGAAGACCAGACAATAATAGATTTTGAGAAGTCTGCAAAGTCTAGAGATGTCATCACTCTAGACTTGTTACCATCTCCTGAGCTATCACAAAATGCTAGATGTGATGATATGTAACAAGAAGTGCCAGAGTTGCAGGATCCTATGCCAGAAATTGAGAATCAGGAAGAAAGAGATGAAGACTCGGATGAGGAGGGTGTTGATCAGGAGGAGAAATCCCCTCAACCAGAGGTAACTAGGCCTCAATTGCGGAGATCTGGAAGAGCTACCGTGCCATCAACCAAATATCTTGTTTCTCAATATATTATAATTACTAATGAGGGGAACCCGAGACTTTTTTAGAAGCAAAGAGTTATATAAAGAAAGACTGCTAGATGCGAGCCATGGAGGAGGAGATGGGTTCTTTGCAAAAAAAAACCACACTTATAAGCTTGTTTCACTTACAAAGGGCAAGAAGGCATTGAAAAACGAATGGGTGTATAAGTTAAAGAAAGATGGCAATGGAAAACTACTTCAACATAAAGCTCGCTTGGTTGTCAAGGGTTTTGGGCAGAAGAAAGGCATTGATTTTGATGAGATTTTTTCCTCAGTTATAAAGATGAATTCCATTTGAGTAGCCTTGGGATTAGCAGCTCGCTTGAATCTGGAGCTAGAACATATGGATGTCAAGACTGCCTTTCTCTATGGTGACTTGGAGAAAGAGATCTATATGGAGCAGCCGGAAGGATTTGAAGTTAAAGGAAAAGAAAATCTAGTCTGCAAACTGAAGACGAGTCTCTATGGCCTGAAGCAGGCGCCGGGACAATGGTACAAGAAGTTTGATTCATTCATAGTGGATCACAAGTACAAAAGAACAGTAGTAGACCAGTGTGTATATTTCCAAAGGTTTTCGGATGGAAACTTCATCATCTTATTGTTGTACGTCGATGATATATTGATCGTCAGACAGGATATTACTATGATCAACAAGTTGAAAAAGGACTTGTCGCAGTATTTTGACATGAAGAATTTATGCCCAGCACAGTAGATTTTAGGCATGAAGATTGTTCGTGACTGGAAAGCCAAGAAGATATGGCTGTCACAGGAGAAATATGTTGAATGAGTGATTGAAAAGTTCAACATGAAAGATGCCAAGCCAGTCAGCACACCACTAGCCAACCATTTCAAGATGACAAAGCGTTTATGTCCCACGACCAGCTCTGAAAGAAAAGAAATTAAGGCAATCCGTTATTCTTCCGCAGTAGGAAGTTTAATGTATGCAATGGTGTGTACCCGGCCAAATATAGCTCACACAGTTGGCATTGTGAGCAAATTTCTCGCCAATCTAGAAAAAGAGCATTGAGAGGTGGTCAAATGGATTCTTCGGTACTTGAAGGGAACTTCAAAAATGTGTCTATGTTTTGGGAGAGCTGAACCAATTTTGGAGGGATTCACAGATGCCGATATGGAGGGTGATCTTGATGGTAGAAAGTCTACATTAGGATTTCTGTTCACCTTTGCAGGGGGAGTTGTTTCATGGTAGTCCAAACTACAAAAGTGTGTTGCTTTATCTACAACAGAGGAAAAGTACATTGCTGTCCAAATGCTGGAAAGGAAATGTTATGGTTGAAGCGGTTTCTCCAAGAATTGAGTCTATAGTATGAAGAGTACAAGGTACATTGTGATAGTCAAAGTGTAATTGATCTGAGCAAGAATTCCATGTACCATTCACGTACAAAGCATATTGATGTCCGGTATCATTGCATACAAGAAGTGATGGAAAAGCAACTAATGAAGCTGGTGAAGATTCACACTTACAATAATCCTTCTAACATGATGACCAAGGTTGTCACTAGAGACAAATTAGAAGTTTGCAAGAATCTGACCGGGATGGACTTCAAGTGAGAAGTCAGTTATCCATATGGGCATGGATGGGGAGAATTGTTAGCTCCAGCCCACATGGAGGAATTGATGAAGGTTGGCTCTAAGTCAAGGAGTAGGAGGGGAGAAGGCAGGTGGAAGCTCAGCTCCATTTTTTTTTTCTTTCTGTTATAAATGTTCACCAATTTTCTTGACTTTGTTTCCCTCTCTTTTGTGTATAAATTGAGGTAATGAGGAAGGGATGAAATGTAACAGACATAGAGTGTATAATTTGTGTAAGAGAGTGAATTCTATAGAAGGTTGTGAGGTGTGAGTTGTAATCTCCCTCCGGGATAATTCTATAGTGAGAAATCTCTCTCCGTAGACGTAGGCTATTAACAAACCACGAAAATCTCTTGTGTCTCCTTTCTCTGTGTGTGTGATTGATTTCTAAGTGTGCTTAATCCTAACAAATAGGAAACAATATTCACATAATATATACTATACTAATATAATTCTCACACCCCCGCTCAAACTTAAGGTGTTTGGGCAGAAAACATTGCCAAGAAGAAACTGAAATCGAGCAGTGGTGTGAGTCTTGGTAAAGAAGTCAGCGAGCTGTAGAGCTGAAGAGACGAAAGGAAGTGAGATAAAGCCAAACTGCAGATGCTGACGAACAAAGTGACGATCAATCTCAATGTGCTTGGTCCGCTCATGGAAGATAGTGTTATGTGCAATCTGAATAGCACTGTGATTGTCACAATAGAAGGAAGTCGGAGAAGACTGAGGGACGCCCAAGTCAGAGAGAAGACAACGAAGCCAGACAACTTTAGTAGTAGCATGAGCCATAGCATGATACTCAGCTTCAGTAGTAGAACGAGCAATAACAGTTTGTTTCTTATTTTTCCAAGAGATCAAGGAATCGCCAAGAAACATACAGAAACCAGACATGGACTTGCGATCAGTAACATCACCAGCCCAATTAGAATCAGCATAGGCTACCAAATCCAGAGAGGAAGTAGAGGACAATAGTAAACCCTGAAATATAGTACCTCAAAGATAACGAAGAATTCGAACCAATGCAGCCTAATGTGTGGAGTGAGGAGCAGAGACAAACTAGCTAATCACATGAACAGCATAGGCAAGATCAGAACGAGTAATCGTTAGATAGACTAAGTAACCCACGAGCTCTCGATATAAAGTAGGATCATCCAAAAGAACACCATCAGTAGTGTTGAGCTTTACATTAAGCTCAATGGGGGTATCAGAAATCTTAGTATCAGTAAGACCGGCACGATGAATAACCTCATTGGTATACTTGGCCTAAGAGAGAAAGTAGCCCAGATTCTTCATTTCAAAGGCACGGAAAAGATGCTGTTTGACCTCAGATATAACAAAAAAGTTAGAATCAGTGATGATCATATCATTCACATATAGTAATAACGCTACAAATCCAGCAGAGGTGTGGAGAAGAAATAAAGCAAAGTCCTGGACACAAAGATGAAACCCAAGCTCAATAACAGCAGTCTAAAAGCGATCATACCAAGCACGAGGAGACTGCTTCAGACCATACAGAGCACACCGAAGGCAACAAACCTGTCCAGAGGAATGGTGAAGGTTGGAAGGAGGACGCATGTAAACCTCCTCAGTGAGATGGCCATTAAGAAAAGCATTTTTAACATCCATTTGATAAAGAGGCCAAGAATGAACAATAGCGATAGAAATCAAAGTACGAACAATAGTCATCTTGGCAACAGGAGCCGAGGTCTCCTCATAATCAATATCATACTCCTGTGAGAAACCTTTGGCAACCAGACGAGCTTTGTAGCGCTCAAGAGAACTATCAGAATGAGTCTTGACATTGTAGACCAATTTGCAACCAACCAGATTCTTACCAACAGGCAAATGAACCAACTCCCAAGTACTAATTTTCTGTAAAACAAACAACTCATCCTCCATAGCTTGAACCCAATGAGGATCCTGACAGGCCTCCTTGTAATACTGAGGTTTTGACAAAGAGTGAATAGCAGATAAAAAAGTCTGATAGGAAGCAGAAAAATATATATTAGACCAACCCAACCTGTTTGGAGGATGACGTGCTCGAGTAGGATATCGGTGTGCAGCAGGATAAAGTCGTCAAAAGTAAGGGGATCAGCAGCAGGGGCAGAGACAATCGGTGGAGGAGGAGCCTTGCGACGAGAATAAACTAACAACGGAGGAAGAGAAGAAACCGAATGAGAAGAAGCAGCCATAGGTGAAGCAGGAGGCGAAGATGGAACAAGCTCAAGAGGAACTTTGGAGATGTACTCATCAAACAGGACCTCAGAAGGAAACGAATCAATATGAACCAAATTCTCTTTGAAAACTGGGGCGGTGAGAGGAGGAAGTTGAAAGTAAGGTAGACGTTCGAGAAAGGCAACATGGCGGGAGACATAAAGGCGATGGGAAATAGGGTCATAAAAGCGATAACCTTTCTGAGTGAGATTATAACCCAAAAAGACACATAAAACAGATCGGACACTATGTTTGGTCCTATCTTTACGGGATAAAAGAATAAAACAGGCATTTTCTTTTTAAATTATGATTAATTTTTTTTCTTTAATTATGATATTATTTTAATTATAAATAAGTTTTTATTATGTCTCATACAATATTTTATTATGATATATATATATATATATATATATATATTAATAGAATTCAGATTATTCTAATTATAAAAAATTTGACAAGTCCTGTTTAAATTTTATTTGAAATAATAAATTGTGGTACGGGACATAACCAAATCTGGAATTATACTATTCAATTCTTATAATTTTTTGAATAGAACTCAGATGGTTTGAATTAAATCCACTCAAGTTACATCTCAATTTCATAACTGAAAAAGATTTAAGTACTAGATAATTTAATGTATGGTTATAACTATTGATGTGAATTATATTTGAAATAAATCTAGATTATATATTTTATTTTAGAGTATTTCTTTTAGTGTATGGTATTAACATTTTATCAATTAGGCCACAAAGTAAGAAGTTCAAAAAGATTATAAATTTTGCATGAAAACTCATGCAATAAAAAATACACAATCATATAAAATTTCTTGACATATACCATAGTATTATTGTTCTCACAAACTTGGCATGGATCTTAGGTATCTTATTTTGAACATGTTGTCACCCTACTATTATTTAAATCGAGCATTATCCTATCAAATAGTTTTGGCTCCTTCTTAAGTAGGGACAATGTTGTCCTTATTTAAAAATAATTTTTCATCTCATTATTTAATTATTTATGTAAAAACTCTTTATCACATTGAATTATTTGGACCCACTTGATAGGATATGAAGTATGGGACATAAAATATAAAATTTGGATAAAATATTTGAAACTGACAACAAATTATAATTAAAATTAAATTGAGAAAAAAAGTCTATTTACATCAAATGTCATTTGAAACCAAGTTATTAGGCAAATAAAATAAATTTAAATGCATTTTAAGATTCAAAGATTCAACTCAATAAGCTTACTTTGCATTGTAAAATTTTACAAATTCAATTTAAACTTAATTCACGATCAATTCAACTCGTTTAAAATCGACTTTAATATTGACAAGTTAAATTTAAATACATATTACAATATATAAGAGTTTTAGAGATTAAATTTTTTGAACCCTAAAAGTGAAAATTTTGTTGCAAAAGACATTTAAGGACCAATTTCTATCGTCGTCAGAATAGTCGTTAAAAGATTGTCCTGAAAATTTAAAAATAAAGAATTTAGCGACAAAAAATTTGAAAATGTCACTAATAAATACACTTTTCGGAACAAAATAATTTGGTCTTAAAAAAAGTTTATTTTTTAAGACAAAAAATTTGGTTCTAAAAAAATAATAATTTATTACTAATATTCAATTTTCGTTGCTAAAAATATAATAATGACACTTTGTAATCAAAATATTTGGTCCCTATAAAATAATTGTCTCTAAATTTTGGTTTTTAAAATTTTAATTTTTTGTAGTGACATTTCAAAACACAAAAATTTAAAATTATAATTAAAACAATGCATTATTTGACCTAACTATACTCAACCACAACCCTAGCTGAGGGTCCTGTATTAACCCAAGATCAATCTCTCTCTCTCTCTCTCTCTCTCTCTCTCTATATATATATATATATATATTAGCGTATGCCCGTACCTAAAGACACGATGTAAATAATTTTAAAATTAAAATATAGTTATAATTTATACGTATTATATTGAAATTTATGAAGTTTGTGTCATTTTTTGATAAAGATACTGAAAAAATATATTGAAATATTTTTCTTTTTAAAGAACTTATAACAATTTTGTTTGTATTACACGCTCTACAAAACTCAAATAAAATAACAACTCTCCCTAATCTTAATGCAAATTAAGAAACAAACATATAAGATTTAAAGTTATTTTGCATATCAAAATATAAAAGGCAGTAAAAAAAAGTGTAAACACTGAACAAAAATCAGAAGTTAAAGTTATATTGTCATACACCAAAAAAGTAGGTTAAAACTTTACAAAAAGTGGGTTAAATCTTTACAAAAGATGTGTCAATAACATGTCTTCAAATATGTGTTTGCCCAAACTTCCTCCTCATTACTTTCCAAAAAGTCTTTGTATCAACTTGTGTGTATCCTCAATGAGGAATATGCACAACAATCTAGTAATTTGTGGAAACAAAAAAAAAATATAGATTAATACATTTGTTGGAAATATACATGTCAAAATACTTTGAGATTGAAATTACCTTATTACATCTCCATCGAAACAAGCTAGTCGTATTTCTCCTTTTAAGCTCTATAGATTTTTTGGTCCAATTCTACAAAAGTCCAAATTTCAAATTGTTATTAAATTGAAATTTTATAAAAAGTTATATAATCAACAGAAATAAATCTACATGGTTACCTTCTAATAAAACGTCATTTAATCTACATAGAATACTACAGCAATACTTCAGGATAAACAATATTTGTAGTAGAATCCAAACTATCTTTAGGGAGGAGAATACTTATTCGATCAAAGGATGTACATCTAGACAATGCCACATATAATTGCCCATGGTTAAACACTGGTATACGCAAATCAACCCCAACAAATTTCACAGATTGTCCTTGAGATTTATTAATGGTCAAGACATATGCCAATCGGACTGGAAATTGACATCTTGTCATTTAGAAAGGCATTTCTGAAGAAGATGGTGTCAAAGATATCCTTGGTATGAATGTCAAATTGCCAAACTTTTCTCCAGTTAAAATTTGAGCTTCAGTTATGCGAGTGTCGCACCTAGTAACCATTAATCTTGTACCATATATAGTCCATCTTTTGGTGCAATGTTTCTCAACAATATTATAGGACAACCCACTTTCAACTCTAACTTAAAAGTTGGCAATCCAAGAAGATTCAATGAATTTAAATATTCATTAGGATATCTATTTGTAATAGCAGGATCAATTTCATTATCTTCAAACATTTTATCTGCTGCAAGATAAGTATATAATCTCCCTGGAAAGATATTCAACGCAGTAGTATTAATGTCACTGACATCATCGTTACGTGCAGACAGAATTGTGCGTTTAGTTAAAAATGTTGGGGTTGACGTCTCTATCATATTCAATTGTGGATAAACTGTAAAGAGTAATTCATTCAAATCTTGACATTTGTGTATTGTTGATGGAAGGTTAACAATTTCTTGAGGATTGGTCCCAATCTAAAAAAAAGTGAAATCAATAAAAAAGTAAGTGTAAACACAATTTATTAATTTAAAATAATCTATATAATAAAGGTTAAAGTAGTGTTACCTCCATCAAGAAATTTGCAAAATTAGCATTTTCATGGCCTTCATGATTCAAGCGCATATTCAAATCCAAAGTTAAGATATATATATATATATATATATATATATATATATGTTTCCATAGAATAGAGTGTCTTAATGATGCATTCACAATTTGCTCACGAACTCCTTTGGGTATAACTGGTAAGATTTGTCAAAAGTTTCCACCAAGAACAACAGTAATACCCCCAAATGGCTTTTCACTATCACAAATATCCCTCAATGTATGATCAACCGCCTCGACACAATGTCTATGTTGCATAGGAACTTCATCCCAAATTATGAGTTTTGTTTCTCTAAATAACTCAGCTTGTAATGATTGTTTGCTAAACCCACAAAGTGAATTTTCTAAGACATCTAACGGAATGGAAAATGTTGAATGTGCAGTGCAACCTCCTACCAGTAACAATGATGCAATTCCAGACGAAGCCACAGTAACAACGATATGCCCAAGGCTGCGACATTTTAATGCAACCGTATTGTACAAAAATGTTTTCCCTGTTCCAGCACCCCTATTCAGAAAGAAAACAGTTTCTTTATTTTGAAAAACTGAAGAAGTGATTGTGTTATAAGCATTCCGTTGTCTATTATTGAGACAATCAATAGTAATTTGTGGATCTGCATGTTGTGCCTCACTCTGCAGTTGTTAATGTTCAAATATCAATCGATTACCAACTACTGCACTCCAATTTGTAGTAGGTTGTGGCATGGGTGGGAAGTTAATTAAACTTTTGCCAGATTCATGAAACATTTGATTCAAAAGATTGAGACCATAATCTTCAATTTGAGCCTCAAGCCTCGTTTGGGAACTAGCCCATTTAGCCAAAAAGACAAAAAGTTACTAAAAAAGCCAAAAAGCTAACAACCCATACCAAAAAGTCAAAGATTCTCTTTTCTCTCTACTTTTTGCACATCTTTTCATAAAAAGCCAAAAAGTCATCCCAAACATACTAGTTTTTTTTAGCTCATATTTTTGCCAAATAGCTAAAAAGTTACTAAATTAGCATGTTCCCAAACGAGGCCTCAGTTGGTTTAGATATGACAAACAATGTACAAATCTTATGTGCAAGATCATCATATATATGCGTTGAAAATTGATTCCATAATGCACATGGATTTAGTGGAGAGCACTGGGTGAGAATAATACTATACAATCTCCTCAATTGATATCCAGTTTTTATAACTACAGCCTCTTTCAAGCATTGTATCCATTCTTCATCATCTTCTAAAAGCCCCCTTGCAACACATGCTAATTTAAATGTATCATGCACAACATTATCGACCATGCGTAATGACTGAAACGGCTTTGGTCCTTTGACAACGGTTAGTAACAAACGTAAATAAAATCTTTCACCACAATTAGGGCTAGCAAAGTACATTCTACCAATTGCATATCATCTTTCTCTTGATTTCTATCTCTTTTCTGACTTGAGCTAAACAAAATGTTGTGAAAATTCTTGATAAGTGAATGGACATTCATCTTCACTAGCAGCACAATATGCAAAGAAGCCAGTCAGAGTTGACATTTGTTGACCAGCTCTAGATTGAATCGTTTCTAATGACTATTCTGGGTTAAAAACAACGCAATGCATTCCAGGTAAATGAAGTGCCAATCGTACAAATGTTGGCATCTTTGCATGCAAAGGATGACCAAATATTCGCCAAGCAGCTTTTGAAGGTTCAATATATCTTGCATCGAGATATTGTTGAATCTCATTTATCATTCTTAACACCATCGTTGTACGATCATAACCCTTATAAATGTACTTATGTATATAGTTGACACATCTCATTCTGGCACAAACTTCCACATTTATATGACAGTTGAAAAGTTTTAAAAGATATGCATTGTATGGTACGACATCCCTGTTATCAACTTCTTGCCCCCTCACAGTATGTACTTGACCATTATTGCGACGACGATAGATAGGGTATCAATCTTTATCCATAGTTGTTGTTTCTATGAAAGCTCGAGGGTATCTCTTAATGCATCTACCATTTTCCATACATGGTTCTTGCGGATTTTGAGCACTACATGGTCCATGCACCATACAATATTTGATAGTTTCAAAAAGCATAGGATCATCTTTTGTCTGGACCCTTGAAAAATAAAAGTGCATGCATATGAGGGAGGCCTCACTTTTGAAATTCAATTATAAAAACATGTGCAACTTTATTTCCAATCACTTTATTTGTTTCTATCTCCTTCATCAAATGTCACAACCCAAACCCGTCCCTATGGGTTTAGCATCGCAACCGGAGAGTAATCCGTGATTACCGAAGGCCTGCTTAACAGTAATGACAGTAATACAGAGTAAAGGGGCTGGCGGAAGCCAAAACGGTAGATAAAAGATGTCCAATGAGCTGTGACAGTCTGAATGTAAAAAGACTTTTTATAAACATGCCACATTGATAACCAAAACATATGTACATGCGACATATACACAAACATTCATGTCAGGGACCAAATCCCTAACTATAACTGTACAGTCAAGTCTTAAACATTTATTACAAAACAGAGACAAGAGGGTGAAACTAAGACACCCCAAAACAGCCTTAGCTTAAACGAACTTGGAACCTCAAAGTGAGGCGCAATGGTTGGCTTGACAAAACAAAAGCTTAACCTGACGCTCCTAGCATCGGTCTGGTGCCTAGACACCTGCATATAAATATAAACAGTGAGCTAAAGTCCAGTGAATAACATATGTGTAAAGGGGTTAAGAATGAATGTCCTTTCAGTAATTAAAACAGTCAATTGTATTAGTTATTCAATCAGTGGCTCATATTTCAAGCCATAACAGTCATTTAGGAAACATAAAGTCATATGTGGCACATCCAATAGCAAAGCAGTACAGTAGGTTTTAACAGACTGAACAGTCAGTTGATGGCCATCAAACAGTGAACAGTAGTGGTCCCAACATTGGAACCGACAGAGATCTCTGTAACAGTAGCAGTAACAGTAACAGTAGGTTGCTATGGATGCCATGAGTACAGTTTACAAATAGGAAAAACATTCATTCATTGAACACTAACATTTCAGTAAGCAGTACAGTTGATCATTCAAAAAATAATCATAATTGAACATATCTTTACAACATTGTTACTCACAGAGCACTGGGCTATAGACAAGCTAACGAGCATCCTCGGATGCCAACCCTACAGTGTAATAGAATGAACACATACTCGGGATCAATAACTTAGCCCCTAACTATACATGGTGTGGTTCTATAACATTATCCTCATTAAGATGCCTTAAACTTGGCCTAGGAATGCCTAGGATGGAATGAGGATGCCAAAATGCACTTTAAAACACTTTTCAAATTTTTGCTGAAACATGGGTCTCGCTCGAGCATGGCTTTCTACGCTTGAGCGAGCGTGCCAAAACAGAGGGGTCGCTCGAGGGTGGACTTCCTCGCTAGAGCGGTCTGTAAAAATGTAAAAAGTGCTGGATGTTGAAAATCCCCGCTCGATGCTCGCTCAAGCGTGAGACACAATCCTCGCTCGAGCGTAGGTTCCTTCGCTCAAGCGTGCGTCTGCACACACAGAAAACCTGAGAGCTTGCAATCTACGCTCGAGCCAACATTCCTTCGCTCGAGCGGAGCTCTAAACAAAAGATGGTCGCTCGAGCGTAGAAGCCAAAATCTGGAATTTCCGGATTTGCCTTCCAAACTCAAACCAAGCATTCAACACATCAAAACTCAACCTTTTGGGCCAATTTTCTGGAAAACACTTGCAAACTCATACTACAACATGTTTTGAAGATCAATTTTGTAAAATCAAGCCCAAAGGTGAGACAATTGAACACAATTTCAAAGAAACTTTCATGAACAATACAAGAACTTAACATGCATGAGTTCTAATGGACTCCAATGCTCCAAATCATGATCAAATGTTAGATTGAGCTCAAAATCAAGGTGAATTCATGGACTACAACCAAAATATGAACTTGCATGTAAGAATTTTGATGAAGAACAACTTCAAAATGTTATGATATGAACATGCATACATGAATTAGCTCACAATTCAACTCTTTAAATTAATTCTTGAATTTAAAGTCTAAATCTCCATGAACCATGCAATAAACAACTTAATTTCATAATGAAGAAGGTGAATTCCTACCTTATGTCTTGAATTCTAGATGTGGAAGCTCAAATATGCAAATTCCCTTCAATTCTTCTAAGTTCAAACAATTCTTGATGAATTCAATCTCCTACCAAGTCTCTCTCTCTATCTCTCACGGTTTTGGTCTAGGAAAAGCAATGAAGAGTGATGCCAAGCATATATAAATCAAGACTAAATAAAGGGCCTAGCATTGTCCACTTAATGGCAATAAGGTAATTACTTGAACTAATGCGATTTAACATTATTTAATCTAATTTAATCGTTCCAAATCAAATTTTAATTAAACTTACCATAAAATCACATAAATTCTAATTAGCATAAAATAACAATCAATTTCTGAATCGGTCGCCGATAAGGCTTTCAATTCGCAGTTTGAAATTAAAACACAAACAGATCAATTAATGGCAGACAGATAGAAATGCTATTAAAGTAGTACATTCATGCAATCAATTTAGAATTTCAATCTGATCAATTACTTATCATGCTTAATCAGAGATCAGCACTAATCAGAGGTGAGGGTTGTCATAGTCTTCCCTACTTAAAAGAGTTTGGTCCTCCAAACTCGGATTATCTTCATTTTGGAAGAATACTAGATTCAAGGGGAGCAGTTCAGGATATCTTTTCATCATATCGTCTTCCCTTTCCCAAGTGGCATAAACGCCACCATGGTTTTGCCAATCCACCTTCACTAATGGAATTTCTTTATTTCTTAACTTCTTGATTCGTCGGTTTACAATCTGAATAGGTCGTATGGTTTTGCCAATCCACCTTCACTAACGGAATTTCTTTATTTCTTAACTTCTTGATTCGTCGGTTTACAATCTGAATAGGTCGTTCTTCATAAGTGTAGTCATCACTCAGCACTACATGGATAGGCTCAATAACATAGAAGGGATCCCAAAGATAGTCCCTCAACATTGAAATATAGAAGACGTTATACATATGCTCCATTTCAGGAGGAAGTGCTACTTGATACGCCACCGGATTAATCTTTTCAATGATCTCATACGGTCCAACATACCTCGGCGCTAGTTTACCCGTAACTCCAAAATGAGTCTGCCCTTTCATTGGTGTCACTTTAACAAAAACATGGCCACCCACTTCATATGCCCTGTCTCGCCTTCGGACATCCGCATAATTTTTCTGTCGGCTTTGTGCGGTTTTCAATCTCTGTTGAATTAGTTTCACCTTTTTCGTGGTCTCATGTGCAATTTCGAGCCCAAGCAAAGGCCCATCTCCAACTTCTGCCCAGCAGATAGGAGATCGACATTTTCTGCCATATAAAGCCTCAAAAGGCGTCATACCAATGCTCGAGTGAAAGCTGTTGTTGTAGGCAAATTCAACTAAAGGTAAATGGCTTTCCGAATTTCCTTGGAAATCAAGAACACATATATGCAGTAAATCCTCCAGAGTCTGGATGGTCCTTTCTGACTGGCCATCTGTCTGAGGATGGTAGACACTACTCAGTTTCAATTCAGTACCCAATGCTGTTTGAAGACTTTGCCAAAATCTCAATGTAAACTTCGAGTCCCTATCAGAAACAATAGATACAGGCACTCCATGCAATCTAACAATCTTGTCAATATAAATTGCAGCCAATTTGTCCACATTATAGATTGTTTTGACAGGTAAGAAGTGAGCAGATTTAGTCAATCTATCAACAATAACCCAAATTGAGTCCATACCTTTACTGGAGCGAGGTAAACTGACAATGAAATCCATAGTAATATGTTCCCATTTCCACTCCGGTATTGGTAAGGGCTGAAATAAGCCTGCGGGTCATTGATGTTCGGCTTTGACTTGTTGGCAGTGTAAACATTTCGATACAAACTCGGCAATTTCTTTCTTCATTCCCGGCCACCAAAAGTTAAGTTTCAAGTCTTGGTACATTTTTGTATTTCCTAGATGGATGGAAAGTTTTGAATTGTAGCCTTCCTGCAAAATTCATCTTTTCAGTTCGAAATCATTCGGTACACACAACCTTCCTTGAAACTTCAACACACTGTTTTCAAATTTAAAGTCCGGCCTTGGTTTGGATTCCCGTTCATCAATGATCTTTTTTAGATAGTCATCTTGGCGTTGTTTCTTTTTAATCTCCTCAATAAGTGTCGGTTAAGCAGAAATAGCAGCCAATGTTCCACCTTGTTCACGCAAAACAATTTCAACTTCAAATTTTTCAAGGTCACATAGCAATTCTTTCTGTCCAGTGAATAAATAGGCTAAATTCCCAATTGATTTCCGACTCAATGCATCAGCAATGGTGTTGGCTTTTCCCGGATGGTACAAAATTTGTAAGTCATAGTCTTTTATCAGTTCTAACCATCTCCGCGTCCTCATGTTTAACTCTTTCTGGGTAAAGAAATATTTTAAGCTCTTGTGATCGGTGTACACCTCACATGTTGCCCCATATAGGTAGTGGCGCCAAATTTTCAATGCAAATACCACTACGGCAAGTTCTAAATCATGAGTAGGGTAGTTCTTTTCATGCGGTCTCAGTTGTCGGGAAGCATACGCAATAACTTTACCATTCTGCATTAAAACACATCCCAAACCCTTATAAGAAGCATCACTGAAAATAGTAAATCCATCCGTACCTGAGGGTAAGGTAAGAATCGGTGCAGTCACAAGTCGAGTCTTTAATTCTTGAAAAGCTGATTCTCTTTGATCGGTCCAGTCAAATGATATTCCCTTTTGAGTCAACTGAGTCAATGGTAGAGCAATTTTGGAGAAGTCTTTCACAAATCTTCTGTAATACCCGGCTAAGCCTAAGAAACTTTGGACTTCAGTAACATTAGTCGGTCTAGGACAGTTCACTGCTGCTTCAATCTTCTGTGGGTCAACTGAGATGCCATCCTTACTAATTACATGTCCCAAAAACATAACATTATCAAGCCAAAATTCACAATTTGTCAGTTTAGCATACAGTTTCTGTTCTCTTAAGGTCTGCAAGGCAATTCTCAAATGACGTTCATGTTCTTCCCTATTCTTGGAATAAATCAAAATGTCATCTATGAAAACAACCACAAAGTCATCGAGGAATGGTTTGAAAATTCGGTTCATAAGGTCCGTAAATGCAGCAAGCGCATTAGTAACTTCGAAAGGCATAACAAGAAATTCATAATGTCCATACCTCGTTCGAAAGGCAGTCTTTTCGATGTCCCCTGGTTTGACTTTCAACTGGTGGTATCCAAATCTAAGGTTAATTTTGGAGAAAACATGGGCACCCTGTAACTGGTCAAACAAATCATCAATACGAGGCAATGGATATTTGTTTTTCACTGTTACCTTGTTCAGTTCACAGTAGTCAATGCAGAGTCTTAGTGAGCCGTCTTTATTTTTCACAAATAAAATTGGTACGCCCCACGACGAAGTACTGGGCCTGATGAACTTCTTATCTAACAATTCCTGCAGCTAAACTTTCAGTTCTTTCAATTCAGTAGGTGCCATCCTGTAAGGAGCTTTGGAAACTGGTTGTGTACCTGGTAACACTTCAATGGTGAACTCAATCTCCCTATCAATCAAATCCCCTAGAAAATCATCTGGAAAAACATCTGGGAATTCTCTGACTATAGGAATACTGTCCATGTTAGCTTTAATATCAGTAGGTACAGTCAATATGCAACATAGATACCCTTTACATCCTTTTTTAATCAATTTAAAAGCTTTCATGGACGAAATTAGATATGGGGGAGGTACTACACCAACTCCGTTAAACACAAATTCAGGCAATCCAGGTGGACGGAAAACAACTTGTTTCGTTACACAGTCTATGGTAGCATGATATTTTGTTAACTAGTCCATTCCCAAAATTACATCGAAATGATCAATGTTCAAAGGCAGTAAATCAATATACAAATGCACATCCCCGACAACAATCTCATATGCAGGATACATATAAGCACAAGTCATGGATCCCCCAACGGGTGAGGATACAACTAACAAATAGTTCATGGGTTCCAGTGGTCTATTCAATTTTCGTGAGAAAGCATGCGAGACAAATAAATGTGCAGACCCCGAATCAATCAAAATATAAGCATTTTGAGCACAAATTGAGAGTATACCTGACACAACTGCCTCGATATTCTGCACATCTCCCGGCACGAGTGCAAACACCCGGCTTTGCCTTAAAGGCTCCTTTCCAGTAGCTTTGGGGTTGGGTTTTCGTGGGGCAGTTGATGCTACGGCACTAGCTGCAGCTTTACTATTGCCTTGAGACGTGGAAGGGCAATCTTTAACCATGTGGCCCACCTTGCCACACCTGTAACAAGCACCAGAAATTTTATAACAAACCCCTTTATGCCTTTTTCCACATTCAGAGCAGGGTGGTATGGAACTGCTTCCTTGACTAGAGCTGGTTGTTAACCCTGTATTCTGCTTCTTATTCGATGAGTTATTTTGGCCTTTCTTAAACTTAAAGCCCCGTCTCATACCGCGCCACTCGGTCGCGGGTGTTTCAGTCTGTTTCAATGCTTCGATATTTGACTCAGCTATTATTGCTCGGTCAAGAACATCCACGTATTTAAGTAACTTCAAAACATTAATTCAATCAAGTATCTCGACATTAAGGCCGCCTTCAAACTTTCTGGCCTTTTTATAATCAGTGTCCACCATGTGTGGTGCATATCTGGTGAGTTCGATGAATTTAGATTCATACTCCGCTACCGACATAGTACCTTGTTTCAACTGTTCAAACTCAGTCACTTTGCGGTCTCGGACACACTGGGGAAAGTATTTTTTAAAGGACTCCTTAAACTGAGCCCAAGTTATAGCATTGTTGGTGTCACGGACGAGCATCCACGACCGTCTAACCTCTTCTTGTAGAGTAAAGGTAGCCAGTAACACCTTATGTGCTTCAAAACACGGAAACACTTCGAACAATTTTTCGGTTTCAAGAACCCATGCTTCGGCCTTTAATGGTTCAAGGCCTCCTTGGAATGATGGTGGTTTCATTTTGCTGAACTTCTGCGTCAGAGCAATTATATCATCATTAACATTTGGTTCTGGCTGTACTGGAGGAGGTGAGGGCTGTTGGTTCTGTTGTTGCCTTAGGGTTTCAGTCAACAATTCAACTGTTCTTTCTAACCTTGCCATTCTTGCCTCAGATGATTCAGATTCATCGACATTTCTTGCGTTGTCCATTTCACTATAAGCAATATGGTAAATAATAAACATAAGAAGTTGCTAACTTAAGCATATTAGCACATTAGCACATATATTCATATCATAGCCACACACACTTTCTCATGCTCATGCAATGCCCTAATAACTTTTCTAGGACATCCTATAGCTCATTTGGACACGTGTGTACGGTATAACTCGTGCTTGGTATCGCTCTGATACCACTCTATCACAACCCAAACCCACCCCTATGGGTTTAGCATCGTAACCGGCCAGTAATCCGTGATTACCGAAGGCCTGCTTAACAGTAATGACAGTAATACAGAGTAAAAGGGCTGGCGGAAGCCAAAACAGTAGATAAAAGATGTCCAATGAGCTGTGACAGTCTGAATGCAAAAAGACTTTTTATAAACATGCCACATTGATAACCAAAAGATATGTACATGCGACATATACACAAACATTTATGTCAGGGACCAAATCCCTAACTATAACTGTACAGTCAAGTCTTAAACATTTATTACAAAACAGAGACAAGAGGGTGAAACTAAGACACCCCAAAACAGCCTTAGCTTGAACGAACTTGGAACCTCGAAGTGAGGTGCGATGGTTGGCTTGACAAAACAAAAGCTTAACCTGACGCTCCTAGCATCGGTCCGGTGCCTGGACACCTACATATAAATATAAACAGTGAGCTAAAGCCCAGTGAGTAATATATGCGTAAAGGGGTTAAGAATGAATGTCCTTTCAGTAATTAAAACAGTCAATTGTATCAGTTATTCAATCAGTGGCTCATATTTCATGCCATAACAGTCATTTAGGAAACATAAAATCATATGTGGTACATCCAATAGCAAAGCAGTACAGTAGGTCTTAACAGACCGAACAGTCAGTTGATGGCCATCAAACAGTGAACAGTAGTGGTCCCAACATTGGAACCGACAAAGATCTCTGTAACAGTAGCAGTAACAGTAACAGTAGGTTGCTATGGATGCCACGAGTACAGTTTACAAATAGGACAAACATCCATTCATTGAACACTAACATTTCAGTAAGCAGTACAGTTGATCATTCAGAAAATAATCATAATTGAACATATCTTTACAACATTGTTACTCACAGAGCACTGGGCTACAGACAAGCTAACGAGCGTCCTCGGATGCCAACCCTACAGTGTAACAGAACGAACACACACTCGGGATCAATAACTTCGCCCCTAACTATACATGGTGTGGTTCTATAATATTATCCTCATTAAGATGCCTTAAACTTGGCCTAAAAATGCCTAGGATGGAATGAGGATGCCAAAATGCACTTTAAAACACTTTTCAAATTTTTGCTGAAATAGGGATCTCGCTCGAGCATGGCTTTCTACGCTCGAGCGAGTGTGCCAAAACAGAGGGGTTGCTCGAGCGTGGACTTCCTCGCTCGAGCGGTCTGTAAAAATGTAAAAAGTGCTGGATGTTGAAAATATCCGCTCAACGCTCGCTCGATGCTCGCTCGAGCGTGAGACACAATCCTTGCTCGAGAATAGGTTCCTTCGCTCGAGCGTGCGTTTGCACACACAGAAAACCTGAGAGCTTGCAATCTACGCTCGAGCCAGCATTCCTTCGCTCGAGCGGAGCTCTGAACAAAAGATGGTCACTTAAGCGTGGAAGCCAAAATCTAGAATTTCCAGATTTGTCTTCCAAGCTCAAACCAAGCATTCAACACATCAAAACTCAACCTTTTGGGCCAATTTTCTGGAAAACACTTGCAAACTCATACTACAACATGTTTTGAAGATCAATTTTGTAAAATCAAGCCCCAAGGTGAGACAATTGAACACAATTTCAAAGAAACTTTCATGAACAATACAAGAACTTAACATGCATGAGTTCTAATGGACTCCAATGCTCCAAATCATGATCAAATGTAAGATTGAGCTCAAAATCAAGGTGAATTCATGGACTACAACCAAAATATTGACTTCATGTAAGAATTTTGATGAAGAACAACTTCAAAATGTTATGATATGAACATGCATGCATGAATTAGCTCACAATTCAACTCTTTAAATTAATGCTTGACTTTAAACTCTAAATCTCCGTGAACCATGCAAGAAACAACTTAATTTCATAATGAAGAAGGTGAATTCCTACCTTATGTCTTGAATTCTAGATGTGGAAGCTCAAATATGCAAATTCCCTTCAATTCTTCTAAGTTCAAACAATTCTTGATGAATTCAATCTCCTACCAAGTCTCTCTCTCTATCTCTTACGGTTTTGGTCTAGGAAAAGTGATGAAGAGTGATGCCAAGCATATATAAATCAAGACTAAATAAAGGGCCTAACATTGTCCACTTAATGGCAATAAGGTAATTACTTGAACTAATGCGATTGAACATTATTTAATCTAATTTAATTGTTCCAAATCAAATTTTAATTAAACCTACCATAAAATCACATAAATTCTAATTAGCATAAAATACCAATCAATTTCTGAATCGGTCGCCGATAAGGCTTTCAATTCGCAGTTTGAAATTAAAACACAAACAAATCAATTAATGGCAGACAGATATAAATGCTATTAAAGTAGTACATTCATGCAATCAATTCAGAATTTCAGTCTGATCAATTACTTATCATGCTTAACCAAAGATTAGCACTGATCAGAGGTGAGGGTTGTCACATCAAACATCTTCTCTTCAACTCAAAAACACGGGCAATTAAATCAGGACGATCAATAGGTTTTTGATATGGTAATGATGCTGAAGTAATTTCTAGCCAATTGGGATTTGCAGTCATGGTAAGAAAAATATATGGGTGTTGGTTGTGTCGTGTGATAACCATTGAATCTTGAAAGATTTCAAGCATATATCTAGGACTACCAATAAGTGAAGATGGCAAAACAAACCTTTGACCAATTTGTCTAGGTCGCACATAATCTGGATCCATATCTGACAACTCTTGGTAAAGCTCAGCCCGAAGTTTCCCTTGATTAAGCTTGTAGTATGTCAATCGATTTTGCTCAGTTGCAGCCCAAGCATCTACCAAAAACTCTTGAAATAGTTTCCCACCTCTCAAAATTGTTGAATACTCTGTGGGTCGTTCAAACAAACGATAACTATAAAAATTCATTTGAGTAAGTCGATCAGTTGAAGGTCGATCATACTGAACATTCCACAATTTCAACTCGGGTTCCCATCCAAACTCACCATATGGAAATAATAGAACATAATGTAATGGCAAGTATGCTGGGTGACATTCATTAATTTGCATCAACTCATTATTTCCTCGGAAATATAAGATAATATCTCTCATTCCATTTACCTCTATTCCATCACCTGGTATTACAATTGCAATCTCATCTGTAGTTGGTAGGTTATACCGACGTCGATCAGTTGTTGAATTGTAATGAAGATGAGTAGGTAGATTGTGTCCTGCCAAGTCTAATTGATGTAAAATGGCATGAGTCTGGCGATATTTATCTACAAATGCATTGACTTGCAACAAACTATCCTGAATAGTTTTGAGAACATCCCTTCTTAAGTTAGTATTTCTACGATTACGAATTTCTAAAGCTGAATAAGGGTCATAGATATACAGCTGAGCATAACTCGCATCTTGCCCTGGTTGTGGTTGTAGTGATCCTGTTCGATGTCGCAATTCCCCATGAATTGTGAATGATGTAGGGCCCCTTCCACTGAGTACTCTAGGATCCAATGTAGCACCAAGACTCGTAAAAGCATTGGCTGCATTGTACACTCGAGTATAACTTCGAAAGGATTTTGATTTATCATTATTCCCATCATACAATGCCTGAAGTGGTGGAGGGGGTGTAATAAGTAAAGGTAGCCTAATCTTTCCTTCCAAACAACCAGTTTCGAATAAGGGACGCTTTATAGATGATTTTGTCAATTTTTCATCCATCTAATATAAGGCTGAACAATAAGAACATAATACATCTATCTTGCCAATATAATGGCGGCAAGAATCTTTGTGTGCCCGGGCGTCAATTGATATACTCGTTGGCAGATCTTCTAATTCATCATCAATACATAGATCTTGTTGAAGAAATCGATTTATAGGAGTAAACCTACAAATATTTGTGTATAAATAAAATTCTATAAAACAAAACGGTATGAGTAAAAGTATGTATTTCAAGATTAGACACAGTAATTTACTGATTCCTTTGTGGAGCTAAAGATGTGCTTGGCATAGAAAACGAACATGTAGAATGATGGGTAGCCATTGTTCGTTTTTGTGCTGAATGAGAATCTTCAGTTATTGTTTCCCACTCCAAGCGAGTGCGATCGCGACGAATTGGTGTTAAAGAACGTTGTCTTAGTTGAACACATTCTTCTAATCCCTCTTGTTCTCGTTGCAAGCATTGAAATTCAAAGTATGACTTTTCAATTTTTTCACGCTCTCGCCGTGCACGTTGGGCCAATATAGCTTTTGATATTACATTATCATTTTGTGCCTAAAATGAAAATATTTTATCATTGAAGCAAAATATGTGAATATTTTGTGATTAAAATGAAACTATCTTCTTATTTCTTCCCTTTCTCTTAATTTTGTTTTCTATTTTATTTGTTTTATACCTTTAATAGTGTTATCTTTATTTCTTTCTTTCTTATTTTTTCCCTTTCTATCTTCTTATTTCTTCCCTTTCCCTTTCCCTTTCTTTGTTTTCTATTTTATATATTAAATAAGAATTAAAAACCTATCTTATTTAGTTTCTTCTTTCTTTATATATTTTTTCTTTATTCCTTCGTTTCTTTTTTCCTATTCTCTTTATATAAGTAGCAACTTATGGATGGCACATTATAAATGCACATGTATCCATGCAAAATAAAAATAAAGAAATTTGAAAAACATATACAAATAATAGCAAGTTACAGGAAAACATATTACAATCATTCTACAAAAACAACATAAGACAATAAATTCATTTTATACACTCATATCTTTTAACTATTCAAAATTTTGATTATTTTTGCATCATATTTTTAAAAAAGAATATATACCACTTTACATGCATTTGTCATTCTCTTGCTAGAAGGAGCCATCTTTTCTTTTCCTTTAAACATTGGGTTGACCTTTTCTTTTTCTTTTGCCTAACAAATATAAATAAAATATTCAAAAGATTAAAAAAATCTTATATAATCTTATATAAATAAAATATATACAATGTTTGACTTGATTTTGTACTTACTGCACGAACATGGATAACATTAAGGTTGTGCTCATCACGGATGACCACACCAACATTTCTACATGGAGTTGTAGGATGATGCCTACAGAAATAGATTGTGAACAAATTAAAACCTATATAATAAAATGGTAATAATAAGAGTAAATAATTCAAGATTGTCTTGGGTAAAAAATTCTTTTTCTTTTACCAATTTGGTGTTAAAGAAGGTTGTCTTGGGTTAATACATTCAGTCGATCTTGCTCTTTCTCGTTCTCGTCGTAAGCATTGTCCCAATTGGTATGCAGAACATAGCTTTTGATTTTTTTCACGTTCTCGTCGTGCACGTTGGGCCAATGCAGCTTTTGATAACACATTATCATTGTGTGCCTAAAATGAGAATATTATATAAGAAGATGCATAAAATGTGAAGATTAACTAACTTGCTTCTCTTTCATCATGTATTTTTTCTTCCTTTTAACTAACTTTTCCTCTTCACTCGGTTAAGTTGTTAGTCATATAAGAACCAATGCATGTATTGATGAAATTTAAAAAAGGAGGGAAAAATAATTTGAAAACACATTAAGCACACAAAACTGCAAACTCACTATGCATGCACTTATTGGTTTAAAGACACTATCCATCTCTTTACAAAATGTACGTTGAAAAGGTAAATATTAGATCATTGGATACGTAAAATGTGAATATTAGCGTGTAATGTTTTGTACTTTCCTTTTCACTCTTCTTGTTGTTTCTGTTATATTAAAATGCATTTTTATCTTTTTCTTCTTTCCTTAAGAACTTCTTATAAGAAAAATAAAAATTAAAAAAAATTATATTAGATCATTGGGTACGTAAAATGTGAATATTAGCGTGTAATGTTTTGTACTTTCCTTTTCACTCTTCTTGTTGTTTCTGTTATATTAAAATGCATGTTTGTCTTTTTCTTCTTTCCTTAAGAACTTCTTATAAGAAAAATAAAAATTAAAAAAAATTATATTATGTAGTTTCCTTTTCATCACATATTTGTTCTTTCTTCTTATTTTTTTTTTCGTTTTTTTCTATTATATTTTTATTATGCTATGCTGTAGATGCATATTAATGTTCAAATAGACAAACAAGTTCATACAAATTAAAAATTCAAATAGACTAATAGACAAACATATAAAAAATTCAAATTAATATTCATACAAATGCATTACCATGTTGTATAAATGTTTACTTTAACATGCTTCAGAAAAACATTTCACATTCAATAAAAAGAATTGAATAAATTTTTGAAAAAAGAAACTTTTGAAAAATGTACATAAAAAAGAGTATATGACACTATGCAATTCCTAAAAAAATCTATATAATATTCAAAAAAGAAACTTTTAAAAAGGTGCCCAAAAAAAAAAAAAAAAAAAAACATAAACTCTCTTGCCATATTTTTCATAAATGTTAAAATGCCAAGTCTCTGAAATTTTTCGTTTAATTAGGAACTCTAGATATTCAAAAAAAATTATGAAAAATATTTATCATCTATACAACACAAAGCACTAAAATATTTATAAAAAAAATATTCAAAAAAAAATCATAAAAATATTTATCATCTGTACAAAAAAATATAAATAAATAAAAAATAAACTCTCTTGCCATATTATATATAAATGTTAAAATGCAAAGTCTTTCAAATTTTTCTTTTAATTAGGAACTCTAGATATTCAAAAAAAAAAAATTAAATAAAAAAAAAATCCCTTTCTTTTTAGAATCACACAACAAATATACTACATTTGAATGGTATAATTTTTTTTTTTTATAACAAAATGTTATATACATTTTTTTGAGTTAAGTTAAATACTTGGTGAATTTGATTCAAAGCAAAACTAATTATTTTAAATACTTGCATTAAGTTAAATACTTGTAAGTTTAATACATTTTTTTTCATGAAGACAACTAAAGTAATACACACATATATACATTCACTAAAGTAATATTTTTATTTTGTATACCAATTTGATTCCAAGCAAACCTTTGGGTTAAGTTAGAACTTCTGGAAATTTAATAGGCAAAAGGGATCAATTTTGACTCTAGAGTAAAGATACATGCCCCTGTTTGTGGGTATAATTAACCACTAATCCTAAGAAATAGCTTGAATACTTTCTTGATTACTAATGGAAAAACAACCATACCTACTGTTTGATGGAATTACCTTCCAGAAATGTTGGAGGGAAGTTTTTATTTACATGAAGTGTGGGCATACACTGTGTGCCTGAAACAATTAGATCAATCATGATAGTTTTTTAAATTTGAAGCAATTAAATCTTTCAATCGCTCGATACTAATGAGAGTGGAATTGCAATTAAACCCAAAACCACCCCCAAGTGTGTTATTCCCTTTATAATATAGAATAGACAGAGTGCACCATTGATACTATTCATATAATGCCAAGAAGAGTGTGTTATTCCCTTAATTTTACATTGATACTACATGGCCCTGTTTGAAATTCATATATTAAATCTGGTGCACTCTGTCACCCCAAATGTGTTATTCCCTTAATTTCAACCTGCCCTTTATAATATATGAATTTAAATTCGACTCTACCATTGATATTATTCTTCACCATTGATACTAAACTCTAAAATCTGATGAAAGTTTTAAGTATTCATGGGAAAATATGTAAAATCTGTTGGGTTGGTTGGTTTCTATAGCTTTGTAATAAAACTAAAAAATGTTGTGATGGGTTTCTCCAAAGTTACAAAAAATTGCTTCAATTTGTTTGCCTCAAAAGCATATCAAGCTAAAAGTATGGAGTTTATCATATGTATGGAGTTTATGTAATTTAAAAAAAAAAAAAAAAACAGTGGTACAAAGAAAGCAACCAAAGAAAGTAACAACTTGATAGCAACAATTACTTTGGGCTTTGTTTAAAAGGAAAGAAAAAAAAATTAAATTTATGAAAATATCACCTAGGAGAAATTATTCTTTTGCCCAGCCAAAAACAGGAAACTAAATAGAAAAATATAGAAATATAGAAAAACACATATAAATAAATAGGAAACCAAATAGAAAAACACAAATACTATCAGTTTAGAGCAAACATATCTGTTTAGAGCAAAACAAATCCTATAGACTACTCAATTTGGTATTTGCTTTGCCTCTTTCATTCATGGGAATTCAGTAGGATGATATTTTTGATCTCATCTGCATGTCTGTGAACTTTTCATAAATATTTTAGTTCCTCCTGAATGGCAGTTTTTTCTTTGGAGTTAATTCTGTTTTTTTAATTTCTCTCCGATCTGTATTCAATTGTCTATTGAGCTGCTTAGATTCGCTAGGAAATCAACCAAATAGCTCCAGCGGTACTAGAGCTACTCTTTGCATGATATACATCTAATCCAGCATCACTTTTGTGAGATGGCAGCCAATTTCTTCATGGGCCCCAATATAGGTGATGATGTGTGTTTGATTGGGAGAATAAGGGGGGATTATTTAATGTGCGGATTGTAATCCGCACAGTAAATCCAATCCGATATTTTTTTTTTTTAGTCCGCCGGGCATGGAGTCCGGCCGGATTCCTTATCCCCCATATGGGGGATTATACTATCCTAAGGGGGGTGTGGGACAATTTTTGGGGGGATTATTTACTATTGAGATTAGGTGGTAAAATGATTATTTTGACCCTATACTATTTAATTATGTATTATATTTAGTAAAATTCAATAAAATTTAAATGTCTTAATTTAAAAATAAAATAATTGTATTTAACTTTTTATTGATGTTTTATTTATTTATTTTTAAATAATTTTTTATTGATATTTTATTTTAAAATTTTGTTTATATTTTATTTAAATGTTAATAGATGTTTTATTTAATTTCATTGTTTAATTATTATTATTTTTAAAAACAAATTTATTTAAAATTTTAATTAAAAAAATAATATAAATTTTTATTCATATTTTATTTATTTATTTATATATTTATTTTTAAAAAAATAAATTTATATAATTGTGTAAAAAATAAAATAAAATAAATTTTTATTTAATCTAACTAAAAATAATTGAAATATTAAAGATATGTTTAATATTGCTATTACTTAGTAAACAATTAAAAAAGGGTAAAATATTCTTTTATTCATTTATCCTATCCAGTCCGTCCAACCAAACGTTGAATTCACTAAAAATAGTCCTTTCCAGACATCTAATCCCATGAAAAAATAAACACAGGATACATATCCAATCCAACCAAATAGTCTGGGGGATTCACAGTTCCAAAACTCAAATCCGATGAATTCTAATCCCCTCTTATCCGGTCCGTCCAATCAAACGCACCCCTAGTGTACATTTGCTTGTGGGAATCAAGGTTGGGAATTGGCATCCTATTAAATTTCCCACTGGACTGGGCCACATTTGTTGTGTACAAAGATGGTAATTCTTTTCTTAGGAATAGGATAGAAAAACATTAAAGGAATTTCTATCCCAACCAATTTTTTCTTGGTTTTTTATTATCATTTCACTATCCATGGGAATTACAGCTTAAGCATGAAAAGAGTTCTTATGGCCATGATTATTGAGCCAATTAGTTTATTAATAATAAATTAAAGTACTCAAAATTATTTTCCTAATAAGTGAAGTCTCAAAAATATTAATCGTATTAGAACAATTCAAAAAAAATACATACAGTTAGTATGGAGATTGCTAGAATAGTGAATGATCAAGCTGCGAAGTTTGAGTACAATCTAACTTAACCATGCCCATCACTTTCATCCTTGGCCATTTGCTTAAGGACAATCTAGGTTCTGTTATACAATTTATCTATATATATCCAAAACATATCAGTTAGACCAATAGACCAATACTTATAGAAATGAATACAAATTCATATCACATATCAGATGAATATAGAAACCCATATCACAAACACAAACACAAACTTAAACTTATGAATACAAATGAATACAAACTCCATAACAGATACATGAATGAAAGAGAGAACCAAGTCAGCCTGAGTGTTAGATCAATAGATATGTATAAACTACACAACAACATGATTCCAATATATTAGACCAACATGATTCAAACCCAGATTAGACCAATAGATAGGTATAAACCCAAATATTCTAACTGAAATTAGACCAACACATCAAACCCAGATATTCCAATATATCAAACCCAGATTAGAATGAGGGTCAAACTAAAATCAAACCCAGAGTAGACCAACCTAAAAAAAACCCCACCCCAACAAAGACATCAAACCGAAATCATAAAACTAAAATCACACCAAACTCATATTATAATAAGCTTACAGGAGTGATCGATCAGAGCTCTGATTTTGCAACCAAGCTGCTGGAGTGAACGACGATCGGAGTGAACCAAGTTGCCGGAGTGAACCGAGCTACCAAAGAGAACTGAGCTACAGGTCGAAGTGATTTTGAACAACGATCGGAGTAAGCTCTGATGAAACTAGAGAAAAATGCAAAGGCAAAAGCTAAGAGAGAAATGGATAGATAAAAAGTTTAAAATTTGAAATCAAGAAGAAGAGAGAGAGAAGGGATAGGTGGGAGGCAGACGTTTGAGAGACAGAAGAAGAGGAGTGTTTGATACACTTGGGCAGGAATGATAGGAGTGTTTGAGATACAGAAGAAGAGTGTTTGAGAGACAGAACCGTTAGATGTTGATCAGGAAAGATCTCAGCCATTGATAGAAATGTATCTCTCATATATTTTCACACATTTTCAAAAACGTTTGTGCCTTATTATATAGATATATATATATATATATATATATATATATATATATGTATATATATAGATAAACCAAGTGAACCAAATTTTCAAATCTTTTAAACTATACTACTGTTCTACTAAGTACTTTTGGCAGACAAGCTCAGCACATTAATACACTAACTCAGCCAGATTTCACTTGGATAGATTATTTTGATTTGATTCCATATCTAGTTTGTAGTTATTTAAGTCATTGATTAAAGTTACTAATGAGTCCAATATTGATTAAACATATTTAGCTAACTTATAAATCACCAGTATGAGCTTAACCATTACTCAACCAGCCATATCCGGCTAACATCTCCACAAGAATTCTGGGTAAGAAAGTGAAACCCGATCCGAAAACACAAACAAGTTTCAACACTGGTGTTGGACAGACGGGGCAAAACTTTCACCATTAGCGGCTTCGAAAGGACAAAGAACAAGATTGCTAATGGGATCTGGGTAAGATGGAAGGTGCTGCAGCACCAGTATCAAAGAAGGGCTTTCATTGCACAAGAAACTCACTGTCAATTATATACAAACACAACATACATAAGCATATGAATCTTTATAGCAACTATATCTCTGATTTTGACCGTGCATGTGCAAGTAATTTCTACAAACTATCGAAGAGGTGACGATTCGCCTTCTTGTGTGACGGCAAAGTTCCTGAGATTTTTTCCGTGCATTGTCTAGGGTACAAACATAAACACTGTGCATCTGTACTAGAAAACAAGCAGTTTAAAGGTATGTCATCGTTCTGGTGGGGCAGCCAGGAGCCTCACACGACGCCTAAGCATACTTCTGTGGCAGATACCAACCAAAAATAGGATGACTACAAGAGCAATAGCGGAATATTCAAACACTCTTCTGACCCCAAGGGCTCCTGTAGATACAGCAGCTATTAGTTTCCAATGTAGATGAAACAGAACAAAGAACTAACTAGATAGGATTCGAGAAAGAAATTAAGTTGGAATCCAAGCACCATAAGTTGACGGGAGGCAAAATTTTATGATGCAAGAGGATCCACCGTGAGGTATGGCCCCACTAAAGAGATTGTCAGTCATAAAACACAACAAGATCACATGATTTTGGATCGGCAATTCACTTCAAATTGCTACAAAGTTTTCAAAATAACAAGATCCAAACTCACCCAATCATCCTACTTTTCTTTCAAATCAATGTTTATGGTGGGACTGAAAGAACCAAATATTAGCATCCTTTTTTTCTTCTCTTTTTTTAAAAATAAAAAAAAAAATAAAAAATTGCAACCCATAGTACAATAAACTGTATGCTGATAATGGTTTTATTCTGATGCAACATTTTCCTGTAACTTACAAGTTTGAAGCAAATTACCTGTTGGAATGAAGTCAAAACCACAGATCTCATAGAAAACAGTCAGCAACAACTGTAAAGAAGAAAAGACGATAAAAAATTATAAGCAAAAATTACCTAAAGAAAATGAACGAGGCTAATGTTTAATATATCTCTCAGTATACAAAACAACTACTAGTATGCAAATGCATGTGGCAGACTGTTAGTGGTGATTGGCGAAAAGTTCGCTAACTTTTTTAATTACTTGGTGGGAAATTCGTACAAAATCCAAAGTACTTATCACTATTCCTATATTGAATATTTTCATCGATCTATAATCCCCACATTGGTTAAGCAATTAGTTATGCACATATCCACCTTTTGCCATTGGGCTCTGCACTTGGCTCTCCACAACTATTTCGACTGCCCCCCCATGACAAACCGAAAAAAAAATCATGGTACATCTAAGATGAGTTGATTGAAAGGAAAAGCCCAAGACACTACCCAATTTATGGGGTGAGAAATAGTAGAGTAGAATATCAAAGCAAACTGGCACGTTAGGTACCTCTCCATGTATGTACATCCTTATATCAATTTGAAGTCCCAATGGGCCTCTATCTGAGCACCCATAACCTACAGTCATCCAGTTGGTAATTATCTTTTCTCCACCAAAAAACCACTCACTCCTGCTTTTGAAGTTCTCCCCTTTCACCTTCCTCTCCATATATCACATCTGGAATCAAACCAGAGACCTGACTGGTATCTCTTTCTAAAATCCCCTTTGAGCTTTAACACCTTACTCCTTATGTAAACATAAAGCATTAGCTCTTTACCAGTTGATGTTCTTGAATTATCTTTCCTATCACAACTTAGGAAATTCCAGTTGACAACAACCTGTAATGGTTGGAAGTGTAAGATACACCCACATGTTACAAATAACAGCAATTCACCATCTTGTTTGCACATCCAACACCAACTCACAATAACGTTCTTCCTCTGGATCAAATGGTCAGTGGTAAGGATCTTACCTTGGGCTAAACACCAAACAAAAAAGGCCATCACTGTAGGAGCCCTGGGGCCCCAAATAACTTTCCATGGGATAGAAGAATTGCAATGACCAATCAATGCCTTACAAAAACTTCCCATGGAAATTCCCCGCACTGGTTAGCCTCCTTCTCATCTTCAGTCTGCCTAATCCTCGATATGCCATACAACCTTTAGAGAAGCTCCAACATCTCTGTCATCTCCCAATCTTGTAACCCTCTCTGGTTACAAAATATCCCCAAAAAAATTCCTGTTATCCCTATGCGTGCAAATACTCCTCAACTGTAGCTCACCTATCTGCTGCAATCCAAGCAAAATCTAATCCATCTCCCCCATTTGGCACCAAAACCCATTCACTCCATCTCACACCACTCTTGGGACCCCACTTCTCATTCTTGAGTTTATACTTTCACTCACCACCAACACAGCATCCAGGATTTGCCTCCACTCCATGAAGCATTCTGAGATTCCAAAACAATCCCCTATGAATGGCTACAGAGCAGGGCGGGGGTGGTTTCACTTACCCCGACCTCAATGCCCGATGACAATGTACTTTTTCCATCCCCACCTCAATCCCCGACATGGCATATTTTTTAGTCAATTATCCCTGCCCCTAACGGGGAGTGGTGATCTGATCCCCACCCCACCAACCATAAGTGTTGCATGGACTCTTTTATTTCCTCCAAACCCTGTCCACCAAATATGACAAGGGGTAAGGATGTGCAATATGTGCCTGACATCCAAACCAAATTTTATATGATGTTTGAAGTAGAAGAAGGTTCCATTTACTAGATAAGATAATTCTTGCTTCTCACATGGATAGGAGATAAAAATTTCATATTTTTCCTAAATCTTATTTAATTTCAAGTATATTTCTAAATAATTTACATTATCTTATCTAAGAATATTATATAATACGCAATATATATATATTTATATGGCATGTCCTCCTACCCAAGAGGTGTACGGTGTTTAAATTGGTTCAGTTCTGAGAAAACCAAATATGAATGGGAGATAAAAATTTCGTATTTTCCTTAAATCCTATTTAGTATCATTGTATCAAGCATATCTCTAAATAATTTATATTATTTTATCTGTGAATATCATATACAATATGCAATATATATAAAAGTCTACAGGACATGTCCCCGTACCCATAGGGATGTACACAGTTTAGAGTGGTTTGATTCCGAGAAAATCCAAAAACCAAACCGGTCCTAATAGTTCTGGAATTTTGGGAACCAGACCGAACCATTGATACCTATGGAACCAGACTAGAATTAACAGCTCAGTTCTAGTTCGATTCACGGTTCCAACAATTCATGTTAACATGTTCATTCGATAATTAGTATTTCATTAAGGCAAAATGATCGCTTTTGATTTCCAGTGCAACGGTGTTCAAGACTTCCAGTAACTAATGATCAAAACTAATACAACATTTAAGTCATTAATCAATATTCCAGAATTCTAGTAACCCAATCTCCGAACCATTATGAAAAAACAATAGCAAAATAGAAACAAATGTGAGGCCTAAATTAGATAAGCCCAAACTTAAAAAATCCGTAAATTAGACAGATGACAGACAAAAAACCTAAATCCCTAAATCAGAAACAATTAGTTTAAATATATATATATATATATATATATCTAAATCAGCAAGGGAAAACAAATAGGACCCAACTTACACCCCAAAAACTCAAAAGTTGAAGAAACATAAAAAAAATGCTAACCAATTGGAGTATAGGGACTGGAGAAAAACCATCCCTTAAATATTAATACTCACAGCATTTGCATAGCTACTTATCCTCCATCTAATTACAAGACCAATTCAGAGTCCATTGGCATCACTTATTATAGATTGCCAAATATTTCAGCCAACATAACAGAGTGTGCATGAAAGTGATGCTTGGCAATTCCCCACTGTTGCAAGGAACCATCAAACTAAATAAAATATATGGCAGCATAACTAAAGTTTAAAGGATGGCATTATGGCACAAATAAATACACACACAAACCACCTAATGATTTAAAGTCTTGTCATTCCATTCTTTTATATTTTAAAATTGTGCTGAAATTTACACAAAGCTTGCACTGTGCATTGAATCCTCAACATGTTTCTCTTAAATATCTTTCCGAAAGGAAGATAAAAAATATATATATACACATTACAAATACTGCAAGAAGATACCAAGAGTTCATTCAGTCAGGAGAAGGAAAATTAGCAAAATCTATTCCATACATCTAGACAACATTAGTCAATATAAATTATTAAAATAACACAAAGATATAGTCTTTTTTACAAGTAAAATAAAGATGATATAGTTAAGTGCAATGCTGAGTTACTGTCGGATGGACTTACTGCAATGAGGCGTGCTGTGTAATAGTTAAGTCTAAATCTATCAGGATCCATCAGTCCTCCAAAATATCTCCTGAAGGATAGTGGCAACTGATATACTTTCTGTAGGAAGCAAAATTTTCATATGAGAGAATGCCACGTGTTCTTCTTGACAAATTTTCGTGACAAAGTTTGGGATTTCATGCAAATAACAAGCAAACATCAGCTTTTTGACAATAAAAAATTTACTCCATTCTACACAGTATAATTGCCAAAAACAGCTGTGTTGGGGAGCTCTCTTGAGCAATGAAAAATGTCACAAAAGTAAAACACAAAGCATTGGCATATGATTATGCAGTCAGGCTATACATGAAATTTTAATTATGATATTTTAATAGTGATTCTTGCTAGTAAATCATATTCAATAGCTTTGTTTTGCTTCACCCTTATAATTCACCATCTCCATTGCCAAACGGCTAGAAAACTCCCAAGGAACCACTGAATCAAAAATTCTAGTGTTATAGTTCTGTAAAACTCAGTTGAATAACCTTTTTTTATCAGCTTCTTTGGATGCGTCCAAACATTACCTTCGAGCAACTTAACCTCAAAAATGACTCAATCCGCAATTGGCCTGCCATTTACTCTTGGATAATATGAAATAATCGAAAAAAATTGAGATACATGTACACAGATTAGTACGAAGAACTACATCCAAGGGGACAATATATATATATATATATATGTATATATATTTTTTTGGTTCAACTACATCCAAGGGGAAAGCCACCAAATCTTTTAGAACAGAGGACCAAAAAGTTACATGAACAGGGTCATCATCAAGAGAAGTTTCATAAATTAAAAGGGCTCCGCTGCCAAAATCTACTAGGGGATCAGTATATGTTTTCTGCCCATAATAAATTTTAAAAAAATAAAAATGAAAGATTTTCTTCAAATGACATTACCTGACTTTTACGGTAATCATGAGATGGCTACGACAGTTTGCAAATGATCCATTCACAATTATGGATTTTTACAATAATCAAAAATTAGCTGGGACAAAATTATAGAAACAAAGTCTTAAAAACTAGTTAGCTCAGATAGTTGCATAACCCAATTCTATAAACAGAATAAAATGTAGACTTACCATAATGAAGCCATGGGCACCACCTACAAAAAGCCGATTGTACCCCTGAACTTTCTTCAAGGCCTGTACAACATCCTCTTCCCGCCGAAGGCTAAGTGATGCCTCCGGTATCAACTTACTAATGAGACGAGAGCAAATGGGGCACTTGCACCGCTGAAGTGCACTACTATAGTTCCAGAACATCAAAATGCAGCTGGCTGTACAATGCAAGGTAATTAATTACAAATGATTTCAATATCAACATGTCATTCAATGGTAATTTTTGAGTAACATGGATTACCAACATATTAACTTCTACAATTAGAGTTCACACAAATTAAAATCTCTAAACTTATTCTGTCATGCACATTAATCAATTGGAAGAATACCATGATCTCCAAATAAGTTTCTTCCCATAAATAGAACTTATGACCAGCCAATCTAGGTTCAAGGCTCAGTAAGTGCAATACTTAACTACAAAGAAGATTATTTATCAGTGAACTTTTAGAGATCAAACACAAATGAAGGGGAAACTCACTTTCAGACAACAGACGGTTTTAAGGACTACTGATTGTCTTGCTAGAAAACAATGTCAGGAAATATTTCTACCCACAAAAATAAATAGGCTACTTTGAGGTCATGTTTCTGAAGCTAACTGAAGAGAGATTATCAAGATTCACCGAGAGTACAGTAGAAAACCCAATGAGATAAATGGAGTCTGACCGGAAAAAAAAATATCAGGAAATTCTGACAGGAACCTTTTCCACCTCCACAAACCAAGCCTGAATAACACCTCCAACTGAAGGCCATCAAATATCTATTGACACTCACTGGTTGGGTTGGTTAGAAAATGGGTGAACAACAAAGACCAGAAACAAAAATTAATTACCCTGTGTCGGTTTCATTTTCAAAATCTAAAACTAGTTTTGGTGAAAAAATTAAAAAACAAAAACCACTTGTCCATTTCATATGATTTTCCCTTTTTTGGGCAAAAATAATATTCAAAATTTTGAAATATCTTTTTGGTGTGTTTTTTTGTCAAACTGTTTTATTTTTTCAAGAAAGTTTCGGAAAAACAGAAAATCAAAATAGTTTGCTTGTTTTGTGTTAAAAATATTTATACTTCAACAATTGTAGAACTAAAAATTTTGCTTTTTTTTGGTCAGTGTATATTTCTGTTTTTCTAGCTTTCACCAGTCAGAAAAGTTATTGTAGTATCTTTTTTCTCCTCTTTTTTACGGCTAATAATAAAGAACTCAAAAAACTAATCATAAATTCAAATTAGACCAGATTGAGCAGAAACTTCTTGCTCTCTCGGATCACAATTCTGTTTTCTACCCTTTTCTCCACATTTTCACAGCAACCAAACAAAGAGTTAGGGTTTCACAATCTTGATCACATATCAATCAATGGCAATTAAAAAAACATTCTTACTATATCATACGAAAAACGCACCGCAAAACCAGTGTCCACAGTTGGTCTTGCAAGGAATGGTGAAACCCTCAAAGCAGATAGCGCAGCAATCATCATCAGGAGGAATTTCCCTCTCTCTTACCACCTCCTCGCTCTTTCTCTCTCTCACCTCATTGTTACCATTGCCAATTCCCTCTGCAACCACGTCAGGCTCCTCCATTTCACCGCTTCTCTCTCTACCCAAATCGCTAGGGTTTTTCACCTCTCCAATTCTCTCACCATCCACTTCATCTCGATCGGGGTTTCCAAAGCCATCGCTTCTCTCTCTAACAAGACAATCAAGGTGGTCCTCCTCCGTATCTTCGCTTCTTCTTCTTCTCTCTCCAACGATGGTATTAGGGTTTCTAATCTCATCATTGAAATCGATTTCTGGACCTCTGCTTCTCTCTCTTACCCGATTTAGGGTCTCCATTTCTCTCTCATCTCTCTACAAATTCAACGAAGTTGCAGAGGAATCAAGATATAACTTCACTAAATATTTATAAATTTATAATTGTAATTATTAAAGTTGAAAAATTTTATTACTACTAATTTGAAATTGTTTTTGAAAACTGATTTGTAAAAAAAATGGTGTGTCCCTTTTAGGTAAACTATAAGTACATTCCTGTAAATTGTTTCAAATGCAAATTATTTTTTATGCTTCGGAATTACCTATTGCCTCGCTAAGTTTCTAATTACATTACAAATAATTTCTTTATTAATAAATTATTAAATCAAAAATAATTTATAATGATATAAAAATTATATTTTAATTTATAATTTTAATAATTTTATTATTATATAGGATAGTAATTAAGAAGTTCAATTTTATTTTGTTTATTTTGTCAAATTAAAAATTTTAATAATGAAATATTTGTAATTTTTATAATTATAAGGAAGTAATGTGTATTTTAAGTAAATTTCAAAACTTATATTTGTAATTAATCTTTTTTTTAATACTACATTAATATTTTAATTTTTATTAGATTAAGGCTAATAATCATTAATTTCTACCATATGATATTTTAATTTATTAGATTAAGGCTAATAATCATTAATTTCTACCATATGATATTTTAATTTAATTGTCAATATTTATATTGGAGAGATGGGGAGGTAATGGCGGAAATCCTAACGGTGAGTCGGACCGAGTTTAAAAGGATGAGTTGATTATTAAAATATATATTAATATACGATTCTTTACTTAATCAAAATATGGAGACTAATCTAAATTAATATAAGATTCTTTACTTTTCACATGTCTATGGTTCGATTTGGAGAAATTTATTGCCATTGTATTTTTTTTTTTTGTCCTTCCCTGAGAATATGTATATTAAAATGATTTAAATAAATTGAAAAAAAAATAAAACTAATTATTGAAATGTTGTTTTGCTCTCTTTCTTTCTGATGTGATCAAAAATCAAGATAATTGATGAAAGTCACTACAGGAAAAATGGGTTTTGGCGACGTTTATTTAACGGCGTTTTATTAAACGTCACATTTTGTAATATTTAACGACGTTTCTTAAACGTCTCTGTTTGAAAAAATAAAACGTCACCGTTTCAAGCGTTTAAAAGCGCCTTTGAATGTCCCTTCTCTCTCCCTTAAATGGGCAACCCTCTGAAGCCCCTCTTTCAGTCTCTCGTTCGCTCTCTCTCTTTCTCTAAACCCTCTCAATGGATCGATTCATCTCTCGCTGATTCATCTCAGAATGATACAATCTCGGTGATTCTTCTTGGCGATTTCGATTTTGATTTTGATTTCGAAGTTCTCTCTCGATTTCAATTTCGAAATTTATTCGGTGATTCTCTCTCTCAATTTCAAAGTCTATTTATTCGGTGTGAAAGCCCTTTGTAAACCCTTATTTGGAATCCTCATGCCTTCAAATCTCGTCTCTCTCAGCCCTCTCTAAACCATTATCATTCTCACAGATTCGTCTTTGAGATTCAGAGCGATTTCAATTTCGAAGCTCCACCGCCACCACCGTCTGCACCGGCTCGATTTCTCTGATTTCGATTTCATCTGAATCTCTGATTTCTATTTCGATTCTGATTTCGAAGCTCCATCGCCACCACCATCTGCACCAGCAAGGTATAGATTTCTTGAAACTGGCTTCTCTTCAACACAACAGCACATCATGACTTTTAATTCCTGGTTTTAAACTTTTGTCTTCGGGAAATCACATCTTTATCTGTTGGTCAATCTTCAATTGCTGATTAAATTTCTGAACTTATCAGACATACTCTGTCCTTTGTAGTTGCTGAAATCTTATCCATGATTCAGATTTATGGGAGATTGATTCGAATGTGATGATGGACTTGATCTCCAATCAAAAGATTTAGATCTACATGACCTGAAGCTGATCTTCTGAGGCATCTCTGAAATCTGAAGCGGCTGACTTTGTCCATAGATGTCCCAATTCTTTGCAGATAAAAATGAAAAATATCCATCCCTGAACTCCAGGTAACTTTTGTAACAATGATGTTTAGATATACTAGATTCATGTTACTTGTTGCCATTTTTGCTACCTTTTATAAATTTTTAACATCTAATACCAATTTATTATTTTTCCTTTTGCAACACAGGTGTCTCGCTTTCTTTGCTATTGGTTCAAAGTTGACTTTTAATTTCCTGGCTCAGATGCAAATGTGAGATGATAAATATGGGTCTTTACTGATATTTAAAAATGTTTTGCTATTTATATAAGCAGGATTATCAGGTGGAGTCATAGCCAGGATATCCATAGCAGGAGTTGCTGGGGTGCTGTTATTGGCAGTTTGCATATATGTTGGAGTTTACAAGAAGAAAAAAGTGCAGGACAAAATATTGCTTCTGCAAGATCTAAACATCAATCAATTCAAGCTGCAAGGGGTAGTACTTCTCCCTGTTTCCTTTCTTTTTCCCTTTTTTGTCTATTTCTTTAAACACCTATGTTTGAAAGGGTTCTTCATGGATATTCTGCACTGCAAATTCCCCTTTTAACTCATTTTACCTCTTGGCTGAAGAATGAAATCCAATTTTGACAAACTGGGAAACCATATGCACATGGTTGTTACAATGTTAAACATCCTATGGTTACTTATTTAGCTTTCTTTTAACACAATAGAGGTTCCTTTCATTTAAAAAAATAATAATAAGAATCGTGATCATATTTGATTAGGTGGAATATGGTTACCATGATTTTCATTTTTCATATTCAATTCTGGGCAATAAAATATATATATATATATATATATTTGACATCACATCTCTAGTTAATTCATTTCATGGTTTCTTCAAAATCTCTTGCAGGAGATAGCTAGGCCATCAAATCTGTCTGCTACCCCGGTGCACCTGAATATTCAAGATGATCACGTAAATCTTTTTTTGAATCATTGGGTTATTTTATCTCTTGTATATTATAAATATATATATATATATATATATTATGGTCTTCAATAGATTCATAAGAATCAAATCATATATCTCAAAATTTTACGCGGCTCCTTGTCTCAATGCACTCTCAATAGTACAATCGTGCCTCCAAATGCTACATATAATATGTAGGTATCATGGTCTTCAATGATTCACAAGGATACAAACTGAATCACGTGTCTTGGATTTTTCTTCTTTTTTTGTGTCAATGCATTTGCAACAGTAAAATCATGTCTCCAGATTATCATGTTTTGAGTTTCTCATATGAGATTTCGGAAGAGGGGATGTTTGGCTCATAAGAGTCCTACTTGGGATTGTTCATTACTATGTTATCATCATCATGTATAGAATAAAGCATCGTTTTGGTGCAGGTGGTGATAGACAATGGCATACTCCAACTCACACTGTCAAATCCTGGAGGAACCGTCACCGGAATAACATATGGTGGAATTGACAACTTGATCGAACTACATAATCAGGAATTGAATGGAGGGTACGTGCATCGATGGTTATATATCTATCTTTGTTCTTTCAATTCTTCTACATTGTGATTGAATTCTGTGCATTTAGAAAATTTCTAGTTCTTTTTCAATACCTTTCAGATGATGAAGCACAATCTTGGAAGGAACCCAGAGAACAATTAGGACAAGTCAGAAAAGCAGTTAGAATTTTTTCGGTTCTTTTTTAGTACTTTTCAGATGATGAAGCATAGTGTTGGAAGGAACCTAGAAAACAATTTTACAAAAGACAGCTAAAAAAGACTCTTTAGCCAAAACTAAAAAACTAGCTTAATTTTTGTCTTTTGTGTACTTCTTTCAACTTTGGAGTTGAATTTTTTTACCCTTTAGGTTTGTGTTGACTAAATGACTCTAAAAATTATCATAAAAAAGTTTACTAAATATGAAAATAAGTAGAGTTCTATATGGAGAAAAAACTTATAACTATGCCATCCTCAATGATCATTGCCATCCTCAATGATGGTTTGTATTTTGTCACACTTTACTTACCTTTTCTACATGTAGATTCATGCATATTTCTTCTCATTTTCTTGTCATTAGCCTCGATTTGTGTGTGTGTGGGGGGTTCTAAATACATACTATCTACATGGCATGCCAGGTACCATCATGACAATATCAAAGGATAGGGTGAAACCATCTCCTCAGCCTGATAGCTGGAAGCTGGCAAAAATTTTTGTAACTGGAGTCATTCTTGGTGGTTACTTGGCCATGATGACAGTCATTTTCTTCTGGGCAGCATACAAGACAAACTTTTTTCCTGTAAGAAAACTTATAACTATAGTAAATGGGTCATGAAATAGTTGATTGGATACACCTGATAGGTTATATGCCAAAGGATTTCATATTTTGTGAATTGGTGACCAGCCCTGGTCCTGGCTTAACATAGTAGTTTAGGTTTGCTAAATATTGATATACAGTTTTCATTAATGAGACATTTTCAAGAATGTATGATGTTCATATGCTTGTATTTGCATTTTATTTTAGGCTCTATGTAATTAATAAATCCAAAATTTTGAAGTGTGCCTGATCTTGTGAAATTTTGAAAATGCATTCCAAATTGAGGCGCCTTCACTGTTCCTGTATGCAATTTTTATTATTTACTTCTAGACTGAAGTCTGAATGATTCTTCTTTTCACTGATCTATCAGTGTTATGCTTGGTCTTGAGACATATTTTCCCCTCCTTTTGTGTAATTTCCAGCGTATATTTGGGGTTTCAACTCTTGAAGCAACAGCTCATGATGACTTCAGGAAGCTTGCATCAGCAATATACTTGCAAGTGAGTATCTTTAACAAAATTGTAGATATTTTGGGTCTGTTATTCTTTAGAACTATGAGTGCTTTGTTGGAACACTAGCTCCCGTCTTGCCATTTTTCTCCCTGAAGAACATTTTACAAGCATGATGCTTAACTCATAAATCATTCTTTTTGTTGCATGATGCATAACTCAAAATTGCAGGATTGAGGAAAATAAATATATATAAGAACTCATCATCTGTGGGGCACCTCTGTGAGAAAGTATCTAAGCTATACCCAAAACACTAAAAATCGCTGGATGGTTACCAAAAACTGCTCTAATCTGGCTTCTTGTTGGGTATCCAATCAAGCTTCTTCCTCTATTTTGTCAGGGTATGCCCCCTCCACCCCAGGTTCATGCTTACTCCTGATAGGTTAGTCTTTTGTGATGTCATAATCTTCTCTCTTACGGAAAACATTATTTTGCAAGGTTGAGAAACATTATTTTGTGATGTCAATTTCCATGCAGATTCTTGAAAGGGAGGAAGTTTGATATTAAGAAAACAAAGCACATTGGGCTGAGATGCTTCAATGGAGGAAAGACTTTGGTGCTGACACTATCATGGAGGTAATTTCATCTGATGATTTTCCTCTTGTATTAGTCTCAAACTCCTGCCATAGATTTGTAGTGCTAGTTTTTGATAGATTGACTTGCTCTTTCTCTCTTTTGGTGAGGTTTTTAACACAATTAAATAAATGGGTTAGTGCTTTTCTCAGCCTATCCACAAGCAAACGAGTAGAATATGTCAAGTTCTTGTTATGTCAAAATCAATCTCAATATGTTCTAGTACTCCTTTTATAGATTTCATAGATATTTTAAATTGAATCAAGAATGCGAGTGAATGTTCAATGAATGAAGTACTCATTACAGTACAATCGTAACATATCCATAATGATTACTTAATTGAAGTTACTAGCTATTTAAATGTTCGATTTGAACTTTCAAAGATTGTTTTTGTGGCGATTGCAAATAGGGTGCAACCTATTCCTCCACCACTATTAGATAGGATGGAAGTCATTGAACTGCCAAGATATACACCTAAAGAAAAGCTTAAAATAGCAATTCGACACCTCATAAATAGGGTGCTTTGCGGCCTTTTTGGATTCTGCAATGTACTAAGTACTTAAGGTTGGGTATCATGTTATGGCCATATGCATTGCCTTTTAATTTGATGAAATATCAATAGAAGGTTGGGTATCATGCTGCCACTTCTTTTTTCTTTTCTTTTTTCGCAATGGATTTCTCTTTTACTGGTTTAAAGATAAAATATGAACATTTGATGGGACAACTAAGCAGGCCCTTAGATTTTATTGTCATATGTTTACTGTTCTAAACCTTATGTAGGTATATATGTAACATAGTTTGTATACTTCTTTATATTAACTGAATTTTATTGGTGACACCTATTATTAATTGATCACAAGGAAATTATTGACCCTACGCTGGTATTTAGCTGATTAGTGTTTCAATGAATTGTCCATTTCTGTTCATTAGCTTTCACTATGAAGTTAAAGCACATGCTTGGTGTTTCTGAATGTCACACTAATATGTTGATAATTGATGCAGATTGACTTGTCTTCCCACATTGTTAGGGTTTAATTGACTTTGAAGGTACTACTTTAACATTACTTTGAATTATTTGATGAATACATGGTCTTTATTTCTATAAATTTATTTTCAGTCGTGTTGGTTATTTTATTCCTCTGCCAAGATTTGATAGAACGTTGATACCGGAGGACAACCTTAGCTTTGTCTCAGGATGTGTTAGTAAGTAATCCAAAATTACAAGTTTTAGTTGTTTTATTCAAAATATTTTTCCTACTGTTCCAAAAATAAGATTCACTGTGTAGCTAAGTGAATAGTATATATATATATATATGTATGCATGTATTGAAGATATCTGAGTGTGTGTAGTTTTTGGAACTTACATACCCAAGCAAAGAGCCACCAGAAGCAACTCTGTTTGTTGGCCTTCCCATCAAATACTATATATATAATGCATGTATTTTCAATTATAACCAACACGGCTGAAAATAAATATAATGCATGTATACACTTGGTTTTGCATGTATAAATATAATGCATGTATACACTGTGTATTTTCAATTATAATGCATGTATTTTCAATTATACTATATATATAATGCATGTATACACTTGGTTTTGCTTTAGGTGCTTTTCAATTATACCCTTTTTAATCCATTGCTTTAATGGGTATTTTCCTTTGAATTTTTGTTTTGTTTTGTTTTGTTTTGTTTTGGGGGTTTATAATGCATGTATCTGCTGGATTTATATGCTGAAAATTTCAGCAAAATATATGATGATTGAACATTAACATATGGTTAGATTAGATTCAGTAGTAAAAAAAAAGAAAGATGAATTTATTTACTTTGAGTACATAGCCTTGATTAGCCGACCGCACTTGATTCAGACACAATGTTTAGTTTGGTTTGATTCAATTTGCTTCAGTTATTGTTATATCAGATTAAAATTTAATTCGCTTCAGTTATTGTTATATCAGATTAAAATTTAACTAGTATGGAGCTCATCCAACGAAATTGTCAATATTGTCTTTGAGCATTTTCATTTTCTGAGGCATCCAACCACAAAAATCCCTATTTGAATGGTAAAATGAAAACTTGAACTCAAATCAGTTGTTTGAATGGTTTGCTATGGACCTGAAAATTCATTGATATAAATGACTGAAATTAAACATCTTATGAAGGCTGTGCAGGAAAAAAGAAAAGGGAAACAAAATGTGAATAATATTTAGCTTCCATGTTATTTACGTTTCCCTTCAATTTTCTAGTGTCATGTTTCTTATTGGTTATATTATACATGATATTGGTGGCTAGTCCGAATTGTTTACACCTGTTGGTTATATCCTCTGTTAATAGTGCTCAGTGCAGTTTATGGCTGTAGAAAATTCTTTATCTTCAGTCAAAATGCTACTTATCAAATCCCAGCAGTATTACAAAGTGTTCCTAGTTAAGTACCATAATTAGTACCATATGATTTAGCTCAGTAGTTTAGAAGTGCATACTGAGACTATACTTGTGTACGTGTATTTCTGATCACTTTGCTGTAATAATATTCAGTTCTGTCAATCATTCAGTGCATAGAAACTGATATGTAGACAATTGGCCTCATTTGGATCCTTTTTTCTAAATGAATAATTTTGACCTTTTCATCATTAACAGGAAGAGGCTACCAAAAGCAAGTCTGCAGGAAAGGCATAGTACCAGACTATGATCTCCGACAGCGATTACACCGAGTTTGAAAACTTCTCAAAGTGGTTGGGAGTCTCCCAGTGAGATTTTTTTGTCTTTGAGTTTTGTCTTGGTATAATATCTTTATCTAATTGTTTTGTTTCAAGAGGAGTTAATTTACTTTTTGTGGCAGTTTTGAGACAAGATTTGAGTTTGGTGGGTTATGTTTTATGACAAGATGGATGGATTTTTCATTTTAGCAGATCTGGAATCAAAATTTTACAAATTGTAGTCTCTTACTTAAACACGGTTTGTTAAGTTTTTTTTGAATGAGAAATTGAATTAATGCTTCATTTGTTATTTGAATGGGAGTTATTATTTTATATGTTAGTTTTATTACAGATATTTGAATGGGAGTTAATTTGTATGTTAGTTTTATTACAGTTATTTTTTTATTAATTGAATGAGAAACTAAATTCAATATTTTTTACAGGTATTTTTTTTTAATTTAATCAAATAAAATTAGCATAATATCCCCCCCCCCAAAAAAAAAAAAAGGAAGATATGACGGCGTTTCCACAAACGCCTCCTAATCCCTCAATAGTAACGGTAATTTTTTTAAAACAGATACGACGGCGTTTCAAAAACGTCGCTAAATATTGTTGGTGACGTCATGTGTGTGTGGTGGGACATTTGGCGGCATTTTTTAAAACGCCGCCTGTACTAATATCACGACGTTTTTAAAACGTCGCAAAGCTACAGCGACGGCCGCAGCTTCGACGTTTGGTACTAAACGCCACAAAAGGAATTAGGGGCGTTTTTTATACATATGCCGGCGTTTTTTAAACGCCGCTAAAAGTGCGATTTCCAGCAGTGAGTGGTATTATTTTTTTGATAATGTGTCATTGTATTATTCTTGTATTATTGTGGGGTGTTTTGAAAGATGATAAAAAGTTAATTTTTTGATTTTTTTTTTTTTTGAAAAAACGTGTAAAAAATATGAGAGATAATATGATCCAAAATAGGTTAAAAATTGAGAAGTGATTTTTAATCCACTTTCCCAAGGGAGGCATGTATTATATTTAGGCCTTGTTTGTCATAATCTAAAAAAGTCAAAAAGTCACTATCCTATTTAAGTCACATCATCTTATTTAAGTAACATCACTTCTCTACTATATCACTTCAAACCCAACTCATACACAACTCATATTTCATAAAAAGTTAAAGAGTACACTTATTTAGATCATTCCAAAAAACTCCCTTAGTTTAACATTACATTTGTCATAATTATATTGGTTTAATGCGTCTCATACTCATATATGTTACCAATACAGAAATACAGTAAATAAATCAAATGTAATATTATATAAATATAATTATTGTATTATTGTTTTAACATTCCATGAGCCTTTTTTTTTTTTTTTTGGGAACAAATAATTAAATGAGCCTTGATTGTTGTGTTTCATAATAGATTAAAGTTCTATTTTAAAATTTCTAAATATTCTTAGACTGATTTATACCTTTTTAAAATGCAACATATTTAATCACATAAAATGGTAAATTTTCCAAAATAATTTTTTTAAACCAAAAATTAAAAAGACAAAACGAAATGACAAGATCAAGAATCATGAGCTCTTTATGAACAAACACTGAGGTCTTAGTTGATAGAGACCCTAACAGTGAGGTGTCTTGTTGATGTCGTGAGTCTAAACCCACACTCCATAACTAATTCATTTTTAATTAATCGGGATCTCGACTCGGGCATATCTTTGTCACTTGCTATTCACATCCGAGCCCTTTACATTTGAAAGATCTGCAAATTCTTGCTGCTAATGCTAAAATTTTCGAAGGACCATCTCAAGATATTCAAGTTGAAAGAGATAAATTGAATCAGTATGACTAGATTTTATCAAAAATGATAAAAACGTGCCAAAGATGATAAGAACGTAACCCCTCTACTCATTGTCAATTAATTTTGAATTGAATATTTTAACAATTGTTAAAATCTAAAAAAAAGAAGAGAATAAAATACACACAATCCTACTCTCATTTTTAAAGTGACAATAATCTTGATTCAACCCGTACCGCTAAAACACTAACACAAGCCCTACCACTACACTATGAATGAGATTATTTGAACTTTTGACCTCCTACCAAGATGCAAAGATTTTGGACAATAAAAAAAGCGCTAATTGAGCTTTGATGTAGATATATACATATGAAAATAATATGTATCTAAAATAATACCAATGAAACAAAGAAACTTGTTCCAGTAGAACCTAAAATGTATTGAAAACAAAAGATTTCTTCCCCCTAAATAGGAGTAAAGATAAAACAGCAAGAAGAGCACGTTGATAATTTTTGTATTCCCAAAAACGAAAATAGAAAAGAGGAAACGCGTACAATGATGATTTCCATACCCAATAGCTATTTCTAGGAACGGAATACAACCTTTCAATTTTCTAGCATTAACCATGGGAGTAGAACTCTCTTCCTCCATTCTGGTCAACCTCTAGATCTAAAGAATTACTGTCCATGTCATGTCAGCATTCGAACCATCAAAATCTAGATTTACAGATACATCTATCCTTTTCTTCGACTATCCAGTACTTCCCATTGAGTCATCGTCATCTCTTCTCCTCTCTATAGAATCCAAACTGTCAATACTACCGCTGCAGTTTTTCTGAGTCTTATTGTATTCCTTGACGGTAGCTTTAATGGCTTCCAACAACCGATCACCATACCAGTTCACATTTGCACTAAATAAAACCAATACGTTCATTAAAATGCTTTGGTAGGTAATAGTGATTTAATCCACCCTTAGAATTTACTTGCCAATTCCATGAATCTCAAGAAGTGCTTCTTTCGTTCTGGGAATTCTTGTACTGATCTGGTGCAACGTAGAATTACTGAGTTGAGAAAGAAAGAGATAGCAACATATTAGGACATAGTTTGTCACAAAATACCAAAACAAACATTCTAATCGCTAGTAGGCAAAAATTTCAAATGAATGATGAAAGTCTTGGAAAGTGCGGAAAGAGAAACTTTTCCCATGGTAGCTTGGCTTTCAATTTTTTGGCAAAAAATTTTAAGAAAAATTATTTTTTCATAAAAGTGGCTGCTAATTCTTTTAACTTTTTTCAAAAAATGCATCTTAACCAAATGCTACTAGAAAATAATTTTTCATTTCATTTCACTTCACTTTCCCTTCTTTCACTTTAGTCTTCCGTTTCTATCACTTTCATTTTTCTATCATATTTTCCACTCTAATCACATGGACCCTTTCGGAAAAATATTCAAAAAGAAAGTCAAATGAGAAAAATGGCAGCTCTGGGGAGGAGGGACAACATCCCACTGCCGCCAACGTTGCATTTCTAGTTTGGTTGGAAGGACGAAATGTGTAGCCTTAACCCCCCATATCAAAAAGAAATAGTTAGAACTAAAAAGGGAGGCTTTTCCCAATATAAGCCTTTTTTACATTGTATTTTCAAAACTAGGCCAACTTCTGACGGAATTCCAAAACTAAGCTAAAGCGCCATTACTATTCGCGCTTTTACTGTTAGGAGGCCAAAAGTTGATGAATAGTGAAATCGCTATTTGAAATCGCGATTTTAATTAAGAAAACACTGTTCCAAATCGCGCTTTTAACATTAAAAAAATTTCTGAAAAAAACGCTATTTAAAATAGCGCTTTTACTGTGCATATAATAATTTTTTTTTTTTTTTTTTTTTAAAAACGCCATTTGAAATGGCGTTTCTACTATTGATACACCAACCAAAGCCAACACACACTGACACACACACACCAATGAAATAATATAATTTATATATATAATAATAATTTATAATAATTAATTATATAATTTTTATAATTTTCGTAAATATAAATCATTTTTAGGTTATGAATGGTTTGATTTATAATACGTATGTAAGGATAAAAATAATTTATAAATTATCAAAAATAATTTATAATACGTATGTATTATTTAAATCTTTACATTTTTTATTTAAAATTTTTTACAGTAAACCGATCTTCACATTTTATAATACGTATGTATTATTCAAAAATAATTTATAAAAATTTATAATTAATACGTATGTAAATAATTTAATACGTATCTTCACATTTACATTTACAGTAAACCCATCTTCACATTTACATACGTATGGTTTAAGGGTAAATTTTTTGATAAATGACTTAAATGATAAATCAAACCATCCATAACCTAAGTTTTTTTACCCTTACATACGTATGGTTTAAATAATTTATAAAAATTATTGTCATACGTATGTAAAAATCGATTATAAAAATTGCAAAAATTATTCAAAAATTATTACAGTAAATCCATCTTCACATTTAGATTATTTGTAATTTTTAAAATTGCAAAATATAATTTTCGTAAATATAAATCATTTTTTTACCCTTTATTTATAAAATAAAGGGTAAAAAAATTGTAAAAATTGTAAAAATTAAAAATTTTTTAAAAATTATAAAAATTATATAATTGATTATTATAAATTATTATTATATATAAAAAAATTTATAATCAATTTTTGCAATTTTTATAATCGATTTTTACATACGTATGGCAATAATTTTTATAAATTATTTAAACCATACGTATGTAAAGGTAAAAAATTTTAGGTTATGGATGGTTTGATTTATCATTTAAGTCATTTATCAAAAAATTTACCCTTAAACCATACGTATGTAAATGTGAAGATGGGTTTACTGTAAATGTAAATGTGAAGATACGTATTAAATTATTTACATACGTATTAATTATAAATTTTTATAAATTATTTTTGAATAATACATACGTATTATAAAATGTGAAGATCGGTTTACTGTAAAAAATTTTAAATAAAAAATGTAAAGATTTAAATAATACATACGTATTATAAATTATTTTTGATAATTTATAAATTATTTTTATCCTTACATACGTATTATAAATCAAACCATTCATAACCTAAAAATGATTTATATTTACGAAAATTATAAAAATTATATAATTAATTATTATAAATTATTATTATATATATAAATTATATTATTTCATTGGTGTGTGTGTGTCGGTGTGTGTTGGCTTTGGTTGGTGTATCAATAGTAGAAACGCCATTTCAAATGGCGTTTTTAAAAAAAAAAAAAAAATATTATTATATGCACAGTAAAAGTGCTATTTTAAATAGCGTTTTTTTCAGAAATTTTTTTTATGTTAAAAGCGCGATTTGGAACAGCGTTTTCTTAATTAAAATCGCGATTTCAAATAGCGATTTCACTATTCATCAACTTTTGGCCTCCTAACAGTAAAAGCGCGAATAGTAATGGCGCTTTAGCTTAGTTTTGGAATTCCGTCAGAAGTTGGCCTAGTTTTGGAAATACAATGTAAAAAAGGCTTATATTGGGAAAAGCCTCCTAAAAAGGTCGGCGGTATTGAAGGGGAGCATCACTACTTCAACCAACAAGAGTAATGCTACAAGGACCATATTTACATATCATATTTAGGCCTAGTTTGGGAAGACTAAATGAGTGTATTTTTTGATTTTTTTTGTATTATGTGTAGAAAAAGTAGAGAGGAGATGTTGATTGATGTAACCCAAAAAAGATAAAAAGATGAAATAAGTGCACTTTTTTAGTTTAGCGAAACAAGGCCTTAGAGTGTGTTTGTTTTGAGAGATTATTTCTTAAGTTTGGACTATTAGTTCATTCGGATTAATAGTTCATTGTTTGGTTTAATTTTTTTGCTCCGGATTAATAGTCCCTTATATTAGGGATTATTGTATCCTAGGAGTTATTTTCATGGGATACCAATCCCATGAGACTAATGTGAAATGTCCATTTTACCCTCATCCTGTTACTTAATAAACAATTAAAAAAGATAAAATAGTATGTTGTACATTTATAAATTATTTTTTTAGTGTTGTTTATTTAAAATTATATATTAAATAAAAAATATAAATTATAAATTTAATTTAATTAAAAATAATAAATTAAAAATTATGGCCTTATAATTTTTTTAGTGCTGTTAAAAAATTAAATTTATATATTAAATAAAATTATTTTTTTAGTGTTGTTAATTTAAAATTATATATTAAATAAAAAATATAAATTATAAATTATAATTATAATTATAAATTATAAATTTAATTTAATTTAAAACAATAAATTAAAAATTATGGCCTTATAAATTAAATTTTTTTTAGTGTTGTTAAAAAATTAAATTTATATGTTAAATAAAATTATTTTTTTAATGCTGTTAATTTAAAATTATATATTAAATAAAAAATATAAATTATAAATATAATTTAATTGAAAATAATAAATTAAAAATTATTGCCTTATAAATTAAAAAAATTTAGTGTTGCTAAATTATAAATTATAGATTACAAATTTAAAATTATATATTAAATAAAAATTATAAATTACAAGGGTAAAATAGTCTATTGAACATTTATCATTTTCCAGTCTATCCAACCAAATATTGAATTCACTAAAAATATTTCAATCTAGACATCTAATCCCATGACTAAACAAACATAGGATACAAATCCAGTCCACCCAAATAGTCCGGAAATAATGTATCCCAAGACTAACAGTCCGATGGATTACAATCTCTCCTTATTCAGTCCGTCCAAACAAACACACCCTTAATTTAGCATGTGATGTGTCGTCAGTGTATTATCAGTGTATTAGAAACAAACATAAATGATAGGACGCATTCAACCAATGCAATTATGAAAAATGAGATGTAAACCCAATATTGTATATAAACACGGTCATCGTAGCATTCTCCAACAACAAATGATGGAATGAGAGCTCACCTAAATAAGTGGTGAGCCAAGACCCCTTCCCCAGCTTCTTGTAGAAGAACAGTTCAAAGAATTCGCAGAGCAGTATGGAGTTTGGCTGAGAGGTTCTGTATACATATGAAAGAAGTTAATCAAAATAGTTAAAAATTTTACAACATCGGCCAACATACTGAATAAACTTCGGGCCGAGGTTGGGAAGGAATCTCCATATGTTAGTGAAACGTTTGCTGGAGTTGCTTCAGATTCGCTCAGTTTAGATGCACTAACGAAGGAAAGAATCTGCAAGGCGTGTTGAATGCCAGAATCAATTGTATTAGCAATAATCATACAAACAACGAGTCCAAATCCTCTAGAGGGATTTTTTCTAGACTGAACTTTTGCATAGCTAAGATTTTTTTTTTAAAAAAAAAAAAAGTGATTATCAATACTATTATACTCTTTAACTTTTGCAAAATCAAATCTCAAGCATTCAAATCACTCTAGAAGATCCAGATTCTACAAACAACACCAACATTTTTTATGGTTTAAGAATAGTTTATGGCATCTAATAATTAATATTTAACTCAATTAGAAAAATAAACATCCACGAATAGTTCATAGGTCCGTGTTAAATTCAACGTAAATTCAAAACCTAAACTTTGACAATAATGGTTATCGACGATAAAGCACAGGTTTAATGATACCAATACAAGTTAATGCATCAAAACACCCAATCCTTTTTTATTATTATTATTAAATAAAATAAAATTAAAACAAATAATTTAAGCCTAAAAAGGGTGAGATATCAACAAAAAAAAAAGATCTGATAAGCACAATATGTCAAATGTGAAGGCTTCAAAAATTACCAGAAAAAATGAGTGGATATAAATCTGCCGTTAACGGAGTCGATTGAACAATACTATAAACTCAGGCTTATCAACCCAGAATTTAGCTAGGAAAAAAAAAATTAATAGTTCAGATTCATTTTATATGTGGACCCTATACTTCGTCAATTTAATTTTTACCACACAAACACATTCGGATAAATTCAAGACCCGTAAAGATGGGTTCTTAGTATTTTTTGAGGCGATTTGGCCATTAAGCAGAAAGTTTCTCCGCTAGGACAGGAGTGAGAAAGAAGGCTTTTATTGCAAAACACAGTGCGGGCTCAGCCCACTGGGCCATTCTTCTGTCTCAACCTGGCCCCAACGGATTGAAACTTTTATAGATTGGGTCAAGATAAACTCTGCCACTTGAATGAACAAGAATTTAAAATTAAAATATGATAGAGTTAGCTATTATAAATGGGTAGAGAATTATAGAAGAAGAAGAATTGGCATAAAAGATATGTATTTTAATAGAATCTTTGTAGTTGGAAGATTTTTTTTTTTTTTTTCTGATTTCAAATAATTATTTTTATATATAATTATTTGTAAATTTATCATGACAAAATTATTTAATTAAATATTAAAATTCGTAAGTAAATATCAAATATAAATTCTCTAAATGAATAAGACAAATCTATAGATTTCAAATCCTGAAAATATGTTAGACTAAAGCATGAATTGGAGTAAAATTTCAAGAATTTTGTATGCCACATGAAGCCTGAATGTATGGCTTGAAAAATAGTGGCACTTAGGCCTTGTTTGGAAACAAACTATTTTAGTAATTTTTTGATTTTTTGATAAAATATGAGATAAAAAAATTAGTATGTTTGAAATGACTTTTTAATTTTTTTACAAAAACATGTGCAAAAAGTAGAGAAAAAAGATAATCGTGACTTTTTGGTATAGGTTATAAAGTTTTTTGATTTTTTAATAACTTTTAGACTTTTAGGCTAAAATTATAACATGCCAAACGAGGCCTTGCTATGGTTGTTCGTTTTAGGGAGAATTACTTATCTATTTGACAGGAAAATAAAAAGAAAAGAAATTACACGCATATGGAGAGATGTAACTTTTCACTTGTATCATACCTTAAAATCACTTGCACTCTCCATATTTTTGTAGTTTTTTTCTTTGTTTAATTGTTAAGTAATTCCCCTTTTATTTTATGATTAACAAAATGCAAATTTATTTAAGTGAGAGATAAAAATATTATTCAAATTAAAATATTATCAATGCAACCATTGCAGTAATATATTATTTTTAAAGATGCAACTAAGAATAATGCTTGGGACCCCCTTTTGGAGGTCACCCCCTCACCCCCCCTTGCCACGTGGCAGGAGGTGATTGGTGGAGCAGGAAAAAAAAGAAAAAGAAAAAGAAAAGGTAACCAATGAGAGAGAGAGGGGGTCAAAGGGGGTGAGGAGAAAAGGGGGATGAATCATTACTCTGCAACTAAACGTAAGAGGGGAAAAAATCAAAATAATCAAAAAAAAAAAATTATTAAAGCAAACAAGTTGCAGACATTGATCGGTTCATTACCTAGGGTGGAAGTTAATCAAAGAAAACACCAACTATTGGAATGGTTGGGTTTTTATTTTTTTCTCTTTTTTGTATCGAAATTTGATTAATTAAGTCGAACACACTGGGCATTATGGTAAATAAAAAAGCTCACAGATAATTGTTACCTGGAAAATTCTAAATTTGAATTATTCTGATCAAATGATTATAATATCAAATACATGCATTTCAAATTGACATCCATCCAAATGGACCTTAGGCCTCACAAAAGTAACCATGTCTACTCAAATTCCTTAGGTGCAAACTTTTTAAAATCTATCTTTCAAGTTCAACATAGCATCTGATCATAGAAAATAAAAATAAATATAAAAAATAATTCAACATAGCATTACACATGATCTTCTAAAGCAAGTGAACTGACTTTATACAACCCCAGATTAGATTCCAATTTCCAAAGTGATCAATTTTATAATTAAGTAATAAAAACAGATAAATTAATCCTTAGCTGAAGTGAACTTCCCCGCTCGCATGTGCCTGTTTAACTGCCTTTTCGTATTCATCTTCTTCTTCCTCCTCCGCTTCTACTTCTTCTTCCTCCTTTATTTCGTCTTCTTCCCCTCCCCAGCCAAAGCCTCCAATTGAGCGCGAAATTGGAGGAGGAGATTTAGCCTCTTCCACAATTTTCATGATGTCCTCCACACTTTGGACAGAAAAGCTAGGGTTTTCTTTCCTGTAATACATGGCTTGAGCTGCTTCAGTTAGTTCCCGAGGCAAGTTCTTCAGAAACCACGGATGACTTTTGATTTCCTTAATGCTGATCCTCTGCAAAACAAGCATGATTTAGAAATGTAATAGGCTGATTGGAGCTATCATGTTTGCAAAGTTACCGTGCATGTTTAGGTCTATGAAGAGCACTTCAAAATCATGATTATCGTCGGAATTCATATGCTAGGAGCAACAAGTGCCAAAAAAAAAAAGAGATCATTTCTCATCATCTTAGCTGAAACACATATGCAAAACCACCCAGATGAGAAAAGCAAGTCCAAGCTTTATGATCTCACATTTTCATGCAATTCTCCAAAGTAGATGGTATAATCTAGATTTTCACTGTCACATCAAACACTGACCACCAATTTCAAAATGTAAGATGAAAAAATGCTACATGTCTTTTCTTCATAAACAACATACATACCCTGGACGAAACAGCAACAAATATACGAGAAAGAAGGTGTTTGCAATCTTGGGATATATGAACATAGTCAGGGATCTTGTAATTGACAGCCATTATTCGCTGGAGAAAACAATAACATAAAATTTATAAGTGAAAAAGTTCACTGTTTAATAATGAAGAACAAACAGAACCAAAAGCAGGAAACTTACTTGGATAGTTTTCCTGAAATTCTTGGGGTCTTCTTGATCTTCAAAAGGGTATGCTCCCACCAGCATTACATACAGAGTCACCCCACACGACCATACATCTGCTAACTGAACAAACACAAAGAGAAATAAACAAAACTGCAAACATCGCTCTACCCAAAACATCCACATCTTTCCAGGCATAGTCGTCCATGCATGTGTGCCACACACACACTCGCACAAAAAAAAAAAAACAGAGAGAGAGAGCTGCAGAAATAATTTCTAAGTGTTGCTGTTACTTTACTCCCAAGCAATAGGAGAATTATATTATACTACAACCTTTCCCCTGGAAACTCTATATAAATTGACTTTCCATTTAGTAACACAAAAGATTGATCACAACATGGATATTTCCAATCAACAAAAATTAATTATTTTTTATTCCTTGTTTATTTTCAACGGGAAATTATATCAATACTTGCTAAATCATCCACACGCACACAGGTTAAACTAAAAGAATGTCCATGGGTAGGGGGAGGTCAGAGATGACACAAGAGCTGCTGCAACAATCAGAAAAGCTAAGAAATACAAAGGAGGGAAAGACATGAATAAAATTTTATATCTGCTTCCTCTATACCAGTAGGCCACACAAGTAACGGCTAATTCCTTTTAAGCCAACAGCTTCCACCTCATCTCATGCATCCAGCAAATCACTTGACAGACATGAAACTATAATTGTACATGGAATAGATCAATCAAAGGAGATAAACAAATAAAAAAGGAACGATCAAAACAGGGCCCTAAAAATTATTATCAAGTCATACAATTTTGAGGAGGCTAAAAATAAGTGGAGAATGGGTCAAATTGGTAATAGATTTCAGAACAACCATCAGTCTTTCAAGAAAAAAACTAGCATTGTGGAGAAATGAGCATTCAAGGTCAAAACCATCTAAGTCAGACATACAGTATAAAGAATATTTATTTTTACATATAAGTAAATAGTATAAAGAATAATTCATATGAGTTTCAACCATTTTAGTTAAACTGAAACAAAAGCACCAACTACATGTCTTTTTTTCTCATTTAAGTATTAACTAACTAATTGGTGTGAATGATTTCATAAATCCAATCCCAGTGGTGAAATAAATTTGATAGAATATAAGTTATTACTCCGTAACAATTTACTTTGGGTCCACATCAGAATACTCTCTCAAAAGTTTAGCATCTCTACAAAATTTCTGATGCCAGAATGTTCTAAACTGCTGCTTCCAGAATACAGGGCAACTGCACTATATGCTAATTGATACATCAAATAGTCAGTGCAATACCTTGCTATTGCATAAGGCATATGCATGAACTGGAAAATAAGAAACCTACGATTGCAGCTGGTCATTTGAATTATGAATTTGCAGTAACTTTTTAAGAACATGACTTGGTCTTCAAGACTTCAATTTTGAAAGATCAAGGGATAGATTTCATAGCCTTATAGCAGACTCAGGGGATTTGAAATAACAATGTAAAGAGAGTTATTTGAAATCCATCTCATGTGGGATGCTAACTGCAGGACTCTAGTTGATGTGCCTAAGCTAGCTCTACATTACCCTCCTCCCTCAACTCTCCCAACCCAACACTATAACCAATCCTCAATCATATTTAGTGTGTTTGGTTTCAGTTTTCTGAAAATTGAGTTTTTTGTTTTTCATATTTTTTTCATTTTTAGTGAATATTTTTAAAATTTTAAGCAATTTTTTTACTTTTTTAGATGCACCTTACTTAAAAATATCTAAATAGTAAAATGTTTGTGAAAAAATATTTTAGAAAATTAATAAATACACAAAAATACAAAAAAATGTACTGAATTTTCTTTTTTCTTTTTTGTATTTTTTGGTATTTATTGTATTTTTTAAAGATTTTTTTTTACAAATATTATATTTTTTAAGTGTATTTATGTTAGGTGTGTCTAAAAATTAAAAAAAAAATGCTTAAAATATTTAAAAAATTCATTGAAAACATTAAAATACAGTAAGTAAAAAAGTAGAATTTTCTGAAAACTAGTTTCGGAAAATCAGAACCAAACAAGCTGATTACAAATTTAAACTTTAGATCCCCCTCGTTTCAATCCATCAATTGAAATGCAACCTAAAAGAATGGAGTTAGATCCCTCTGTACGAAATTGAGGCAAAGCCATAACAAAACACAAGTAATGAATGCCTTAAATATACTCATTCATAACCCCTGCATAAGCAAACATACATATTAAGAAACCAAAATAGGTTCGGAATCAATAGATATCATTCACAATGCTCATCCAACACATTGTCATTGAAAGATTACAATAGTTGACTCAGTCAAATCCTTGAGCATTATACACAAGCCAGACAAAATAAACATTATAGCAATTTTACCTTGCCGTCATATTCTCTCCTGGAAAGAACCTCCGGCGCTATATACGCAGGAGTGCCAACTGTTGATTTGGGTCTTGAATGCAGCAGAGATGACTACAAAAGAAGTATAAAAATAATCAGTATGTACTACATATATTTCTATTCTGCAAACTAGCCTAATTTAAATTAATAATATAGACCTTTGAGTATCCAAAATCACAAATTTTCAGCCGTGGTGCAGGGCTTCCATCCAACAGGGTATTCTCCAGCTTCAAATCTCTGTGGCATATTTGCTACACAATGGGAAATGATTAAAGCATTGCAATTCTAGTGTAACAAAAAAATAAAAGAAAAATCTTGTCATACAACTAAACTATGTACTAAACACATAGATAAACATGCATTCCTAATTTTATTCTAAATTTTCATTACCATGGTATGACAGTAGCTGACTCCAGAAATAAGCTGCTGGAAGAAGTATCGAGCCTGAAAATTTTGAAATTAAAAAAAATAATAATAATTATCAGACTGAATATCAAAAACATCAACAAAGCTACGAATTATAAAAATAGAACAGCTTTAGAAGACCTCATCTTCGCTGAATCTTCCGGCATTGCAGATTCGCTCAAAGAGCTCACCACCAGCTGCGTACTCCATGACAATAGCAAGATGGGTTGGAGTCAAAACAACCTGTAAATTCAAAACCCAAATTACAAACTCATGATTAACTCTGATTTATGATCTAGCCTACCCATTAAAAGAAAAAATAAATAAATAATACTAGCCTCTTTGAATCGAATGATATTAGGGTGTCGAAGCGATCTGTGATTTATGATCTCCCTTGCCACATTCTCATCAATCTGCAACAACACATCTATCAAAATTTTTTAAAAAAATGCATATAGATTAAAACCCAAAAAATAAAAATAACTTTAAACGTCAATAATATACATACCTTGTGCCCTCTATCGATGTATTTCATAGCGACGAGCTCTTTGGTTTCTTTGTTCCGCATAAGCCTCGCGACACCGAAATTTCCAGATCCTAAATCCTTCACAAGCTCGTACTTGCCCATTTCTTCACACATTCAATTACAGGAACACCAAACTAACCTCGAAATCTCAATAAATTAAGCTTCGATTCACACGCTCAAGCTCGACGAAACCAAATCTTTTTTTCGCTCGAATTGGGAACGGAAAGTTGGAATCTCGAAACCTAGGGTTTGGACACTGCTTTGGATGGATTTGAGAAGGAATAGAGAAGGGTAATGTAGTGGGAAAAAGTAGATGAATTTGAAGAGATTTGAAGGAAAGTAAGGAATGTGCAATAGGAGCGAAATATGGATCCTGTTACCTTGTATGGAGAGACATAGAGAGAGAGAAGCAGCACATGCAGTGGCTACACTAGGAGGCTGTTTGGAGGCTGTTTGGAGGTTAAAATTTGATTCTTTTTCTTATTAAAATTTAGGATAAATTATATTTATCCTGCGACTTATTTTAATTACAGATATTTTTTCTATAATTTTAAAAATTACACAGATTTTTTTTACTTTTGAAATTAATATACAAAAATTCATTTCTGTCACACATCCGTCTAAAATTAAATAGATTTTACTAATATCATCTATAATTATTCTACAAATTTTACTACTTGGCAAGAACTTTTTCAGGCTTTTTTGACTATTTTAGCCACAAAAAACAAAATAGGCTATTTTAGCCATAACAAACAAAACATCACATCCAACATATAATCATTACTTTCTTCTCTCACAAAAAAAGTCAAAAAAGCCAAAAAGCCAAAAAGCCCTTCCCAAACCAAGCTTTTTAGCCCAGGCTAAAATAGCCAAAAAAGCCAAAAAGTCAAAAAGCCAACCCACTTCCCAAACGGAGGCTAAAATAAATTACAGTTACCTCCCACTTCATATATGTATATATATAAATCATGTTATAATATATATTTTTAAAATAGTGTACTATATGCAACTTATGACATTTGTGGTGTTTATAACTAAATTTTTTTCAGTCATAATTAAAACAAAAATTATAATTAAATACCACATAAAGTATAATTAAAAACATTTTAGATCATAACCAAAATAATAATTACAATAAATGATAACTAACATTATAATGAGTCATAACCAAGCCATAACTAACACCATAATAAGCTATGAAGCATGGATACTTGACAACATGGGTATTTGACAACACATGTCATACCCGTATCGGATACTTTCCGGCATATGGTACTTTTGTATACGTACCGGGTACACAAAACACGTATTCAAATTTTTTTTCTTCTTAATTTTTAACTTACCCAGACGTACCTAAAATATACTCAAGCTATACCGTATCTCAGTGAAAACAATATTTTCTTAAACTATAAAGATAAAATTCATTTCACTAGATTTTTTTTTTTTAATTTTATATTTAATATGATTTTAAAATTAAGTTATAATTTGTAAGTTATTTAATATAATAACATTTAATTTTGGTTTATATATTTACTTTTGGCATTAAATGTTAATTGTAGGTTGGATCTTAACAAATTAATCTATTTAATCAATTTTTGTATTATTCCAAATTAAAAATAAATATTTTTTTACAAACATACGAAAGCCATACTTGTATCCTATTTTTTTTTTTTTTTAATTTTACTGTATTAACGTATCTATATTGTACCAGTACCAGTACTCACGTTCGTACTTGTGCTTCATAGATAATGAGTCATAACCAAGCAATAATTAATACTATAATAAGTCATAATCAAATATCATAAATATCATAATTAGAACATATGATCCTATATATATGTGTTAACTTTTAAATCTAAGTGACTACATATATATATATATATATATACATTGCTGATTCAAATTAGTAACAATGATACTAATATTAATATCCCTCAAATGATAGAATGGAAGGATATTACTCTCCCTGATCAATGGATTACGGTTAATGAAAATTACAAACATAATCAACAACAATCCACTAGTCAAGATATCCAAGATATTCAACAATTCACTGACGGTTCAGTCCGTATTAAATTTAATCGTAGTCAATCTTCTAGACATAGTACTTCTAGTATACCTACTGATCTTGAAACTGAAGATGAAATATTTAATACTCCTTTATTCCGAAAAAATAGTCAAATTAATCTTGGTCAACCCTCCCATAGTAAATTAAAAGGCATTGATAACTCTACTTACCTCTCAAATTAGTAAGCATGTTTACTCTACTCAATCCCTGAAGAAGATACTGAATCAAATAATTCTCCTGCTCAAACTGATTTCAAAGTAATACCTCCAATCAATCCTCAATTAATGACAATTAGTAAATCTTTTGCTCCTGATCTTGATAAATTACAAGTCGAATTTAAATCTAAAGAAAATAGGACTAAAAGACATGTTTATCGTGCTAAATATGATTCTACTCAACAATCTAAACTTACTACAAAATGGTATGATTTTATAATTGAATATAGTACGAAAATTCCTTTCTTTGAATATTTAGACAACTATTACAAAAAGATTAATACAATCACAAAACATAAATGGAAAACTTCTCCAAATACTTCTGTTAGCTCTAGTCATCCTCCTTTATCAAATATTATTATTGAACATCAAGGATCTGAAGTCTCAGCCTCTCCTTTTAAGTTACCTGGCACTGACCCTGAAATTAAAAAAGTTATTGAACAAAATAATTATACTAATCAATGTTTAAAAACAATTGGTAAACAATTAAATAAACTAGAAACTAATTTAGATGATTATTCTGCTAACACTACATCTCCTAAACAATCTTTAGATCAACCTTTGATTAACTTACCCAGTAATCGTTCTAAAAGAAATAGTTTAGTCACTCAAGATACTTCTACTGTTAAAGCTATAGAACAACTATTCACTAAATTAACTACTTTGGAACAAGCTTCACCATATAAGGAAAAAGGTCTTACTGTCCTAAACCAACCTTTAGAGAAGACTTCTACTCAATCAAAAACTGATACAACTGATAATGAAATTGATCAATTAGCTTAACAATTTCAATCTTCTCATCTTAATAAACTCCACTATCTTAAACCTCAACCGACTAATCTTACTAAAAGTTGGTATTCTCGACCTACTCCACCTGACCTCCAATATGAAGAAACTAATCTTTCTAATTAATTTTCTGTATCTGCTAAAAAATTATACGAATAAAATATTGATGGTCTTAGTGAAGATCAAATACTTCAAAAATTAAATCACTTATCTATAGTTGCAAATAGTTATCTTACTAACTACCCTGATTACTCTCAACCTGAAATTACTTCTTTAATTACCTCTGGTTTTACCGGTATGCTCAAATCTTGGTGGGAAAAATACCTTACTGAAGATCAAAGAGAATCAATCTTACATGCTAATCAAAAAGATGAAAATGATTTGCCAATCTTTGATGAAACTATTGACTATTACAAACCTGATGATGTTAACACATTAATCTATACTATAATTAGACATTTCATAGGTACTCCTACTAATATATATTCTCGCATACATGATCAACTTAGTAACCTTAATTGTCCAAAATTAAGTGATTTTGGATGGTATAAAGATGTATTTACCTCTAAAGTTATGTTAAGAGAAGATTGTACTAAATCTTTTTGGAAATAAAAATTTATAAACGGATTACCTAATTTGTTTGCTCACAAAATTAGAGATGTTCTTAGTCAACCTACTGATATCATTGAATATGACACTTTAATTTATGGTGATATCATTAGCACTATTCAAAAAGAAGGATTAAAAATGTGTATTGATCTTAAATTCAGTCACAAAGCTACTAAAGATAAACATAAGGCTAAATATGAATTAGGCAATTTTTGTGAACAATATGGTTTACCTCCTGTTGCACTTTCCCGTAGGAAAACACATAAAAAAACATAGTAAATCTCATTACAAATATTCAAACAAGTATAAAAAGAATTATTCACCTTCTAAATCAAATGATAAATTCTATACTAAACCTAAAAAGAAATATTACAAGAAATCACATCCAAAACCTAAATCTAATAAAGATATTACTTGTTACAACTGTGGTCAAAAAAGTCATTATTCTAATAAATGTAAAGAAAAACAAAAATTAAAAGATAAAGTTAATCAACTTCAAATTAATGATGAATCAAAAAATCAATTATTTGAAATCTTTCAATTAAATCAATCTGTTAGCAATTCATCTCCTGATAATTCTAATACTTCATCTAATTACAATTTACCTAGTGAAGATTCTGATAATAATATAGAATTAGAATGTAATGATGTTTGTTGTAAACCTGTTAAACAAATTATTGTTCTTACTAAACAAAATCAAGAAGAAACTGCTCTTATTAAATTAATTAGTAGACTTGAAGATTCTGAATTAAAAAAGAAATATACTGATAAATTAAAATCTTTGTTAATCAATACTAATCATAAACCTAAGTTTGATAAGCCTATTATTAGTCTATCTAAAACCTTAGAAAGATTTAAAAAAAAAACACAAAGAAGTTACCTTACAAAATTTACAACAAGAAATTAATCAGATTAAACAAACTATTAAAGATTTACAAAATAAAGGTCAACATTTAGAAGATGAAATTATTGCATTAAAACTTAATAAAAATTTAGATAATTTCAAAACCAATAATGTTTCTCCTAATGAATCTGAACATGAATCTGATGAACCTACTAACCCTGATAATCTTTTATTTGATAATCGATCACATCAATCTCAATCTCATAATCATAAAAATAATAGATTAAATCTTCTTAATAAAATCCATATTCAAAAATGGTATTCTAAAATTAAAATAGTTATTAATAATTTTGAATTAGATGTTATCGCTTTAATTGATACTGGTGCCGATCTTAATTGTATTCAAGAAGGATTACTCCCTACTAAATATTATGAAAAATGTCGTGAAAAATTAACTTCTGCTAATGGTAGTAAGATGCATATTAAATATAAAATACCTAAAGTTCATATATGTCAAAATAATTTTTGCTTTAAAACTTCCTTTGTTTTGGTTAAAAATATGACTGACAAAATTATTTTAGGAACACCATTTATATTTTTATTATACCCATTTACCACCTCTAGTGAAGGAATAACTACTCATGTTTTAGGGCAACCTGTTACTTTTAAATTCTTATCTCCTCCTGAAATATTAGAATTAAATCAATTAAAAGATTGTTCTATTTCTCAAACAATTAATCGATTAACTCGTCATTTAAGATATCTTAAAGAAGAAATTAATTACAAAAGAATTGATCAATAATTAACTAATCCAGTTATTATTTCTCAAATTAATGAATTTAAATTAAAATTAGAAACTACCGTTTGTTCTACTTTATCTACTGCATTTTAGCATAGGAAAATATATGTAGTTACATTACCATATATTAAGAATTTTCATGAAAGTCAAATTCCTACTAAATCTAGACCTATTCAAATGAATCATGAATTACTTGAAATGTGTAAAAAAGAAATCAATGAACTATTAAAAAATCGAATAATTAGTCCAAGTAAATCACCTTGGTCATGTCCTGCTTTTTATGTAAATAAAAATGCTGAATTAGAACGAGGTGTCCCTCGCTTAGTCATCAATTATAAACCATTAAATAAAGTTTTAGAATGGATTCGATATCCTATTCCTAATAAAAAAAAATTGATTAAAAGACTTATTCAAGCTGTTATTTTTAGTAAATTTGATTTAAAAAGTGATTTTTGGCAAATACAAATTCATCCTCAAGATAGATATAAAACTGCTTTTACTACACCTTTTGGTCACTATGAATGGAATGTCATGCCATTTGGGTTAAAAAATGCTCCTGGTGAATTTCAAAATATAATGAATGATATTTTCAATCCATTTAGTCATTTTTCCATAGTTTATATAAATGATATTCTTATTTTTTCAAAATCAATTAGTGAACACCGGAAACATCTTACTGCATTCTTTTATACCATTAAGAGTCATGGTCTAGTCATTTCTACTCCTAAGATTAGATTGTTTCAAACCAAAGTCAGATTTTTAGGTTATGATATTCACCATAATACTATTTTACCTATTAGTTATTCCATTGAATTTGCGTTTAAATTCCCTGATGAAATCTTAGATAAAACTCAGCTACAACGTTTTTTAGGATCGCTGAATTATATTGCTGAATTTTACAAAGACCTTAGGAAAACTTGTCAACCCCTGTTTGATCGGTTAAAAGACAATCCTCCTCCTTGGTCTTCTACTCATACTACTATTGTTAAACAGGTTAAACAATATGTCAAGTCTCTCAAAAGGGACGGAAGCAGAAACATAAAGAACATGAAGAAGGAAACAACACTAATAATACTAAAAATAAGCTAAACTAAAACTGAAATATTCCATTCGTATAATTTTTTAGCACATACAGAAAATTGATTAGAAAGATTAGTTTCTTCATATTGGAGGTCAGGTGGAGTAGGTCGAGAATACCAATTTTTAGTAAGAGTAGCCGGTTGAGGTTTAGGATAGTGGAGTTTATTAAGATGAGAAGATTGAAATTGTTGAGCTAATTGATCAATTTCATTATCAGTTGTATCAGTTTCTGATTGAGTAGAAGTCTTGTCTAAAGGTTGGTTTAGGACAGTAAGACCTTTTTCCTTAGATGGTGAAGCTTGTTCCGAAGTAGTTAATTTAGTGAATAGTTGTTCGATAGTTTTAACAGTAGAAGTATCTTGAGTGACTAAACTATTTCTTTTCGAACGATTACTGGGTAAGTTAATCAAAGGTTGATCTAAAGATTGTTTAGTGGATGTAGTGTTAGCAAAATAATCATCTAAATTAGTTTTTAGTTTATCTAATTGTTTACCAATTGTTTTTAAAGTTTGATTAGTCTAATTATTTTGTTCAATAACTTTATTAATTTCAGGGTCAGTGCCAGGCAACTTAAAAGGAGAGGCTGGGATTTCAGATCCTTGATGTTCAATAATAATATTAGATAAAGGAGGATGACTAGAGCTAACAAAAGTATTTGGAGAAATTTTTCATTTATGTTTTGTGATTGTATTAACCTTTTTGTAATGGTTGTCTAAATATTCAAAGAAAGGAATTTTCATACTATATTCAATCATAAAATCATACAATTTTCTAGTAAGTTTAGATTGTTGAGTAGAATCATATTTAGCACGATAAACATGTCTTTTAGTCCTATTTTCTTTAGATTTAAATTCGACATGTAATTTATCAAGATCAGGAGAAAAAGATTTACTAATTGTCATTAATTGAGGATTGATTGGAGGTATTACTTCGAAATCAGTTTGAGTAGGAGAATTATTTGATTCAGTATCTTCTTCAGGGAAATGTGTATGAGTAGAATAAACAGGTTTACTAATTTGAGAGGTAGTAGATTTATCATGCCTTTTAATTTATTATGGGAGGGTTGACCAAGATTAATTTGACTATTTTTTCGAAATAAAGGAGTATTAAATATTTCATCTTCAGTTTCAAGATCAGTAGGTATACTATATATATATATATATATATTCTATTTTTCTTTTTCTTTTTCCTTTTTTTTATATGTTTTTCTATACTATCTCTTCTTATAGAAACTTTTTTTACACTCTTTCTCCTCAACAATTCATTGGTAGAGTTATTGATAACCACTAGTGCATAATCCAATCCCGTTGTCAAATAAATTCTCCAAACCTCATATTTTAAAATCACTATAAAATGAGTTTTTTACATTTTATTTCAATAGTTAATGACTTTAAGAATAATTGATTTTAAATGTTTACAAATTATTTTTGACCAATACTTGAATTAACTGAATAAAAAATATTCACAATTATTAAATAATTATAAAAATAAAAATTATTCCATAAACAAAAATTATTTTTGAAGCATTTTTTTAGACAACACTTTACAACTAACTAAATAAAATTATTACAATTAAGTATTAAATGAAATGATTATAAAAATAAAAATGGTACCATAAACAAAAATTATTTTTCAATTACTGACATTTTTTAGACAACACATTAACAAAATAAAAAATATTAAATAAAATGATTATAAAAATAAATGCAACCACTGTTTATATATATATATATATATATATATTATTTTACATGCTAATGTAATGAAATAAAAAATTTAAAAAAAATTATAAAGAAAAAAAATTCATATAAGATTTTTTATTTGGGTTTAGATCACTTGAGTATTTGTTCTTTTTTTTGTAAACTTTTATTTTTATTTTTTGGAAAAGAAAACTATTCAGAATATTATAAAAGGGAGGTACCTATAATTATACTAAACCTTAGGGGAGGTAAGTGTAATTTACCCTAGGAAAGAATGAATGAGAGGACTTTGGGGGTGTTTGGGAAGTCTTGACAGAGGCTATTTTACCCTCAAATGGAAAAATAGCCAAAAAGCCACACCTACCATTAATTTTCAAAAAAAAAAAAAAAAATTTGACTTTTGACCGGCTGCTGCAGCAGTGCAACCTACACTACCACCAACAGTGTAGGCTGCAGGTTTGTTAAATTACAATATTACCCCTATATATCAATTTTGGAAAAAATAAAGTCAAGGATAAATTTGTCATTTCAATTTAAACATCATTTCAAACACATTTTTCAATACAACAATCAACCCAAAAATTTAACCCAACTTTCCAAACACACAAACTAAAATAGCCTACTAAAATAGCCAAAAAGTCAAAAAACCTTCTAAAATAGCCACTTCCCAAACGAGGCCTTTTTTACATTAAGGGTCAGTTGTGTCTTTTCACAATGTGGTTGAAGGGTATTATGGCCAATTCCATTGTCAAATTAACATCGTTAAGGCTCTTTTAACTTGAAGGGAGAATCTGACTATTATTTTCAAAAGCAATGGAGATCTGTGTAGTTTTTGAAACCATAGGGGAGGTATCTATAATTAAGGCAAACCTCAAGGGAGGTAATTGTAATTTACCCTAAAATTTATAAAAAGATAAAATAGATTAAAATAGATAACAAAATAAAATATTATATCAAATTCATAATTATTTTATTTTTTCTCTTACAAATATCACATTCAATTATAAAAAAATCTAACTTTCTTCTCAATTACAAATATTTTAACTTATTAAAATATCTAAAAATTAAAATAACCTATTAAAATAGCAAATTTCTCAAACGAGGCCCATATATGGTTAATTACATTGACACTCTCACTTTATTTCTCCATTTGTAGATTTATACTTCTTAACTATTCTAATTATGAAAATCATACAAATATACTTTTTCGGGGTGTTTGAAAGGAGCTGGCAGAATGTGAAGTGGTATATTTTTATAATTAAAATAGTCAAAATGTACAAATTTATAAATGAATGGTTAAAATGATATTTGCTAATAATTGATGGAATCTTAGTGTAAATAACTCTAATATATACATTAAATATATATATATATATATATATTATATATGAACAATAAGTGTATTTTTTAAAATTTATCATTTATATGTTATGATTATTGAATTAACTTAATTTTATTTTTTAAACACCTTGTTTGGACGACTGTAACCATATAGTTATATCACATGAAATAACAAGTATGTTTTTTTAAAATAAATTATTTATTTATTTAGAAACAATGAAATTAAAATTTTACGATTATTCAACCAACATAGTCTTATAAAATAAATAATTTAAATGAAATTTATGATGAACCTCATAAATTCCAATAATATTCTAAAATTTATATTTAAAATTGAGGAAATCCGCATGTCTTTCATAAATTGAGAAAAGGGAATAGACATAAAACCTTCCATCGATGTGGATTCATGTAACTTGTAATTTGCTCCGGGGATTAATTCAAGTGGTGTTCTAACATGTATTTTATTAATTAACATAATAGGTTCTATCACTTTCTATCTCATATGAAGAATCAACTGGATAAATTTTATAATATATGTGATGTAAAATAATACTCTAAGATCACCAAATAACTTCTCATGAATTCATGGAAGAACCAACCTCGACTCCAACTCTTTTGTTTTGCACAATTACATCGAAATCCTTGTCTCATCCCTTCATATTAAAGTATAAACATTAATTTCATATCATTTAAAAAAAAAAAATTGGGTAAAAACACTACAAGAGAAAAAGATGATACAAAAAATTGTCACATGTGAATTTATGTTTTATATATAACACCAGTCACATCCAAGATATATACTTATTTTTCATGAGGTCCGTTTGGCAATCTTTTAGGTTAAACACTACTAGAAAACAGATTTTTTGAGTTGGCAGAGTGCTGTCGCGAAAAGTAGAATTGTCGACGCAAAAACCTTTTGCGATGGCGTTTTGACGGCATGGTGTAGGTCGCTACTAGTGGGGTCACTAAAAGTTTTTGAGTTGGCAAAGATGTCGTCACCACATATTTGCGACGGTAAAGAGGATTAATTGAGACGATCTCCTACTATCTCAAAAAAAATGATGAAAATCACTTATGTTAGTGTCGGCAAACATGTTGTCTGTAATAGTATTATTGTGTCGGTACATTACCGTCGCTATAACTTTTTTGCGTCTGTAGTTTGCCAACTCTAAAAAAATTCATCTCTATTTCTTGTATAGGTTTTTGCAACTGTAAGTTGCCATCGCAAAAAACCAAATTATAAAATAAATATCTTTTGCAGCAAAATTAATCATCACAAATAAATATTTATTTTTCAAAAAAAAAATTATTTCTCTTTTGTAAGTAATACCTGTATTCTATTTATTGAAATCCAACCAAAAAAAAAAAACATTCAATCAATACACATTCATTCATTCATTCAAAAACCAAAAATGTTTACACAAATTCAATCATCATCTTAGCTTCATTTACATCAAAATATTAACAAAAATTTGTTTAATCAATGCAGACCATAATATAGCAATATGTTGTAAATATTAAGTACAAAAAGATTGACATCTAAAACCATAATATAATATGTCCAAAAATAAAATTAGCTTCCATGCCAGCATTAATTAATCCATTCATCAGTCATTAATTAATTAATCCATATATTAATTAATTATATATATTAAGTTATATATAATATATATATATATAGCTTCACCAAGTCATAAACTCAATTTAAGCATGCTTTATAATTTTGCAAGACACTCCCTAGCTAATACTATTGGGCCTCACTGAATATAATCAAAATTTCTAGATTATATTGTAGGGTATACCCTACAAAATTTGGGTATTTGCTGCCCTTTTGCAGCAAGCATAAAGGCAAAAAAAACATTCACTATAAACTCTTTCATGTAAGAGTAAAACTATTAAATAAAGTCAGCTAGCTTTCATATGCATAAAAATAACACATTCTCATGCCAATTTAAATACTACTGAATCTGTGTCTTAATTATTATTTACTTTTTATTCAAAGCATTTCATAAGTATATATATGGAGGCCACAAAATACATAATCTTTTATTTGATTGACCGGTGTGGTTTGATGTTCATGAATTTGGCAGCATATCAATATCTTTCAACCATAAAATTTACAAACAAAAGTAAATGATATCAAGAGCAAATCCGAGACTCTCAATACATTGGATTTTGATAGGTACTTCTAAAATTCAAAGATTTAGTGTTGGTTTCAAATAGATAAATTTTGTTGTTTTGTGTTTAAATATCTGCAATTGATGCCGTAACAATGGAAATAACACAACTTTAACAACTCAGAATATAAAGTAACAATTCTAATAATGAGGAGGCAAACTATTAAGAAATGCAAAATAGGTTCAACAGTAATCAGTATTACTCTAGGTTAAACATTAGGAAAATAGGTTCAACTGCAACAATAACAAAGCAGAATTCATAACAAACTCATCCATCATTCCTGATGCATTACTCAACCAGCACAAGATCAGAACAAGCAACAAAGAGGTATAATTGAAGCAAGACCAGAAAAGATAGCAAGGAGATCAGCAATAACAGAACCAACAATAACCGGACATAACAAAATAGATCATCATTCAGCACAGAACGTATCAACAAGAACAGGACCAGCAGAAGTGAGACCAATGTGCCACCATTTTAGTAGGCTAATTAACCCTTAACCTCAATTGTGTGTGATTGTGAATATTGCATTATGTAATAGAGGATACCTGCACAGGAGAACCCAACAACTCATCATCATCACTATCATGATCTCTTACAGACTCCCTAACTTGTTGACGTCCACTAAAGGCATTTGGAAGCTATATAACCAATACCAATACCATTTTATTGAATATAATACATAGAAAGAAAACAAAAGAAAAGAAAAGAAAAACAAACAAAACAAAATTTATTCAATTGGTTATTGTTACTCCACTTGTATACCACTTGGGCCCCCTTGGGACCTTATGAAGTCCATCCAAGCTCTGATTTGCTCTAACTCCACAGTCAATTTATCAGTGACCCTTTGCTCAATCTCAACTATGAGCCTCTACTCAATCTCAACCGTGAGCCTTTGCTTGATCTCTTCAGTAACTGTTTGGTGTACTTGTCAAGTGATCTCCTCAACAATCGATGATGAGGATGCTTGTGTTGAACTGATATCTTTTTTATACACTGCACTTTGAGGCACGCCTGTTCTGTAAGTCTTGCAATATCCGTGTCTGTCTTTTCCTACTAGGCTGTGGAAATTCATATCTTGTGCCTCTTCTATCTTGAGGGGCTCGTCTATCATTGAGAGTTGCTCATTATACTTGTTCTAAAATTTAAAGATATTAGTATACAAACAACATACTAAAAAAATTATGAAACGGATACAAGCAAGAGAATAATAACATGCTTTTCAGAATAAAAATAAGAAATAGGGGATATGGAGAAAGCAAAGGATAAACTTTTTCTACATTTTCATTGATAAAGAAACAGCCTATAAATAGGCTAATACATAACTGATAGCAACATGAAAATAGGCACTATCCATAATTGAAAGCAACATGAAAATAGGCACTATCCCAAGTCTCATATATGAAGCCCAAATCCTCAGTTATTTTTTGAGCCTTATAGTATGAACTTGGAAGTTTGACACCTTCAAGAAAAGCCTTATTCAATAGCTCAAGTAGCATGTCAACAGATTTATTCGTCCACTTACTGAGCACCTTCATATGCAAAAGTCTAACAATGAACGACAATGATATGAATTTCTTACAGCTTGGATACAATTCATTTTGTGCATCCTCTAGAAGTTTGAAATACTTCATAGTTTCTTCATTTGGACCTGTGCAAGCCTCATTTGCACTTTGATCATCATTCTCAACACTTGCATGTACATGTGGATTTCTTAGAGTATCATTTAGCATTCCAATCATATCATCCCTAACATTTGAATCCACCAAAGTTTCCATATCTTCATTGTGAGACCATGAAATATCCTCTCACATGGATTGTAGAGATCTAACGAAGAGATGAACTTTGTCCGTGATGTATCTGCAAAGATGAGCATGATTGGCGCCACCCAACCGGGGTTGCCAGCCGGAGACACACCGATGTTAAAGTTAATCCTTTGATTGAAAGAATAAAGCTATGGAAATCAAGAGTGTTGGTGTGTAGTGTAGGGAGAGAGCACATGCCTCCTCTTCTAGGATGCCCCCCCATTATATAGATAGGGGGTTGTGATATTTGTTTGGGCTGGACCCATTGTAGGCCTTGTTTGGGTTAACCCCAATAAGCAGATATATATTTTTTTCTAGCTCTCACAATTGTCCCAAAACTTTCATTGTCTATGATAGAAGGAATGAGAGTTTTCTTGCCGAGTTACGCTGTTCAAATAGCTACTAGGTTTTTTGATAAAGAACACTCTGGATAAATGAATAAAATGTATGAATGAATGACTGCATGTATGCTTGAATGTATGTATAAATATACGTATGTCTTGAATAAATGTATAAATGTATATATGTCTTGAATGTTTGTATAAATGTATATATGTTTATCATAAAATGAAATTATATCACATAAGTTCCAAACAAATCATAACGATGAGCCACGGTATTGTTACCCCCGGGCAAGGGCTGTAGGTCGCGGTATTATGACCCCCGGGCAAGGGTGTAGTATTTTGTCGAGTGCAAAGAGCGCTTCAAAATATGGACTTTTGTGCCGAGCTAGAGATATTTCTATGTGCCGAGCACGGAAATGATTGCCTAAACCAAATAATCTAGATTAAATAAGGTAGATATATTAGCTAAAAAATGGACTATGATATTATTATCCCCGAGCAAGGGTGTAGGCCTGTGGTATTATAACCCCCAGGTGAGGGTGTAGGCCGCGGTATTCTAACCTCCGGACGTAGGTGTAGTCCTTTGCTGATGGCGCTCCATGCCAAGTGTGAAGATTACGCTGTATTCGGAGACTTTTGCTGATTTTAAGTGGCGATCAAGTGCTAATATTGCAAGGATTTTGAATAATGCATCTTATGTCAGTGATGGTCTGTACCGAATGAGGTAGACATATTAATCACAAATAATATTGCTCCGTTTGTAAGGAATTTTCAAGTAGATATTAGGCCAACTATTTAATTGCCGAGTAAATTTTGGGTCAATTAGCATTGCTCGGTTTGTGGTTAGTCCAATGTAGACTTGTCCCATTACTTTCGAATGACAAGTGTTAGTTGGAAGGAATACAGATTGGACATGTCCCATTGCCTTATGTTACGGGACAGATTCGGCTTTGGTAAAATGACGGCACGCAAAAATATACGAACTATCGACTAGCAAATGCAAACTGCCTACTGCTAAGTGTGTAATGTATTGCCTCAAAACTGGCGCGTGCTTGGAGCGTTGTGAAAAGGAACGGGAGTTTGTAATTGAAGTAAATTTCGTTGTAATGTTGGTACCAAGTTGGCCGAGTATGAATGCATATTAGAGGTGCCGAGATGAGGATCGGCTGATTTGCCCCAATTGAAAAGTGAAAAATTGACTAAGATGTCCCAGTGGGCAATAAATGGCTAAGGTAACGAAATGAATGATCAGGGAAGACAGAGGATTATTTCTTAGCCCCAAGATCCTGTTGCGGAAAGTGCATGCTGATTGGATATGATTTGACCGTTGATTTTGCATTTCATGTTCCCGAATGGCCAATGTATTGAACTCAATACGCAACTCAAAATTTGCAAAATTAGACTGTACGGATGTGTTCAGAAGGTGCCAAATAGTTAGAAACGACTATCGGATCGTTGGAATCGGACCCCTAAGGACGTAATTGCAACCAAAAATAGATCAGACGGCTCAGATCAGTGAAGAATTGAGCTCCGTGAAACGCTGGATAATTTCTCGGCTTGGCTTGGTGGCTTTGGCAAAAAATAATACAAAAAAATGGTGCCAATAAGATTTGAACCTTTGCCTTTGGAAGGAAGAAAGTGTACTGAACCATTGTGCCAGGACAAAACCTTGCATTTATATTTGGCAAAGTATATATTTGAATGTGATTGTTCAGCTATTATGGGATATAACTTAGCCATGGTGCACCGAATGAGTTCTTTTGTTTTCCACGCCAACTTTGGTCGTTTTCTCCGACGTGAATTTTTGGGCAAACTTCGACTGGCTCGTACGACTTTGTTTAAGCTTTGATTTTGACACGGTTTGTTGCGTTGGACTTGTCTCAATGAGTACTTCGCGCTGGTATGGTCAAAACTTGAGTTTGATAGCTTTGTAAATTTTAGGTGTCAGAAAATGTGATCCGTATGGCAACTTTCGGTGGACTTTGGGTACTTCTTGGCTTCTCGGGTTGGTAGGTTTGGACTCTTTGAGCCGATACGAATCCTGTGGTATGTTCAGATGTAGATTTCGGCAAGCCGAGACGCCAGTTCTATGCCGAGATAGTAGCGTCAAGCAATATTGTTGTACTTCCGAGAAGTAAATCATGAGATTTTTGCTGAAAAGGTAGATAAATTAATAATTATTGTTGTTCCAAGAATGTCCAATGTTGTGGAGTGGACGTATGTGTGGCCGAGTAGTATTGCCGAGTAAGCAATGCTAGCTGAATACTGGTTGAAAATGTTAGCCGAATAGTGTTACTCTACTGAAAACTACTTGGCCCAAGAAATCGGCATTTCTCCAACTGTTTGGGATCTGTGGAGCTTGGTGCCGAATAAACTGTTGATGTATATATTGGGCCGAATAAACGTTTGATGTTCATATATTCTTTAAGGAAAAATATACTCTGAAAGGCGGCATCTTTAAGGAGTTGTATATATATACTCTGAAAGTTGTAAAAATATTGTGACCGAATAATGTTGCCGAATACTACTATACCCAGTCAGATATTTATATATATATAATGTTGTCGAATTAGTTGTATCCACTGGAGTGCTCCACGGAAAGGTAAGTGATAAAAGTTAGTTCCCAATAAATAATACTATGCAACAATATAGATATTTTTAGAGAGAGAATCAAGACCCAATTGTAGGGCTACGAACTTTATCTTGTTTTGTCAACCTTTCTAAGCAATATTGATATTCAGGATTTGATCAAATTGTAAGCACAAATAGGTACATACATAGACGGACATATATATATATATATTTGAACTTTAGCTATAAACATAATAAAAAAGAACCCAGTTGTGGGTCTACATTTATAAAAAGAAATTAACCTTGGTGCCGAGTTTTTGCTGGCTGAAAAACTTGGTCGGCAAGTCGGCAATGTAAGATGAAACTAGGATGGCCGACATGATAAGAACTTGGTTCTCAGCATTGTAGGTGACTTGATTATACATCAAATGGAATTATAACGCCGTGTCCGAGCTGATGTGTAGGAATTCGGCATGTTGGTAGCTACTATAGGAAGTCGCCGAGTGACTTAATGGATAAGCTTCAACGGACTATTGACGGGCCAATAGTAATGTTGCCGAGTAATGTGGCTGAGGAAGTGATGTTATCGAATAACTTTTTGTATGCATCCTCAGTTGGTTGCCGAATAACTTTTGCCCACAAGAAGTTGCATGCATCCAAATATTCCGCAACTTCGAACTCTTGCCCACATGTTTCATACATCCTTTATAGCCGAACAACTTCTTGATTAGCCGACTACTGAATTTTCAAATTTTATAAGTAGCCGACTACCACAAAAATTAGATTAGTAACTCATGGATGCAAGTATATCTCAAGAATAAAAGAAAGTGTGAAATTCATTATATAATGCCGAAAAGAAGCTCTCAAAAATAAAAGTGTGAAACCCAGTTTTAGAGAAGGAAAATAAAAATGCAAAAAGGAAATCCAACTAAAGGCATTTCAATGGGTTTAGTATGTGCCGACTATATTGAATAAATGTTTGGACCAAATCTATGAGCATAAATATATACACATATATATATATATATATATATATCTATATATATGTATATGCATATAGACAGTAAGATTGAATTTCGAAGATCAATTTAAACAAAGAGTAAAAGGATAGGATCAACCATGGGTCTTGTTTCTGGTAACGTGCAACAATGATCTAAGCATCTTGAGTGTGGTATTTGTTATCTTCTTCATTGAATTCTTTCAAACGTTTCCTACAAACGGTGCCAATTGTGAGACCATGAAATATCCTCTCACATGGATTATAGAGATCCAACAAAGAGATGAACTTTGTCCCTGATGTATCTGCAAAGATGAGCATGATCGGTGCCACCAAACCAGAGTTGCCGGCGGGAGACACTATGATGCTAAAGTTAATACTTTGATTGAAAGAATAAAGCTATGGAAATCAAAAGTGTTTGTGTGTAGTGTAGGGAGAGAGCACGTACCTCCTCTTCTGTCATGCCTGAAAAAATCTAGAAATCCCCTAGATGTTGATTTGTGATTATGTATCAATTTTAAGCAGAATATAACAATCCCAATCAAACAAACAAACAATCAAGACAAAGAGACACAACAATTTTAACGTGGAAAAAACCACAATTGGACACCTCCAACTGTGATCAAAAAACCACGGGCAACAGCCACAAGACAATCCACTAAGAAGAATTAAAGGAATTACACAGGTATACTCTCAATTACCTAGCGAATCCACAACGCCTAATTGAACCAACCTTTATGTGCCTCTTCCAACCCCATCTTCACCACGGAATTGTCTTTCTGATGAGCCACTCTGGATTCCACCACAGCTTCAGGCTCGAATTCTTCAGAAAGCACAACTGAAGAACAACACTCTCTTTTGTAGAACAAAACACAACCTTTGATGTACTCTCTTTAGAACATGAGTTGAATACTCAATAAAACATCAAAGAAAACTCCCAACGTATCCCCAGATATAAACCCTAGAAACCAAAAAGAAGATCTGGAGCAGTTATCCTAAAATCTGTCCCAACACGCGAATTTATAGAATCTGTCCCGCGATCTCCGCTTGAGCTCAACACAGCCCGCTCGAGCGGACTGACCAAAAACTGCGTGCGAACAAACTGAGATGCGCTCGAGCGTAAGAGAATCCGCTCGAGCGTAAAATCACACCTTCCAGTATTTTACAGGCAACTGCAGAGATGCTGAGAGCTTCCAATCCCCGCTCGAGCGTCACTTTCCCCGCTCGAGCGGGAAGGCCAAAAATGGAAAAACTGGAAAAATATAACATGATCGGACAGGCAACTTTGAATGCATTTTTGCATTTTGCTTCGGGGGCGCTGCCCCTCGACCCCGCCGTGGCGCTGCCCCGGACCCGCCAAGGGGCGCTGCTCCCTGGACCCCCGCGAGCTGACCGGGCAGCTCGATCCCCGTCATAATCAGCGAAGTGGCAATCTTGAAAGCTTTATCAACACAAACTTCTCTGAAAGGCACAATTCGGGTTGGACTTGCATCTAAACACTCATAGCCTCACTGAAATAAAAAGTGCGAAGAAAATTACAACTCAAAGGAGTTTTGTCAAACGGGATTGCCAAGAAATAAAACCTAACAATCTCCCCCTTTGACAATGACGTGACAAAACACACCTAACAAATAAAATCCTAAACACCCCAACCCATTACAGCCAACAAAAGCCAACTTCTTTTTCAAGGTCTTGATCTGCAAAATAGTTATTAGTGCCACAATCTCCAAAACAACTATTAGTCCCACAATAGTATATGAAAGAGTAATAGACATATGACACGATTATCTTGAAACATGAGATGGAAAACATGAATAGATGAAAACTAAGACTCATGAAAGACAACACTCAAACAACAAACGCAAGATCATAAACCACACAAGCAATGATATGACGATGTAAATACCATGAACATACAAGAAGGGCAAATAGTGCATAGTAACATGCAAAACATATAGCCAATCTCCCTTATCAAACATAACAAAGTGTTCATGCTAAACAACTCTTGCAATGAAAAACCAAACTCACTTACACGCCCAAATCAAGATTAACCAAACTCCCCCTCACTAAAATCAACCACAAACACTGAAAACAGTGAACAAGAAGAAAACAATAAAAATAATATAGTGGAGCAAGTAAGGAATTTCTGATTTGTACCATGAAACACACAAGACTATCCAAGAAGCACCATTACAAGAAAACACAATGTGCATAGTCTGTAGAAAATTCCTCATGAAAGAAAGTGATGCATCATGTGAAAAGCATAGATCCCATGATAAAAGTGTGTGTGTGAAACTTGGAGTTCGACAAATACTAGATTCAATCCTAGTAGTGATATGAAAGCCGGACCTCTGACAAGAGAATCTTAAGCACGACAAAGGAAAGTCAAACCACTAGGAATCAAGGGGTATTTGGTGAGTAAAGGCGGAGGCTCCCCCTTAATCAATGAATCTTTTTTTTTTTTTTTCTTTCTTTTGCACATTTTTTCTTTCTTTTTCATATTTTGTCTTCTTCTCTTTCTTTTTCTTTTTCTTTTTCTTTTTGTTTTTGCACAATCATTGGTGGCTGACACGCTCAAGAGTATGGAAACCGAACCAGAGAAGCATGGATATAATAAGGATGGCCCGGTTGGTGACTCTGAGGTAGCCTTTTCCTCATGGCTAGACTGCAAAGAATTAAGGGGAAAGCCGTGGAGGTGCAAAAAGATGGTAGGTGGTTAAGAGACTCAACATCACCCATGATATGCTAGTATAGGTCAATTCCTCTAGAAACACAAAAGATACAATGCCAGAAGTCCATAAAAAAATAATCACTAAGGTGGAAGACTCCAAAATTTGCTAATCCAAGAGTGTGTACAGAATGAGACATACTAATCAAAAAACACACACTCCAAAATGAGTAAAGACCACAGAAAGCACACACATATTAACATGTAATGGATTTTCTCATCAATTCCAATATGTACCAAGGACCACTCAAAAATTTCAAGCTTGCAAAACCATACTAAGAAAATCTTTTTTGGATTTTTTTTTTTTTTTTTTCAATTTTTTTTTTTCTTAACCAAAGCAAGACAAAAAACAAACAAGCACACAGTAAAAGACCCGAAAAAAAAACACACAAAAACCTATAAACTAAAACGACCAAACAAATTAACACAAGTCAACTTTTCTCACCCAAATCTTTTTGGTCTTAACAAAATCAGGTCTAGCGGTCTTGGTAAGTGTCGTGGTGTAGTGAACACCCGCATGAATCTTGGTATTCCCCCTAGACATGTAAATCGAATTTCTACCCTTTTGAGGTACTCTCCCATGCAACTTATAACAATAAGGGCGAATATGACCCTGCATACCACAATGATGACAAATAAACACAGGGTGTACCTTCTTTTCTTTTACCTTACCAACTCTAGGAAGTTTGAGAAGTCCATCCTTTTGTTGGATTTTTTGTTCTCCCTTTCCCTTTCCTTGAGTTCTTGTATCATGAGATGTTGAAGCACTCTGTTTTTGCTCTTTCTTACCACCAAAGCCAATGCCACTCTTGTCACAACTCATTTGTTGAGACCCAATGATATCCTCCAAAGTCTTTGATCCTTTGTTCCAAAGACCAATGGTAGCCATAGCACACTTGAGCTCTTCCTCTTTCTTGACCATTAGTTCTTCCAAAGTAACTTGTGACAACTCAAGAGATTCAATCTTTTCTTCATACATGGCATGGGTTTGCAGCAGCTCATTCCTCTCTGTCTCACAAGTCAACAGTTTTGCACAAAGAACTTGTTGATCATCAGCTACCTTGATGGCATTAATTCTGGCCTCGGAAATCTCCTCCTTAAGTTTGACATTCTCACATTCACATGCTTTGAGTTTCTTTGTGAGTTTGTCATTCAATTTGAATAACTTAAGAGACTCCTTATACAACTTTTCATAAGCTTGCTCAAGCTCTTCATGATCGCTCTCCGAGGATTCATCATCAGTGATATTCTCAACTGACCTCTTTGGAGAATATGTTTGTCCTTCAGCTTCAGAAGCCGCCATGAAAGCAAGAAATTGTTTATGACCCTCTTCGCCTTGACCTTCATTGTCACTTTCATCTTCATCAGATTTAGATTCATCATCCCAAGTGATGGCAAGGGCTTTCTTCTTCTTCAAACGAGTGGGGCATTCTTGAGCAAAATGGCCAAATCCTTGGCATTCATAGCATTGGAGTCTTTCAGAGTTTCCTTGTATCTTTCCTTTCTCCTTCTTGGCTATAGAATTAATTTTGAGTTTATCTTTGCCTTTAGATTTATGAGAATGAGTAGATTCCAAAAGATTAGGATTCTTTTTCAAAAAAGATTTTTTAAATTGTTTAACAAAGGCAGCCATAATCTTGGAATCTATATCACAATCCTCATCAGAATCCTCTCTAACTTTATGAGCACTACTAAAAGCAATATCTTTTTGTTTCTGTTTGAAATTCCTGTGTGCCTCATAAGTTTGGAGATTTCCAACCAACTGATCCAGCTTGAGGTTGTCAACATCTTGAGCCTCCTCAATAGCCGTAACTTTTGGTTGGAACCGATCGGGCAAGGATCTCAAAATTTTTCCCACAACTTTGGATTCTGGAATTTTTTCACCTAAATTGAAGCTGGAATTTACAATGTCACTCAACTTCGCATAAAATTCATCAAAGGTCTCACTATCTTTCATTGAAAGGTTTTCGAAACTAGATGTGAGCCTTTGAAGTTTTGAGCGTTTAACAGAAGGAGTGCCCTCATGAATAGTTTGTAAGATATCCCAAGCCTCTTTTGCGACTTCACAATTACAAATACGACTAAATTCTTCAGGTGTGACAGCGCAAAAGAGAGAATTGATAGCTTTACTATTCCAGCTACTATTTTGGTAATCAGTTGTGTCCCACTGATCAATTGGTTTGGGGATTGTAACTCCATCAACAGTAATTGTTGGTTCAGTCCACCCATTCATGACGGATTGCCAAACTTTTTCATCAATAGATTTTAAAAAAGATCTCATCCGAGCTTTCCAAAAAGGATAATTGGATCCGTCAAGTAGGGGTGGTCGAACCATAGAATTTCCTTCACGAATTGTATCCATTATCACAAATCAAACAAGATCTCGTTCTAAAAATTTATTTTTTTTTTCTTTTTAAAAAAAATAGAACGACCCGCTCTGATACCAATTGAAAAAATCTAGAAATCCCCTAGATGTTGATTTGTGATTATGTATCAATTTTAAGCAGAATATAACAATCACAATCAAACAAACAAACAATCAAGACAAAGAGACACAACAATTTTAACGTGGAAAAAACCACAATTGGACACCTCCAACTGTGATCAAAAAACCACGGGCAACAGCCACAAGACAATCCACTAAGAAGAATTAAAGGAATTACATAGGTATACTCTCAATTACCTAGCGAATCCACAACGCCTAATTGAACCAACCTTTATGTGCCTCTTCCAACCCCATCTTCACCACGGAATTGTCTTTCTGATGAGCCACTCTGGATTCCACCACAGCTTCAGGCTCGAATTTTTCAGAAAACACAACTGAAGAACAACACTCTCTTTTGTAGAACAAAACACAACCTTTGATGTACTCTCTTTAGAACATGAGTTGAATACTCAATAAAACATCAAAGAAAACTCCCAACGTATCCCCAAATATAAACCCTAGAAACCAAAAAGAAGATCTGGAGCAGTTATCCTAAAATCTGTCCCAACACGCGAATTTATAGAATCTGTCCCGCGATCTCCGCTCGAGCTCAACACAGCCCGCTCGAGCGGACTGACCAAAAACTGCGTGCGAACAAACTGAGATGCGCTCGAGCGTAGGAGAATCTGCTCGAGCGTAAAATCACACCTTCCAGTATTTTTACAGGCAACTGCAAAGATGCTGAGAGCTTTCAATCCCCGCTCGAGCGTCACTTTCCCTGCTCGAGCGGGAAGGCCAAAAATGGAAAAACTGGAAAAATATAACATGATCGGACAGGCAACTTTGAATGCATTTTTGCATTTTGCTTCGGGGGCGTTGCCCCTCGACCCCGCCGTGGCGCTGCCCCGGACCCGCCAAGGGGCGCTGCCCCCTGGACCCCCGCGAGCTGACCGGGCAGCTCGATCCCCGTCATAATCAGCGAAGTGGCAATCTTGAAAGCTTTATCAACACAAACTTCTCTGAAAGGCACAATTCGGGTTGGACTTGCATCTAAACACTCATAGCCTCACTGAAATAAAAAGTGCGAAGAAAATTACAACTCAAAGGAGTTTTGTCAAACGGGATTGCCAAGAAATAAAACCTAACAATGCCCCCTCATTATATAGATGGGGGGTGTGATATTTGTTTGGACTGGATTCATTGTAGGCCTTGTTTGGGTTAATCCCAATAAGCGGATATGTATATTTTTTTCTGGCTCCCACACTCATTACCACGCAAAGGAACATATGATTCACCACGATTAGTCCAATTTTTATACTTCTGAAAGAATTCATTACTATAAAGATCATCCTTCACAACTTCTCGTGGAAAATTATAGCGATTCTCACAATTCCTATAAGAACAACTGATATATGAACTTTCAGTTCTATTGGTATATGCAAACTTAAGGAATGTATCAATCCCATCCAAGTATTCACTTGACATCCTAGTTCCTAAATTAATCCAACTTTTATCCATCATCACACTTTTCTTCACTTTTCCTGTGAAAATTTGAGCAACATTATTTAGCTAGTACAATTTAAAATAGTGAGCTACAAACTACAATATAGATTTATTCATTCCCAAAATGTTTGCAATTGAACAATTCAAAAACCATTTCATCATAGTCAAATACATTAACTCTGTTGAGGATTCTTGATTGGGATGTCTTTTTTCTATTGTAAAACAGTTTCTATATTACTTAGGAAACAAATATGTTTCTAAATTATTTTCAAATAATTGGTGGATGTGTCCTTGCTTTCACTGGAAAATGTAAAATATAAAATATTAAGAAAACAAACACAATTTTTAGTGCATACTATTTTTTCAACCATACTTTGGTCATTTTATCATAAGCCATCAAATTCAATGCTTACTTGTAGGTATGTACAAAAATACTTTTAAAAAAAAAGGTAAAACTAATAAAAGGTTTTGCCAAACAAAACAGCAGCATGATGCCAACAAATAAAACACTCTAGATGGTGTGACTTATGTATTAGTAAAGCCTATAAAATGTTCAGAAATGAGACAACAAATAATCTTTCAATGTAAATTAATAGAAACCATATAGAGGCAATTCCATAAACAACTCTAAATTAATCAAATCAGACTGGAAATAAAGAGCATATATGAATAAAAAAACAAAAGGCCAAAAGAGCATCTATGAATAAATAGCAGAAGGCCAATTTTGTAAACACTAAGAAAATAATCAGATTTTTAATTAAGAGATTATTATGTAGGTGTTTGGGAAGTGAGTTTTTATGTAGGTTTTTTTAGTTGTAGGATATTATTGAAGAAATTTTTTTTTGTGTTTGAGAAGATAGTTGGGTTTTTTTGTTGTTGGATGTAATGTTTGTGAGAAAAAAAATGAAATGATTATGGGGTTGGATGTAATATTTTGTTTGGATGTGTATTTTTTTTTTTTTTGCAAAAAGTTTGTCCTTTTGTGAAAAAAAAAAAAAAAAAAAACCCAAGTCCCAAACTTCCCAAACACCACCATGTTTAAAGCAACAAATTTGAAACTTATCTCAGTCAAGTTCATTAATTGAAAAAATATGTATTTAAAAGTCTTTGTACAATAACTTATTTTATATTAGCCAAAAATTATAAGGAGAATCACTGAACAATGGGATAGGGAAAAAACAATTATACAAACATTGGGGGTACTAATCAAACATTGTTGGAGTAAAAACTTTGAGTTGCATCCCTTCATATTTGTTTTTTTTTTTCTTTTTTTTTTTGGGTCTCACTATTCAATAATTCTTTCAAAATTATATATATTTAAATATATATACAACCATAATTTGCAAAAATGGGTATGTACTATAATAAGAGATGGAAACCCTCATACCATGTCTAATCGTCCAATTATACACAATCAATTTGTCAATAACACTTCTACAAGTAATGGCTACTTCCACCAATGCCTAATATGGATGATACAACGATTCAGTAGCATCAAAAATATTATTTTGTTATTGAAGCTATTTATACATCACAAACTATCATTATTTATGTTTTAATCAGATTTTATTTTACTGTCAACTGAATCAGATTACTTACTGTCGACTGAATCAGATTTTATAAACATAGTGCAAGCCAAGGAGGGACAAAGGGGATGAACATTTTACCGTTGGCTGTGACCTAGTCGACAATCTCTTTGGTCAGTAATAGTGACCTAAAACCATAAAATCTCGAAACAGAGAAAAACAGAGTATTGACAATTAAGTTGGCCGGAGTGTCCAGGCTGAAAGTCCCGAAATCTTAATATATATTTGGGTGCCGGTTCCCTCGGACGTAGTTTCGTAAAATGGCAAGAAAATGAAGTGTTGAATGATAGTTGTTATTGAAGCGTCGATACATGAGTTGTAGTCTCATTTTTAAACTGTTTGGATAATATGGAGCTATACTAATGAATTGAGTTGGATCGAATATGATGTAAGTGTTGATTGGTTATAGAGATGGTATAAGTTGGTTTACAAGTGTTAAACATTTATCAGATCCTAATGTTTTAGTTAATTCTCATATTTTGTTTAGCATATCTCTACTGGGTTTTGGTTCACCCTACTTGGGACACCATTTTCAGGTACAGGTGACATGTCACCTCCAAGGTCTTAGCTTGGGAGGTTTAGGAGTTGAAGACTCCATTTTGTCGATTTGTTTTTGATGTTAAATGTAAATTCAAGTAGAGGGCTTTATTTGTAATAGAGTTAGAACTCTTCTTTTGTTGTATCCAAGTGATAGCTTGGAAAGATGTAAGCCCGTAGGGCGTTTATTTGGTTATTAGAAGTTAGAGTTACATGCTATAGTTTCAGGATAAACATCAATGAAAATGTAATGCATATGATATATGTTGTAAAGAAGACTCTGATGAATGAAAATATAATATTTCTTCTATGTTTATGGATTATATGAATGGTTGTCTTATACCGTATTTTGAGGGTGTTACAACTCACAACCAACCTGTTCCAAACTCACCCAACACATCCTAAAACTCAAATACAAGGAATCAAAGGATGGAAACAATATACATACAACAACATACAACCACTAAACTCGAGTCCGGACATAATAAATAACAGGGAAAAACCGGGATCGCTATAACCTTCCCCCCTTAAATAATTTTGTCCCCGAAATTTTAGTACAAGTCTTCAAAATTTTGATTATTCAATTTTCAACATGATTACAATACAACACTCATCAACATGATCCACTACCGGTCATTCCATCTCTTCTCAAGAGAACAACTTTACAAATATAGCTCAATATACATTATCAACATGCATTCTTTTGAATTTTAACTAATTTCAATATATCTATTCCATATCTCCATAACATATTCAATGTTAACAACATATTTGCATTTCTAAAATACATTCAACATATACAATGTTAAATTAAACTTGCATTCCCGCGACATGTTCAACAATTACAATACTTCCATAGTCCAAAACATATATAATGTTCTTAGAGTTCATCAACAAAACAAAATTTCTGACACATGCTCAAACGTTAACAAACAGGTCTGGATATTTCTCTCGAACCTCTAATTCACGTTCCCAAGTGGCTTCCTCAACTCTGTGATGTTTTCACAATACCTTGACCTAGATACTACATGAAGATTAGGTGAATTGAAACTAATCAATCGGATTGTGTCATTGAATATGACGGTTGGATTAAAGCATTGAATATGTGTTTTAATTGGTCATTGTATATGACAACGTGTTTAAATACATTGCATATGTATCTTGTTTGGGAGGAGATAGGGGATGTACTCCATTGTTTGGGAGGAGATAGGGAATGGACTCCATTGATAATTAAGTTGGTTAGAGTGTCCAAGGTGAAAGTCTCGAAATCTTACATATATATTTAGGTGTTGGTTCCCTCGGACGTAGTTCCGTAAAATGGCAAGAAAATGAAGTGTTGAATGATATTTGTTATGGAAGTGTCGATACATGAGTTGTAGTCTCATTTTTAAACTGTTTGGATAATATGGAGCTATACTAATGAATTGAGTTGGATCGAATATGATGTAAGTGTTGATTGGTTATGGAGACGGTATAAGTTGGTTTACAAGTGTTAAACATTTATCGGTTACTAATGTTTTAGTTAATTCTCATATTTTGTTTAGCATATCTCTACTGGGTTTTGGTTCACCCTACTTGGGACACCATTTTCAGGTACAGGTGACATGTCACCTCCAAGGTCTTAGCTTGGGAGGTTTAGGAGTTGAAGACTCCATTTTGTCGATTTGTTTTTGATGTTAAATGTAAATTCAAGCAGAGGGATTTATTTGTAATAGAGTTAGAACTCTTCTTTTGTTGTATCCAAGTGATAGCTTGGAAAGATGTAAGCCCGTAGAGCGTTTATTTGGTTATTAGAAGTTAGAGTTACATGCTATAGTTTCAGGATAAACATCAATGAAAATGTAATGCATATGATATATGTTGTAAAGAAGACTCTGATGAAAGAAAATATAATATTTCTTCTATGTTTATGGATTATATGAATGGTTGTCTTATACCGTATTTTGAGGGCGTTACAAAGTGAGGAAGGCCGAAAAATGGAGGATCATCGAGAAAGTGAGGGAGACGGAGAGAGTGAGGGAGACGAAGAGAGTGAGAGAGAGCTTACCTCAATTGCACATGGAGGTAATCTAGAGAAAGGCAAAAAAGGACTAGATTTAGGGCTAATGTTGGCAAAAGGCTATTTATACCTAAGGTACAAAACAACGTAGTTTTATGTGTTTTTTGTGACCGTAACTAAATATTTATGAAAAATAAATAAATTAATAGGTGGGAATGAAACTCACCAAATCGGAAAAAGGAAAAGTTGGGAATAAATGGATGTAAACTAATTGAGATGGTGTTTTTGCCAACGTAAAAAACGATCTTTTGAGGCGACAATCTCTCCTGACTCGAATAATTCTATAAAAATGTTTTTTTTGAGACGGTCTTTTTTGGTTGATGCGAATTCGATGTTTTTGCGATGGCAATTGATACCAAGGCAAATTATTAGACTCAAATACCCTTTTTCCTTGTAGTGAAAAGTCATTATTAAAAAAATCAAAAAACCAACAACTTATGTCAAAAATTCATTTTCTCTCTCTAATTTTTGTACATTTTTTCATAAAAAGTCAAAAAGTCATATTCTAAACATATTAATACGTTTATCTCATATTTTAGTCAAAAAGTCAAAAAATTACTAAGAATTCGTTTACTATTGACTTTTTGGCTAAAAAACACAAAAAGACAAAAAAATGTTAAATAAATTAATAAAATAAGTGTCACATTCAAATCATAATTATTTCACTTTATTTCTTACAAAAATCAAAAAAGTTAAAAAATTCAAAACCAAACAAACTTTTAGTCCCAATCTAGACTATTTTAGTAATTTTTTGACTTTTTTTAAAAAGATGTGCAAAAAAAATAGAGAGTGATTTGACAACTTATAGTGCCTTTTTTTACTTTTTAACTAAAATGTATAATTAACAATAGTCAAAAAGTTAACTAAAAAAATTAATTGCCAAACGATAACTAAAATAATATGTTCACATTAAAGCATTTATTACGATAATATCATTTAGCATTACAAGCTAGAAAATAAGGCTTCGTTTGGTTAGCCTTTCTAACTATGATTCCACCCCATGTTGTGCACATGACGTTTGTTTAGAGTTTTTAAAATGTAATTTCACGCTCAGTTTTGAAAACGCTGTCAAAGACGAGAAAATTTAGGCTAACCGGTTGTCCCACCGGTTGACCGGAACAGTGCAAATTTTTTTTTTGCATTTGACATATGTTAAATTTTTCAAATTTTAATTTTTTTAATGTGTTTTAATAGAATTTTGAGTTGTATGTTTAGTTATGAGTTGTAAGTTTTTGTATCAAATATCACATGTCACATCAAAAAATTTTCACTCAATTCAAAACTCTTTTCAAAACTCTTTCACCAAATAAATTTTCCACACTCAAATCATAATTCTAAAACTAACAAACTCAAAATACAACTCATACTCTCAAATCATAGTTAGAAAGTTCTACCAAACGCAACCTAAATAGTTTAAACAAAACAATTAGGAAGTATATTCATTAGCAAATCAAAATGAGAATTTTCAAAAATCTATACATATAATCTTTTTATTTTATTTTTATAGATCTATTAATTATAAAAATGAAAAATGTTTGAGGGCCACAATTTTTGTGGCCACAATGGCTCAAAACTGCCAAAACGACGTCGTTTTGGGTGCAAAACATGCCAAAACGACGTTGTTTTGGCAGTTTTGAGCCATTGTGACCATAAAAATTGTGGCCCTCTAGCATTGTTGTTATAAAAATAAGAGGGACTCGTATATTTATGGATCATCATTTTTTCCTTTGATCTGAATCGTATGACTCGTTAGTCGGTCTAATTTATCGAGAGGTTCCTCATTATAGAGTATGTTATTTTATAATTCTCCATATGTTATTAGGTCCAATTTACGTTTAATTTGGCCATGGCTAAAAAATATAATATTGTTACAAATAAAATAAATTTTATCATAAACCTATTTTAAAGAGTCAATAAATTAAAATTTTAAAATATTAGAGGTATGTATGTTATTTTGATGATTTTACCTCATTTGAATGTGTATAATATTATAAGGACATTTAGTCATAAAATATATTTTCACCTACTTATATTTCACTTAATTTAAATTATTTTCTTATATTTTGATAAATCTTATGAGTGTCATAATTATCAAAATATCCCTAATAATAATAATAATAATAAGGTGAAGTGCGAATTAATGATTATATTGATAGTGTGAATGTTCTATGATGTGAACATTTACACTGTCAACATGAATATTCACACTATCAAATTTATTTAATGTGAATATTCATATCACGAAATTGCTAAAGGTTCAAAAAATATTTATAAATGTAAAATTACCTATAAAATACTTTATATATGATAATTAAAATTTGGTGAATCAAATATTTAAAATAATAGGGGAATATAATAATAATATCTTATCAACTAATTAAGATACAAGTAGTATAAATCTGATTTTCTAATAAATTTCTCCATATTTTCTAATGATCATGCGAAATCGTGGTTGGTTCCTATAATAAAACAAATAAAGTCATCATGTTACGCTCATAGATGTTTGCATTGTGTTCTCATGTTAATTTTATTTTTATTCTTTTGTTAATTGATATGTGAGTAATAATAAATATAAAAAATTATATTAAATTTGACAATTAAAGTCAAAATCACCACTAGCATAAACAAAAATAAATAAATAAATAACTATATACAACCCCTAGACGGATAAATAAACTCCACAAAATATATAAAATTCTCAATTACTGATAACAACAATCCTCAACCACTCCCCTTAGGGATGACAATTTGAAACCGGCCTGATGGGAACTTGACCCCCCGACCCCTAATTGAGCGGGTTTTCCCCGAAAAATACTCCCGACGGGACGGGGATGGAATTTAAAAATCAATCCCCGAATAGATTTGGACCGGGGACTGGGATAAGTGTCCCAGCCTTGTACCCGGCCCGGCCTCGTCCCCGTCCCCGGCCTCGATCCCTGGCCCGGTTTATCCCTGATGTTAAATTACAATTTTACCCTTATATATATATATATATATATATAAACCAGGTCTCAGATCTCATTTCATTTCTCTCTTCTCTACCCCGTCTCCGTCTCTCAACTCTCTCTACCTCATTGACCTCTCTCTCTCTCTCTCAGATCCACCACCACCGCCGTCCAGCTCGCACCACCACCACCACCACCACCACATCGCGTCTCTCATCCACTCCCTCTCTCTCGACGTCGACGACGACCACCGCTGTCTAGCTCGTACCACTACCACCACCACCACCACCACCGCGTCTCTCATCCACTCCCTTTCTTCTCGACGTCGCCGACCAAAATATGAAAATGAGTCAAGGGAACGGTTAGACCAATTGAAGCTTTTTTGGTTTTTTTTTTTAGCATTGAAGGTTTGACAGCGACTTTAGGAAGACACTGGTTGGTGTTTTTAACATAAAGAAGGAAAGAAGTTTACTTTATTTTTGTATGTAAAGGAAAAGGTTTAGTTTTGTGCAGTCTGGATGGAATCTGTGATTTATTATTGAGTTCTATTTTAATGACAAAAATACAACTAGAGGATTCTTAATTAAATTATAGTTTATACACAGATCAGATATCTTTTTTTTTTTGTTTTCAGATCTGTTTCACAATTTTTTTTTTTGTTTTTAGATCTATTTCAGATCTGTCTCGGATAATGAGTTGTATTTTCTGATAATGATGTTGATGTTGTTGTATTTTCAGATGATGAGTTGTATTTTCCCCGTCCATTAATAATTTTGTTTCAGATCTGTTTTTAGATAATGTTGTTGTTATTGTTGTTGATGATTTGTATTTTATGAATTTTTTTTTTTTTTAGCCGGGGAATGCTCGGGGTCGAGGAAACCCGATCCCCGTTGGGGGCGGGGGCGGGGGCGGGGGCGGGGGCGGGGGCGGGGGTGGGGGCAGTGGTAGGTTTCCCGTCGGGGATCGGGATAGGGAAAAATTCGACCATCGGGGACGGGGAGGGTGATCCCCGACCCCGCCCCGCCCCGCCCCATTGCCATTCCTAACTCCCCTTTTCGATGCAAGCAACAAGTGTAACATTCTTCTCACATGATTTGCAATTGCACTCTCATGCACAATTTACATTTGTATTGAACATGTTTTTCAGTATCAAGTTAGGAGGTGTAGGGTAGAATTGGGAAAGGGCTGGGGATGGGTGGTTACAGTCTCGTTTGTCAATTATATATTTTAGTTAAAAAATTATTATAATTGTTACATCACTTTGCTTATTTTTTTACATATTTTTTTATAAAAAGTTAAAAAATTACTAAAATAATATGTTCTCAAACAAGGAGGTTGGGGTTTGTAAGGGGTGATTTTCCAATAGTTGTTGGTAGAGGTTGATGATAATGTGTTGTAGATGAAAGAAAAAAAAAAAGAGAAGAGAATACGAGAAAAGCCGTATGGAAGAATACTTTGGTCAATTCAACTATATATTTCACTTGTTCAAAATTATGAAAAAAGTGCATTTAAATTAGAACAATCAAAAAACAATTACACTTCCATTGAGAATTCTTTAGTCAATTCAATAATAGACTCCACCTATTTTTTAAACTTACAAAAAAAATTATTAAAATGAAAATATTTAAAATAATTACATTTTTATAAAATACAAATGAAAAATGTGACACGAGACACAAGTTACTTGTTTTAAATTGTACTTGTAAAAAGATGCTATTACTTTGAATTATTAAAAGTTACATACATTTTTTTTTATAGGAAATAGTATCGGCAAGTAAAAGTTTTAAAAAATATTTATAGATTACTGATAAATTTTATATATATTAAAATATAAAATGATAAATTTGTCCTTTAATTAGTAATTAACTTCTAAGAATTGCACAAACATGTAAATTTATTTTCATCCATTCCACTGCTATCTTAAATACAAATTTATAATTAAATTAACAAAATACACTAATTCGTAATTTTAATTTTCATGTTTGGAATTAAACAATAATGCTAATGGCGTTACCGTAGGTATTTCACATAATTAAGTAAAATATTAGGTAAATTATATAAATGGTTTCTATAATTTATTCATTTTTTTATTTTGGTTCCCGTTATTTTAATTTGATAAATTTTATCTTTTAATTTTACAAATTATGTTATATTAGTTCAATAAATAATGACGGTTAAATTTGATGGACGGAAAATCAATATTTCAATTTGGTTCATCTAGTTTATGGGTGTGTGCGGTGCAGGTTGGTGCGGTTTGAGAGAAAAATAGAAACCGTATGGCGGGTGGTGGATTGATAAAAGTGTCACTAGAATTTGCCATTTTCCTTATCAAAAACCGGCGGTTCGGTTGGCAAATAATGGGGGATTTGCCTTGGCGGTTCGGGCGGATTGGCGGTTTATAAAAAATATAATTCAAATTACAAAACTTAAATCAAAGAGTAAAAAAAAGACGAGAGATACCGTGATGTTAAGCATCTTGCGAAGCTTTCTTCTGATGCAGCGAGTGTAGCAACAACATGATAATATCAACGACTATGCCATCAGTTCATTACAAGCATCTGTGGAAGCTACAATGATCAAATACAACACATAAAATTAATATCATTCAGGGTTTACGATATATTGAAAATGTTTACTGTTGAAAAGTATTTAGATTAAAAAGTGAGCTGATGCAAGTTTGCAACATGGCCAGAAAAAAAAAAAAGATTGAAAAGTGAATTGGAATCCAACTTTATTTTGAATTACTGACATCCTGAATTCCCCTTGAGCAGTAATGTAATACTATATTCTAAGGTATAGAACAACAAGCAAACTTAAGTAAAAAAGAATTTTTAGAATCTTATAAAACATGATTTAATAGCGGTGCGGGTCGGTGCGATTTGGAAGAAAAATAGAAACCGGCGGATTGATAAAAGTGCCATTAGAATTTGCTATTTTTCTTACCAAAAACCGGCGGTTCGATTGGCAAATAATAACGAATTTGCCTTGGCGGTGCGGTTTCGGCGGTATTATGCACACCCCTAATCTAATTTACAAGATATGTTAATTTGGTTCCTATAGTTTATAAGAAAGTCAAAACAACAAGGACCAAATTAATATATCCTAGGAATGGCAATGGGGGCAATGTGGTGGATATTAATTTCCCATCCCCATTCTCCTATAATAAATTTTCCCCATTCCCCATTCCCCATGGGTACCACCTTTCCCATTTTTTAATGGGTATGGATTTTTCCCAACCCACTTTAATTCCCATTTTTATTTTTTATATTTAATGTTAACAACCACTTTTTTTTTTTTTTTTTTTTTTTTTTTTTTTTTTTTTTTTTTTAAGGTTCACAACAAAAACTAAATATACCTTCAATCTTTTTTCTTTCTTTTTAAATATATTTAATGTTAACAATTTTTTTTTATTTTTTTTTATTTTTTATTTATTTATTTTTTTTAAGGTTCACAACAAAAGTTAAATATACCTTAAATCTTTTTTCTTTCTTTTTTAATATATTTAATGTTAACAATTTTTATTTATTTATTTATTTTTTTTTTTTTTAAGGTTCACAACAAAAGTTAAATATACCTTCGATCTTTTTTCTTTCTTTTTTAATATATTTAATGTTAACAATTTTTTTTTATTTTTTATTTTTTATTTAAGGTTCACAACAAAAGTTAAATATACCTTCAATCTTTTTTCTTTCTTTTTTAATATATTTAATGTTAACAACCTTCTTGTTTTTCTTTTGTCTTTTTTTTATAAAGGTTTTAGCTAAATATACCTTCAATCTTTTTTCTTTCTTTTTTAATATATTTAATGTTAACAACTTATTTTTTTATTTTTTTAAGGTTCACAACAAAAGCTAAATATACATTCAATCTTATTTTATTTTATTTGGTTCAACAACAAAATCAAATACACATTAATTAATTAATTAAAAAGTTTATTTTATAATAATCAAATATATAATTTTGAGAAAATCAAAAAGTTTGTTTGAAGAAAGTGTTATAAGACTCATATTAAATTGCATCAGGGCATAAACAAGGAATTGTTAGCCACGAACAATTTAGACATTAAACCATCTTTCTCTTAGCAAATTTGAACAATTCATTTTAATTTATCCAAAATCTAATTATACCTTAACAAATCTGAACCACTCATTTTAAGATATCTATGCATTACCACACCCAATCCATCCTCCATCTTCTTCCTTTAGTCCCCCACGAATTTTGTTGTTTGTTACTTTTAAAAAACAAAAAATGTTTTTTCAATTAAATTTTTACTAATTTCACAACACCATCACCACTATTTTCACTTTCACTGTCACACTACCATCACCATAGCCACTACCATCATCACTGCCGCCATCACCCCACCACTATGTAACAATTTATACTTTCACCTTCGTTCCATCACCACCACCACCAAATATAAAAAAATATATTTTGAATTTTTTTTATAAAAAATATTTTCTATCTAAATAAATGAAGCATAACATTGGGAAACAAGCTGATTTCAGTTAAATCTGTTCATAACTAAGAAAAATTCTTTTAATTTAAAAAAAATTATTTAGTATGACTTTGTATCCCCTTTCTGTATTTCTAGCAAATAAATCATGTACCCATCATTTCTAACCAATCACAACTCATGCTTGTTTTGATTCTCTACAATTTTCTTATTTTCAAATACATTCATATATATATATATATATATATGTTGTATAAATTGTGTGATAACATAAAACAAATAGATTCATACTCGTTAATTGAAATTTCAGAACAAGCAAACCATTCTGAAAATTACAATACACAACAAAATAAAATAACATAGAAAAGCAAACCGAAACCTACACTAGACAATGTCCTTAATTTTTTTTAAATAAATTTAAAAAATTCTAGATATGCATAAAATTTGACAAGAATAATGTGACAATGTTAATTAATGTGTATTTGATTTTATTGTTGAGCCAAATAAAATAAAATAAGATTGAATGTATAGCTTTGGTTGTGAATCTTAAAAAAAAAAAAAATGGTTGTGAACCTTAAAAAAAATTAAAAAAAGAAAAAAAATTAAAAAAAGGAAAAAAATTAAATGTATATTTAGGTTTTGTTGTGAATCTTAAAAATTAAAAAAAAAGATGGTTGTGAACCTTAAAAACAAAATAAAAAAAGATTGGAGGTATATTTAGCTTTGGTTGTGGTTGTTAAAAAAAAAAAAAAAATTGGTTGTGAACCTGAAAAAATAAATAAATAAAAAAAAGAAAAAAGATTAAATGTATATTTAGTTTTAGTTGTGAATCTTAAAAAAAAAAAAAAAAAACATATGGGGAAATTAGTGGGTACCCATCCCCAATCCATCCCCTGTGGATATTTAAAGAATATCACCTACCCTACCCAATGGATAAGAAAAAGAGGGGAAAACCCATGTATTTGGGTTGGGTCTCCATGGATACCCATAGGGTAGGTTATCCATTGCCATCCCTAATATATCCTGTAAACTACAAGAACCAAATTAAAATATCATTTAATTTTCCGTCCATCAAGTTTAACTGTCATTATTTATTAGATTAATATAACAAAATCTGTAAAATAAAAAGACAAAATTAAGCAAATTAAAACAATAAGAACCAAAATAAAAAAAAATAAAAATGCTAAAGATTCTAAAAATTCTATCAATTTTTTTTATCAAATATCTTACATTTGTGTAAAATTCACATAATGTAAATTTCATATGAATCCCACAATATTTAATAAAAATTTTAATAAATTTTTTTCTCTAACATCCCTCTTAAAAAAAATTGTAAATTACAGGACTATCTCTCTAATTTGCCTAAAATGAAACTCTCTAATTTGCCTAAAATATTTCATTCATAAAAGTTGCAACATAAAGGGATCTTTCTCTCTCTCTCTCTCTATCTTTCTCTACTCTCTCTCTGTCTCTGGCACTTCCCAGGAAGGCCAAACCGAAACAAATGAAATCACCATCCGCTGACTTCTCTCTCTCTCTCTCAGTCTTCTTCACCGTCAGATCCACTCACACGCTTTCGATTCCGATGCGGTCCACCGTCCGATCATTCTCATTCATCGCCCTCGTCGCATTCCTCATCGTCTCGCCGACCTTCGCCTCGGAGTCAGATCACAAGGTATACACTTTGTTTAACTCCATGTAAAAACCGTAATTTTAGCTAGATTTCTCATTGTTATCCAACTTTTCAACTCGCAGATCTTGTGTTTTGAATGTTATTGTTTGTATTCTATTCAGATCTATATGCGTAGGGCTTGAATTCGTTTGATTTTGGTATATAATTGCATAATTAATCGTGTGAAATTGTATTGCGTTTCGTTTCGTTTTAATCTTCGTGCAATTTTGATTTACGATCCAGGAGCATAGATTTTGGTTAATTTCATAGTAAGGTCATGGTTTGGGGTTTAGATCTTAACTTGGGAATGTATTCGCACTGGATGCAACCATATATGAGTGATGCAATTGTGGTGGAGAGAGAATGTATCTGTGGGTATGCCGGACGCGTGAATGGACATCATTCTTCTGGTTAACGGAGCAAGGGTTAAGGGGTTGCTGTGGTGCATGCTAAAATTGGAAACTAGAGTATTCAGAATTGTGAATTGAATTAGTGCTTTAAAGAAAGTGGTTTGCCTGTGTTCCTGTGAACTGTCAAAGGAAAGCAACTAAGTAATTCTATGTGTTCAGAGAAAAATGCTCAGAAAATTATCAAAAAGCCCAAATGTTAGATTGTGGTCCAAAACACAAACCAGGCATGTGCGAAGAAGATAAAACCATATAAATTGGGATCCACTGAGCTTGTTTGGCTGAGCTTGTATGCTCACTTTTTTCTGATTATAGCGTAAAAAAAGTTAAATTGGTGAAGATGGTGGTGGTAAGTTGATGGGTCTATTTGGTAGGGAGAGAGATGGGGTGGTGGGTATGGTGGTAAGGGTTTGTTGGGTGATGACGTTTGTAGTTGAAAAATGATGGTTAAAAGAAGAGATAAGAGAGACGAGAGAGAATATGATGGTTGTAGTGCAGGTGTACTTAAGACTGGGTAGTTTGTCATGGTGATATGTACAAGGCAGATTGGTGGTGAGATCAACGGGCATGTGCCAAAACAGTGGTGTATTAATAATTTTTTAGTTTGACATGGAGATGATTACTTTTGCAAAGGGTAAAACAGGGATTTGGGAAAAGATATGACATTACATAATCAAAGTTCTTCACTTGATTTACGTGCTAGGGGATCATGTACCATGAGATGAAGAAAGGTTTGGTAGCATGGTACAAATCAAAGTACTTTAATGATTATCAAAGTACTTAGATCATGTTAACTAAGTACTTTAATGATTTTTCATGATACAATTTTTTTCATGATTATTATAAATATTTTACTCAAAACCATAGCTGTCAAATTGGAATTCAAATCGTGAATCGAAATGACCTCATACCGAATCGTGAATCGAATCGTTTTTTTTTAAGATTTAGTCATTTTTTCGAAATTACTTAGAAAAATATATTTACACACTTAGATGTTAAATATATCTTATGAATATGAAATATTTAGATTTAAAATAAAAATATTATTTTGAATGACAATCACGTAGTTTAATAGGTAAGAAATTAACAAAAGTTCATATGTAAGATTATCATTGTATCTTTTTTCTTTTTTTAGATATTTTTTATCAATCATTCTTAACAAAGATAGTAACCAAATAGACAAACTATAAATTTTTAAAGTAACAATAATTAACAACAATATTGATATTTGGACAATAAGTATGCATCTTATCCAAGTAACAATGACCAAATAATAAGAAATAATTATTTAGGATATTTTATTTTAAAGTTTAAAATATTTTAAAAGGTATAACTAACCTCATCAATGTAATATTCAACTTCAATTTAATAAAATAGCAATAGATATTTCATGGTGTAGGTTACTTTAATCTTAAACATCTTTAGAAGATATATTATGATTTTTTAAAGGAAAAAAAATGAGAAGAAATGTTAAAACATGTTGAGTCTGATTGAATCATATTAAAAACTTCATGATCACTAAAATAATAATAAATCATGTATATGTATTGATTTTTTTGGTATTAAATGATATTAGTAGTTGTGTCATGTCATTTTCACTAAAAAGATGGAGAAAAAAATGTCGAAAATATATCGGAAACAATAATTTCAACAGTTGTATGAATCATAAAAAGTGAATCGAATCGCAAATCGATTGTGAATCGTGCGATTCATTAGAAATTCACTTCCAAAATAGATTTATCCCTAGATTTGTATCGATTTTGCAAAAATTGCGAATTGGATCATGAATCGAATCACGAATCATAAGATTATGATAACAGAGCTCAAAACATTTAATAATATAATATGTTTAAATTACAGGAATTGTACATAGCTCCACAGTTTATAAAATGTGTTAATATAGATTTGAATATTGTCACATGTTTCAAATGAAATGTTTCATGACATTTTAATTATATATGTGGTTGGCAAAAAAATTATAAGTACAAATTGGGGAGAAGATGGTTACATATATATATATATCAAAAGGAAAAAAACTTGGAGTACTTGGAATGAATATCACACCCATTTATCCAATCTTGAAATGTAATTTAAATTACAGTAAATTATCAACTTTTACGCAAATTTACATTATTATGTTATTAGCAAATGATCAATTTTTGTCAACTCATCATTTTCATTTCTTTTAGGCGGGACACTTAATTCACACCTAAAAGGAAAGGATAAATAGAAAAATGAAAAGGATGTCCCATGAAATAATAAGAACATAATAATGTAATTACATTCAACGATTTGATAAATGGGTGTGTGCCATGTTCATTCCAAGTGATGTATATATAACCCTATTATCCCCCCCTCCCCCCTTTTTTTTTTCCACGAGTTTTGGCCAACCATGAGCTTAATTAAAATGATGTGGAATGTTTGTGAAAATCATTCAAAGTCCATATTATCACCATTTACAAACTGGAAGCTTTGTACAATCCCTGCAATTTAAACATGTTATATTATTAAAATTTATAATAATTATTATATTCTTCAAGTAAAATATTTATAATAATCATGGGAAAAAATTTGTAATCCTGAATATTTCATTAAATCCCAGTTCACTTATACCATTTTTGGTCTTTAATCAATTTTGTTCTTCTGTATATTGTTAACTAATACCTATGTATTGTAGTCCACCTAAATTGTGCACAAGTAGCTCTAGTACTAGTCTTGTTTTTAATCCAGTCAAGTGGAACTTATGTTTATTTATTTATTCTTATTTACATATATTGTAGCTATATTGACTTTTATGAAACTAATTTATTTCCTCCTGTAGTATCAACCAGATGACCCTGTTACCCTTTGGGTAAATAAGGTTGGGCCTTATAATAATCCACAAGAAACATACAATTATTACAGCCTTCCGTTTTGTCATCCAATTGGCGAAATGGCTCACAAATGGGGTGGCCTTGGGGAGGTCCTGGGTGGAAATGAACTTATTGATAGTCAGATTGACATAAAGTTCCAAAGTATGTATAACTTCCTTTTATCTTTTGTGGTTGCTTTATTGTGGTTAAATGATGACATTGGCATCCTTTGACCTTGTTTGGCAGAAAATATGGAGAAGACCACCATTTGTGACCTTGAACTTGATGAAGCGAAGGTGAAACAATTTAAGGATGCTATTGAGAGTAGTTATTGGTTTGAATTCTTCATGGGTATGTTACGCACGGTAATCTTGTTCCTTATTACTAATTTATGATATGTGAATGGATTGCTATTGACATTTAAAAATAACATCAGGATTCAGGAGGGTGGTAGACTTACCCTTATCATGAGCACTTTTATTTAGTATGCCAACATATTTTTTGTCGCTTTTTACTATGCCTATTTCGGTTCTGAGAAGGAGAGAGAGAGAGGAAATGCGATACTTTAGTTTGTGGACTAAAGAACTCACTTTTTCATGATACTTTAGTTTGTGGAGTAGGGTGATTGATGGGAAATGTGATCAGGATTGGAGAGATTGGTATACAGATGCCAGTCCCATGGTGTTGGTGTTTGGAAAAGCATCATGAAAGTGAATTCTTTGCAAGATTGGGAGGTTGGTGTCAATTGAGACGTTTATTGGAATGCTTCAGGGTAACTTGGCTCAGATAGAGGTGGGCGACACTTTGGCTGGGAAAGGGTGTATGAAAATAGTGTTTTTGCAGCCTCTTTTTTGTCAGAATTTGCTGTGGATGGTGATGCATCTTTTCTGTGGAAAGCGATATTGTGATTAAAGGCTCTTTTTTCCAAGGTGGCTTTTTTTTGCTGGAACAGAGCGGTTTGTGATGCTATTTTAACTTTATGACTTTGAGGAGGAGGGGTGAAGTCCTTATGGATTGGTGCTTCTTGGGCAAGAATGCAGGGGGAATGCGTGAATCATCTTTTGTTGCATGGTCTAGTCGCAAGAGAGGTTTGGGATTGAGTGGGTGATGCCCAATTATTTAGGGAGCTGCCTTATATTTAGAAGGAAGGGTTGTGACGGGATGGCTTGGAATGCTACTCCTATATGTTTGATGTGGTGCTTGTGGATGGAGAGGATTGGGAGATTTTTTGAAGGCATGAAGTGTTCTATTTATTGCTTGAAAGGAGCTGTGCTTGCTTCATTGTATTTTTGGCTTAGGAAGGATTTTCCTTTTTGATTGCATTTTTTGTAGGTTTTTTGGGGAATTTTTATTTCCTTATAGATATATAGGAGGCTTATAGGTCTCTGGTTGGGTCCCCCTTTTTTTGGCACCGTCTAATGTATTGTTATTTAAAAAATGCTGTAAAAAATGAACTTTTGGGAACTCTATGTAAATCTGAATCATGTTTTTTATTTGGAAGATTTTAAAACATGCATCCCTTGCAAGAGACTATGTCATCCCTGCTGAATAGTTGAGAGAATTGCAACTTATGTACATCACACTGTATAATGAAGCTATTGATATTTATGTTATTATTGTAGAAAACCAGGGTTGCATTTGTATTGGCAATCTTCTACTTTGTTGTTTGGAACAGAATAAAGTTATTTTTAACCCACTGGCTGGGACATGCTGCTTATGTTGGCACCTATGAGCATTATGGTCAATAGCTTGTCATGGGAATTATTGCTCTCTTTGTGGGTATATTATTTTTTTTAACATAAATAGAGCTTAAAAATTAATGATTCAATTGTTTTGTCAAGCGCCTATAGCACTGTATATTCAACTTAGAGAGACAATTCGAGATTTCATATGCTGAAACAGTCGCACGCATAGTTGAGAGACTATACTAAACATCAGTATTTCATAGAGTTCTAGGAGGCTTGAGTCCATGAGTGTTTGATTTCTTAGTCTTTAAACTTTCTGATTCTTACCCTTTGAGGTATTGAAATGCAATTGCTGCATTCATATTCACTTTTGCATTGGATGGCATGAGCATCATCTAGGATCCTTGATTTTTTGTAATACTTTGATATTCCATTTTATAGCTCCATACTATATGTGGATTGGGAAACATGAGTGTGGAGGTGCTGTTTGGTTTTTATGCCTTTTGTTGGGTTTTGGGTTTCAATTTTCTTATATATTTGTTGGAGCTCTATTCATCACTTATGTTGCCCCTTTTCTGATCTTCTTCTTCTTGGTTTCCGGCATGCTGAATACTGTTCAGACGATCTGCCTCTATGGGGTATGTATTAACAAATTTTAATTTTTTTTTTATTTATGTATTGTACTTTTTGTATTATTAAACTTATTTTTAATTTTTTAGTCTGTTCAGATGTTTAATTCAATGCTTTATTTTATCATCTTGTCGATGTTATAGGTTTTGTTGGTAACCTGCATCCTGACAAGAACAGTGATAACAACAAGCATGTGCTTTACACACATAAAAACATTATTGTTAAATACAACAAGGATCAGGTCCTTTGCTTATGCACCATTTGATTTTACATGGGGATTTGTAATTTCTGTGTTATTGTTGTTAATTGTTTCTTTTCATGTAGATCATTCATGTTAACCTCACTCAAGAGAGCCCTAAACCATTGGAAGTGGGGAGAGCACTGGACATGACATACTCCGTCAAATGGATCCCAATTAATGTCACTTTTGCACGACGCTTTGATATTTACCTGGATTATCCATTCTTTGAGCATCAGGTAAATGGTGTTGTGTATGTGACATTCTTTCCCTCCCCTCTGTGTATTGTCAATAAAGGAATAGTAGGTGTTGCATTGCTTGTTATAAATTGGTTAATTCACATATTTGCTTATTTGCAATTTTGATACCATGGTATTTCTTGTAATAAATCGAGTCTTTAGTGGGTGGTTTGATGTTACATTTAATTTTTTATTAGAACTTAACTAACTGAGTTGCCTACGTATGATGCAGATACACTGGTTCTCTATTTTTAATTCGTTCATGATGGTTATCTTCCTCACTGGTCTGGTGTCAATGATACTAATGCGAACTCTTAGAAATGACTATGCAAAATATGCGCGGGATGATGATGATTTGGAGACTTTGGTAATGCTCTCAAACATTTCTGTATCCTGGCGCATGCACATGTGCATTTTTTTTTTTTCTAAATTGAATTTACTGGGTTGTTATCTTTTGTAGTTTTTATTTTTTATTTTTTCCCTCTTACATTAGAGAGCCCATTATTTTCAGCAATACAAAGTTTGGTGACTATTTGATGACCTCATATTCAGGAAAGAGATGTGAGTGAAGAGTCTGGTTGGAAACTTGTCCATGGGGATGTGTTTCGGCCGCCTCGCAATTTAGTTATACTTTCAGCTGTCGTTGGGACAGGTGCTCAGCTGGCATTGCTTATTCTCCTTGTCATCTTGTTGGCAATTGTCGGAATGTTGTACATCGGGTATGTGGAGAACCAACTAAGATGCATTCAACATGTCTCTCATCAAGCAGTAAATTATTGTTGTTGGTTGCCTCATTGTAATTGTAAATTGCAATTTTGTATATGGATTATGAACATATAGTCTGTCTGCCTGGCTGTCTAATCTAATCCAATTTTTCTATACCAGAGTATAGCTTGTAAATTTAATTTTCCCATCCATGTCGCTTTTATTGTATTTTAGTGTGTTTGCCATAGGTATTTGCGTATGCTTGATCTCTATGTCCATAGTTCTATTTTGATCTGATTTTGAGTTACTTTTCAGATCAAACCTTTTTGCCAGTTCCATCATGTAAGTGTTTTTTGGCTTCAAATTATTACTTATGATTCTGCTTATCTGTTTCAGGAGAGGAGCAATAGTCACAACTTTCATAGTATGTTATGCTTTCACATCATTCATTTCGGGCTATGTGAGTGGTGGAATGTACTCACGCAATGGGGGTATGCTCAATATCCACGTATTGCTTTATTTTACTCTCTTGTTGTATGCATTTGGTGGACACAACATCTATTATCTGCATAGAGTTTTTTTGAATTACATATTTCTTTCTTCTTTTCAGGTAAAAACTGGATAAAATCAATGATCCTCACTGCATCACTTTTCCCATTTATGTGCTTTGGGATTGGTTTCCTTTTGAATACAATTGCAATATTCTATGGGTCTTTAGCCGCTATTCCTTTTGGCACGATGGTGGTGGTTTTTGTCATTTGGGCTTTCATCTCTTTCCCTCTTGCACTTCTGGGTACTGTCGTAGGAAGAAACTGGAGTGGTGCACCAAACAATCCTTGCCGTGTGAAGACCATTCCTCGTCCAATCCCAGAGAAGAAATGGTACCTCACACCATCTGTTGTTTCTATGATGGGAGGACTGCTTCCCTTTGGCAGCATATTCATTGAGATGTATTTTGTCTTCACATCCTTCTGGAATTACAAGGTAAATGTTACAACATTATACCAATGCTTTTAATGGCTTTAGTGCATTCACTTGGGCGTTATTAGCAAGGAAATACAAATAAATAAAGAAAATTCCCAGCAATCCTCTTTGATATATTTGGAGTCATAAGAAATCTTCTACAGTGAAGTCACTCAAATTTGAGTCATCACTATACTTGGTTAAAGAAAAATTAAAATTACGTCATTGCATGAAATCTTAAAATTTCCATGTGACTAGGACACATGCATAGGTTTTGTGCAATTTGACATGGACTCTTTTATTCCTCTTAACCATGGTTTTAAATATCGGCTGATATGTATTGGAAACATTGCTGCCAATGTACCCTTGTCCACTGAATATGATGAAGGTAAGGCTTGAGGGTATGGGATATGTGGTCAACCTTGTATCCAGATTAGACACTTGGATTTTGCAACTTTTTACTATTTTTGAAGAAGTTGAAATTTGATAACAGTGAACAATTTCTAGTCTCTCATGAGAATGGGAGATTTAAAAAAAAAAAAAAATGTATATATTTTCTTTTTCTTCGCTAAATGGCATTTAAGGCCTCATTTGGCAAGATCACTTTTTAGCTTAAAAGCCAAAAAGTCACTAAAAAAACCAAAAAGCCAACAACCTATACCAAAAATATATCAAAAAGTCAAAGATTCCCCTTTCTCTCTACTTTTTGCACATATTTTCGTAAAAAATGAAAAAGTCATCCCAAACATACTAATTTTTTTTACCTCATTTTTTAGTCAAAAAGTCAAAAAGTTACTAAACTAGCATTTTCCCAAACGAGGCCTATTTGCAAGTACATTCATTGACAAGAACATCTTACATCAAAATTAGGTTTAGGGTGGTCCCACGCCCATGCCCACTCCCACAAGTTCCTGTTGGCAGCTGAACCATTGGACACTCCACCAGCCCTCTTCAGTTGGTTTGCCCTATCCAGCACAGTTCCTCTTGGTCTCAATCCAGTTGGTCTGTTTCTTGATGTTGTGGTGAAAAAATAACTTATTTTACTATTTGTATTCAATTGAACATCTGTAAAGTACCTGTTGGAAAAGGTAATATACTAATGATTTTGAAAAAAATAAAATAATGTAATACTTTTAAATGTAACATGTACAGAATTTGACTAGATTTGTTTCATTTCCATGGGAAGTTCACGAACCTCTTTTGCACTCCTTCATACTTTTGGAAAACTGAAACCCCATTCCCTTTCTTTCCCCCCCATCTTTTTTTGTTCATGATAGTCATATGAATAGTCAAGAGCTTAATTATGTCTTTTTGCTCTTTGTACTTGACAGGTGTACTATGTCTACGGCTTTATGCTGCTGGTTTTTCTGATTCTCATTATTGTTACGGTTTGTGTTACAATTGTGGGCACGTATTTCTTGCTAAATGCTGAGAACTATCACTGGCAGTGGACTTCATTCTTCTCCGCTGCATCAACAGCTGTCTACGTGTACTTGTATTCAATATATTACTACTATGTGAAGACTAAGATGTCAGGCTTCTTCCAGACCAGCTTCTATTTTGGATACACTATGATGTTTTGCCTCGGTTTAGGAATTCTTTGCGGTGAGTTTTATTGTTTCTACAAGCGTTCTTTTATTGCTGCACTGCTCTATTGTTGCTTCCTCATTTGTTTATATAATTTCTACAGCCCCAAAGCCTTTTATCATGCTCCTGAATATCCTGTTAGGAATTATGATATTTGATTTGCTGATCAAAACCAAAAAAGAAATGTTATGAAATCTGATTTTTTTTCAGTTTTGTACCTTTCGAAACAGAGGGAATTTCTATTTTTTGCCTGAAATTTTGTTTAGTGGCAAACTATGAAAAATGGGTCAGAATCTCTAGAGTTTTTTGAACATAATATTTAAGATACATTTGCTTAGTGTCTTCTAGGTTGTCTAGTTTGCTTAGTGTTGGATGTTTGTTAAGAATCAAATTATGCAAAAAGAAAGAAAAAAAAAAAAGGGGGGGGGGGGGGGGGGGGGGGACCTATGGCTCCTAAATTTTATCCCTTGGGTCATTTTGGTTTCTCTCTACTTGCAATTGGCTCAATTCTGATTCTTAATTTTAAATTTTATATCAATTTGATCCAATTGATAATGCCGTTAGTATTTTTGACTAAAAATAATCACTAAATTGGTTTGAGATTAACTCACCCAATTTAGTAGATTTATAATTTTATTGTAAAAATATGACACATGCCACTTGTATGCATATTTTTCATAAAAACAAATGTTAAGAGTTGTAATCAATTGGATTAAATTAAAACAAAATCATAAATTTAGGGTCAAAATCGAGCCAATTGAAATTATGGAGACTAAAATGACATAAGGACCAAAATACTAGGACTACTAGCACAATTTGCCCAAAAGAAATTTATTTCAATACACTTTCCACATATTCCTTTTCACTTATATATATATTTTTGTTCTCTTTTCAAATATTTCAATACACTTTTTATACATGTACATTTCCTTCCTAATTTACCTTATTTGATACATTGTAATTGACTGGTTCTATCAGTCTCTAATTTTCTTAACCAAAAAATTCTCCTTTTAATTACAGGAGCGGTTGGTTATTTGGGCTCCAATTTGTTTGTAAGGAGGATCTACCGAAACATCAAGTGTGACTAGGGCTCTCCGAGAAAGAAAATGGACCTGATGTTACTTCCCCAAGCTTTGGATGTCCGATTGTTGAGAATGAATGAGAGGAAGACTCTGGTCTGGTCATGTATGGGGGATCCAGTGATGTTCACAGACGAAACGAAAATCCACATAGTTAGGATGATGGCATGTAACTCTTCTAGATATGAAGCCCTGAGATTTTTACCCTTTTTTTTTTTCTTTGGCTGGGCTGTAAGTGGTTTTTTGTTACTTTATTTAGAATGCAGTGATTGTTTCTATAATCTAAAAGTATAAACATGAAAATGTGACTTAAACTTGTTATGCATTTATTTCTCCCCCCCCCCCCCCCCCCCCCCCTTTCCTCTTCTATTTTTTTTTTTTTTGATCAACAACAAAAGCTTTATTGATGCCCCGTTTTCCTCTTCTATTGATGTCCCATGTAGTGACTTCTTTTCAGTTTCTTTTATTTTGTTCTTTATCAATGCTTTTGACACAAGAAACTTGAGGAATATTGAGGGAATGAATTTTGTGCATCATAGATTGTTTGTCTATGGCAGTCTTCAAAATACTCTCTCTCTCTCTGTCTCTCTCTGTCTCTCTCTCTCTCTCTCTCTCTGTCTGTGACACAGTTAATTTAGGTTATGTGAAGAAGTCATGCATCATAAAAAAATATATCGAAAAAGTGTTTAAAAAATGAAGTGTATGGCGTGAGTCTGTTTGAGCATTTGTTTGGGTGCATAGCATTTTTGTTATGTTGAACCAAGATCAATGGTGACATACATGATGGCAGCATACTCCTTTTATTTTTGGTTATGCTCTCCCATGTTATTGATTGATTAGGGTTGGAGTATCTTTTTGTTTGTTCTGTTCACTGGTTTAGGGGTAGCCTTTGATCCATCAGTTATGAGTTTCGAATTATAAAAAATAAAAATAAAATCATTTTTTTGTTTGGTGTTTAGTTTCTTTTCCTTGATTGCAATGTTCAGTGGAGAGGTGGTTAAATGAGAGCAGTAGATGCTAAATGTGTGATCATGACAATGAGAAACTGAACCCATGTCCCCAAATTTGTACTGTGGTTCAAAATTTTGTATTTGTGAAAACCCAGTAACCAGAAATCAAATAACCCACAATCTGCCCTTTCTCAATGAAAGGCCCAAATTCAATAGATGGATATTGAGACAAACACTAACCACATATACACTGATGATAAAATGATAAAGTGAACCACACCAATCTGACACGTGGGCGAATAGGATACCATGCCACCTCATCCTTCACCACACTATTTCCACAAGCCTCTCCCAACACCAACAACATTAGTCTTTCCAACTCTCTATCTCTCTCTCCCCACCCCTTGAAGCTAAGCTTCCCATTCTGTGTCCCCCACACACCACAATGGCAATGGCAGCCTCACTCTCCAGCACCATGGTTAGCACCTCCTTCCTCCAGCGGCAGCAGCCGGTCACCTCCCTCCGATCGCTCCCTAACGTGGGCCAGGCTCTCTTCGGAGTGAAGGGGGGGCGTGGGGGCCGTGTAACAGCCATGGCTATGTACAAAGTGAAGCTGCTCACACCTGAGGGACCTCAAGAGTTTGAGTGCCCTGATGATGTGTACATATTGGACCAGGCAGAGGAGATTGGTATCGACCTCCCGTACTCGTGCCGGGCGGGTTCTTGCTCTTCATGTGCAGGGAAGCTGACAGGAGGGAAAGTTGATCAGTCCGATGGAAGCTTCCTTGATGATGATCAGATGGATGGGGGTTGGGTTCTCACTTGTGTTGCTTACCCTCAGTCTGATGTTGTCATTGAGACTCACAAGGAAGAGGAGCTCACTGCTTAAATTCCAATCTCTCTGTCTCTCTCATGTTTTGTTGGTCTGCTTTTAGTGTATTCCAAGGATATGATTGTTATGCTTATGAATGAGTAATTTAATCTTTAGTTTATTTTTTTTTTTTTTGGTCTCTTTTTACGTTCTCCTTTGTGATAATAAAAGAGATAGTTACAAATTTAAGATACAAATACAGTCTCCGTTTCATAAACAAATGCAATGGAAATGAGTAAAAAGAGTGGGTAATGTACCATACTATTTCAAGTTTTCAATCCAGGAAGACTGGGGAACTAAAGAATTGGTGATTTGAGTTCAATTTCCATGGGATGAAACCCTTTTTTTCCATTGAGGAAGTTAATATGAAAATTGCATCAATTAATTGTCAAAAAAAATGAAGGCCACTCAAAATAGTTTAAGAGTCGTATGCTTGATAAATGCAGGAATGTTTTTCTTCCACACAATCCTCAGCATTGGATAGGATAGGATAAGAAGACCTGTTTTCCTGGCAGTTTAGTCCATTAGGGGTATTTTTACACCTAAATTATTGTTGAGTAGCATTTTGGTCCCTTGAATTAAAAAAAAAAAAAAAAAAATACAAATTGACTCTCTAAACTATTGATATCGTAAAACCTTCTTAATGATGTTAACAGAATACATTTATTACTAAAATGTTACACACCTCTATATCATTTTATCCCATAAACTATCATAAAGTATCACTTTACCCTTTAACTATAAAAGTGTATAATTAAATATTTTAACTATCAAAATATCACACACTCCCTAATACTATTAACAAAAATTGTGAAATGACCAAATTAATTAACTAATATTTTTTACATCTCGCACGTTCCCTCTCTTTGAAGTCCATCATAAACAATTGCCAGCATATTTTAATGGAGTTTGATCTAATGTAAAATGTGTGAATGACCATTATCATTATCAATATGATACAAGTGGTTATAGTTTTCTTGTAGCTAACTTCCCATAATAGTGTATGGAGGTGAAAATTGTAAAGAGGGTAAAATCAAGCCGGATTGCATTGTGACTATTCAGTTTATAAATTAAGATAAATGTTAACAAATATCTTTATGCATTGTTTAGTATTGAAATAGTGTAAGAAATGTATTAAAATGATAAAAAAGTATTTTAAAATGAGAAAAGTGTAATGAAACTATATACCAATATCTCGACTTTTACGATCTCTTTTTTTTATTTTTATTTTCTTATGCATTTGGGGTACTTATTACCAGAACCCCAATGAACTAGTAGCAAACCTTCATGTATTGGTTTGGTTTCCAATGGAAGAACCCCCACTTACATAATGTAACTTATACAAATAGAAACAATAAAAATAGTGGACCACTCAATTCTTTTTTTCCTTTTTCTATCTTTCACTCTATATAATAAACTTTATAAATCTCATTCACTACCAACTAAAGAGTAAAAATAATAGTGTTAACTTGTAGCAAAATATACATGAAATTGGATAAAAATGTTACGTTGAAATAATTATGAGATAGGCTCTTGCCATCAGAGGACCGCATAGCGCAGTGGATTAGCGCGTCTGACTTCGGATCAGAAGGTCGTGGGTTCGACTCCCACTGTGGTCGCTTTTCATTTTGTTTGGAAAAGGTGTTACGTTAGGAACTTTAGATAAATTATTTTTGCTTAGAATTTTTTTTTGTATGGATCCACACCTATAGTAGAAAATTTGGTAATTTATTTGAGATTTATAGCATTTTTCTTAAAAAAGAGTTGTATTTTGAAATTTTTTGAATTTATTTTTTTTAAATGTTTAAGAATTTTCTTTTAATACTTTTTTTTAAATATTTAATTTTTTCTAAATTTTAAAAAAAATTTGAATTGCCCATATATATCTATATCATAATAAATTATTTGATCAATATTTTAAAAAATAACAAAATATATATTTTTTTACAAAAAATAAAAAATATTTGTCTTCAAAAATAAAATAAAAAATAATTTTAAAGAACAAAATAAAAAAAATATTTTGTTGATTTAAAAAAAAAATAGAGTTTTGAAAAGAGTTTGATTATGAGTTTTGAGTTGTGTGTTTAGTTATGAATTTTGAAAATAATTTTTGAATTAAGTTTTGAAAATAATTATTTAATTAAATTTTGAGTTGTATGTTTGGTTATGAGTTTTGAAATTTTCAATTATAGTCGCGATTCTAAAAGAGACCAAACGCAACCAAAATTGTTAGGGTCTGTTTGGTAACCATTTTGTTTTCAGTTTTCAGTTTATATTTACAAAAATTTAAAAAACTAAGCTAAAAACTTGTTTGGTAAATTTTTGATTTATAATACTAGTTCTCAGTTTATAAATTTAACCCAAAAAATGTAAACTAAAAAAAGGCGTTTTCATTGGCTTATAAATTTGGCACTGTAGCGGAAGTCACTGTAGCGGAGCTACAGTAACTTAGTTGTCGGCATAACGACTACGGTTCAAATCTTCGGAGCACCCAAATTCAATTTATTTTCTCCCAACGGCAAAATAAAAGTTGCATCTAAATCTTATCATTTTTCTCTACTTTATGTTGACTGAAACTTCAGCAAATTAGGTCAGTCTCTCTCTCCCCTCTCGTCTCTGTCTCTGTCTCCCTTTCATTCTCTATCTGTCTCCCCTCTCTTCTCTGTGTTCACTGAGCTTCGAATTTTTTTTTTCTTTTCTAAAACATTACTAATGTTGCAAATCTGCAAATCTTTGTAGATCTTCTAACCAAATTGATCTCAGGTCTCTCTCTCTTCTCTCACTCTCTCTTTTTTTTCCCTCTCTTTCCTGTGTTTTACCAAGCTGCCATGGTGGGATTTTTTTTTTCCCTTTAACAACAAATCTATTCTGCAGATATTTTGCAAAATTTCTGAACCACATTGATCTCGGTCTCAGGTCAGTCTCTCTCTCTCTCTCGATGTTCTGCAAAATTTCCAAACCACAAATCTGTTCTGCAAATCTATTCTGCCATAGTTGTTTGTAGATTTGTGCTAGATCCATGTAAATTTGTTTGTTTGTTTGTTTATTTATTTATTTATTTTTAAGAACATATAACTATTATTCTTCATTTTAAATCGCAGATCTTCTTCATTTTAATGATATTGTTGCCTGACGCTAATTTGGATTTAAAAGATATTTTAATCTGCAGATCTTCTTCTTCATTTTAAATTTGGAGTACATGATAAGGATTTAAAAGATATTGTTGCCTGAAGCTCATTTTAATGATATTATAACTGTTAATCTTCATTTTATTCAAAAGTAATTACTGCTTGAGGTAGATCTAGAAAATTAGATCAAAAGTAACTGGTGCTTGTTCTTCAATGCCTCTTGTTTGAATTTATCTATAAATAAATATGCATATTTAGGCCTCTTCATTTTATTTGAATAAATATTTAGGCCTCTTCAATTTATATTGATGTGTTCTTCTTCATTTTATCTATGAATAAATATACATATTTAGGCAATGGCAACAATAGTACACAATGATCTCCCCATTGATGATGATGATGTTGTTGAAGTTGGTAGAGGAAACAGTGGTCCGTAGCCTCAGGCAAATGAGGCTCTTTTCATTACCCTCATGGATGAGGAAGTGAAAACCAAGAGTAGTAAAATAACTAGGACATTCACTAAACAAGCTTGGAACAGGTTGAGAGATCAAATGAATGCAAAAACCCAATACTAGTATAACGCACACCAGCTTTGGAACAAATACAATTTGTTGCGTATTATGTTCAACAAATTTACAGCAATATTGAAGCATACTGGTGTTGGTTGGGATAGCCAGCGGCTTACTATCACTGCATCGGATGACGTTTGGAAAGCCCTTTACAAGGTTTAATTAACTTTTTGCATTTTGTTTGCTACATTTAATTGGGCAATTCTTCATGTTAACCTGCAATTCATTGGTTTGTAGGTTAATAGCCATGCAAAGATGTTCAAGAAGAAAGGAATGGTTTTTTTTGTGGGTGAATAAGTCATAAATAAAAAGACAAGAGCATACACAAATACAAGGGGCATGCCCCAGGCCCTAACAGAACCTATACAAAACTGCCAGACACAGCAAAAACAAAGTAAAACAACCCACCTGTTTAGGACTACCAACACAGCAAAAAACAGCCAACACAAAAAAGACTAGACTATGTTCAGGAATCTCATACAGATTGTACGTTGAAACATGAACATTATGACGTTCTCAACCACCCAAAACAAAGAAAAAACAATACAGGAGCAATCCCTAGCATAACCCGCAAGGGTAGGCCAGAAAAGGACCATGCTTATCAGGGGTCCAAATAACTCTATCAAGCCCATGGCCAGGCTGTAATGTATCAGGGGTATTATCAATAAGATCCCTAACCTCCCAAGTATTAGCAATGGGCCACTTCCAAGCCTGGTCATAGATAATCTCCTTAACTTTGGACTCACTATTGAGATTAGTGTCATACATTATTCTCTCCTCAAACTTATCCCTCAATAAGCCAAGAGAGTGCCAATTATCATACCACAAGAAAGTGTTCAGACCATCCCCAATAACATGCTTGATCAGGGGATAGATAATGGGTCTAAGTGCCAAAATCTTCCTCCAAACCCAAGAGGGGTCAGAGGGAGCCTTCACCTTCCAAAAATTTATTCCTTTGAGAAGGTAGGATTTAACCCATTGACACCACAACGATTGCTCACCCCCAGAGAATAATAACCAAATGTGTTTGGCCACAGCCGCTTTGTTCCACACTTCCACCGATTTAAAACCTAGACTCCCTTCATTTTTAGGAGCACAAATTCTATCCCAAGCAATTTTAGTCCCATGCTTTCTGAGATCACTACCAGTCCAGGAAAAAGAACAAAATAAACTCTCAATACCCATAATAATCTTTTTGGGAAGGATAAAGAGAGAGGACCAATACACTTGCATGGAAAAAAGAATGGACTGGATCAATTGGGCTCTACCAGCATAGGACACACATTTGTTAGTCCAACTCTTGATTCTCTTAGTGATTCTCTCCATAAGCTGTTGGTAATCAGCTGCTTTGAGTTTAGTAGAGATAAGGGGAACCCCCAAATATCTATCAGGAAGCTAGCCTTCAGCAAACTTAGTCACAACAAGAATCTCATCTCTCAATTTCTTCTCAGATCTAGAGAAAAAGACATTGGCTTTTGTTAGGGCTAAGAGAGAGACCAGACAATGCCTGAAATTCTTGTAAACCCTCTTTAATAGCCACAACAGTAGGAACAGACCCCTTACAAAAGATCATCAAGGCGTCAGCAAAACAAAGATTAACAATCCTGTTTTTCTTACATCTCCAATGATATTTAAACTCGGGAAGGGAAGCCTTTTCAGCAAGAATCCTAGACAATATCTCCATAACCAGCACAAAAAGGTAAAGAGAAATTGGGTCCCCTTGTCTAAGCCCTCTAGCCCCTTTAAAATACCCATGCAGACTCCCATTAATACAAATGGAGAAAGAGGGGCTAGTCATGCAAGCAACAATCCAATTAATAAAGATGGAAGGAAACTTCATAGCCTTTAACACATCAATCATGAACTCCCACCTAACATTATCATATGCCTTCATGATGTCGACTTTCATGGTGCACTTGGGAGTGGGGGATTTTCTATGGTAACCTCTCATTAATTCCTGAGAAAGAAAGATATTATCAGAAATTCTTCTCCCTTGTACAAAAGCAGACTGTACAGTGTCAACAAGGTCAGGGAGAACCACCTTAAGTCTATTTGCAATAATTTTAGATATACACTTATACACAGTATTGCGGCAAGATATAGGTCTATACTCCCTCACTTTCACCGCATTAGGGATTTCAGGAATGAGAGCAATGGTGGTGCTGTTAATTTGTTGAAGAAGCTCACTATATTTGAAAAAGGATTTGATAGCTTCGGTTACCTCTCTACCCACCACCTCCCAAGACTGTTTGAAGAAGCCAACAAAATGCCAATCAGGTCCAGGCGCTTTGTTAGCTTTCATGGACCAGAAAACATCACGAATCTCTTTATCAGTCACATCACAAGCAAAAGACTCAGCTTGGGAAGGAGTCATACAAATCTTCACCAAAGAGCTAATTCTACCATAGCCCTTGTAATTGTCCTCAAAGGGTTTGCCAAACTGATTCGAGAATGTGTTAACAAAGGCACAAATCACATCTTCAGATTTGGTGATCTTCTCCCCATTGTCCAAAACAACCTGATTAATCCTCCCCCTATTAACATTTCCCTTAATGGTGCGAAAGAAAAATCTAGTGTTTCTATCACCCAACCCTAACCACTGAACTCTCACTTCTGGTAAGCCAAACTCTCCTCGACCTTACAAAGGTCCACAAACTTAGAGTAAAGAGACCTCTCTTCCTCTTGAAGGGTAGAATCTAGGGGATTCTTATCAAGTTTGATCTGAATACTAACCAGCCTAGACTTGGTTTTCAAAACTCTAGTCGATATCTCACTAAACTCTCTCTTGTTTAAGCTTTTCAGAATAGGCTTAAGAGTTTTCAATTTTTGGCACACTCTAAACATCGAAGACCCCTTAACATACTTGTTCCACACCTCAGACACTTTGGGAATGAAATCCTGATGAGTACCCCAGAAATCAAAGTATTTAAAAGGTTTCTTGAAGTTCCCCGAGTTGGGATCAATGGTGATGATAGCTGGAGAATGGTCAGAAATACCAGAGGGCAAGAAGTCAGTAGATGAGTTAGGACTAATGGTCAGCCATTTATCATTCCCGAACACCCTATCAATTTTTGAGGAAATAAAATCCCCTTTCCCCCTTTTATTGGCCCAAGTAAATTGGCACCCGCAATAAGAAAGATCAAACAAATCCGAGTCAAGAATGCAATTGTTAAAACACTCTTTTGCATTGTCCCAGCTAGCCTTACCCCCAACTTTTTCATGACTGTACCTAATCGCATTGAAATCCCCTAAACAAATTAATGGGGCACTAGAATGACACTTCGAGATATTCAACAAATCAGCAAACAAAGGTAGCCTCAAAATATGTTTATTTTCAGCATAAACAAAAACAACAAAAAAACTGATATCTCTCTAAAAAACAATCACTTTGCAAAATATGAACTAATTAGTCATTTTAATCCTGAGAATATCACAAAAATTAGGGTCCCAACACACCCATATCCTAGCACTACTATCTGATTGTGAATTTGACAAAAACTTCCAGGTCTTGAACCTTAGATCAAAGATTTTATTCTCATTTTCAGCTTTTATTTTTGTTTCCAATATGCCCATAATTTTAATATCCTCTTTGTTCACCAGATCCAAAACCTCCCTGTGTTTAGTAGGGTCATTAAACCCTCTAATATTCCAAGAAGCAAGTTTGATAGTCATGGGAAAACAATAAAAAGAAAATAAAATTAAAAAAATAAATAAATAAAAATTCACAATCAACTAACAAAATTACCTCTTTTTCTTCCTCTGGCTGCTGGAACTTTTGCCAGAGTTATGTTTTTTCGCTACCTCTATCTCGTCTGTTGCATGTACTATATTTTTTGTTGCTCCAACAGGTGTTTCTTGCCGAGAATGACCAGTCTCTTCCTCCACCTCCTTGATTATATCTACAACCACTGGATTTTCCATTTGTACTATATCAATAACATTTGAATGTGATGTGGCTATATTTGTTTTAGCAAACATGACAGCTTCAACCGCCACCCCATCCTCCATTGATAAAACAGGAAGGACAGCAATTGGAATCTACTCTTGGTCACCCACCTTTCTTTTCCCCTTATCTTTGACTTTAGTCTATCCTTCTTCATCAGCTAGATTATTCTCAGAAGATTTCTGCAGAGCTATCAATTGTGCAACTTGGTTTGACACGCATATTTTAGTCTCATGACCAAATACCCCACAGTGAGTGCATCTTACAGGTACACCCTGGTATTCCACTGTAATTTTCACAATTTCCTCATCACATTTTATAAAGAAGTCCTCAGGCAGGTTTGAATTTGCCTTAATTTCAACACGCACTCTTGCAAAGGAGATACGGTTCCCAGAAGCTGTGAGGTGATCCATGAACAAAGGTACTCCAATAGTACTTGCGATGCGACTAAGCCCCTTACTTTTCCAAAATTCCATGGGAACATTGTAGAATTTTACCCAAACAGGAATAGTGCCCTGGTCTTCCTTAGTTAGCTTCATCATTCTGTGCCATTTTTTCAAAATCAAAAGAATGTCGCCTATATACCATGGGCCTCCATCGATAACCTGCTTATAATTATCTGGGTTGTCAAAAAAGAAAAAAATAAAACCTTCATTGTTAACCTGTACTTCCAAAAGCCCCAAAATTTTCCACATATTGAAAACACTATTCTTGATATAGTTAAAGGGGAGGCTAAGATCAATGAAATATCCAACCAGACATGATTCCCATTTAGCTAATGGGGATGGTACAGACATGTCAATCACAATAGAATTGCTTTGAAAACTAGGATCGTGATGAACAACCGGAGCAATGAATTTCAATTTGACCTCATTTCTGGATGGTTCTGAGGCAACCTTAGCCTAACTTCTCTGCTCATGAAAATGTTGACCATGGTTTGCTCCCAAATGTCCCTTTCCACCACGACCCCCACGATATAGCCCACCTCTTCCACGGTTTCCTCCAATCGGGTCACGATTGGGGGACATCTTTGGTAGATGATGAATACGGTGACTTTCTTTTCCAGTAGTATCAACCTTACTGCTCGTATCAGAGGCTCTGTCAGCCAAATCCGACACACCTAACCCACTGACAACAGATGTAACAGCGTGGGCTTATAACCCATTTTCAATCAGTTCAACAGATTTGCTAGCACCACTTGATTTTTCAATAGGGAGCTTCAAAATCCTAGAGTTTTCTTCTCCATCTACTAGATCAGACCACTTCGGACTTGGAAACACCGGATTCGACTGAGAATCTTGACGAAGTTGTGCGACGAGGTCGCTGAAGCGATCTGAAATATCTTGAATCGAATCCTCCGAAACCCGTGTCTCTACACTAACACCCTCCTCCGAAACTGCGTTCGAAAGACTTGCTTGTATAGTACACTCACTGTAGACGCGCTCTCGGGAACTTCCCGACATCCGCGCGCGCGACGAGGCGGCGCGAATCTCGCTTTGTTTTGAGCTACTACAGTTCGGACTCAAATGTCACGGTTCTGAATCTAATCTTACAATGTGCGATGTAAGACCGATAAATCACCAAAGAGTCCAAATCCGGCAAATCGTTTTGGAAAACTAATTTTTATAAAGAAGTACCAAACATAGACTACTTTGCCAAATACAGAGTCGCCACCTAAATATTTTATTTTGGGGGGAATTTAGGAAACCCTGACTCGTGCCTAAGGCCACGTGTCCGTCATCACCAAAGTTGCCTCGGCTCGGGAACTTGGGTACGAGAGGGAAAGGTCATGTAATGAGCACCCCCGCTCGCCCGATCAAAGATCGGCCTGTACTAAACATGATATTTTGTTTTTGAAAACACACGTGTTCTTATTCCGGTTAATTAGCTAGAATTACTATGTGATGCGCACAGCATACAAGTATAGACTAGATCGCCTAATTTAGAACAAAACATTGCATATCTGTTTGTTTGGAAATGGTTTGAAGTTTGCTACTCGCAAGTAGGCTAAATCAGGGATTTTAATGAATTGTTCTAATTCAAGTAATCCAACCTTCGCCCACAGGCATTCAGGCAGTTATAGCAAATAAGCAATTAGCCTCATGGCAAGCATGCTTTCATGGTAATCGATAACACATATGCAGTATGCTAAAGCGTAAACACTCACAGTGTACTACGAGCCAAAACAAGGAGCTAGTTAGAAATCATGCATGATCCTAGTTCATGTTAAGATGGCTAATGCAACACATGCGAAAATGCAATTAAAATGGCTCGACTATTCTAATCATGTCATGTGAAATGCAACTTGATACATGTATGCAACTTGAAATTAAAATACAATGCAGTTAGTATGATGCGCCGAGCCTGGTGCATGCAGGACAGATGAATGAATGCACGCATGCAAGCATAAGGTATGCTAATTGAAATATGCCCTAAAACTAACCATCATAAGTGGTTAAGTAAAAGGGAGAAAGAAATGGGGGTTGGAAGACATGCATCACACACACGCATGCTTATTACAACAATTGGCCCTCTCGAGGGAGAGACCGAATAAGAAGCTAACTAGCTAATCTAAGCTAATTAAACTAATTATTACATAACAAATTAATTAACTAATCCTAGTTAACTAATTATTACAAAACAAATTGAAATAACTAAACACATTAACTATTAAAGTACAAAACAAAGCAAAAACTAGCTATCTAAGCATGGCAGCTAAGGAAAGCAGTAAATCAGGAGCCTCAGAAGGAGAGGAATGCATGCAAGCCCGGTCGCCTCGTTTGGAAATCCAATGCGATGCCTCGATTTGCCTCTGTTTTCATTTGATCTCAGAACACTGCACCAAGCTCCAGAAAGCTGAAATTTCACCTTGGGAGTCCTGTGGGAGGGTGGCCGACCACTTTTGGTCTCTCCAGCCACCTACCGACCACTTTCTTTGCAGAAAGCTAGAAAAAGTGGTCGGCCAGTTAGTTTTTCTGGCTGGCCGACCAGTTGTTGCTGCTGAATTCCAGTTTGCTGCAACAGAGAGCAAGAAAGGGGCATGGCAATGTATTTGCAAGATATGTGTGCACAACTACCCTCCCTATCATGTCACGAACTCAAGGGAGTGCGGTTCTCGACCCTCGGGCCACCAATCGCGCATTTCAATGCATGATGGCCGAGAGGCGAAGTTGCAAAATTCAATGTAAAATGAATGCACAAGTAAACACATAAAGCCTATAACTCTATCATGTATGATCAAGAGCGTCGGCGACCGAGAATCGAGACATGTTTCATCACTTTAAGTATGAAACGTCCCTCTTTCCCGTGTTTGGACTAACACCTATTCCAAACACAATGCAACGCAAGCATGACATGTTAAAGTATGCTAGAATGACATGTTAAAGCATGATGCATGTTAGGCTAATTCATAGAAATGCACTACAAGTGCATGGAGCATGCAAAGGCCAACCAAACCAAACCCTAATAGAGGTATGAGATGGTGAAACAATACCTAAAACATGCTGAAATAGACTCAACATAAGCTAGAATGACATGCTACTTCATGAAGCATACAATACTAGTTTGTAAGATTTACACTACAAGTGTATTAGGCATGCATAGAGTGACCAAAGTAAGTAAAAACAGTGACATGCCTCAGCAAAATAAGCCCAAATACAAGCTAAGATATGGCCAACATAAACTTAACAAACATGCTCACACATGAGGCCTTCAAGACGAGTATTGAAAATACAAGGAGAGGGGATGACCTTCTCCTATTTAGGACTCCAAAACCACCTTTCCACCATTGAAAATCCTCTAGATTTCAATGGTAGAAAGGTCATGCAAAGGCTACAACAAGAGCCTAAAGGAGTGGCTCAAAACAAGGCTTAACAAGGCCTAAGAGGGGGTAGATCACCCCCAACGAAAAAGTGACCTTGAACAAACCTTTTAAGCATATAAAAACAAAACTTTTTCCAGTTAAGAGCTAAGCTTAAAACAGTATGCAAATAGGCTCCAAAGCTTAAGCAAGAATGGGGGTTTTAAGGGTTAGAAACTCACCCTTGATGACCACCTTTACAACTGCAACTCCAGCAGGTTTTTTAAGCTCAAACCAACCCAAGAACACCAAAACTAGCTCCTAAGCACCGCAGTAGCAAAATGATGGTGTTTGAGTGTGTGTTTGTGTGTTAAAGTAAGACAAAATGACACTTTAAGGCACAAAAATGAAGAAACAAGGCAAGTTAGATACAAAGCTATATGTATAACTCAAACCCTAATTTTCTGAACCTAGAGGAGGGAGGAGGAGCCTCCCTGTTATAGAGAACAAAAGGCAAAGCTTCTCCAAGAAGCTAAGGGCCAAGGCAATCCCTTCATACATGTGTATGGATGATGGCTCTGGTGCCCTCCAGCATAACTAAAGGAAAGTATCTCCAAAAAGGTGATAAAAGTGGCCGACCAGTTGAAGTGAACGGCCAGCTACTTTTTCTGGTTTTTCAGGACAAAAAGTGGTCTCCCGGAAAGAAAAGTGGTTGACTAATGGCTAGAAAGGCCAAAAGTGGTCGTCCAGGTGTCCAAATTGAAGCCCCAGAAGTTAGCTTTCCAATGGCGCCAGCCTTGCATCAAAATTCCAACTATGCAAAAAGTTATGCCTGTTTTGGTGAAGCCGCGCAGTTTCGATCCTGCCCGAATTTATGCCGAACTTCTCCCAAACTAGTTTTCTTCTCTCATTTCCTCTTTTGTTCAAATCTGAACCCCTAAAAAAAGTGTTTTGAAAGATTTTTTAGAGATTTCATCTCTCTTTCATTCATTTCCACTTTGTCCTTTGCTCGGTTTACTAAAAAGCGCAACATATAACAAAACGCGAGCGTCGGAACATCATAGGAACTTTTTCAAAAACTATTTTGAAAGAGAGGGTTTTAAGGTCTAAAAACCATTCAAAATAGCTTTGGTCCAAAATGAGGTGTAAGGTTGGGATTTGACTCTCCTCTCGCCGAAGAAACCGAACGTTTGCACTGCACAGCTTTCAACACCAAGTAAACCATCAGTAACGCCCAAGTCTTAAGGGCGAACAAAAATGGGGTGTCTACACTCACACTCAACATCCTTAGCTCTCAGTGATACAGAGTCAGTAAGAGAGGTAACCATGGTTAAAGAGAGTTTACGCCGTTTAATGAAGTATTGAATGCAGAAACCCTAGAAATGAAAGTGTCTAGAGAGAAGGAGGAGCTTTTCACTCTAACCCATTCTTTTGAAAAGGAATGGTTTACTACCATGAGTTATCTCGTATCTTAGAAAACACATCCGCAACTGGTAAACTAGCTTATCCTTCCACCAAATCACCTTCTAAAAGTAGTGCTAGTTTTGATCCTGAATTTAAGGTAAAGAATGAGGACTTAGATGCATTGCAAATTGATAGTGATAATGACAATGAAGATGGCCAAGGCAAGGGCAGGGGCAAGGGCAAGGGCAAGGGCAAGTGCAAGGGCAAGAGCCAAATGGCAGGTAAAAAGAGTAAGAAGAGGAGCTCTTTTCAAGCTAATATTTTTGAAGCACTCAAAGGAATGAGTGAAAATAACAAGAGGAAGGTGGACCTAATGGAAAAGCAATTGACAAGTGCTTCAGTAGAAAAAAAGACTAATACTTGTGTGAAAAGCCCCTTTATTGCTACTGAAAAAAATTGAAAAAAAAAAAGAAAAAGATTTCAAGTATTGCTACCAAAAAAATTAAAAATAAAAAATAAAAAATTCTTGTGTGACCATATTTTCATGTGTTTTCATTATCACTAATACTTTTGTTTTTAAGGGGTCAACACAATATCACAGTGATATATATGAAGCCGATGCATGCTCTTGATTTGAGTTTTGACTCAAACAGTGACGATGAAAATATACAATTTCTGGTGTGTGTAGCACTACATGAGTATTGTAATACTTACCTTCAACCTAGACCATGCCGAACGTCCATATTACAAGGACATAACTACGTATTAGAAATATTGAATGGCCATGAAACAAGGTCCAAGGAAAATTTTAGAATGGAACCAGATGTATTTATTAGTTTGTGTGAGGTACTTAAGGTATATGGTAAACTGGAACACCCATGTTATCTAACTGTCCAAGAGCAAGTTTGTATATTTTTGCTAACAATTGGTCAGAACGAACGGAATCGTGTTGTCCAAGAGCGATTCCAACATTCTGGCCAGACCATCTCCAAATACTTCAACTGAGTCTTGAAGACAGTGTGTAGGCTTGGTAAACAAGTTATAAGGCCTTTAGATTTTGATGAGGTGCCTGCAGAAATTCGACATAATCCACGTTTCTACCCTTTTTTTAAGGTAATCACTAACAGAATATTTCAAGCATAAATTTTAGTAAAATATTCTGCATTATTAAAGTCATTTGTCAAATAGTATTGTGTTGGAGTAATTGATGGTACCCACATATCTGTAAGGGTGCCAACATCAGAGCAAATACCATATCTGGGTAAGCATACTGTTATAACGCAAAATGTAATGTGTCTTTGCTTATTTGACATGCGATTTACGTATGTATTGGCCGGTTGAGAGGGCACTGCAAATGATTCAAGAGTGTTCACTGAAACCATACATGATCCAGCAAATTTATTTCCAATACCACCAAGAGATACGTATTATATGGCATTTTGTTAATTTATAATGAATATTCTTCTGCCAACCCATAATAATAGATACATACATGTTGAACAGATAAATACTATGTTGTCGACTCGGGTTATACAAATATGCCTGGCTTCTTATCGCCATAACATGGCGAGAGGTACCATCTAAATGAGTTTCGTACTCAACGTCGGCAACCAAGAAACAAGAAGCAAATATTTAATTACTGACACTCCTCACTACGCAATGTGATTGAGAGATGCGTTGGTGTCTTAAAGGCTCGTTTTCCAATTTTGAGAGACATGCCTCCGTATTCAACTAAGACACAGAGATACATCCCCATTGCATGTTGTACAATACACAACTGGATTAGGATACATTCTCAAGGTGACACATTGTTCACTGAATGGGCCAATCCAGATCGTATTGTTGAAGAAGCTGGGCCTAGTAGAGGTGGTAGTAGCAGCTCGACACATGCATGAAGTAGTTCTTAGCAACCAATTGACGTAGACATTAGTCAACCTCAACTACGTCACATGTCTGATGTAAGGAATCAAATTGCTGGTCAAATTTGGGAATCTTTCAGAAACAATTGAAATATTGTTTATGCGTATAATAGATTGTGGAAGATGTTCTTTTATGGTTTGTGGAAGAATTGAGATGTTATTATTATGATTTGTAAGTTGTTATAAACATTACTAATATGGTTATTAAATTTATCTATGGTTGGTATCGTATCAATATGATTATTATGGATGCTTATTACAATGTGTATGATCCCATTATCAAAAAAAAAAAAAAAATAGGCCTTAACAAACATGTTTTTTAGTTTATGTTTTCAAAAATTTTCAAACATTTTGTCCAAACCAAACACGTTTATTATTTATGTTTTTCTAAAAATAAATAAAAACCATAAATAATAAAAGCGTTTGGTTTGGACAAAATGTTTGAAATTTTTTAAAAACATAAACTAAAAAACATGTTTGTTAAGGCCTAAAATTTTAAAATTTTAATTTTTTAATTTTTAAAATTTTTGACAATGGGATCATACACATTGTAATAAGCATTCGTAATAACCATATTGATACAATACCAACCATAGATAAATTTAATAACTATATTAGTAATGCTCATAACAACTTACAGATCATAATAATAACATCTCAATTCTTTCACAAACCATAAAAAAATATCTTCCACAAACTATTATACGCATAAACAATATTTCAATTGTTTTTGACAGATTCCCAAATTTGACCAGCAATTTGATTCCTTACATCAGACATGTGACATAATTGAGGTTGACTAATGTCTATGTCAATTGGTTGCTAAGAACACTCTCTGCATGTGTCGAGCTGCTACTACCACATTCACTAGGCCCAACATCTTCAACAATATAATCTTGATTGGCCCATTCAGTGAACAATGTGTCACCTTGAGAATGTATCCTAATCTAGTTGTGTATTGTACAACTTGCAATAGAGATGTGTCTCTGTGTCTTAGTTGAATACGGAGACATGTCTCTCAAAATTGGAAAACGAGCCTTCAAGACACCAACGCATCTCTTAATCACATTGCGCAATGAGTAGTGTCGATAATTGAACATTTGCTTCTTGTTTCTTGGTTGTTGATGTTGAGTACGAAACTCATTTAGATGGTACCTCACCACGGTAGAGCAATAAAAGGCCAGGCATATTTGTATAACCCGAGTCGACAACATAGTATTTATCTGTTCAACATATATGTATCTATTATTGTGGGTTGGCAGAAGAATATTCATTATAAATTAACAAAATGCCATATAATACGTACCTCTTGGTGGCATTGGAAATAAATTTGCTGGATCATGTATGGTTTCAATAAACACTCTTGAATAATTTGCAGTGCCCTCCCAACCGGCCAATACATACGTAAATCGCATGTCAAATGAGCAAAGACATATTACATTTTGCGTTGTAACAGTATGCTTACCCCGATATGGTATTTGCTCTGATGCTGGCACCCTTGTAGATTGTTGGACAATCTTCACTGTATTTAAAAAGATTAAATTCTGTTGTGTACTAAACAACAACAAGAATATAAAGAAATAAATGAAATGAAAGAATTTGTTTGATTACAAAAATCAACCTAGAAATAAATAAATAAAAACATATTTTATTTTGTTACAAAAATAAAATTAAAATATGATTTAATAAACAAATAAAATAGAATAATAAATTAAACAACTTACTTGATTAATTTCTGCTAATAAATATCTGATCAAGTCCAGTGTTTGACACTGTGTCCTTAAGACAGATTCGTCCTCTCCTCGGTGCATTCAAAATATGGACGTCTATCTCCCAGGATGAAATGATCAACTACAAACAATAGCAGCACTACAAATTGTTTGCCTAACGAACACACTAAGTGTTTATACTCTTTCTTACAAAAATTAAATGCAGCAAAATGAAGAATAAATTTGTAGAGGTGAAGTACGAAATTTCTGAATGTGTTTAACATCAAATGAGGGCTGTCCTATTTATAGATGTAGTGGTGGCTGCAGGTTTTGAATTAAACAGGTGCAAACCTGTTTGAACAGGTATGAAACCTGTTTGGTTTTGAATTTAAAATTTTTTGAATCTGTTCAAAATTCAAACAGATAAAAAATGGGAAGGGCCCTGTTTGGGTGTACAGTAAAACCAGACCAGTTTATTTCTGAAATTAATTTGAATTCTGAATTTTATTTTACCAAAAAATAAAATTAAATTCAAATGTTTTTGACCCAAAAAGAAAGGTATTGGGCCGGACAAGCCCAACCTCATACCACACACCCGCGCCCAAGCCTAGGCCCAGCCCGACCGACCGAACGGTCGGCGGCGCGCGCGTGTGGTGATTTTTGGGTCCAATGGGTCTAGCCCATTTTGCTCATAACCTCCATCTCTAAAACATTTGAGTACCCCTTGGGGCACACCCCAAGTTCCAATCTTATGCCTTATAAACCCATTCAAAACTTCCTACCAAATCAATGTGGGACAAGCCTTATTCAAACATTTAAGGATTTTTCACCAAAACTCCATTTTCATGGAGCATACTTTGGCTTCAATTTCCCATTCACTCGGTAATGATTTTGAGCAATCAAATATACCACGTGAATCACAACGTGGCATAGAACACGTTACCACTTTGACCCGCAAAAATCGATGCACGGGGCCCACCTAAAAAATAGACCAAACTTTGGAAAAAATTCTGTTATTAACCCAGAATTTCTAAACCATTTCCAACAATCCCCCACATAAATGGAATTTGATGACAACGGAAATGCAACAATATGCTGACTTTATCGAAAGAGTATAAGTCAAAAATATCTTGCATCAGGATAGGTAGCTTTCGGTCTGGAACCTTCCTTAGTGATAACCTATCAGACTTACTACCTAACCAATGGACGCTATGCCTTGAATTGTTCAGCCGTTTATGTAAGCCAAGACTATAGATTTCACACAAAATATCTTCTAACACATCGTGGTTCTCACTATTGTGTTCATTTTGGCCTTGAACGCTTCTGGTTTTCATAAGTGTTTCTAGAGAATTTAGCCTCTTATATTCTCATAGAACCGGCCCCAGTTCGACACTCATATAGGTGATTCTTATTGTAAGTATCTCTTTATACTTGTCTTGATTTTTATACCTAAATCAAGATATAAGTAATCATTAAAAGCTAAGCTTATCCTTATACCCCTGCATACGACATATGTTGCAGATATCACTCTCACCATAGGAATGTGTAAGGAATTTTAATCCCTTGGTGATTTCTGGCGAGCCACTCATAACTTAGTTGTCCCTTTGAACTTAGTTCTTGGGATCTCCAGTCATATAAGTAGGGTTACCATTATGACGACTTTTATGTAATAGGCTTTAATCCCATCCCCTTCGATGAACTATACACTAGCTCTTTTGTCAAACCTTTTGTTAATGGATCCGTAATATTCTCTTTAGATTTTATATAATCTATTGAGATTATTCCATTTGACAATAATTGCCTTACGGTATTATGTCGACGACGAATATGTCGTGACTTACCGTTATACATGTGATTATGTGCTTTGCCTATTGCAGATTGACTATCACAATGAATACAAATAGCTGGCACAAGTTTTGGCCACATTGGAATGTCTTCTAAGAAGTAACGAAACCATTCTGCTTCTTCTCCTGCTTTATCTAAAGCAATGAACTCGGATTCTATTGTGGATCGTGCGATGCATGTTTGTTTCGTGGATTTCCAAGAAACAGCAGCGCCTCCCAGAATAAAGACATATCCACTAGTGGATTTTGAATCTTTAGTATCCGATATCCAATTTGCATCACAATAACCTTCGAGTACTGCTGAATATCGAGTAAAATTCAAACCATGATCACGAGTAAATCTTAGATATCTAAGAACCCAAATGATCACCTTCCAATGATCTTCTCCAGGGTTACTAGTGTACCTACTCAATTTACTGATAGCATAAGCCATATCAGGACGAGTACAATTCATTAGGTACATTAGGCTTCCAATGATTTGGGAGTATTTTAACTGAGACACCGCATCACATTTATTTTTTGATAAATAAAGATTGACGTCTACAGGTGTTCTAGCTAAATTCATATCATCCTTGATAAATTTATCAAGAATTTTCTCAATATAATGTGATTGAGATGATGCATATCTGTCAAATGTTTTAGTAATTTTCATTCCTAATATAACATCTGCGACCCTCATATCTTTCATATCAAATCTTTTGTTAAGCATTGATTTAGTTGATTTGATCACGTTTTAACTGCTTCCAATGATAAGCATGTCATCCACATAAAGACAAACTATGACATATCCTTGGTCAGTGTTTTTAATATAGACGCACTTGTCACATTCGTTTATCTTAAACCCATTAGTAAGCATTGCATGATCAAATTTTTCATGTCATTGCTTAGGTGCTTGTTTTAATCCATAAAGAGACTTTACAAGTCGACAAACTTTCTTTTCTTGCCCTAACACTACAAACCCTTCAGGTTACTCCATATAGATCTCTTCATTTAGATCACCATTTAAGAAAGCTGTCTTAACATCCATTTGATGTATTTCTAAATTAAACAACGATGCTATAGAAATAAGCATGCGAATGGATGCTATTCTTGTCACAGGGGAATATGTGTCAAAATAATCCAGACCTTCCTTTTGTCTGTAACCTTTTACTACAAGTCTTGCTTTATACTTGTCTATTGAACCATTTGCTTTCATTTTTCTCTTGAATATCCATTTATATCCAAGAGGTTTAGAACTTGGTAGAAGATCCACCAATTCCCAAGTATGATTTTGCATAATAGATTCAATTTCATTATTAACAGCCTCTTTCCACAAAGGTGCTTCAGGACCTGTCATTGTTGCCTTAAAGCTTTGAGGTTCATTTTCTAACAGATATGTCAGAAAATCTAGACCAAAGGATTTTGATGTTCTTGCTCTCTTACTTCGTCTTGGTTCATCATTAGTTAAATCTTGTTGGTCGAGACCATTACTAGCCTCTTGTGTTTGATTGTCATTAGTCTCTTGACTTTGTGTATAATCATAAGTTCTTTTCTGTGAACTTAATTCCTGTCCTTTCTTGTAAGGAAAGACATGTTCAAAAAACACAGCATTCTTTGACTCTATAATAGTGTTCACATTTATATCAGGTATTTCTGATTTATAAGTCAGAAACCGATATGCACTACTATTCTGAGCATAACCAATAAACACACAATCTATTGTTTTTGGTCCAATCTTAGTCTTTTTAGGAACAGGAACTTCAACTTTTGCCAAACACTCTCATACTTTTAAGTATTTGTAAGAAGGCGGTCGACCTTTCCACAATTCATAAGGAGTGTTGTTAGTTTTCTTGTGGGGTATTCTGTTAAGAACATAATTAGCAGACAATATTGCTTTCCCCCATAAGTTCTGTGGTAAGCCTGAACTTAGTAACATGACATTCATCATTTCTTTTAGGGTTCTATTCTTTCTTTTAGCAATTCCATTTTGCTGAGGAGAATAGGGTGCTGTAGTTTGATGAATAATACCATGTTGTGCACAAAAATCATTTAATGGTGCATCATATTTACCACCCCTATCACTTCTAACCATTGTAATGGTTTTACCAAGTTGATTTTCAACTTCTGTTTTGTAGAGTTTAAATATTTCTAAGGCTTCATCTTTACTTCTAAGTAAATAAATATAACAATATCTTGTGCAATCATCGATAAATGTTATGAAATACTTTTTGCCTCCTCTAGTTTGAACAAATTTTAGATCACATACATCAATATGAATTAATTCTAGAGGTTTTGTTTTCCTTTCAACCAATTTAAATGGGGCCTTAGTTAGTTTCGCTTCTACACAAACTTCACATTTATGATTAGGATTAATTTCAAACTTTGGTATATAATCTAAACCAATTAATTTACGCAAAGTATCAAAATTCACATGTCCTAATCTACCATGCCATAAATTCAACTCAAGAATATAAGCAAAAGATGTGTTATTCTTATTTATAGCAACTTTCGGTACAACTGTCATTACATTCAACTTAAAGAGACCATCGCTCATGTATCTCTTACCAACATACATACCACTCTTTGTTAATACAAATTTATCAGACTCAAAAACAAGCCTAAAACCATTTTTACTTAACAAATAACCAAAAACTAAATTCTTCCAGATGTCAGGTACATGCAGTACGTTGTTGAGGGTCAGTTCTTTCCTTGATGTCATCTTCAAGATCACTTTCCCTTGTCCAGCCACAGTAGAAGTAGAAGAATTTCTCATGAAAAGTTGTTCACCATTTGCAGCCTCAATGTAGGTAGTGAACATCTTCTTGTCTGCACATATGTGACGAGTTGCTCCTGTGTCAACCCACCACTCTTTGGGATTTCCAACCAAGTTAGCCTCAGATACCACAGTAGAGAGGTTGATGTCATTCATTCCGTCAGAGATGTAATCTAGTTCAGTTACATTAGTCTAATTGGTAGTCTTCTTGCTTGTACTTCCATGATCCTTCTTAGGGCGGCGGCAATCAGAAGCTCGATGTTCAGTCTTGCCACAGTTATAGCATTTTCCTTTGAACTTCTTGTTGCTATCACCTTGTTTAGGACCATCTCCAGTAAACTTCCTCTTTTTGTTATGTGGTTTGTGAACTTGTTCAACCACATTAGCCTTGGACTCAATGGGATTTTTCTCATTCCTCTTTTCAGCCTTACGGTTATCTTCCTCAATTCTTAGTCTTACAATAAGTTCATCCATGGTCATCTCTTTGCGTTTATCTTTTAAATAATTTTTGAAATCTTTCCAAGCCGGTGGTAACTTTTCCACTAAAGCAGCGACTTGGAAAGACTCTCTTAGAGACATACCCTCAGAATGAATATCATGTAAAATTAATTGAAAACTTTGAACTTGAGAAATTACCATTTGGGAGTCTACCATAACGAAATCCAGAAATTTACCGACAACAAATTTCTTCGTGCCGGCATCCTCTGTCTTGTATTTCTTCTCCAAATAATCTCACAATTCTTTTGCTGACTTCAAAGGACTGTAAACATTATACATCATGTTGTCAAGGCCATTGAGGATGTAGTTTCTGCACAGGAAATTTGAATGTTTTCAAGCATCTACAGCGGCAACAATTTGCCGATCACTTTCACCCTCTTTAAGTGCTAGAGCCTCTTCATGGAGAAACCAGGCCAAATTAAGAGTTGTAAGATAGAACAACATCTTCTGTTGCCATCTCTTAAACTCAGTACCGTTAAATTTTTTCGATTTTTCTCCATGATTTATTAGTACATGAACATGGTTCTAGATAGAGACCGGTGCTAGTGTAACAATCGGAGTACCACTACCAGTTGCAGTAACCATAATCTCTGATTACAAAAATCAGAAAAAAGTGAAACACAAATTAATTTTCTAGTTACTAAAATTAGAAAATAAATGATAACATAAAATAATTTTATTTTCCTTGTTACTAAAACTAGAAAAATAAAATATCACAATAATTTTCTGTAACACAAATTTAATATTCTGCAATTGTTAATGACACCAGTATGTTACTACTAGTTGTCAAAGAAAATAGACAGTATATTACTACTATTTGTCAAATAGAATAAATCACTATTTGTTTTTTCAACCAGAATATGTCTTTATGAAATCAGAAAATTAAATACAATAAAAATACCAAAAAAAGATTATGACTTAAGATTGCTAGACAATCTTCACTGTATTTAAAAAGATTAAATTCTGTTGTGTACTAAACAACAACAAGAATATAAAGAAATAAATGAAAGGAGACAATTTGTTTGATTACAAAAGTCAAACTAGAAATAAATAAATAAATAAAAACAGATTTTATTTTGTTACAAAAATAAAATTAAAATCTAATTTAATAAACAAATAAAACAGAATAATAAATTAAACAACTTACTTGATTAATTTCTTCTAATAAATATCTGATCAAGTCTAGTGTTTGACACTGTGTCCTTAAGACAGATTCGTCCTCTCCTCGATGCTTTCAGAATATGGACGTCTATCTCCCATGATGAAATGATCAACTACAAATAATAGCAACACTACAAATTGTTTGCCTAACGAACACACTAAGTGTTTATACTCTTTCTTACAAAAATTAAATGCAGCAAAATGAAGAATAAATTTGTAGAGATGAAGTACGAAATTTCTGAATGTGTTTAACATTAAATGAGGGTTGTCCTATTTATAGATGTAGTGGTGGCTGCAAGTTTTGAATTAAACAGGTGCAAACCTGTTTGAACAGGTATGAAACCTGTTTGGTTTTGAATTTAAACAGATTTAAATCTGTTGTGTTCAAAATTCAAACAGATAAAAAACAGGAAGGGCCCTGTTTGGGTGTACAGTAAAACCAGACCAGTTTATTTCTGGAATTAATTTGAATTCTAAATTTTATTTTACCAAAAAATAAAATAAAACTCAAATGTTTTTTATCCAAAAAGAAAGGTATTGGGCCGGACAAGCCCAACCTCACACCACACACCCGCACCTAAGCCCAAGCCTAGCCCGACCGAACGGCCGGCGGCGCACGCATGTGGTGATTTTTGGGTCCAATGGGTCTAGCCCATTTTGCCCATAACTTTCCTCTCTAAAACACTTGGGTACCCCTTGGGGCACACCCCAAGTTCCAATCCCATGCCTTATAAACCCATTCAAAACTTTCCACCAAATCAATGTGGGACAAGCCTTATTCAAACATTTAAGGATTTTTCACCAAAACTCCATTTCCATGGAACATACTTTGGCTTCAATTTCCCATTCACTCGGTAATGGTTTTGAGCAACCAAATATACCACGTGAATCACAACGCGGCATAGAACGCGTTACCACTTTGACCTGCAAAAATCGACGCACGGGGCCCACCTAAAAAATAGACCAAACTTTGGAAAAAATTCTGTTATTAACCCAGAATTTCTAAACCATTTCCAACAGATATGTGGGTACCATCAATTGCTCCACACAATCCTATTTGACAAATGACTTTAATAATGCAGGATATTTTACTAAAATTTGTACTTCAAATATTCTGTTAGTGATTACCTTAAAAAAAGGGTAGAAGCATGGATTATGTCGAATTTCTGCAAGCACCTCATCAAAATTTGGAGGCCTTATAACTTGTTTACCATGCCTACACACTGCCTCCAAGACTCAATTGAATGGAGATGGTCTGGCCAGAATGTTGGAATCGCTCTTGGACAACACGATTCTGTTTGTTCTGGCCAATTATTAGCAAAAATATACAAACTTGCTCTTGGACAGTTAGATAACGTGAGTGTTCCAGTTTACCATATACCTTAAGTGCCTCGCACAAACTAATAAATACATCTGGTTCCATTCTAAAATTTTCCTTGGACCTCGTTTCATGGCCATTCAATATTTCTAATACGTAGTTATGTTCTTATAATATAGACGTTCGGCATGTTCTAGGTTGAAGGTAAGTATTACAATACTCATGTAGTACTACATACACCAGAAATTGTATATTTTCAACATCACTGTCAGAGTCAAAACTCAAATCAAGAGCATGCATTGGCTCCATATATACCACTGTGATATTGTGTTGACCCCTTAAAAACAAAAGTATTAATGATAATGAAAACACATGAAAATATGGTCACACAAGAATTTATTTATTTATTTATTTTTAATTTTTTTCAGTAGCAATACTTGCAATCTTTTTTTTTTTTTTCAATTTTTTCAGTAGCAATAAAGGAGCTTTTCACACAAGTATTGGTCCTTTTTTCTACTGATATGTTAGAATGGTCCTGGCACTGCTTGCAATCTTCATTTCGATGTTAACTTATATACTCAGAATTACTATTATGAAGCATATAGCCCAACAGAGAAATGAAGATGGAAAGTACAAATATGTTTGTTCCATTGTAGAATAAAAGGTTATATCAAAACTACTTTTCTTTCTTGGTTGAGAAATTATTCAACAATACTCTTGTGTGGGATTCAACAAAAAAATTGAACGTAATGATAGAAAGAAATTGATGCTGCCCATGCCATTATTTTTATTTTTATTACTACTAGAGGCAAATGTAGTGGAACCTAAATACCATGGAAAATACCAAATTTTTGAACCCATATATATCTTTATTAATGTGAGCCTTTATGTTTGTCTAGTGTAGCAAGAAAATATTTGGAATGACTACCAACAATCATTATATAGGAGAAGATCATACATACCTTTGGACTCTTAAAAAAATAAATGTAAATATGGTCATACATACCTTTTCCAATTGTTGACAATGCAGAAGCTTTGTTGGACTCTTGATAAAAAATACTTGAAATGACTACCAACAAGCATTATATAGGAGAAGATCATTGAATATAGCAATAGCATTCAATTTGGGTTGTTTGTATTCAATACTTCAACTACCCATAAACTCTCATTGTAATAGCATTTAAGATAATTGAATATAGTTGTGGCGTTCATTGAATATAGCAGTAGCATTCAAGTGCGTTGTCAACAATTTTATATCTACCCATCAACTCACAATGTAATAACATTCAAGATAATTGAATATAGCTGTGGTATTCATTGAATATAGCAGTAGCATTCAAGTGCATTGTCAACAATTTTATATCTACCCATCAAGAGCAATGTAATAGCATTCTAGTACAATATTAAAAACATGTTGCATACACCCAACTCTGTTTCCATAATAAATAATTCTGAAACAAATAAAATAAAATAAAAAGTGCAATACACTACCAAATATTATCCGACATTTTTGAAAACATGAAAACATCCATACGAACTAACATTTTTTAACTACCAAATATTATCTAACATTACTAGTAAATAAAACAACACAAACACGTACCACACTAAGCTTGAACTCTCTGAGAATAACTTGCAAAGATTAAGGACCCAATCCCTCATCCCAACTTGAATGAAAAGAGCCTCATTTGCCTGAGGCTGTGGACCACTGTTTCCTCTACCAACTTCAACAACATCATCGTCATCAATGGGGAGATCATTGTGTACTATTGTTTCCATTGCCTAAATATGTATATTTATTCATAAATAAATATTTTTGAAAAAAATGTAAGTCAAATAAAATGAAGAGGCATTGAAGAACAAGCACCAGTTACTTGAAGAGGCCTAAATTCGTATATTTATTCATAGATAAAATGAAGAAGATCACATCACCATAAATTGAAAAGGCCTAAATATTTATTCAAATAAAATGAAGAGGCCTAAATATGTATATTTATTCATAGATAAATTCAAACAAGAGGCATTGAAGAACAAGCACCAGTTACTTTTGATCTAATTTTCTAGATCTACCTCAAGCAATAGTTACATTTGAATAAAATGAAGAATAACAGTTATAATATCATTAAAATGAGCTTCAGGCAACAATATCTTTTAAATCCTTATCATGTACTCCAAATTTAAAATGAAGAAGAAGATCTGCAGATCAAAACATCTTTTAAATCCAAATTAGCTTCAAGCAACAATATCATTAAAATGAAAAAGATCTGCAGATTTAAAATGAAGAATAACAGTTATATGTTCTTAAAAAAAAAAAAAAACAAACAAACAAATTTACATGGATCTAGCACAGATCTACAAACAACCATGGCAGAATAGATTTGCAGAACATATTTGTGGTTCGGAAATTTTGCAGAACACAGAAAGAGAGAGACTGACCTGAGACTGAGATCAATGTGGTTCAAAAATTTTGCAAAATATCTGCAGAACAGATTTGTTGTTTTAGAAAAAAAAAACCACCATAGCAGTTTGGTGAAACACGGAGAAGAGAGAGACTTGAGATCGGTTTGGTTGGAAGATCTACAAAGATCTGCAGATTTGCAACATTAGTAATGTTTTAGAAAAGAAAAAAAAAATTTGTAGCTTAGTGAACATAGAGAAGAGAGGGGAGACAGAGAGAAGGGAGGGTAGACAGAGAAGAGAGGGGAGAGAGGAGAAGAGAGAGACTGACTTGATTTGCTGAAGTTTCAGTCAACATGAAGTAGAGGAAGATGATAAGATTTAGATACAACTTTTATTTTACCGTTGGAAGAAAATAAATTGAATTCGGGTGCTCTGAAGATTTAAACCATGGTCGTTATGCTGACAACTAAGTTACTGTAGCTCCGCTACAGTGATTTCCGCTATAGTGCCAAATTTATAAACCAATGAAAACACTTTTTTTCAGTTTACATTTTTTGGGTCAAATTTATAAACTAAGAACTAGTATTATAAATCAAAAATTTACCAAACAAGTTTTTAGCACAGTTTTTAAAATTTTTGTAAATATAAACTGAAAATTGAAAACAAAATAGTTACCAAACATAACCAAAATATTTGTAAACATAAACAAAAAATGTAAACGTTACCAAACGCTACCTTAGTAATTCATTTTTTATTTCCTAAACTATTACTTTTCTTTAAAAAAAAAATTCATTTCTAAACTCTCAATTATTTTTTTTCTTTTTGAAAAATAAAATTTTTAATTCATTTTTTATTTCCTAAATATATATATTTTTCTATTTCCTTTCTATCAATTGTCGCCATTCAGTCTCTAGAGATTTTTTTTTTTTTGCCAATTTATGCAGTCCATTTATAATGACTTTATGAATGATCAACCTTTCCTATTTCATTTCTGAATTATCAATTTTTTATTCAATCTCCAAAGTTTCTCATTTCAATTCATATCTAATTATAAATGATTGTATCGATCATTAACAATTGAAATAATTGCGTTAGAAGAAAAAAAATCATTTTAAAATTTGAATAACTTAAACTATATAGCCAAGTACTATTGTTGTTACCATTTTGAATGAATTACACAACACAATTAATTCGATTGGTGTTTTGGACATATCATTAAAATTGATCAAATTTTGAAATAATTTTTTTGATATAATTAAATTTGGTTTCGACGGTAATTGATTTGTATAATAATTTTTAATTAAATTACATGAAATAAAATAAAATAAAATAAATTATAGAAACTGAATAAATAAAATTAATTGTTCAGAACATCAATGATATAAAAAAGATAAATTACACTTTTCACTCTTATATTTTGATGTAAATTTCACTTTAGTCTTTATTATTCTAATTTGAATAATTTGGTTCATACACTTCAAATTCAATTTTAATTTGATCTTTTCGTCCAAATTTTTATTAATTTTTTTAATGTATACACTTCAAGATATTAACAAGTGTCATAAATTTGTTAATTTTAATATTCAACTTGAATAAAAGATTCAAATTGAAATTGAAATTAAAGTATAAGGACTAAATTTTTGAATTTAAAACAATAAGAATCAAAATAAATTAACAAGTGTTCTAAAATTGTTAATTTTAATTTTCAACTTGAATAAAAGAACCAAATTGAAATTGAAGTATAAGGACAAAAGTTTTCAATTTAAAATCATAAAAATCAAAGTAAAATTTAAATCAAATATCGTTTGAGAATAAACTTATTTAGTGACTTTTAAATTTTTACTTAAAAAGCGTAAAAAGTAAAAAAGAAAAAAAATTAATAACTTGTATAGTTTTTTTGGAGGTCTAAGAGCATTCATATCAGTTCCCTTATAATAGCAAAAGCTATTATAAAGGTTAATTCTGTTGGAAAATTGATTTTATAGGCTTATTTTGGGCTAACTTTGAGCCCAAAACTAAGTGGGGTCTACACGTCTTTTGGGATGAGTTCGAAGATGTGACGTGTTCCTTGCTGCATGACAAGTCACACGGTGAACAAGGTTCGTTAAAACCATTTATGAGTGAATGAGAACTTGACGTCATTTTCGGGTTTGTAAAATGAACATTTAAAGAATTAAATGTGGATTTCCTTATAAGGCTTATCTTACATTGAAACTTTAAGAGAGTTTGTGTATGTATATAAGCTCTAGGTGGCAACAATTGGGTTGGGCCCCAATGGGCACCCAAGTTTGTAGAAGGGAGGAGTTATGGACAAATGGAACCTTGGCTAAAACCACCATACGCGTGCGCCGCCATCCGTCCGTCCAACCAGCTAAGTCGAGCTGTGCTAGGCACGGGTGTGGATTGTGGGGTGGGTCGGTTCTAACATTAATTTTTTGGACAAAATTTATTTAAATTTCAAAATGTTTTTTAATTCAAATTTGAATTCAAATTTTTTCCAAAATTTGTGCCTCTTCCGAATTCCACAACAGATTCAAATTTTTGAACAGATTCAAACTGTTTTACAGGTTTAAAACTACCCGGACAGATCCAAACTGCCCAGCAGTTATCTGTCCAAAATTGCCAGCAGATCTGTTGCAGTTGGAAACTGTGATTTGTTCGAAATTTGAATTATATCTGTTGCACTTGTTCATTTAAAAACCTACATGTCCAGTTTGATTTTCGGACCTATTCGGGTCTATTTATAGGAGACCATTTCCAGCAGTCAAGTGATTCAGAAAAATTGATTTTTTTGCCTTCATTTTGCTCTCTTGCATTATTATTCTCCATACTAGTTTTTAGAGAAAAATTCAAAGAGTATTAGAACACAGGTTTTTTGTTCGCCGTACAAATTGTTTGGAGTGCTACTACAATTTGTGAAGATCATTGTATCCTAAGAGATAGGCGCATTTTATCCGTAAGCACCGTAGTGGGGCGAATCTGTCTTAAGGATAGAGTGTCACACACTCGACTTGATCTTTTAAATATTCATTTGGTTCGGTAAAATAAATTCTATAAGTTATTTATTTTATTTGTTTTATTTGGTATCAATTTATTTATTGTACATAGAAGATTGCTCCAACAATCTTAAGACAGATTCGAATAATTTTGTTTATACAAAATTTTTTGTTTGTTTCCTTTTCTCTTTTTTCTTCTTATAGAAATTATTTTTTGTGATTTTACAAAATAATATTCTGGTTGGAAAAACAAATAACAGTAATATACTGTTTGACAGATAGTAGTAATATATTGTCTATTTTCTTTGACAACTAGTAGTAACATACTGGTGTCATTAACAATTCAGAGTATTTATTTGTGAAGTTTGTCAGAAATTAATTTTGATTTTCATAAATAATTTATGAGTGTTCATTAATTAAAATTCTGTTTTCAGTATTTTAATTTTTGAAGTGTTACAGAAATATTTTTCTGTGTAGAATTAATTTGTTTAAATAAAATTTTATTTTATTTTCAAATTAATTGGAAATAAAAGTTACAATTCTTGTGTTCTTTTATTTTGATAGAATTTAATTATGTGATTTTGGTTTAAATTTTCTGTGTAATATACAATTATAATTATAATTATAATTTTGTTTTATAATTTAGAATTCATGACTACTGAACTAATACTCAAACAAGTACTAGTATGGTGGCTGCAATTACGCCTATTGCTCCTCCTGTTGTGACTGTGCCAGTCAATCACGGTGAGAAGCCAGAGAAGTTCTCGGGAACTGACTTAAAAAAATGGTAACAGAAAATGCTGTTCTATCTTAAAACTCTAAACCTGGCTCGTTTTCTCCGTGAGAATGCTCCTACTCTGAACGAGGATGAAACTAACCGGCAAGTAGTTGCTGCAGTCGATGCCTGGAAACATGCTGATTTCCTTTGTTAGAACTACATCTTGAACGGACTAGACAACACATTATACAATGTCTATAGTCCTATCAAGATAGCAAAGGAACTTTGGGAGTCTTTGGAGAAAAAGTACAAAACAGAAGATGTTGGCTTAAAGAAATTTGTGGTTGGCAAGTTTTTGGACTTTGTGATGGTTGATTCTAAGACTGATCAGCCAAGTTCAAGATCTCCAACTCATTCTGCATGACATTCACGCAGAAGGCATGTCTCTCAGCGAATCCTTCCAATTTGCATCTTTAATTGAGAAATTACCACAAGGCTGGAAGGAATTCAAGAACTATCTCAAACACAAGCACAAAGAAATGTCTTTGGAGGAATTAATTGTGCGTTTAAGGATTAAGGAGAACAACCGCAATTCAGAGAAGTGGGCTGGTAAGCGTCCAATGGAGTGAAAGACAAATGTAGTGGAACATGCTTCAAAAGCCAAGAAACGGAAGTTTTCTGGAGAAAGTTCCTCACAAGGTTCTAAAAGAAGGAGAAACTAAAAAGTACAAGTTTAATGACACATGTTACATCTGTGACAAAGAGGGACATCGGGCCAAAGATTGCCGTAGCAAAGGCAAAAGCAAAAGAAGAACAAGCAAGAAGCCTGCTCAAGCCAATATGATCGAAATGGACAAAATTTCCAATGGTGTTGATGACATAAATCTTTATGCAGTTGTTTCCAAGGCAAACTTTGTCGGAAATCTTAAAGAATGGTGGGTGAACACTGGTGCTACTCGCCATATCTATGTCGACAAAAAAATGTTCACATCTTATTCTATAGTGGACAACGATGAACAACTTTTTATGGGCAACTCCTCAATTTCCAAAGTTGAAGGATATGGAAAGATTATTCTGAATATGACATCTGGAAAGGAACTCACTCTCAACAATGTACTACAGGTACCGGACATTCGCAAGAACTATGTTTCTGGATCTTTGTTGAGTAAAAATAGATTTAGACTAGTTTTTAAAAGTGACAAGTTTGTACTTATCAAAAACGGGATGTATATAGGAAAATGTTAAATGTCTGATGGCCTTTTCAAAATGAATGTAATGACTGTTGTATCCTCTATTATTAATAAAAATACATCTTCTTCTTACTTGCTTGAGTCTTCAAATTTATGGCATGGTAGACTTGAACATGTTAATTATGGATCTTTGCGTAGATTAATTAATATGGAATGTTTACCTAAATTTGACATTGATTTAAATCATAAATGTGAAATTTGTGTTGAGGCAAAATTATCCAAAACTCATTTTCATGCAATTGAAAGAAATATGGAACCACTTAAATTAATTCATAGTGATATTTGTGATTTTAAATCAATTCAAACTAGAAGTCGGAAATTTTTTTTTATTACTTTCATAGATGACTATACTAGATATAGTTATGTTTATTTAATTTGAACCAATGATGAAGTTTTGGAAACTTTCATTCAATATAAGAATGAAATTGAAAATCAACTTAGTAAGAAAATTTAAAAACTTAGAAGTGATAGAAATAGTGAATATGAATCACATTTTGGTGAGTTTTGTAAAGAACATGGAATAATTTATCAAACCACCGCTCCTTACTCACCTCAGCAAAATAGAATTGCTGAAAGGAAAAATAGGACTTTAAAAGAAATGATGAATGCCATAAGTTCTGGATTACCTCATAACTTGTGGGGAAAAGCAATACTTTTCGATAATTATATACTTAATAAAGTACCCCGAAAGAAAGTGAATCAAACACCTTATGAATTGTGGCATAGGAGAGTACCGTCCTACAAATACTTAAAAGTGTGGGGGTGTTTGGCTAAAGTGGCTATTCCTAGTTCTAAAAAGCTAAGATAGGTCCTAAAAACGTTGATTGTATTTTCATTGGTTATGCCATGAATAGTAGTGCATACACTACAAAGAAAAAGTCACTTTTAGCTACTAAAATATTGGTCGCCAATTGTCTGTTTTTTGGTCGCCAATGACATTCTGCGACCAAAATTTTTGGTCGCTACATTTGTCACCAAAACCCTATCGGGAAAGGTCTTTGAGGGCTTTGCCAACCAAAAAACCTTTGGTCGGCAAAAAGCAAGTCTTTAGCGACCAAAACTTTGGTCGCCAATAGGCAATTATATTTTTTTAAATTATACATTTACCGATCAATGTTTTAGTCGCCAATATTCAAGGAATCGGCGACCAAACCTTTTAGTCGCCTAAAGCTCGTTCGTGAAAAAAAAAAAAATACACTCACTAACTTCTCATCTACACTTGTAAATATTTGAACCATAAACCTTATACAACACACTCTTTCTACTACGCCTTTATAATGCCATATGATTATATATGCAACATATATTATTTATATAGTACATAGACCCGTATTAATATAAAAGTATATATATAAAGATAATTATTTTTTATTGAACATAATTTATGTAAAAAAAAATTATTTACTAGAAAAAAAAAAGACCACTTTTGGCGACTATACTTCTTTTTAGTCGCCAATTCTATGCTTTTGGCTACTAATTATTTTTTAGTCGTTAAAAAATTTAATTCCCACGCTAAAATTATCACTTTTGGCGATTAAATTTCTTTTTAGTCGCCATTAAGCCTCACTTTTGGCTACTAAATATCTTTTTAGTCGCCCAATACCTCACTTTTGGCTACTAAATTATTTTTAGTCTCCAAAAAGCCTCACTTTTGACTCTAAACTTCTTTTTAGTCGCCCCATGCCTCACTTTTGGCTACTAAATTATTTTTAGTCACCAAAAAGCCTCACTTTTAGCTACTAAAATTTTTATAGTCGGTAAAAGCCTTATTTTTGGCGACCAAACATCTTTTTAGTTGCCCAATGCCTCATTTTTGGCTATTAAATTTTTTTTAGTCACCAAAAAGCCTTACTTTTGGCTACTAAAATTTTTTTAGTCGATAAAATCCATATATCAGCGACCAAACAGATTTTTAGTCGTCAAAACCTATACTTTTGGCTACTAAATTTTTTTAGTCGCAAATTTTTTTTACTTTTGGCTACTAATGCTTTTTAGTCGCCAAAACTTATACTTTTAGCGACCAAAGGTGCTTTTTAGTGGCCAAAGGTGCTTTTTCTTGTAGTGATATCGATTTTTGATTTATAAGTCAGACCATTCCGAAATGCATGTAAATACTATTATTGAATCTCGGAATGCGTCTTTTTTTGAACATGTGTTTCCAAATAAAACTAGACAAGAGACTATTACTAATAAAAGATCTTATGATGCTATTATTAGTCAGGATCAAAAGCATGATCAAGAACAAGAGCAAGAGATAGTTCAAAATAAAGAAGAAGAACCTAGGCTTAGTAAACGTGCTAGAACCTCAAAATCTTTTGGACCAATTTTCCTAACATTTTTGTTAGAAAATGAGCTTTTAACTTTTAAAGAAGCTATGTCCAGTCTTGAGGCTCCTTTATGGAAAGAAGCTATAAACTGAAAAGTTGAATCCATCCTGCAAAATCACACTTGGGAATTGGTGGATCTGCCATTAGGTTGTAAACCTCTTGAGTACAAGTGGATTTTCAAAAGAAAAATGAAAGCGGATGGATCAATTGACAAATACAAAGCAAAACTTGTGGTCAAAGGTTTTAGACAAAAAGAAGGTTTTGATTACTTTGACACATACTCACCAGTTACTAGAATAACATCCATTAGAATGCTAATTGCCAGTATATCATTGTACAATCTAGAATTTCATCAAATGGAAGTGAAAACCGTTTTCTTAAATGGTAAGTTAGATGAAGAAATTTGCATGGAACAACCAGAAAGATTTTTTGTTTTAGAAAAAGAAAAGAAAGTGTGTAAATTAGTTAAATCATTATATGGTTTAAAATAAGAGCCAAAGCAATGGCATGAGAAATTTGACAAAGTAATGATGTCAAATGAATTTAAAATTAATGAGTGTGACAAATGTGTTTATATTAAAAACATTAGAATGACATGCTTTGTCACAATCACATTACATTAAAAAAATACTTGATAGGTTTAGCAAAGATGGTGATTATCTTGCTAGAATACCTATGGATGTTAATTTGTTTCTTCTAAGAATGTACAGGAAAGTATTTCTCAATTAGAGTATGCCCAAATTATTGAAAGCTTAATGTACTTGATGAACTGCACTCGCCCAGATATAACTTATGCAGTAAGTAAATTAAGTAGATATTTGAGTAATCCGAGAGTAGAACACTAGAAAACAATTATAAGGGTTATAAGATACCTCATATTTACTCGTAACATTGGGCTGAATTATACTAGATATCCAGCAGTACTTGAAAGATACTATGATGCAAAATGGATATCGGATACTAGAGACTCAAAATCTACCAGTGGGTATGTATTTCCTCTTGGTGGGGTGGCTTTATCTTGAAAATCTTCCAAACAGACTTGCATTGTTAGGTCTACTATGGAATCAGAATTCATAGTTTTAGATAAAGCTGGGGAAGAAGCAAAATGACTTCGCCACTTCCTTGAAGATATTCCAATGTGGCCAAAACTGGTGCCTGCTGTATGCATACATTGTGATAGTCAATCAGCAATAAGTAGAGCACAGAGTCATATGTATAACGGTAAGTCGTGACACATTCGTCATCAACATAACACTGTAAGATAACTACTCTCTAATGGAATTATTTCCATTGAATATGTGAATTCTAACGACAACATGGCGGATCCGCTAACCAAAGGGTTAGCAAGAAAGTTAGTTGAGAATTCATCGAGGGAAATGAGACTTAAGCCTATTAAATAAGAGTTACCACAACGGCAACCCAACCTAATTAACTGGAGATCCTAAGATCTAGGTTTAAAGGGATAATCGAGTTGTGTACAACTTAGAAGGATCACTGGGGAGTCAAACTTTTACCCATTTTCATGATAAAATAGTGATGTTTACAGCGGTTTAGGTTAAGTAAAATTTTAATGATTCTTATATCTAGATAAACCTAGTGGAGTATGATAGGATACTTTTCATAAAAATCACCTATGTGAGTGTGAACTAGGCCGGTTCTGTGAGATTTGTGAAGGGTTACAATTCTCTAGAGTACTCATGAAAGACCAGGTTATTCAGGGCCAAAATGAACACAATAGTGAGAATTAAACTATGTCTGGTAATATACTGTGTGAGTTATATTGTCTTGGTTTATACAAATGGCTGAACAGTTCAAGACATCATGTTCACTGGTTAGCTAGTAAATTCGATAATGTCTCACAAGGGAAGGTTCAAAGCCAAAAGCTACCTATCCTTTGCAGAATATTTCCAATATCTGTATTTTTTGTAATTAGATCATATTGTTGGATTTTCTCTCCGTCAAATTCTATTCATGTGAGGGATTGTTGGAATATTGGTTTTTATAAACTTATTTTGGGCCAACTTTGAGCCCAAAATTGAGTGGGGTCACACGTCTTTTGGGGTGGGTCCGAAGATGTGACGTATTCCTTGCCGCATGGTAAGTCACACGGTGAAGACGGTTTGTCAAAACCATTTATGAGTAAATGGAAACTTGACGCCATTTTTGGGTTCGTGAAATGGACATTTAAAGAATTAAATGTGGGTTTTCTTGTAAGGTTTGTTCAACATTGAAACTTTAAGAGAGCTTGTGTATGTATATAAGTTCTAGGTGACAACACTTGGGTTGGGTCCCAAGGGGCACCTTAAGTTTGTAGAAGGGAGGAGTTATGAACAAATGAAACCTTGGCTCAAACCACCACACGCGTGCGTGCGCCACCGTTGCCGTCCGACCTGCCGGCTGAGCCGAGCTGTGTCCTAGCACGGTTGTGGTTGGGGTCGGTTCTAACATTAATTTTTTGAACAAAATTTATTTAAATTTCAAAATGTTTTTTAATTCAAATCTAAATTCAAAATTTTTCCAAAATTTGTGCCTCTTTCGAATTCCACAACAGATTCAAATTTTTGAACAGATTCAAACTATTTTACAGGTTTAAAACTGCCCGGACAGATCCAAATTGCCCAACAGTTATCTGTCCAAAACTGCCAGCAGATCTGTTGTAGTTAGAAACAGTTATCTGTTTGAAATTTGAATTATATCTATTGCACTTGTTCATTTAAAAACCTACTTGTTCAGTTTGATTTTCGGACCTGTTCGGGTCTATTTATAGTAGGCCATTTCTAGCAGTCAAGTGATTCAGAAAAATTGATTTTATTGCCTTTATTTTGCTCGCTTGCATTATTATTCTTCATACTAGTTTTTAGAGAAAAATTCAGAGAGTGTTAGAACACAGGTTTTTTGTTCACCATACAAATTGTTTGGAGTGCTACTACAATTTGTGAAAATCATTGTATCCTGGGAGATAGATGTCATTTATACATAAGCACCGTAGCAGGACGAATCTGTCTTAAGGATAGAGTGTCACACACTCGACTTGATCTTTTAAATATTCATTTGGTTTGGTAAAATAAATCCTATAAGATATTTATTTTATTTGTTTGATTTGGTATCAATTTATTTATTGTACACAGAAGATTGTTCCAACAAATTCTTCAGAAATTCTTTCCTAGCAGATCCCTTATGCCATTCCTTAAATGTAGGATTGCTACAATGACTCCTAATTTGTAAAGAGTCACTGTAACTTCCTTATATCTGATAAATTTTTATTTTATTTCATTGAAGGTATAAAATGGAAGTCCCCCTAAATGTCCTCGGATGTCCGTGGATGCCCCATACCTGAAGAAGAAAAATGTCCAAACATTACATAACCGGTCAATTGCCCAATCAACCTGTGCCGTTGGTGTTTGGTTGTGTTGTTGCCCAAAAGTGTCCTAGTTAGTTTTTTATTATTTTATTATTAAAAAAATATTTAAATTTAAAAGTAATTAAAAATATTATTTTAATAGAATAAAAAAAAAATAGTATTGTTTCTTAAAATAAAAAATAAATTTTTTAATAATATTTTTCGATAAAATTTAAGTACAATGATGCTTTAAAATCCTCTGTCCAAGTTTTAAATTTAGGTGAAAAACTAGGGTAAGATTAAACTTCAAAATAAAAACGAACCGGTCCGATCCATTGCTTAGGAGAAACCTTCAGTTCAAGCTAGGGTTTTTTAAGCTAAGGTCTGTGTCTGTGCGCGCGCAAACTATAACGTTATACAAATGTAAGCTCTCTCTCTTTCTCTAGATTTCTCTTTGGATTTGCAATTCATGTTTCTGAGAAACTCTGAATTCGCATTCTTCCCGTGTTATTCCCGAGAAATCGAAGGAAAATAGAAGAAAAACGACCTCGAATTCTATCAAATCCAACTCAACCCTGTTGATCATAGTTTTCAATCGGAAACTTAAAGTTTTAGTTTTTTTTTTTTAAAAGCTTGTATGGTGTGTTGGATTGGAATTCAACTTGTACTAATTTTGAATTTGTTTCTTGGCAGCAACGAAAGTGATTCAAGTGAGTTGAAGAGAATGGCTTCAACAGGACAACCACAATCGTCTCTCAAGAAACGTGATTCATCTGGAACAAGAGAAGGGGATCAGCTGATTATAACCCCTTTAGGTGCTGGCAATGAAGTGGGTCGGTCCTGCGTTTACATGTCTTACAAAGGGAAAACTGTTCTGGTATATTGCAACCCCACTCTGAGTTTTTGAGTTTCATTGGTTATTTATTTAATTATTAATATATTTATATTTGTTTTTTTTTTTTTTTTTGTTTTTGTTTTTTTTTTTTTCTCTATTCACTCAAGTAGTTTGATTGTGGGATTCATCCTGCTTACTCGGGCATGGCTGCTTTACCGTATTTTGACGAAATTGATCCTTCTACCATTGATGTGCTTCTTGTCACTCAGTATGTACTTCTGCTTCTTATTCTTTCATACTTTATTTAAAATCTTGTGCTTGACGCGGCCTCCTTCCTTTCGATAGTTGGGTTTACTGTATTGGCCAGCTAATTAAGTGCTGAATTGAAAAGATTGTTCTATTTTTTTTTTTCTCAATAGAAATTGCTATTTCATGTTGAACTGTTTTATTGAACTGTTGACTCTGAGAGTTGTGATTAGTCAATTGCTAACATGATTTGTTAAGTTGAGTGAGTGGATGGGTTTGTTGAGTTCGGGTGGTTTTATTGAGAGTTGAAATTGAAATGCAATGCACAATGTTTGCACTTTGTCTATTAGAAATCCCCAAGAAAAATAAATAAATAAATAAAAGATAAGAGGAGAATGGTTGCTTGAAGAAATGATTGTATAAGGTATATTACTGCACTTTAGAGTTTTTAAATTATTTGTTTTTCATAATGAAAACGAGTTTTGGAAAAGTTTGTCACAACAATGGTGGCGTTGCATGCTCATATAGAAAATTTGGCCATGCAACCACTGCACAGAGATGCTTGATTGGAGGTGGTGGTGGTGGACATGAAAAAGTTTTGCTTGGATGGTGCATGGGCAAAATGTCCTTTTTAGATATTGATAGAATGGTTGAGAGGGGCACAATAAAATATTCCCTCTCTTTGGGGAAGAGGGGGAGGGCTTGTGAAGGGACAAAGATTCCTGATGGTTTGAGTGTTTCAAAGGCTGTATTGCCTTTCTTCTTTTGGAATATTGGTTTTCGGTGAAAGTAAGAAGATTTTATTATTCTTTACAGTGTGCTTGTTACTTATGATGCCATTAAGATGAGATGATGGTTATGGGATTACTTGTATATTGATTTAGACTCTGTGCAAATACAAAATTTTCTTTCTGTGTTGTGAAGGTCTTATTTATTTTGTCTTTCTCAATATTGCTGATTGTTGGTGGTGTTTGAGATTCTTCTGAGCACCAGAAATGTTAGTGACAGGATTATTAGATCACATATTAGTCATTCTGAAGGTTTAGTTTTGATGGTTTCATTGGGGGCTTCTTCACTATATTTTTTATTTATTTATTATCTTAATCGGAACTATCCTAATTTTATTATTGATTTTTCAGTTTTTTTTTTTTTGCTGTTGATGCACTAATGGCAATGTTTTTTGTTTGCAGCTTTCACTTAGATCATGCTGCTTCCCTGCCATATTTTTTGGACAAGGTTTGTTGCTTTCTTGAGTAGCTTTTGTTCAATTAATTCTTATGGGTTTCTTGTAGATGCTAAATTTTTATGGTTTGTTATGTAGACCACATTTAAAGGGCGAGTTTTTATGACTCATGCAACAAAGGCAATCTATAAGTTGCTTTTATCAGATTATGTCAAAGTGAGCAAAGTTTCAGTTGAAGATATGTTGTACGATGAACAAGACATTCTTCGCTCCATGGATAAAATTGAGGTATGCTTATTTCATTTTGTTGTTTGTTTAATCTATGTCTTCTCTGGGATCTTTTTCCCATAAAAATGTCGTTTTACCTTTCATGTGTGGCTTTGTAATCATTCCAAAATCCAAATTTATGTGGATTGCTAGTAGGGAATTTATGTTTAGCATTTAGATTTGTTTTCACATAATGACGGTAAGATATCAGTGTATTGTGTTTGTTTTTTTTATTGTTTCAAATGGATTGTATGGTGCTTCCATTATTGCATTGATTCCTCCAAAGAAATTTCATTATCAGATTAGAACTTTCTGTTTGATATTGAATGGTTTCCTCATTATGAAAAATAGCTTCGTGTCAAATGCATACAACATATATGTAATCTAATTCAGAAAATTTACCTATATGTTTCAATTTTTTCTTTGTATCTGTTTTTGTTTATTTTTTGGTAGAATGTATGCATTTTATGCATGAATCATTATATGTAATCCAATTGTTGCATGATGACCTCTACTGGAACGTCCTAGTTTCCTATTGATTACTTTTTGTCTGTAGACTCTCTACCCTAACTAGTTCGACCACATAAATTAGGTTCTGTCATTCTTATATTATTAGGTTACAAAAGCATCATTTGTAGTCAAAGTATGTGTAGGCGCGCCCTTGGGCTTCATGCTACAGTTCGGACTCAAATGTCATGGTTTTTAATCTGATCTCACAATGTACTATGTGAGATTGATAAATCACCAAAGAGTCTAAATCCGGCAAATCGTTTTGGAAAACTGATTTTTGTAAAGAAGTGCCAAACATGGACTGTTTTGCCAGATACAGAGTTGCCACCTAATATTTTATTTTGGGGGAATGTAGGAAATCCTGGCTCGTGCCTAAGGCCACGTGTCTGTCATCACCAACTTGCCTTGGCTCGGGAATTTGGGTACGATTGGGGAAGGTCATTTAATGAGCACCCCCACTCGCCCGATCAAAGATCGGCCTGTACTAAGCATGATATCTTGTTTTTGAAAACACATGTGCTCTTATTCCGGTTAATTAGCTAGAATTACTATGTGATGCGCATAACACATAAGTATAGACTAGATCGCCTAATTTGGAATAAAGCATCGCATATCCGTTTGTTTGAAAAATGGTTTGAAGTTTGCTACTCGTAAGTAGGCAAAAATGCGAATTTCAATGAATTGTCCCAATTCAAGTAATCCAACCTTCACCCACAGGCATTAGGCAGTTAATCACGTAAGCAAATAGCCTCATGGCAAGCATGCTTAACATGGCAACATTAACACAGATTTAGTATGCTAAAGCGTAAACACTCACAGTGTACTCCAAGCCAAAACAAGGAACTAGTTAGAAATCAATGCACGATCTTAGTTCATGTTAAAATGGCTAATGCAACATATGTAAAAATGCAATTAAGATAGGCTCGGCTATCCTAAGAATGGCATGTGAGATGCAACTTGGTACATGTATTCTAATTGGAATTGAAATACAATGCAGTTAGCATGATGCACCGAGCCCGGTGCATACAATACAGATAAATAGATGTAGACATGCAAGCATAAGGTATGCTAAATGAAATATGCCCTAAAACTAATCATCGTAAGCGGTTAAGTAAAAGGGGAGAAAGAAATGGAGATTGGAAGACATGTATCACACACACGCACGCTTATTACAACAATATGCCCTCTTGAAGGAGGGACCGAATAAGAAGCTAACTAGCTAATCTAAGCTAATTAAACTAATTATTACACAACAAATTAATTAACTAATCCTAGTTAACTAATTATTACAAAACGAATCGAATAGCTAATGCATTAACTAATTAAGAGTACAAACCAAAGCAAAAGCTAGCTATCTAAGCATGGCAGCTAAGGAAAGCAGTAAAGCAGGCAGTTCTCGGAGGGAGAAGACTGGATGCATGCCCGGTCGCCTCGTTCGAAAATCCAATGTGATGCCCTGATTTGCCTCTGTTTTCATTTGTTTTCAGAAACTTGCACTAAGCTCTAGAAAGATGAAACCCCACCTTAGGAATCCTGTGGGAGGGTGGCCGACCACTTTTGGTCCCTAGAAACACCTGCCGACCACTTTTTGTTGTTGAAAATCAAGAAAAGTGGTCGGCCAGCTACTTTTTCTGGCTGGTCGACCAGTTGCTGCTGAACTGCAATTTGCTGCAACAAAGAGCAAGAAATGGCATGGCAATGTATTTGCAAGATATGTGTGCACAACCACCCCTCCCTATCATGTTATGAACTCAAGGGGGTGTGGTTCTCGACCCTCGGGCCACCAATCGCGCATTTTCATGCATGATGGCTGAGAGGCAAAGTTGCACAATTCAATATGAAAATGAATGCACAAGTAAACACATAAAGCCTAAAACTCTATCATTTATGACCAAGAGCGTCGGTGATTGGGAATTAAGGCACGTTTCATCACTTTAAGTATGAAACGTCCCTCGTTTCCCGTGTTTGGACTAACACCTATTCCAAACACAATGCAAGCAAGCATGGCATACGCAATGCAAATAAACTACATGGCATACTCAATGCAATGTGACATGATTAACTTAACAAAGCTAATGGCATGCGAACAATGCTAATGTGTGCATGCACAATGCAATGCTACAAGGACAAATTAGCAATGTTAGGGACATGCACACACAATGCAAATATCAGTTAGCATGCACAATGCAATGATGTAAACTAAGCATGCACAATGCAAAGTACAAGGCATACATAATGCGATGAACAATGTGGCATACTCAATGCAGTATACATGACATGTTTAATGGACTTAAACTAAAAGGGGTAGACCTCAGCTATGCCCAAATCAGTGGCCATTGGTGATGAAATGAAGGCACATAAAGCAAGGCATGCATGCACAATGCATTGGCCATCAAAGAGGCCAAAGAGCACAACTCTCAAGAGTGCTCGATGAGTGACAAAAGTGGAAGTGTAACAACACTAAGTGCACTGAAATGAAGCAAGAAATGATGCCAAATCATTCAAACAACATAAGCAAAGCATGCTAGGGTCCTAAGGCATGAAAGCTAGCAAAGAGCAACACAAAGGAGGCATGCAATACATGGCACAAATGCATGAACTAAGCATGGACAGAGCTCAAGTAGGTCAAAATAAGGACCTAAACATGCTAAGATGAGGGCCCAAAGGCCTAGGCATGCAAGCTAAGGCCATAACAAGGCCATAATGCATAACCCTTAAAAGCATTTAAAGCATGAATGAAGTGGAAACATAAGCATGCTATAAGCTCTGAAATGTCATGTTAAGTGATGCCAAATCATGTACACAACACAAATGAAGCATGCAATGGTGCTCAAAGCTTGAGGCAAGCAAGAGCATTTGTACTACAAGTATACAAAACATGAAACATGTGACTAAGGCAACCCAAAACAGTCCTAGAACATGTTAGAATGAGTCTCAAACATGCATGGAAGTAGACCAAAACAAGCTATCATGGAGGGCATAAGGCATGATTCATACAAGGCAAATAAGGCGGTTTACACTACACCTATTAAGACCAAGCATGGAATGACTTAAGAAATAAAAATCAGAGTTATATCATGGCAAAATAATCCCAAATAAGCACTGAAATGATGGCTCGCGAGCTATGGCATGAAGGCATATGCAATGATTCATGTTAAGGCATAAAGGGGGAAACCCTCCCACGCATTGAATGTGTGACAAATGTGAATGTATGGTCATAAAACATGGACTAAAATCACATAACAAGTGATGCCAAATTATTCAAATAAGCCAAGTAGAGCATGCTAGTGGACTTGGTGTACAAAGCTAACAAGCTAGATTGAACTATAGCTATACAAAGCAAGTTATGCATGACCAAGACAACCAAAATCAAAGCTAAAGCATGTTAAAACATGGACAAAAGTTTCATGAAGTTAAGCCAAAAGCATGCTAAAAGACATGTCGAAGCATGAAGCATGTTAGGCTATTTCATGGAAATGCACTACAAGTGCAATGAGCATGCAAAGGCTAACCAAACCAAACCAAACCAAAACAGAGTCATGACATGGCAAAACATCACCAAAAACATGCTGAAATGGAAAGAAAACAAGATAGAATGACATGCTACTTTATAAAGCATACAAAGCTAGTTTGTGTGATTTACACTACAAGTGTATTAACCATGCATGTAGTGACCAAAGTAAGTAAAAACAATGGTATGCCACAGCAAAATAACCACAAATACATACTAAGAACATGCTAACACAAGCTTAGTAAAGGTGCTCAAACATGAGGCATATTAAGGCATGTAAAGAAGACACAAGGAGAGGGGATACCCTCTCCTTCTTAGGACTTTAAGATTTCAGTGTTGAGAAGGCCAATACAAGGTGGTCCCGAAGCTTACAAAAAAGGCTAAAAAACAAGGCCAAACCAAGCCTAAGAGGGGGTAAACAACCCCAAATACAGTAGTGATCTTAAACAAACTTTTTAAGCATACAAAAACAGAACTTTTATCAGTTATGAGCTAAGCTTAAAACAGCATGGAAGATAGGCTAAAAGCTTAAGCAAGAAAGGGAGATTTAAAGGTCAAAAGCTCACCCTTGAAGACCCTCTTTATAACTGCAACTCCAGCAGGTTTTTCAAGCTCCAGGCAACACAAGAACACCAAAATCAGCCCCTAAGCACCTTAGTAGCAAAATGATGGTGTTTGAATGTGTGTTTGTGTGTTAAAGTAAGGCAAATCTACACTTTTGAACACAAAAATGAAGAACAAGAGTGATATAGAGACAAAGCTATATGTAACTCTCTTCCCACAGATTTTCTGAACCTGAAGGAAGGAGGAGGAGCCTCCCTCTTATAGAAGAGAAAAGCCAAAGCTTCTTGGAGAAGCTAAGCTTGAATGCCATCCCTCCATATACATGTATGGAGGATGGCTCAAATGCTCTCCAGCTGTGCCAGCTGTCCCAAAATATCTCCAAAAAGGTGCCAAAAAGCAGCCGACCAAGTAGTCGACTTGCTAGTAAAAGTGGTCGGCCGACCACTCTAGGTGGTCAACTAGAGCAGAAACTAGTCGGCCATAGGTGGGAGAGGTCAACACACTAAATGCAAGGTGGTGGTGTGGTGGTCGACCAGAAAAGATGGTCCAAAGACCAAGAAAGCCAGTTATCTGACAAGAAAACTAGCTGGAAAAAGGAAAAGTGGTCGGCCAGGGAAAATACTGGTCTCCCACCCTGTACCACCTTCCAAACAAGGAAAGCAAGGTTTGTACTAAAAACAAACCAAAGCGGATGCAAGACGAGAAATATGGAGGGGAAACATGCGGCCAAAAGCCCCGAAAACTACCTGACGAGCATCAAAAGTGGTATGCAACCACAAAAGTGGTCTCCCGGACCACAGTGTTCCTCTAGGCAGAGGCAACAAGGTTTGGTTCAAAAACCACGCCAAACGGAGAATGTTAAGTGGTCCCGAGACAAGGTGCGCGGCCAAAGGCTCCAAAAACCGGAAACTAGTCTCCAAACGGGAAAAGTGGCCTACGACCACAGAGAGATGGTCTACAAGACCACTCCCTCCCTCCGGGAAGGGAAAACAAGACTTGTTCCGCAAACCGAGTCAAAGCACAAAGAGTTCAGAGGCCCAGAGGCAAGGCTCTCAGCCAAAACTCCGAAACCTCAGAACGAGTACAATATGCACCATCACCGAGCGCTCAATCGATGACGTCTGAGTCTTAAGGTCGGTCAAAAATGGAATGTCTACAGTATGAAAGTTTAGATATGACATACTAATTACTACACCTAGAAGCTGTCTCAAGTGCTGCTTTATTGATTCTATTCTAAAAGGTTCACTCTGGTTCCCTTTCCCTTTTTCTGTTCTTGGTTTCGTGGTTTTGGTTAGTAGTTATAGTTGAAACTTGAACTAGTCACAAGGTAATGCACAGTTTTATTTTTGCTTGTTTGTTTTTTTTTTTTTCCATTTTCATTTGTAACTTTACCTTAGTCTATATCATATTATTGACTGATTACTGAACTCCCAAACACTATGCAGACACTCCCACCCACTCTCTGCGTCCTATAGGATAACTAAATCAAGCTAGCAAAAACCACAAATTTTGGCAATTCCCTGTCTAAATGTCTGACCTGTACCATTCGTCTTAAAGTCTTTTTTTTTTTTTTTCCCCTTCTCTTCCTTTTCTTGTGTGTGTGTGTTTGACTGTTATCGTTTGAGCCAAAGCATTCTTCATAATTATACTTTGTTATTTGTGCTCCTCTTTTTGTTTCCTTGTTCTCATCACTGCATGCAAATATCTAATATCTAGGAAAATGGAATCATGTATTGAATGTGGCAGTCAATTAGTCCATAATCGATGGAGAAAAATGGCCTCAATAGATTGTTGTGATAGTTGATCTCTTGATCGTTCATGAGTGCTTGTGTTGACACAATTAATATCAGTGCTCGTTAGCTTGTTTGTTTGTTTGGAATTGTGATTTTTTCAAGAGAGTCAAAACTAAATGATTATTTACCTGAAGCTTTTTCATTCAATTTTTCCTGCTTAAAAATGATCATTTGTAGATCCTTCTCTTATCTTTAGACATTACCATCAGTTGTCCCATACTAAGGAAAAAGATTTATTTGGTTGCAACTCTTCTTACATGAAATTCCTGTACTCTCTCCCTCTCTCTCTCTCTCTCTGCATGTATGTATGTGTGTATTTTGTTTGTTTGTGAGTTCTGGATCCAACTTATTGTGCATATGCTATGAAGCACGGACACCTCTCCGAAGGCAGCATATGGGTGTCGGACACGGGCATGCGGCAAACACATGATGGACACATGTTGGACACTTTGTCTAACGTGTCCATAATTTTTTTTTTAAATTTTTTCCCAGCTGGACACTTAGCAGACACGCTCACACACGTGAGGGATTCATTCGTTTGGGACACTGCAGGGGGAGGGAGGGGGAGAGAGAGAGAGAGAGGGAGGGAGGGGGGAGGGGGAGAGGGAGAGGGAGGGAGGGGGGAGAGAGAGAGAGACGGAGAAGAAGCCGTTCACTTTGAAACCCTAGGCAAAGCTGTCGATCCACTTGAAGTCCCATATTGAAGCAATCGCAGGTAGATTTCTCTCTATTTCTCTTCTTTTCTTCGTCTCTCTTCTTCTCATCCTCTTCGTTCTTCGTTCCTCTCTGCTAAGCTGCTCTTCTTTTCTTCTTCCCCCCCCTCTCTCTCTCTCTGTTTTTTCGTTTCTCTCTCCTCCATTTTTTTTTCCCGCTCTCTCGCTCTCTTAAATTATATATTTGTTGAATTTAATTTGTTTTCCCCATTTATGGGGTCAGCCACTAGAGAAGTGAACAAATATTTGCCACCCATCAATTTTTCAATATTCATCTTTGGCCCTCTTTTCCTGAACAATTATAGAACAAATTAATTTTATTTGAAGAAAAAATAAATTTCTTGAAATTGATGAATAGATGATGGTTGCATGTATATATGTATTTTTAAAATATTTGTTAATGTTATTTTGCATTTTTTATTACTTTTCAATGTTTTTTTTTTAAATTTTTTTTTATGTCATATAATAAATAAGTAAAATTATATATTTTGAGTGTATCCCCGCGTGTTGTGTCCCCTATTTTTTGAAAATTTGCATGTCTACGTGACCGTGCCTATGTCCGTGTTTGTGCTTCTTAGTGCATATGGAACTCATGGCTGTGTCTGCATGACATATTAGCTATGGCAGATGCAACTATCTGTTCACCTACAGCTGCTGGTATTGCTACCCATCCCTGTGAACTGCAGCTCAGGTCAAGTAATGTTGATTATATCAGATATGAGGGCAGCCCATGTGTTGCAACTTAAACTAAACGACGGTGGCAATGTTTTGGGTTCTTGTTGCGGTGAGCACATTAGGTCATGGTAGACTTTTGTTTTTGGAAACAAAATTGACCTTCCATCAATCACAGCCTCAACTTTAGAGAAGGTTATGCCAAAACCTGATTTGACCAACCTTCTTATTTTCACCATTTCTATCTTGATTCTCCTAATTTGAGGTACAAAGCTTAAACTTTTAAGATCGATTAAGTTCATTCATGATGTATAATTGTTAATTATTGTATAAACAAAAATGAAGACAGATGTAATTATTACGAAGGCTAGAATGATCATCTGTAAGGTACAGAAGGGTCAAGCTATGAATTGTCCCATTTATATTTGGCTTTGAGAAAATGCAATCCAAAAACAATTATTTGCTTTATTCCTTTGAGAACTCCAATGACCTTCAAACAAACACCAAGTTAGATTGGGTTGGTTTTGAAATGTACTTACATGGTTAGTGTAGTTTTCATTAGGTTAAATTATATTAATTTCAGTTGTTCTTTATTTATTTATTTTTTTTGCTTCCTCGCTCTCTTCTCCTTTATGACTTCTTTTATGTATATATTTGATATGTTGACGTATATTTGCTTTCCAACATCATTGACAAAAATTAAAGATCAACAAAATATACAATCTATCAAAGGAAAGGCTGAACATCATAGTATAAAACAGAGAAGTAAATCTGAACATGACATCATGGAAACTTACACAAACAATGTGCAATTGTTCTAATTGGGTATTAGTTTCAACCTTCTTAAATGACACATTGATCTTGGGTATAATACAAAAGCCCACCCAAAACCCTGTAATTTGTGTTGTGCACAACGACTTGTAGATTACATATCTTGACAGCAGCAAGTTCACTGAAACGTTTAACTGTATGTAGGGTTGAAATGGCAAGGATTTCCCTTTTTGTTTTATTAAGTGAATGGTGAGGATATTTATGCACCACAGCAAACCTCAAGTTCTTAGGACGCGGATGTCTAGCTGTTTTTATTTGAATTTATTAAGTTATAGCATGCACCTTGCTTACGTGAAAAATGTTGATTACTTTTCTAAAGATCAAGATCAGAAGTCATCCTTCAAGGTATGCATTCTTTTCTCTTTTTATGTTCTTTGTCCCATGCAAACCCCCTCTTCCCATCTGAAATATCTTTGCCCTTATGTATTTAATCTGAAAAAAATAAAATAAAATTTTGGGCGAGTTTGAACACACTTTTGTCTTGTTGGACTATATTGTGAAGCAGTTTTAGGGGCGGGTTGGTTGAAACTATTCTTAAGGTTGACTTAGAAAATATGAGGAAGAAGAACTCCGAAAATATGAGGAAGAAGGAATATATTTCTGTTATATTCAAAACTTCTTATTTTACAAGACCAAATGACACTCCTTATATAGGAGATATTACAAGCATCATTATAACCCATTATATGCCACTTACATATTATATATTACCATTATCTACCACTATCATATTATATACATGCCACTATCTACCACCAACACCACTATCATATTCTATACATGTCACTATCTACCACCAACACCACTATCATATGCCACTATCTTATTATATGCATTAACACAAATTTCCAGCACTCCCCCTCAAGCTGGTTTGAAGATATCTTCCATAGCCAGCTTGCTAGTCAGCTTATCAAATTGCTTCTTGTGTAGTCCCTTCGTTAGCACATCAGCTAATTGTTCACCTGTTGGAAGGTAGGTCATACAGATTATGCCAGCATTGATTTTCTCCTTGATGAAATGTTTATCCATTTCCATATGTTTTGTGCGATCATGTAGAACTGGATTATGAGCTATAGATATAGCTGCTTTGTTGTCACAATAGACCTTCATAGGTGTCGGGTGAGAAAGCTTTAATTCTTCAAGAATTCTTTTAATCCACATTACTTCACAGATTCCATGGGCAACAGCTCTGAACTCTGCTTCTGCACTACTTCTAGTTACCACATTCTGTTTTTTACTCCGCCATGTAACTAGGTTTCCACTTACAAAGGAGCAGTATCCGGATGTTGATCTCCTGTCTGTAACACTTCCTGCCCAGTCTGCATCTGTGTATACTTCAACTTGAAGATGTCCATGTTTCTTGAACAGTAAGCCTCTCCCTGGAGTTCCTTTCAAATATCTTAAGATCTTATAAATGGCCTCAAAGTGCTCTGCCCTTGGTGAGTGCATGAACTGACTTACTATGCTGACTGCAAAGGCAATATCAGGCCGCGTATGAGACAAGTAAATCAATTTCCCGACAAGTCGCTGATATTGTTCCCTCTCTTTGACTTCTTCAGCCTTAGCAGCTTGTAACTTCAAGTTAGGCTCGATCGGAGTCTCCACCATCTTACAACCAAGCATACCTGTTTCTCCAAGGAGATCAAGAACATATTTTCTCTGATTAACGAATATACCTTCCTTGGATCTTGCAAATTCCATTCTGAGGAAATACTTGAGGGCTCCCAGATCCTTAATGTGAAATTCTTTTGCAAGTTTCTCTTTGAGGGCTGCTAACTCTGCTTCATCATTACCAGTTAAAATGATGTCATCAACATAAACAATCAAAATTGCAATTTTACTGTTTTTTGAATGTTTATAAAATATTGTGTGATCTGCTTGACTCTGCGAGAAGCCAAAACTGATAACTGCCTTCCCAAAGCGTTCAAACCACGCTCTTGGTGATTGTTTGAGTCCGTATAATGACTTGTTCAATCTGCATACTCTGTCGCTTCCAAGTCTCTGCTCAAATCCCGGCGGTAGGCTCATGAACACCTCCTCTTCAAGATCACCATTGAGAAATGCATTTTTAATGTCAAGTTGATGTAGAGGCCAATCTGAATTTACTGCAAGAGATAACAGTACTCTGATGGAATTTATTTTAGCAACAGGAGCAAACGTCTCCTGATAGTCGATCCCATAAGTTTGAGTGAAGCCTTTAGCCACCAGTCTCGCCTTGTATCTCTCAACGCTTCCATCTGCGTTACATTTTATCGTAAACACCCATTTACATCCAACTGTTTTCTTGTCTTTGGGTAGATCAACTATCTCCCAAGTACCACTTCTCCTTAAAGCATTCATCTCCTCCATGACTGCTAATTTCCAATTCGGATAATCCAATGCTTCCTGTATATTCCTTGGAACAAACAAGTGTGAAATCCTAGATGTGAAAGCTCTATGGTTTTTAGACAGTCTTTGATAGGAGAGGTAATTTGCAATAGGATGTTTAATGCAATTTCGGACACCTTTCCTAATTGCTATAGGAACATCAAGGTCGGAAATAGAAGGAATAGGATTACCTAAAATTTCGATGCCAGAACTCGGGTGGACATTCGGGTCATTAGGATGGACATTCGGGTCATTATTCCTCAGATGAAATCGCTTCCTAGTATAAACCTGAAGCTCAGGATTTAGATCATTTTGTAGTACTTCTCCCCCTAAACAAGAATCTTCTTGACTAGGCACCATAGAACTTGGTTCTCCTAAGTGATCATTATCAGACAGATGTGATTTTTGTGTAGGATAAATGACATTGGGGAGCGGGATAGAAATATCCCAAAAACGGTCTTCTACTCCACTTGTCTCCCCCTGAAGAGAAGTATTGGGGAAATAGGATTTTTGTTAAAACCTATCACCTACTTCACCCAACCTATCACCTACTTCACCCACTTAAACCTACTCCACTAAACCTAACCCACTACACCACTACCACCTCACCTACTCCACTCAACCTAACCCACTACACCACTACCACCTCACCTACTCCACTAAACCTAACCCACTACACCACTACCACCTCCACTTCACCTACTCCTTACCTACTACACACTCACCCTCTTCTATATATAGGAATCATGAATCATTGTAATAAATATAACATTAATCAATATTACATCAATAATACAATTCTCTATTTCTCTTTATACATTCAATTTCAACATGGTATCAGAGCAGGTTTAGAACCTAATATTTTCGCTTCACCGGCGGGCGGCAACCTCACCTTAGCCGTCCGCCGGACCTCAACCAAATTCCGCTAAAGTTTTCTACACGCCCTCACTCCGCCGCCGTATTTCACCGCCGCTCATCTTCCTCCGGCCAAATTCCTCTCAAACTCCATGTCTTTGCCACTGCTAGGCAGTCGGTCTATGCTTACAGGAGTAAATGATGTCAACACCTCTGTATCAGAAGGAACTTGTGATACTGTCCATACACAAATAGATTATGACACCACTCTGGAAGACTTAGTTGCTCAGGTGATGGTTCCTGTACGATCCCCAGCCGTGGCACTTATTGTCACTAATGCCTTGATGTTGCGTATGCCTTTTGAAGCTCTGGCAGAAACATGTGAGGCTGATAGATCTGCTTTCGACATGCCCTTACTGCTATTTGTAGCCCTTGTAGGGGCCACAGTTAGAGGACTGCTTGCAAGACACAGGAGAGAAGAATTGGAACAGCTGAATGAGCAGTTGCGCCAGATCAATGCAGCACTAAGAAGGCAAGCAAAGATCGAGTCTTATGCCCCCACTCTGAGTTATGCTCCTGTTAGTGGTAGAATACAAGAAAATGAAGTAATTGTTGATCCAAGGAAGCATGAATTGATTTCCCATTTGAAATCTGGAAAGAATTTTCTGAGGAACCAAGATCCAGAGAAGGCATTTGTGGAGTTTAACACTGCTGTGTTGTTTTTGAGAAGAGTCAGAAAACTTGCAACGAAATTCCTCTCTCTCACTTTACTTTTTCAAACCCACAGCTCTTTTTTCTTTCACCACATGATCCCCTTTCTTTCTTTTCTTTATTTTCCACTTTCAAACCCACAATCCTTTTTTTAAATCAACCCACTCAACTTTCTTTTATTTTAATATATATCTATATATATATATGTTTATTATAACATATTGCACAGATTTACAAACCCATTTTCTTTTCTTCTTTTCTTTCTTTATTTATTTCTTTCTTTTCATTCCTTTATTACATCTATACCCATATCCATCATCACACTCTTTCTTTATTTATTTCTTTTAATCACCTTTTGCACCTCCCTCACCGACTCCCTCACCACAAAATAGAATTTTTATTTATTTATCTTATCTTTTTTTTTTTTGTGTTCCATTTTTCACAATAAAAATATATATATATATATATATAGCTTTGCACACCAAACCATATTTTATTCATCTCAGGGATCAACCCCGATCACAATTTTACACACAAAAAAAAAAACAAAACAAAACAAAACAAAAACAAAAACAAAAACAAAAAAAAAACCAACACACAAACACCCAAAGATTTGTTTTCTTTTCTGCCGACGGCCACCCACCGACCTCACTTCTTCGCCTATTCCGCCGGTCTTTTCTTCTTGCCTCCGTCCTGGGCGGTCCTTGACGGTGTTGCCTCCGTGTTTCCCACTCCACTGGGCACGATCACTCCTCCCTGCTCCTCCACTACAGCATATGGTGGACCTCCAAATCGGAACATCACGGTGGCCTTCCGCTTCAGCTCCTTGTTTTCTGCCTTTAGCACACTTATCTCTGCTCGCGCATCCTTATACATGCGTTGGAGCAGAGCCAGCTGGGAGTTTAACTGTTGCACCTCATTTGTCCTGCTCTGCAGCCGGTGCGACAAGTTTGTGACCGCAGTCATGGTTTCCACACATGACTTCAGAGTATACTGATTGGCCTCAATATCAGTTTGCACCGCCATTTTTTGCTCCACCGACCGCATCGGAAAGTTCAACGGAGCAAAACCAGAGGTGTTTGGTTGAGGTTCACTGGCCACCGCACCAGTTGTCTCTCTTGTTGACTCATTGAGGTCTGGAAAGAGAGTGAGCAGACTCCGAGAAGAAGAGGCCATTTTCTGGGCTATAAAGTGTTACAAAGTTTCTCTTTCCGAAAACGCAGAGTTTTTTAGAGAAGGGTTGGATCCAGAGTATTTTCAGAGTGTTGCAGTCTGACAAAGTTCAGAGGTTTCAGCCTGGTTTGGTTTCCACAGCCTCCGCATTGGTTTATATCGACACTGATGACGCGGCCGACACGCCACTCTGTCGCTCACGTGCCTCGCCGCGTCTCCGGCTCACCTTTTGATGGCTCGACGCTTTCTGTCGGGCACGACTTTTGATGAAGTGGGGGCGCCTTTTGAGGGCGCAACTTTTGATGGCACGCCTTTTTATGGATTGGGCACGCATTTTGATGGCACGTCTTTTTATGGATTGGGCACGCCTTTTGATGGCACGCCTTTTGAAAGATTGGGCACACCTTTTGAGAGTGCGATTTTTTAAGGGTCCGACAAGACTCTGTAAACTGTCCCGACATTGATTCCGGTTAGCTCCTTCATGGGTCCGACAAGACTCTGTAAACTGTCCCGACATTGATTCCGGTTAGTTTCTACAAGGGTCCAGCAAGACTCCGTAAACTGTCACAACATTGTCTGCTACAACGGTCCGACATGACCCCGTAAACTGTCTTCTACACCGGTCCGACATGACCCCATAAACTGTCTTCTACAACGGTCCGACATGACCCCATAAACTGTCTTCTACATCGGTCCGACATGACCCCATAAACTGTCTTCTACAACGGTCTGACACGACCACACAATGTCTGCTACATCGGTCCGACATGACCTCATAAACTGTCTCGACATTGATCCCGGTCAGCTTCTACAACGGTCCGACATGACCCCATAAACTGTCTTCTACATCGGTCTGACACCGCCATCTAGTGTCCTCTACACCGTTATGACACCACCATACAGTGTCCTCTACATGGTTATGACACCCCCATACAGTGTCCTCTACAACGTTATGACACCACCATCCAGTGTCTTCACCAATGGTCTGACACGACCATACAGTGTCTCTTATCCTCTTTTATTTTTATGTATTTTCTTGTTTTGTTACTCTCTCCAAACTCAAGTTGGCTAGTTCGTATCCCCCTTGAGTTTGCGGGGGGCTGTTAAAACCTATCACCTACTTCACCCAACCTATCACCTACTTCACCCACTTAAACCTACTCCACTAAACCTAACCCACTACACCACTACCACCTCACCTACTCCACTCAACCTAACCCACTACACCACTACCACCTCACCTACTCCACTAAACCTAACCCACTACACCACTACCACCTCCACTTCACCTACTCCTTACCTACTACACACTCACCCTCTTCTATATATAGGAATCATGAATCATTGTAATAAATATAACATTAATCAATATTACATCAATAATACAATTCTCTATTTCTCTTTATACATTCAATTTCAACAATTTTGTTTTCACAAATGACACATCCATACTCGCATGAAATTTCTTGGTTTGAGGATCGAAACACTTATACCCCTTTTTGTTTGAGGAATAACCCAAAAAAACACATTTTATAACACGGGGGTCAAGTTTTGAACGAAATTGACTAGAAACATGAACATAGGCAGTACATCCAAAAACTTTGACGGGTAAATCAGAAAACAACCTCGTGTCAGGAAAAAAAGTTTTGAGACAATCGAAAGGTGTTTTGTATGTTAACACCTTTGTAGGCATCCTGTTTATCAAATAAGAGGCTGTTAAAATTGCTTCACCCCATAAATATTTAGGAACATGCATGTAAAACATTATAGCACGTGCTACTTCAAGTAGATGTTTATTTTTTCGTTCTGCAATGCCATTTTGTTGAGGGGTATCCCGACATGTAGATTGATGAAAAATTCTCTTTTTTTCCAAAAACTCACCCAACTGCTCATTGAAATATTCTGTTCCATTATCAGAATGTAAAATACCAATTTTGGTTTGAAATTGGTTTTCAATCATATTGTAAAAATTTGTGAATAAATTTTTCACGTCAGATTTTTTATTCATCAAATAAATCCAATATAAGCGGGTATGGTCATCAATAAATGTAACAAACCATCTTTTACCAGAAAGAGTAGTGATTTTAGAAGGGCCCCAAACATCACTATGAATCAAATAAAAAGGTTTGGAAGCCTGGTAAGGTTTTGGCAAATAAGTAGAGCGATGAAATTTTGCAAAAATGCAACGTTCACAATGAAAAGAAGAACAATCAATCCCTTTAAATAATTCTGGAAATAAATGTTTCAGATAAAGAAAACTAGGATGTCCTAGCCTATAGTGCCATAGCATTATTTTTTCTCGAACAGAGATTGAACTAGTACTATTAAAGCTCTGAGCTTTTTTATTACTAACAGGTACTTCATCAAAGTAGTAAAGACCTTCAAGCATCCTAGCACGCCCAATCATCATCCCCGAGTTCTGGTCCTGAAATTCACAATGGGATTCAAAAAATGTAACACGACAATTAGAATCCTTAGATAGTTTACTGACAGACAAAAGGTTACAGGCTAAGTTAGGGACGTGAAGAACAGCATTGAGATTAATTTTCTCAGTTAGTTTAATAAATCATTTTCCTGCAATAGGTGAAAAACTACCATCGGCTATTCTGATTTTGTCATGACCAGAACAAGGGAAATAGGTACTAAATAAATGGGAAAAACTAGTCATGTGATCGGAGGCACCGGAATCTATGATCCACGGAGAGAAGTTTAGGCAAGAGAAGGCTTTAGGATTTCTACCTGTTTGTGCCAACAAAACACTAGGAGTACCGGATGAGGAGTTGGATTTTATCAGCTTTAAGAGTTGATCAATCTGCTCTTTGTTGAAGGGACTTGAATCGGCTTCATTAGCGGTAGGAAAGCCACGATTCTTCTCTCCTTGTTTGCTGCTTTTCCAGTTGACAGGTTTGCCATGGATCTTCCAACACGTTTCGCGTGTATGGCGAGGCTTGTTGCAAAAATCACACCAGACCCGTGGCTTATCATCAAACCTGCGTTGGTAATTTGCAGCCTTGTTGGCCGCAGCATCGCTAATTAAAGCAGAAATTTCAATTGATTCACCAGTACCTTTTTTTCTTAAGCATGACGCTCCTTCGGCTCTCTTCCCTTCTGACTTTGGCAAATACTTCGCCAATGGATGGGAGAGGAGGTCTGCCAATAATTCTTCCTCGCACTTCATCGAACTCAATGTTGAGGCCGGCAAGAAACTTGTAAATACGGCTGTCTTCCACAGTTTTCTTGTGGTGGTTGCAGTCGTCAACGGATTTCCATTCGTATGTGTTGAAGATGTCAAGATCCTGCCACAACCTTTTCAACGAATTGAAATATTTGGTGACGGAATCATCTCCTTGACGAATCTCTCCCAACTTCAAAGTTAATTCGAAAACTTGAGATTGATTTCCTAGGTCAGAATACATCTGACTAACATTATCCCACAATTCTTGTGCAGTAGGATAGCACATGTAATTAGAGCTTATATCCTCCTCCATGGAATTGACCAACCATGTCATAACCATGGAGTTTTCAGCGTCCCAACTGTCGAACAGCGGATCATTAACAGCAGGAGCCTTCTTGTCACCAGTGATGTAACCGATCTTTCCTTGCCCATGGATATACATTCGGATAGATTGTGACCAGCGGAGAAAATTATCACCATTTAGGCGGATGGTGGTGATTTGGACAGAGTGAGAGTTGGACGTTTTCACCGGAATGGCAGCGGCAGGGGTTGAAGTGGTTTCGGACGTGACTTCCGACATGGCTATGACGGTTTTAGGGCTCCTGTGTTTTTTGTAGCTCTGATACCAACTTAGAAAATATGAGGAAGAAGAACTCCGAAAATATGAGGAAGAAGGAATATATTTCTGTTATATTCAAAACTTCTTATTTTACAAGACCAAATGACACTCTTTATATAGGAGATATTACAAATATCATTATAACCCATTATGTGCCACTTACATATTATATATTACCATTATCTACCACTATCATATTATATACATACCACTATCTACCACCAACACCACTATCATATTCTATACATGCCACTATCTACCACCAACACCACTATCATATGCCACTATCTTATTATATGCATTAACACAAATTTCCAGCAGGTTGAATTGATGATTTTAGGAGTTGTAACTGGTGAGCAACTTGATAGAGGGGAATGAGTCTTAACGAAATTGAACTAGCTAATAATCATGCATGCATTGCACAATATATTGTGGTGGTAGTGCTTCTGAGGGATCTATTTTCAGTTGATATGAAAATTTGGAAAAAGAAAAAAGAAAAGGTTGTTCGCTAAGAAAAAAGATAAGCCCAATATCATACTCTGTACATAATCCTGTTTCTTTTATTTTCATGCAACCATATATCAATTCCATCATTCCATGTAAAATACTAAATGGAATGTAGTTGTCAACTGTTTTTAAGTCTCATTTGACACAAAATTCCCTTTCCTGCAGGTTATTGACTTCCATCAGACCTTAGAAGTAAATGGTATTCGATTCTGGTGCTACACTGCTGGCCATGTCCTTGGTGCTGCCATGTTCATGGTTGATATTGCTGGTGTCCGAGTCCTCTACACTGGAGACTATTCACGTGAAGAAGATCGTCATCTCCGTGCTGCCGAGATCCCACAATTTTCCCCTGACATTTGCATTATTGAATCCACTTATGGTGTTCAACTCCACCAACCCCGGCACATCCGAGAGAAGCGCTTCACCGATGTAATTCACACTACCATTTCTCAAGGGGGTCGTGTCCTAATCCCGGCATTTGCCCTTGGCCGTGCCCAAGAACTCCTACTGATCCTCGATGAGTATTGGTCGAACCATCCCGAGCTTCACAATATTCCCATATATTATGCCTCTCCTCTTGCAAAAAGATGCATGGCTGTTTACCAGACCTACATCAATGCTATGAATGAGAGGATCCGGACCCAATTTGCCAATTCCAACCCTTTTGATTTCAAGCACATATCGCCGTTGAAAAGTATCGAGAATTTCGATGATGTGGGACCGTCAGTGGTGATGGCAAGTCCAAGTGGGCTTCAAAGCGGGTTGTCCCGACAGCTATTTGACAAGTGGTGCTCCGATAAGAAAAATGCTTGTGTCATACCCGGATATGTTGTGGAAGGAACGCTTGCAAAAACCATCATTAATGAACCGAAAGAAGTTACCCTCATGAACGGTCTGATAGCTCCTCTCAACATGCAGGTCCACTACATTTCCTTCTCGGCTCATGCAGATTATTCACAAACGAGTACGTTCTTGAAAGAACTTATGCCTCCAAACATAATTCTTGTTCACGGAGAAGCTAACGAGATGGGGAGGCTCAAGCAGAAGCTTATTACCCTATTTGCCGACTGCAATTCCAAAATTATTACCCCCAAGAACTGCCAGTCCGTTGAAATGTATTTCAACTCCGAGAAAATGGCAAAAACTATCGGAAAACTGGCTGAAAAGGTCCCGGAAGTCAGCGAAACCGTCAGCGGCTTATTGGTAAAGAAGGGTTTCACTTATCAGATCATGGCGCCCGATGATCTCCATGTTTTCTCGCAGCTATCCACTGCAAACGTCATTCAGAGGATTACAATCCCCTACTCCGGTGCTTTTGGTGTGATAAAACACAGGCTCAAGCAAATATATGAGAGCGTAGATTCTTCGACGGATGATGAATCTGGGGTCCTAGCTTTGCGGGTGCACGACCGAGTGACGGTGAAGCAGGAATCAGAGAAGCATATCTCGGTGCATTGGAGTGCGGATCCGATAAGTGACATGGTCTCGGATTCGATTGTGGCTCTGGTATTGAATGTCAGCCGGGAGATGCCTAAAGTAGTTGTGGAATCGGAGGCTGCAATAAGTGAAGAAGAAAATGGGAAGAAGGCGGAGAAGATCTGCCACGCATTGCTTGTTTCGCTTTTTGGAAATGTGAAGGCTGGGGAGAATGGTAAATTGGTGATAAGCGTTGATGGAAATGTGGCACATCTTGATAAAGAGAGCGGTGAGGTTGAGAGCAAAAATGAAGGTCTTAGGGAAAGAGTGAGAACAGCGTTTCGCCGAATCCAAAGTGCAGTGAAGCCAATCCCCCTTTCTGCTGCTTCTTAGTGAGTTCTCTTTGTCGCTGTTCTTTTTTGTTGTTTTTGATTTCTGATACCTTGTTTTGTATCATGAATTTGTAGTCCATCTTTATATGGATGCTATCTAGAATGAGTCTTGAAAAGCATACACTAATTCACAGTGGATAAACAGTTGTAGCAATTCAGATGTTACATAGTAGCTTCTTATTTTCTGCTAGTGTTGCAATAATCATGTGGCAAAATGCATTACAGTATTAATTTTTAGCTGACTTTTAGGAATGTGCGATACTTGTTGGACACTCCCAACATGTGTCGTTGAGCTTTCTAACTGTAACCCCAAAATCTTTTGCCCTTACTATTAGTAGATTGTTGAGATGTATTTCAACTCTGAGAAATTAGTGAAGATCATCACAATTTGTTTACAAAATATTTAGTTTGGTGTTAAACCTAAATGGTTTAATTCGATTTGGAACCACAGTTTATAGCAACTTGCCATCATCACAATCTGTTCACAAAAATATTATATAATAAAAATATCTATGTATAGTTTTGACATTACTAAGATTAGCTTTAACGTAATTCCCGTTCGTATAGATGAAAACATTATTATAAAATCATGATTTTATTAGCTGTTTAAAGAATTTGGACTGAGCCATGTAAGACCACACTGGTTTATGTTTTTTCCTTTGTGCTCAAACCTAGTTACATGCATTCTAGTTTTCTCATTTTGCTTCATTAGGTTCATAGTAATTGAGTTTTTTTCTTCAATAGTCTTAGGGATCTCAAACTCATCCTCAAAAATTCTAGAAACTCTAAACCTGGGATTTTGAAATATTTCCCAAAAAAAAAAAAAAAAAAAGTAATCTAGAGTTATTTTATATATAGAGTTGAATCTAAGTTAATCATGCTTTTATTTTATTTATTTTTTTATACTATAGTTTAGAATATGTATTCGAAGTACTTAGCTTTACATAATTTTTTTATGAGATTGTCTTCTCTCCCGTCCTAATCTGGATCGGAGAGGACTTGTTCGGCCTGTGAAGTTTATTACAGGTCTCGTTTCGATAACTTGAACTATTCATTTTATCAGGTCTTGCGTGTATATTATTCATAAAAAAAAATTAGTTGATATGATATTCATAACCTTTTCATTTTATAGAATTTGTATCTAAAAAAATTATAGGTCAATGTGTTTTAAAAATAGATCATCCATGTTTTTGGTTACAAATTTAATAAAATGAAGGGATTACGAATATCAGATCGGTTTGATCTTTTTATAAATTATATACACGTAGGGTCTGAAAAAATAAATGGTTCAAATCATTAAAATTGAGCTTATAATGAGTCTCATGGGCCCAAACAGTCATCTCCAATCCAAATGAGAACTAGAGAGAAACGTTACCTTTTTTTTATTATATAAAATTGTATTCAATAACATCAATATCGAGAAAGGTTCTTTATTGTCAATATTTTAAAATGAAAAATATTATATAAATATAAAATTTATACATAATGGCGTGATTTAATGTGAATAATTTATTTTAAAACAAAACACACAGATAAATTTTGCTTACAAAAATAATATATACACATTATTCTTGTTATGTATTGTATAATTTTTTTTTATGAATAATTTTTTCCAATCAAAATTACAAAAGAGATGAGATGAATCTCTATGCTAATCAGTTCTAAAAAAAAGCTTCCTGTTTGGTAGTCTGGCTGGCTATTGGCAAATATTCAAATGCCACTAGCTGATTAAAACGAATTAAGATGATTAAAGTCAACTAGTAGTTGAAACTTAAAACCCTAGTTGCCTGGCATGCTCATTTTAAGTATTTTTTTTATAGTGGTTGAAATTTGGATTCATTGGCTTGTTTACCATTTATCAATAAGATGGCAGACTAGACTAGAATGAGACGTTGCTGATGAAACGAACTTGATTTAATATTATATAATTAATTTATTGGATGGGGATAAGGAAACATCTTTTTCAGATTTTAATATTATATAATTAATTTATTGGATGAGGGTAAGAAACATCTTTCTCATAAAGACGGTAAATCTCTCTAAAAAGAAAGAAAAAAAAATTACTATATGTATGAAATTATACATTAAAAAAAGGAAACAGTATGCCTTTGGTCTGAGATTGAATTGAACAGTATTGTTCAGTTTGTGGGAGGCCACTATAGATCTTGTTTTTGATAATCTGAACCGTTCAATATGTAGAATTCGTTGAGTATTATATGCTTATTAAAAATCACGTTGATCAGATATAGATAACTATCTCATCAGATTCGTTTTTTGTCAATCGTTAATTTGTTCATCGTTTATTTATTTTTAAATACAAAACTGATTTGATCACATAGCTATCGATATCCGATAAACGTGATTTTTTATAAATATATAGTATTCGACAAGTTCTACACATTCAGCGGTTCAGATTATCAAAATGGAACACGTGATGGGCCCCCACGAGCCGAACAGCACCGTCTAGTCTGATCTCGAACTGAAGGCAAGCTGCTCCCAAAAAGGAACCAGCTTGCCTCCAGTCCGAGATCAGACTGGCCGGTGCTGTTCGACCCCTACTTGGTGGTTGTCTGCCCCTACTTCACTTTTACCCGTTGTAGTTTATTTCATGTGTGCTTTAACTCAAGCTATTTAGATATAAATATATAACTCTCATAATTTGTAGATTATAATGCATTATTTATTAACATTTCGTCTACGTAAAAGTATTATTTACTTATTTTCAAATATAACAATGTTAGAGACACTGAGAAAATAAAATACATATAAAATAAATAAGACAAAATTAAAGTGATTTTGCTCCCCAACAAATATGGCTGCAAATGAAGAGAGTCGTTTGTGAACAGGTTCGAACTCGTCTCTATAAAAGTTCGGCTCTATAAGAACTCATTCAAACTCGATTCAATAAATTTTTAATAACAAACCCAAACATTTTAAAACTCGGCTCGTAAACTGACTCGTTTAATATTTATTATTTATATATAAAATAATATAAAAATATGTATAAAAAATAACATAAATATATTATTTATATATTTAAAAAATATAAATGAAAATAATAATTAACTATAAATAGTACATTTATATAATAGTTGCAATAAATATTATTATTTTGAAAAATGTTGACTTTTTTTTTAAGAATGTTTATATATAATTGTATAATCAAAATTTTAATTGTAACTTTAATCTTATACGCAAGTATGAATTTATAAATTTTTTGATTTGTCAAGGCTCGTGAACAGGCTCGAGCTCGAGTCAAATTTAAGCCAACTTAACTTAGTTTGGTTTGTTAAATTTTTATTGAATTCGACATCGAGTGCAAAATTTTAAAATCTTAATAAACAAATATAAACATACTAAAGCTTGTTTCGAATCGGCTCGGCTCGACTGCAGCCAATTTACAAATAACAAAAGTCTCTAATTTCCGCAATATTTTCTTACTGGTGGACTTTGGTTGACAAACAGATTGTGTTCATGATTAAGTGAAATTTGCCCATAAATTTAAATTACAATAATATACGAACAATGCCAAGGCCAAGGCCAACCACCTAAACTCTAAATCAAAATTTAATATCACAAAAATTGTTTAGAAGTCAAATCCGATTAAATTAAATTATTCATTATAAAAATTAAATTTATTTATTGTACTAATCATAACTTTTTTATTTATCGTACTTATTTTAAAAGTTTAGATGATACAGATACTTTTAAAAATAAATTGTTATTTTTTTGTAACATGATTATTAAATTAAATTAATTTTTTATGTATAGATGATATACATGAAAGATTTTATAAATGAACAATTTAAATTATCAATATGATATCCGTGGTGAGTTTATCTTTTCATCAGCGTAAACAACATTTTTTAGTACAGATCTAGGCTGGAAGAAAGCCAACCCATAAAGAGTAAATTATACTCACCTCCTTTGAGATTTGGAAGAATACAATTAATTCTATATTTTTTTGATATAATTAAAGAGTATATAGTAGATTGACATTGAAATAAAAAAAAAAAAAAATATGGTTATATTATTTTTCATTCATAAGACTAATAATTTTACAAAATTATTATGTTGCCTCCGTTTGGCAAGAAAAAGCCCAGGCTTTTTTGGCTAAAATAGCCACAAAAAACAAAATAGGCTATTTTAGCCACAAAAAACAAAACATCAAATCCAACCCATAATCATTACAATCCTCTCTCACAAAAAAAGCCAAAAAAGTCAAAAAGCCAAAAAGCCCTTCCCAAACCAGGCTAAAATAGCCCAGGCTAAAATAGCCAAAAAGCTAAAAAGCCAAAAAGCCAACCCACTTCCCAAACGGAGGCTAAGTATATTAAAATATAAAACTAATTGTATTCTTATTAAATTCAGTGGGGGGGGGGAGTGTAAAGGATTCTATCTTTGTGTGTTAATTACACTAATAGTCTCTATAGTTTGGGGCTTGTGTCATTTTGGTTCCTGACTTTTCAATTGTGATACATTTGATCCTGAATTTTGAATCTTGTTCCAAATAAGAACAATTGAAAATATTATTAGATTTTTCAAGGATAAAGTCGTCAATTTGATAAAATATAAACTAATTTGACAAAAATAAATGTCAAAAAAATATTTTTAATTTTTTAAAAATTATTTTTATCCACCAATGATAAAATTAATAAAAATTACATGATTAATTTTTTAAAATTAATTTAACATGATCATCATCCAAACACATAATAAAAATTAATTTGGTAACCAAAAAAATAAATGTCGAAAAGATTTATCAATTTTACATAATTTTATTTTTAGTAGGTGGAAATAATTTTTAAAAATTCAAAAATATTTGTTTGACGTTTATTTTTGTCAAATTAGTTTATATTTTATCAAATTGACAATTTTACCCTTGAAAAATTTAATTATATATTCAATTGTCCTTATTTGGAACAAGATTCAAAATTCAGGGTCAAATGTGTCACAATTGAAAAGTCAGAGATCAAAGTGACACAAACCCCAAACTATAGGGACTATTTTTGTCATTTGCCCTATCTTTGTTAATAAAAAATAGGATAAATTACAAATATATCTTTGAGGTTTGCTTAAAGTACAGATTGTTTCTTGTGATTTCAAAAATTACAATTACCTCCTTGTTAAAATTTTTTATTTAACAGAATTAACTAAAAAAATAAAATTCATAATTCCTTTCTGAGGGGGAGATTTATGATCTGGATTGGGCCGTGGTAATGGCTGGGCAGATTTGGGCCGAACACAGTTGGGCTGTGGTAGCATGGGCCTGTCCATAAAGGTTTTGCTTGGCTAAGACAAGGCATGGTTGGACCGAGCTACTTGGCTTCAAGGTGCAGAAACCGGTTGAGTGATGGTTCGGCCGAGATGTCCTCTGCCTCACTGGGTTCCACGGTTCGTGGGTTAGCCCGGCAGGAAGGCCGACGGCTAACTAGCATGAGCTGTCCTGAGCTCGGCTATGCCGAAATGCAACCGAGCTCAGTCGTCATTGAGCTTGGCGAGCGGAGCGCTCTAGCTAGCAACACAACACGGCCTTTGGCAATCGAGATGCTGCAGCCCGGCTGCCGAGCTCCCAGTGGTGTGGGCTAGCAGTTTGGTTAGGTGATGTTCAGCTAGATTTGCGCTGACAGATGGGATAGCAGCACCACGTGTCGAGAGACTAATGGGAGTAGATTTGGGGTGCAGAAGGTATATAAGCGAGTCTGCGCCCCCCATGCCGAGGCAGAAAAACATTTGGTGCGATTTACATTAAACACTCAATCCTCTCCCTCTCTCTATACCTGTGTGTATCTAACTTGATCGTCGGAGGGGTTTTCCGGCCACACACTGCTGGGTAGCTCACCGCCGTTGTGCTCGCAGGTCGATCGGACAGACAGGAGCTTGGAAGAAAGGAGTACGAGCTTGCCAGAATATTTGCTCCCCGTACAATTGGCGCCGTCTGTGGGAAGTTGACAGACAAAACCTTGTCTTTCAGGCTCATCTGATCGCCGTCCATGGCGAACAACGACGAGATTCCGTTGTCTGCCATCAACGGAGTTACCTCGGAGTCAGGCAGACGGAGAGAAGGACATCCCGCCATCCTTCCTATGGCAGACCTGGAGACTTCTCCAGGAGGACATTCAAGAGACGCGCGAGATAAGTGCGGAAGAAGCTTTGGTCATTCACGAAGTCTAGACGGTCACCGGTGGCGGAGAGAATCGCATACCAGATGACTGGAAAACAAGCTAAAGGACCAAGACGCCATCATCCGGCGAATGGCGGCAGAGATGGAGGATCTTAAGCGGCATGTCAAGGGGAAGGGTGTAGTTGGAGTGTGAGACCACAGTGAGCGCACCCAACCCTGCCGTTCAGGCAGTCAGAGCCAGCGGCGTACTCCGTCCATCTCAATCACCAGAAGTTACAAGGTTGGAGATTCTGACACGCACGTAGAGAAGTCCAGCGCGCAAAACAACACCTATCAACCCTCACGTCCGGCGACGACGTCGAGGTATTCTTATTCCGCTCGATCAGAGGATTTACGGGCAGTCTTGAAGGAACAAGCTCGCCGACAAGAGGCTCAGAGAGTGCCGGCGTTCCAGCGGCTATCCTATGGGGTTCACGCCAGTGAAGGGGTCGGAATGCCTCAACCCCGCCTCTTTGCACCACTCCTTTTAGACACAGCCTCCCTGGAGATAGAAACAACACCGCTTCCGACGGGCTTCCACCAGCCAAAGTTCAAGCTCTACGACGAAAAAACTAATCCATATATGTATGTAAGCCACTTCCGACAGGTCATGGCCGGACATAGGCGAAATGACGCTCTTATTTGCCTTATTTTCCCGTCAAGTTTAGGCGAGCTGGGCTTGAAATAGTTCGAGAGGTTGCTGGGGGGAAGCATCGAAGGGTGGCAGCAGTTGGCGGAAGCCTTTGTGACGCGTTTCAAAACCAACACTAAGACGCCGAAGGGAGTTGACCACCTTTTCAGTGTCAAGATGGAGCTGAGCGACACGCTCAAGGCATACAACTCCAGATACTAGGAAACCTTCAACGAGATCTTGGATTGCCCGGTTAACCTTCCAATCACGTAGTATAAGCGTGGTCTCCCGGTCGGACATAGACTGCCAGACTCGCTTACTATACACCAACCGACATCCATGGGCCAATTAATGTAGCGCATCAACGAGCACATCCAAGTAGAAGATGATGCGGCAACATCTACCGCAAGGGTAGCTCCGGTAGCAACAGACAAGAGGTCGGCTGGCAAGGTGCACGCGGTCGGACAGGAGACCAACTGTTCAAATGATTGTGTCGAGGAATCTAACCGAGGTTCAAATCGTTGAAACCGGGGTAGGGGTCGACGGAATGACCGAGATGAATACCCCCGCGACGACGTAGCTGATGCAAACAGAAGGTTGAAGGCCAAGACATGCACTACCACGATTTTTAAGATTTCAATTTATCGTATACTTAGTGAAATCCGTGACGAGGATTATGTCCGATTTCCTGCTAAGTTGGGCGACGGACAGAAGGGTTTCAATCCGCGGTACTGTTGCATATTTCACCGGGAGCGCGGCCACCGGATAGAGGACTGTTTGCCTTTGAGGCAACACATGGAAGAGCTAGTCGCAACCGGACACCTGGACCTTTACATTGACGAGGACGTGAAGGCAAATCAAGCCCCTGTTGATCCGCGTGCACCAGGTGACTTGGAGGCGCCCCCTCAAGGAGTGATTAATGTCATCCACGACATAGTGGAACCGGCGCGTGTATGTGAACTCCGAGGTATGATCAAGAAGGCGGAGCACATGAGGGAAGTTTTGTCAGTTCAGCCCGTGATCAAAAGGGGCAAGATCGAAGAAAAAGACATGATCAGTTTCTCCACAAGAGACCTAGAGTGCATTCAGACGCCGCACAACGACGCCTTAGTGGTCACACTCCGCGTCAAAGAATTCGATGTCAAGCGCATCTTGATTGATCAGGGAAGCTCAGTCGAGATCATGTATTACGACGCATTCAAACAGCTTAAGCTCCGGGATACAGACTTGGCTCCAGCAATTTCGCCACTGGTTGGTTTCAACTCGCAACCGGAGTGGCCTTTGGGAAAAATTATCCTGCCGGTCAAAGCGGGATCCATGGTCAAGCAAGTGGAGTTTGGGTGTTGCAGGTGCCATCTACTTATAACCTGATCCTTGGAAGGGGATGGCTTTACGCTATGCAAGCCGTAGTGTCGACCTTCCATTAGGTGATGAGATTCCCCTCGGCTACGGGGGCAATTGAGGAGATTTGGGACGATCAAGTCATGTCGAAGCAATGCTTCGTGGTAGTCAACGGGAGCCGAGCTGCCAAAGGTTTCGTCTAAATGATAGAGGGACCGGAAGACCGAGGAGTCCTTGACGATGTGGGCACTAGGGCCAAGGGCAAAGCCGTCGAAGAATAGGTCGAAGTGCGAATTGATACAGAGAATCCGGACAGGTTCTTCTTGCTCGGCTCAAGCCTTACTGCACAAGAAAGGACCGAGATGGTTGAGTTTTTAATGGCCAATATCGAAGTCTTCGCATGGTCGCCTTATGACATGCCCGGCCTCGATCCGAGTTTTATTTGCCATCACCTAAATGTCTTTCCCGGAGCCAAGTCGGTCATTCAGCAAACAAGGAGATCGGCGCTGCATCACGCCGAGGTAGTTGCAGAGGAAGTGAAGAACTTGCTTGAGGCACAAGCTATTCAGGAAGTGCACTACCCTCGGTGGATTTCAAACACAGTTGTTGTACCAAAGAAGAATGGGAAGTGGCGAGTTTGTGTCGACTATAAGACCGTCAACCGAGCTTGCCCTAAAGACAGCTTTCCATTGCCCAGAATAGACTAGCTCGTGGACTTGACGGCTGGACATAACAGGCTCAGTTTCTTAGATGCCTACCGCGGTTATCATCAGATTGCCATGCATGGCCCCGACTGCGAGATCACCTCATTCACTACACCAAGAGGACTCTTCTGCCATCGAGTCATGCCTTTTGGTTTGAAGAACGCCGAGACAACTTTTCAAAGGCTGGTGACCAAGATGTTCGCTCCTCTGCTAGGCCGGACAATGGAGGCTTATATAGACGATATGGTGGTTAAGAGCCGGCATCAAGCATACCACTTGTCCGACTTGGCCGAGATGTTCGCCATTCTCAAACAACACAAGCTACGCCTGAATGCGTCCAAGTGTGCCTTTGGCGTGGGATCCGAAAAATTCTTAGGCTTCCTAGTCACGAACCGAGGCATCGAGGCAGACCCCACACAAATCAGAGCCGTACAAGAATTAAAGCAGCCGAGCTCGGCTAAGGACGTATAGCATCTGGCCGGAATGGCCGCCGCGCTTAACCGATTTATAAGCCGATCATCAGATCGCTGCCGCCCCTTCTTTCAAGCTCTGAAATCAAAGTTCTCATGGGATGAAAAATGTGACCAGGCTTTGGTCGAGCTCAATGAGTATTTGTCTTCAGCGCCCCTGTTGGTCACGTCGAAACCTGGCGAAGAGCTCTACCTTTATCTGGTCGTTTCACAACATGCGGTCAGTGCGGTGCTTGTCCGGTCGGAAGGAATCAAGCATCTCCCTATCTTCTACGTCAGCAAAACCTTGCTACCGACAGAGTCGAGATATTTGCCGTTGGAAAAACTTGCATTGGCATTGATGATGGCCTCCAGGAAATTGGCGCACTACTTCCATGCCCATACAATCATCATTTTGACCGAGTTCCACCTCAAAGCTTTGTTCGAACGGGCAGACTTCTCCAGTCGAATCCTCAAGTGGGCGGTTGAGTTGGGACAATTCGACGTCAAATTCCAGCCACAAACTGCCATAAAAGCTCAGACATTGGCCGACTTCGTTGCTGAATTCTCACCTGGAACTCATCCGGTGTGCCCGGTAGATATTGCCGCGGCAGATGAGGAGGTGAATGCAGGCCAGACCACAATAACACAGCTAGACAATGAAGGCGACGTAGAACTTGCGCACCCCACCGAAGAACCTTCGGTAAGTACAGTACCACAGCCCGGCGATGCAATGACAGAGTCGGGTATCACCAACCAACCTGCTCCGTCCAGTCCCGCATCACCAAGGGGGGAAGAAATGGAACCACTCAACATAGAGCCTGCAGCCGGCCTAATACTGTAACCCGGCGATTCACCTACGGACTTAGGCATTACGGATCAACTTGCTGAGTCCAGCGCCGAATCGCCGAGGGAGGCTAAAGTGGAACCGCTCAGCACAGAACTCGAAGCCGAACAGCCGAACAGCTGAACAGACGAACAGCCGAACAACCGTGATCCCATCAACCTTCACGCCTCTCAGGACCTGACTATTGAAAACTCTTTGTTGGCGAAATGTGAAAAATTTTTGTTAATGGAGCCTCGAACCGTCACGGTGCCGGGCTCGGTATAGTTCTAATTTCGCCAGAAGGGCTTACTATCGAACATTCTATCACCCTCAGATTCCCTGCCTCAAACAACGAGGCTGAGTACGAAGCGCTTTTGGCTGGGCTCAAGAGCGCGCTTCAGATGCACGTATCCAAGCTAATGGTTTACAATGATTTCCAGTTTGTGGTTAACCAAGTTTCTAAGGTTTACGAAGCAAAGGATGACAAAATGATGAAGTACCAGGCTCTGGTCAGAGACCACATCAAGCGATTCCAGGCAATAAGGGTCCAACAGATTGGCCGAGAAGAAAACGGCCGAGCAGATGAATTGGCCGGCCTTACTTCCATGGTCGATAGCACCTCTCCCAACCCTCTCCTGATTGAATTCCTTCCGCGGCCAAACATTGAGGAAACCGGGCAGACAGAAGTACTCTGCGCCAAGTTAGGTCCTTCATGGATGGACCCTATTATCCTTTTTCTCAGAGACCGGACCCTTCCGGCCGAGAAGAAGGAAGCACATAAAGTCCGGGTGAAGTCAGAGCGGTTTTGGCTCTCTCCGTCAGGCGCTTTATACAAGAAGTCTTTTACCGGTCCTTATCTAAAATGTGTGCACCCGAGTAGCGTGGACGCCTTCATGTACGAAATTCATGATGGCATCTGTGGCAGTCATATAGGGGGCAGATCTTTGGCCTACCGAGCTATTTCGCAAGGCTACTGGTGGCCGTGCATGCAAGCTGACGCGCAGAAGTATGTTCGCAAGTGTGAGAAGTGCCAGAAGTTTACCCACCAAATTCACGAACTGCTCAGAGAACTTCTTTCCCTCACCAGCCCTTGGCCCTTTGCGATGTGGGGGCTCGATATAGTAAGGCCACTCCCAACTGCACCAGGCAACCGGAAGTTCTTCATCGCGGGCACAAACTACTTCACCAAATGGGTTGAAGCAGAGCCTTTGGCAACAATCAAGGAGAAAGACGTCAAGCGGTTTGTCTGGCAGAATGTGGTAACGCGGTTTGGCATCCCAAAAATTCTGATATCTGATAACGGCACCCAATTTGATGGTCGCCTATTCAGAGGATTTTGTGAAGACTTAAAGATTGAATTCTACAATTCTACCCCAGCTTACCCCCAGTCTAATGGTCAAGTCGAAGCATCAAACAAGACCATCCTTGATGGGTTGAAGAAGAGGCTTGAGAAAGCCAAGGGAAAATGGGCCGAGGAACTCCCCAACGTCCTTTGGGCATACCGAACAACCCCGCGGCGATCTACCGGGGAAATACCTTTTGCTTTGGCATATGGCATGGAGGCGGTCATACCCTTGGAAGTTGGAATGCTTACCCTCAGAAGTGAAAGTTTTGAGCCCAAGCTGAACGCCGAAGTCATTGCCCTGGAATTAGACCTCGTGGAAGAACACTGGGAAAAGGCTCTCATCCATGTGGCCGCCTACCAACAAGAGCTCTCAAGGAAATACAACAAAACGGTGCACCCCAGACCGTTCAAAGTAGGTGACTGGGTCTTGAGGAAGGTCATGGGCAATACCCTGGTGCCAGGTGAAGGCAAACTAGGGGCAAACTGGGAAGGACCCTGTAAGATAATCGGTCTGGTGGGCAAGGGGGCATACTATTTAGAGGACCTGGAAGGCAGAGGAATACCCCGGCCATGGAATGCGACCAACCTCAAACTGTACTATTTTTAACTTTTGTTTTCTTTTTGTGCAAAAGAATTTTTTGCCTTACACTTCAGAATGTAATATTCTTTTTGTCAATATATAGAAGTGTTTTATCTTTGCCTTAGCATTCTGATTGTTGCTTTTCCATTTTGAGATTCTCAACCGCGATGTTTTACTCCGGTTGATTTTGAAATTAAAACCGTGATGTCTTACTTCGGTTGAATGAGTTGATGTTTTGCTAAACTTTTAGATTCTCAACCGTGATGTCTTACTCCAGTTGAATGAGTTGATGTTTTCCTCAATTTTTAGATGCTCAATCGAGATGTTAACTCCGGTTGAATGAGTTGATGTTTTGCTCAATTCTGAGACTCTTAACCGAGATATTTTACTCCGGTTAATTGAGTTGATGTTTTGCTCAACTCTGAGACTCTCAACCGAGATGTTTTACTCCTATTAATTGAGTTGATAATCTGCTAAACTTTTAGTTTAAATCTGAGATGTTTTACTCCGGTTAATTAAGTTGATGATTTGCTCAACTTTTAGTTTAAAACCGAGATGTTTTACTAAGTTGATGATCTATTCAACTTCGTGAGATTCCCAACCGAGATGTTTTATTCCGGTCGAATTAGTTGATGATTTATTCAACTTCGATTGACTTTAACCGCAATGTTTTACTCCGATTACTCAAGCTGGTTAGTCTTGCCGAGGTACTTTGTTCGGTTGAAGCTATTTCGCTTGAAGACCGTACAAACACTTGAAGGAAATTGAGTTTTTTCATTGATGAGAAAAATAAGTACAAAAGGTGGGGCACTTAGCTCGGTTACATCTTCAGGCAAAAAGAGAACAAAGAAAACTAAACTAGGGGAGAAAGGTCAGTGAATTCGTCCCCGGTTGGCTCTAGGTTGATTGTTGCTGTTTGCTTTTGGGCGGCGGGCTGTTCTGGATGGTTCCCCTGTTGAGCATTTTCCCCGGCTTCTTCTTCTCGTCCTTCCTCGGCCTCAGCCTGCAATGCACTGAAGATATCGTTGGCGTATGACACAAGATAAGTTAGTAAGAAGACAGCTGGAGGCGAGGCAAATATGTCGGTCCCAAATCCTTGGCCAAGCTGTTCACAAGCAGTCTTCCAACCCGCCTTGAAGTAGATGTCTTGGGTGGCATGAACCTACTTTGTGTAGCTCTCCTCAGCCTCCTTGAAGCCGGCATTATTGGCGCCCTCCAGCTCCTTCTCCCTTGATTATTTCAAGGCCTCCAGCTCGGTCTTTATTGCATCTCTTTCCTGCTCGGCGGCACCAAGCTGGCCGAGCAATTTGGTGTTATCCGCATTCGCGATTTGCAGAGAAGACTTGGCCCGTCCGAGCTCGGTTTGGAGGCTTGCAACCTGGCTGGCAGAATCATTGGCCTTCTGCCGGAGTTGGTGAATGCGCTCCATGACCAAGTACTGCTTCTAGATGGCCTACAAGGAGAAAGTTTGGTTAGAAAGGAAACCGAGCAAACACTTGAGAAATTTTGAAGGAAGTTTGAGATTCTTACCCTGGTCATGGATTTGACCGATGACTTCACCAACCAGGTGTCTGGCACATGATCACTGCCAACCACGTCGTTCGGTAGCAAGAGCTCTTTGGTGAGGTCAAAGGCGAGCAAATGCTCTTTGTCGCCTTTGACAGAAGCTGTTACCGGGATCTCCTTGCCCCGGTGTTTGAGCTGTGGTTTCCACGTGGGCGTTGGGTCGACCATGACAACAGGTTGCTCGGTATTGAGCTCCGCAACTAGCTCGGCAGATGGGTCTGCACGAGGCCTTTTCCCAGCACGGTGGATGTCTTGGCTTGCTTGCCCGTCGGCGGGAGATGCCAACGCCACCACGGCCTCGCTGGATTGACCGGCAGCAGGAGAGCGGGTTGGTATGCTCAGTATCTCGGTGGAGGTTGCTGTAAGAAGGTTCTTGATACGACTTCTCTTTGCCATTTCTTCTGCCTCAGTTAAATGGATGAAGGGGACGTCTGGCAGTGTGGGATCTGGAGGAGGTAATGGAGCACGGAGAAAGTCTGTGACCTTAATCCGGCGTGGAGCAGAATACCGATATGTTGGAGTGTAGCCGAGAAGCTCGTTACAATCCCGGTTGCGGTAACAGAGCACGGTCCTGATGGCTGCTTCGTTGGGATTGTGGTAGTTAGCTTGCAAGGCTTGGATCGTTGCAAAGGAAAGAAGAAAAGTGTCAAGTACAAAATAGTGAAGAAAGAAAAGCTGACCGAGCAGTTAGCACGGCTTACATGTCTCGCCGAAGTTCTTGTTAATAAACCAGCCCGGTATGTCGGCCGTTTCATAGTTGCCAGACACCCAGAAAAAGTCGTCGTCATGTAAGTTCTTGTCTGGGGTGCCGGTCACTATTTTTTCTTTACCCGGTCGAATTTTTAAGTAATAGGCGAGGCCGTCGCCCGTGTGCCCAAGGGTGTATTGACGGAGTATCTCGGCTAAACCTAAGTTGGTTCCTAGCCGGTTGTTCAACTCGTGGACTCCGTTGATTATTCGGTAAGTGTTGGTCGAGACTTGAGTGGGTGCTAGCCCGGTGCGGCGCAAGAATTCGCTCATCAGTGGGTTGACCGGGAAGCGGAGGCCTCCTTCAACGATGGATAGCACGGTGAAAGGGCACTGGTCTAATCTGACCCAAGGGATTGTCTCAATTTCGCTGAGCTCTAGATGGACGTCGGCCGGGATACCGTACTCTTCCCGGAATACGGCCAAAACGGCCGGAGTGTCAACAAGGAAGTGGAAGCGCCCCATGTGTAGCCAGCTGGTTTAGCTCGGCTGAGGTGGTTTGGCACAGGCTGGCGTTTAATGGCTGCTCGGTCTTTGAGAGCCTCGGTAATTAGTTAGCGGTCCCCTTGGACTCTGCAGGAAAATGATGGCAAGTGTAAGTGGAAGCGCGGTCGCGTAAAACGAGCTTGACTTTAGCTCGGTCATGAAGTGTGCCAGACCACCTCGGTCGCGAAGGCAAACCAAGGAGCTCGGTCGCTCAAACAGACCAGTTGTTAGCCCGGTCAAGCGGCCAAGTCCTCTGTCTACCTCAGTTTCTACTAAGGTTTTGGCAAACTTGTAAATTGGTCGGTCTAATTGTTTTTTGGATCAAAAGGCGACCTGGAGCCTAGTCCGCTCCAGTTCTTCGTGTGTTCATGTGTTCATCACTGGGATTGAAGAACAACGAAGAGAACAAGGGCAAGTGTAGGTTTTGGGAGGGTTATGTCCTAAAACCTACGGATTTTGTGCCCTAATATGTGAAATATCCATTGAAATAACAATAAAATGCTCGAAGGACTTATCAGGAAGGGGGTTGAATCTAAGTCTTCACGCACGAATGGAGAAAAGGAACAAGAATGGAGGTCGGAGCTCTGGAATATCGAAAGATGAAGGGGAGTCAGTAAGAGTGAAATGAAGGGGGAGATGGCGTGTTTGTTGGGGTGAAGAACCGCCAAAAATTTGAATGTGAAGGGACGTAATGGTTGGCTGCTCGAGGCCAATTAGGCGAGCGACACGTGTCCCTATTGGCGGCGGCGTCAGTACTGAAGAGACAAGATGGCAAGTCGAGGCGTCGACCGGGCAAGTTCGGAAGCCAGTCATATCAACTAGCCCAGCTGTCGTCTTGCAAATCGAGGACCGAGGAAGAGTTTACCCCAGTCAGAACAAATAATCCCAGTCACGCTTGCGCGGAGGGGATTAAGGGGCAATTGAGAGGGAGATTTATGATCTGGATTGGGTTGTGGTAATGGCCGGGTAGATTTGGGCCGAACACAGTTGGGCCGTGGTAGCATAGGCCTGTCCTGAAAGGTTTTGCTCGGCTGAGGCAAGGCATGGTTGGACCGAGTTACTTGGCTTCAGTGTGCAGAAACCGGTCGAGTGATGGTTCGGCCGAGATGTCCGCTGCCTCACTGGGTTCCACGGTTCGTGGTTTAGCCCAGCAGGAAGGCCGACGGCTAACTAGCATGAGCTGTCCCGAGCTCGGCTATGCCAGAATGCAACCGAGCTCGGTCGTCATTGAGCTTGGCGAGCGGAGCGCTCTGGCTAGCAGCACAGCACGGCCTTTGGCAGCCGAGATGCTGCAGCCCGGCTGCCGAACTCCCAGTAGTGTGGGCTGGCAGTTTGGTTAGGTGATGTTCAGCTAGATTTGCGCTGACAGATGGGATAGCAGCACCACGTGTCGAGAGACTAATGAGAGTAGATTTGGGGCGCAGAAGGTATATAAGCGAGCCTGCGCCCCCCATGTCGAGGCAGAAAAACATTTGGTGAGATTTACATTAAACACTCAATCCTCTCTCTCTATCCCTGTGTGTGTCTAACTTGATCGTCAGAGGGGTTTTTCGGCCACACACCGCCGGGTAGCTCACCGCCGTTGTGCTCGCAGGTCGATCGAACAAACATGAGCATGGAAGAAAGGAGTACGGGCTTCCCAGAATATTTGCACTCCGTACACTTTCTAATACAATAACAAAATTACCTAAATTATTAATTGAAACATATTTCTAATATTATTAAAAACTGTTAATTAATTTCATGATTTATTAATAAAAGTGACAATTTGTTACGAAATTAGAAACCTCAAGGGGTGGAATGTAATTTCATCCCCATAAAAGTGAAATAAGCCAATTTATTAATTTATTAGCTTATTAAAATCATATCATCCCCATATTTTTTAAACATTTTTTCATAATAGGCGACTCTCTAAAATAATTATCAGTGTGTTTGGTTTGAGTTATTTGAATTAAGTTTTTTGAAAATTAAATTTTTTGGTTTTCGTATTTTTTTGTTTTTAGTGAATATTTTTTAAATTTTAAACATTTTTTTTACTTTTTAGATGCACCTTACTTAGATGTATCTAAAAAATAAAAAATTTGTTAAAAAATATTTTAAAAAATTAATAAATACATAAAAATATAAAAAATGTACTGAATTTTCGTATTTTTTTTGTATTTTGGACATTTAGTGAATTTTTAAAAGATTTTCTTCATCAATTTTTTACTTTTTAGATACATCTAAATTAAGTATGTCTAAAAATTTAAAAATTATTTAAAATATTAAAAAAAATTAATAAAAACAAAAAAATAAGAAAATAAAATTTTTTAAAAAATATTTTTTAAAAAGTGAAACTAAGCATTCTCTATAAATTTTTTTTCTTCCCCATAATTTTAAATTAAGTAATAGAGGGATCCAAATTTGACGTACACAGCTGCAGCCTGCAGCTCCACGCCTGAAACCTGAAAGTTTAAAAAACAAAAACAAAAACAACAACAAAATCAAAAACAATCCGGAGAAGGCTTTTCTATGGCGGGAGAGGAAGAAGAAGGAGAAGAAGACAGTTTAAAGCAATCATGGTCTAGAGAGAAAGAGAGAGACATAGACACAAATCTAGAGTGAGAAATTCAAAATCCAAAAACAGCAGAAGGAGGGAGGCATTAGAGAGAGAGAGAGAGAGAGAATGGGGAAGGGGCCGTTCTGTTTTGGCCGGAAGATGAGCCGTCGCCGCCCTAAGAAGTCGAGTCAGACGGCTACGGCGCCGGCGCCTCCGTCGCCGAATAATAATTCGACGTCGGCGATGGTGGCGGGGTCGTCGAGCAAGACCAAGAAGAAGGCAGGAGGGGCGAAGCTGTGGATGAGATTGGATAAGTTGGGGCAATCGGAGCTCATGGAGTGCGACAAGAGCACAATCATCAAGCGCGTCTCTATTCCTGCTAGGGATTTGAGGATCCTTGGCCCTGTCTTCTCTCACTCCTCCCATATCCTTGGTAATCATTTTCAGTCTTTCATCTTCTAGGTTAACTCATTTTCTCATTCACAACTCTAAACTTTACTCTAATTTTTTTACTTTGATATGAAGAATTCCAATGGAACCATAAATTTTAGTACAAGCTTCAAAGTGGTAAATTTAGGACCCACAAAATACACTTCGACTAGTTTCCCATTGATTTTGGTATAAGTTTGGGTCAAGGAGTGGAGGATTTTTTTTTGGTGATTTTTACACAAATTTAAGTTTTGATAGGTTTGACTCAAGGATTGGATATATGCCCTTAACAGGTCTTGTTGACAAATTTTCTTTTTCAAACTGGGTGTTTAGAATGTCTAAATAAGTATTTATTTATTTATTTTTTAATGAAAAAAAGTGTAAAAAAAATAAAAAGAGAAAAAAGTGTACTAAAATAGAGGATGCCAAATAGTGCCTTATATATATATATATATAGTTGGACTTTATTATCTACTTTTCATGACCTTGAATTGAATTTTTTTTTTTTTTTCATTCATTTATAATTGTTTTGCATCTCGAAAGTTGAAGAATTTTGAGTCTTACCTTGACGTGATTTTGGCTGACATGTCATCAAAAGTATCATCAGCCCGTGATACGGGTGTTGAGGATTGAGTTTTGCCTGTTCTCTTGTTGTGGAAACTGGATGAGTGATTCATCTCACATCACAATCACTCTGTCAATCTACTTGTGTAGCATCTTCCACAACGTGGAAGCATTGTGGCAGAGCTCTGATGTGAAAATGGATGCAGCACAACCAGCCATTAAAATCAGGGTATATGGCTGCTTTTACTGAGTATGAGTGGGGTAATACATGAGTTTGAGTTTAGATTACTTATCATAGTTGGAGTTCCTGGGAGAATGAGTAGGAATGTGGATTTTTCTAAAATTAAAAATGAAAATAAGGCAAGGATGGAAGGGTGTTAGCTCAATAGAACAGGAAGGCTCACACTTCCGAGTCTTCTGAAACCTCATTAATAGTACTGAATATTCGCAAGTATTAAAGTTTTGAAAGTTTAAGTTTATCCATTATAAATACAAGTCAAAATCACATATATCCTTTAGTGATGAGTTGAATCTCTTTGATGTAAAATTTTGAGTTTGAACATGTTAATTAACAAACTTAATAGGTCACTAAAAGTTTTTAGATTTAAGCATTTAATGGGGTTGCCAAACAATCCCGTAGTCCCATCTCTTTTTGTTTCTTTATCCCCTAATAGCTTCTCTTTTTTCTATTCATATAGTCCAGCATCAACTCATCAAGAAAACCCTTAATCTCTTTTCTGTTGTAATGATCTGGGTGGAATTTACTTATTTAATTTTCATTTGCTGCCAGTGATACCTGCATAGATTCATACGTTTGTATATAATGATTGGTTGTGATAAGAGTGAATTTGTATTGTTCCCTTCTGCAGCTAGGGAGAAAGCTATGGTTGTCAACTTAGAGTTTATAAAGGCTATAGTTACAGCTGAAGAAGTGCTGTTGCTTGATCCTCTCTGCCAGGAGGTTCTTCCGTTTGTGGATCAGCTGCGGCAACAACTTCCTCATAAAAGCGTGTCCAAAAGTCAAGGAGGGGGTCAAATGGATGTACAAGATAATGAAATGCAATTATCATCTGGGGGACAATGGTTACCCGTTCCTGAAGCCGTTGAAGGTTTGCAGTGTGGCCTCCCATTTGAGTTTCAAGTTCTCGAGATTGCATTGAAGGTTGTCTGTACATATTTGGACTCTAGTGTAGCAGACCTTGAGAGAGATGCTTACCCTGTATTGGATGAACTGGCGAGGAATGTTAGTACCAAGAATCTTGAGCACGTGAGGAGTTTGAAAAGCAATCTGACCAGTTTACTTGCACGGGTACAAAAGGTATACATTATTGATTTCTCTTTTCTACTAGTTACAACAGATTACTTCATGGTGTTGGTGCACTTGCTAGTTATTTATTTATTTTTGTTTTATCAACTTTGATGTGGAAAACTTATACATGAGAAAAGAGGAAAGCCCATGTATCCCCAGTAGTCTATTTTAAATTGTGTATCTTCTTTGCATGAAGTGTAAAACCAGGTTGGAGTGTAGATGTTGGTCGTCGGCTAAATTGGCGGCAATTGGGTCCTGTTGCATTCATTTTCCCTCTTTTGTTTATCTGCATGTAAAGAATTTATGGATGTGTTTGGTGTATCCTTCTAGTGGCTATTTGGTAAGATGAATCAGGTGTCCTTTGGGGAGGAGAGGTCCATTGAAGTAGAACAGTGTGTTGAGATAATTTAGAAACTGGTTTGTACAGCTTTTGTGCCGTTGGATGCTAATATCTAGTGGGAAAATTAGGGCTTCTAATGGTTCAAGGCTAATTGCACTCTCCTACACTTTTTGTGCTCTAATCTTGTAATTTAGTGGCATGCTTCATAATGCATGTCAATTGTCATAGATTTCAGCACCCCCTTGTGGTGCCATTCCATGCAGGAGCAGTTAAATATACTGCAGAGAACTCAATATTGAACTGTGCGTGTATGAGCATAGCAAAGAGTTTAGACATGGACTTCTTTTGGCGGGATATGCTCTGATTCCCACAAGTAGTTTGTACATCTATCAAAATTGTGCAATAAATGCGACCAAAGGATCATCAATCGTCATAAAATTATGAAGGTGTAGCTGAAGTCTCTCAATTTTAATTGAGGCCTATTTCTTGTCATTATTGTCAATTGAGCCATTTCCTTGCAAAGTTCAAATTACGGAAGCATCTACTGATAATGTTTTGGTAGCTTTTATACTAAACGTGTATTGATGTTGTTGCATGAGATTGATTCTATGCCTCTTCATTTATTTGTCGTATTGCCTTTAATGTGGAGCAAATGGTTGTTAGGTGCGTGATGAAATTGTACATCTTTTAGATGACAATGAAGACATGGCACATTTATACTTAACAAGGAAATGGATTCAGAGTCAGCAATTTGAGGCTTATTTAGCAGGTACAGCTTCTAACAGCATTGTCAGTGCTGGACATCAACTTCGCCGTCTTAGTTCTAACAGGAGTGGAAGTTTATTGTTGAGCAACCATTTGAATGACCACGATGTGGAAGATCTAGAAATGTTGCTCGAGGCTTATTTCATGCAGCTGGATGGTACCCGTGACAAGATACTATCTGTAAGTGTTATTATTATTGACAATAGCATGAGCATAGTCGAAAATAAACTAATCACATTAAACCATCTTATGACATTGTTCCTACATTGAATTTTCACTGTACATTGTATATATTGAAGGATGACAAGCTAATTTCATAGAATTAAGGTTAAGCATTTTGTGAAGTTGGATTATTCAACCCAACCAACCACCTATGTGACTCTAGGAAATACAACTTTGGTTGATTGCCGAAATATTGCAGCTGCTGTACGATCTTCTGAGTCAATTTCTATAGAGACAAAAGTCAATAGCTCCTCACAAATTTGTCCTTTCTATCTGTAGAGTACTTTCCATGGAACGGTTCTTGATGCTCTGTGGATTGTAGAAACAAATGTTCCCACCCCACCACCATCCCACCATCACTAATGCAACCACTTGTACAATTGTTTCAAGGACGCAACGAAACATAGGAAAATGCTATTTGTGAAAAACATTTTCCAAAAAAAATTCTGCGGAAATTATTTTTTAACAAAACAAACGGAATGCTAGTTTCATGCAAATGAGAAGTTTGAAGTTCAGTATTAATCTTTCAAGTTTTTGCTAGGCAAGACAACGTGGACACTTATTGAGGTCGTGAAATTAATTGGATCCACCTGCCTTCAAGACCATTGGTAAGATAGATCCTAATTGGGCAATGACGGTAGAAAAAAATCATTTGAGTCCCATTTAGTATGTTAATCTCATTCTGCCTTCGGAAAGGTAGCCCGTATCACATTCCACTTCTTGGATGCACCCAAGCAACGTTATGAAGGCTGCTTCATTGAGATTTTCATTCAGCCCCTCCATTCTTGCCCCATCCAGACATAGTCTGTGTATTTAGTTTCATATTTTGTGATGGAAGAATGTCATTGAAAGCTGATGTGAGGCCCCGTTTGGTTCTCTTTTCAAATTGTAATTTTAATAAAAAAATTTCAAAACTTTTTTCAAAACTCATAACCAAACACATAATTTAAAACTCAATTCAATTTTCAAAATTTATAACCAAGTATACAACTCAAAACTCTTTTCAAAATTCTATTTAAAAAAAAAAATTCAAATTTTCTTTTTTATTTTTTTTAAAAATTATTTTTAAAATCATAATTTGAGTGTTTTTATTTTTTTTGTTTTTATTTTTAATCAATTGGTAAATGTTAGTTGTTAGATTATCACCTATGGGAGAGAATCTCACCACTCTTGGCAAAGAGCTTAAGTGTTTGCATACCCTCAATTCAACTCTTCTAAGAAAAATTGAACCCATGACTTTTTTGGGACTAAGCCCTAAAGAAGGTATGGTGGCCAACTAGTTGATTTTAGTGTAGAGTTGTGTTTTAAGTTACGAGTCTTGAGTTTAGTTTTGAAAAGAGAAATTTTGTTTGATTATGAGTTTTGAAAAAAGATTTGAATTGTATTTTTTTAATGTGCATTGTACTTCATATAATTGTGCGCATTATTTTTTTAAATATTTGAATTGTATTTTTTTAATATTAAAAAATTTATTTTTTATTTTCAATATATAATTTTTATTTTATTTTATAAATATTTTAAAAGTTTTTAATTTTTTTTTTAACATTTTAAAATTTTTTTGGATCGTTATATATATCTAAATCATTACAAATTATTTAGCCAATACTTAAAAAAATAATTATTATTATTTTGTGAAAAAATAAAAAAATATTTTGAAATTTTTTTTTCAAAAAATATAGAATAAAAAATAATTTTAAAAAACAAAATAAAAATTATTTTTTTGAATTTTTTTTAATTAAAATTTTCAAAAAATATTTTGAATTGAGTTTTGTATTATGTGTTTGGTTATGAGTTTTTAAAATAGTTTTTTAATTGAGTTTTGAGTTATATATTCGGTTATGATTTGAGTGTGGAACTGTATTTTGAGTTTAAAATATTAAAAATAAAATAAATAAAATTTTCTTAAATTTTTTTAAATATTTAAAAATAATAATAAATCCAAAATTTTTCAAAATATAACTCAAAAATATTTTCAAAACTCACGACCAAACATTTTTATTTTTTATTTTTTATTTTATTTTATTTTTTTTTTTTTTTTCTGAACACAACTTACAAAATTATAATTTCACACTCAAATCATGATTTTAAAACAAAACCAAAAACCAAACGAGACGGAGCCATCCGGGGTGAGGTTGATTAGTTTGGCACCTTGTAATCTTTCTTGGCACTGGATCTATTGATGTGTATTTAGTATAATGCATTGATGTTGTTCTTTCAAACGGTACGCATGAGAATAATGATTACATTCATTTTCTTTATGGTATTATGAAAAAAATTTCTCAATGGAATCTGCAGGTTCGTGAGTATATTGATGACACAGAGGATTATGTCAATATCCAACTCGACAACCAGCGAAATGATCTTATTGAACTCCAGTTGATATTGAACATCGCATCGTTTGCTATTGTTTCTTGTAATCTGGTTTCTGGGATGTTTGGTATGAATATCCCTTGTCCATTGTACAATATTAATGGGATATTCGGCTATTTCGCTGGAGGTTGTACTGGTTTCTTTCTATTAGTTTTTGTGCTTATTTTTGGATACGCCAGATCGAAGAAGCTGCTTGGATCTTGAGTCCCCCTCGTAATCTGCTATACTGTGCTGTCTTGTAACGTAATATTGAGAAATTTCCTGAGCTTATTGTTCCTTCTGCCCTGTAAAGTCTTCGAATTATAAACTGCAGTTTCAGGCCAGTATCAAAGCGCCTTTTGTGTTGTATTAATACATTTAGTTTATGTTATATGGGATGTAACATTATCTGATTGGATCATTTGCCCACTCATAATCTGCTATACATATGCTTATTTTCAGTTCCGGCTTAGAAATTCTTTAAATTAGAAAATACAGTTTCATGCCATTGTTATTGCATTATGAATTTGCTGTAAGAATTGAGGAATTTTTTTGTGTTTTGAAGATGGGTTCCTCTGCGAGTTTATATAGGGCATGCTTTGCAGTAGAAGTTGAACCTAGGACCTCTGGTTAATTGTTGAGCATTGAACCAATTCAACTACACAATGTCGATGATGTAGAGAGCAATGAATGGAAAGGTAATCTTGGGTAAAATAATTACTCTTTTTTCAAAATAATATTATATGCATCAGTTAGTGTATCAATTGATGGTGTTATATAATTTAAGAAGTTTTTGGTATTTGTAATTTGTATAATGAATGGTTTCAATAATAATATCATAACTAGTGTTGGTACACTAATGGGTGTATCTAGCACCACCGTTTGTTTATTTATTTATAGGTTTAAGAAGTTTACTTCATTTATTATTATTGAGTTTACTTCATATTGCATTAGTTTCCATCATCTGTGTGTGGATCCATATCAGTGAGTTGAGGTGGCGTGGCCAGGTGATGGTGGCTGTGAAAATAATTTTCTCCCAAATAAATTGTTAATATTTTCTGTTAGTTCCCTTTCCTCCAATTCTTCTGTTTGTTGTCAATTATTTGTATGCTGACTTTTTTTTATTTATTTACAAAATAATAAATAAATAAAAAAAAAAAACAAACATCCTGGTATGTTTGGTAACGTTTACGTTTTCAGTTTATATTTACAAAAATTTTATAAACTGGTTTTTGTTTATTTTTTGTTTAATTTTAGAAAAATATAAACTACAAACGCGTTTGGTAATTGACAAAATGTTTACAAAATTTAAAAAATATAAAAAAGAGTGAAAAATGGCAAGTAGTGGCAAGTGGCGGCGAAAGACGGTGGTGGCAAGTGGCGGCGAAAGACGGTGGGTGGTGGGTAGCTGGTGGGTGGGTAATGGTGGCGGGTGGTAACGAGTGGGTGGTGGTGGTGGCGGTGGCGGGTGGTGGAAAGTGGTGACAGTGGATGGTGGGTACCTGGTGGTGGTGGGTGGTGGCGAGTGGGTGGGTGGGTGGGTGACGGTGGCGGGTAGTGGGTGGCAGCGAGTGGGTGGTGGTGGCGGTGGTGGTGGTGGCGGTAGCGGTGGCGGTGGCGGGTGGTGGTGGCAGGTGGGTGGCGGATGGCGGGTAGGTGGCGGGTGTTGGTAGTGGGTGGGTGGATGACAATGGCGGGTGGTGGGTGGTGGCGAGTGGGTGGTGGTGGTGGTGGCGGTGGCGGTGGCGGGTGGTGGTTGCAGATGAGTGGCGGATGGCAGGTGATGGTGGGTGGTGGTAGGTGGTGATGGTGGTTGGGTGGGTGACGGTGGCGGGTGGTGGGTGGTAGCGAGTGGGTAGTGGTGGTGGTGGTGGCGGTGGTGGCAGCGGGTGGTTGATGGTGGTGGCAAGTGGGTGGCGGATGGCGGGTGGAGGTGGATGGTGGCGGGTGGTGGTGGTGGTGGGTGGGCGAGTGGGTGACGGTGGCGGGTGGTAAGTGGTAGCGAGTGGGTGGTGGTTGCAAGTAGGTGGCGGGTGAGTGGTGGGTAATGGTGGTGGTGGTGGTGGTAGTGGTGGGTGGGTGAGTGGGTGACGGTGGCGGGTGGTAAGTGGTAGCGAGTGGGTGGTGGTTGCAAGTAGGTGGCGGGTGAGCAGTGGGTGATGGTGGTGGTGGTGGTGGTGGTGGTGGTGGTGGTGGTGGGGGAGGGTGGGTGGGTGGGTGGGTGGGTGACAGGTGGCTGGTGGTGGTAGGTGGTGGATGGTGGTGGTAGGTGGGTAGTGAGTGGTGATGGCAAGTAGGTGGCGGGTGGTGGTGGCGGGCGATGGATGGTAGTAGCGGGTGGTGGATGGCAGGTGGGTGGTGGGTGGTAGTGGTGGTGGTGGTGGTGGTGGCAAGGGGTGGGTGGTGGTGGCGAGTGGGTGGCAGGTGGGTGGTGAGTGGTGGTGGCAGGTGGGGGTGGGGGTGGGGGTGGGTGGTGGGTGGTGGTGGCGGAAGACGGTAGTGGAAAATGGTGGCGGGTGGTGGCTAGTGTTGGGTGGTTAAAAAAAAAAAAAACTGAAAACCCAAAATGGAAACACATTTTTTGTGTTTTCATTTTTTGGCCAAATTTATAAACTGAGACCACTGATTTATAAATCAAAAATTTTACCAAACAAGTTTTTATTTGAGTTTTTAAAATTTTTATAAATATAAACAGAAAACTGAAAACGTAAGTGTTACCAAACGGTACATGTATTGCTCTTATTACTAGCCGGTCCTTGGAAACATCATCAACAATCTTTCTCTTTGTTCATATTTACGTATGAAAAGAGTCTTAAAGATTTGTTTGTATTTGTAAAGGTTTTTTTTTTTTTTAAATCAATTGATATGAGCTTGACTATAAATATGAAAACAATTACATCAAATTGAACAATTATATATTTACAAGTCCAACAACCATTACAAATAAATCACCAAGTCTAAACACCCTGGTTAAATTTACACCAAATATAAATTTTTATTGTTCATTTCTTAAAATTTTATGAGTTAGATTAAGGTTATGGGTGTAATTTTGGCCCGTAGCCTGCGGGTGGCCCAAAGTCCGCCTGCAGCCCGAGGTGAGCCCGGCCCATTAAGACCCATTTAGGTCCAAGCCCAGCCTGAGAGGTTTTGGGCCTGGGCCTGGGCCATCGTTTTGAAGCCCAACTCAGCCCATGGGCCCGACTCATTGGCTTGCTCAAAGCCCGGCCAAAAGCCCAGTCCACCCGATGTCCAGTGCTATTTTTAATGTAAAATAATAAAATTTTGGTAGAAAAAATAAAAAAAAATTATTTAGGCCCGTCCAAAGCCTGAGCCCAGGCTCGAGCCCATGGGCTCGGCCCACTGGCCTGCCCATAGCCCGAATACCCCTGGTCCAGGGCCTGGGTCTGGGCTTAGTTTTCTGGTCTGTGGGCTGGCTTGGCCCGGCCCATTTTTTGGCAGCAGCCTACAAGGCCCGACATGGGCCCGGCCTGGTCCGAACCTAAATGGGCCAGGCCGGGCCAAAATTACACCCCTAATTAAGGTTATGTGAGTTAGGCCTGCTTGAATTGCATCATGGAATGAGGATCTTTGGCTTGGTGGTTGTGTAACATCACTTATGGTGTGAGATTTTGAATCTAACTCTTATAAAGAGAAATTTGATATCTTTTATAATAATGTTTATTTCTCTCCAATTACTGGGTTATATCTAACAATTAGTGACTGTTGGGCTTAGTAATAGTGATCTATTTAATGTAATATTTTTGTATTTGTAAATTGATATATAAAAAAATGCACTATAAAAATAAATAAAAAAGTATCCAAAACTTTATTAGAATCAAGTTGAGAATCCTTGTTATAGGATTTATCACCCTGATTCTAATTTTGTGATATTTAGGTTATGTTTGGTTGGAGGATTTGAGAAAGAATTTAAAAGAAAAAAGAAAAAAGAAAAATGTGTGTGAAATTCTGTAAAATATGGATATATGTTACACACCCATATATCATTTTACCCATAAACTATTATAAAGTATCACTTTACCCTTTAACTATAAAAGTGTATAATTAAATATTTTAACTATCAAAATATCACAGACTCTTTAATACGAGGATAAATTATAAATACACTCTCTGAAATTTGCTTAAAATACGAATTATTTTTTGTAGTTTGAAAAATTATAAATACCTCTCTATCATAAATTTTTATTTAATAAAATTAATTGAAAAAGTAAAATTTTTAACTATTCACTTATACAGTAATAAAGTTATCTAAATTATTAATTGAAATAAAATTTTAACATTATTAAAAACTGTTAATTAACTTGATGATTTATTAATAAAAAGACATGTTTGTTATAAAATTAGAAGCTATATGGGGCATAATATAATCCTTAGAATCACAAGAAATAATTTATAATTTAAATAAATCTCAAAAAGTGTATTTATAATTTACCCTCAGTACTATTAACTAATACTCTTCACGAAAGTGGTGAAACGACCAAATTAACTAATATCTATTACATCTCACACGTTCCTTCTCTTTGAATTCAATCATAAACAATTGCAGCATATTTAATGGAGTTTGATGCAATGTAAAATGTGTGAATGACCACTATCATTCTCAATATGATAGAAGTGGTTATAGTTTTCTTGTAGCCAACTTCCCATAGTAGTGTATGGCTGTGAAAATTATAAAGAGGGTAAAATCAAGCCGGATTGCATTGTGGCTATTCATTTTATAAGTCTCGTTTGGTAAGTAATTTTTTTAGTCAAAAAGTCAAAGTCATTAAAAAAATTAAAAAGTCAACAATTCATATTAAAAAGTCAAAGATTTTCTTTTTCTTTTTACTTTTTACACATCTTTTTGTAAAAAATCAAAAAATTATCTCAAATATACTAGTTTTTTCAACTCATATTTTAGCCAAATAACTAAAAACTTACTAAATTAACCTGTTCCCAAACGAGACAGATAAATACTAATAAATATCTTATTGGACACTTCCCAATATGTGGTTGAGCTTTCTAACTATAACCCCAAAATCTTTTTTCCTGACTAAGGTGTCGTTTGTCATGCGAGTGTTTTAATTAAAAGGTAAAAAAAGAATATTAAAAAATTAAAAAGTTTATCATCTATATTAAAAAGTTAAAAATTCTCTTTTCCTTTACTTTTTGTTTATCTTTTTTATAAAAAACTAAAAAATTATTTCAAATATACTAATTTTTTTTATTTCATATTTTAATTAAAAAATCAAAAAATTATTAAAATAATGGGTATGTTTGGTTTGCATTTGGGAGATAAGTTTTAGAAAAAAATCTCTAAAAAATTGTTTGGTTTGAGTTTTTCTCAAAAAATTTTCAAAATCACTTTCTCTCTTTTACACGTCAATCAATCATTTTTTCTCTCTCTTCTCTCATTTTCAATCATTTTTTCTCTCACATACATCTACTCAAATTATCCCAAACTCCCAAAAAAACAACTCTCCCAAAATATACAACCAAACAAACTAAAAAAATTTCTAAACTCTCTCCCCAAAATTTTTTCAAAAATAACTCTCCCAAAAATAAACCAAACAAATCCGATATGTTCCCACACGAAACCTAACAATACATTGTTGAGATGTATTTCAATTATGACAAATTGGATCCGGAGTACCTGCTGTATAGCAGGGTTGCGGTGAATGAATACGGCGCCGTTTTGAGAGTTGTGGAGTCATTTTCGCATGTGCAAGGCAGCACACCATGATTTTATTTTATTCAATATTTGTTTGGTTAATTAAAATCGATGTTAATTAAAACCCATTGGTTGAATTGGTTTGGTTTTTTCAATATTTTGGTTCAGTTTTGGATCTTAAAATTATGGGTCCAATAGAATTGGTTGGATTCTTGAGTTAAATGTCTTTATACTTGGTAACGTTGTATTTGTTTGGATAAAAAAATATTTTTATTTTTATATTTTTTGGTATTTAGTACAATCAAAAATAAAAATTAACTGAAAATATTTTTCATGATTAATAAAAAACAAGCCTATTTAGGTGAAAAATATTTTTCAATTTTAAAAGGCGGATAACGTTTTTACGAATTAAAATTTTGCTAATATCACCACATCACCACTATCATTTTCACATCTACCTAGGGGTGCAACTCGGGCGGGTTCGGTCGGGCTGGGGGTCTGCCCAAGCCCGACCCGAATTGTATTTGGCACTGCCCAAGCCCGCCCAAGCCCGACTATGAATCCGAACATTGTTGCCCAAGCCCGGCCCAAGCTTTGTATTTTGAACTCGGGTTGCCCGAATTGTCCGAGTTCAGAAACCTGTAGGTAGATCTAAGGGTAGACATAAAAGATGCTAATCTAATGGTAGAAAACTAACCAAAAAAAAAATAAAAAATAAAAATTAAGACTAATTCTTTTACTTAATAGAAGACTAACCAAAAAAAAAAAAAAAAAATAAAAATTAAGACTAACTCTTTTACTTAATTTATATATATTACATAATTTATTAAATTATATATATATATTATATATTATATATTATATAATTTATATAATATATTAAATTGAATTCGGGTTCGGGTTCGGGTTGCTCGGGTTGGCCATTGGTTCTGCCCAAGCCCGGCCCGAATTGCAATTCGGGCATCAAAAATCTGTCCAAGCCCGTCCAGATTACAAGATATAGTTGCCCAAGCCCTAAAAAAACTCGGGCTGGGCTCGGGTTGCTCGGGTTGAGCCCGCCCGAGTTGCACCCCTACCTCTACCACCACATTACAATTACCACCACTATTGCTGTCACCATCATTGCATCTATCGTCGCTCCACCATTCCACACCTCCAGCTCTACTTTGTTCCACCACTACAATCACCAAATATAGAAAAATATTTTCTGTGAAAAATATATTTTTTGAAAAATCTATGATTATAAGACTCAAAATCGAGCCCAAATATTAAAAAAACTAAATCAATCAATACGGTGCCGGATTGACTCACAAAAACCCTGTTGTGCTTAGGCGCACAACAGGCACCTCAGACCCTGACAAATTAGTGAAAATCATCACAGTTTGTTTACAAAATATTTAGTTTGGTCTTAAACCAAAATCGTTTAATTCGATGGAACCACCATTTACAGCAACTTGCCATCATTACAATCTATTCACAAAAATATTATATAATAAAAATATCAATATATCGTTTGACATTTCTAAGATTAGGTTTAACATAATTCTTATATAAGGTTGTGATAGAATATTTTAGGGTCTCTATTAAGTAACTATATATATATATATATATATGGACAAAATCTATTTTATTCCCTTGTGATTTAATGCAATAACATTTTATCTTCTTGTCGTTAAAAAATAATCATGTGGTGAAATGAATTCAAAAATACTCTTTTGTCCAAACAGAACCTCTTAATCTTTTCTCTCTATTACTTTCTTCTCCGCTTCTCAATGATTATGCTTGCTAGCTTTGGAAAAAGAGTTAATGATGTTATGATCGCCGTGCAAGGCAATTAGAAATTCGGCGAGAAAGAGGATTGCCAAGACCCTGTACCAAGACGGAAAGCCGAGCCAGGTGGCTGATCAGTTGGTGTGTAATAAGATTTCTTCGGCTAAAAAATACGATGCCAACCCAATTTGTTGTGTGCAAGTAACGACTTAAAAAGAACCCTCCATTCGGCTAACAAAGTCGTTCTTAGTTAGGTGAAGACGGTCCGTAAATACAAAGGGCGTTTAAATCTTTAAGGACAAGGGCGTCCCGCTCACATTTTGCTAAAGTACGATCCCACCTACTCAACCTTTTCAGTGGGCGATCATATTCCTGTGCCGAGGGGGAAACAACAATTGACGGCACTTGTTTTCCCTAATTTCAAATGTTTTAAGGATATTGGGTTCGAAGGTTCAGACGCCGAGGAGGCTGGACCTGAAGACCGTTTAGAAGAAGGTGTAGACGGCGAAGAATTTGGACTTGAAGCCCATTTAGAAGACCAAGACTTAAGCAGAGAGCTTGAGTTGGCCTTCGAGCAGTTCATCCTAGAGGGTAGCAGCCAGCCCTCTATTTCTGGCCGAGCTACAGTTACGTCTCCTAAAGACGATATTTTCACTGAATTAGGAGATTTACTTGGGGTCGATTCTGAAAAGATAGGCAGAGAGTCGCTTGCCCAATTCGCCAGAAGTAGGAATGTCGAAAATATGGCAACAAGGAGGAGAGCCTGTTCTGGGGGTGGCTTGGAAACTCCCATTCCAGTGGCTGTTCCAGAAAATGAACAGTTGATTATGGATGAAGTTGTTGAAGTACCTAGTCGACAACAAACGGAAAATTTAGGCTCTGAGAAGATAAAGCAAAGAAGCGAAAACGGCTTGCCGAGACCCTTGAGCCATCAGAAGAACCAATTGACAAATGGCAAAGAATAGAGGCACTTTCTCCTGCTCGGCTGAGCCATTCATCATCCAGTCCAAATGTTCGCCAGTTCTGGCCAGTGGATCGGCCATCAAAGATCCCGCCGTCACGTTGAGTGTTGCGTTGGCACTTTCACTTCCGTCTGACGAGTCAACCTTTTGTGCTGAGCCAGATGTCGTTTTCATTGCTTTGGCAGCACAATCGACAATATTGGTAAGTCGTTTCCATTGTTATATCGTTCTTGTGCCGACTACTAGCTTTGTTATACGATGTTTTGTACGCGGCAGGGAGAATTGCAGAAATCAGCTGCCGACACTATGACACCATAGAAAGATTTGGCATTCTAAAAGGATAAATTGTAGAGGAAAAACGCAAGGTCGAAACTGCTGTGGCCGACTTTTTAATGGCGACACAGAAGGTGGAAGCCAAATCCAGAAGAGTTGATGAAGAACAGCTAAGGGCGGATGCCGAATAGGAGAGGACCAAGCACACCAATCTGCTCTTTCGAGCCGCCAAAGAAAGGGAAAACAATATAGACTGAGAATTGAAGTTGGCCAAGGAAGAAAACGTCAAATTAAAGGCCGAGTTGGAGAAAGTGAAAGAGGCGCAGGCACGTGCGAAGGCCGATGCGACCAAAGTACATGAAGCCGGAGAAACAGCAACAAATGAGCTATATGCAGATGAGGCGTTAAAGTTTGAGAACCGCGGCTTCAAGCACGGTTGGTTGAAGGCTCTAGCGGCTGCCAATGTAACACTTGAGCAGCCAATTCCTTATGAGCAGTTGGAGGTGGAGCCCCTGGAGTCCGATCCGGAGGAGTTTGAAGATAATTAGTTTAGCTTTCTTTGTATTTTTGTTAGGATGCCGTTTTGATGTCTTTTTGAAGCTTCCTTTGTACCTATACTTTTGTTTTGTTTATTGTAGAAGTCGGTCATTTTCATTGATAAAGTGGCCTATGTTTGAAGTACACTTTATGAATGAAAATGCCTGTTTTGATGTTTTATTTTAACCTTGTTTGTTAGAATGATGAATGCTAAAATGATAAATGTTTGAAGTACTGTTTCAATGATGAATGTTTTTAATGTTTTAACCTTGTTGGTTAAGTTGGCCATGTTCAAATAATGTAGGGAGTACCTGATGCACTTAGCGCAGAATAATCGCAAGACTGAAAGCTTTAATAGTTAGGGAAGAGGAGAAATTCGGCGGATGAAGGAAGAGGCCGAATATATTCACATATCTGCTCCTGTCCCAGTTGAACATGGGTTGCCACCACCGTTGATGACGTATCTAGTGCCAAATAAAGAAAATAAGCGTTCAAGTGGGGAAGTGGGAAAATTCAGAGAAATGAAAGAAGAGGCCCAATAGATTCACATATCTTCCCTTGTCCCACTTGAACATGGGTTGCCACTTCGTTGATGACGCTTCTAGTACCGAATAAAGAAAATAAGTGTTCAAGTGGGGAAGTGGGAAAATTTGACGAAATGAAGGAAGAGGCCGAATAGATTCACATATCTACCCTTGCCCCGGTTGAACATGGGTTGCCACCGCTATTGATGATGTATCTAGTGACGAATAAAGAAGATAAGTGTTCAAGTGGGGAAGTGGGAAAATTCGGCGAAATGAAGAAAGAGGTCGAATAGATTCACATATCTACCCCTGTCCTAGTTGAACATGGGTTGCCACCGTCATTGATGATGTATCTAATGTCGAATAAAGAAGATAAGTGTTCAAGTGGGGAAGTGGGAAAATTCGGTGAAATGAAGGAAGAGGTCGAATAGATTCACATATCTGCCCTTGCCCCAGTTGAACATAGGTTGCCACCGCCGTTGATGATGCATTTAGTGTCGAATAAAGAAAATAAGTGTTCAAGTGGAGAAGTGGGGAAATTCGGCAAAATGAAGGAAAACGACGAATAGATTCACATATCTGCCCTTGCCCCAGTTGAACATGGGTTGTCACTGTCGTTGATGAGACATCTAGTGCTGAAATAGCGACGAAGCATGCATTTCGGTGACCGTAGGCGCATCTTAAAAGCTGCATTGTCATTAATGTAGGGGACGTCATTAAATAGACGATATAGAACCCAAACCGCGAAGTGGCCATCGAACAGAGTGGAGGCAGAAGCCTTGTGCAACGAACAATGTATACATATGTCTAGCAGGTTATTCTTTAACAACAAAGGTGAAGGAAAAAGTTTGGCAAAACTGGAGGCAGAGATAAATCGCGAAGAAGGTGGCGGTGCTGCCAGAGCGAGTACGGTAGCTTTAGAAGAGCGGGAGAAACGTCGCTCACCCCGTCGTCAAAGTAGATCGCCAACGAGGGGTGAGGCAGAGAAAACGAACAGGGCGGGACGCAACAAAAAAATAGCGAGAGGTCTGGCCGACACGAGTCGAGTAGGCCACCATGCCCTCTAAGCCTTGCTGTCTTTATTGGCAATAAGCCTATGACTGAGACAGACTTAATCATTCATGATCCAAACGTGGCAGTGGATTTTTCCAGGTAGATATTTCCTCTCGAAGTTCAACAATCCATGATTGGGCGAAACGAGTACGAAGTGTTCAGAGAGGGTGTCCATGGATCCCTTAAAGGGTTCTATTGTGTATACGAGACTAGCATGCGCCTGCGAATCGCTTAGCAAGAGATAGCATAGTAGGACGGCCGAATTTTTGATTTGGAACGTCATGCCGAGAAGGCTGAGAGCGAATGGCGAAAAGCTAAAGCCACCAAAAAACATCTTTCAGTATCGGCGACTACGGCTATTACCGATAAAGTGAACCAACAGCTGATTGATCACGCTATTGCCGATTGAGACACGACGGTTGTGTTTTCCAAAGAGGCCATACGATTGCGAGCCTATGAGAGGGGTTTCTTTGATGGGCAGAAAATCAGCATTGGGAAGGCGAAGTAAAAACTGGCCGATGATTTATGTCGATGTGAGAACCGCGGGTTCAAACACGGATGGATCAAGGCGCTTCAAGCTACAGGCATGGATTCAGCGTCACCCCTGTACCAAAATTACAAATTTCCATTTAAGGCCTATGACGTCGAGAAAACGAACGATGAAGAAGAGGCTGACGACGGAGAGGCTGCGGCGACTTCTAAGAGGGCTTGAGCAGCTTAGTGGATTTAGGCCTTTGTATTTCTTTTGCTTTTACTTTAATAAATTATGTTTAATGGACTTTAGTGCATATCGTGTTTGTCTCTTTCACTCAATATGATGTATGGCTTTTGTGAGACCACTTTTTAGAATACAAAAATGGGAAAAAGTTATTCTGCCAATTTTATTACGCCAATCTATGGATTGATAGTTGCACCAAATTTAGAGTATCTAATCAACAGCCAATTATGCTGAGCACAAAAAGCCTTCAAAATTCGGTTCGGTCGATCATGCCAAATGCGAAGGGCGCTTCGAATTTGGTCTCTTTAATTGATGGCCAATTGTGCAACCACAGAGGGCGCTCCGAATTCGGAGGCTTTATTCGGCTGATCACGCCAAGCACGAGGGGCGCGCTGAATTCAAAGTCTTTAATTGATGGCCAATTGTGCAAGCACAAAGGGCGCTTTGAATTCAGAGGCTTTATTTGGCTGATTGTGCCAAGCACGAGGGGCGTTCCAAATTCAGAGTCTTTAATTGATGGTCAATTGTGCAAGCACAAAGGGCACTCCGAATTCGAAGGCTTTATTCGGCCGATCGTGCCAACCACGAGGGGCGCTCCGAATTCAAAGTCTTTTTTACCATTCATATGAGATCCAAGCAAATAAAAGCCAAGCTAAAGCCATTGATGAATGTATCTAGCTCGCCTTTTTCGCGCCCCCCTTTCGAGAGGTCGAATATAAGCCCTACAGTTCGGACTCCCGCAGTTCTGAATCTAATCTCACAAATGCAATGTGAAATTGGTAAACAGTAAATCTTTTGGAAAATCGATTTTGAATCAAAAATGCCAAAATTGGACTACTTTACCAGATACAGAGTCGCCACTTAAATATTTTATTTTGGAGAAATTTAGGAAACTCATGACTCGTGCCAAAGGTCATGTGTCCGTCATTACCAAGATTGTCTCGGCTCAGGAACTTAGGTACGAGAGAGGAAGGTCATAAATGCATTTGAGCACCCTCACTCGCCCAATCAAAGATCGGTCTTTTCTAATCGTGATATGATTTTTATCAATATTATATGCTCTTGTTCCGGTTCATTAGGCTAGCATTTACTTTGTGATGCGCACACACAAGGTATAGACTAGTTTGCTCAAATTAGAACAATTCAATTTCATGTTTGCTTTAAAAAAAAGAGTTTGATTTTGCCACTTAACAAAGTGGGCTTAAAGTTTATGAATTTGCCACTTGACAAAGTGGGCTTAAATGTACATTCATTGAATCATTCCATTTCAAGCAACAAGCCTTCATCCACAGACACTCAAACAGTTCAACACTTAAGCACTTAGCCTCATGGCAAGCATGCTAGTCATGGCAATCACTCACGCTTATGCAAGCATGCTAAAGCGAGTAAAGGCTCACCTAGTACTCAAGCCAAAATGAACAAAAGAGTTAGAAAAAAAATGCATGATTCCTAACTTATGCAAGATGACTAATGTAATACATGCGATATGCAATTTAAATAGGCTCGACTACTTAATATGTTATTTACAACAATTTCATAGCATACATTTGAACATGTATTCAACGAAGTAATCAACGAAAGTGCAAGTTTGAATGATGAACCGAGCCTCTGTGCATGCAAGACAAATGAATGGATGCAAACATACGATATGCTAATTGAAACGTGATGCTCCTAATCTAACCATCAAAAGCAGATAAATAAAAGGGAGAAAGATGTGGGGTTGGAAGACATACACATTATTACATTGGGCTCTCACGAAGGAGAGTCCGAATGAATAAGTTTGCTAACTAACTAAGCTAACTATTACAACACAAATTGAATTAGCTAAACTACTTAACAAATTATTACTAACCGAATTAATTAGCTATTCTAGCTAACTAATTATAATTACAACATAATACGAATTAGTTATTCTAACTAATTACAAAAGCCACTAGTTAAGCATAACATTAATCTATTACAACATGGATCCCAAGGATCGATGAGGAACTCATGCATGAACGCGGTTTCCACCCGAAAAGCCACTATTTTGCTGCTGCATGCCTCTGTTACTCAGTAGGACACTTGCACTGATTTCCTTTTCCAGACCAACTCTGTTCTATCTCAAAAGTACACTACTGAATTTACTTTGGTGGCCGACAGGGGGCCAGTCGGCCACCGTTGATTGAACTTCCTTGCTGTAACAGAGAGCAAACAAAGCAGAACAGTGTATTTCTCTAGGGTTTGTTTGCACAATTCATCCCCCTTTTCATAGACAAATCAAAGGGAGACAAACCTTGGTACACAAACCATCAACTCAAGCAATTTCATTGCATGATGACTCATGAACCAAAGTGTGCAATTTCATTAAATGCACAAACAAGATCCACAACCTTCACCCTATCATGCATGATCAAGGGTAATGGAGACCTAGGAAACTTGGTACATTTCATCACTTTGAGTATGAAATGTCCCAATTTTTCATGTGTTCAATTAATGTCTGATTGAACACACCAAAACACAATCAAATTCTTATCTTGCACGATTTTAGTTTCAACTTTTAGTTACTCATTTTAATTACCCCTCCATGCTTTAACCAATTAAGTCCATTGATGAGAAGTCCTCTAAAAGAGAAGGAAGTTTCAAACAAGGGGTAGTTTAAGGCAAGAGAGAGGTGTCATGCTGTTGATAATGAACCCCCAAAAGAGGATCAAACCATTAAGCATGGACCTTAATCTCAAACTTAAACAATCCCAAGGTTAAAACAACTCTCAAAGCAAACAAAAAGTCAAGAAATGAGGGAGGTTGCAGAGATTATGCTTGCTGAATTTAAATGAGAAAAGTACTAAAACAATGTAATTAACTCAAACAAGTAGTGTCTAAAGGCCTAAAACACTAAGCTTGTGAGGACACTTACACTAAAAATATGCAAAACAAGACTCAAATGACTTAACCAACCCAAAATAGAGTTAAAACAGTCCACATCAGAGTTTAAAACATGCTAGGATTGAGCTATAAATGGCTAGAAAATTAAGCTAACACATAGAGCTAACGAGGCTAGCAAACAAGGCACAATGAGGGGAGGCTAACCCCTCTAAATTTGGACTTCAAAACCTGATTTTCACCACTGAAAATACTCTGAAATTTAGAGTTCAAAAGCCTAAAAAAAGATAGTTTAAAAGTGAGAAACACAAGTGAAAAAGCCTTGCAAGCAAGGAATAAAGAAGAGTGAACCACCCCCTAACCTTAAATGGCTTAAAATCAAAAATTTTAACCCACAAAAATAGAGGTTTTACAGCCAAAAAATAGTGGGAAAAAGATATAAAAACAAGTATGTAAAGCAAGGTAAAAAGGGCAAGTGTTATACATTTTGAAGCAAAGATCAATTCTAGGCAATAATTCAAGCCAAAACCACCTTCTAGAGCTCCAAGAAGGCCTCAAGGAACCTCAGCTCAAAGATGAACCACTTTGGTTAAAGAGGTGTAAGCAAAGGCTAAGGACTTATAGGCAAAAGTGTAGAGAATTGCTAGAGAGAGAGAGAGAAATGTAGAGAGAGAGGAAAATTTTTGATCTCCAAAATTTTCTAACCTTTAAGATGTGAGAGAGGGTCCTCTATATATAGAGAACATGAAACCCTTACAAGGATATTTAACCCTACACATGGGGACAAATGCGTGCATCTGTGCAAACAGCTGGCACAACTGTCACAAAATATCTGCAAAAGCAACTGGTGGCCGTTGGCTACTATTGGTAGCCAACCGACCACCACTGATGGCCAACTGGCCACACCAATGGCCGACAACAAGAGGCCATGGCTGACAACAAGACACCAAGGCCGACAACCTATACTGGTGGTCGACAGGCCACCAGAAGGAGCATGTTAGAAAGAAAAAAAGAAGAAGAAGGCTTAGTCCAAGAATAAGGAAGCAAGGGTGTAGGGTTTGAAAGACGCAAAGCCGTGGCATCCTGTTGAGAACTTCAAGCACCTGGCAAGCAAATAAACCCGTCATTGGGTGCACAAGCGATAATGTCCAAGTCGTACGGGTCGTCAAAAATAGGATGTCTACAATGAATAGAACAAATATATTCATATTGGTGGAAACAGACGATAAATACGTGATTGCTACATAATTTAAAAAGCTGAAAAGCATGGACAGTTCTTACATCAGTTTAATGATAAAATTTGCGTAAGTGGGTGGCATTCCATGGTCAGAGAAGCTTTTTTCCAGCTATGTCAGAGAGCCAATATGCCCTTATCCCAGCAATTGAGTCGATTTGATATGGGTTGTGCCAATTGGAGCCCAGCTTGCCATCGGCCGGATTTTTAGTGAGGTGAAGCACTTTCTTAAAAACCAACTCTTCGGGGACGTAACGGTGCGGCTGTACATGTTTGTGGATATCTCATTTTTGACGGCCCTTACGACTTGGATGTCATCACTTGCACACCCGATAATGAATGCATATGTTCGTCAAGTACTCGAAGTCCTCAGCGGAATGCCACAACTTTCAACCTTTCAAACCCTACACCCCTGTTGCTTTTGTTTTTGGACCAAACCCTGAGTTTTTCAAGCCTGTAACCCTTGGTGGCCTGCCGGCCACCTTTTTGGGTTGCTGGCTATCACTTTTGGTTGCCAACCACTGATGTGGCCTGCCGGTCACCAATGTCTTTTGCAGATATTTTGTGACAGCTGTGCCAGCTGTTTACACAGATGCATGTATCTGCTCCAACGTGTAGGGCTAGATGTTTTTGAGGGGAATTCATGTTTTCTATATATAGAAGGCCTCCCCTCTTACTTTAAGGTTAGAAAAATTTTGGAGCAAAATTTATCCTCTCTCTATAATTTTCTTTCTCTCTTCCAAATTTCTACACTTTTGCCTATACATCCTTAATCTTTGCATATACACTCTTAACCAAACCTCTCCATACTTGAGCTGAGGTATCCTAGAGCCTTGTTTGAGCTCTTGGGGGTGTGTTTGACTTGGATTATTGCTTGAAATTGGCTTTTCTCTTCAAAGGTATAAAGCTTTGCCTCTTTGCTAGCTTTATCTACTCTTTTTATTGCAATTGTCAAACTATTTTTGGGCTATAAAAACTCAGTATTTTTAGGCTGAAGCTTGGGTTTTAAGGCCACCAAAGGTTAACGGGTGGTTCACCCTTCTTTGTACCTTGCTTTGAAGGCCTTTACCCTTGTGTTTCTCATCCTTTTACTATCTTTTTTTGAGCTTTTAAATACTGATTTTCAGAGTTATTTCAGTGACCAAAATGATGTTTTGAAGTCCAAAATTGGAGGGGTTAGCCTCCCCTTCTTGTGTCTTGCTTACTAGCCTAGCTTGTGCTATATTTTAGCTTATTAATCTAGCTTATTAATATAACTTTTTTTGTCTTAATTCCAACATGTTTTAGGACTATTTTAGCATTATTTTTGGTTGATAGTTGCATTTGAACTTTGTATTGCATGCTTATAGTGTAATTGTCCTCATGAGTTTGGTGTTCTAGGCCTTCGACACCATCTTGTTTGAGTTGATTGCATTTATTTATGATTTTCTATACTTGTGATCACTCTTAATCACCTCTGTAAGCTCCTTCCTTTCTTGGCTTTTGTTTTGCTTTGAAAGTGGTTCAAACAACTTGTTTATTTAAAGCATGATATTGAGATGTCATGCTTAATGGTTTAATTCCTTTCGGGTTCATTACCAACAGTATGATGTCTCTTTCATGCCCAAAACAATACTTGGTTTGAGCCCTATTTCCGTTTAGAGGACTTAAACTTACCATTGGACTCTATGAATTAAAGGATGGTTGGTAATTTAAAATGAAGTAATTAAAAATGGGACTAAAAGTGTGCAAGATAAGAATATGGTTTTGTGTTCAATCAGATGTTAATTGAACACATGGAAGCTTGAGGCATTTCATACTCATTAGTGATAAAATGGTTCAAGTTTCCAAGGTCACCACTTCCCTTGATCAACTCATGAAACGGAAGAGGTTAGAGTCTTATTTTGTTACATTCATTGAACTTGCACACTTTGGTTCATGAGCCATCATGCAATAAAATTGCTTGAGTTGATAGTTTGTGGACCAAGTTTACTACTCCTTTGATTTATTCATGATAAGGAGGGGTGAATTGTGCAAACAAACCCTTGAGAATGCCCTGTGCATGCTTTGTTTGTTCTCTATTGCAGCAAGATGAACTGTGCATCAGCACTCGACATGCCACTTTCCAGGGCCAACAGGCCACCTTTGATGGCAGGTCCTCACTCCTAGCCGATCGGCCACTAATGCAAAATTTAGCAGTGTGTTTTTTTAGCAGAGTAGAGCTATTCTAGAAGTGGACAGAGGTATGGGTGTTCTACTGTGCAACAGAGACCTTCTGGAAGCAAAACAGTGGCTTTTCGGGTGGAAACCGAGCACGTGCATGAGCATTCCTCGCATATCAAGCCTATTTAGTTTAAATATTTAGCTTAAATATTTGTTGTAATTAATTATTCGTAGCTAGTTGAATTTGGTAAAGTGTTGTAATTTGATTAGCTAGAATAGTTAGTTCATTTGTTGTAATAATTAGTTAAATAGTTTAGCTAATTTAATTTGTGTTGTAATAATTAGTTAGCTATTCGGACTCTCCTTCGTGAGAGTGCAATGTTGTAATAATGTATATGTCTTTCAATCCCACGTCTTTCTCCCTTTTATTTACTAGTTTTTGATGGTTAGTTTGGGGGCATCACGTTTTGTTTAGCATACTTCATGTTTGCATCCACTTGTATTGCATGCACTGAGGCTCGGTTCATCAGCCTAACTACATTGTTAGTTTAAATATTTCTTTGAATGTGTACTTAGATTGCATGTTATCAAATTATTTCATATGCTATGTTAAGTAACCGAGCCTATTTAGATTGCATATCGTATGTGTTGCATTAGTCATATCGCATAGTTAGGAATCAAGCATTTTTCTAACTGTTTTGTTTATTTTAGCTTGGAGTGCTAGGTGAGCCTTTACTCGTTTTAGCATATTGCATACGTATGATTGTTGCCATGAGGCCAATTGCTTAAGTGCTATAATTGATTGAATGCCTGTGGATGAAGGCTTATTGCTTGAATTGGAAAAATTTGAGTACATTTTCATATGCGATCACTTTTTCAAGTGATACATATTTTGAAATAACTTTTCAAAATAAACATGAAATCAAGTGTTCCAATTTTTGCAAGTTAGTCTATAATTATGTGTGTGCGCATCACATAGTAATGTTAGCCTAATAAACTGGAACAAGAACATATAATGTACATAAGATTCATATCATGATTAGTAGAGGCCGATCTTTGATCGAGCGAGCAGTGGTGCTCAATTCATTTATGACCTTTCCCTTTCGTACCTAAGTTCCCGAGTCGAGACAATCTTGGTGATGACGGACACGTGGCCTTTCGCACGAGTCATGGGTTTCCTAAATTTTTTAAAAATATTTAGGTGACGACTCTGTATCTGGTAACGTAGTCCATTTTTGGCAATTAGATTCAAAATCGATTTTTCAAAAGATTTGTCGAATTTGGACTATTTGGTGTTTATCTATTTCACATTGCACTTATGAGATTGGATTCAGAATCGCAGGAGTCCGAACTGTAGGGCTTATTTCGACTTCCGAAAGGGGGTGCGAAAAAGTCAAGCTACGGCGCTAGTTATATGATTTGGCGAGTTGCTGTTGATAGCGCACTATATGCACAAAAGCCCGATCGCAACGTTCCTCAATCAAATTCAAATTCAAATCCAGGGCCAACATCATGTCATTCTATCTTGTGTCAAATGCTTTTGATCTTAGAGTGGGCAAACCGATTTCAAGAGGAATAATAGCTTCGGTGACAAAACATAAGGTAGAGGGTGTTTCACCGATAGGTCGCCTTGGAGTAGTACGATGGGCCCAAAGTACACTAGACAGTTCTTCAACCCACTTGCCCTTGGCCTTTTCTAACCATTTTTTGACTCCATCCAAGATCACTTTATTGGAGGCCTCAGCTTGGCCATTGCTCTGTGGATAGGCTGGTAAGGAGAAGTATGATCTAATGCTGTATATGTCGCACAACTTACGATAGACACCACAATCGAATTGGGTACCGTTGTCGGATATGAGCGCTCGCGGTATGCCGAATCTGGTTATAATGTTCCTCCAGACAAAATGTTTGACATCTACGTCTCGGATGTGAGCCAATGGTTCTGCCTCAACCCATTTCGTGAAGTAATCTGTTGTAACAATCAAGAATCATTTGTTTCATGGAGCTCTTAGTAGTGGTCCGACAATGTCCAAACCCTATTGAGCAAAAGGCCAAGGACTAGTGACAGAGTTCAGTTCTTCCATAGGTAGATGAATCAAATGAGAGAATTTTTGGCATTACTCACACTTCTTTACGTAGTTCTCTACATCAGTTCGCATGGTAGGCTAGTAATATCCTTGGGTTACAGCTCGGTGGGCTAGTGAACGCCCTCCAGAATGGATGCCACAATTGCCTTTAGGTATTTCAGCCAAAAAATCCTCTACCAAGTCCAGGTGCACATATTCCAGATACGGCTCTGAGAGGGAATTTTTGTAGAGCTTTCCATCAAGATCCAAATAGTAATGTAGGGCCTTATTCCACAACTTATAGGCCTCTTTCTTGTCCGCGAGCTGTTGTTCTCAAGATAAAAAGGTGATAATGAGATCCATCCAACTCGGCCCTATGTCAATAACATTGATCGAAATGGAATCCGGGGGATCAATACTTGACTCACTGACGAATCCCATTTCAATGGTCCGCTTAACCTCCGAATTGATGTCAGAAGCCAAGCAAGTAAGAGCATCTGCATGGGTATTTTGATCGTGCGTAATTTGATTCAGGTCATGGTGGTCAAACTTCACCAGTAATGAGTTTTTCGTTTTCATGTAAGCTGTGATTCAGTCGTCCCTAGTTGCATGCTCCCCCTTTAGTGGATTGATAACCAACTTTGAATCGCAGAAAACTTGTAATTGCTTAGCATCGAGTCGATGAGCGTTACGAAGGCCGATAAGCAGAGCCTCATATTCGGCTTCATTATTTGATACGTCGTAGCCGAGCTTGACTGCTTGCTCGATTTCACCACCCTCGGGAGTCATAATCACTACTTTGGCCCCACAACCACGTTTGTTGGATGAACCATCGCAGTACATCTGCCAAATATCTCCAATGTACATCCTTCACTTCTGTTGAGGTTGGAAGGTTGGCTGCTCTTGCTTAAAGTCGGCGTGACAACCAGTAAATTCGGCAAAAAAGTCAGCCAAAACCTGCCCCTTGATAACCGTTCTGGGAGAGAATTGAATGTCATATTGGCCAAGTTCTAACACCCATTTAGAGATGCGCACTGATGATTCTGCACTGCGAAGTTCTATTTGGAGAGGGTAGTCCGTCAGCACAGTTATTGTATGGGCCTGGAAATAGTGCACTAACTTCCTAGCGGCAACTATCAGTGCCAAAATTAGCTTTTCCAGTGGTAGGTATCGCATCTCGGCATCCACCATTGCTTTACTAACATAGAGAATGGGTCGTTGCTCCCCTAGCTCTTCTTTGAGCAATACAGCACTGATTGCACGATCTGAGACCGCAAGGTACAAGATGAATGTGTTGCCCAGCGACGGAGTTGTCAAGAGCGGTATTGAACGGAGATAAGCTTTTAATCCATCTAGGGCGGTTTGGCAGTCGGGGGTCCAAATGAATGATGTCCCTTGTCAAAGGGTGTGAAAAAATGGTCGGCAACGATCCGAAAAACTGCTAATGAATCTATTAAGGGTCGCGGCCATTCCCATCAACTTTTGTACTTCTTTTAATGACTGAGGGGAGCCGAGTTCCAAGATTGCTATAGTTTGTTTCGGATTGGCCTCTATTCCACGATAGTTCACAATATAGCCCAGGAATGTGCCAGATCTGATACCGAACGCACACTTTAAGGCATTAAGTTTCATCTTGTATTTCCGGAGGATGTTGAAGGTTGTGGACAAGTCGGCTAAGTGGACATACTTTTCTTTGGACTTTACCACCATATTATCAATGTACACCTCCATGGTACGACCGAGTTGCTCCTTAAACATGGTGGTGACAAGCCTCTAATAAGTTGCCTGGCATTCTTCAGGCCGAAGGGTATGACTTTGCAACAATAAGTGCCCCTCGGAGTGAGGAATTCTGTTTTTTTTTGTCCTCGGGATGCATGAATATTTGGTGATATCCTCTGTATACGTCCAAGAAGCTCATACGCTGATGATGCATAGTTGCATCCACTAATTGGTCGATTCGTGGGAAGGGGAAGCAATCCTTGGGACAGACCTTATTTAGGTCTGTGAAGTCTATGTAGACGTGCCAAGACCCGTTTTTCTTCTTTAGAACAATAGTGTTGGACAACCAGGTGGGGTAATTCACTTCGTGGATTGCACCGGCCTCAAGAAGCTTGTCAACTTCTTCGACAACAGTCGAAGTATGCTCGGCTACCGATCGGCGACTCTTCTGGATGATGGGCTTAACCTTTGGGTCCACGTTCAAATGGTGTTGTGCTATGGTGGGGTCTACTCCCAGCATTTCATAAGGAGTCCAAGCGAATACATCACTATTGCCGACTAGGAATGAAATTAACTCCTAGCGTTCATTGACATTTAAACAAGCGTCGATCAGGAAGAATTTATTTGGTTCATGACCGAGTTGAATCCACATAAGATCCTCAGTTGCCTTATGAGTGGGGCATTTTCCAACATCCTCGAGGTTCTCCCGGTCCAAGATTTCATTTGAATTAACTTTTAGCTCCCTTGGCTTCTTGTTGGAAGTAGTAAGGTAGCAATCCTTTGCCGACTTCTGAGAGCCTCGAATCTGCTCAATGTCATGTTGTGTTGGGAAGTAGAATGGCTGGTGATAGGTGCTTGGTACGGCCTGCATTAAGTGCAACCAAGTTCTTCCCATGATGATGTTATATGGCGATGGTAGTTTAATAACCAGAAACTCCATATCGCGGGTCCTAGTGCCTGCACGTACCGCAACCGTGACCTTGCCTAGAGGGTATTCTAGATTCGCGTTAAAGCCGAACAAGTGATATGCTGCTAGTAATAGATCTGAATCCGTAAAGCCGAGCTTCAAAAACGTCTTGTAGTACATTATCTCTAATGTGCTCCCTTGGTTAACCAGAATACGTTCGACAACGAATTTGTTTATTCGTAACTCGATAACAAGAGCATCGTTGTAGGGAAAGATCAGCCCCTCTAGATCTGCGTCGTCAAAGTTAATCTTGCCAGTCTGATGGGGCCGATTGGCTGGTGTAGATGGCTTGGATGGACACTGTTGAGATACTTGGGATTGGATCGTATGGATGCCGGTCGGCGTCGGAAGATAGTATATCATATGAATAGTGCCCATCGGAGTTGAGTCCAGGTGTAAAGCCACTGCATTAGGTTGAGTGATCTTGTGGGGAAGGTATTGGAAGAGTCGACCATCCTGTACCAACTTCTCAAGGTGGTCCTTCAAGGCGTAGCATCTGTCGGTTTCATATCCATGGTCCTTGTGGTATTCACATCGTCGATCCCTGCATCTTATGTCGGGGGGTCCAATCATCTTGGCCAAAAAAGGCTGATGCTGGACTTTGGGAAGTATCTTGCTGATCGGCTCGGTCAACTCAGTATACTTCTTCTCGGACCGCCTGGGGTGTCTGCTATCTACTTGATATTGCTCGCTCGATCGGCGCGGCTCACAATGACTTTCTCGTTTTGACTTGCCTTGACACTCAGGGCTCCTTTCCGGTGGGGCTATGCTTATCGGTTGTACCAAGATAGGCTCAGCCATCTCGGCGACCTTCTATCCGACTTTAACGTGGAGGGCGTCATTCTCCACTTTTCAATACTCTTCAACCTTTTTATTAAAGCTCACACTATTTTAGGAGGTAGTCTAGTTAATGAGCTTCGAAATGGACTGTCAGGTTGCAAGCCCATCTTAAAGGCAATAACGGCCATGGAGTCGTTACAGGCATCGTCAACCAAATTGAAACACTCCCAATAGCGCGTCGAATATTCACGGAGGGTTTCGTCTGACTTAATTTGCATTGCCTAGAGCGAGTCGACTTGCTTAGGCTAGACCTCGTTGGTGATAAATCTTACCTAGAAAGATTTTTGGAGTTGGTGAAAACTCTTGATCGAGGCTGGTTCAAGTTTGTAATACCACCGAACTGCCAACGGACCTAAGCTACTTGGGAGTATGCAACACATAAGCGCATCATCATCAGTGTGCAATGTCATTGCCTACTTGTAATGGTGAATGTGGTCCGTTAGGTCAGACTTACCATCATCCAATGTAAATGTCGGGGCTTTAAATTTTTTCAGCAGGACGGCCCTAGCAATTCGTCGTACGAAAGGGTTATGCATGTCTTCTCTGTCTGACCCATCTTTCTTCCTTTGTCTTTGCTGCATGTATGGACTTTCCCAGATGAATTGGACATGCCAACACACCCTTTTTTCGGAGGTTCTTGAGCTGATGAGTCAGAGGCGCTATTGCTATCGTGTTTCCGATGTCGACGTTGTTGAGTTCCCTTCTGGTGTTCAGGCGACCGGCCTCTCTCATGATGTGGTGCGGTCTATTGAGATTTAGCTAACTCCAGAGCCAGCTCTTTACGTAAGCGCTCGTTATTAACTGCCATCTCTTCCAGACGCTGCTCATTTCATTTTGCTTGATCCATGATTGTCTGCATGGTTCTTGCATGGAGGTTGAAGGTGAAGACTGAACGACTGGGTCAAAATTCAAGGCTCTTCGAGCGTTGATATTCTCCGGACCAAGCATAATTCTTGGTGTAACATTTGGTGTAACATCATCTGCTAAGAATGGAGGGTTGTCAGTAACGTCTATGATGGACGTGCTTGAGTATTCCCATAGACGGCGCCAATTATGGTGAAATGAATTCATAAATACTCTTTTGTCCAAACAGAACTTCTTAATCCTCTTTCTCTATTACTTTCTTCTCCACTTCTCCTTAAGCATGGCTCTTCTTTTTATAATGATTCCTCCAGGGCCCATTCATGGGCCCACTACTTTCTAGGCTTTAATCCTGTCCCTGGGCCTTCTGAATATGAAAGGGTGTGGTCGGCTCCTTCAGCATCCATATATGGCTCGTACTCGGCTTCTATACTTGCCTCACCCGGCATGGCCGACTTGTATTCGGCCATACGTTAAGCACTTAAGTCATAAATAATAATCTATTTGTTCGGCCACACAAATCAGAAAGGTCTCATGTGATTTTGGACAAAAATGTAACACTAACTTCATTAACAACGAGTGGAAAATGACAATAGTACCCCTCTATCATATTCTCTTTCTCTCCCTCTCATGTTACATATAATACTTTTATAGTGCTACTATTAGCACTTACCTTTTTTCTTTGGACCCCCCTCTCTTTTATTTTTTTTAATTCCAATTTTGTCCAAACATGGAGTTACATTTTTACCCTCGTCCCTAGCATTCTAATCCTAATTTCCCAAACCCTAACCCTAACCCTAATTTCCCAAACCCTAACCATCTCCACCGGCGACCACCGCTGCCATTATTGTTGACGACTTCTCTTTCTATCTCCGATGAAAGATTATACACATAGATACATTAGACTAATCACCAGATTCGTCTTACCCACCACCATCACATTTCCAAACTCTACAACCAATGGCTCCGACTTTACATCCCTAGCCAGCTCAAGCCGCTCAGTGTCCGAAGCTCCCAGATCAAGGTGGAACAGATAGTAGTTCCTTAAGTGGTTGTTGCTTGAAGCAGTCGCTTGAGTCGCCGCCTATCGCCGCTCGTCCCTGATAGCAAGTGCGCGAATCTCAGTAGCTCCGGTGGCTTTAACTAGGAAGATGTAGAAGACAAAGCTTCTGATTTGGGGAAAAAATGGAGGTGATTTGTGGTGCTCTGCGTTTGTTGTGAAGAATAAGATGTGAGGGGAAGAGAGAGAGAGCGAGAGAGAGGGGAAAAACTAGATCTGGAAAAAAAAAACAAAAAAAAAAGACTCTTTCTCTCTTTGTGATGGGTCTTTCAGAAAGAAAAAGCAGAAGAATGTGGGCTACAGGAGGCAAGGTAGTGGTGCTGGAGGTGGTGGTTGGGAATGGGGCTAGGTTTAGGTTTGGATTTGGGGTTAGGGATATAGTTGGTATTAAAGTGGGGGTTTAAAAAGAAAATGGTGGGAACTCATTTTGTTGGGTAGGGGTTCGAAGAATTGAGAGGTCCAAAGTACAGCGATAGGTGCTAATAGTAGAATCTATTTTTATCCTAACGACATGTCAACTAATTAAAAATCACATATTAGTCTAAATACTCTCAATGTCATAACTTAATTTCTTTAACTTAGTTTATAATTTAATTACATTTTTAATTATATTATATATATATATATATATATATATATGTAAGAGGGGCTAATTTGAGCCCACTAAATTATTTAGGCCCAATAGCCCAAGATTAGTGGGCCCGAATTTATCGCAAGTCCAAGAATCGGTGGACCCAGATTTATCGCCATCAAACGGATTGAATCGCTCTAAGCCTCGAAAGGGTTCGGATCCACGAACCTAGAGACTTACTCGGGCCCGGACTCGAAAGGGTATTAAGCAAGCCTAGAGATCCGAGGCACTCGGACTCGAAAGGGTTCGGATCCACGAACCTAGAGGTCCTAAACACTTGGCTTCGAACGGATTCAGACGCAATCTAGAAGTCGCTCCGTTAATGAGTCCCAGAACACTTGCGGACTCGGAGCTTTCCGGGATCTACGCACCAGAACCATGGGCGTAATGGAGTTCGAACAAAGGACCCGATCCCGAGGACGGTGAGTGGAGACAAATTCACTCTTCGGTTAAACTAGCCTATACCCGGGTCGAGGTGGCACGACCCCGGGGGGTCCATGAGACTCGGCAATATTTTGCGGCAGGACGTCCTCTGGGACTACCCCTGACCCTTTGGGATGATTGGGGATCATTGGTTAGGTGTGGCTAAGAAGAAGGGTTCGCCGAGGGATTGATCTCCTCTTCGGGGTTTTCTCATCCTCGGAGAAGTCACCTCCTCGGAGAGGTCACCTCCTCGGACAAGGTGGTTAGAGAGAATATCCCCCATGTGCCTTGCACATGGGCTCCATCCTACATCATGAGGTGCCTATAAATAGCACCCACCCATAGCTTTACAAGGGATGGATTTTGGAGATTTTTTAACTCTTGGAAAAGAACTAATTTCCCTTCTCCATTATCAACCTTGAGAGTGAAAGTGGGAGATCCATGGGAGAGCCTTGCCATTATTCTATTCTCTAGCCATTTTGCCTTCTTCTTCACCCAATCTCTTATCTCCATCATCTCCTTTGTTGTTGTGTTCCTAAGTTGAGATTATTGAAGAATCTAAGCCTCTCATCATATTCTAGAGAATTCGATCTTCGAATTTTCCAACTCTTTTCTTGAACCCTCTCCTACAATATATAAACTAGTACATAGATATATATTCATATACAGCGAATCCAGATCCATATCCACCATTAACATCCAAATCCAAGAAAAGAAAGCACCAAAATCTTACATCACTTGGTTGATTATTTCAGTGATTGATTGTTTTTTCTAACATTAGATGTATAATGTTATGATAAGAAAAGAGTAACAGAGGAAAGAATAGACAATCCTTCATAGAAGGTACGGACAGATTCACTGGGTATACACAAAAAGGAATTAATAATACCATTGGGTTCACAATCTTAACAATACCTTCAAAAGTCTATACAATATTTCCATTGGGTCATACCATTCTAATTTCCTCATTTTGCTTCATTAGGTTTCTAGTAATTGAGTTTTTTTCTTCAATAATCTTAGGGATCTCAAATTCAAATCCTCAAAAATATCTAGAAACTCTAAACTTGGGATTTTGAAATATTTAAAATAAAATAAAAAAAGAAACAAAGAAACAAAGTAAAAAGAGTAATCTAGAGTCATTTTATAGGAGAAATTTACAATGTGTATCCTTTCAAATGGTGCACATCGTAAAAAAGTTATGATTTTTTATATTGAACGTTATGATTGTTTGTGATGTGTATTATAACATTTTGTAGTAAACTTATGAATAGCGAATTACATGGGACCTTATTTTGTAGTAAAGTTATATATAGAGTAAAATCTAAGTTACTCTTTTTTTTTCTTTTTTTTTCTTTTTTTTTTTATATATTTAAAGAATATGAATTCGAAGTACTTAGCTTTACATAATTTTTTTATGGGATTAGCTTCTTTTCGGTCCTAATCTAGATTGGATAAGACTATTTGGGCTTGTGGGGGATTGTGGGTCTCATTGCAATGATCCAAACTGTTCATTTTATTGGGTTCTGCTCGTATATTATCCATTACAAAAATTAGGTCGACCCGATATTCATAATCCTTTCATTTTATAGAATTTGTATCTAAAACAAATTAAAGGTCAATGTGTTTTAAAAATGGATCATCCATTTTTTGGTTACAAATTTAATAAAATGAAAGGGTTACGAATATCGGATCGACCTGATTTTTTTTATGAATGATATACATATAATTGAGTTTCAATGATTCGAACCATTTTTTTTATCAAGCCTTGCCCATATATTATCTATTAAAAAAATTAGGTCGATTTGATATCCGTAGCCCTTTCATTTTATAAAATTTGCATCTTGAAAAATTAACGGTCAATGTGTTTTAAAAATAGATCATCGAATTTTTTAATTACAAATTTAATAAAATGAAGAGATTACGAATATCGGATTGACCCGATTTTGTGTGTGAATAATATACATGTAAGGTCCAATAAAATGAACTATTCAAATTATCAAAACAGGGTCTATAATGGGTTTCATGGGCCCAAACAGTCCTCTCTAATCTAAATGAGGACGAGAGGGAAGCCTTACCTCTTTTTTTATTATATAAACATGTATTCAATAGCATCAATATTTGAGAAAGGTTCTTTAGCATTAGTATTTTAAAATAAAAAATGTTATACAAATATAAAATTTATACATAATGACGTGTTTTAATGTGGGTAATTTATTTTATTTTTTTTTAAAACCCAAAAATAATATTTAGACATTATTCTTGTTATTTTTTGTATAAATTTTTTATATAAATAATTTTTTCCAATCAAAATTACAAAAGAGATGAGATGAATCTTCAAAGAATAAAATAGCTCGTGATGTAATCAAACCAGCTCACGAGACGGCAAAATGTAAAAGGTTTTAATACTTGACATATCTATATGCTAATCAGTTCTAAAAAAAAACACCTTCCTGTTTCGTAGTCTGTCTGACTATTGGCAAATATTCAAATGCCACTAACTGATTAAAACAAATTAAGATGATTAAAGTCAACTATTATTTGAAACTTAAAACCCTAGTTGCCTCTTAGCATGCTCATTTTAAGCATTTTTTTATAGCGGTTGAAATTTGGATTCATTGGCGTGTTTACCATTCATCAATAAGTTACAAGATTAGAATGAGATGTTGCTGATGAAACGAACTTAGATTTAATATTATATAATTAATTTATTGATTTAATATTATATAATTAATTTATGGAAATTTTTTTTTAACATACATGATATTAAGATTTTATAGGATAAATGACATGCAATATTTTTATTGTGGTTGGAGTCCCTTAACATTTTTTCAGAGAAATTTCGATCCAGATAAATTTCAAAACACAAATTTTTCTGGTTTGCTCAATTTTACTGATTATCTCTGTGTTTTGAAAATTTTCTGATTTGCTTACAAATTTCTCTGTGTTTTGACCAATTTTTTCTAATTTGTTCATAATTTTCTTTGTATTTTGATCAAATCAAAAAAAATTACACTACAAAATTGAACATAGATAACTTACAATAAAACAAAGAAAATAATCTACAATTAAAGACTATATAGAACAAGATATCTAGAATTACAACTGCATTTTCATCATGCAATGTCCTGAAACTCTTAGGTAACAAAACATAAATAATTGACCACTTACTAACGAATTATATCAACAAATAAACTACAAATTTAAAACAAAAATAAACACATTTGCAATCTTAAGCTGAAACTGCTCAATAAGAGCCTCAATGCTTCTCAATCCACACCATGGCTCTGCCATAAGCCGAGGAGCTTGCAAGGCCAAAACGCATAACAGAATCACGGGGATCGATGTGTGTGATGAATTAGGGCTTGAAGAGAGCAAATTTATAAGAGGAATATGGGTAAAGAAAGAGATTTGGAGAAAGAGAGAAGAGATATAAAGAAGAGAGAATAAGAGAGTGGGTGTGATATATGAGTGTGGGTGAGCGGCCTTAGGTTACAGAAAATAATATTGTGAACTTCTTCTGTGCTATTCCTGTTCCGTAATATGTTAATTGGTCCTTAATATGAGTATGATTATATATTTAATATGATTCTGTGTGCCATTATGTGAAAATATGTGGTTTTGAATTTCTATCTGTTCACCGTAGGAATATCTATTCGATTATCTGCTTTGGAAATTGAATTGAAGGCCTTATCGGCCACAGAACCCGAAATTGATTGCGCCATTGCGATTAACGTAATTTTTAGAGCCTACGGTGAAATTTAATTGGAAATTGATTCAGATCGGAATTAATTGATTTAATTGATGAATTGGTGCCCAATTATTTATTATTATTAAATTGGAATTAGTGGGGTTTGTTGTAATAAAGTACTACACCATCTATTCTCCCCTTATAACTTCATTTGGCTGATTTGAACTCAAAAATAGAGAGAGGGCCGGCTATAGAGGGAGAGAGGGAGAGAATTGTGTAATCTTGGCTTAAGGTTTGGAGAATTGGAGGATTAAACTCAAGATTTTGCCATAGATTGGAAGAATTAAGCTCCTAGGTAAGTGAATTCATGAGTTTAATGTTGTAAATTGTGAATTCAAGTTTGAATAATGGTCAAGAACATGGATTAAATTGATTATGAGGAAATTGAGTTGATTTTGTTGTAATTGAAGTCACTAGAGGCATGCATGTAGGAAATTGCTATAAATTTCCATGTTTAAGCATAAATTGTGTAATCCATGATGAATCTTGTTTGAAATCCATGTATTTGATCATCTCTTCACCAAGTAAATTGAGAATAATGAATATCTCTCACATGCAAGTGTAGATCATGGAGATGTGAGCTTTGCATGTTTGAATTTGATGTGTTGGTGATGAGTTTAGGTTAATTTGAGACATGAATGTGATTAAATTGTGAAATTGAGCTTCATTGTGTTGTAATTTGGTGTTTATATCATGTTAGAATATGTATATGTGAAGTTTGAGCCAAAATCATGCATTTGAGACCTTTGAACATCAAATTGAAGCTCAAGAACATGTTCTGGATTTTCCAGAATTTTGATGTCCACTCGAGCGGGGAAACCGCCGCTCGAGCGTGAAGTTCGTGTTTCCAGTATTTTCTGCAGGCATGGTTTCCGCTCAAGCGGGTAAGTTTACGCTCGAGCGGAGAGCTATGTAGAGAGGCCTTCCGCTCTAGCGCCAGAGTTTGCGATCGAGCGTAATTTTGATGCATCCAGCACTTTTGTAGGCCTCAAGGGTCCGTTTGAGCGGGGAAGTCCACGCTCGAGCGGGGACCCTGTTTTCTGAAAATTTGAAAAGACATTCTGTGTTTCTTTTTCTGTTCTCTTTCACTTTCAAGTACTCTTAGGCATGCATAGAGCATTGTAATTGAGTTAAAGAGATAAGAATGAAGCCTAAAGAGGAAAATGTGAATTTGGAACGGATTGAATTGTTTGTGACCCTTTTGTGCTCATGGAATGTGTAGGGTCGAGCTCCAGAGCAAACCAACCAACCGATCACTGTGAGTAATATCTTAACAAAGACATCTGAAATATGTTGTTGTCCAATTGCTTACTTCTATGTAAGTTCTATAAGTTCATTGACTCAATTGGTGGACAAATTTTGGAGAAACTTGGTCCAGTGGCTTATAGAGTTGCTTTGCCACCGGGATTCGAGCAGATCCATAACGTGTTTCATGTGTCGATGTTAAGGGGTTACCTCCGAGACCCGTTACATGTGATTGATTATCACCGGGTTGCTATTGATGAAAATATGGAATATACTGAATGGCCGGAAAGAATTATTGATCGACAAGTGAAAGAATTGAGAAACAAATCCATTCCAATGGTGAAAGTGGAATGGAAGGAACACTATGGGACAGATGCTACATGGGAAAAAGAGGAGGAAATGCGTTTACGCTACCCACATTTATTTCCCGACGAAGGTAAATTAAGTTTGAGGGACCAAACTTCCTAAAGGGGGGAAGACTGTGATACCCCTGTTCTGTATTATGCTAATTGGTCCCAAATGTCATTGTGATTATATGTTTTGATATGATTTGTGTGCCCTTCTGTGAATATATATATATATATATATATGATTTTGAAGTTTTACCTGTTCACCATAGGAATATCTGTTCGAATAATCAGCTTGGGAAATTCAATCGAGGGCCTTATCGGCCACAGAACCCGAAATTTATTACGCCATTGTGTTTGGCATAATTTTTAGAGCCTACGGTGAAATTTAATTGAAAATTTATTCGGGCCAGACTAAATTGAATTATTTAATGACATTGTGCTCCAATTGTTTAATACCTTAATTGTGGCTAGTGGGGCTTCTTGCATTTGAGCACTACACATCTCATTCTCTCATATACCTTCATTTTGGCTGATATTCACTCTAAGGAGAGGAGAGGGCCGACCTTTAGAGAGAGAGAAGAGAGAAAAATCTGTGTTTAATCTTGAGGGCTTGGAATCTTGGAGTCCAACTCAAATTGGACCATAGATTGAAGAATTGGACTTCTAGGTAAGCCATTGACTCTTGAAATTATGAATTGAACTTGTAATCTTGTGAGTTCAAGAGTTGTTTGTAATCAAGAGCATGTAATAAGTTGATTTTTGTTGAGTTTGAAGTCTTAGAACTCATGCATGTAAGAGATTACCTTGAATTTGCATGTTTGAGCTTGAAACAAATGATCCATGTAAAGTTTTGGTTAAAGCTCATGTTGTAATCGCCATTTGTACCATCTGAGTTGGGAATGATGAGCATCTCCCACATGCATGTACAAATCATGGAAGTATAAGTCTTGAATGTTTGAATTTGAGCATGTTGATGATGGGTTTGAGATGTTTTGGGACATGCATGTAGATAAATCATGAAATTGAGCTTCCTAATGTTGTAATCTTGTATTAGTAGCATGTTAGCATGTGTAAATGTGTAATGTGGGCCATTGCATGCAAGAAATGTAGATGGAAAACCGTATTGGAGCTCAAGAACACGATCTGGGAAACCCAGATTTTTGAGGTCCGCTCGAGCGGGGTAATGGCCGCTCGAGCGGGAAAATCGTGCTCCCAGCATTTTTTTGCAGAGTTGGATGTCCGCTCGAGCGGGACACCTCACGCTCGAGCGCGGAGTCTTGTAGACAGGCCTTCAGCTCGAGCGCATCTTTCGTGCAACCAGTACTTTAGCAGGCCTTAAGGGTCCGCTCGAGCGGAGAAGTTTACGCTCGAGCGGGGACCCTGTTTCCTGGAATTTTGTTCATGCATTCTGTGATTCGTTTTCCGTTCTCTTTCACTTGTAAGCACTCTTAGGCATATGTTAAGCATTGTAAATGAGTTAATGAGATACGAACAAAGCCTAAAGAGGAATATGTGAATTAAAGAACGGATTGAACTGTTAGTGACCCTTTTGTATTCATGAAATGTGTAGGGTCAAGCTCCAGGGCGCATCCACAAGCCGATCACTGTGAGTAATATCAATATTTGAAAACTTGTCAATGTCCAATTGCTATTCCCCTATAAATATTATGAGTTGTTAATTGGGATGGTGGACAAAAGTTTGACATGAATGAATGGGCCAAAGGCCGTTTGACATGAATGAATGGGCCAAAGGCCGTTTGACATGAATGAATGGGCCAAAGGCCGTTTGACATGAATGAATGGGCCAAAGGCCGTTTGACATGAATGAATGGGCCAAAGGCCGTTTGACATGAATGGATGGGCCGAAGGCCGTTTTGCCATGAATGGAAACCCGGATGGGCCAAAGGCCAGAATGTTTGGAACTACAGTTACTTGACTTGCATTTCGTATAGTTATATATATTTTGCTGTTAAACAGAAGTATGAATTGGGCCCAAGGCCGTTTAGAGCACGTTGATCTACATATTGTTATGTAACTGTTATATTTGATATTATTCACTGGGCTATCGCTCACGCTCATTCATGTATTTGTAGGTGAGCCAAGGGAAGTCCAAACCCAGCCCCAGTGAAGTCTGCTAGGAACAACAGGAGTTTTGGGAGAGTCAGCCTTGTGCCTCGCGCATGAGACCATCCTTGCCCTTTTATTATGTACCTATGTTTTGTCTTGTTGGCAAGGACCCAGTGCATGTCTGTACATAGTCTGTTATAGGTTGACTCGTTTTGGACGATCCTGTCTGTAATGAATTTTGTGAAGCTGTACCTTTGATGTGAGTTATTATCGTATCTGAGTATGGTTTGTTTGATGTGCATATAAGCACGGCTCTATGGACAAAGTTTTTAATTTTGCTTCCGTTTGGCCCCCATTAGCTCTGTTAAAATACGTTTAGAACAGTTTGAGGCCGTAGGTAATCTCATGATTACTGGCCGGTTACGTCCTTAACCCACGGGGGCGGGTTCGGGTCGTGACAGAGTGGTATCAGAGCACGAGTTAATAACTCACACACTTGTCCAAAAAGAGCAATAAGCGTCTAGATGAGACCTAGGATGCATTCATGTGATAAATACGAGTTTGGAAGCATTGATTATATACTTAAATGTTTTGTTATGAATAATTATATGTGTAAGTTGTGAACTACTTGCATTACGGATTATCTGGAAATATGTGCTCCTTAGTGTATGTGTACTTGTGTACCTTTGGTATGGAATATAATGCAAGTTTAATCAGATGGTGAGAACCAGAGGTGATGAGTTAGAGGAATCCTCTGCTGCCAGACTGGACAGAATGGAAAGACTGATTCAGGAAATGGCAGAAGCTTTGAGACAGCAACAGGAGTGGCAACAACAGTGGCAGCAACCACATCCGCCACCTCCACCTCCGGCACCACCTGTGCCAGATAATCAAAATGATGATCGGATAATCGCTCTCACCAAGGAATTCAAGAAAATGAAACCGCCACAGTTCCATGGTGGACTAGATCCCTTAAAAGCCGAAGCTTGGGTACTTGGGATTGAAAAACTGTTTGAGGTGTTTCCGTGCTCGGATACACAGAAAGTGCTTCTAGCCACCTTTATGCTAGAAGATGAAGCGAGAAGATGGTGGATGTTGATGAGGGAAAACCACAGAGATATTGATTGGGCGAAATTTTTGGAAATCTTCTATGACAAGTACTTCCCGCAGTGTGTCCGGGACAGGAAAGTGGCAGAGTTCATGGAACTCAAACAAGACAGTATGACTGTAGCTGAGTATGAGGCCAAATTTACTGAGTTGGCCAGGTTTGCACCACACGTAATTGACACTGATTATAAGAAGGCAAGGCATTTTGAAGGTGGGCTCCGAAGTGACATCCTAGAGCGGGTGAATGTCCTGAAATTGGAGACCTACATTGGGGTGCTTGACCGGGCCATCATATCAGAGGCTAATATAGCTAGACAAGCTAAGCCGACAACCGAATGGAGAGGCAACAAAAGACAAGGCTTCTTTTTGAAGAAGAAATTTCTGAAAAAGCAAAACACGGGCTCCTCAACTACCTCAAGTTCTTCCCGAGACACGACTCCTATGTGCAACACCTGTAGCAAAAGGCACCGTGGAGTTTGTTACCGTGCATCGGGAGCCTGTTTTAAGTGTGGGAAACAAGGGCATATAGCCCGAGACTGTAATCAGAATAGTGGGAAAATAGCTGCTAGCTCCACTGCATCGATCCCGAAGCCGGGAAACACTTTGAGATCTGCTGCTACTAGGGATACAGTGAGACAAGGGAGAGTCTTTGCACTCGTTCCGGGTGATACACGGAATGCCAATGCCGTTGTCTCAGGTACTATCTCGATATGTAATCAGGATGCTTTTGTGTTAATTGATTCTGGATCAACGCATTCATTTGTGACATATGCATTTGCATCTAGACTGAAAAGACCCCTAGAATTGTTGCCATATTTGTTATGTGTGTCTGCTCCATCGGGGGAATCTGTGTTATGTGACTATATATATCGGTTTTGTGACATGCATATTGAGGATGCTACCCTGTATGTAGATTTGTTGCCCTTAAACTTTAGACACTTTGATGTAATTTTGGGCATGGATTGGTTGACCAAATACTGTGCCACTATAGATTGTGTGACAAAGAGGGTTGTATTTAAACCACCAGAACAGAAAGAAATTGTGTTTGTGGGAAATGGGGTAGTACCTCCACCATATTTGATATCTGCAATGAAAGCATGTAAATTGATCAGGAAGGGATGCCAGGGTTATTTGTGTTATGTATTGACTGAACAATCCGTGAATGTTGAATTGAATGATATTCCCATCGTTAGAGAATTCCCAGACGTGTTTCCAAACGAATTACCAGGGGAATTGGTAGACAGGGAGATAGAGTTTACTATTGAGACTGTGCCAGGCACCCAACCTATTTCTAAAACTCCCTACAGGATGGCTACAGCCGAAATGAAAGAATTAAAAGAACAGTTGCAAGACCTTCTTGATAAAGGGTTTATCCGGCCCAGTACCTCGCCTTGGGGCGCACCAGTGTTATTTGTAAAGAAAAAGGATGGTACCTTACGCCTATGTATTGATTACCGGGAATTGAACAAGGTAACGATAAAGAATAAATATCTCTTACCCCGTATTGATGACTTATTTGACCAGTTGCAGGGATCACAGGTGTTTTCTAAGATTGATTTGAGATCCGGGTATCATCAGCTGAAGGTTAAGGCAGAAGATGTTGAGAAAACCGCATTCAGAACGAGGTATGGTCATTTTGAGTTTCTTGTTATGCCATTTGGAGTGACTAATGCTCCGGCAGCATTTATGGACTTAATGAATAGAATTTTTAAAACCTACCTCGATGAGTTTGTTGTTGTCTTCATCGATGATATTTTAATATACTCTAAAGATAGACTTGAACACGAACATCATTTGAGGACTGTTTTACAAATACTTCGGGAAAGAAAACTGTTTGCTAAGTTAAAGAAATGTGAGTTTTGGTTGGATGAGGTTATTTTCTTAGGGCACGTGGTCAACAAGGAAGGAATTTCAGTGGACCCGCAGAAAATAGAAGCAATTGTGAATTGGCCTACACCAACTAATGTGACAGAAGTTCGCAGTTTCATGGGCTTAGCTGGGTACTACAGAAGGTTTGTAAAGGACTTTTCGAAATTAGCTGTGCCTCTTACCCAATTGACACGTAAAGGACAACCATTTGAGTGGAATAGTGAAAGAGAATCAGCCTTTCATGAATTGAAGACAAGATTGACCACTGCACCAATTTTGACACTACCTTCAGGTACGGAAAATTTTGTGATTTTCAGTGACGCATCTTATAAGGGTTTGGGTTGTGTGTTAATGCAGAACGGAAAGGTTATTGCTTACGCCTCCCGACAGTTGAGGCCACATGAGAAGAATTATCCAACACATGACCTAGAATTGGCCGCAGTTGTTTTTGCTTTGAAAATCTGGCGGCATTATTTGTATGGGGCAAAGTGTGAAGTCTACACAGATCATAAAAGCCTAAAATACTTCTTCACGCAGAAAGAGTTGAATATGCGTCAGAGAAGATGGCTGGAATTGATAAAAGATTACGACCTAGAAATTCAGTATCACCCCGGAAAAGCTAATACAGTGGCTGATGCCTTGAGCAGGAAATCAACAGGGAGTATGGCTTGCTTGCTTACTGAACAAAGGGAGATTTTGCAAGACTTTGAAAAGTCTGAAATTGAAGTGGTAGTGTGCGAACAGGGCGGATTGATAGCCGCTATTACAGCCGAGCCGACAATTGTTGATGAAATCAAGCAAAAACAGAAAGAGGATGAGTTCCTCAGAAAGGTAATTGATGAATTTGAAGTCAGCCCAAAAGCAAAGTTCAGTATCGAGAATGGAATGTTGAAATTTCGAAACCGAATATGTGTTCCAGTTATTCCGGAGCTAAAGAAGAGGGTCTTAGATGAAGCCCACAGATCCGTATTTGCTATGCATCCGGGTAACAATAAAATGTATCGGGATTTGAAACAAACCTATTGGTGGCCTAAAATGAAGAAAGAGATTGCAGAACATGTGTCCAAGTGCCTTCAGTGTCAGCAAGTTAAGGCTGAACATCAGAAACCAGGCGGTCTACTTCAACCTCTCCCCATTCCTGAGTGGAAGTGGGAACATGTGACCATGGATTTCGTTGTTGGCCTACCTCGGACTTCCCGCGGTATGGATTCTGTTTGGGTTGTAGTTGATAGACTGACTAAATCTGCACATTTTCTGCCTGTCAAAACTACATTTACTGCTTACAGGTTGGCTACTATTTATGTTGATGAAATTGTCCGTTTACATGGAGTTCCAGTATCCATTGTGTCGGATAGAGATCCGAAGTTTGTATCTAGATTGTGGAAGAGTTTGCAGGAAGCTATGGGAACAGAACTAAGGTTCAGCACTGCATTCCACCCACAGACAGATGGGCAGTCAGAACGAACAATACAGACTTTGGAAGATATGCTTCGCATGTGTGCTTTGGATTTTCAGGGGAGTTGGGAAGATTACCTGCCACTTGCAGAATTTGCCTATAATAATAGCTTCCACTCCAGCATCGGTATGGCACCATACGAGGCTTTGTATGGTAGGAGGTGTAGATCACCTATTTGTTGGACAGAGGTCGGGGACAGAGCTTTGCTCGGGCCTGAAATTGTACAGGACACCTCTGAAAAGATCAAAACTGTTCGGCAAAGGCTCAGAACAGCTCAAGACCGACAGAAGAATTATGCAGACGTTCGGAGAAGACCTCTTGAATATGAGGTCGGCGACCATGTATTCATCCGTGTTTCTCCGATGAAAGGCCAAGTCAGGTTTGGGAAAAAGGGCAAGTTGTCGCCCCGTTACATTGGGCCGTTTCAAATTTTGGAGAAACTTGGTCCAGTGGCTTATAGAGTTGCTTTGCCACCGGGATTCGAGCAGATCCATAACGTGTTTCATGTGTCGATGTTAAGGGGTTACCTCCGAGACCCGTTACATGTGATTGATTATCACCGGGTTGCTATTGATGAAAATATGGAATATACTGAATGGCCGGAAAGAATTATTGATCGACAAGTGAAAGAATTGAGAAACAAATCCATTCCAATGGTGAAAGTGGAATGGAAGGAACACTATGGGACAGATGCTACATGGGAAAAAGAGGAGGAAATGCGTTTACGCTACCCACATTTATTTCCCGACGAAGGTAAATTAAGTTTGAGGGACCAAACTTCCTAAAGGGGGGAAGACTGTGATACCCCTGTTCTGTATTATGCTAATTGGTCCCAAATGTCATTGTGATTATATGTTTTGATATGATTTGTGTGCCCTTCTGTGAATATATATATATATATATATGATTTTGAAGTTTTACCTGTTCACCATAGGAATATCTGTTCGAATAATCAGCTTGGGAAATTCAATCGAGGGCCTTATCGGCCACAGAACCCGAAATTTATTACGCCATTGTGTTTGGCATAATTTTTAGAGCCTACGGTGAAATTTAATTGAAAATTTATTCGGGCCAGACTAAATTGAATTATTTAATGACATTGTGCTCCAATTGTTTAATACCTTAATTGTGGCTAGTGGGGCTTCTTGCATTTGAGCACTACACATCTCATTCTCTCATATACCTTCATTTTGGCTGATATTCACTCTAAGGAGAGGAGAGGGCCGACCTTTAGAGAGAGAGAAGAGAGAAAAATCTGTGTTTAATCTTGAGGGCTTGGAATCTTGGAGTCCAACTCAAATTGGACCATAGATTGAAGAATTGGACTTCTAGGTAAGCCATTGACTCTTGAAATTATGAATTGAACTTGTAATCTTGTGAGTTCAAGAGTTGTTTGTAATCAAGAGCATGTAATAAGTTGATTTTTGTTGAGTTTGAAGTCTTAGAACTCATGCATGTAAGAGATTACCTTGAATTTGCATGTTTGAGCTTGAAACAAATGATCCATGTAAAGTTTTGGTTAAAGCTCATGTTGTAATCGCCATTTGTACCATCTGAGTTGGGAATGATGAGCATCTCCCACATGCATGTACAAATCATGGAAGTATAAGTCTTGAATGTTTGAATTTGAGCATGTTGATGATGGGTTTGAGATGTTTTGGGACATGCATGTAGATAAATCATGAAATTGAGCTTCCTAATGTTGTAATCTTGTATTAGTAGCATGTTAGCATGTGTAAATGTGTAATGTGGGCCATTGCATGCAAGAAATGTAGATGGAAAACCGTATTGGAGCTCAAGAACACGATCTGGGAAACCCAGATTTTTGAGGTCCGCTCGAGCGGGGTAATGGCCGCTCGAGCGGGAAAATCGTGCTCCCAGCATTTTTTTGCAGAGTTGGATGTCCGCTCGAGCGGGACACCTCACGCTCGAGCGCGGAGTCTTGTAGACAGGCCTTCAGCTCGAGCGCATCTTTCGTGCAACCAGTACTTTAGCAGGCCTTAAGGGTCCGCTCGAGCGGAGAAGTTTACGCTCGAGCGGGGACCCTGTTTCCTGGAATTTTGTTCATGCATTCTGTGATTCGTTTTCCGTTCTCTTTCACTTGTAAGCACTCTTAGGCATATGTTAAGCATTGTAAATGAGTTAATGAGATACGAACAAAGCCTAAAGAGGAATATGTGAATTAAAGAACGGATTGAACTGTTAGTGACCCTTTTGTATTCATGAAATGTGTAGGGTCAAGCTCCAGGGCGCATCCACAAGCCGATCACTGTGAGTAATATCAATATTTGAAAACTTGTCAATGTCCAATTGCTATTCCCCTATAAATATTATGAGTTGTTAATTGGGATGGTGGACAAAAGTTTGACATGAATGAATGGGCCAAAGGCCGTTTGACATGAATGAATGGGCCAAAGGCCGTTTGACATGAATGAATGGGCCAAAGGCCGTTTGACATGAATGAATGGGCCAAAGGCCGTTTGACATGAATGGATGGGCCAAAGGCCGTTTGACATGAATGGATGGGCCGAAGGCCGTTTTGCCATGAATGGAAACCCGGATGGGCCAAAGGCCAGAATGTTTGGAACTACAGTTACTTGACTTGCATTTCGTATAGTTATATATATTTTGCTGTTAAACAGAAGTATGAATTGGGCCCAAGGCCGTTTAGAGCACGTTGATCTACATATTGTTATGTAACTGTTATATTTGATATTATTCACTGGGCTATCGCTCACGCTCATTCATGTATTTGTAGGTGAGCCAAGGGAAGTCCAAACCCAGCCCCAGTGAAGTCTGCTAGGAACAACAGGAGTTTTGGGAGAGTCAGCCTTGTGCCTCGCGCATGAGACCATCCTTGCCCTTTTATTATGTACCTATGTTTTGTCTTGTTGGCAAGGACCCAGTGCATGTCTGTACATAGTCTGTTATAGGTTGACTCGTTTTGGACGATCCTGTCTGTAATGAATTTTGTGAAGCTGTACCTTTGATGTGAGTTATTATCGTATCTGAGTATGGTTTGTTTGATGTGCATATAAGCACGGCTCTATGGACAAAGTTTTTAATTTTGCTTCCGTTTGGCCCCCATTAGCTCTGTTAAAATACGTTTAGAACAGTTTGAGGCCGTAGGTAATCTCATGATTACTGGCCGGTTACGTCCTTAACCCACGGGGGCGGGTTCGGGTCGTGACAGAGTGGTATCAGAGCACGAGTTAATAACTCACACACTTGTCCAAAAAGAGCAATAAGCGTCTAGATGAGACCTAGGATGCATTCATGTGATAAATACGAGTTTGGAAGCATTGATTATATACTTAAATGTTTTGTTATGAATAATTATATGTGTAAGTTGTGAACTACTTGCATTACGGATTATCTGGAAATATGTGCTCCTTAGTGTATGTGTACTTGTGTACCTTTGGTATGGAATATAATGCAAGTTTAATCAGATGGTGAGAACCAGAGGTGATGAGTTAGAGGAATCCTCTGCTGCCAGACTGGACAGAATGGAAAGACTGATTCAGGAAATGGCAGAAGCTTTGAGACAGCAACAGGAGTGGCAACAACAGTGGCAGCAACCACATCCGCCACCTCCACCTCCGGCACCACCTGTGCCAGATAATCAAAATGATGATCGGATAATCGCTCTCACCAAGGAATTCAAGAAAATGAAACCGCCACAGTTCCATGGTGGACTAGATCCCTTAAAAGCCGAAGCTTGGGTACTTGGGATTGAAAAACTGTTTGAGGTGTTTCCGTGCTCGGATACACAGAAAGTGCTTCTAGCCACCTTTATGATAGAAGATGAAGCGAGAAGATGGTGGATGTTGATGAGGGAAAACCACAGAGATATTGATTGGGCGAAATTTTTGGAAATCTTCTATGACAAGTACTTCCCGCAGTGTGTCCGGGACAGGAAAGTGGCAGAGTTCATGGAACTCAAACAAGACAGTATGACTGTAGCTGAGTATGAGGCCAAATTTACTGAGTTGGCCAGGTTTGCACCACACGTAATTGACACTGATTATAAGAAGGCAAGGCATTTTGAAGGTGGGCTCCGAAGTGACATCCTAGAGCGGGTGAATGTCCTGAAATTGGAGACCTACATTGGGGTGCTTGACCGGGCCATCATATCAGAGGCTAATATAGCTAGACAAGCTAAGCCGACAACCGAATGGAGAGGCAACAAAAGACAAGGCTTCTTTTTGAAGAAGAAATTTCTGAAAAAGCAAAACACGGGCTCCTCAACTACCTCAAGTTCTTCCCGAGACACGACTCCTATGTGCAACACCTGTAGCAAAAGGCACCGTGGAGTTTGTTACCGTGCATCGGGAGCCTGTTTTAAGTGTGGGAAACAAGGGCATATAGCCCGAGACTGTAATCAGAATAGTGGGAAAATAGCTGCTAGCTCCACTGCATCGATCCCGAAGCCGGGAAACACTTTGAGATCTGCTGCTACTAGGGATACAGTGAGACAAGGGAGAGTCTTTGCACTCGTTCCGGGTGATACACGGAATGCCAATGCCGTTGTCTCAGGTACTATCTCGATATGTAATCAGGATGCTTTTGTGTTAATTGATTCTGGATCAACGCATTCATTTGTGACATATGCATTTGCATCTAGACTGAAAAGACCCCTAGAATTGTTGCCATATTTGTTATGTGTGTCTGCTCCATCGGGGGAATCTGTGTTATGTGACTATATATATCGGTTTTGTGACATGCATATTGAGGATGCTACCCTGTATGTAGATTTGTTGCCCTTAAACTTTAGACACTTTGATGTAATTTTGGGCATGGATTGGTTGACCAAATACTGTGCCACTATAGATTGTGTGACAAAGAGGGTTGTATTTAAACCACCAGAACAGAAAGAAATTGTGTTTGTGGGAAATAGGGTAGTACCTCCACCATATTTGATATCTGCAATGAAAGCATGTAAATTGATCAGGAAGGGATGCCAGGGTTATTTGTGTTATGTATTGACTGAACAATCCGTGAATGTTGAATTGAATGATATTCCCATCGTTAGAGAATTCCCAGACGTGTTTCCAAACGAATTACCAGGGGAATTGGTAGACAGGGAGATAGAGTTTACTATTGAGACTGTGCCAGGCACCCAACCTATTTCTAAAACTCCCTACAGGATGGCTACAGCCGAAATGAAAGAATTAAAAGAACAGTTGCAAGACCTTCTTGATAAAGGGTTTATCCGGCCCAGTACCTCGCCTTGGGGCGCACCAGTGTTATTTGTAAAGAAAAAGGATGGTACCTTACGCCTATGTATTGATTACCGGGAATTGAACAAGGTAACGATAAAGAATAAATATCCCTTACCCCGTATTGATGACTTATTTGACCAGTTGCAGGGATCACAGGTGTTTTCTAAGATTGATTTGAGATCCGGGTATCATCAGCTAAAGGTTAAGGCAGAAGATGTTGAGAAAACCGCATTCAGAACGAGGTATGGTCATTTTGAGTTTCTTGTTATGCTATTTGGAGTGACTAATGCTCCGGCAGCATTTATGGACTTAATGAATAGAATTTTTAAAACCTACCTCGATGAGTTTGTTGTTGTCTTCATCGATGATATTTTAATATACTCTAAAGATAGACTTGAACACGAACATCATTTGAGGACTGTTTTACAAATACTTCGGGAAAGAAAACTGTTTGCTAAGTTAAAGAAATGTGAGTTTTGGTTGGATGAGGTTATTTTCTTAGGGCACGTGGTCAACAAGGAAGGAATTTCAGTGGACCCGCAGAAAATAGAAGCAATTGTGAATTGGCCTACACCAACTAATGTGACAGAAGTTCGCAGTTTCATGGGCTTAGCTGGGTACTACAGAAGGTTTGTAAAGGACTTTTCGAAATTAGCTGTGCCTCTTACCCAATTGACACGTAAAGGACAACCATTTGAGTGGAATAGTGAAAGAGAATCAGCCTTTCATGAATTGAAGACAAGATTGACCACTGCACCAATTTTGACACTACCTTCAGGTACGGAAAATTTTGTGATTTTCAGTGACGCATCTTATAAGGGTTTGGGTTGTGTGTTAATGCAGAACGGAAAGGTTATTGCTTACGCCTCCCGACAGTTGAGGCCACATGAGAAGAATTATCCAACACATGACCTAGAATTGGCCGCAGTTGTTTTTGCTTTGAAAATCTGGCGGCATTATTTGTATGGGGCAAAGTGTGAAGTCTACACAGATCATAAAAGCCTAAAATACTTCTTCACGCAGAAAGAGTTGAATATGCGTCAGAGAAGATGGCTGGAATTGATAAAAGATTACGACCTAGAAATTCAGTATCACCCCGGAAAAGCTAATACAGTGGCTGATGCCTTGAGCAGGTAATCAACAGGGAGTATGGCTTGCTTGCTTACTGAACAAAGGGAGATTTTGCAAGACTTTGAAAAGTCTGAAATTGAAGTGGTAGTGTGCGAACAGGGCGGATTGATAGCCGCTATTACAGCCGAGCCGGCAATTGTTGATGAAATCAAGCAAAAACAGAAAGAGGATGAGTTCCTCAGAAAGGTAATTGATGAATTTGAAGTCAGCCCAAAAGCAAAGTTCAGTATCGAGAATGGAATGTTGAAATTTCGAAACCGAATATGTGTTCCAGTTATTCCGGAGCTAAAGAAGAGGGTCTTAGATGAAGCCCACAGATCCGTATTTGCTATGCATCCGGGTAACAATAAAATGTATCGGGATTTGAAACAAACCTATTGGTGGCCTAAAATGAAGAAAGAGATTGCAGAACATGTGTCCAAGTGCCTTCAGTGTCAGCAAGTTAAGGCTGAACATCAGAAACCAGGCGGTCTACTTCAACCTCTCCCCATTCCTGAGTGGAAGTGGGAACATGTGACCATGGATTTCGTTGTTGGCCTACCTCGGACTTCCCGCGGTATGGATTCTGTTTGGGTTGTAGTTGATAGACTGACTAAATCTGCACATTTTCTGCCTGTCAAAACTACATTTACTGCTTACAGGTTGGCTACTATTTATGTTGATGAAATTGTCCGTTTACATGGAGTTCCAGTATCCATTGTGTCGGATAGAGATCCGAAGTTTGTATCTAGATTGTGGAAGAGTTTGCAGGAAGCTATGGGAACAGAACTAAGGTTCAGCACTGCATTCCACCCACAGACAGATGGGCAGTCAGAACGAACAATACAGACTTTGGAAGATATGCTTCGCATGTGTGCTTTGGATTTTCAGGGGAGTTGGGAAGATTACCTGCCACTTGCAGAATTTGCCTATAATAATAGCTTCCACTCCAGCATCGGTATGGCACCATACGAGGCTTTGTATGGTAGGAGGTGTAGATCACCTATTTGTTGGACAGAGGTCGGGGACAGAGCTTTGCTCGGGCCTGAAATTGTACAGGACACCTCTGAAAAGATCAAAACTGTTCGGCAAAGGCTCAGAACAGCTCAAGACCGACAGAAGAATTATGCAGACGTTCGGAGAAGACCTCTTGAATATGAGGTCGGCGACCATGTATTCATCCGTGTTTCTCCGATGAAAGGCCAAGTCAGGTTTGGGAAAAAGGGCAAGTTGTCGCCCCGTTACATTGGGCCGTTTCAAATTTTGGAGAAACTTGGTCCAGTGGCTTATAGAGTTGCTTTGCCACCGGGATTCGAGCAGATCCATAACGTGTTTCATGTGTCGATGTTAAGGGGTTACCTCCGAGACCCGTTACATGTGATTGATTATCACCGGGTTGCTATTGATGAAAATATGGAATATACTGAATGGCCGGAAAGAATTATTGATCGACAAGTGAAAGAATTGAGAAACAAATCCATTCCAATGGTGAAAGTGGAATGGAAGGAACACTATGGGACAGATGCTACATGGGAAAAAGAGGAGGAAATGCGTTTACGCTACCCACATTTATTTCCCGACGAAGGTAAATTAAGTTTGAGGGACCAAACTTCCTAAAGGGGGGAAGACTGTGATACCCCTGTTCTGTATTATGCTAATTGGTCCCAAATGTCATTGTGATTATATGTTTTGATATGATTTGTGTGCCCTTCTGTGAATATATATATATATATGATTTTGAAGTTTTACCTGTTCACCATAGGAATATCTGTTCGAATAATCAGCTTGGGAAATTCAATCGAGGGCCTTATCGGCCACAGAACCCGAAATTTATTACGCCATTGTGTTTGGCATAATTTTTAGAGCCTACGGTGAAATTTAATTGAAAATTTATTCGGGCCAGACTAAATTGAATTATTTAATGACATTGTGCTCCAATTGTTTAATACCTTAATTGTGGCTAGTGGGGCTTCTTGCATTTGAGCACTACACATCTCATTCTCTCATATACCTTCATTTTGGCTGATATTCACTCTAAGGAGAGGAGAGGGCCGACCTTTAGAGAGAGAGAAGAGAGAAAAATCTGTGTTTAATCTTGAGGGCTTGGAATCTTGGAGTCCAACTCAAATTGGACCATAGATTGAAGAATTGGACTTCTAGGTAAGCCATTGACTCTTGAAATTATGAATTGAACTTGTAATCTTGTGAGTTCAAGAGTTGTTTGTAATCAAGAGCATGTAATAAGTTGATTTTTGTTGAGTTTGAAGTCTTAGAACTCATGCATGTAAGAGATTACCTTGAATTTGCATGTTTGAGCTTGAAACAAATGATCCATGTAAAGTTTTGGTTAAAGCTCATGTTGTAATCGCCATTTGTACCATCTGAGTTGGGAATGATGAGCATCTCCCACATGCATGTACAAATCATGGAAGTATAAGTCTTGAATGTTTGAATTTGAGCATGTTGATGATGGGTTTGAGATGTTTTGGGACATGCATGTAGATAAATCATGAAATTGAGCTTCCTAATGTTGTAATCTTGTATTAGTAGCATGTTAGCATGTGTAAATGTGTAATGTGGGCCATTGCATGCAAGAAATGTAGATGGAAAACCGTATTGGAGCTCAAGAACACGATCTGGGAAACCCAGATTTTTGAGGTCCGCTCGAGCGGGGTAATGGCCGCTCGAGCGGGAAAATCGTGCTCCCAGCATTTTTTTGCAGAGTTGGATGTCCGCTCGAGCGGGACACCTCACGCTCGAGCGCGGAGTCTTGTAGACAGGCCTTCAGCTCGAGCGCATCTTTCGTGCAACCAGTACTTTAGCAGGCCTTAAGGGTCCGCTCGAGCGGAGAAGTTTACGCTCGAGCGGGGACCCTGTTTCCTGGAATTTTGTTCATGCATTCTGTGATTCGTTTTCCGTTCTCTTTCACTTGTAAGCACTCTTAGGCATATGTTAAGCATTGTAAATGAGTTAATGAGATACGAACAAAGCCTAAAGAGGAATATGTGAATTAAAGAACGGATTGAACTGTTAGTGACCCTTTTGTATTCATGAAATGTGTAGGGTCAAGCTCCAGGGCGCATCCACAAGCCGATCACTGTGAGTAATATCAATATTTGAAAACTTGTCAATGTCCAATTGCTATTCCCCTATAAATATTATGAGTTGTTAATTGGGATGGTGGACAAAAGTTTGACATGAATGAATGGGCCAAAGGCCGTTTGACATGAATGAATGGGCCAAAGGCCGTTTGACATGAATGAATGGGCCAAAGGCCGTTTGACATGAATGAATGGGCCAAAGGCCGTTTGACATGAATGGATGGGCCGAAGGCCGTTTTGCCATGAATGGAAACCCGGATGGGCCAAAGGCCAGAATGTTTGGAACTACAGTTACTTGACTTGCATTTCGTATAGTTATATATATTTTGCTGTTAAACAGAAGTATGAATTGGGCCCAAGGCCGTTTAGAGCACGTTGATCTACATATTGTTATGTAACTGTTATATTTGATATTATTCACTGGGCTATCGCTCACGCTCATTCATGTATTTGTAGGTGAGCCAAGGGAAGTCCAAACCCAGCCCCAGTGAAGTCTGCTAGGAACAACAGGAGTTTTGGGAGAGTCAGCCTTGTGCCTCGCGCATGAGACCATCCTTGCCCTTTTATTATGTACCTATGTTTTGTCTTGTTGGCAAGGACCCAGTGCATGTCTGTACATAGTCTGTTATAGGTTGACTCGTTTTGGACGATCCTGTCTGTAATGAATTTTGTGAAGCTGTACCTTTGATGTGAGTTATTATCGTATCTGAGTATGGTTTGTTTGATGTGCATATAAGCACGGCTCTATGGACAAAGTTTTTAATTTTGCTTCCGTTTGGCCCCCATTAGCTCTGTTAAAATACGTTTAGAACAGTTTGAGGCCGTAGGTAATCTCATGATTACTGGCCGGTTACGTCCTTAACCCACGGGGGCGGGTTCGGGTCGTGACAACAGCTCTATGGACAAAGTTTTAAATTGCTTCCGTTTGGCCCCCGTTAACTCTATTAAAATACGTTTGGTTTGGTTTGAGGCCATAGGTAATCTCACGATTACTGACCGGTTATGTCCTTAACCTACGGGGGCGTATTCGGATCATGACATCTTCATTACTAAAAATTGGAAGGAGATGTTATATTAAATATCCCTTAATTTATTAGATGGTGTAAGAAACATTTTTCTCAGATTTAATATTATGTAATTAATTTATTGAATGAGGGTAAGAAACATCCTTCTCATAAAGACGGTAAATCTCTCTAAAAAGAAAGGAAAAAAGTTACTATTTATGAAATTACATATTAAAAAAATTCCAAATCTTTCAAGCGTAACCTAACTTGGTGGTTGTCTACCCTACTTCACTTTTACCCGTTGGAATTTATTTCATATGTGCTTTTACTCAAGCTAGTTTATAACCCTCATAATTTGTAGATTATAATGCACTATTTATTACACATTTCAATTTTCATCTACATTAAAATATTATTTACTTATTTTTAAATAGAGTAATGTTAGAGACACTAATAAAATAAACTACTTATAAAGTAAATAACATAAGATTAAAGTGAATTTTCTCTCCCACAAATAACAAAAGCCTCAATAATTTTCGCAATATTTTTTAACTTGTGGGCTTTGGTTGACAAATAGATTGTGTTCATGATTAAGTGAAATTTGCTAGTAAAAACAAATTACAAAAATATACAAACAATGCGAAGGCCAATCAAAAAATATCATAAAAATTGTTTAGATGTTAAATCCGAATAAATTAAAGGGCCTGGCTTCGATTGCAGCGTGCCATTCATGTAAATTATTTACAATAAAAATTACTAATCATAACTTTTTTATTTATTATACTTAATTTAAAAAGTTTAGATGATGCATATATTTTTAAAAATAAATTATTATTTTTTTTATAACATGATTACCAGATTAATTTAATTTTTTATGTGTAAATGATATACATTAAAGATTTTATAAATGATTATTAAAATGATACTCGTGGTGAGTTTATCATTTCTTTGGCCTAAATAGCACTCTTCAATATAGATCTAGGTTGGAAGAAAGCTAACCCGTAAATTAAAGAGTAAATTATACTCGACTCTCTTGAGATTTTGAAAGAAGGGTACTCAGTCCAAAAATTCAAATTTGAATTTTGTTTAGTTAAAGGTCCCAGCGGTGAAATTGTTTGTCCATAAGGACAAAGTCTAAGTAAAATGACCAAAATGCTCATGTATATATATATATATATATATATATATACTCCACTAGTCCATTTGTTATTCACAACAAGTTCTCTCTCTCTCTCCCTCTCTCCACCGTCTGTTGGTCTCTCTCCTTCCGTCGTCGTCGTCGTCGTCGCCCGTCGGTCTCTCTCATTCCGTTGCCGCATTGATACTCCTTTCATCTTCTCCGCCGCATCACCACTACCGCTACTCCCACCTTCGAACATCGCAGTTGTTCTCTCTCTCTCTCTCTCTTTTTCTTTCTCTCTCTCGCTTATATCTCTCTTTTCCTTCCATTCCGAGCTATTCGCCAGATTTGTAACTTTCGTCAAAGTTCATCGCGACTACAATGCGGCGCGCCATCGGTGCCCGAAATAACCCGACTCTCTCATTTGCCTTGATTCCTTAATCATATGTGTGATTATATGGGTGCTTATGTGCTTGATGCGAAATTACATGTTTAAATGTGTGAATTTCATACTTTTGGGAATGTGTATCTGTTGAATATAAAACATCTGTTAAAATTACAACTTCTGGACTGAAAATTGAAAGCCTTAAAGGTGCGATAAACCGGAATTGACCTTACAATTATGATTAGCGTGATTTTTGGAACATAATATGAAGTTTTGTAAAAATTTGATTCGATATGAATTAATTGGCTTATTTGGCTAAAACTCCTAAAATTAACGACTTTAATGAGTTTAGAAACCGAAATTGAGTATATAAATATGTTAATGGAAATTTTTAGAGCCATTTGAGAAGTTTAATTGGAAATTTATTTTGTCCGATTCGCTAAGGCTTGTTTGGCAAGCATGGTAGCTAAATTCATATATATGTTACATAAGCCTCTTTTGAGCTCATCTTTTCTTATATCTATTGGGTGGAAAATTCTGGAGAGCCACCCAAGAGAGAAAGGAAGAAGAGAAAAGAGAGGGAGAAAGGAGAAGAGCTTGGAGATTGAAGAAATTGTTAGATGAAATTAAAGATTTAGTTCTCAAGGTAAGTGGAAATTAACTAAATTACTCTTAATCTTCCACCTTTTCTTGGAATCAAGCCTTGGGATGAAGTTTTATACCCATAGAGGTTAGGGTTTATGAGTTATTATCATAGTTTAACTTATTCCATGAAATTGAACATCTAATCTTTGGATTGGGTCAAATAAAAGGTTGATTCTTGTATTTGGGGTTTGTTTTGAGTTAGCTTGAGAGGATATATATCTTCTAATCATCAAGCTTTGCATGTTTTGAACTCTATATGTTGTATCCCTTTGGTAACCATGAAAAGATGAAGAAGATGAAGAACTATGAAAATTAAAGTAAGTTATAATTCACTTGAGTTTAGGGTTCATGCTTATAATGATCATATGATATGTTGTTGAAGTGAAGTTGTTTCAATGCCTTGAAAAGCTTGAAATTACTGCATTTTCGGACTACCCAAAATAGAGCAAGAACTGCATGTGCGAAGCCCATGGCCGCACGTGCGGAAAACAGGGGAGACAGATTGAGGCTTACTACAATAAAAGCACGTACGGCTAAAGGGGAGGAATTCTGTCAGCTTCTTTTCCCCTGTTTGACCCTCTGAAATTGTTAATGTGTATATTTGATCCTTCTAAACTGTTTAAAACTAAATGAGAATTTACGAATCGAACGTGAGGAAAGGGCTAAAGAAAATAGAATAATTTATAAGTTGTATGTATGTGTGTGCCTTGTGTAGGTCACTTGCCAGAGGAGACTCCTACGCGACCAAAGCACTATGAGTAATAATAATGTAATGATATATTTATTCCTATATATCTGTATGAATTATTGTACCTTGATTGTACTTGGTATGTTGAAATCATTATTGTGCTATGGTTTATCTATTAAGATTGTGAATGGCATATTTGGGACGAGTGGTGCCATGATTCATGTATTTTTGTTGGATACATATTATGTTTATTGCAATGGTGTACGTTATGTGAATTAGGTTTTGGTGCAAATGATTAAACAATGGTATTGACATGGACCTAAGGTCATTTTGTATTATGTTGGGCCCGAGGCCGTTTTGTATTATGTTGGGCCCGTGGCCATTTTGTAGTACATTGGGCTTGAAGCCGTTTTGTATTACGTTGGGCCTGAGGTCGTTTTGTATTATGTTGGGCCCGAGGTCGTTTTGTATTACGTTGGGCTAAAGGCCATTTTTGAATAAGATTATGAGGTTGTGTGTACGCCAAATAAATATTCTCCAAGACACATGCTTATTCAGCCAAACCTCCCTAGATTATTCTTCTTCACTGAGCCTTGTTTACTCTGTTTTTATGTATGCATGTAGGTGATCAGCTCGGAGGGCAGCTGTCACACCCCAAACCCGCCCCTAAAAGTTTGGGCATGGCCACTTCAGAAACGGACACTTAACTAGATGTATATAACATATGGGGCCCGAACGGAAGCATTAAACATTATAGAATAACATGAAATAAGAAGAAGTTACATCCATTGAGCAACTACCATGCCAGGATCACAAATAGTACATCAAATGGTAAATATTTACATACACATATGCAAACCTTGCCCCTTATTTGGACGTATAACAAAACGTTGGAAACTTCAACATATAATAGTCACCCAAAGTACAAGCCAAAACTTAGCCAAACTCCACAAAAATGGGCGGACTTCCTCAGAATGCCTGGACACGCAGAGGCTAATAAAAGAAAGACAAGCATCAAGGTTAAGGCTGACCTCAAGATTTATTACCTACAGAATCAGACAAAATACAGAGTGAGACAATCTCAGTGAATAATAGTACCATAATAAGTCAATGATCAACTTGAATTAAAATACGCATCAAGGCGTATATAAATGCAAAAGTCATGTAGTTAATCTGATGCTGTAATTAATTCCGAACGCCCTTGGGCCCAGTTTTTTTAAACAGAATGGCTTTAAGCCCTTGAGCAGAGTGACATTGAGCCCTTAAACAGAGTGGCATTTAGCCCTTATCAGAATGGCATACAGCCCTTGTCATGCATGTATGAACTCAAGAGATGTCTCGCACAGATTCTCGAGGTGACTCACATTGTAGCACTTAGTTCCGTACAGCACTTGGTTTCATACGAGAAAATACAAATTAGCCTCAAGCCTAATATATCACACAGAATAGCCTCTGGCCTAACAGATCATACAGAATGGCCATAGGCCCAGATTGGCTTTAAGCCCAGTTCATGTATGTATGGACTCAAGAGGTGTCTCGCACGGATTCTAGAGGTGATTCGCATTGCAGCACTTAGTTCTATACAGCACTTTGTTCCATACCAGAAAACAATAGGTCTTAAAGACCGAACAATTCATAACGTGTTATAGCATAAACGAAACGGACAAACAGAGCAGACTAATCCCAGATTCATACGAATACCGTTCATAATGGTGCACATACATTTCCTTTCATGATTATTGCAAGTTGACATAATCGTCTTACGCATAACAAAGCATTAATAATAACTATTTATAGAAGCTCATGTATCATTACAGTATCATTCATGGGGACAGAACAATTCATACCATAACGTGAGTCATATAACAATGTTATTGATATCCAATTCTTTGACGTATAAGGCAACCCATGGTTCTATCCGATTATTCATTTCGATAATCTATTCTAGGCAGATATCTATGTCATAAAATATGCGTCGAACCAAACAAGACTGTAGGAGTCCATAATAGGACATTCAAAATATCATGTTTCCGTCAGCGGGGTTTACATTCATAATTCCTTCCCGTCAACCAATTGCACAGTATTAATAATTCGTATGTAATTCTTATGCGGAGTCATAGGTAACTTACAGGTTATAGCACATAATGCTAACTATTAACCGTAACCGGAATACAGAGTAGTTCCAAAGTCATGCCAATGTACGCAGAGTCTTTCAATGTTCTCACCGATTTCCAATAACATAAACGTTAATGTAATTACTTGCAAAGAGTAGAGCGTTAATAATAAGAACTCTTAATGGTAGTAAATGTACGATTACAGTATTACTACTCACCGTGCGTTAATGGCGCTACAGCTCCTTCCGGAATGTGACCTACGCACTCATATAACTTACAAATTAGTTCAATTCCTTCTTAAATTCACATTTCATTCGCTACCTTCCAATAAATTAAGAAGCATTTTAAGGATTTCAAATACTAATTTTAACCACCCCAGAGGGTCAAACAGGTCGAATGGAGCAGACAACATTTTTCAGCTTGGGCCGCACGTGCGGCGGTTGGTCTCTGTAGACGTGCCCGCGGAGGGCCTCACGCTACAGTTCGGACTCGATTTGTGTCACGGTTCTTAATCTGAACCAAAGAGTCCAAATCTGGCAAATCGTTTTGAGAAACAGATTTTTGAAAAAGTAGTGCCAAACATGGACTGCTTTGCCAGATACAGAATCGCCACCTAAATATTTTTTTAAAATGGGGAAATTTAGGAAACCCTGGCTCGGTGCCGAAGGCCACATGTCCGTCATCACCGGAGTTGTCTCGGCTCGGGAGCTTGGGTACGATCGGGGAAGGTCAGCTATGAGCACCCCCTTTCGCCCGGTCCGAAGACCGGCCTCTACTAACCATGATATCCGATTTTGAAAACGCTATGTGTTCTTAGTCCATTTATTAGCCTAGAATTACTATGTTATGCGCGCAGCAAACAAGTATAGACTAGATTGCCTAATTTGGAAATAAACATTGCATATCCGTTCGGTTTGAAAATGCTTTGGAATTTGCTACTCGCAAGTAGGCTAAAATACGGATTTCAACGAGTTTTTCCAACTCAAACAATCCAACCTTCACCCACAGGCATTCAAAACAGTTTAACACATAAGCATCTAGCCACATGTTAAGCATGCTGTCATGGCAACATTCACACTCATGCGATATGCTAAAGCGGAAATACTTACATCGTACTCCGTGCCAAAACAAAGAACTTGTTAGCAAACATGCATGATCCAAGTCCATGTTAAGTGCCTAATGCATCGCATACAAAGTGTTGCTAGAATAGGCTCGGCTATCCTAAACATGGCATATGAGAATGCACAACTATCACATATTCAGTTTAGAATTTGAAGTACGAATGCAGTTAGCGTGATGTACCGAGCCTAATGCATGTAATACAAATGCATGGATGCACACATGCGTAGCATAAGGTATGCTAAATTAAACGTGCCCTAATCTACCATCGTAAGCAGGTAAATAAAAGGGAAGAAAGAAGTGAGGTTGGAAGACATACACACCACCCACACACACTTATTACAGATTTGCCCTTGCTCGGAGGGACCGAATAAATATTACAAATTAATTAACTACGCAAGCTAATTAATATTACAAATTGTCTAATTTAATTAACAAATTAAATAGACTAGGAAAAATAGTAAAACGCCTCGAGAAGCGCGCCGCCATGCGCAAGCTGCCTCTGTTTTCCTTCCTTCACTCCTCTAGAGGTTGTCAAAACCTCAGGACTGCTCCCTTGGACAGAGAGGGTCACCACCGGCTAAATGAAATTGCCACCGGCAGTGTGGTATGGCCATCGGCACAAAATTGAAGCTGCCGGCAGAGAAATTGTTGCCGGTCGGCACATTACACTGCCGGTCGGCAGAGTATTCCTGCAGAACCTGCAACTGACAGCAACAGAGAGCAAGGCAAAGCATGGCAGCACAATTCAAGGCATGTATGCAATAATCATGTCCCTTATCATGTTTGCGACTCAAAGGGGCATGTGCCTCGATTCTCGGACCACCAATCACGCATTTCCATGCATGATGGCCCAAAGAACCAAGTATGCAACTTTGATTTCAAATGTATGCAAACCAATCAAACAAAACTCCCAATCCCTATCACCCAAGTCAAGGGACAAGGAATGCATGCAAGATGCAATGCAACCTAGGCATACAAGTTAAGGATGCAACATGGCATGGCAATGAACTTATGCAATCATGCAAGCATACATATGGCAATGCAAATAGATGGAAAGATGGTCTTATATATGAATTAGGCAGCTCTAATAAGGCCTAAAACAGTGGCCATAGTGCTAAAAAGTGAGGGCTAAATGGCATACACACACACATGCACATAAGGACCAACACTTAAGCACAAAGCAAGCAACATTCAAGCACACTTGGAAGAGACATTCATGGACTAAAAGCATGCAACATAAGCTCTGAAAATCATGCTAATACATGGTGCCAAACCAAGCAACAAATCAAGCTAAACATGCAACAAATAGTCTAAGTGTTCAAAGCAAATCCAAGGAGCATTGAAATACACTTACAAGACTAAACATGGTATGAGCTTATCAACCAAAAATAGAGTTTTGGGGCATCAATACAAAGCCTAAGGAGCACTTAGATGGCATCTAAGTGACTCAAAATCAAAGGCATGCATAAACACCAAAACATGGAGCATTGCAACACATACTTTCAAAGCATCAAAGAGGCATGCAAGACAATCAAGCAAGCATGAAAATGGGACTGAAATGGCATATAGAATGATCCCAAATCACCAAAACAATGCAAAGATGGCATGCTACACATGCACATGCTCAAGGCCAACAAGCCTAAATACAAATGAGCTATATCAAGCATGCCAAAATCAACCCAAATACTTATGGACAGATCTAAAACATGTCAAAATAAGCACAAAATCTTCACAAGACCAAGCCTAAAACATGCTCCAACTAAGGCTAACAACCTAAGACATGTTAAGGCATAAACAAGGCATTACATGGCAACTATGCTAAGCATGCATGGAGTTCCAAAACCAACTTGAAATCATGTTATATTATGGATATATAAGCATGAAAAACAGACCAAACATGCTCAACACACACTCAAGCATAGGCTTCCTTAAGAGGCCAAAATATGCCCTTTTCAAGGACAACAAGGAGAGGGGGTGGCCCTCTCCTCCTTGGGACTTCAAGGCATCATCTTCACCACTGAAATCCCTCAAGATTTCAGTGGTGAAGAGACCCCAACACCAAAATCCCGGAGCTAGCACAAAATGGCTCAAAATGAGGCCTTTTAAGGCCTAAGGGTGGTCAACAACCCTCAAACAACAAAACACTCTTAATAAACAATAAAGAGGGCCTAAAAACAGAACTTTTTTATGTTATACAATAAGCACAAAAACAGCTCTAAGATAGGTATAAAATCAATGCAAAAATGGGGGAAAATGGGACTAGATTCTCACCCTTGAAGCCTTCTTCACAAATGATGCTCCAATGGCCTCCTTTGGCTCCAAACCAGTCAAGAAACTCAAGAACAAACCCTTAGAACCCTAGTTTCAAGAGAAAGGTGAAACACTAGGTGCTTGTGTGCAATAGTATGGACTAAAACACACACAAGAGTAAATATAGAGATAGGATATGTATGCAACTCAAACCCTAAAACCAGTGCTTCTCTCTGTGTTTTTCTCTCTCTAAAATGTCTAAAAGTCTCCCCCCTTAGCCACAAGAGAGAGCTTCTATCTCCCCTTTTACCAAAACTTGCAAAACTTACAAATTAAGCCAAACTAGAGGGCCATCCCTCCATACACGTGTATGGAGGGAAAGTCACTGCAATGCAGCTGCCTAAAAATATCTCAAAAAGCAACTGCACAGTAACCGGCCGGCCAAAAATGCCATCTTGGCCAAAAAGAGTGCCGACTGGCACAAAATAGTGCTGACCGGCAACAAATAGTGCCGGCCGGCAATAAACATTGCCGGTGGCAGCAAACACCAGCCGGTGGCCTCTAGCCACTGCCGGTGAAGGGTGGGGATGGTCTACAAGCCCTACCCTGCCTCTCAAGGGCAAAACAAAAGTGTTTGGTGCAAAACCAGACACTAAACGGTCGAGTTCGGAGATCCTGAGGCAAGGCGCGCGAGCCGAGGCCTCCGGGAACTCGAAACGAACACAAACATGGATAATCACCGAGTGTTCAAACGGTGACGTCCAAGTCTTGAGGACGGTCAAAAATAGGGTGTCTACAGTCTCGCACGTGCAGCTAGAAAGTCCCGCACGTGCTTTTCAAGCAGTATTCAAAACCCAGAATTTCTTCATTTCCCGCACGTGCGGCGATGACTCTCGCACGTGCGGCCATGACCCTCGCACGTGTGGCGATTCTGTACAGTTTCAGTCTGAAATTTCAAACAAAGGTCCAATTTTTGGTAAGTTTATCCAAGGCTCAAAATAGGTCTTTAAATTGATGGAACATGATTTAAAAGTATGTACAAGGACATCTTTCACTAGAAATTAATTCTTTAATTCTTCACAATTCATCAACATATACATGCTTCCCAAATATACACAATCATCCAGAGCCATAAATGAGTTCAAATATGTTAAAATAAGGAATAGAATGAGCTTCTTCTCCATATAATACAACTTAACCCCCAAATCAATTCCATGATAACACATCCTTTAATTTAACCAATACATACCCTAGTTTGCATGATTATCAAAGAGAATCTTACTCATATCAAAGAAAGGATTTAATTCAAATAAAATTCACATACCTTGAGCTCTAAACCCTACAATTCCTCTCAATTTCCCAACCTTTCCTCTTGATGAATTTCTCTTCTTCCCTTCAACTCTCTTCTTCTCTAATCTTCTCTCATGAGATATTTTAAGTAATGGCTCTAAGTCAAATGGTTAAAGACATGAATATACACATATATATATGGTGAATAAAACAAAAATCATTCAGTTTAATCATCCCAAATCAAAATTTTACAAAAATACTTATTATAACTTAAAAATTATGCTGACCTCAAATGTGGGATCAATTTCAGATTATCAAGCCTCTAAGGCTCTCAATTTCTAATCCAAACATTCTAATCATGACAGATATTTTCCTTATTAAACTGATATAGATCCCTAATCGTAGGATTCACTTAATTAACCTTAATTCCTCATAAAATTTCACAGTAAGCATTTGAAAGCACAAAATAGGAGACTGAAAATATATCAGGATCACATATGAGGGTCGGGTTATTACAGCAACCCTTGGTCAACTTCAGGGAAACTTTTGGGGGACTGGTTTTCTCAATGGTTTTTCAAGCCTCGAGTCTTTTGGAGCTTGTTATTTAGACACCAATGGATATGTAATTTTTGTCTTGCTAGTGTACATGAACTATACTTGTATATATGAAATGTGCATATGAACTTTATGAATATGCTGTTTAATGATCCTGGCATGTAGACACAAGCTCGATGGACGTTCTTATTTTGGTATTTGCTTCCGTTTAAGGCCCCCTACTTGAATAAATATTCGTGGAATTTTTGTTATGAGGCCTAAGTACAGGCCGGTCATGGACCAAACTTTTAGGGGAAGGTTTGGGTCATGACAGTTGACGACAAGGAGTTCCAAATCTCCAATCTCAGATAACCAACCAAGAATAGTAGATCTGATAGCAGATCTGAACTCAGATATGTGAATGGTTGCAAGATGTCCAAAGTCGAAGCCACAATGCAAGCTTTTCGAAAAGCAATCGGACTCCAAATCAAATAAGAAACCAAAGTCATTGAGGGCAAAGTTGTGGAAATTCAAATTGATTGCCCGGTGATGTAGACACCCCATTTTTTACCGTCATCAAGACTTGGACGTTATTGTTTGAACACTCGATGATCATCCATATTCGTGTTCATTTTGAGTACCTGAAGTTCTTGGTGGAGTGTCTTACCTTCAGACCTCTTAACTTGTCTGTTTTGTGCTTGGTTGTGTACCAAGAGCTTGTGGCTTTGTTTCTGAGGGAAGAGGGTGGCCTTTTGGCTAGCCTTACAACCCATCGGCCATCAGTGGTGGCCGGTCGGCCTCACTGATGGCTGGTCGACCTTATTAATGGCTAGTCGACCACATATGTTGGCCGAGGGCCTTTTTTCTGCTTTTTCAGATATGACAGTTGTTCCAGCTGTTGGTCACTAAGTGCATCCTTCATATACGTGTATAGAGGGATGATGCCAAGCTCTTGCTTGAATTTTCTATAAAAAGGGAGCTCTCTCCCCCATTTTTGGGGCTACAAATTTTCAGAGCTGAAAATTATCTCTCTCTCTAGAATTCTCTCTCTCTCTTTATATATTGTGCTATATTATGCTTGAAAGTGACTTTTCTTTACATATTTGCATACAACCCCTTAGCCAAACACCCCCACCTTGGAGCTGAGGTTTCTTGAGGCTTGTTTAGAGGTTTTGAAGTTGGTTTTTTTGGCTCAGTAGTTGTTGGTTTTGTTGTTGTGCTTCAAGGATAAGGTTTTACCCTCTTTAAAGCTTTGTTTAATTGCATGGTTTGGCCACCTTTGCATGCTGTTTTGGCCAAGTTATCAACTGCAAAAATCTCTATTTTTAAGTGTTAAAAATGGTAGTTTGAGGTCTCTTTAGAGTTTGAGGTGATCCACTCTTGTTTGTTGCTTATTTGCTAAGCTTCTTGCCATCTTTTAAAGCCTTTAAGGCAATCTTTTCTTGGCCTTTAAACCACTAAATTCCAGAGGAATTTCAGTGGTGGAAAGGTGATTTTGGGGTCCAAAATGGGAGGGGGTGGTCCCCCCTCTTCATCTCTTGTTTATATGTGTTAATGGCCTACAAAGTGAGCATGCTTTTTTACCTTTTTGAAGCTTGGTTTAAGCATGTTTTTGCCACTAATTTGCTATGTTATAACTCTATTTTTGGCTGGTTTGGTCACCTCTTCCATGCTTCTTGCACTTGTATTGTAATCTTGCTTACTAGCCTAGCATGTGTGATGATTTAGCCTATCATTCTACCATGAATTAGCTTGATTCCAGCATGCTTTTGGCTCTGTTTTAGCATGCTTGAGGACTGTTTTAAGTGGTCTCGGTCCTTTGAGGCTTGCCTTGTATGGCAATAGTGAGAATGCCTAAGCTAGCTTTGAGTTTTAGGCCCTCTTGCATGCTTTACTTGTGATGTTTGCATGTCTTAGTATCATTTCTCATGTGATTTCAGAGCATATATTTGTGTCATACTCTTACGTATATCACTCTTTAAATGTGTTTGAGAGTTGAGTCTTATGCCTTATTTATGAGCCAATACATGAGCATGTTTTTCTTGCTTTTTATGCTATCTTCTCAGCTCATTTTAGCCATTGTTTTGGCCTGCTATAGCTCTGTTTTGGGCTGGTTTAATCATTTGAGCATTGTATTGCATGTCTCTAGTGTTATGTCCTTCACTAGTTTCATCGTTTTGGTTCTAAACATGTTATACATGAGGTGTTTGCATGCTATGGCCTTATTTGTCATGCCATTTCAGTGCTAAAAGCACCTGCAATTCCCCCCTCCCCAATTTCTTTATTTTTCCTTTTGTTTGAGGATCGTTTGGCCTTAAGTTTGTGTTTAACCATGAGGTAGGGTTCGTGTCCAAATGGCTTTAATCCTCTTTTGAGGATTCCTCCTAGTCAAAGACATGATCCCTCTCATGTCCTAAACCACTCTTTTGGTTGGCCTCTCCCATTAGAGGACTTTCACAATTAGACTAACCGGTTAAAGAATTAATTGGTAATCTAAAATGTGTAAACAAGAATTGGACCAAGTAAAACATGACTAAGATAAGCATGTTGTTGCATTGCATGTGTTTGGATCGGACATTAATCCAAACACAAGGAATGTAGCACGTTTCATACTCAAAATGATGAAACGTGTTGCGTTTCTTGGTCGTTGTCACCCTTGATCATGCATGATAGGGTGATGACACTTAGAGTCTTATGTGTGCATTCACTAACATTGTGCAAGCTCGACTCTTTGGCCATCATGCATTGAGATGCGTGGTTGGTGGCTAGAGAGCTGATTACTACGCTCCTTTGAGCTTGAAACATGATAAGGAGGGTAGTTGTACACAGATTTCCTTACAAATACACTGTCATGCCTTTGTTTGTACTTTATTGCAGCAAAAGGAGAAATTCCAGGAATCAGTGGCCGACCGGCCACCCAACCCAGCCGACCGGCCATCATTACTGGTCGATGGCCACCATCTCTGGCCGATGAGCCCTCAGAGTGTTCTTGAGATCAGACAGAAGCAGTCTGGAAGCTAGCACAATTTTCAGAGGTCCAAAAGAGTGCAAACAGAGGCATCTTGAGGCAAGGCAGTGGATTTTCGAGGCGAAGCCAACCGAGCATGCATATCTCCCTTGCTTCCCGAGGCCGTTCATGCCAATTGCTTAGCTAATTAGTTTATTAGCTTAGTCATTTTGTAATTAATTGGTTCAGTGTTTAATTAATTAGTTCGGTTTGTAATTAATTAGCTTAGATTAGCTAGTTATTCAATTTCAATTGTGTTTTAATTAATTAGCTAAGTTAGTTAATTAGTTAGTAGATTAGCTTAGCTAAATTCATTCGGACCCTCCGTCGAGAGGGCAAATGTTGTAATAAGGGTGCGTGCGTGTGTGCATGTCTTTCAATCCCCACTTCTTTCTCCATTTTACTTATCATCTTTTGATGGTTAGTTTAGGGCATGTTCAATTAGCATCCTTATGCTTCGCATGTTTGCATCATTCATTTGTATTGCATGCACTGGGCTCAACGCATCATTCAAACTGCATAGTATTTCAATACCTATTTGAATACGTGTTTCAAAGCATGTTATCAAGTGTTGCATTCATATGCCATTTTAGGTAGCCGAGCCTATTTCAGTCGCATTTTGCATGTGTTGCATTATGCATTTTGTATAGCTAAGATCATGCATTGATTTCTAACTAGTGTTCTGTTTTGGCTCGAAGTACACTGTAAGTGTTTATATTTTAGCATCCTTGCATGAGTGTGAGTGTTGCCATGATAGCATGCTTTCCATGAGGCTATTTGCTTAAGTGATAAATTGCATGAATGCCTGTGGATGAAGGCTTGATTGCCTGAATTGGAACAACTTGATGATTGTGAGTTTTAAGCCCACTTGAGGTGGCAAAATCATGTTTTAAGCCCATTTGAGGGTGACAAATTCGCGCTTTAGCCTACTTGCGAGTAGCACTTCCAAACTATTTTCGAAAAACAAACATGAGTTGTTTTGTTCCAATTCTTGTGATCGAGTCTATACTTGTATGCTGTGCGCATCACGTAGTAAGTTAGCTAATGAATCTGAATAAAAACACATGAGGTTTATAAAACAACATATCATGTTAGTAGAGGCTGATCTTTGATCGGACGAACGGGGGTGCTCATGTTATGACCTTCCCCTCTCGTACCCAAGTTCTTGAGCCGAGGTAACTTTGGTGATGACAAACACGTGACCTTAGGCACGAGTCAGGGTTTCCTAAATTTCCCAAAATAAAATATTTAAGTGGCGACTCTGTAATCTAGCAAAGCAATCCATGTTTGGCGCTTTTTGATTCAAAATTGATTTTTCAAAACCAATTGCCAAATTTGGACTCTTTGATGATTTATCAGTCTTACATTGCACTTTATGAGATTAGATTTAGAACCGTGACAGGAGTCCGAACTGTAGTAGCTAGAACTCAATTCGCGCCCTCTCCGAAAGTGGGGCGCGCGGAGGAGAGTTCGGGCGGTCTACAGGTAATGGCTGGAGCGATGTTAAAGCTTGGGAAGCTGATGCTAAAGATGACGAAAATGAAAATTGTGTATAATTTAGGGGCTAAGATGATTAAGGCATTGGCAAAAGATAAGGTACATAGTTGAGAGGGAGATTTATAATCTAGCTTTGGGCCGTGGTAGAAACCGGACACGAGAGGGCCGAACATGTTTAGGCCAAGCTAAGTTGAGCCTGACCAGAGTGGGTTTTGCTCGGTCGAGGCTCAAGCCTCCTGTTTAGGTCGACCTAACTGGGATTTCCCTGGAGCTAGTCTTGCTCGGTCGAGGCCCAAGCCCGAGGTCGAGGTCCCGTGTTTGGACCGAGCTTACTTGGCCGAGATGACCGCCTGCCAACCCGGGTTCCATGGTTCGCACGTGTAACTCGGCGGGAAAGGCCTTTTGTTTGCCGGCTCGACCTGTCTTGAACTCGGTTCTGTCGAAATACTACCGAGCTCTGCTGTTAAGGTGCTCGGTGAGTGAAGCATTCGGACTCGTTACGCAGCATGGTCTGGAAAGCCGAGGAGATGCCGCCGGGCTGTCGAGTTCCCGCTAATATTGTCTGGCGGTTTGGTTAGGTGGTGTTCGTTGGATTTGTGCTAACAAATAGGAGAGCAGCTCCACGTGTCAAGAGACTAATGGGTGCAGAGTTGAGCGCAAAAAGTATCTAAGCGTGACTATGCCCCCCATGCTGGGGATGGAACATCATTTGGTAAGAAACACTCATTGTGATTTATCTCTCTCTTCTTCTCTCTCTCTCTCTCTCTAAGTGTGTGTGCTAACTTGACCGTCGGAGAGGTTTTCCAGCCACACACCGCCGGGTAGCTCACCACCGTTGTGCTCGCAGGTCAATCGAATAGACAAGGAGCTTGGACGAAAGGAGTACAAGCTCTGCGGAATATTTGCTCCCCGTACAATTGGCGTCATTTGTGGGACGCTTGATAGACAAAACCTTGTCTTCCAAGCTCATCTAATCGCCTTTCATAGCGAATAACGACCAAATACCGTTGTTCGCCATCGAAGATGTTACCCCAGAGTCAGCCAGACGGAGAAACGGACTCCCCGCCGTTCCAAACATGGCGGACCTGGAGACTTCCCTTGGTGGACATTCAAGAGACGCACGTGATAAGCGCACTAGAAGTTTTGGTCACTCGCAGAGCCCAGACGGACACCGGCAGTGAAAAGAATCGCACGCTAGACATCTGGAGCACAAGTTAAGGGACCAAGACACCGTCATCCGGAGAATGGCGGCAGAGATGGAAGCTCTCAAATGGCATGTTAAAGGGAAGGGTGTTGCTGGAGTGGGAGACCACAGTGAGCGCACCTAACCATGCCGTTCAGGAAGTCAGAGCCAGTGGCACACTCCTTCCCTTTCTATCACCAAAAGTTACAGGGTTGAAGATTCTGGTGAGCCTGTAGAGAAGTCTAGCACGCAAGATAGTACCTATCAACCCTCACGTCCGGCAACGACGTCGAGATATTCCTACTCCACTCACTCAGAGGACTTACGGGTAGTCTTGAAGAAGCGGGCTCGCCGGCGAGAGACTCAAATGGTGCCGGCGCTCCAGCGGCTATCTTACGGGGGTCACGCCAGTGAAGAGGTCATAATGCCACCACCTCGCCCAGCCGTGCCTCTCTTTCTAGACACAGATTTGGTGAGGCTAAACGCCACCCCCTTCTCCCTTGAGATAGAAACCACACCGCTCCCCGTGGGCATTCACCAGCCCAAGTTTACGCTCTACGACGGAAAGACCGATCCATACATGCATGTAAGCCACTTCCGGCAAGTCATGGCCGAACATAGGCGCAATGACGCTCTTATGTGCCTTATCTTCCCGTCGAGTTTGAGTGAGCTGGGCTTGAAATGGTTTGAGAGGCTGCCGGAGGGAAGCATCAAAATGTAGCAGCAGTTGGCGGAAGCCTTTGTGACTCGTTTCAAGACCAACAATAAAACACCAAAGGAGGTGGACCACCTTCTCAGTGTCAAAATGGAGTCGAGCGACACACTCAAGGCATACAACTCCAGATACTGGGAAACCTTTAATGAGATTTTAGATTTCCCGATCAACCTGGCAATCACCCAATATAAGCGCGGTCTCCCGGTCGGACATAGGCTACGAGACTCGCTTACCATGAACCAGCCGACATCCATGGGCTAACTAATGCAGCGCAAAAGGGCTTTAATCCGCGGTACCACTGCACATATCACTGGGAGCGAGGACACCGGACAGAGGACTGTTTGCCTCTGAAGCAACACTTGGAGGAGTTAGTCGCAGTCGGACACTTAGATCTTTACATTAATGGGGGTGCTAAGGCCGCACATCCCGCCCCGATTGATCCGCATGGACCAGATGACTTGGAGGCGCCCCCTCAAGGAGTGGTTATTGTGATCCACGGCATAGTGGAGCCGGCGCGTGTATGCGAGCTCCAAGGAATGATCAAAAAGACGGAACCCATGAGGGAAGTTTTATCAGTCCAGCCCTTGATCAAAAGGGGGAAGACCGAGGAAAAAGACATGATTAGTTTCTCCACAATGGACCTAGAGCACATTTAAACGCCACACAACGACGCCCTAGTGGTCACCCTCCGTGTCAAAGAGTTCGATGTCAAGCGCATCTTGATTGACCAGGGAAGCTCGGTTGAAATTATGTACTACAACGGGTTCAGACAACTCAAACTCCAAGATACAGACTTGGCTCCGGCAACTTCGCCACTGGTAGGTTTCAACTCACAACCAGAGTGGCCTTTGGGAAAAATAATTTTACCGGTCAAAGCCGGATCTGTGGTCAAGCAGGTGGAGTTCTGGGTATTACAGGTGTCGTCTACATACAATCTGATCCTCGGTAGGCGCTGGCTTCACGCTATGCAGGCTGTAGCGTCGACCTACCACCAGGTCATGAGATTTCCCTCGGCTATGGGAGAAATTGAGGAAATTTGGGGCGATCAAGTCATGTTGAAGCAATGCTTCATGGCAGTGAACGGGAGCCGAGCTGCCAAAGGCTTCGTGCAAATGATTGAAGGCCCAGAAGACCAGAGTGTCCTTGATGACGTGGGCACCAGGGCCGAGGACAAAGCTGTTGAAGAATTGGTAGAAGTACGGATCGACACAGAAAGTCCAAACAATTTCTTTTTGCTCGAATCAAGCCTAACCGCTCAAGAGAGGACCGAGATGGTAGAGTTCTTGATGGCAAATATCGAAGTCTTCACATGGTCGCCCTACGACATGCCTGGCATCGATCCAAGTTTTATTTGCCACCAACTCAATGTTTTCTCTGATGCACGGCCAGTCATTCAGAGAACAAGGAGATCGGCTCTTCATCACACCGAGGTAGTCGCGGAGGAGGTAAGGCACTTGCTTGAAGCACAGGCTATTCAAGAACTGCACTACCCTCGATGGATTTCAAACACGGTCGTAGTACCCAAGAAGAATGGGAAGTGGCAAGTTTGCGTCGACTACAAGACCATCAACTGAGCTTGCCCTAAAGACAACTTTCCTCTGCCCAGAATAGACCAGCTGGTGGATTTAACAGCGGCACATGAAAGGCTCAGTTTCTTGGATGCCTACCAAGGTTATCATCAGATTGCCATGCATGGCCCCGACCATGAGATAACCTCTTTTACCACTCCAAGAGGACTATTCTGCTATCGAGTTATGCCTTTTGGTTTAAAGAACGCCGGGGCAATTTTCCAAAGGATGGTGACCAAAATGTTCGCCCCTCTGCTAGGCCGGACGATGGAGGCTTACATCGATGACATGGTGGTCAAAAGCAGGCATCAGGCAGACCACCTGTCCGACCTAGCCAAGATGTTCGCCATTCTCAAACAACACAAACTACGCCTGAATGCGTCCAAGTGTGCCTTCGGCGTGAGATCTGAGAAATTCCTAGGCTTCCTAGTCACAAACCGAGGCATCGAGGTAGACCCCACACAAATCAAAGCCATATAAGAATTAAAGCAGTCCAACTCGGCGAAGGACGTGCAGCATCTGGCCGGAATGGCCGCCGCGCTTAATCGATTCATAAGCCGGTCATCAGATCGCTGTCGCCCTTTCTTTCGAGCCCTGAAATCCAAGTTTTCATGGGACGAGGAATGTGACAGGGCTTTGGCTGAGCTAAAGGTGTATCTGTCTTCTGCTCTATTATTGGTGACACCAAAGCCCGGTGAAGAACTCTACCTTTATCTGGTCGTTTCTCAGCATGCAGTTAGCGTAGTGCTTGTTCGGTCAGAAGGAATTCAGCATTTTCCCATCTTCTACGTGAGCAAAACCTTGCTACCGGTAGAGTCAAGATACTTGCTGCTGGAAAAACTCGCCTTGGTGTTGATGATGGCCTCTAGGAAATTGGCGCACTATTTTCATGCTCACACAATCATCGTTTTGACCGAGTTCCGACTCAAAGTCTTGTTCGAGAGGGTAGATTTCTCCGATCGAATCCTCAAGTGGGTGGTCGAATTGGGACAATTCGACGTCAAGCTCCAACCCCGAACTGCCATAAAAGCACTGACATTGGCCGACTTCATTGCTGAATTCTCACATGGAATTCATCCAGTATGTCCGGTGGATCTTGCCACGACAGCCGATGAGGTGAATGCAGGCTCGCTAGAAAATTGCACAGCAGGGCGATATTGGCAACGTGGAACTTGTGTGCCCCGCCATAGAACCTCCAGCTGGAATAGTACTGCAGCCCGGTGATGCGACTCCAGACTTGGGCATGGTAGATCGACCTGTTGGGTCCAGTGCTGCATCGCCGAGGGGGGATGAAATAGAACCGAATAGTAGTGAACCAGAAATCGAACAGCCGAGCGACCGTGATCCCATCGACCTTCGAGCCTCCCAAGACCCCTCAAAGTGTTGGAAGCTCTTTGTTAGCGAAATGTGAAAACTTTTTATAGATGAAGCCTCAAATCGTCACGGTGTCGAGCTAGGCATAGTTTTGATCTCCCCAGATGGTCTGACCATCGAACACTCTATCACCCTCGGATTCCCCGCATCAAACAAGGAGGTTAAATACGAGGCGCTGCTGGCTGGACTTAAGAGTGCGCTCCAGGTGCGCGCATCCGAGCTGATGGTTTATAGCGATTCCCAACTTGTTGTCAACCAAGTGTCTGGGGTTTACGAAGCTAAAGATGATAGAATGGCAAAGTACCAAGCTCTGGAAAGAGACCACATCAAGCGATTTCAAGCGATAAGGGTCCAACAAATTGGACGGGAAGAAAACGGCTGTGCGGATGAGTTAACCAGTCTGGCTTCCATGGTCGACCGAACATCTCCCAGTCCTCACCTGATTGAGTTCCTTCCAAGGCCTAGTATAAAGGAACCCGAGCAGACAGAAGTACTCTGCACCGAGCTTAGCCCTTCTTGGATGGACCCTATTATCCTTTTCCTAAAAGAGCGGACCCTTCCGACCGATAAAAATGAAGCGCATAAAGTCCAGGTGAAGTCAGAGCGGTTTTGGCTCTCTCCATCTGGCGCTTTATATAAGAAGTCTTTCACTGGTCCTTATCTCAAGTTTGTACACCCAAACAGTGTGGAAGCTTTCTTGTACGAAATTCACGAAGGCATATACGGTAGTCACATCGGGGGCAGATCTTTGGCCTACCGAGCTATCTCGCAAGGGTATTGGTGGTCGTGCATGCAAGCGGACGCTCAGAAATATGTTTGCAAATGTAAGAAGTGCTAGAAGTTCGCCCACCAAATTCACCAGCCGGCCAGAGAACTTCTTCCCCTCACAAACCCTTGGCCTTTTGCGATATGGGGCTGGACATAGTGGGACCACTCCCAACGGCACCAGGCAACCGGAAGTTCTTCATCGCGGCTACGGACTACTTCACCAAATGGGTTGAAGCTAAGCCCTTAGCAACTATCAAGGAGAAAGACGTCAAACGATTTGTTTGGCAGAATGTGGTAACGCGGTTTGGCGTCCCCAAGATTCTGATTTTTGACAATGGCATCCAATTTGACGGGCGCTTATTCAGAGGGTTTTGTGAAGAATTGAAGATCAAATTCTACAACTCCACCCCGGCTTACCCGCAGTCCAACGGCCAAGCCGAAGTATCAAACATGACCATTCTTGATGGGTTGAAGAAAAGACTTGAGAAAGCCAAAGGAAAATGGGCTGAGGAACTCCTAAGTGTCCTTTGGACATACCGGACGACCCCGAGGCGATCTACCGGGGAAACTCCTTTTGCCTTGGCATATGGCATGAAGGCGGTTATCCCATTGGAAGTTGGCATGCCCACCCTTCACAGTGAAAGTTTTGAGCCCGAGCTGAACTTTGAAGCCATCGCCTTGGAATTGGACCTAGTGGAAGAGCGCCGAGACAAGGCTCTAATCCATATGGCCGCATACCAACAAGAACTCTCCAGAAAATACAACAAAACGATGTACCCCAAACCGTTCAAAGTTAGGGATTGGGTTTTAAGAAAGGTGATGGGCAACACACTGGTGCTAGGGGAAGGCAAGCTAGGGGCAAACTGGGAAGGGCCTTACAAGATAGTTGGTCTGGCGGGCAAGGGGGCATACCACTTGGAAGATTTGGAAAGAAAAGACAAACCCCGGCCATAGAATGCAGCCAACCTCAAACTGTACTATTTTTAGCATTTTACGTTTTTATGTAATTTTTTGTGGAAGGACTTGCTCTCCCTATATTTCTGAATGTAACACGCTTTTTGTCAAATATAATAGAAGTAACTTATCTTTGCTGAAGCATTCTGTTGCTTTCGATGCTTACTTTGAGATTTAAACCGAGATGGTTTACTCCGGTTAAACGAGTTGATGATTTGCTCAACTCTATGGTCTCAACCGAGATGTTTTATTTCGGTTGAATGAGTTGAAAAAATTACTCAACTCTGTGATTTCAACCGAGATGTTTTACTCCGGTTAAATGAGTTGATGATTTGCTCAGCTTTATGGTCTCGACCAAGATGTTTTATTCCAATTGAATGAGTTGAAAAAGTTACTCAAATCTGTGATTTAAACCGAGATGTTTTACTCCGATTAAATGAGTTGATGATTTGCTCAACTCTATGGTCTCAGCCGAGATGTTTTATTCTGGTTAAATGAGTTGAAAAAATTACTCAACTCTGTGATTTCAACCGGGGTGTTTTACTCCAATTAAATGAGTTGATGATTTGCTCAACTCTATGGTCTCAACCGAGATGTTTTATTCCGGTTGAATGAGTTGATGATTTACTCAACTCGATCGTTTCAATCGAGAAGCTTTACCCCGGTTGAATGAGTTGATGGTTTACTCAACTATGGTCTCAACTGAGATGGTTTACCTCAGCTAGATGAGTTGATGATTACCTCAGGGCTTTTGCCGAGATGTTTGTCCCGGCTAATGGTGTTAATGATTTGCACAACTTAAAAGGTTTAGTCGAGATGCTTTACCACGGCTAAAATAGTTGACATTTTGCTAAAGGTTTTTGCCGAGATGATGAAACACAATGCAACATGCAGTACAACAGTTAGCGAAATCAAAACTTTTCATTGATGTAAAATCGAATTACATAAGGTGGGGCAGGCAGCCCGGTTACATTGTTGAAAAAAAAAAGAAAAGAAAACTAAACTAAGGGGGACAAGTCGGCGAAGTCATCCCCAGTTGCAGTTGCCTCCAGGTTGACCGTGGTTGTGGTTTCTTGGACGCCGGTCTCAACTTGGTCGGCCTGCTTTGGGCGGTTATCTCCCTCGGCAGTTTCCTCGGCTTCCTCCGCGCCTTCTTCCTCGGCCTCAACCTGCAATGCGCTGAAGACGTCATTGGCATATGGCATCATATATGTCAGCAGAAAGGCAATGGGGGGAGAGGCAAACACGTCGGTCCCAGATCCTTGGCCGAGCTATTCGCAAGCAACTTTCCACCTAGACTTGAAGAAAATGTCCTTGGTGGCCTCCACTTGCTTGGTGTAGTTTTCCTCGGCCTCATTGAAACCTTCGCTGTTTGCCTTGTCTAGTTCGTCCTTCCTCGATTGCTTCAACGCTTCCAGCTCGGCCCAGAGAGCGTCCATTTCTTTTTCGGCGGCTCCCAGTTGGCCGAGTAATTTGGAGTTGTCGGTGTTTACGATCTCCAAAGAGGCCTTTGACAGTCCTAGCTCGGTCTGTAGATGCTCAACCTGGCTGGTGTCGGTCACTTTCTGCCGGAGTCTATGGATCCGTTTCATCACCAGATGTTGTTTCTGGATGGCCTGCAAGAAGAGTTTTTGATTAAAGAAAGAAAGACAAGCAAACACTTGGAAATATTTGGATAAAACATGCAAAATTCTTACCTGGGTTATAGACTTGACCGAGGACTTCACGAGCCGGGTGTTGGGCACGTGGTTACTGCTGGTCACGTTGCTCGGCAGAAGGAGGGCTTTGGTTAGGTCGAAGGCGAGGAGATGCTCCTTATCCCCTTTGACCAAAGCACTGGCCGGGATCTCTTTTCCCCGGTCTTCAGTTGAGGCTTCCAGGGGGGTGTTGGCTCGATTGTGACCGCTGGTTGCTCGGTGTTTAGCTCCGCAACGAGCTCGGCTGAAGGATCGGCGGTGCGAGGCCTTTTCCCAGCTCAGCGGCTTTCCTTGCTTGCCTGCACAGCTGCAAATGACGCCAATGCAACCACGGTCCTGCTTGTTTGACCGGCAGCAGCTGCACGGGAAGGGATGCTCGGCAGCTCAGTGGACGTGGCAGTGATGAGATTTTTGATGCGGCTTCGTTTGGCCATCTCCTCTGCTTCAATCAGCCGGATTAGGGGCATGTCCGGTAGAGTTGGAACGGGGAGCGGAGATAGCGTTTGGAGGAAGTCAGTCACTCTACTGCCGGCGGGGAGCAGAGTATCTATAGGTCGGCACGTAACCGAGAAGGTCGTGGCAGTCCCGGTTAGGGTACCGAAGCACAGTTCTGATGGCTGCTTCGTTGGGATAATGGTAGTTGGCTTGCAAAGCTGCGATTGCTGCAAAAAGGAGAAGAAGAAAAGATATTAAGTACAGAATATAGAAAGAAAGTAATTTGACCGAGCAGTTAGCATGACTTACATGTTGAACCAAAGTTCTTACTGATATACTAGCCCGGCACATCGGCTGTTTCATAATTACCGGACACCCAAAAAAAGTCATCGCTGTACATGTCTTTATCTGGGGTGCCAGTCACGATCTTTTCCTTGCTCGGCCTAATCTTTAAATAGTAGTTGAGTCCATCGCTGGTATGCCCGAGGATGTACTGGCGAAGTATCTCGGCTAATCTTAGGCTGGTTCCTAGCTGGTTGTTCAGCTCGGCTATCCCGTTAATTATCCTATATGTGTTGGTTGAGACTTGCGTTGGTGCTAGCCCAGTGTGCCTCAAGAACTCGCACATAAGGGGATTGACCAGGAAGCGAAGGCCGCTTTCGATAATGGAAAGCACGGTGAAAGGGCACTGGTCTAGTCTACCCCAAGAGGTTATGTCCTCGGCACCGAGCTCTAGATGTACGTTAGCGGGGATGCCATATTCTTCCGGAACGCGGCTAGTGCAATCGGTGTGTCAACAAGGAAGCGATAACGCCCCATGTGAAGCCGGCTGATTTTAGCACGGCTGGTTTGGTTTGGTAAAATTCTCAGTTGATGGCTGCTCGGCCTTTGAGAGCCTTAGAATTGGTGCATGGCCCCCTTGGACTCTGTAGTAAAAGGAAGTGTAAGCGTAAGTAGGAGCGCGATCGCGTAAAACGAGCTTAACTTTAGCTCGGTCAGACGGATTGCCAAACCATCTCGGTCACAAAGGTGAGCCCAGGGCTCGGCCGCCCAAGCGGACCAGATTTTAGCCCGGTCGAGCAGTCCCGCACTCTGTTACCTCGGTTTCTACATGAGTTTTGCAAACTCATAATTTGTTCGGTTTTGGTTTATTTTGGGATCAAAAGAAGACCTGGAGCCCGGTCCGCCCCAGGTCTTCGTGTGTTCATCATTGAAGTTGAAGAACAGTAACGAGAGCAGGGGCAGAAGAGGGTCTTGGGGAGCTATATCCTAAAACCTATAGCTTTTGCGCCCTAAAATGTGAAATACTGAATGGAAAAACAATGAAACGACTCGAAGAACTTACCAGAAAGAGGCAAAAGTCGGATCTTCGAGAGCAAGAATGGAGCTTGGTAATCGAGGGTAAGAATGGTGCTTGGTCATCTGGAACGAAAGAGAGGCAGTAAGAAGGAAATGCAAAGGGGGAAGAGGCGTGTTTATAGGAGGAAAAGGCCGCCTAAATTTGAATTTGAAGAGGCGGCTGGATTGGCTGCTCGAGGCCAATAAATGCTCGACGCGTGTCCCCGTTGACGGCGGCGTCAGTATTGAAGAGACAGGGAGGTGAGTTTAGACGTCAACTGAGCAAATCGAGAAACCGAGCTTAGGGATTAGCGCGGTTAACGTTTTGCGAACTAAGAACCGAGGGAGAATCTACCCTGGTCGGATCAGGTAATCCCAGTCACACTTGCGCGGACAGAATTAAGGGGCAATTGAGAGGGAGATTTATAATCTGGCTTTAAGCCGTGGTAGAAGCCGGACACGATAGAGCCGAACATGTTTGGGCCGAGCTAAGTTGGGCTTAACCAAAGTGGGTTTTGCTCGGTCGAGGTTCAGGCCCCCTGTTTAGGCCGAGCTAACTGGGACTTCCCTGGAGCTGGTCTTGCTCGGTCGAGGCCCAGGCCCGAGGTCGAGGTCCCGTGTTTGGGCTGAGCTTACTTGGCCGAGATGACCGTCTGCCAACCTGAGTTCCATGGTTCGCACATGTAGCTCAGCGGGAAAGGCCTTTTGTTCGCCAGCTCGACCTGTCTTGAACTCGGTTCTGCCGAAATGCTATCGAGCTAGGCTGTTAAGGAGCCCGGCGAGTGGAGCATTCGGACTCGTTACGCAACACAATTTGGAAGGCCGAGGAGATGCCGTCGGGCTGCTGAGTTCCCGTTAATGTTGTCTGGCGGTTTGGTTAGGTGGTGTTCGCTGGATTTGTACTGATAGATGGGAGAGCAGCTCCACGTGTCAAGAGACTAATGGGTGTAGTGTTGAGCGCAGAAAGTATATAAGCATGACTGCGCTCCCCATGTTGGGGATGGAACATCATTTCGTGAGAAACACTCATTGTGATTTATTTCTCTCTTCCTCTCTCTCTCCCTGAGTGTGTGTGCTAACTTGATCGTTGGAGGGGTTTTCCGGCCACACACCGTCGAGTAGCTCACCGCTGTTGTGCTCGCAGGTCGATTGGATAGACAAGGAGCTTGGACGAAAGGAGTACGGGCTCCGCGGAATATTTGCTCCCCGTACAATAGTGAAGATGTAATTGCGATTGATAAGGCTTCTGAAAAAATTATTAAGCTTGGGAGATTGTTTTCAGTTTTTTTTCTCTATCTGTTGTTATTTTCAGATTTTTTTTTCCTCTATTTGTTGTTATTGTTGTTGATGATGACGAAAGTGAACAAATAAGGTTTGATTTAGCTTGGTATTGCAACTGATAGGGTTGATTTTGGCTCAACAAATAGGGTTGGTTTGGCTTATATTTCAACATATATAAAAAATAAAATTTAGAACAAACAAATAAATTTAACAGACAGTGAAAATTGGCTTACTAAATTTCAACAGATAAATATAAATTTGAACATATAAAATAAAAATAGGACAAGAATTTCAATAGATATAATTTCATACAAATATATTTTTAGCAGATAGAAAAACAAATTTAAGAGATATAATTTTTTTTCAACAGATAAAAGGGTAAAATTGGAAACAAATGTCCTTAAAAACAAAGTGTGTACTTTTCACTAATAAAATCCATTAGACCTAATGCCTTAGGTAATTGTTTGAATGGACTTTTAACAATTTTATCTAGAAAGAATACAATTAATCCTATATTTTTGACATAATTAAAGAGTAGATGGTAGATTGATATTGAATTAAATAAATATGTATTTATTGAAAATATATGATAGAAAAATCTGCGAACCCAAACTCGCCCCAGATTTTTTTGGGTAAGGAATTGTGTGGTGTAGATAAAATTTGTGTAGTATGAGATTCATATGTATAATAAATTTGAATCACAAGATGATAATTCTGAATAATTTTTAGGTAATTAAGTCTAGATCCGTCTTATTGTTGTATATGATGATATTATTTTTCATTCATAAGAATAATAATTGCTATTGAAAAATAATAAAATATTATGTAATAAAAATATAAAATTAATTATATATTTTTAAATTTTGGAGTGGTGAGTGTAAAGGATTCTAATAAAAAATAATAATTAGGCCTCGTTTGGGAATATGTTATTTTAGTAATTTTTTGGGTTTTTACAAAAAGATATGCAGAAAAATAGAGAGGTAATGTGACAACTTTTAGTAACTTTTTGACTTCTTGACTAAAATAGCCACTCCTCAAACGAGGCCTTAGTGTGTTTGGTTTCAATTTTCTGGATTTAATTTTCTAGAAATTAAGGCTTCGTTTGGTAAGCAATTCAAATTATAGTTCCAACTATTGATTTGAGTGTGCTGTTTGTTTTAAGCTTGCAAATAATAATTTTACACTCATTTCTTAAAACTCAATTCAAAGCATAATCATTACTTTTCAAAACACATAATTCATTTTCAAAACTCAATTCAAATCAATATTTTAATTTTATTAAGATTTTAAATATTTTAGTATTTAAATATGTTACGATTTTTTTAATTTTTTAATTTTTTGAATATTTTTAAATATTTTAACATTTTAAATTATTTAATTTTTTTGAATATTTAAATTATTTAAATTTTTACAATTTAAATTTTTTGAATATTTATTTTAATTTTTTACTTATTAAAATTTTTAGATTATTTAAATATTTATGATTTAAAATTTTTGAATATTTATTTTGAAATTTTTTTTATTTCTTTTGTAGTATTTTCAATTAAAAAAATTGATTAATGTTATTTTCTGTTAATAATAATTTTTTTAATTGAATTTTAAAAAGAGTTTAGTTATGAGTGTTGATCAGAATTTTCAATAATGTGAAAGTAGTGTGTTTTGTTATGAGTTATAACAATTTAAATTAAGTTTTGAAAATTCTTTCCAAACCTCATAACCAAACAAATTTTCTTACTTCACATGTTAAATCAAATTTTCAAAACTCAATTCCACGCTCAATTCAACACTCTTGTGGTGTTTGGGAAGTCTTGAACTTGGTTTTTTTTTTTTTTTTACAAAAAGACAAACTTTTTGCAAAATCAAAAAAAATATATCCAAATAAAATATCACATCCAACCCCATAATCATTTCACTTTTTCTCTCACAAACATCACATCCAACCACAAAAAAGCCCAACTATCTTCTCAAACACAAATTTTTTTTTTCCAATAATATCCTACAACTAAAAAAACCTACATAGCCTCCGTTTGGGAAGTGGGTTGGCTTTTTAGCTTTTTGGCTTTTTTGACTATTTTAGCCTGGGCTTAAAAGCTTGGTTTGGGAAGGACTTTTTGGCTTTTTGGTTTTTTTGAGTTTTTTTGTGAGAGAAGAATGTAATGATTATGGGTTAGATGTGATGTTTTGTTTGTTATGGCTAAAATAGCCTATTTTATTTTTTGTGGCTAAAATAGCCAAAAAAGCCTACAAACCCACTTGCCAAACACAGGCATAAAAACTCACTTTCCAAACACCCACTCTATTCAAAAACCATAACCAAACAAATTTTCCACACTCAAATCATAATTCCACAACTCACAAACTCAAAATACAATTCATACTCTCAAATCATATTTACAAAACTCTACCAAACGCAACATAAGTTTTTTTATTTTTCATATTTGTTTTTGTGAATATTTTTAAAATTTTAAGTAATGTATTTATTTATTTTTTTAGGTACACCTTACTTAATGTATGTAAAAAATAAAATATTTATAAAAAATTAATAAATATACAATAATATGAAAAATGTATTGAATTCTAGTATTTTTATATATCTTTGATATTTAGTTAATTTTGTAAAGATTTTTTTCGCAAAACTTTTAAGTGTATTTATATTAAATGTATTTAAAAATTAAAAAAATTACTTAAAATATTAAAAAAAATCAACAAAATAAAAAAAATATGGGTAAATTATATTTACCTCCCCTGAGGTTTCTGACAAATACAGGGACCTCCCCTGTGGTTTGAATAACTACAGTAACCTCCCCTGCTTTACCTGACAATATCAAGATTCCCCCCTGCTGTCAAAAATACCTAAACGGTGTTACTTTTTCCTTAGGAAATTACCTTATTGCCCATCCCTTGAAAATATTAAAAAATGTTTTTGGATTGGAGGATAGGTTTGGAGTGTTTGGAACAGTATTTTTGGATTTATTTTTTTTAAATATTAAAAAATGTTTTAAAAAAAATTATTTTTTATTTTAAGTATATAATTTTTATTTAAATATTTTATTTTATTTTGTAAATATTTTAATATTTTAAACTCAAAACACAATTTCACACTCAAATCGTAATCAAACACATAACTCAAAACTCAATTCAAAAATTATTTTCAAACCTCATAACCAAACACATAACTCGACACTCCACACTATTTTTAAAACTTTACATTTAAATCGTAATCAAACGCATAACAAAAAAATAAAATATTTAAAAATATATTTATAAAATAAAATAAAATCTTTAAAATAAAACTATATATTTAAAATAAAAATAAAAATTTTAAAGTTTTTTAATATTTAAAAAATATATTTAAAATATCAAAAAAAATGCAACACATAGATGTATGAAATATAATGCACATTAAAATAAATAAATAAATATTTAAAATATAAAATATTTACCCTAAAAAAGTAAATTCTTGGTTTGGGAAGTGGGTTGGCTTTTTGGCTTTTTGGTTTTTTTGACTATTTTAGCCTGGGCTAAAAAGCTTGGTTTGGGAAGGGCTTTTGGCTTTTTGGCTTTTTTGACTTTTTTTGTGAGAGAAGAATGTAATAATTATGGATTGGATGTGATGTTTTGTTTGTTATGGCTAAAATAGCCTATTTTATTTTTTGTGGCTAAAATAGCCAAAAAAGCCTGAAAACTAACTTGCCAAACAGAGGCATTTCTATTTGAATTGTGATTCTATGAGTTTTGAAAAGATTTTTGAAAATTTCTAATTAGAATTGTGTATTTGGTTAACACTATGAGTTTTAAATTTTTTTTCTGAAAATTTGTTATTGGAATTGTGATTCTAAAAGAGAACCAAACATGTTTCTAAAAAAAATAAAATTCGGAACATGTTTTTATTACTCAAAACTCAATTCAAAAATTATTTTCAAAACTCATAACCAAACACAAACTTAAAACTCAATTCAAAACTTTTTTCAAAACTCAAAACTCTTTCCAAAACTTAAAACCAAACTTTTTCAAAAACTCTATTTTAAAAGAAAAAAAATTTCAAAAAAAGTTTATTTTATTTTTTAAAATTATTTTTAGAATCATGATTTGAGTGTGGAGCCGTATTTTGAGTTATGAGTTTTGAAAAAAAAAAATTGTTTGGTTATAAATTTTGAAATTTTTTGAATTTATTTTTTTAGGATACATATTTATATTTTAAATATTTATTTATTTATTTTAATGTGCATTATATTTCATACATCTATGTGTTGTATTTTTTTTAATATTTTAAATATATTTTTTAAATATTAAAAAATTTTAAAATTTTTATTTTTATTTTAAATATATAGTTTTTATTTTAAATATTTTATTTTATTTTATAAATATATTTTTAAGTATTTTATTTTTTTTGTTATGCGTTTGGTTACGATTTGAATGTAGAGTTTTGAAAGTAGTGTGGAGTGTTAAGTTATGTGTTTGGTTATGAAGTTTGAAAATAATTTTTGAATTGAGTTTTGAGTTATGTGTTTGGTTACAATTTGAGTGTGAAATTGTATGTTAAGTTTAAAATATTAAAATTAAAAAATTAAAATATTTACAAAATAAAATAAAATATTTAAATAAAAATTATATATTTAAAATAAAAAATAATTTTTTAAAAACATTTTTTAATATTTTTAAAAAATAAATTTAAAAATATTGTTCCAAACACTCTAAACTTATCCTCTAATTCAAAAATATTTTTTAATATTTTTAAAGGGAAGGGCAATAAAGTAATTTTCGAAGGAAAAAGTGACACCGTTTAGTGATTTTTGACAGCAGGGGAATCTTGATATTGTCAGGTAAAGTAGGGGAGGTTACTGTAATTATTCAAACCACAGGAGAGGTCCCTGTATTTATCAGAAACTTCAGGAGAGGTAAATGTAATTTACCCAAAAAATATATCATTTTTTTTTTTAGTTTTCTAAAAAATGAACCTTAAAAATCCAAACTATGCAAGTTTAAGTGTTTTTTTTCCCGCCCCATAATTTTGAATTAATTAATAAAAGGGATCCAAGCTTTGACCTACACAGCTGACGGCTCCCTCCACGCCTGAAACCTGAAAGTTAAAAAACAAAAATAAAAACAAAAACAATCCGGAGAAGGCTTTTCTATGGCGGGAGAGGAAGAAGGAGAAGAAGACAGTTTAAAGCAAGCATGGTCTAGACAGAAAGAGAGAGACATAGACACAAATCTAGAGTGAGAAAGTCAAAATCCAAAAACAGCAGGAGGGAGGCATTAGAGAGAGAGAGAATGGGGAAGGGGCCATTCTGTTTTGGCCGGAAGATGAGCCGTCGCCGCCCTAAGAAGTCGAGTCAGACGGCGGCGACGGCGCCTCCGTCGCCGAATAATAAGTCGATGTCGGCGATGGTGGCTGGGTCGTCGAGCAAGACGAAGAAGAAGGCAGGAGGGGCGAGGCTGTGGATGAGGTTGGATAAGTTTGGGCAATCGGAGCTCATCGAGTGCGACAGGAGCACAATCATCAAGCGCGTCTCTATTCCTGTTAGGGATTTGAGGATCCTTGGCCCTTTCTTCTCTCACTCCTCCAATATCCTTGGTAATCATTTTCAGTCCTTCATCTTCTAGGTTAACACATTCTCTCATTCACAACTCTAAACTTTACTCTAATTTCTTTACTTTGATATGAACAATTAATATGGAACAATAAATTTTAGTACAAGCTTCGAAGTGGTAAATTTAGGACCCACAAAATACACTTGACTAAGTTTCCCATTGATTTTGGTCTAAGTTTGGGTCAAGGAGTGGAGGATTTTTGGAGTGATTTTTACTCAAATTGAAGTTCGATAGGTTTGACTCAGGGATTGGAGACATGCCCTTAATAGGTCTTGTTGACAAATTTTTTTTTCTCAAACTTAATATATATATATACTTTGACTTTAATATCTACCTTTCATGACCTTGAATTGATTTTATTTATTTATTTATTTTTTCATTCATAATTGTCTTGTAACTCTAAAGTTAGAAGAATTTTGAATCTTACCTTGACGTGATTTTGGTCGACATGCCATCAAAAGTATCATCAGCCTGTGATACGGGTGTTGAGGATTGAGTTTTGCCTGTCTTCTTGTTGTGGAAACTGGATGAGTGATTCATCTCACATCACAATCACTCTGTCAATCTGCTTTTGTAGCATCTTCCACAATGTGGAAGCATTGTGGCAGAGCTCTGATGCGAAAATTGATGCAGCACAGCCAGCCATTAAAATCAGGGTATATGGCTGCTTTTGCTGAGTATGAGTGGGGTAATACATGAGTTTGAGTTTAGACTACTTATTATAGTTGGAGTTCTGGGGAGAATGAGTACGAATATGGATTTTTCTAAAATTAAAAATGAAAATAAGGCAAGGATGGAAGGGTGTTAGCTCACACTTCAGGGTCTTCTTCAACCTCATTAATAGTACTGAAAATTCATAAGCACTAAAGTTTTGAAAGTTTAAGTTTATGCATTATAAATACAAGTCAAAATCACATGTATCCTTTAGTGATGAGTCGAAGCTCTTTGATGTAAAATTTTGAGTTTGAACGTGTTAACTATAACACTTAATAGGTCACTAAAAGTTTTTAGATTTAAGCATTTAATGGGGTTGCCAAACAATCCCTTAGTCACATCTGTTTTTGTTTCTTTATGCCCTAATAGATTCTCTGTTTTCTGTTCATGTAGTCCAGCATCAACTCATCAAGAAGCCCCTGAATCTCTTTTCTGTTATAATGATTTGGGTGGAATTTATTTATTTAATTTTCATTTGCTGCCAGTGATACCTGCATAGATCCATACGTTTCTATATATGATTGGTTGTGATGAGAGTGAATTTGTATTGTTCCCTTCTGCAGCTAGGGAGAAAGCTATGGTTGTCAACTTAGAGTTTATAAAGGCTATAGTTACAGCTGACGAAGTGTTGTTGCTTGATCCTCTCCGCCAGGAGGTTCGTCCGTTTGTGGATCAGCTGCGGCAACAACTTCCTCATAAAAGCGTGTCCAAAAGTCAAGGAGGGGGTCAAATGGATGTACAAGATAATGAAATGCAATTATCATCTGGGGGACAATGGTTACCCGTTCCTGAAGCTATTGAAGGTTTGCAGTGTGACCTCCCATTTGAGTTTCAAGTTCTCGGGATTGCATTGGAGGTTGTCTGTGCATATTTGGACTCTAGTGTAGCAGACCTTGAGAGAGATGCATACCCTGCATTGGATGAACTGGCAAGGAATGTTAGCACCGAGAATCTTGAGCATGTGAGGAGTTTGAAAAGCAATCTGACCCGTTTACTTGCACGGGTACAAAAGGTATACATTATTGATTTCTCTTTTCTACTAGTTACAACAGATTACTTCATGGTGTTGGTGCACTTGCTAGTTATTTATTTATTTTTGTTTTATCAACTTTGTTGATGTGGAAAACTTATACGTGCGAAAAGAGGAAAGCCCGTGTATCCCCGGTAGTCTATTTTAAATTGTGTATCTTCTTTGCATGAAGTGTAAAACCAAGTCAGAGTGTAGATGTCAGTCATCGGCCAAATTGGTGGCAATTGGGTCTTGTTGCATTTGTTTCCCCTCTTTTGTTTATCTGCATGTAAAGAATTTATGGATGTGTTTGGTGTATCCTTCTAGTGGCTATTTGGCAAGATGAATCAGATGTCCTTTAGGGAGGAGAGGTTCATTGAAGTAGAATAGCGTGTTGAGATAATTTAGAAACTGGTTTTTACAGCTTTTGTGCTGTTGGAGGCTAATAGCTAGTGGGAAATTTAGGACTTCTAATGATTCAAGGCTAATTGCACTCTCAAACACTTTTTGTGCTCTAGTCTTGTAATTTAGTGGCATGCTTCATAATACATGTTAATTATCATAGATTTCAGTGCCCCCTTGTGGTGCCATTCCATGCAGGAGCAGTTAAATATACTGAAGAGAACTAAATACTGAACTGTGCATGCATGAACATAGCAAAGAGTTCAGACATGGACTTCTTTTGGCGGGATATGCTCTAATTCCCACAAGTAGTTTGCACATCTATCAAAATTGTGCAATAAATGCAACCGAAGGATCATCAATCGTCATAAAATTATGAAGGTGTAGCTGGAGTCTCTCAATCTTAATTGAGACCTATTTCTTGTCATTTATTGTCCATTGAGCCATTTCCTTGCAAAGTTCAAATTAAGGAAGCATCTACTGATAATGTGTAGGTAGCCTTTATACTAAACGTGTATTGATGTTTTTACATGTGATTGATTCTATGCCTTTTCATTTATTTGTTGTATTACTTTTAATGTGGAGCAAATGCTTGTTTGGTGTTAGGTGCATGATGAAATTGAACATCTTTTAGATGACAACGAAAACATGGCACATTTATACTTAACAAGGAAATGGATTCAGAGTCAGCAATTTGAGGCTTATTTAGCAGGTACAGCTTCTAACAGCATTGTCAGTGCCGGACATCAACCTCGCCGTCTTGGTTCTAACAGGAGTGGAAGTTTATTGTCGAGCAACCATTTGAATGACCATGATGTGGAAGATCTAGAAATGTTGCTCGAGGCTTATTTCATGCAGGTGGATGGTACCCGTGACAAGATACTATCTGTAAGTATTATTCTTCTTGACAATAGCAAGTGTTACTCTTCTTGACAATAGCATGAACATAATCCAAAATAAACTAATTACATTAAACCATCTTATGACATTGTTCCTACATTGAGGCCTCGTTTGGTAAGAGGCTATTTTAGCCAATTAGCCAAAAAGTTACTAAATTAGCCAAAAAGTCAACAACCCATACCAAAAAGTCAAAGATTCTCTTTTCTCTCTACTTTTTGCACATCTTTTCGTAATTAGCCAAAAAGTCATCCCAAACATACAAGTTTTTTTTACCTATCTTTTTAGCTAAATAGCCAAAAAGTTACTAAATTAGCCTGTTCCCAAACGAGGCCTGAATTTTCACTGCACATTGTATATTTTGAAGGATGGCAAGCTAATTTCATAGAATTAAGGTTAAGCATTTTGTGAAGGTGGATTATTTAACCCAACCAACCACCTATGTGACTCTAGGAAACACAACTTTGGTTGATTGAAGAAATATTGCAGCTGCTGTACGATCTTCTGAGTCAATTTCTAGAGAGGCAAAAGTCAATAGCTCCTCACAAATTTGTCCTTTGTATCTGTAGAGCACTTTCCAAGGAACGTCTCTTGATGCTCTATAGAATGCAGAAACAAATGTTCCACCCTGCCGCCACCACCACCACCACCCCACCATCACTAACACAACCAATAGTACAATAGTTTCAAGGACGCAACCAAACCAATAAGTCCCATCAAATGGGGTCAGCTGCATGAATCATTCTTCTCCATTCAACTCTATCCAAGGTTATTTCGTTAGTCCTATTGAGGAGATTCTTATCTCTATTCACTACAGTAGTCTACGTCAATCTAGGTCTAGCCCTTCCCCAAAACACTACTATCTATTGCCATTGTATTGTATCTCTTCACTACTGTTTCTATTTGTCTCCGTTGTATATGACCAAATAATCTCAATCTATTCTCTTTCAATTTATCTTCTATCGGTAGTATTCTTAACCATTCTCGAATATACTCATTCCTAATTCTGTTTTTTTTAATCTTGCCAAACATCCACCTTAACATCCTCATCTCAGGAACTAGGGGTGAGGCCAGGGTTCGATCACTGGGGGGCCAAAATAATGGTAGCGAGATAAGTCTAACTGGGCATACGAGTTTAGTTAGATTTGTTTTATATGTAATAAATTTTGAATCAAATGATGGTAAATTAATATAAAATTTAATCGGGCTGTATGTATCGCTTAAATGTTTTATTAAAATTTTTTACTTTTATGTAACTTCTCATGTGCCATGATGGGTTTTATCATATGCCTCACATATGCACAGATATTTATTGTGTAAATACACATAGAAAATAAAATAAAAAATTAAAATAAATGTGGTGATAAATAGCATATGGCTTGAAATTTAAAGAAGTAATAACAATGTAAATTAGTGATGAATGAATGAAAGAAATATGAATGTAAATCATAGCAATATCAAGATGTGTTGCTGAGTGAAAAGGGAAAGACTGAAAATGGACAGAGGTAAAGAAAAAAGAAAAGAAAGATGTTATGAACCATGAAAATTTATTTTGAATTTTTGTATGTGTGATGTAGATTTAAAGTTAGTGAGATGTGAGTCATACTTACAATGAATATATACCATTGATTTTTTTCTTTTCTTTTCTTTTTTTTTTTTTTTTTTTTTTTTTTTTTTTTTTTTTTGAGTTTGTAACATTGCTAAACTAATTAAAATGCAAGAAATGAATTCTATTATCAAAAGGTTTAAAGCTGCTCCAAAAGTACATGGAGAACAGGTTACAGATTGTTTAATAAACTCCTTTGAGAGTACAAGGTACCTAGGAAATACAAAACAAAAAGTAAGATAAAATGAAAGGTTGAGATCTTTTGGGCTTAAGTTAGAGACAAGGACTGGATGGCCAAAATAAATTTGGAGGGGCCATTTACTGCAGTGCCTTGAAAATATATAGAAGATGCCTAGTATATGTAGTGTATTCTCAAAAGTTTGTAGGGGCTAGGACCCCTCCAACCCTCCTTCCTTTCGCCCTTGTCAACAGCACTCATCTTATCTACATGTTGTTTTTTAGTTGCTCAACACTCTGTCTCATACAACATTACAGGTCTAATAGCCGTTCTATAGAATTTCTTTTTTAGTCTAATGGGTATTCGTTTATCACATAGTACTCCAGAAGCACTCCTCTACTTAAGTCACTCCGTCTTAATTTTGTGGACAACATCTGCTCTAATCTCCTCAGTTGTTGTGATAATCGATTCTAAATAACGAAAATACTCACTCTTAAGTAGTTCTTGGTTCTCAATCTTCACTTCTTCTGTACTTCTATTATGACTGTTATTAAAATTACACTCCATATACTCTGTCTTAGTTCTGCTTATCCTAAATTCTTTAGATTCAAGTACTTTTCTCCAAATCTCCAACTTAGTGTTAATTCCTTTTATAGTCTCATTCACTAACACGATATCATCTGCAAAAAAGCATACATCATGACACATCATTCTGAATATTGCGCATCAATTAATCCATAACTAAAGCGAAAAGATAAAGATTTAAGGTTGATTCTTGGTGTAACTCTATAGTAATTGGAAATTTACTCGTTTCTCCCGCAGGCGATCTAATAGTGGTCACCACACTTTTATACATATCCCTAATCAAATCAATGTAACCTTTTGTCACTGCTTTCTTCTCTAACACTCACTAGATTATATCCCGAGGCATTCTATCATATGCTTTCTCAAGATCGATAAAAACCATATGAATGTCTCGTTTCTTTTCTTTATACTTTTCTATTACTCTCCTTAAAAAATAGATTGTTTCCATTATTGACTTACCAGGTATAAACTCAAATTGATTCTCTGACACCTCTGTTATATCTTGCAATCGATGTTCCATCACTCTTTCCCACCCTTTTATTGTGTGACCTATTAAATTGATTCCTCTATAATTGTTGCAATTCTGGACATCTCCTTTATTTTTATATATTGGCACTAAAATACTCCTCCTCCAGTTCTCTGGCATCTTCTTAGTTAACAAAATCTTGCTAAATAACCTAGTCAACCAAATAACTCCTTTCTTACGCAAATATTTCTACACTTCAATAGGTATATCATCGAGTCTAAAGCCTTGTTCGATTTTATCTTTTAATTGCAAAATCCATTTCAAAGTCTATAATCTTACGATAGAATCTATAATCCTGGTTTTCCTTATTACTGCCTACTTTCTTCCCTTTTGACCTACCTCTATGTTCCTTATTTAACAACTTCTCAAAATAGTTCTTCCACCACTCCTTAATCTCGTCATCCTTCACTAACATCTTAAAGTCCTCATTCTTGATATACTTAACCTAATTACAATTTCTTGTTTTGTTTTCTCTTATCTTAGCAAGCTTGTATATTCTCTCATTCCTTACTATCTAATATAGTGTATAGGTCATCATAGGCTTTCAACTTAGTCTTCCGCACTACTTTTTGACCTCCTTATTGGCCAATCTATGGCGCTTAAGGTTTTCCTTGGTTCTATCATTCTGTCACTTTTTAAAGCTCTCTTTTTTTGTCTTTATTACTGCTTGGACTTTCTCTCTCCACCACCGAGTTTTTCTAAAATTAGGTCTATTTTCTTTCGACCCTTCAAGAACTTTCCTTGAGATTCTCTTCATACAATTGGTCATCGAGTTCCACATAGTGTTAGCATCATCTTCCAAATCCCAAGTACCTTCTTTATCCATTCTATTCTTAAATGTGTCTAGTTTATTCCCTTTTAGGTCCCACTATCTAGTCTGCAACGCCCACTATCTTTCCGAGTTTGGTATTGCCCTTTAGAGCATAAATCGAGCACAAAAATCTTATGTTGAGACGTCAGGCTCTCTTCAGGAATTACCTTACAATCGCTGCATTTTAGACAGTTTCATTTTCTTACTAGAAAGTAATATATTTAAAATCTACCACACCTACTACCACACCTACTACACTTACCATCTTACCATCACCTACTACACCTGCCACCACCTACTACCATCACCTACTACACCTACCACTTCACTTCACCTACTACATCTCCTATATAAAGAGTACCTCACCATTTGTAATTTATATCAATAATATATCAATAACATCAATCATAATACATACAATTTCTCTCTATATCAATTTTTCTTACTTGGTATCAGAGCAAGGTTAAGAACCTAGTAATTTCGTTTCACCGGCGGGCGGCAATCTCGCCTTGGCCGCCCGCCGGACAAACCCAAATTTCCTCGATTTCTTCTTTCATGGCAGATTCTTCAACAACACTTCATAGCTCCTGCTTTACATACAGCAAGTGAAACTGCCAATATAGCATTTGCACCAGCCCCATTCATTAACTGTCCCATCGAGTTCTTGCACCATGAAGTTGTCGATTTTGGTCTGTTCTGTTGGTTCCTTGCCAATCAATGCAGGTCCGATGATTGAATTCACATTATTCACAGCCTTGAGGACACCTTTTCCGAGATAATCTGAACCCCCATCTCTCAATTCCAAAGCTTCGTAAACACCTGTGGAAGCACCACTAGGAACAGCAGCCCTAGCAAAAGGTCCATCATTACAAATGACATCAACTTCGACGGTTGGATTTCCACGGCTGTCGAAGATCTGGCGAGCTTTGACGGCTTTGATCGTCACCATTGTTACAACATCCGTTGCTTCAGCTGCCTCTGTCTTCACCTCTAGAGCCTGTTCTGCTGGGGCAGGATCAGCCGGTGCATCTGTAGCTTCAGTAGTTTCATCTTTCACCTCCTCAACAACAGGCTTTGCCTTCACCTCTGGTTTTGGTTTGATGGTCCATTATTTTAGTATATATATATAAAAGAAAAGTGTGAAATAAGATGGGTGGAACTGTTGTGTTGTTTTTGAGAAGAGTCAGAAAACTTGCATCGAAATTCCTCTCTCTCTCTTTACTTTTTTCAAACCCACAGCTCCTTTTTCTTTCACCACATGATCCCCTTTCTTTTCTTTTCTTTATTTTTCATTTTCAAACACACAATCCTTTTTTTTTTAATCAATCCACTCAACTTTCTTTTATTTTAATATATATCTATACATATTTATGTTTATTATAATATATTGCACCGACTCTGTCTACTTTTGCACAAACCCATTTTCTTTTCTTCTTTTCTTTATTTATTTATTTATTTCTTTTCATTCCTTTATTACATCTATACCCATATCCATCATCACACTCTTTCTTTATTTATTTCTTTTAATCACCTTTTGCACCTCCCTCACCGACTTCCTCACCACAACATAGAATTTTTATTTATTTATCTTATTTTTTTTTGTGTCCCCTTTTTCACAATAAAAAAAAAATATATATATATATATATATATAGCTTTGCACACCAAACCATATTTTATTCATTTCAGGGATCAACCCCGATCCCCATTTTACACCAAAAAAAAAAAAAAAAAAAAAAAAAAAAACCAAACAAACAAACAAACCAAACCAAACCAACCAAAACCACCCACAGGCGGGATTTTTCTTTTCCCTTCTCTACTCTACAGCAGGTCTCTTCTTCTTACTTTTATCTTGGGTGTCCCGTGCCAGTCCGGTCTCCGTGTTTCCCACGCCACCGAGCACGTTCACTCCACCTTGCTCCTCCACTGCAGCATATGGCGGACCTCCAAATTGAAACATCACGGTGGCCTTCCGCTTCAGCTCCTTGTTTTCCGTCTTTAGCACACTTATCTCTGCTCGCGCATCCTTATACATGCGTTGGAGCAGAGTCAGCTGGGAGTTTAACTGCTGCACCTCATTTGCCCTACTCTGCAGCCGGTTCGACAAGTTTGTAACCGCAGTCATGGTTTCCACACATGACTTCAATGTATACTGATTGGCTTCCACATCCGACTGCACTACCATTCTTTGCTCCACTGACCGCATCGGAAAGTTCAACGGAGCAAACTCCGGGGCACTTGGTTGAGGTTCCAGTGCCACCGCACCAGTTATCTCTCTTGTTGACTCGTTGAGGTCGGGAAAGAGGGTGAGCAGACCGCGGGAAGACGAAGCCATTTTCTGGGTTACAAAGTGTTCCAAAGTTTCTCTCTCCGAAGAGGCAGCGTTTTTCAGAGACGGGTTGGTTTCAGAGGTTTCAGACTGGTATGCACAGCCTCCGCCTCACCCTTGGTTTAAATAGCCAGGGCCGATCCGCGCATCGCGCGCCACTTGATGCCAAACGACAGCCTGGGCGCGCAAACCAAGATGGTCACGCGTCTCGCCATCATGTCCGGCATACCTTTTTATGGAATGGGCACGCCTTTTGATGGCACGCCTTTTTGACAGATTAGGCACACCTTTTGAGGGTGCGACTTTTTAAGGGTCTGACAAGACTCTGTAAACTGTCCCGACATTGATTCCGGTTAGCTCCTTCATGGGTCCGACAAGACTCTGTAAACTGTCCCGACATTGATTCCGGTTAGTTTCTACAAGGGTCCAGCAAGACTCCGTAAACTGTCACAACAACTGTCACAACATTGTCTGCTACAACGGTCCGACATGACCCCATAAACTGTCGTCTACATCGGTCTGCCATAACCGTACAGTCTTTTACAACGGTCTGACACGACCATACAGTGTCTCCTATCCTCTTTTATTTTATGTATTCGTCTATTTTCTTGTTTTGTTACTCTCTCCAAACTCAAGTTGGTTAGTTCCTATCCCCCTTGAGTTTGCGGGGGCTGTTAAAATCTACCACACCTACTACCACACCTACTACACTTACCATCTTACCATCACCTACTACACCTACCACCGCCTACTACGATCACCTACTACACCTACCACTTCACTTCACCTACTACATCTCCTATATAAAGAGTACCTCACCATCTGTAATTTATATCAATAATATATCAATAACATCAATCATAATACATACAATTTCTCTCTATATCAATTTTTCTTGCTATATTTGGCTCCTAATTGACCCACTCTTGAAGGTTACCAAATGCTCATATCTTATTATACATAGTATTAGGCACTACTAGGCCAGAAGCCAACACAAAATCTAAAATATTCTCTCTAGTCTCATTTCTATCACCAAAACCATACCCACCATGCACTCTCTCATAACCTAGTTTATCTACTCTGCATGGCCATTGAAATCACCACCTATAACTGGTTCTCTCCTACGGGTATCTCCTATAATACTTCATTCATTGTTCCCGAAAAACTCTCTTAGTTTGATCATTTAATCTTAGTTTGATCATTTAATCCTATTTGAGGGGCGTATGCACTAATAACGTTCACTATATTCTCTCAAATAACTAGTTTAACTAACAAAATCCTATCACTTTTCTAATGACTGTAATTACATTTTCTACAAGACCCTTGGCAACTATTATTCTTACCCTATTCATGTGTCTATCCTTACCACTATAATATAACTTAAAACCGGTATCCTCTATTTTCTAAGTTTTTCACCCGTCCACTTAGTTTCTTATACTTGTGCTATACTAACTCTCCTCCTAATCATGACATTTACCAATTCCACAGTCTTACCAGTTAAAGTTCTTATATTCTATGTGGTTACCCTAAACCTATAATTTTGGATTGGCTTCTTTATCCGCGCTCGTCTAGAAAACGCGGAGACCCTTGTCTATTTTTCACCGCACCCAGGCGCCCCTTGCTCATTTTTTGAAACACTCGGAGGTAGGCGCAATGCGTCACTTGTGCCTCTAATATTGAGGCTCAATGCGTCACTTCAGTATTAATCTTTCAAGTTTTTGCTAGGCAAGACAACGTGGACACTTGAGCCTCTAATATTGAGGTCAGGAGGTTAACTGGATCCACCTGGCCTTCAAGACCATTGGTAAGATAGATCCTAATTGGACAATGACAGTTCGTAGAAAAAAATCATTGAGTCCCACTTAGTATGTAAATCTCATTCTGCCTTCAGAAAGGTAGCTGGGATCACATTCGACTTCTTGGATGCACCCAAGCAATGTTATTGTTAACATATCATATAAAATACTATAGTTGTAGCTGTAAAGAGACCCACTTCTGTAAAGAGCACCACTACCACACTACCTTCAGCTGTAAAGAGAGCTAACCAGCTGTAAAGAGAGCCAACCCATGTGCTAACCCATGTGCATTGTCTCCCTCTCCTCTCTATAAAAAGAGAGAATTCATTCTCTTGTAATAGACATACAGATATACAATAACAGATAGTAACTTCACATTTCATTCCAGTCTCTCTCTTTTCTCTCTCTCATTACCAACTTAACATGGTATCAGAGCCCAGTAATACATTTCTGGCATTCTTCAATTTTGCTGCTTAGTCCCGTACACAGTGGACTACATCAAACAGCTCGGAATCTCCTTACGGTTCCAACGGCACCAAGATCATCCCCAGAAAAGCTTTCACGCGCTCTCACGCGCCGATTATTTGCTCGGCGCGTCTCTGCTTCCGTTGCCACTCTCACACGCGCTGCCACGCGCCTTCCACCCTGCCCTGTCGTGCGCCGGGCCTGCTATCGTGCACCCGCGTGCGCCGTTCGTCTACCGTGAGCCGCGCGTGCGCCGTTCAGCTATTGTGCACCCGCGTGCACCATTCTGCTACCTTACGCCGGCAGCCTCCTCTGCTACCGTGCGCCGCACGCCTTCCCTGCTAACGTGCGCCGCTGACATCATTTTCCATCCTGCTGACATCATCTCTACCCAGCCCACCTTTCCTAGCTATTTTCGACCTTCCGGACTCACTGGTACACTCTGTTTTACCTAATTTTACTCCTACAGGTCTCCCCCTCTCTATTTAGCCCTACTCCGCTATTATTATGGATCGTTCTGATGCCTCCCATCCCATTTCTGTTATTTTGGATGGTTCCAACTATGTTCTATGGGCCCAAGCCATGTCTTCCTTCCTTAAAGGAAAGAAACTCTGGCGAATTATCACCGGGGACATGACCCCACCGGTCAAAGACACTGCTGAAACCACTGTTTCTCCTGCTACTTCTACATATGAAGATCGCCTTGAGGACTGGGACAGTAAGAATTACCAGATCATTACCTGGTTTCGAAATACTTCTGTTACCTCTATCAGTCTTCAGTTTGGTCGCTTTCAGCTTGACTCTGTCACTACCCCTGCAAAAGACATCTGGGATTTTTTGAAAGACCGATACCAGACTACTGGTCTTGCTCATCAATATCAACTTCAGAGCCAACTTCATCGGATGCGCCAAGAATCTAGTCAGTCCATCAATGACTTCCTTTCTCAAATGTACTCCGTTTGGGACCAGCTTGCTCTTTCCGAACCAACTTGGCCTCACCCAGAAGATGCTGTTTTATTTACTGCTTATCGTAATCAGCAACGGTTGGTACACTTTCTCATGGCTCTCACTTCATCTTTTGAGCCCGTACGTGCCTCTCTTCTTCATCGCCATCCCTTGCCTACTCTGGAACAAGCTATTTCTGAGTTGCTATCCGAAGAGACTCGTCTTGGTACTCTCCAAACTCATCATGTGGACTCTGTTCTTGCCACTCCCCCGTACCGGCCATCCTTCACCCAGCAGACCACTGTCTGCCTCTACTGTCAGAATCGGGGCCTTCCTTCCACACATCTCCTGGTCAATTGCCCGGTCAGAACCTGCCGATATTGCAACAAACTTAGTCCTGGTCATCTGCAACAGGATTGTTTTCGCCATCCATCCCGCTCATCCTCCAACAGCCACTCTTCTCGCGGTGGTTCTTCTCGGGGGAGCTTTCATCGTTCCAGGAATCAATCTCATTCTGGGAATCCGTCTCCTCACACCGCCACTGCTGCTGCTGCCGCTGAGGGTTTTTCTGAGTCTCCGGCTCCGTCTACCCCTCTCTTTTCTCCAACAGATGTCGAGGCCATGTTCAAACACCTTCTCTCCCCTTCTGGTACACCTCCTCCTACTGCCTTGTCTGTAATTCCAGGTAACTCTTCTTGGTATTTTGATTCTGCCTGTTGTAATCATATGACCTCCAGTTCAACTATATTTTCTTCCATCTCTTCTTCTCCTCATATTCCCTCAATTCAAACTGCTGATGGTTCTCTCATGACTGTCCGTCATCTTGGTACTGTCTCCACCTCTTCCTTAACTTTACCTCAAGTTTATCATATCCCTGCTCTCACTTTAAACCTTATCTCTATTGGTCAATTATGTGAACTTGGTCTAACTGTCACCTTTTCTGCTACTCATTGTTTGGTGCAGGACCCTCAGACGAGGCAGACTATTGGGATCGGCCGTAAGCACGGACGTCTCTATGAGCTCATTCACCTTCATGTTCCTGCCTCTCCTCAGATCGCTGCTCCTGCCTCTGCTTCCTCATTATCTCCTTTTTATCTTTGGCATTGTCGCTTAGGACATATTTCTAGTACTCGCTTACAGTCTTTGGTTTCTAGTGGACAATTGGGTCATGTAATTCCAGATACTTTCGATTGTATACCCTGTCAACTTGCCAAACAACCTGCTTTATCATTCAATAAAAGTACTTCTATTTCTTGTGCACCTTTTGATCTTATACATTCGGATATTTGGGGCCCTTCCCCTACCACTACTATGGGGGGATCTCGTTATTTTGTTGTTTTCATTGATGATTTTTCACGGTTTACTTGGATTTTTCTCATGAAAACTCGGTCTGACCTCAAAACCATTTATTATCGATTTGCCCAAATGATCCGCACTCAATTTTCTAAAACCATCAAACTTTTTCGCTCCGACAATGCTATGGAATATCGGGATTCCGATTTCCTTTCTTTTCTTCAGAGTCATGGTACACTGCCTCATCGTTCCTGTGCTGGCACGTCCCAGCAAAATGGTCGTGCTGAACGGAAACATAGGCATATTCTTGACACTACTCGCGCTCTCCTTCTCTCTTCTTCATGCCCTGAAAACTTTTGGGGGGAAGCTGCCCTCACTGCTGTCTACACTATCAATTGTGCTCCTTCCCCTGTCATCCATAATCACACTCCCTTTGAACGTCTACATGGCACCCCCCCTCCCTATGCAAATCTTCGGGTTTTTGGCTCTGCCTGCTTTGTTCTCCTTCAACCCCATGAACGCACCAAGCTTGAACCACGTTCCCGTCTTTGTTGCTTTTTTGGGTATGGAATTGAACATAAAGGTTTTCGCTGTTGGGACCCTCTCTCTAAACGTCTTCGTATCTCCCGCCATGTCGTTTTTTGGGAGCACCAAATGTTTTCCTCTCTATCCTCCTTTCACTTACCTGCACTTTCCACTAATGTACTGTTTACTAATCCTTCCATCGATCTCTTCTCTGATGACTTTGATACAGGTCCCTCCGTCATTGAGACGCCTTTGCTCACTCCTGCTCCCGACCAGACTGCTCTCCCTGAAGGTCCACCTCTTCCTGCACCACCTTCTTCTCCACCGGTTCTTCCCCCCACCGATCCTCCTCCGGGTCGACCACGCCGGGTAACTCAACCTCCTATTCACCTTCGTGATTATATTGTTGGGTCTGCTGCCTTTTCTACTTATGAACCTACCTCCTATCGTGAGGCTTGTACTAATCCTCTTTGGCAGCAAGCTATGACTGATGAACTTCAGGCTTTGGACAAAACTCATACTTGGGATCTTGTTGACCTTCCTCCTGGCAAAACTGCGATTGGCTGCAAATGGGTTTACAAAATCAAGACTCATTCTGATGGCTCTATTGAACGCTACAAAGCTCGTCTTGTTGCCAAGGGTTTCAACCAGGAATATGGGATTGATTATGAGGAAACCTTCTCCCCTGTTGCTCGGCTTACCTCTGTTCGCAGTTTACTGGCTGTTGCTGCTGCTCGCCACTGGGACCTTTTTCAGATGGATGTCAAAAATGCCTTCCTCAATGGTAATCTTCTTGAGGAGGTCTACATGCAACCTCCACCTGGGTCTACTTTTCCCCCTCATAAGGTTTGCAAACTACAGCGTGCCCTCTATGGCCTCAAGCAAGCACCCCGCGCCTGGTTTGCCAAGTTCAGTTCTACCATTCATGACTTCGGGTTCACCTCTAGCTCCTATGACTCTGCTCTTTTTATACGGACTACTCCTCATGGTACCACTCTTCTCCTTCTGTATGTGGATGATATGATTATCACTGGTAATGATGCTGCTGGTATTCTCCACCTCAAACGGTTTCTCCACCATCAGTTTGAGATGAAGGACCTTGGTACTCTCAACTACTTTTTAGGCCTTGAGGTTTCTCATGATTCTACCGGCTCTTATTTATCTCAGGCCAAATATGCATCCGATCTTCTGGCTCGTGCTGGTCTTACTGATTGCAAAACTACATCTACTCCAGTTGATCCTCAGATTCGCCTCACTCCTCTCGATGGGGCTCTCCTCCCTGATGCTACTCTTTATCGTCAGCTCGTCGGCAGTCTTGTCTATCTCACAGTGACTCGTCCTGACATTGCCTATGCTGTTCACATTGTTAGTCAGTACATGTCGACTCCTCGCACTCCCCACTATACTGCTCTACTCCACATCCTTCGATACATCAAAGGCACCCTGTTCCATGGCCTTCACTACTCTGCTTCCTCATCCCTTGAACTGCGTGCCTTCTCTGATGCTGATTGGGCTGGGGATCCTACGGATCGACGCTCCACCACGGGATTTTGTTTCTTCTTAGGGGATTCTCTTCTTACTTGGCGTAGCAAAAAACAATCCCTCACTGCCCGTTCCAGCACCGAAGCTGAATACCGAGCCCTTGCTGATACTACTCAAGAACTTCTCTGGCTTCGCTGGCTCCTCACTGATATGGGTGTTTTCTCTTCTGGCGCTACCCCTCTTTATTGTGACAATCAGAGTGCCATTCAGATTGCTCACAATGATGTTTTTCATGATCGCACCAAGCATATTGAGATTGATTGCCATTTCATTCGACAGCATGTTACACGTGGTACTGTTCATCTTCTCCCCATTACTTCTGCCGATCAACCTGCTGATATCTTCACCAAGGCTCATCCTCCTGGGCGCTTCCGTGATCTTGTTTCCAAACTCAACTTGGTCGATGCCTACCCTCCTTGAGTTTGCGGGGGGCTGTTAACATATCATATAAAATACTATAGTTGTAGCTGTAAAGAGACCCACTTCTGTAAAGAGCACCACTACCACACTACCTTCAGCTGTAAAGAGAGCTAACCAGCTGTAAAGAGAGCCAACCCATGTGCTAACCCATGTGCATTGTCTCCCTCTCCTCTCTATAAAAAGAGAGAATTCATTCTCTTGTAATAGACATACAGATATACAATAACAGATAGTAACTTCACATTTCATTCCAGTCTCTCTCTTTTCTCTCTCTCATTACCAACTTAACAGTTATGAAGGCTACTTCATTTAGATTTTCATTCTGCCTCTCCATTCTTGCCCCATCCAAACATAGTCTGTATTTAGTTTCATATTTTGAGATGGAAGAATACCATTGAAAATTGTTGATAGGTTTTTTAGGGTTCTAGTTAGGTATAGGCACGGGTTTGTAGATCAGGAGGCATGCGGGGTGGTTTGCTTAGTTTGGTATCTTGTAATCTTTCTTGTCACTGAATCTATTGATGTGTATTTGGTATAATGCATTGATGTTGTTCCTTCAAACGGTACGCATGAGAATAATGATTACATTCATTTTCTTTTTTGTATTATGAAAAAAATTTCTCAATGTAATTGCAGGTTCGTGAGTATATTGATGATACAGAGGATTATGTCAATATCCAACTCGACAATCAGCGAAATGAACTTATTCAACTCCAGTTGACATTGTCCATCGCATCATTAGCTATTTCTGTTGGTAATATGATTTCTGGGATATTTGGTATGAATCTCCCTTCTCCAATATCCAATACTAATGGGGTGTTCGGCTATTTCTATGGAGTTTGTATGGGTTCCTCTGTATTTGCTTTTGTGCTTATTTTTGGATACGCCAGATCGAAGAAGCTGCTTGGATCTTGAGTCCCCCTCTTAATCTGCTATACCTGTCTTTTAACATTATATTGAGAAATTTCCTGAGCTTATTATTCCTTCTGCCCTAGAAAGTCTTCAAATTACAAGCTGCAGCTTCAGGCCAGTATCAAAGTGCCTTTTATGTTGTATTAATACGTTTAGTTTATGTTATATGGGATGTAACATTATCTGATTAGATCGTTGTTCCCCTCATAATCTGCCATACATCTGCTTATTTTCAGTTCCAGCTTGGAAATTCTTTAAATTAGAAAATGCGGTTTCATGCCATTTTTATTGCATTATGAATTTGCCGTTAGAATTGAGGATTTTGTTGTGTTTTGAAGATGCGTTCCTCTGTGGGGTCTGTTTGTTTTGGGTTATAGGAGATGGCATTGAATTAGGATGGATGTAGGATTCATTAATAGTGTTTGTAAAATAGGAAATGGATTCATAATATCTTGGGATTATGATTGGCTTTTGTGGTTGGGATTAGTAATTCCTTATGGGAGATAATATTAGAAAAACAATGTCTTGGAATTATCTTAATTTATTTATTCTACTTGATTAGTATAGTTTTTTTTCTATCATTTTTTAATTAATTCATCATTTTTTATTCCACCATTCTTTATATCAAAATAATTTTTAATATAAAAATATAATAGTATAATGATATTTATACAAAAAAAAAATTATATTAAAAAAATGAAATAGTGCCAAAAATATATATATTTATAAAATATAATTTTAATATTTATAAAATATTTTTTTAATATTAAAATATATAATGCATTTATTAATTGGTATAAGTCTAAGTTTGATAGTACTGCAATAAGGGTATTTGTGCAATTTTATATAGTTAATTTCATCTCTATCTCTCAAAACAAGCTGGAACTATTGTTAGTTTACTGGTTATCAAACAAATATAATTTTGGGCAAATTACACTAATAGTTTTTATAGTTTGGGTCTTATGTCACTTTAGTCCTTGATTTTTCAATTATAATGCATTGAATTTTAAATTTTGAATCTTATTTCAAATAAGGACAATTGAATATACAATTGTTTAATTTCAAGAGTAAAATCGTTAATTTGATAAAATATAAATTAATTTGACAAAAATAAATGTCAAAAAAATATTGTTAAATTTTTTAAAAATTATTTTTACTCACCAAAAATAAAATTATGTAAAATTGATAAAAATGAATAAAAATTACATAATTAATTTTTAAAAATTAATTTTACATGATCATCATCTAAATACATAATAAAAATTAATTTGGTAAAAAAATAAATAAATATCTAAAAAATTTATCAAATTTATATAATTTTATCTTTAGTAGTTAGAAATAATTTTTAAAAATTCAAAAATAATTTTGTGAGATTTATTTTTGTCAAATTAATTTATATTTTATCAAATTGACAATTTTGTTCTTGAAAAATCCCATAGTATCTACAATTGTCCTTATTTGGAATAAAATTTAAAATTTAAGGTCAAATGTGTCACAATTGAAAAGTCCGAGATCAAAATGATACAAGTTCCAAATTATAAGGACCATTAGTGTAATTCATCTCATAATTTTTGTTAGTCTTTTCATTAATAATTCTCTCACTAACAATGTCACTCAATTTATTTATTTCTGAAAACAGACGAGCCGTAAGTGTATATAGGGTATACTTTGCAGTAAGAATTGAACCTAGGACGTCTGGTTAATTGTTGAGCGTTTAACCAATTGAACTACACAATATCGATCCTGTAGAGAGCAATGAAAGGAAAGGTAATCTTGGGTAAAATTATAACTCTGTTTTGATGGTGCTTCGAGTTTAGTTAATTTATTATTGAGTGTACTTTCATGTTGCATTAGTTTCCATCATCTTTGTCTGAATCCATATCAGTGAGTTGAGTTGGCGTCGCCAGGTGATGGTGGCTGTGAAAATATTTTTCTCCCAAATAAATTGGTAATATTTTCCGTTAGTTCCCTTTCCTCCAATTCTTCTGTTTGTTTTCAATTGTTTGTATGCTGACTTTTTTTCTTTTTCTTTTTTATTTAAAAAAAAAAAACCAAACATTGTAAATATATTACTTTTATTACTAGCCGGCCCCGGAAATATCATCAACAATCTTTACTCTTTGTTTAAATTTATGTATGAAAAGAGTTTCAAGGTTTGTAATGGTTTTGTTTTGTTTTTTGTTTTTTAATTTTTATATCAAGTGATAGGAGTTTAACTATAAATATGAAAATAATTATATCAAATTGAACAATTATATATTTACAAATCTAACAATCAATACAAATAAATCACCTATCCGGAACACCTTGGTTAAATTCAAACTAAATTTAAAATTATATTGTTTAATCTTAAAATTTTGTGAGTTAGATTAAGGTTATTGTGAGTTAGGTCCGCTTGAATTGCATCACGGAATGAGGATCTTTGGCCTAGTGGTTGTATAACGTCACTTATGGTGTGAGATTTCAAATTCGACTATTATAAAGAGGAGTTTGATATTCTTTGTGATAATATTTTTTTCTTTCCCATTACAGAGTTGTATTTAACAATTCGTAACTATTAGGCTTGGTAATAGTGATTTATTTAATGTAATATTTTTTGTATTTGTAATTACTCTTGTATCGATTGATAAAAAAACATGCATCATTAAAAATATATATATATATATATATATATATCCAAAACTATATTATAATCAAACCAAGGGTTGATAATCCTCATTTCATGATTTATCACCCTGGCTCTAATTTTGTGAAATTGAGGTTGTATTTAATTGGAAGATTTGTGAAGAGATTTGAAAGAGAAATAACAAAGTTGTTTGAAATTAGATAAAATATAGGTATATTTTATTTATATTTTACCTATTTTTTTTTCTTTCAAATTTTCAAACTAAACACAATTTTAGGGAATTTGGGATAAAAATTAGTAATAACTAGTGAATTTGGGACAAAAATATATTTAAGAATAGTATAGAGGATAAGGAAATTCTAATATATACATTTTTAAAAAGGGTGTATTATATGTATTTTTAATTATGTCATTTTTTTAATTATGACATATAAGTTATTTAATTATGTTTTATGTTATGTTTAATTATGACAATTTTTTTAGTTATGACTCAAAAAATTAAAATTATATATATTTTTAATTATAAGATGTATATGGTGTACCTTATTTTCTTAGAGGATACAGTTAAGCGAAAAAAGGCAAACTACCAATAGGTCTTAATAATTGGACTTAATTCTCACAAAGTCTTATTAAAAATAAATCATAATAAAATCGTCACTAAAAATAATTTTTTCTTACAATTTTTTTACATATGTCGTTAAAAATTGATAATTAACGATTTTTTTGGTCACAGTTTTTATAAATTGTCGCTAATACTTATAATCAAAGACTTTTTATGTGACACATTTTTTGAATTGTCTTGTAAGTTAAATATTAGTGACATTTTTTTGTGATAATTTTTTAAAATTATCGGTAAAATTTATAATTTAGTGACATTTTTTGTAATACATTTTTTAAACTATTATTAAAAATTAACAATTAATAATTTTTTTAATATTATTTAATGAAAATAATAAGTCAAACTATTAAGATATATACGTGAGTCTTAAAGAAATCAAAAATCTTTTCTTTTTTTATAAATAAAATTAGTTGGTGACCCTAACCTGATCCATTTTCCAAGAAAGTTTGGAAAGAAAATTTCGTGGTAAATGCTTCAGACTTTCCCTTTCTTTGAAAAGAAGAAAAGTCACTTGCATTTTTTTGGTTCACAATCAATCAATTCTTTAATGTACTATTATTTACCAAAATAATATCAGGTGGTCATTTTGACACGACAAGTCTAAGTTGTGGCCATAATTTTTAAATTTTTTTTGTAATACATAAAATTATCCTTATAGAAAACAAAAAAGCGGGATTAGGTAGAGTCATCTAGATAATTTTTTTAAAATTTTACTTTTGTTTTTAATTGTAATAAATACTGAGTTGTTCACCCATATTACTAGGAATAGCAACGGAGCGGGGCGGGATCGGAGACCACACTCCCCGTCCTCGATCCCCGATAGTGAGAAATTTCCCGTCCCCGATCTCCGACGGGAACCCCATCGGCCCCCCGACCCCGCCCCCGATTGAGGATCGGGTTTTCCCGACCCCGAAAATCCCCGACCTATTCATTTTTATTTTTTTTTAACACAAAAACAACAACAAAAATAATTTCAAGCTGTTGTATTCAGGATAACAAAGATGTGTTACAGTAGTTCAAAATTCATCAGATACAATGTAATAAATCAACATGAATTCAAGCAAAGAAAAGTTCGTAGAGAGAATTTGAATGATCAACTGATAGATGAAAAAAATAAATAAATAAACAGGTTATAAAACGCTATATCTATAAAGTCATATACACATACAGCGGACCCAAAAAAAAAAAAAAATGAACTTTGGCCATATGTTTCAAGCATTTGAGTCTGGTAAGGTGAATGCCTATAGCGACGCTTTCTATCCCTTGAAGAACTTGATGATTCAAACTCTTTTGAAGACATGAATTCAACCATTGGTATGTCTCTCTCTATGATCTGCTACAACAAAATGGTTATATATGAAAACATGTTACCAAAGATTGACTTTGAGTTGATAAAAAAAAGTCAATTCATTTAGAGAACAAACAGCACAGAAGAATGTAACCCAGACAGAGGCGGTGTAGCGAAAATGTTCAGATCTGCAGATCGCCGGACAGAGGCGGTGTTGTGAAGAGGTCGGACAGAGGCGGTGGTGGTGGAGGATCGCCGGACAACGGAGGCCGGACAGAGGCGGTGGTGGTGGAGGATCGCCGGACAACGAAGGCCGGCACAGAGGCGGCGACGAAGGCAGTGGTGGTGAAGGATCGGCGGATCTGTTCAGATCTGTTTAGATCTGATCTATATGATGATGACAGAGGCAGGATCGACGGATCTGTTTAGAGAGGGAGAGGGAGAGAGAGATGAGAGACGTGGTCTGAGGGAGTAGAGAGAACGGCGGTGAGAGTGAGAGAGTGAGAGAAAGAGCAGCCTCGTTGTGTTTGTTTGTGTGGTGATTGTGTCAACAAACCCTAAACACACATATATATATACACAGGGGCATACTCATAATAGCACTACGGGGAGATACGGGGACGGGGACGGGCTGGGTCCGGGGCTGTGAATGTTATCCCCGTCCCCGGCTCGAAATGCTTTGGGGATTTAATTTCAAATACCATCCCCGTCCCCACGGGGGTATTTTTCGGGGAAAAACTATTCTGATTGGGGTCGGGGGGTCGGGTCCCCGTCGGGCTGGGTTCAAATTGCCATCCCTACATATTACTCACCATTCACAATTTTGAGTGAATATTAATATATGAGACTAAATCAAAATTTGAGTTTAAATTAAAAGGTAAAACTTGTAATTTGTTTTTGTTGGTGAAAATAACAGAAAAAATATATTTTATTGATAAATAATGCAAAGAAAAAGAGATATAAATAGATCAGATTAATGCACAGATATCTCATTTTCTTTAAGGAGATCAAGCTCACTACGGTAAGAAGAACCCAAATACCGATGCAGCAGTCACAAAACTATGACTTGCTCCCTCTAGGGTACAACAGCCCGACCACTTGTTGTATGTTAGGCCAACTCTGCACAAGATGGTGAATCCAAAGCTCCACCAAGAAAAACATCCTTTTTTGCTAGTAATCTCTCTTGTATAGAAAATAGTTGATGTGTTGGTGTAGAAAAGAGTAGAAGAGAGGAACTATTTATAGGCCATTAGGACTTTACAAAATAAACCAAAAAATAATAATGACCATGAACCTAAAGAAAATGGAGAGTGTATCCAAATATGAATTCACCACCAAGTTCATGAATTCTAATTAAACTCCATTCATGAATCTCTAAAATGACACTAAAGCAATGAATCTCCATTCATGAATAACATAAGATTCATGAATAAGACAAAAGAAGATTCATGAACAATGTACATAAATAAATAAATAAATAAAAGATATTAAAACGGTCCAACAATCCCCCATTCATTTTAATATCAACAAGGACAAGAGAGATTACCAAACAAAGATAGACTAGTATGCATCATGAAGGTGTGCTCTGCATTGAACCTTCATTAGTGAAACAGCAACCTCTACTCCAGAGTCAGTAGTGATCTCAGACTTGAACTTTGATTGCTTAGGGGAAATAAAGTATTACTGCTCACACATAATAATCTAGGTGTTGACGTGAGCTTTAATAGCCAACACATTACGGCCTTGTGCTTATCTCAATTTTCATGAGCATATTTGAGAATAAGCCTTACTCTCATAGAAAGCGGCCCCACTTTCATGCTCACATAGATGAAATCTGTCAAGAATGTTCTTGTAATTTATACACCCCATTCAACAAGAGCTACAGAATTTCATAAAGAGTATAAAAACTCAACCCTCCAACATTACAGGACAAATGCACTTACATCATAGGGATGGATAACAAAATATTAAGGAGTGTATTTTTACAACCACCATATGATTCGTTCTTTCCATTGAACCTAGTTACAGGATCTCTGGTCCCTAGATTGGGTTTCCTCATACATGGTTTATGATTTTATAAGCTGCAAACCCATCTCCCTCGATGTATTTCAGACCCTATCTCTTGCCAAGGCCTTGGTTAACAGATCCGCAAGATTATCACAAGATCTTACATAATTCACTGTTATAATGTCATTACTCAAATAGGATCTCACATTACTGTGTTTCCTTTGAATAGGTCTGGATTTATCATTATAAAAATGGTTGTTCACTCTACCAATAGCAGCAGTGCTATCACAATGAATTAACACACGAGGAATTGGTTTTTCCCAAAAAGGGATTTCATGTAACAAATCTCTCAATCAATTCGCTTCCTCATAGTAGAATTATCAATTATAGTATGTTTTTTAGACTTCTAACATATAGCACCACCACCACCACCACCCAAGGTAAAAATAAAACCGGAGATAGAGAAAGAATCACCTGACAAAGTGTTCCAATCGGCATCACTATATCCCTCAAGTACCGCAGGATACTTGTTATAAAATAAACCATAATTTTTGGTACTAGATAAATATCTTATAATTCTTTCCATAGCTAGCTAATGACCTCGACTTGGCTTGCTAGTAAATCTACTAAGTACTCCAACAACATATGCAATGTCAAGTCTAGTACAGTTAGTAGCATATCTCAAACAACTAATCATGCTAGCATATTCCTTTTGATTAATCACTTCTTTTTCATTTGTTACAACAGATAAATGTATACTTGCATCAAAAGGAGTAACAACATGTTTACAGTCTAGAAAATTATATTTCTTTAAAATCTTCTCAACATAATGTGACTGATCAAGAAAAATACCATCATTAGTCTTGGTAATTTTAATTCCCAAAATAAAATTGGCTTCACCAAGATCTTTCATATCAAAGTGGTTATTAAGCATATTTTTAGTCTCATTTATGATATGCAAATTAGAGCCAAAGATAAGTAGATCATCCACATATAGGCTAATAATCACATGTGCATTCTCACAAGTTTTATAATATATGCACTTATCACATTTATTAGTCTTATAGCCATTTTCAAGCATGCAGGAATCAGATTTCTCATACCACTGTTTAGGAGCTTGTTTTAAACCATAAAGGGATTTAATTAGCTTACACGCTTTGCTTTCTTGGCCAGGCTTAACAAAGCCTTCAGGTTGGTCCATGTAAATCTTCTCATCTAGATGTCTATTTAAAAATGTTATTTTCACATCCATTTGATGAATTTTTAAATCATGAATTGCAGCCACTGCTATCAACAGTCTAATGGATGTAATTCTAGTAACCGGAGAAAAAGTATTAAAGAAATCAAGATCAACTTGTTGCTTAAAACCTTTAGCGACAAGCCTCGCTTTATATTTATCTATAGTTTCATCCGGTTTAAGTTTTTTACGAAGGACCGATTTACACCCAATAGTTTTACAACATGGAGGTAAATCCACTAGTTTCCATATTTTATTTGAAAATAGTGAATCTATCTCATCATTTACAGCCTCTCTTCAGAAAGTAGCATCAGGTGATGATAAAACTTCTTGCACTGTAAGAAGAATTTCTTCCACATTGTAAAGATAATAGTTAGGGGCAAAATCTTTTTCAACTCTAGCTCGTTTACTCCTCCTTGGTTGGATTTGAAAATTTTCTTGTTTTTGAAAAACTTGAGATGGAGTAGAAGAGCTAGGCACAGATGAAATATTTTCAGAAATTATTTGACCCTCAGCATTTATAGATTTGAAAGGAAATTTATTTTCATGAAAAATAACATCACCTAATTAAAAATAATATTATTTTTCATATCAAAAAATCTATAAGTTGTACTATGCAACGCATACCCAAGAAACGCACAGGTGGTAGCTTGTTCACCCAATTTAGGTTATTTAGGATCTGCAAGCCTCACAAAAGCTAAGCAATCCTAACAAAAGCTAAGCAACCCCAAACCCTCAAATAACCTAGATTTGGTTTATGCCTCCGCCACAACTCATAAGGTACAATTTTAGTTTTTTTGTGTGACACTCTATTTATCACATGACAAGCTGTCCAAATAGCCTCGCCCCAAAGATTTGAGGAAGCACCTGAATCGATAAGCATAGCATTCGTCAAGTTAATTAACGTTCTATTTTTTCTTTCAGCTACGCCATTAGATGATATGATGGAGTAGTCTCATGAATAATTCCCAATGACTAAACAAAAGAGTTGAATCCAAGAGATTCATAATCTCGGCCTCTACCACTTTTAATTCTCTTAATCTTCCACTTTAAGAAAGAATTCTTTAAATTTTTCAAAAGCATCACTTTTATTTTTTAATAAATATACGTTTGTGTATTTTGAAAAATCATCAATAAAACTGATAAAATATCGGTTATCACCCCGAGTTAAAATTCCTTCAAACTCACACAAATCAGTATGAAATAATTCTAGCAATTCGGTACTTTTTTCAACACTTTTATGAGGCTTCTTGGTAATTTTCGTTTTACTGCAAACTTCACATGTCTCAAATTTTTTTGTCACTTTAGGAATTAATCCTAAACTACTCATGATTCCCACAAATTTACTGTTAATATGATACGAGCGAGCATGCCAAAATTTAATAGAAGACAAAGTGCAAGTGGTGTCGTAGTAATAATTATAAAATTAATCATCAAGGAAATTTAAGAGATAAAAACGACATTTATACTTATCTGTATTGTAGGAAGCCACTTTTGCTTCATGTGCCTTGTTTGGGTTCTCCTCGGTAAGAACATGTGCAACTTTCAAAAGGCTAAGGTAAAAAAGAACTTTTCCTTTCCACCTCTTAAAATGAACTCCCTTGTACTTGAAAGGCTTGTTGAGATCTCCAATTCCATCTTTTGTTTTTTCTGGTACTTGATCCATGGTTGATCTCCTTAAAATTGTTGGTGAAAATACTAGAAAAAATATATTTTATTGATAAATAATGCAAAGAAAAAGAGATACAAATAGATTAGGCTGAGGCACATATCTCGTTTTCTTTAAAGAGATCAAGCCCACTGCGGTAGGAAGAACCCAAATACCGATGCAGCAATCACAAAACTATGACTTGTCCCCTCCAGGATTTAACAGCCCGACCACTTATCGTATGGTTCAGGCCAACTCCGTACAAGATGGTGAATCCAAAGCTCCACCAAGAAAAACACCATTCTTTGCTAGTAATCAATCTTATATAGAAAATAGTTGATATGTTGGTGTAGAAAAGAGTAGAATAGATGAACTATTTATAGGCCATTAGAACTTTACAAAATAAACCAAAAAATAATAATGACCATGAACCTAGAGAAAATGAAGAGTGTATCCAAATGTGAATTCACCACCAAGTTCATGAATTCCAATTAAACTCCATTCATGAACAAGACAAAAGGACACCAAAGCAATAAATCTCCATTCATGAATAAGATAAGATTCATGAATAAGACAAAAAAAGATTCATGAACAATGTACATAAATAAATAAATAAAAGATATTAAAATGGTTCAACAGTTTTCTTCTGTAATGGTTCTAAAGTGTGCTCATGTGATCCTAATATGAACATTAAAATGTTAAACGACATTTTATTTGATAAGTAATATGAATAGTTTGAATTTTGAAAACTTAATTATTACAATTAGAAGATTAAAACTTAAATGAAATTGAAGTAAAATTTAAATAATTAATTTACCCAAAAATTTGTGAAAATTATTGAAATGTAATCCTTTCCTTACTTTGGTTTTTGAAGAAAAAATTATCTTTAATTTATAAAGTATCAAAATCTCCCACTTTGATCCAAATTCTAACAATCATAATACTTTTGCAATGGAAATAGAGTAAGTTATACTTTTATCTCTTATGTATGAGTATTTTCTTATTTTAATTCTTAAAAAAACAATTATTTCAATCACAATGTCTCATTACCTACTAAAATATTGTCCTATGACACTTAAACTTCTCATTTTACTCATTTTTTTCTCTCACATTCTCTCTTTTATGCCGTCCTTACCCCTACTCCCACAACTGACGATGTTCCTATTCCCTCGACACAATTTTCATCCTGCAACCTATCACCTGATCTTGCCACTAGTTTTTATATTTTGATTTGCACCCTCTTTGCTCTTTGAATGACACATACCTATTGTAATTTTTTGTGTGAATGTATGACCAAAGTGGAGAAATTTAATTTTTGAATAAATTATAAATATATTGCATGAAGTTTACTTATAATAATATTTGCCTCATATAATTTTGAAAGTTACATATCACTATTTCAAATATTAAATTTATAATCGCATAATAGATAACTTATTTCGTTAATCATCTCGCTCTTTCAAATATTAAATTTATAATTGCATAATAAATAACTTATTTCATTAATAAAATATTAAGCTAATTAATAGTTTTTAAGAATGCCAAAAAAAATGATTATACGTATACTAATGGGTGTTTGATAATATGATTCAACAGTTAAAACTGAATTGATTAAGTGATAATCAATTAAGTCCGTTTTATAACCATAATTGATATCACTTAAAACTTTAAGTGTCTCTTAAAATATAGGCTCAAATTTAATATAAAATTTACTTAATTTTGACTGAATTTATAAATATTAAACATAAATATCTATATACACTATTACAAACTCACTACCACCATCACCACCACCATCATGCCACCACCACCACTGCCACAATGCCACCGTTATCGCTACCACGAGTCCAGATCCTTTGCCGTAGTTTCCTGCAGTGGTTCAAAACGACGTCGTTGTGAACCTTTTTTTTTCCTCTCACTTCTTATATTTTGCTCTTTAGCCTCTTTTTGTTGTTTGGTGTTTGAACCCTAGTGGGACGAACAAAGAGGCGACTACAACGAGGAGAATAGAGGCAGCGGTGAGGCGAGGGGAAGCGGTAGGAGACAAACAGAGACGGTGAGGCGACGACGACGAGGTCCATTTGTTGATTCTCATTTTTTTCCCTTCGTCCCTTCATCCCTTTGTCTTCATTCTCATTTTTTTTACTTATATATATATATATATATATATATATATATATAAGTATGATTTGTTGCCATAGTTTGATTTGTTGTTCAAAAAAATAAATGCTTTTGATTTATTGAGTTTGATGGGTTTGATTTATTGAGTTTGATGGGTTTGTTGTGGGAACATATATATTGAGTTTGATGGATTTGTTGTTGATTTGTTGTTGTTGTTAATTTGTTGCCATAATTCTAGGGTTTGTTGTGGAAATAGATTTGTGTTTAATCTGTTCAATTTTTTTCCAATTTTTTGTGTGTTTAATCTGTTGATTTTGTGCTTCATCTTTTTTAGTTAGAATAATGACATTAATCTGGGAAAACAAATTTGTGTTTAATCTGTTGAATTTTTTCCCAATTTTTTTTGTGTTTAATCTGTTGATTTGGTGCTTCATCTTTTTTAGTTGGAATAATGACATTAATCTGGGGAAACAAAATGACCTTAATCTGGAATAATGACATTAATATGTTGATTTGGTGCTCCAGAAATATAGAGTTCTAATGTAAGGGGAAGTGGAAACAAAAGGTAATGAAATGTTAAGAATGAACATGAACATGAAGAATGTTAAGAATGAGGCATTAAGAATGAACATGAACATGAACTTGAATGCTCTTTTTCATATTAGGAACATGAAGAATGTTAATAATGAGGCATTAAGAATGAACATGAAGATGAGGCATTAAGAATGTTAAGAATGAACATGATTGTAATGGACTGATTGGTTGAGATTTTTTGAACTATCAACACTGTTTGAATGTATGGACTAAGCAACCCATTGATTATTGTTTTATTTTACATCATTGTAATGGGCTGATTGTGTCATAAAATGCTCTTACTAGGATCATGTCAATGGGTTCAAACATTGATACTGGATATTTGCAAAATAGAAGATGCAATTGTGGAAAAAAAAGCTGCAGTGTTCATATCAGAATCAGAGAAAAATCCAAAGAGGCTGTATTTTAAGTGTACAGATAGGTTGTGCGAGTACTTTGCATGGGGAGCGGCTCTGACTGGGAATGCATCAAATATCCAAAGGAGAAGTAAAACTAGTTATATGAAGAATGAAATGAGAGAGGCTATGATTATGATTTTGACAAAATCAATGAAATTATAAATAGATTGTAACGAGTTAAGGCAAACCAAGTAGCTATGAAACTGATTATGTTGACAACCATAATGTTGGTTGGTTTTACCATGCTAATAGCACTACTAAAGCGAATGTAACCTTTTAGTTATTTATTTTTTATTTTTATTTTTTTGGTGGTTGTATTTGGGTTTTGAATTTAGTAAATCTTAAACTATGAGTTTTGATATGTAAAGCTTAATGAAATTACCTATGCTTAACGAATGTGATGCGCTTCTTTTTTGTTTTTGTCAATGAAGTTGCTTTTTGATTCAATCTTTTCATTAATTATTTTATATTGTTATTGTTGGTCATACTTGTTCTTATCAAGATTTGTTCTGCACCTATGAAATGAATATATGTCGTCTGTTGTTTGCAATACAAATGGGATTTATTAGTTCATTTGTACAAAACAAAGAGAATAACCTATCCAAAACAAGTAATCTGCCCAGAAGCAAAAAATTTGTCCATAAATTATCTGTCCAAAAATATATCAGTCCAAAAATCTGTACTAAACAAAATAAATTTACATTCTTGACAGTATAATAAATTTGTCTACAACATAATAAACTTGTTCACAACATAATATCTATCTACAAAATCTGTCCACAACATAATAAATCTGTCCAACACAAAATAAACCAAACCAAATCTATCCAACACAAAATAAATCAAACCAAATCTGTCTAAAACAAAACAAATCTGTCCAAATCTGTCCACAACATAATAAATCTGTCAAATACAAAATAAACCAAACCAAATATGTCCAACACAAAATAAATCAGACCAAATCTATCCAAAACAAAAGAAATCTACCCAAATCTGTCCAGAACAAAATAAATATGTCCACAATATAATAAATATGTCGAACACAAAATAAACCAAACCAAATTTGTCCAACACAAAATATATCAGACCAAATCTGTCCAAAACAAAAGAAATATGTCCAAATCTGTCCAAAACAAAATAAATCTGTCCACAACATAATAAATCTGTCCAACATAAAATAAACCAAATCAAATCTGTCCAACACAAAATACATCTGTTCAAAACAAATGAAGATAAAATAAACTGCTCAGGGATGTCCATCTACATGACTGTTAGCAGGACTATGTGACGCTTTTGAGACTTGGACTGCAAAGTGTTGAACACTTGTACTTCGAAACAACTCCTGAAAAGATTTGTGAGTGGGATACACAGAAGGCATTGACTGAGGCGTGTTATTTCCCTACAATAGACCAAACCATCTATTAAACTTTGATTACAATGTATACTACATTTTTAATGTAAACTATGTAACCAATGATAACTTACATCATATGTACCATACGTAAGAGGAGGACCACTTGTACCACCCATGAGAACTTGAGGTCGAGATTGAGATTGAGAAATGTAGACACCATGACGATGATCCTAAATACAACCAATATAAAGTATGTAACCAAAAATTTTGAAAGACAAAATAAACATTATTGAACATTAATATTACCTAATTATAATTACTACCTATGACGAAACGAGGTTATGATTAAGAAATATAAATACCAACACCATGATCCTAAATACAACCAATATAAAGTATGTAAACAAAAAATTTGAAAAAAAAAAGAAACAATATTTAACACTTTCTTAAAAGCTTGCACACAAATAAATATTACTTGATTAGAATTACTACCCATGATGAAATGAGATTATGATTGACCTTGGGAAATATATATAGCAACACCCGATTGCATTGCCAAGCAAACCAATTAAAAATAATAAAAATTAAATGCCATCTGGATAGTTCATAATGTCATACTAGTGAACGGACTCAATGAAAGGAATTCATAAAACTAACCATAAAAAGACCACATTACTATTACATATTACTTGAATAGAATTATTACTCATGACGAAATGAGGTTGTGATTCACTTTGGAAGTATAAACAGTAGCACCCGACTACATTGCCAAGCAAACCAATTAAAGATAACAAAAATTAAATGCCATCTGGATAGTTCATTATTTCATAATAGTGAACGGACTAAATGAAAGGAATTCATAAAACTAACCATAAAAAGGCCACATTACTATTACATATTACCTGAATAGAATTACTACCCATGACGAAATGAGGTTGTGATTCACCTTGGGAAGTATAAACAGTAGCACCCGACTATATTTCCAAGCAAACCAATTAAAGATAACAAAAATTAAATGCCATCTAGATAGTTCATTATTTCATAATAGTGAACGGACTGAATGAAAGGAATTCATAAAACTAACCATATAAAGACCACATTACTATTAAATATTACCTGAATAGAATTATTACCCATGCCGAAAGGAGGCTGAGATTCACATTGAGGAGTATAATCAACGGCACCCTACATACAACGAAAAACCATAATGAAAGTGGGTCATTAATAAAAAAATCATTGTTTTAGTTTATTAATCTAGTGTATTTTAATCATATGTAATTTTTCATGTCCAAACCTGAATAGATTGTATCCTTTTCTTCTTTGTAATAAATTTTTTCATCCCGCCTTTGATTCTTCTTCTTCCCTTACTAGTTGAATCTCTTTTTTTCAGTCCCTTAGCTTGGATTGGACAATCTACTTCATCACTCTGTGGGCATGTGTTGCTTGACGAATTTCTTTAATCAATTACCTCTACTTGACCATAAATGTGGACACTTAATTTGTCTTCAACCATTACACTCAATTCTTCACCTTTTGAAACTAACAACTGATAAGTTTCTTCACTTTCAGCGGCTGTACTCGCTATTGCTCTAAGCATGGTTATTAATGACTGATATCGGTCACTTTGATGTAGTTTCACATCAGCCTTTACTTCATGCCCACGTCTATCTTTCACACTTTCAGCCCTTGCTTTTTTAGTCCATCGTTTGAGTATATATTGTGGAGAAAGTTCTGTTGCATTGAATATATCTCTAAGCACCTTCACACAATGTTAACATAGTATGCTCTTCACTTTAAACTTCTTGCAACTACAATTCAAAGAACCCCTTCTATCCATTGTCATATTCTTATCTTTTTTTTCCATCTACCACTGTTCTTATTGTGAATATGGTACTCTCATCATCATTAATAGTGCCTATAATGGATGTTTCAATGGACTACACGTACTCATTTTGGAATTCCTCAAAAATTGTTTTCGTGTAAATCTCTGCCACTTGTTTTAACATCAAAGTTGGAATTGAAACCCTTAGCAATTTTTGGGACAAATTATACTTGGCTTCCAATTCCTTATACCTCTTCTTATAAAGCACCATTTCAAAATGCATGAAGAACTCCATCAAGTTATGGTCACAATTCAGATAATCCTTAAAAAATGCATTAAATGATTCACTAAGTTGAGTAGTACTCATTCCAACTGCCCAAGAATTCAAAATATATGGTCATTCCCATTTCTCTTTCACACGAAAAGTCTGCTCCAACCAATGATTGTCGCATGCATCATACTTATCAAGCATTTGGTCCCACTGTATTCGGAATTATTCTTCATCATTAATGTCATGCATAAATTTTGAAAACATAGCCTTGACCCCTACATCAACGAAAACAGAACTTACATGCTTGACAACATTTTGTATCAAATACCACGTACAAAGTCGATGGTTTGTATCTGTTACGACCCAAACCCGTCCCTATGGGTTTAGGATCGCAACTGGCCAGTAATCCGTGATTGCCAAAGGCCTGTTTAACAGTAATGATAGTAACACAAAGCAAGGGGCTGGCGGAAGCCGAACAGTAAATAAAAAATGTCCAATGAGCTGTGAAAACCTGAATGCAAAAAGACTTTTATGCACAAGCCACATTCATAACCAAAACATATATACATACGTCATATATACATGACATCCGACTTCGGTGGAGGATAGTCGTAATTGTTGTAGACAATGCATGATGATTAGGCAAACGGAAACTAATCAATGGATTGTGTCATGGAACTTGACGGTTGATAGAATACATTAACTGTATGTATTGAGTGATTGTATATAGAACCAATGTGTTTGTATACGTTATGTGTAGAGGAGGAGATGGGGGATGTACTTCGCGGTTTAGGGGAAGATGGGGGATGTACCTCTAAACCGGATAGTGTTGGGAGAAGATAGGGGATGAACTCCGTAGATACAGCTCATATGCTTGTCTAGTAAAGTGAAGATAGAGCTCATATGCTTATCTTTGTGAAGTGTGGATATAGCTTATATGCTTATCTGTGGATATTGTTGTTATACATATCTGTTGTAGAATGTGGATATAGCTTATTTGCTTATCTGAGAATGTGGATATTGTTGTTATACATATCTGTTGAGAATGTGGGTAGTGTTTATATGCCTGTCCGTTGAAAAAGGGAAAATGAAAGGTAACTAGGACTCATGAGTCGTATGACATAAATATGTGATTTATGTGAATGTATCAGTGTTGGCCATCTATCAATTGTTAATCTTTTAGTCATTGTTCATGGTTGGTTTAGTATATTTCTACTGGGCTGTGGCTCACCCTATATGGGAATATCATTTTCAGGTACAGGCAGCATGCCACCTCCAAGGACATAGCTTGGGAGGCTAGAGGCGGACATACTTTTGTCGTTTTACTTTTTGATGTATTACATGTAAATTCAGGCCAAGGGCTTAATGTGTATGAGTTAGTACTCTTTTGTTGTAACCAAGTGTTAACTTGGAAAGCTGTAAGCCCTTAGGGCATTTGCTTTTGTTGTTAACATGTAATACTTCTGTAATGGAATTCTGATAAATGGAAGAATGTGGAACTTTTACATATCAATGCATGTCATATTTGTTGGGTTTAATGTTATTATTTTGAGGGCGTTACAACTTGGTATCAGAGCGTACCGGGTTCGAATACTTTGGGTACGTGGGAAGTGATTAGTATCACAATGGGTTTGTCTCGCTTGATAGAGACTTAGATGTGGTATCATATGCTATGTGCTTAAATGATAACATGCTTATGTGACTATGTGGGTATGGGATTTAATTTCTAGGATGTTGATCGGATCCTTGGGTTTCTGGGAGTCTTGTTGGAAAAGCACTTGATCAATGCTGTTTCTAACCGGAACTCTAGTAACGCCTCGGGACTATCATTATCCGGAAATGAAATTCGTAAGTGCTTATGTGTTTATGTGCTTACGTGGAGTGAATTACAGTTGTCCATGCATTAGGACGTGAGTGTTTAGTTTCGGCACATTTGTGAATATGCTAATGTTCTGTGTTACCTTTATTAGGATTTCAGGACGAGGAAGAGGTGCTAGGCGTGGTAGACCTGCGAGGCAGGAAGTACCGTGACCGAGTGAGATTCCGGCAGTGCAGGAGGGAGTTGGTCAGGCCAATGTGGCCGAGCCAGCGGGTCAGCAGGCCATGGGTGCCTTGGCCAGAGAGATAGCAGGAGCTTTGGGTATTCTTAGAGCTGGGAATCAGGCAGCTGAGGCAGGACCTTCTTTCTTGAAGAGGGAGTTTTTCCGGTCAAATCCGGATGAGTTTATTGGGGATCCGAAGGAGCCACTGAAGGCTGATGAGTGGCTAAAGCAAATGAGTAAGACGTTCGAGATGCTTGGCATCAAGGACGGAGCACTGAAAGTGACCTTGGCATCCTTCCAACTGAAGGGAGATGCGGGTCAATGGTGGAAGTATGAGAAGGCTCGTGTTGGTGGTACTTGGGAGGCGTTTATAAATGCTTTTCAGGGGAGGTTTTTGTCTGCAGCAGCTAGGGAGAAGCTGAGGGATCAGTTTAGCCGGCTTAATCAGCAGGGCTTGTTAGTGGCCAAGTTTGAGGCTACCTTTACTAGTCTGTCCAGGTTTGCACCTAAACTAGTGGCGTCTGAGGAACGCCGTTGCTATGAGTTTGAGCGGAAGTTGAGGCGGGGCCTCAAGTTGAGGGTTGGTGGGTCTTACATCCAGGAGTACAGACACCTAGTGGACGCTACAGCTCATATGGAGCTCATGATGCAGGAGGAGGATGAGGGGCAGAGAGGCTCCAAGAGGAGCCAAGATGGTCAGGGCGATGGCAGGAGGCAGAGGGGTTCTAACCCTCAGCAGTCGCAGGGTGGTGTTGCTAGATCGACCTTCCCAGTGCCGAGTGCAGGCTCCGGGAAAGGTGGTCAGGGGGATTTCACCTGTTACAAGTGTGGCCAGTTGGGTCACAAGGTTTCTGTTTGCCCGCAGAAGGGTGGGGGTCAGAGAGCTGCTTCTTCTTCAGCTAGACCGCAGAGTCAGAGTTTGGGCAGGGGGCAGCCCTTGTCTTGTTATCAGTGTGGACAGCCTGGGCACCTGAAGAGGTTTTGCCCACAGTTGAGTGCCACTTCGGGAGCGTCTGGTTCCAGGCAGACGCAGGGTTTTCAGCCAGCTCAGTCTGTGCAGGCCTCGAGGGCCAATCCGGGAGCTTCGTCATCCCAGTCTGTGCAGCAATCTTTTGCTCCGAGAGGTGAGCAGGTAGACCAGGGGCCTACGGGGCGCGTGTATGCTGTTACCGCGCAGGATTTAGTACCGGCTCCATCGGTAGTGAGAGGTACTTTTCTGTTTTGCAACTCGGTTGCTAATGTGTTAATAGACACGGGTGCATCTCATTCTTTTGTATCTGCTGCATTTGCATCTGTTTTGGAATTGGAGTTAGCACAGTTAGCATCTCCTATTTGTGTGGTATCGCCTTTGGATGGTGAGTTGATCTTAAAACAGGGTGTTAGAGGTTGTGATATAGAGGTCGCCGACTATAGGCTTCCTTTTCCGTTTGTTGTCATGCCTATGAAGGGTTTTGATGTTATTTTGGGTATGGACTGGCTATCGTCATACCGGGTTGTTATCGATTGCTACCGCCAGAGGGTCACGTTATGTACCTTGAGCGGGGAGTGGTTCCATTTCTTGGGAGACCGGGTTGGTAGTATGTTGCCACCGGGGTATGATTCGCGAGGGCGAAGTGAGCTTAGTAGTCTACTTGCCAGCTTTGAGAGTGGGGAGGGTGGTAAGACCCAGCTTGTGTTGCCGAGGGTGGTTTGTGAGTATTCGGATGTCTTTCCCGAAGATCTTGTTAGTTTGCCACCTCACCGAGAGATAGAGTTCTCTATTGATTTGGTGCCCGGCACAGCGCCGATTTCTATGGCACCTTACCGTTTTGCTCTAGCAGAGTTGATTGAGTTGAAAGTTCAGCTCCAGGAATTGCTAGATAAGGGTTTTGTTCGCCCTAGTGTTTCACTGTGGGGAGCGCCGGCCCTCTTTGTTAAAAAGAAAGATGGTGCCTTGAGATTGTGTATAGACTACCGGAAGTTGAATCGGGCTACGGTTAAGAATAAGTATCCTATGCCCCGTATAGATGATTTGTTTGACCAGTTGAAGGGTTCCCGTTGTTTCTCTAAGATAGACTTGAGATCGGGTTACCACCAGTTGAGGGTCAGGGAAGAAGATATTCCGAAGACGGCATTCCGTATGCGGTATGGCCATTATGAGTTTCTGGTGATGCCATTTGGGCTTACCAATGCACCGGCAGTCTTTATGGACTTGATGAACCAGATTTTCCGGGAGTTCTTAGACCGATTTGTAGTCGTTTTTGTGGACGACATCCTTATCTATTCGCCTTCTGAGGAGGAGCACGAGGCACACTTGAGAGTGGTGCTTGAGTTGCTTAGAGCCCATAGGCTGTATGCCAAGTTTGGGAAGTGTGAGTTCTGGCTGAGGGAAGTCAAATTCTTAGGCCACGTAGTATCCGGGGAAGGGGTGTCTGTTGATACATCCAAGGTTGAGGCAGTGTAAGATTGGGCACAGCCTAAGAGTGTGTTTGAGATCCGCAGTTTTCTGGGATTAGCTGGGTATTATCGTCGGTTTGTGAAGGATTTCTCCAGGTTAGCGTCACCGTTGACTAGACTGACTCGGAAGGGAGTCAAGTTTGTGTGGAGTGAGACTTGTGAAAAGTCGTTCCAAGAGCTGAAAGTTAGATTGACCACCGCTCTGGTGTTGATTATTCCGGAGAGAGGGTTGGGTTATGCGGTCTATTGTGATGCCTCACGAGAGGGTTTGGGTTGTGTGTTGATGCAAGAAGGGAAAGTGGTAGCTTATGGCTCACGTCAGTTGAAAATACACGAGAAGAATTACCCTACACACGACCTAGAGTTAGCGGCTGTGATCTTTGCCTTGAAAATCTGGAGGCACTACCTTTATGGTGAGAGGTTCGAGGTGTTCTCAGACCACAAGAGTTTGAAGTATCTGTTTACACAGAGAGACTTGAATTTGAGGCAGAGGAGGTGGATGGAGTTCATCGAGGATTATGATTTTGAGTTGCACTATCATCCGGGAAAGGCCAATCTTGTGGCCGATGCCCTTAGTAGGAAATCCATTAGTGATGTAGCTAGTATAGCCATCCGGGAATGGGAGATGTTGGGAGCACTTGGCGAGTTTGATTTGCTACTGGGCGAATCTGTTGAGGCTGCGGCCTTGTTTTCTGTTGTTGCCCAGCCTACACTTGTGACTAGAGTGTTAGAGGCACAGAGAGGTGACCTTGAGGTAGAGTCCCTCCGAGAGGAGATCTCCAGTGGGAAAGTTGAGAAGGGTTTGACGGTGTATCCCGACCTGAGTGTGAGATACCGAGACCGTTTGTTTGTACCGGAGTCTTGCTGTGAGGAAGTACTCCGAGAGTTTCACCATTCGCGCCTTGCGGTGCATCCGGGAGGTACTAAGATGTATCAGGATTTGGGTCGCCAGTTTTGGTGGCGGGGTATGAAGAGAGATGTGGCGGTTTTCGTATCGAAGTGCCTTACTTGCTAGCAAGTGAAGGCCGAGCATCAGAGGCCAGCGGGTTTGTTGCAACCCTTGCCTATTGCCGAGTGGAAGTGGGAGCATGTCACTATGGACTTCGTTGTAGGTCTTCCGAGGACTCAGCGGGGTAGTGATGCTATTTGGGTGGTTGTAGACCGGTTGACTAAGTCGGCGCACTTTATTCCTATGCGCGTGAGAGATTCGGTGGATCATCTTGCCGATTTGTATATTCGGGACGTAATGAGATTGCACGGGGTCCCAGTGACGATCGTCTCAGATAGAGATCCTCGTTTTACTGCTAGGTTGTGGCAGAGCTTGCAGAGTGCCTTGGGCACTAAGTTGACCTTTAGTACGGCCTATCACCCTCAGACTGACGGGCAGTCCGAGCATACTATTCAGATCCTCGAGGATATGCTTCGGGGTTGTGTCCTGGACTTCAGTGGGACGTGGGAGAGGCACTTACCATTGGTAGAGTTTGCCTACAACAACAGTTTTCAGTCTAGTATCGGTATGGCACCGTTTGAGGCCTTGTATGGCCGACCGTGTAGGTCTCCAGTTTGTTGGGCCGAGGTGGGTGATGCACCTTTGTTGGGTCCGGAGTTGGTTAGGGAGACGACGAAGAAAGTTGAGCTTATCCGTAGAAGGCTTGTTACAGCCTAGAGTCGACAAAAGAGTTATGCCGACCGTAGGAGGAGACATTTGGCGTTCGAGGTAGGTGATCACGTCTTTCTGAAGATATCACCTAGGCGAGGTTTGATGAGGTTTGGAAAGAGTGGGAAGTTATCCCCTCGGTTTATTGGTCCTTTTGAGATCCTTGAGAGGATTGGTGAGGTTGCTTATCGGTTAGCCTTACCGCCGCAGTTGTCTGGAGTGCATGACGTGTTTCATGTGAGTATGCTTCGGAAGTATGAGCCAGATCCATCGCATGTGTTGGATTGGACCGATTTAGAGGTAGGTGAGGATGCCTCGTATGAGGAGAGACCGGTTTGGGTCTTGGATAGGCGGGATCAGGTCCTGCGTGGCAAGACCATTCCTTTGGTGAAAGTCTTATGGAAACATCACGGAGTGGAGGAGGCCACTTGGGAACGTGAGTTGGAAGTCCGTGAAAAATATCCGGACTTGTTTGTTGATATGTAATCTTGTATTTAAATTTTGAACTATTGTTGAACTTAAGAGCTTTTATGTATGTCTTAAGTTGTGAAACATTGAAAATGTTTTGGCTTATTGGAAGTATGTTTTGGAACTTGCCTCATATGGAAGTTGAATGTGACACTATATGTGTTGAATGTATTGTTGAAATTGGAAAGATAATGCGTAATGTTAATGCATGTTGAAAGTACATATGTTATTTACATATTGTGAAAATGCCTCTTGTTAAAGGGATGGGAAGACCGGTAATGGATTGGATTGTTGAATGTTAAAATGTAACATTGTTTAAAATGGAGAAAAACTTGTTTTTGAAAACTTGTGCTTATTTCGGGGACGAAATTCTTTAAGGGGGGGGAGGTTATAGCGATCCCGGGTTTACCCTTGTCGAACAGTGATCCGGACATGTGTCTGTGGATGTTGGTAGTTGTTTATTATCTTGTTTACATCCTTTTTACTTTGTATATTTGAGTTATAGGATGTGTTGGGCAGGTTTGTTACAGGTTGGTTGTGTTTGGGAGCCTAGTGTTGCTGCCCAGATTTTTGGACCTTCGCTCGAGCGAGGAGTTGGTCGCTCGAGCGAGAGTTGAGTTCGTGTCTGGTGGGTCGAGCTAGAGTGGCTTCGCTCGAGCGAGCGATGGCGTCTGGTTCTAGACCTGAGAGTTGTATTTCTTGGCTCGAGCGGTCTGGTTTGTTCTTCGCTCGAGCGAGAAGTCTGTCGCTCGAGCGTGCTTCTGGTTGCAGACCTGAGGGTTTGAGTTGTTGGCTCGAGCGAGCATTCTTTCGCTCGAGCGCACTTTTGAGTTTTTGGCTCGAGCGAGAACTTCTTGGCTCGAGCGAGAGTTTTCTGTGTCTGGTCACTCGAGCGACAAAGGCTTCGCTCGAGCGAGCGCGTTTTATATCAGCGGACAGTAGCGTTTTTGAACATCACTTTTTCACTTTCTTTTTTGATCAAACCCTAGATCCGAGACTCTCTCTCTCTAAACTTACACTCTCTCTAAAATTTGATCTCCCAAATCTAGCCTAGGGCCTTTGTTAAAAAGATAAAGGGTGTTGAGAGCTTTGATTTAATCTGAAAAAGTTTGGATTTGGAGCACGTTGATCTTCGAGTCTTCATCTCCTTTTTGGCTTAAACTTCGAGGTAGGGATATCCTACTCCTCTCTATGAGTTTTGTCTTTAAATTTTAGTATTTTGAGATGTTAGGGTTGGTTTGGTAATTTGGTGAAAGTTTGGGGGCTTTTGTGTTATTTTACAAAAGTTGGGGTTTTATTCATAATAAACCTAGATGCATGTTTGGCATAGAGAAATGGAATAAATGTTAAATCATTGATGAAAAAGGGACCTAAGGGTTGAAATGTTAATCATGGGAATTGACCTAATTACATTGTTTAATTAATTGGGATAATTAATTGTGAGGAATGAGGAAATGAAATGTTGATTGAATATCCATTTGTGCATTTATTTTCTGTTTAGAAATAACTGCTGTGGGCTATCGGTGGAGGATAGTCGTAATTGTTGTAGACAATGCATGATGATTAGGCAAACGGAAACTAATCAATGGATTGTGTCATGGAACTTGACGGTTGATAGAATACATTAACTGTATGTATTGAGTGATTGTATATAGAACCAATGTGTTTGTATACGTTATGTGTAGAGGAGGAGATGGGGGATGTACTCCGCGGTTTAGGGGAAGATGGGGGATGTACCTCTAAACTGGATAGTGTTGGGAGAAGATAGGGGATGAACTCCGTAGATACAGCTCATATGCTTGTCTAGTAAAGTGAAGATAGAGCTCATATGCTTATCTTTGTGAAGTGTGGATATAGCTTATATGCTTATCTGTGGATATTGTTGTTATACATATCTGTTGTAGAATGTGGATATAGCTTATTTGCTTATCTGAGAATGTGGATATTGTTGTTATACATATCTGTTGAGAATGTGGGTAGTGCTTATATGCCTGTCCGTTGAAAAAAGGAAAATGAAAGGTAACTAGGACTCATGAGTCGTATGACATAAATATGTGATTTATGTGAATGTATCAGTGTTGGCCATCTATCAATTGTTAATCTTTTAGTCATTGTTCATGGTTGGTTTAGTATATTTCTACTGGGTTGTGGCTCACCCTATATGGGAATATCATTTTCAGGTACAGGCAGCATGCCACCTCCAAGGACATAGCTTGGAAGGCTAGAGGCGGACATACTTTTGTCGTTTTACTTTTTGATGTATTACATGTAAATTCAGGCCAAGGGCTTAATGTGTATGAGTTAGTACTCTTTTGTTGTAACCAAGTGTTAACTTGAAAGCTGTAAGCCCTTAGGACATTTGCTTTTGTTGTTAACATATAATACTTCTGTAATGGAATTCTGATAAATGGAAGAATGTGGAACTTTTACATATCAATGCATGTCATATTTGTTGGGTTTAATGTTATTATTTTGAGGGCGTTACAAAATCCCTTCAACAAAACTGTACAGCCGGAAAGTTTTATTCATCTATTATAAAACAAAGACAAAAGGGTGAATCTGAAACACTCCAAAACAGTCGTGGCTTGAACGGATTTGGAACCTCGAAGGGAGGCACAATGGTTGGCTTGACAAAATAAGAGCTTAACTTGACGCTCCTAGCTTCGATCCGGTGTCTGGACACTTACATATAAATATAAACAGTGAGCTAAAGCCCAGTGAATAACATATGCGTAAAGGGGTTAAGTATGAATGTCCTTTTATTAATTAAAACATTCATTTGAATCAGTAAATCAGTTATTCAATCAGTGGCTCATATTTCATGCCATATCAGTCATTTAGAATTCATAACAGTCATACGTGGTACGTCCAATAGTAAAACAATATAGTAGGTCTTAATAGACCGAACAGTCAATTGATGGCCATCATAACAGTAAACAATAGTAGTTCCAAACATTGGAACTGACAGAGATCTCTGTAACAGTAGCAGTAACAGTACAGTAACAGTAAGTTGCTATGGATGCCACGAATACAGTTTACAAATAGAACAAACATTCATTTAGTAAGAAATGTCATTTCAGAAAGTAGTACAGTCAATCGTTCAGAAATAAACATAGTTGAACATATCTTTCCAACATTGTTACTCACAGAGTACTGGGCTATAGACAGGCTAGTCAGCGTCCTCGGGTGTGTAGACACCCCATTTTTGACCGTCCTCAAGACTTGGACGTCACCGTTGGAACACTTGGTGATTATCCATGTTTGTGTTTGTTTGGAGTTCCCGGAGGTCTCGGCTACGCGCCTTGCCTCAGGATCTCCGAACTCGATTGTTTTGTGCTTGGTTCAACACCAAACACTTGTGTTTTGCCTTTGAGAGGTAGGGTAGGGCTTGTAGACCATCCCCACCGATCACCGGCCATGGCTTGAGGCCACCGGTTGTGTTTTGTGGCCACCAGCCAAATATTTGGCCGGCCGGCACTATAGATGGCCGGTCGACTATCTTTTTTTGGTCAATTGCATTTTTGGGCAGCTGACTACTGTTCATCTGCTTTTGCAGATATTTTAATACAGCTGTCTTGCATTTGGCTCCCCTCCATACACGTGTATGGAGGGATCTCTCTCTTTAGAAGCTTGTCTTGTAAAATTTACAAGACAAAAAGCTCTATAAGAGGAGCCCTTCTCTCCCTTTGCTTAGGGTTAGACACTTTGGAGATTTTAGACAGCCATATTAGGGTTTTGAGTTCTAGGGTTAGGATTGATTCATATTCTATCTCTATACCTCTCTCTTTTTACCCTTGTGTGTGTTAAAGTGTGTTTGTGTCTTACTATTGCACACCAACACATAGTGTTTCACCTTCCCTTAGTTACTGAGGTTCTAAGAGGTTATTTTTGAGGTTTTGGAGCTGGTTTCAACCTAAAAGAGGCTGCTGGTCCACCATTGTTGAAGGGGTCTTCAAGGGTAAGAAACTAGTCCTTTTATTCCCCATTTTTGCATTGTATTTTTACCTATCTTAAAATTATTTTTGAGCTTGGTATATAATATAAAAAAGTTCTGTTTTTAGGCCCTCTAAATAGTTTGTTTAGAGTGTTTTGTGGTTTGGAGGTGTTTGACCCCTCTTAGGCTTTGAGAGGCCTCATTTTGTGCTATTTTGTGTAAGCTCCGAGACCTTGGTGTTTGGGCCTCCTCACCACTAAAATCTTGAGGGATTTCAGAGGTGAGGATGGTGCCTTGAGGTCCCAAGAAGGAGAGGGCCACCCCCTCTCCTTATTGTCCTTAAAATGGACCATTTTTGGCCTCTTGAGGGAGCATCTAGCTAAGCTTCATGTTGACCATGCCTTGGCTGTTTTTTGTGCCTATTATATCATAATATGCCTCTTTTTATTGTTGGTTTTGGTACACCATGCATGCTTAGCATACCTACCTTGTAATGCCACTTTATTGCCTTAACATGCCTTAGGTTGTAAACCTTTGTTCAAGCTTGTTTTTAGGTCTAGTTTTGTGAAGTTTCTATGCTTATTTTACCATGCTAGAGGTCTATCCATAGTTGTTTGGGTCGGCCATGGCATGCATTGTATAGCCTCTTTACATTTTTGGCTTGTTGGCCTTAAGTGTGTGAATGTGTAGCATGCATCCTTGACTTAATTTAGTGGGTTGGGACCATTTGTCATGTAATTTCAGTCCCTTTGACATGCTTGTATGCTTGCCTCGGACACCTCTTTAATGCTTTGAAAGCTTGTGTAGCATGTTCCATGTTTTGGCCATTGTACATGCCTTTGAATTTGAGCCACTTAGATACCATCTAGGGGGCCCCCTTTGCATGGTCTAGGTCTGCCTTGAACCTATTTTAAGTCCCCTTAGCCTTGTGAGGCTTGGTTGACTTGGTCATGGTTCAAGTCCCTTTGACTTGCTTCAAGTACTTGGGCCATTTATTGCATGCTTAGTCTATTTTGTTTGCTTGGTTTGGCACCATCTTTACATGATTTTCAATGCTTACCTTGCATGCCATATGTCCATGATTACCCTCTTTCAAATGTGTTTGAGAGTTGTTCCATTTGTGCCTAAGTGTTGGCCCCTTTAACATGTGCATGTGTGTATGTGTTTAGTCCCTTATCTTGGTCACTTTGGCCACTGTTTTGGGCCTTATTAGAGTTGCCCGAATCTTGTTTAAGTCCATTATTTTTTTGCTCGCATGCTAACCTTGCATAATTGGTTGCATGCTTGCATGTGCATCTTGCATTTCCATGTTGCATCCTTAGCTTGTATGCCTAGGTTGCATTGCACTTAGCATGCATGTCTTGCTCCTTGATTTAGTGATAGGAATTGGACTTTGGTTTGTTGGTTTGCATTGCATTTGACATCAAAATGTGCACACTTGGTCCTTTGGGCCATCACGCATGGAAATGCGCGATTGATGGTCCGAGAACCAAGGAGCATGTCCCTTTGAGTCATTAACATGATAATGGACATAATTGGTGCATACATGCCTTGAATTGTATTGCCATGCTCTGCCTTGCCCTCTGTTCCTGCCAATTGTAGATTCTGTAGGAGCTTTCTGCCGACCGGCAGTGCTAAGTGCCGACCGGCAATCCTCCCTCTGCCGATAGCTTCACCAATGGCCGGTGATCACATGCCACTGCCGGTGGGCATTCTACCCAGACGATGGCATTCCCCAATATCCAGAGAAGCAACCCTAAGGTTTTGGCAGCCTCCAGAGGAGTACATCAAGGAAAACAGAGGCAGCCTATGCATGACGGTGCACTTCCGAGCAAGATCCGAGCACGCATTGCTTTGAGCTCTCTTCCCAAGGCGGTTTATTGTTTTTCCTAGCTTAGTTAGTTTGTTAGCTAATTAGGCAATTTGTAATAATTAATTAGCTTGTAGGTTAATTATCTGTATTATTCTTTTGGTCCCTCCGAGCGAAGACGAATCTATAATAAGTGTGGGTGAGTGTGTGAATGTCTTCCAACCCCCACTTCTTTCTTCCCTTTTATTTACCTGCTTATGATGATAGATTAGGGCATGTTTAAATTAGCATACCTTATGTTATGTATGCGTGCATCCATACATTTGTCTTGCATGCACCGGGCTCGGTACATCATGCTAACTGCATTTGTACTTCAATTCCAAATTGAATACGTGCATCAATTGATTACATTTCACATGCCATGCTTAAGTTAGCCGAGCCTACTCTAATTGCATCTTGCATGTATTGCATTAGCTAACTTGACATGAACTAGGATCACGCATGTTTGCTAACTAGTTTATTGTTTTGGCACGGAGTACGATGTAAGTATTTATGCTTTAGCATCTCGCATGCGTGTGAATGTTAACATGATAGCATGCTTACCATGTGGCTAGATTCTTATGTGTTATAAACTGTTTGAATGCCTGTAGGTGAAGGTTGGATTGTTTGAGTTGGAAAAACTCGTTGAAATCCGTATTTTAGCCTACTTGCGAGTAGCAAATTCCAAAATATTTTTCCAAAACAAACGGATATGCAATGCTTGTTTCCAAATTAGGCAATCTAGTCTATACTTGTTTGCTGCGCGCATAACGTAGTAATTCTAGGCTAATAAATGGAATAAGAACACATAACGTTTTCACAAACGGATATCACGGTTAGTAGAGGCCGATCTTCGGATCGGGCGAGAGGGGGTGCTCATAGCTGACCTTCCCCAATCGTACCCTAGCTCCCGAGCCAAGGCAACTCTGGTGATGACGGACATGTGGCCTTTGGCACCGAGTCGGGGTTTCCTAAATTCCCCCATAAAAAATATTTAGGTGGCGACTTTGTATCTGGCAAAGCAGTCCATGTTTGACACTTCTTTTCAAAAATCTGTTTTCTCAAAACGACTTGCCAGATTTGGACTCTTTGGTTCAGATTAAGAACCGTGACACAAATCGAGTCCGAACTGTAGCGGGGTCCCTCGCGGGTGCGTCTACAGGGTGCCAACCCTACACAGTTACGGAACAAACACACACTAAGTTACATCATTGGGATTAATAACTTAGCCCCTTAACTTGACTCGGTGTGGTTCTATAACATTATCCTCATTAAGATGTCTTAAACATGGCCTAGGAATGCCTAGGATGGAATGAGGATGCAAAAATGTGCTTCAAAACACTTTTCAAATTTTTTGCTGAAACAGGGGTTTCGCTCGAGCGTGGCTTTCTACGCTCGAGCGAGCTTACCAAAACAGAGGGGTCGTTCGAGCGTAGACTCCCTCGCTCGAGCGGTTAGTAAAAAATGCAAAAGTACTGGTTGTTGAAAATCCCCGCTCGATGCTCGCTTGAGCGTGAGACATAGTTCCTCGCTCGAGCGTAGGTCTCATCGCTCGAGCGTGCTTCTGCGTCCACAAAAACCTGAGAGCTTGCAAACTACGCTTGAGCCAGCATTCCGTTGCTCGAGCGGAGCCCTAAACACAAAGGTGGTTGCTCGAGCGTGGAATTTTTCGCTTGAGGGTGGAAGCCAAAATTTGGGTTTTCCAGATTTGCTTCCAAAGCTCAAACCAAGAATTAAACTTATCAAAACTCAACCTTTTGGGCCAATTTTGCTGGAAAACACTTGGAAACTCATACTACAACATGTTTTGAAGATCAATTTTGTAAAATCAAGCCCAAAGGTGAGACAATTGAACACAATTTCAAAGAAACTTTCATGAACTATGTAAGAACATAACATGCATGAGTTTTTATGGATTCCAATGCTCCAAAACATGGTCAAATGCAAGATTGAACTCTAAAACATGGTGAATTCATGGACTATAACCAAAATATGGACATGCATGTGGAAATTCTCATGTAAATGAGCTCCAAACTCAATGATATGGACATGCATGCACACAATGCTACTCAATTCACCTTTTTAGGCTATAACTTGACTCTAATCTCCAATATTTCCATGAACCATGCAAGAAACAACTCAATTTCATGTTCAAGAGGGTGAGTTTCCTACCTTAGATCTTGAATTCCAAGTATGGAAGCTCAATTTTGCAAATCTCCTTCAATTCCTCTAATTTCAAACAAAATTCTTGTTGAACTAAAATTTTCTTCCAACTCTGTCTCTCTTTCTCTCTCGTTTTTGGTCTAGGAAATGAGATGAAGAATGGCACATCAAAATGTGAATTAAACTCTAAACAAAGTTTTAACAAAGTGGCCTACTATAATGGCAAAAGTGTAATTACCTAGGTTCAATTAGTTTAACATTATTTAATCTAATCTAATCGTTCCAAATCGAATTTTAATTAAACCTACCATAAAATCCTATAAATCCTAATTAGCATATAATACAAATCAATTTCGGAATCGGTCGCTGATAAGGCTTTCAATTCGCAATTCGAAACTAAAACATGAACAGGTCATTTTACGACAAACAGATAGAAATGTAATTTAAGCAACACACTCATCCAAACAGATTAGGATTTCATTCTAATTAATTACTTATTATGCTCAAACACAGTTTAACACTAATCAGAGGTGAGGGTTGTTACAGTATCGGGCATGACAATTGGAATGGCCTTAGCCATCGTAACATCTTGATCTGTGAAAATAGTTTTCAGAGTTTTGTTTGGCATTGCCTCCAGAAAAATTTGAAACAACCATGTAAAAGATTCAGCAGTCTCATCATACATCAACGCTGCACCGAATATAACTGTTTCTTAATGATGATTAAATCTAACAAATGATCCACTCGATTCTCTGAATCATATATATAAATATATAATAAAAAAAATTATATGAATCCACAAATAAATGTATGAATCAGAAAATAATATTTACAAGTAAATGTGATTAACTATCTAACAACAAATATGAATTCACTAGAACAGATCAATGTGATTAACTATATATATATATAGAACATAAAATTTCATATGAAAAAATCTGACTTATACATATAGAATATAAAATTTACCTACTTCAGTGAGTGAACTCATTTCATATGAAAAAATCTGAATTAATTGATTTCAAAAAAATCTGAATCATGGGTTAAAATCTGAATCAAATAGATTAGAATCTGAATTAATTGATTTCATATAGATTAAGGTCTCGTTTGGGAACAGGCTTTTTTAGTAACTTTTTTGACTTTTTGGCTAAAATGTAATGTAAAAAAAACTAGTATATTTGGGATGACTTTTTGACTTTTTACGAAAAGATGTGCAAAAAGTAGAGAGAAAATGAAATCTTTGACTTTTTGGTATGGGTTGTTGGCTTTTTAATTTTTTTAATAACTTTTTGACTTTTTGGCTAAAAGAAACACTTCCCAAATGAGGCCTAAGTGAAATGGGTTAAATAAATCAACATATATGGGTTAAATAAATCATATATGGTTCCAATCTATTTATGTGTTTTTGAAAAATCAATAACAACCCATCTATGAATCCCCAACAGATTATGTGACTGAACCAAACCAAAATCAATAACAAATCTATACATATAGACATATATATATATATATATATAATAGCAAGATGATGAAATAGACCTCGCTGTCGCCGCAATGTCGCCTTCCTGCCATCGCATCACTGCCGGACTCACTGATGCCCGTGATCCTTTGCTCGCCATTGCGGTGCTCCTCTATATCCGCCATCTCTTTCGTCTCTTAGTTCCTCTCTCAGTTAGTATTCATTCTCTTTCAGTTCTTCACTCCGACTTTCAGTCGCTTCTCACGATGCCTCTTTCTCTGTACTAGGGTTCACTGACTCAAATCGATGGTGCAAAGCAAAGAAGACGATACAGAGAGGAGAAAAAGGGAGAAATGAAAATTTTGAATTAAAAAAAAAAAAACTAAATAAAATGACGTCACTTTATCCAAAATGACGTCGTTTTGGAGACCACCGCAGGAAACCATGGTAGATGATTTGGACTCCGCTACCGCTACCACTACCACTACCACCACTTCAACCACCACCATCATGTCACTATTACTACTACCATTACCACCATCATTACTATTGCTATCACTACCACTACTATTATGCTAGAACTACCACTACCACTACCACTACCACCACCGCCACCATCATGCTGTCGCCGTCATCACCACCACTTCTACCATCACTTTCATCACCATTGTCATTATTGTCATGAATATCACCATTATTTTACTACTACTATCATCGCTATCACCACTACCATCACCACTATGCCACTCCACCACTATCATCACAATATAAAAATTAAAATATATAATTTAAAAATAATAAATTTTATTTTATACATATCAAACAACTTTTTTTTAATTCAATATTTAAATTTTTATCAAATAATTTTTTAACTTAAAAAATTTAATATTTAATTTTTAATTTTCAACTTTATCAAACACCACCTAACAATCATACTAATAATACAAGACGGTCAATGTGATTTGGCGTAAAAAAAAAATAAAATAAAAACAATGAAATTTAGACATCTATTGGGGTTTGGACATGTATGTTTTAAAATAAGATATTGTTGTAGGCAGATGTAGTGTAACATTGCTCTCCCAAAAATATATTTTAAATAATAATTCTAACAATTTTATTATTGTATAAGAGAGCAATTAAAATTTTTATTTTTTTGTTAATTTTTTTAAATGATAAATTTTAACAAAAAATAATTTTAATTTTCAAAATCACGTAATTCATATTTTAAGTAAATTTAAAAAGGTATGTTTATAATTTGAAAAATGTTAAAGATCTCAAAAAAATTTATAAAATTAGACATTTAATAAATATTTTAAGTGTCTAACATTACTTAGAAAACAGAATTTATTTAATATTTTTTTAAAAAGTTTTTTTTTTTAATTTCGTCCACTCATGTTTAGCTGGCGAGAGAGGCCACTGCCAACTGGTTATGAAAAAAAAAAAAACTAATGGGGCAGTAGATAATAAAGTAAAATAAAATAAAAGGTTTTTTTTTTTTTTTTTTTTTTTTTGTCTTGGTTGAGTTCTCAAATCCAAAGCCTTTTTAGGGGTTGGAATGTCAGTTTGGAGGTTTTTTTTTTTTTTTAAATCACAGAAAATAAAATAAATTTTTAAATTTAATAAAATAAAACATCATATTCAATTTAAAGTTAATATAATTTTTTTTCTTAAAAAAAATCAACAAAATTAAATACCCTTCTAAACAAGTCTTTTTGGCCTAGACCAAAATAACGAACGCTTAATTCAATACGGATCGTCAACGACAGTCGATAAGAGAGAGGTGAGGGGTAAAAAACCCTAGGGGGGAGAGAGAGAGAGAGAGAGGGAGAGACTCATATCCTATGTTTTGATCATCGTTCACTCCGATTCACATTGCATTCCAAGAATTTCCATAATCTTTATCTTCATCTAAAAAAGGTCAGCATTTTTTCCCTCTTTCTTTTATGCGAATCTGTTGTTGTTCGATTTTCTTTGAATAAATCTGTTTGGTTGCTGGGAAAATGGGGCAGAGGATATCAGGAAAGAAATTTGTGAATCTTCGTTTTAAAAGTTATTTTTAACTGGGAGCTGAGAGAAAAAAAATGAGATTTTTTTTTTTAGTAATGTTTTGATTGAAATTACTTGCTGGAACCCTACGTTTTCTTGCTTCTGCTAATCTGGAAGCATCTCTTTATGGGGAAGATAGTTTTAGAGGTGATTTACGGACCTTTAAATTACATATTTGTTTTTAGTGGCCAACCTTTTTATTTGATTTTTAAAATAGAAAAATCTCACACTGAACTCATGGATGCACTTAAAGCTGGCCCGGACACCAGGTTATAAATAAAAGAAAAAGAAAGTGCCTGAGCGTAAGAATTGTAATCCGGGCTCATCCATCATCTGGCTCAGCCCGCTCTGATTGACAGGCCTAGCTCGGTGCTTTGTTCTTTCCTCAATTGGAAGAACTAAGAAGTTGTTCGAAGGTGTAAATTTTATTATGCAATTACCTAACATGCCAAATTCTCCACAATTGATGTAACCAATGAAACTAAGCTTTCTAATTGTTCAGGATCATAACAAATTACCACTCATTTGTATTCATTGTTCTTGGAAACTCTCATTTGGGTTGGTTTCAATTTGGCTGCTGGCAGTGCTCTTTTCTACACCCCTTGACGTAGGATTACACTTGAGATTTCATGATGCTGATTACAGTCACTTGCTTGGTGGGTTAAAACTAAAACTTCTCATGGCTTTTGGGTTAATGGAGATAAAAGGGATGTTTGATGGCTTGTAGATCAGGAAGATGAAGTATGATGGCTGTAATTTAAGAATTTAGCTTGTTGAATTTTATGAACAATCAGAACAAGTAGTGGAAAGAGAAGAAGAATTAGGAGAAGTTTGAAATAGAGAAAAATAGGAAATGGTTAGTACATAAAAAACTCGAGGTTTAATACCAAGTTACTCTAATCTGATTGCAGTAGAATAGCTTTATTTATAGACTAAAGAAACTCCTTCTAATTAAGTGATAGCACTCCTGAGAGTTGCTGATATCATAATCAAAAAGCCCAATTTTATTTATTTATTTATTTATTTTTTATTTTTATAAATAGAAAGATTTCACGCAAATCTAGTGGTAAACTAATTTTGGGAAATTGTTCTATTGGAAACAATATGAAAAATCATGAAAGTAGAAACTCTTAGAAAATAAGTTTTAAAGGATAGCAACTTTTTTAAACTTGAAATTTTTGCTTGGAAATTTTGATTTCTGGACCTTATTCAATTTAGCATAGTTTATAGCCAAAGGACCACTAAACTTGATACCAACTGACCTAGGTTTTCATAATGGCTAATGTACCTCTAATATGCTAAACCATAACAAACCAAGAAATAACTCAACCAACTAATATTCAATCAAAGAGTCTTGTTGAGTGGAGTGAGGCCTAATGGATCAGTTCTAGGTGTTCAAAGAGGATTACATCTTCTAAGTTCTAACCAAGTTATGGCTACAGTATCATCAAGTTAATTCTTTCTGAAGTAGCCCTTTTGAAGTGGTTCTCACTGTATGCATCTTAAATCAAGCAGTGGGTAGCCCTCTTCCCATTTGAGACTCTTTTCACCTACTAGGTAACCCTCTCTAGTTCTAATTTCCTCTTATTTTATTTTTTAATATTTTGTTTGGGTTGTTGTGGGAGTAACTTATGTAAGAGAAGTTATTTGCTTAAAAGTACTGGGTTCATCTAGGATGCTTATTTTGCTTAATTTAGGGTATTTTCTTCTTCTTATGGATTAATAATGCACAACTGTGTTCGATGTTTGTTATACTGTGCATTGTCTCCTTCTGTATCTGTTTTCTTTGGATCATGTTTTGGAGTTAATATTATTTCCCATACTAGTCGTCTTGGAATTTTCCTTTTCCTTTCTTCTTAATACTTTCCCCTTTATTTAATATTTTGTCAATTTGTACTACATTTTTGACAGGGACTAGTGGGAATTGGGTCATGGAAAATATCAAGGGGTCATCAAACATCAGAAATGCAATTTACTATGGAAAACACCCTCTACTTCCTCCTAAAAGTCCATTTCCTAGTATTTCTCCGAATTTTGTTGATTATGTCCCTAGCCCTGCTATTGGACCTAAAGGTATTGCAAAGCACAGAGAGGTGAATTCGAATCACCAGCGTACTTCCTCTGAGAGCTTTCTGATGGAGGAGCAACCTTCGTGGCTGGATGAACTCCTTAACGAACCTGAAACACCTGTGCGCAAAGGAGGTCATCGGCGTTCATCAAGTGACTCCTTTGCATATATAGATGTAGCTAATGCATCTACTATTGATTATGCAGTTCAGGATGAGTACACATTTAAAAATATGGTTTCAGTGCCTTCATGGGGATCACAAGACTTTGAACAATATAAAGATGTGCAGCATTCTTCTTTGGGAAAACCAAAGAATCGGGCACGGGATTTTTCTTTGAATTCAATGTCACATCCAAGAGGTGTTCTTTCTGCTAGAGACAATGTCATTATGCAAAGTTCAGGATCATCATGTGTTCCACAAGAAGCAGATTTGATTCCATCTGCAGCCACTGAAATTCACGATCCAATTGAATCTGGTCCTCATGATCCAAAAACTGCCTCTGAAAGGAAGGATTCTGCTCATGCTAAGCCTTCTACAGTAGAAACAGATACAAAACGTGCTAAGCAGTATGTCCTATTCTTTGCTTTAATACCTGACAATATTAGCCTGCCTGCTTGTATTTTTTTGGTATTAACTTTTTTTTTTTTTTTGGGATAAGTTATTTTTTGATATTACATTAGAACTGCAATGTTTGTTGATCTTAACTCTCAACTGCTGCTTATTGTTTATTGCTGCTTATTTGTTGCCATGATCTGTATTTGACTCTATTGAGTTACTTGGGATAGACTTCTGTTATTTGATCAATTTAAAGTGTGGATATTTTGCGACTCTTTACTCTTTGAAGGTTGATTGCTATCCTCTTGTGATATTATTAAAGATAAGTGTCCAGTAAATCTGTAATTCTGTATATTTGAATAAGTAGCTAATACTCATTAGAGAGCGAATGAATCTTTCTAAGATATAGAAGGTAGTTAATTTGTCTAAAATATGTAAATTTTACATAAAAGGTGACCTCCATATAACAACTCTTAATTGGTTTACTGTGGTTGAAGGACAGAGATAAATAGCAATATTTCCTCCTATTTTCTTGTTTTTTACTTTGGTGGTAAAGAAAATGAATGGTGGATGGTTTCAAGCCAGATCTACTTGTGACTTAATCATATTTTGGTTAGAGTCTATTTATATTTTTTTTAGGTTAGTACAACTTTGGTTGGTTTTCTATATGATTTTTTTATGTTTCATATGTTAGGGTTATTTTGGCATGGGCTGTACGTGCTGCTTATGAGTCATAATACGGTTCAAGTTATATTATTTGGTCTCCAAATATGTTTTTTCAGAAGGTTTTAAATGCGTTTTTACTTGTGAGATTAGGAATTCTAGTCTATATAAAGCTTATTTAATTCAATGGAGAATATGACATTTCCAGAACTTTTAAAACTTTGCAATTGTATGATGTGATGATTCTATCCCTGGGCGTGGTTCTTAGAATTTCTCCTTGTTTTCTTTCTTTATTTTTCTTCACTTCTAGCTTATAACACTTTAGAAACTGATCTGCTTCAAGCCTTTTGTCAACCAATGAAGCACCAACACTTAAAAACAAGTGCTGTAGGGTGTCAGACACGAGAACATTGTGGGGACACGTAGGGGACAGGCCATGTGGCGTGTTAATTTATTTAATTAATTTGTTTTCAGGGGACACACCGGAGACACGTGGGTGGGGGACACTTTGGGGACACGCCAGCTAGTTATTTTTTACCTTTTTTCTTTAGTTCTTTTGATGGATATTGAATGTTGAATGTTTATTATTTTTTGCTTAGATTTAAATACTTAATGAACTATCCATAAAAAAGATATAAATGATTACTGTTAATTTAAAGGTTATGATTTATTTATTAAAAGTATCAAATTAGTATTTGTTTTTGTTAAGTAGATGTAATATTAGTCTACATAGCAAATAAATATATGAAAAAATATTTTGTTGCCGTGTTTCTGCTACATCTGTGTCCGCATTTTTTTGAAATCATAGTGTCCTGAGTCTGTGTTTGTATCCGCATTTGTGTCCGTGTTTGTGCTTTTTAGCTCTTTTTTTTTTTTTTTTTTTTTTTCTTTCGTTTTTGGGTATAATAGCTCTTTCTTTTTTCATGCCTCCCACATTATCACAACTCTCAACTAAGAGACAACTCCTCTCACTTTCTTGCTTGTCTCTGACTAATTTGCAGTAGTTACACAACTTTTTACTGAGATATAACTCCTCCATCCCTTCTCTATTATATATAAACATGGTGTTCACACAATTTTAATTGTATAGGATTTCTGGCTCTTATTTATTGTCAATATTTTACCGAAAGAGAAATGATAGAGACCCACAATTTAGGCAAGGTAGTGAGGCTTTTATGATTGAATGTCTGACAAATCAAAAGTTGGCATCTATTATGCCACATCATTGTGGGAATTTTTTTAGGGGTCTCAAACATTTTTCTTATATTGAATTGTCTGATCAGTATGACAAGGTGTAAATATGTGATGAAGGGGTTAAGAGGATGTGAGGACCATTAATATAAAGAAACATATAACCAAATTTTGGATTTTGTCTAATTAAATTTAAGTTGCTCTGGAAGTGGAATTAATTCATAACAGTTATGTGATTTTAAAATTAAGTTGCTTGAGCTGATGTAAGAACTTTTTAAACTAGTTGATAGTTGTTCCCTGGTTGCACCACAAAATGGATTATAAACTAGTAAATCACATGTAGAGTTTTTTGGGAGAGAAATGCTGAAAAATGTGTAATGATGCAAGAGCTCTTTTCCACTTATATGTTCAAAGAAAAAGGGTGTGTTGGGTTTTTGGCCCCTATGTTGAATATGTGTTCCAAATCTTGTGTTAGTAAGTACTACTATACTATTAAATACATTTGGTAGTTTGATACAAGATGTCTGCTATTCTTAAAAAAGGATTGTTGTAATCCAAAATGGTTAAGAGATGATTAATTTGATATAAAAGTTGTATAGTAAATCTGAAATGCTATTATGAAGGCAATTTGCTCAACGTTCACGGGTCCGGAAGCTTCAATACATTGCTGAGTTGGAAAAGAATGTGCAAGCTTTACAGGCAAGTATTATAAACTACGAAATTTTGAGGTCGAATTTTCGTGGATAGGTTAGACTGTATTTTGTTATAATAAGCTGATGTTACTCCTCATTATGATTACAGTCAGAAGGATCTGAAGTTTCTGCTGAGCTTGAATTTGTCAACCAGCAGAATCTTATTCTGAGCATGGAGAACAAAGCTCTGAAGCAACGTTTGGAAAATTTAGCCCAGGAGCAGCTTATCAAGTACTGTAAGTTTTCATACTTCTTGAACTTTTGTAAGTCATGTTTGCTTCTGTTGCTTGAAAGTCTAAATCAGTTTTTATAACTCTCATTAGTTCACATTCATCAGGTGCTGGTTTACTAGATATAGTGACATGTTAAAAGTATATTTACTTATCACAAAAGAAAAGAAAATGTGGTGTGTTAGAACAAGTTGGTGACTTTGTATATCATTGTTTCCTGTTTGTGAAATGGAAACAATAGACAGCATTGGAAATTCCTAAAAAATATGGGAACTTTGATAATGGATGCAGTTTAAGGGTAATTGGAAATTAGGAATTCCTAAATGGAAATTGAAGAGAAACTGTGTTGAAATGAGCAGAAAGGAACACGGAGGCATCTTCAGGAGCTTTTGCTGGCATTTTGGACACTAGTACTGCTGGAACTACTGTAGAGGTTTTATATTTGGAGTGAGAGCTTATGGTAGTTTATCTGTCAGTAACATAACATCTTTTACTATTTTCAGTTCTCATGTGGACTTTGTTCTTTTGTAGCATGAAGAAACATTCCTAGACAGAGCTTTGCACTATTGCAAATTCTTTTTCCATGAAAAGGCTCCTATAAAATTACGAATGGTTGATCAAAAAAAATTTATGAAATGGTTAGGCGGTGTATTAAATCCAAAACCATTATTAGTTTTATAAAAAATACAATTAAAGATGTTTTCCTGCATTGATTCTTCTACATCCTAATCCATATAACCATTGTGATCACTCTTGAAATTATTAATTCTTTATAATTAAGGCTTTTGTATATATATATTGGTTTTTCATGGAGCTGTACGTTATTTGTAAAGAGGCCTTTTTTCTTGCTTTGTTGTTCACATTACCAATGGACGACTGGAAGGAAAAAGGCTACATCACTTGTAGGGGTTTTCTTTTGATAGAGTTGGATCCAAGTATTTCTGGAATTTAAAAAACTATATAAAATGATATGGTAAAATTGTGAGCCTTAGCACTACAAAAAAAGACTTATCAAGATATTACTTAGGCCTTGTTTATCAATAGGCTATTTTAGCCAAAAAAGGCCCACTACAAGATCACATCACTCTTTTATTTTTTTTTGTACATATTTTCATAAAAACTTAAAAAATTACTGAGATAGCCAATGTCACTAGCACGCCATTTATAGGAGTTTGAATTGTCTCCTGTCCACAAACTTTATTCAATTTTATGTGTAGATCATCTATAAAAAAAAATTAGATTGACATGACAAATATATCCGCATGTCTGTGTCATATCCATGTTGTGTCACATGACAAATATATCCACATGTCCGTTTCCTAGACAGAGCCTTCTTTTGTTGGTTGCTTTTGATAGAATTAGTATTTAGTGTAAGGAGGTTTTGGGAAGTTAAAAAGAACTCCAAAAATTATATCTTAAGAAGGATTGATGAGTTGGATAGTATTGTCTAGTGGAGGACTTGGTGGTGTCTCCTTGAATTGTGGAACCATTAATTGAGTGTGGACTGTTCATTCATCTGGTCTGTGGCTATTGTACCTCTCGAAGTTAAAGGGTCTGCATGGTCTGTGGCTTGCAAGAAGCTTAATGCCAATGGCATGATTTAGGAAATGAGGCCTAATTGCCTTTTGCTTCCACAATGATGTGTCATATGTAAAAGGGGAGAGGAGACTATTGATCACTTGTTCTTGCATTGTGTTGTAGCTATGACTTTATGGCACAAATTCTTTTTAGTCTAAGAACCACATTCATTTTTAGGAAGGTGGCGTGCCCATGTCGGACACACAATTGGGGGACCCACACATCCATTTGTTTATATTTTAGTAGTTTATATGTCACAGTATTGTATACATTTGTATATTGGTTGGTTTGTTGCAAGAAATGCTTATCATCGGCCTGGAAATCGTTTGCTTTGCAGTAAACTGAGACTGTAGAGCTTAGTAGCATAGAATTACACACAAGACATTGACACAATTGGACTCTCAACACAAATACAATGCACAATGAATCCTTTAGAAGGACAATATATGGAGAGGATACAGCACCATGTAAATATAAGGCTACTACATATATCACTAGTGTCTGTTGCACACTTGACTTGTGGTCACCCTGTGTACGTGTGAAACTTTTCAAATTGAGAAGAAAAGGTTGTACACTTCTCTGGGTGTATTTTTTTGTCCCTCCGTCCCCACCCACCAAGAAATGGTGAAAAAATTTAGCTTATATTTCATTAACCTTTTCATTTTCATTTTCCTTTCCAAATCCATGATATTAACACCACCCAAGTGTGGACACATCTTGAGGAGTTACCCAGAATTTTGGTGTCCAAAATTGACCGTGTTTTTTGTAGGATGTTTATGCTACGTAGCTTTGGATAAACAGTTTCTTGTTTGCTTGGAGAGATTATTAGTTTCCTGTTGGGATATATTGGCTTTCCCTTGCATGTTCTGCATTGATTTTAAATGAATAATCTTAGGGATCATGAAAAAAATCATGAAATGCATCATGAAGATTTTTCATCTTTTGATTAGTGTGTGATGTTTTATTGTATGTGTAATCCAAATGTGGAAAATATTTCATGATCATCTTCATGATATTTTTTTCATGATCCTTAGCATTACTCATTTTAAATTAGCGTTTCAATAATATATGACACTTGAATTCAAAGAAAGAATGAGAGGCTAATATTTTCTTTTCGTTTCCAAATCTCTATCCAAATTCATAATCCAAACACAACCTTAGAAGAGAGATATCAGGCTGTGCTATGCAGGCAAGCTGGGAATTCATTTCCGCATATTCATTGAGAAACTAAGACAATTTAGGCTTTGTGCAGTGGAACATGATGTATTGGAGAGAGAGATTGGAAGGCTGCGAGCGCTGTATCAGCAACAACAACAGCCACCGCAACAACAGCAACCATCTTCGGGCCATCGACGCACCAAAAGTAGGGACCTTGATTTCCAATTTGCAAACCTTTCTTTGAAACACAAGGATGCTAGTTCTGGTCATGACCCTATTTCAGGCCCACTTAACATTTGAACCATGTGACGTAGCTAGCAAGCCGTTTGTGCTGTGCCGTTCCGTGACTTTGCCTCAACTGATGTTTCCATGCCATTGACAAATATTTGCAGTTCCCGCTCATGGTGCCTGCCCTCTTTGCTGAAGCTTTGCTTGTTTGACATCTTGCCTTTCTGTTTTTGCTTTTAATTTTTGTTTTTGGGTTTTTAATTAATACGTATGTGCACCTGGTAGTCATGCCAAGAACTTGTGTTTTTGGCGGGTTGACTCACCGGAGGTGGTGACTCGAACAGCTTGATCATTGTTCATCTCCCCCTGTATGTTCCAGCTATTAAAATTCATAAATTTTCCTTATTTTATACTTTTCGTTATGCTGCACACATTGTTGAGGCTGTACTTCTAAATGCATTGTGCTAAATGTGTAATAAAAAGCTATGCTTCGGAAATTCTGTTTTATTCATGACATGATTGATGCCTTGAGTTTCCAGGTTGCCAGTTAGACTGTTGTGCTCTGTTTGTTATGAGCCTTTATTTATTTATTTTATTTCCCTTTTGGCTGAGAAAGGGTGGGTAGACTTAAACATTTACTGTATCGTCGTGATATTTTGGTATTTATGCGCATGTCCTCAGGAAATATGATTAAATGTTGTCATATGAAGTGCACAAGGCTTCTGTTTACAATATGGTTAGGGATGTAATGTAGCAACTCAATTTTAACATCGAAACAAGGTAATTGACCGCTTAGGTGGACGGTGATAATTCTCTTTCCTTTCTCTGTTTTGGAAGTTGTTCACCATTTGGAGTTTGGTATTGATAAATGCACTGTATGCTGATTCGTAGGATTAATCTGTCCTTTTGAACCCCTTTTGTTTCCTTAATTTCTCTCTACTTCTGTCTCTTGGTTGATTTTTCATTATCATTGTCTTCCTGAAGAACTGTGTTTTGGTGTGAAATATTCAGGGGTTTTCTGGACAAATATCTATCTACATGATCTGATCTAGATCAAAACTTTAGAAAACATTACAAGTAAAATGCTAATAAAATAAAATAAAATGTGTACTTAAAAACAAGAGTCAAAATATATATTTTTTAATTTTTCAAAACAATACTACAATTAACAATAATGAGGAAACAATTATGCTGAATGTAAATGGTGCACTGAGGTGGCCATCGTTTGGGAGCCTTGGGTAGTCATCTGGAGAGGGCATGACACAGTCATCACCATTGAAGGAAATTTTTCTTGGAAAAGCCCATCCTTCCCTGAAAGTGAAAATCCCTGTATCTTTGTGTAGTACCATCTCAGTTTGTATATTTCCGTTGTACCCTGATTGGAGTAACATGTCGTTGTAGTACTGAATACCATAAAACATTCCCGTATCGTCTGGATAAATGAGGTTAGAAAGTGGAGGAACATGTAAGATTCTTTCTCACCAAACGCAAACATTCTTATAAAATAAAGGGAATAACCTTTAATCTTGATGCATTTCATAACCATCCATAGAACTTGAATGATCATCAAAATAAGTGAAACTATCAAAAAATGTGATAAATAGAGTATCAACCAACTTACTTAGGTCACCATATTGATTGAGTGCCTTATAGTTGAAGCTAAAAACTTCTGTCACACTTCGCATGTTGGGATGTAACACCACCAAGTTCCATTGGCTATAATTCTTTGCATAATTCAAGTTTGTCACTGTGATTTTGACCCGCCAGTACTGCGTGTAACTTACTTTAACGTGCCAGTGCACTTTTATGGGGCACATGTGTTGTGTACACTGCACTATTGGCTGTGGAGCTTCATTAGGCAATTGCAACACTGATGGTGAGTCACCGGGCCTGCGGTTATCAGTAAAAATAGTGAAATGGAAATTAAGATAGTTTTTAAAAACTGGATGAAATCAGTTGTTTTCAGATTAGAATCTCATTGTGATGTTGTTCATTTTTTCTTTTGTTCATACTAGAACCATTGAACTCGTTAGATACTGATTCCTATCTCAAAAGTGTTTTCTCCTTGATTTCTTTTCATGAGAAAATGGCCTGATAAAATGAGAACATGATTTAGAAAGCTGATAAAGTTCTTTACAAGAATAAGGGGATTTACCTTACACATTTTGCTTCAGGTTGTCCTTGGCAGCGACAACTACAGAGAGGGCATGAAACGATGGTTTCATTGTAGAATGCAGACAAGGAAACACAACAAGTTGGAGTCGGTGAAGCGCGAAATTGAGAGTATGAACAAGTCACATTATATGTGGCTACAACAAACCGAAACAACAGAAGAACATAAGAAAGAAAAAGAAAGAGAATAGTGTATAAAACAGAAGCTAAATTATGTTCACTTCTTCTAGTCAATGAAGGGGCGAAATTGGTGAATCCAACTTTTGCTCTTCCCAACTAGACCTTTGTTATAGCTTTAGAAATTACCAACTTAGTGTGACTTACCAAGAGCTTGCGTTTGTCGCCGGCCATTATCCTCAATAAACTTGCTCGGCGCAACCTCAACCGGATCTCCACAAGTATAACCAACAAGCCCAAGAGTGAAATTTCCCGGCATTGAAATATTTGTAGAGGTAGTGGAAGCACCAACATTCATCTGAAAAGCGGCGCCAAACAAGTTCGGGCCTTGTATAATGGACGATAATACCCCTCCTTTGCAACAATTAGCAACTTGCTTATTGTAAGAAACTCCAGGCATAAGGTCAATAATAACTGGCTTCTTTTCACAACAATGAGGAAGTTGCTTTCCCTTGAAAGCTGAACAATTGCCTTGTTCAGTAGTTTCAGCACCCCACATATTCCAAATTACCTCATCGCCCTGCCATGTCCAACTTAGCCTCCAACCCGGTGGCTCGATATGTCGGTACATCTGGTAATTGAAAATGACTACTCTTACCTGCAAATATTGTATAGAATTTTTAATTGGAGCTTTGAGCCTGGTGGTGAGCTGAAAATAGAATGAATTTGGGATATGAATTTGGGTATGCAGGTTAAGGCCAACTAGCTTTTTTTGATGCGCTCAGGTCACGCCAGTTCTGAGGACCAAAACCTTCGACCCAAATAAAAAAATTATTTCAAAAGGTACATTACAAATAGAATATATGATATAAATTTAAATTTAATATGGGGATTGTAATAAAGTCTCTTGGATTTTAGGAATAAAGTTTTCAAAATCTATTTGTTATTAAATATTATCGAAATATTTTGTAAAATCACTTCACTTTCTATATATATAAATTTTCATGCATCATTGTGGATCTTATTATTATTTTTAAAATGTAATCAAACTTGAATTACTTGCAAAAAAAAAAAAAATAATAATATGAATACGGGTGCATCACATACATATAAATTATAACAAACAATAACTTACATCTTGTGTATCTTCATTCATTTGCATAACATCCCATTTGATAGTGATGTTTCCATTAGGATCCAATGGATCATACCCATCTGCATTTCCCACAATCAAATGCAAAAAAGTCTCAAAGATTTTACAAAAAAATGCAAATTAAATCTATGATGTCTCAAACAATTCTAATTTGCTCCAACAAAAATTGACGTATTTGAAGAATACTCACAAGTTAGTGAAAGAGAACTGATGAGAGAGAAGGAAAACACAGTCAATACCAAGCAGATTGGCCTTTGATCCAAAAACAAAAATGGGTTCCAATCCATTTCTCTGACTCTCATTCTCTCTCCTCAATCTTAAGCTCTGCTGTTTTGTGTCATTCCTTGTATATAGAGAGAGATATATAAGAGGAGAGAGAGAGAGACCATGCATTGCATAGTTACATTACATGTATGGGTATGGCTGTATGTATAATCTCATCTCTCTCTTTCATTTTCTCTCTCCTCTCTCTATATATAACGTATGGGAAAATTACACTTTTACCTTATAGTTTAACTTAAATTTCACATGCTATGAATTCAATTTAAACAATTTTGAAACTACATTGTAAGTTTAGTTTTTATTTGGTCTCCAAATAATCGTCAATTTTTTTTATATGCATTTGTTATAAAATCGTTAATTTTAACATTGAATTTGAATAAAAAGACCAAATTGAAATTACACTAAAAGAGAGAGCTCAAATTATTAAAATTAAAATTAATAAGACTAAAATAAAATTTGAAACAAATTACAATGATAAAAAGTGTAATTCACCGATATAAAATGTATATAAATGTAGATGTTTCTCTCTCTAAAACAAATAAATCAGAATTAAAGCTTTGTTTTTACCATATTTAGGTGATGAGAATGCGTCTTTGCGGGGATTGAGATCGTTTTTTGACCTCTTGCCACTAACATTTCAATCAAAAAATAATAAAAATTTTATATGAAAATTAATCACAATAATGCAATAATAATATTTTTAACATAGAAAATGTTATATAAACTAATTTTTTTTTACAACGTTTAATTTTTGAACTAACAGATATTATGAGTTTGTAGGGAAGAAATTTTGAAATTTATAATAGGACATATTTAAATAATATGATAGGGATAACTCATGCGAGTAAAAATTATTTGTAAAATTTGTATAGTATCACTTATTTATTTATTTATAAATAATAAGCTATTTTAATAAGTTTTTGATTTGAAGTAAATAGGTACAAATCTGTGTATATAGGTTTTTAGTATAATAATTTTGTTTGTATATTATTACTCTAAAAAAAATATTTAAAATTTAAAATGTATAAATAGATTATTCTAAGTATAACTCACACTATGACTAATTTGATTATTTTGGGTATTAATTTGTGAAACATGATTACTGTAGCTAACCCAAATCCAATCTTAAAAAAAAATTCTAAATCTTAAGTCTGCTTACTTAACTCAATATTTATAACTAATATTATTATTATTTTTTGAAGACTTTTAAATGAATTGGACCCTCTTAATAATTATTTGAATTTCGGTTACCAAAATCTAATAGTAATATAAGTTTGGATCTTTTAGTAACTTTTTCACTTTTTTTTTGGGATCAAATAACTGTTTCACTATTAGACACGAATATTTATGCTTGTTTTACTTATATATATATACTAGTGAGGGGGTTGCGTGCAAAGCACGCTAGCTGATGCCCATTAATAAAAGGAGATAATAATATAATTTTGTTAATAAATTTGGTATTCTGGATGAATCATAGATCGAAAAAATGAAATAGAATTAAATGAAAAACATTATGGACTATTAAATGTGACAACAAATGAGGGGCATCTTGCATTCATGTTGCTTATTTGTATAAATCTGCAGATATGGGAGGAAGACAATGACTTAGCATGTTTTGAGGTCTACATGTAATGAACATGTGGAAAGTTCAATAGCTTTTGAGATACAACAAGAACTTGAAGTTTATGATCTGTAACAAGAATCAACGCACATCATATTTTTTTGATTTTCAAAATAGTACTATAAAAATAAAGTTCAAACTATTCATGCAGGAAGAGAATGAGAGTTGTAAGTGGGTTAGTACCCATTGTAAGTAATATTGGATAATTTCCTTTCACAAGCAATAAGAACCAAACCAAACCAAAAGTAATATTGAGTTGTGTCTAGCACATTGTAGTTCCAAACAGGCAACAACAAAAATATGTTACAAACCAAACCACCTGAGCCATACCAAACCAAAAATATGTCACATTGTAGTAACCTATTACAAAAATATTATAGTGTAGAGTGTTCTTTCTAGAGAGATTTGGTAGAGGGTACACTTGTTGCAGCCGAAATATCAGAAGCAGAATTTGTACCAACAGCAGCAGTTGAAATATCAGAAGCAACATTTGTACCAATAGTTGATGGAAATAGTTCTTTCTTTGCCTTGGGTTCTATTTGGACAGATTGTTGATGTGGTTTTGAAGCAAGAGTTATGATTGAGGGTTCTGCATCATCATTGTTCACTGATGTGATGACATGTTGAAGCATTGCTTGTCCACGGAACTGATATTGGTGAGGCTTTAGTTGAATAATGTGATATTCTGGCACATTCAATTTTGGAAGGGCTTCGTTTGAAACTTTTCCATCCTGCATAATATATGTAGAATATTTAAAAATTTGGGAAGAAAAATAGTGAATTTGAAGATGAAGTATGTTAATTTATTTGACCTGTGTTGTATGCTTCATTAGGTCAGTAGATGAAATTGAAAAGAACTTTTCTGCATGATCTTGGAATATTGTTGCCATTATTGAACCTGAATTATCTTTGAGTTCAACTTGGAATTTGACTCTGTTTGTTTGTAGTAAATTATATGTTAGTTTTATTAAACATAAAACATTAGTTACATTAAAAGGCGTAGAGTTAGTTTGTTGTTACCTCGGTTCTGCAATAACTTCCTTTTTTTTACAGTGGAAACAGTCGAAAACAGTTTGATATTTTGCATTTATGGATTTGTAGCAATTGTTGCAGCTCATGTACCAAAAAGATTGATCAAGTGAGGTGATGGACATAGTTGCTTTGACCCAATACATTTTCTAGTAACAAGTGATTAGGAATGGTTACTAATGATATATTTAAGATGCTTATAGAGAAGAAGAATATGTATATGAAGCTTACCGCATTTGGAGAAGATGGAATGTTGCTGATGGAAATGATTTTATCTACTTTAGGACTTGGAGTTGTGATGTTTCGAACATGAGTTTCAAGTGGAGAAGGTAAAGTTCTAATGACTTCTTCATTTTGGATGCACCTGCATCAATTTATTTTGATATTAGTGTTTGTAAGAAATTATTATTTGAGTTAGAGTATTTGAATTAGATGGTACCAATTGTGAAGTTGGTGTGCAGCTTTGAAGTTGGGGTTGAGCACAAAAGCTGATGTTGGTTTTGTTGATAATGATTGTCCTGTAAAAAATAAATTAAAAAAAATGTGTTTTATATATTTTTAATATCTAGTATAATGTGGTAAGATTATAATTACCGTGAAACGATGAGACTTTAAGCCTGACTGCAATTAGAGTTGGGAATGATTGAGCAATGGTTTGCAATATCTCTCCTTCATTAGTGACAAACTGACCCCACAAAGTTAAAACTATTGGCATTAACCTGCTACAATTAAGAGAATTTGTTAGTATTGAAATCAAGTTATACTAAATACAAGTATACAAAATACTTACTCTTCATTAATGAGTACAATTTCTTGTGCAATTGTGGTTCCATTTTCTGTTGTGATTGTTTTTGGTGGCTTAATTTGAACAACTGCTGCAAGAATATCTGTTATAGATACAAAAACAATAAGAGTATCTAATGAAAAAGTAAGTTGATAATTATTTATGTTGATCTAAGAAAACTACCTATGGATGATGTTTCATTGCCAAGATGGTTAGAGAATTCATTGAATGGTACGAAGTGATATGTTGGGGCATTGTTATCTTCATTATTGTTTTCAACATCTCGAATAAGTGTGCTGGCCGTGATTGTCCATTGCCATTGCCATGATTGCGGTGTGATACGGTATTTTTCTTGTAGCAACTTCACAGCAGCATTTGAGACATAGTATGAGTTAAAAACTTTGAAGGTATCTTGGAACTGTTCTATTTGATCTTCATAAAGTATAGCTTGAACTTGTGTACCCTATACAACTTCATAAAGTATAGCTTGACAGAAGTTAATGAGGCAGTGGATTATGTAATTATGAATTAAATGAGAATTGTTATTGTTAAGAACCTAAAAAATGAATATGGTATATATTTTAAAATAAGAATTTCAAAGTGTAACCTCTACATCAGCCAAAATGAGCCTTTGATATCTTGTTGAGCCTGTTTTTGGGATTCGTGGATTCCACTTTTCCAAAACACGAATCTTTGCTGTCCATTGTTTAGTTGTGCTAGTTATTTTTTTGATAGGTGTTATTTCTTCATTCATCCTGCAAAATTTGTTGTAAGAAACAATTTAAAAAGAATTTAATACAAGGATAATAGATAATTATAATAAATACAAATAAAATTAAAATTACATTACATACGAGGGAATTTACCAAAAATTTACAACAAAAAAATGAATTATATACAGCCTGCAAGTGTTAGTAGTTCTTCATAAACAACATTTTTTGTGGTATTGTTATCCAAAGCATGTTGATTTGTTGGTGGAATGAGAACTTTAACATCTGCAGCAGTTGTAGCTCGTGATAGAGCAACATAAAGTTGTCCATGGGAGAATACTGGCTCTCGTAGGTAAAGACCTACTTTTTGTAATGTTTGGCCTTGTGCTTTATTTATTGTCATGGAAAAACAAACTTTACTGGGAATTGTGTTCTAGTAAACTGAACTGGGTATTTTTGATGATCTGAGGGTTGCAATGGTCTTCGTGGTATGAAAACCATTTGTCCTTTCCGATCCCCAACAGCAATTTCAGCACAAATGATGAAATCTTTGAGATCTCGACAAATAAGTCGCGTTCCATTACACAAGCCTATTGAAGGATCTATGTTTCTTAAAGTCATGATCGGACTATTGATTTTCAATTCTAAATGATGAGGTGGGAGACCATTTGGTTCAAGAGAATTCAAGAAGTCTTCATATTGTCCTTGATCATTTGGATCGATTGTCTTGTCGATGCTTGTATATAATCTACCCTTTGTTGGGAATTGTTTGATCAACAAATCATTTATTTCTTGTACACAATCATTTTCTGGAGTGAGCACAACAGAATTAATCATTGAAATTGGATCTTTTGAGTAGTTCTTGAGATTTGGAAAGATAGTTTGAATCAAGTCTTTGATAGAATTTTCAGCATTTGAAAAATTGTTAGAAATTATCATAGATGCTGGTATTTTGACTTTGTTTTGATCATTGACTGATTCAGATCCATTGCCAATGCGTAATAAGTAATTGCTGAAGGAAGGATCATGCCTTGCTCGCATATTTTCAGTCAACTTTATTTTCTCAATAGATTGCCATAATTCTGAATTGACCAAGCTAGCATCAATTGAATCATATTTTGTTCCTTTGGGAATGACTGGTGGTATTTGTCGAAAATCACCACCCAAAACTACAACTTTGCCTCCAAAGAGTAACTCTGACTCGTTGATATCCTTCAACATATCATTCAATGCCTCAATGTTTTGTTTCTTGGCCATGGGTGCCTCAACCCAAATGATTAGTTTTGCAGTTCTCAAAAGATTTGCAAGCCCAGTTTGTTTACCTATGTTGCAAGATTTATATGTATCAACATCTATAGGTATTTTGAAACGAGAATAGGCCATGCGGCCTCCTGGGAGAACAGAGGCTGCTACCCCAGATGTTGCTGTTGCAAGAGCAATGTAATTCTTGGATCTAATTGCTGCCAACAATGCCTTGTATAAAAAGGTTTTACTAGTGCCTCCAAGACCATCTATGAAAAAACACCCTTGCTTTCCTGAGAAGACCCTATTTAAGATTTTTTCAAATGCTACCTTTTGTTCCGAGGATAATAGAGAAATAGACTGGTAATCAGCTTCAGAAACAACAATATTCATTTCTTCTTCAATTTCGCGACAGGTATCTTGATTATCAGATGAGAGCACGTTGTTAGAGCAAATATTGAAATCTTTGATATCTTTGCCCATTGATTGAAGAGTTGAATTTATGCTTTGCAGAACTTTTTTGAAAATTTCTTGTTTTGAAAGATTTGTTGTTTTGGCATAATCCTCTGCCATGTAGTCTTTGAATTTTTCCCACAACTGGTTTGGATTATTAGGAGCACAATGAATGAGAATGGCTGCAAACAATCTTCTTAGAGAGTAAGGCATTTGGTAAGAGATTGCTTCTTCCAAGCATTGTTCAAGATTGTTGTCTGATTGTAAGAGACCATAGAGAAGGGCAACTTCTCGAAAAGTTTTTGCTTTTCTTCCATTTATGGTTCTCAAGGATTCAAATGATGTAGGCCCTCTGATGTTGTTTAGAAGTAACCTAAGGTAATATCTTTCACCTTATGCAGGATGTGCTGTGACAATGCACCCAATAACATTGCCCTTTTTTCGCTCAGTCCACATTCTATCTTGTTGCCACCAAACAAAATGTTCAGGGAATTCCTTATATAAATATTTTGCAAGCTTTGCCTTTTCATTTGACTTGTTCATCAAAAAGAATTCAGTTAACATTGTTTTCGAACGGATGGGATCATTTAACACAGAATTTAGGTCATCTGAAGGATTGAAAGTAACAAATTGTTGGTGCTCAAGGTGGATTTGAAGATGGATTACTGATGGGTATATGTCATTCAAAGAGAATGCATAAATTCTCCACATTGCCTCTGGAGGTGAAATCCATCTTGCCGACTGAAATTGTTGGATTTCATCTATGATTTCTGATTGATTTTCTTGAACAATATGGAATGCAATTTTATCATGGCCTTTGTAAATATACTTGTACAAATATTTGACAGCTTTGATTGTTGAACAAATTTCCACATTAATGTGGCAATCATATTTGGCAAGAAGATATGGATTGTACGAAACTACCCAACGGTTATCCAAAATTTTCCTTCTGATTTTCACTTGATTACCATCAGCACGACGCTTGTATATTGGGTATGAGTCTTTGGAAGATCTTGTTATAGGTTCAAAATTTTTGGGATAATGATTTTTGCATTTTCCATTCTTCATGCAAATGTTGTTCGGATTTATTTCACCACAAGGTCCATGCATCATGTGTTTGACCACCATAGAAAACAAATGAGGATGTTTTTTTTGATCAAGAAGTTCAGCAGATACGATTGAATCATAAGTATCAGGAGATAAAGGCTTTTGTCTAGGTGCTAGAATTAATAATAGATGCATATGTGGAAGACCTGTCTTTTGAAATTCAATGACATAGACATATGCAACGACTTTTCCAAAGATTTGATGTTTTATGATGTCATCCTTCAGTTGTTCCATTTTTGCTCTAAAAGCACGAGAGGTTAAATCTGGTCTATTTTGAGCTTCCTCATTAGGTCCTAACTCAGCTTTAATCTCTGGCCATGTTGGATTACAAGTCATTGTAAGAAAGATATCAGGTTTTCCAAATCGCTGGACCAAAGCCATTGCATCAACATATCGACGTCTAAGATCTCTTGGACTACCTATGAATGACGGTGGTAGTATAACTCTGTGACCAATCTTTGAACCTCTACCTTCACCTGTTGTGACACTGTCTATGATTCCTTGATACAAATCAGCCCTGATTTCTCTTTGTTTGTTTCGAAAGAACTGAAGTCTAGATGTTTCAATCTTGACATACATATTAACACAATACTGCTGAAAGAGACGACCAGAGCGGAGTAAGATTGAAGAATCATTGGGTCGTATTTGAAGCTTGTAGCAGTAGTATTCACGACAAGAAATGGTAGTTTTCTTATTCTTTTGTTTCTGAAACACTGAAATAAATTTTTTCTAGTTAGGATTAAAAAAAATTTAATACTATTTAATTGATAAGGAGAGGATCTATTTACCTTGGGCTTCTTTTATAAGAAGTAAAGCGATCCCGGTTGTCCCTTTACTGTTCTGTTGTATTCCGGACTCGGTTTCGTGAAGTTGGTGGTTGTGTACCTTGTTGTTATCCTTTGATTCCACCAGTGTGAGTTTTAGGATGTTTTGGGCAGGTGGAGTGCAGGTTGGTTGAACCTTAGTCTCAAATCTAGTTGTCCAGGTTTTTGGTGTTTCGCTCGAGCGGGTCATTCTGCACTCGAGCGGAGTTTGGTTTTTGGTTGTCCGCTCGAGCGAGTCCTTTTGCAATCGAGCGGGGTTTACACGCTTCCAGTATTTCGTGGCCCTGCAAAACTTCTGCAGGTGTGTTTTCTACGCTCGAGCGGGTTTCTTGCGCTCGAGCGGCTCGCGCTTGAGCGGGATTGTTGGCGCTCGAGCGGGTAGTCCTTGTCCTGTATAGTTCTGGGGGATGAAAATCTGTGCTCGAACGGACTGGTTTTCACGCTCGAGCGGATGTGTTTTGCTTTTGTTTCTTGGCGCTCGAGCGGTTATCTATGCGCTCGAGCGGGACCAGATGTTTGTGCTTTACGCTCGAGCGCTCTATTCTACGCTCGAGCAGGTCATGCGTATATGAGTTATCCGCTGGGTGATTTTAAATCACTTTTTACTTTTCTTTCTCTCTCCTACTTTTTCTAAAGCCCATTTTTGAGAGCCCCTCTCTCTAGAAACTCCCTTCTCTCTAGGGTTTGATCTAGTTAAAGTGTCCTCCTTCTCTTCGGCCTTTGTAAAAGTTGTGTTGATCGTTGAGGGCGTCGTTTTGATCCGAAAATCTTGGCTTTTGGAGCACTTTGGCTTTAGTCTCTTCTCCATCCGAGCTCTAACTTCGAGGTAGGGATACCCTACTCCTCTTTATGAGCTTTGTCTTTAAATTTTAGCATTTTGATATGTTGGGGTTGTTGGGTAATTTTGAGAGGGTTTGGGCCTTTGTATAATTTTACAAAAGTTGGGGTTTTTAATTATGTAAAACCTACATGCATGTTTGGCATGAAGGAATGAAATTAATGTTGAAACATTGATGAAAATGAAATCGTGGGGGTTGAAATATAAGTTATGGAAAATGCCCTAATTACATTGATTGATTAATTTGTATAATTAATTGTTGGAATGAGAGATTGAAGTGAGAATGAGGAAATTGGAAAGGGAAGGGATTAGAGGGTGTAGTTGGATCATTTATCGCTCACCAAGTTGAAATGTTGATTTAATATCCATTTTGTGCATTTATTTTCTGTTTAGAAATAACTGCTTTGGGCTATCGGTGGAGGATAGTCTTGATTGTTGTAGACAATGCATGATGATTAGGCAAACTAAAACTAATCGATTGAATGCGTCATAGAGTATGACGGTGGATAGAATACATAAATTGTATGTATTGATTGATTGTGTATAGAACCTTTGTGTTTATATGCATTGTGTGTAGAGGAGGAGATGGGGGATGTACTCCACGGTTTAGGGAAAGATGGGGGATGAATCTCTAAACCGGATAGTGTTGGGAGGAGATGGGATGAACTCCGTAGATATAGCTCATATGCTTGTCTAGAGAAGTGAAGATACAGCTCATAGGCTTATCTTTGAGAAGTGTAGATACAGCTCATATGCTTGTCTAGTGAAGTGTGGATACAGCTAATATGCTTATCTGTTGATGTGTAATATGCTTATCTATTGATGTGTTGATATAGCTAATATGCTTATCTATTAAATAAAGGTGGAAAATCAAAAGTGACATAGACTTGTATGTTATGAAACTGTGATGTGATATATGTGGATGTATCAGTGTTGGCCATCTATCAATTGCTAATCTTTTAGTCATTTTTCATAGTTGGTTTAGTATATTTCTGCTGGGCTGTGGCTCACCCTATATGGGAACATCATTTTCAGGTACAGGTAGCATGCCACCTCCAAGGACATAGCTTGGGAGGCTAGAGGCGGACAGACTTTTGTTGTCTTACTTCCTATTGATGTATTACATGTAAATTCAAGCCAAGGGCTTAATGTGTAATCGAGTTAGTACTCTCTTTTGTAACCAAGTGTTAACTTGGAAAGCTGTAAGCCCGTAGGGCATTTGCTTTTGTTGTTAACATGTAATGCTTTTGTAATGAAGTACTCTGATGAATTGAAGAATATGGATCTTTTGTATATAAATGTATGTTTATATTGATGGGCTTAATGTTATTATTTTGAGGGCGTTACAAGAAGGTCTGAAGCAGTAAGAGCTTGATGAACACTAAGAATAGATTGTTGATGGCATGTAATTTTTGTTTGGTTTTTGTCAACTCTATCAATACCATAATGCCATCCAGATTCACCATATGGAAATAACAATGGATATTGTAATGGGTCATAACATCCAAAATACCATCGAACTTTTTCACTATGACCAGAAATTTGATGAACAACAATATCTCTTGAGATTTCTTTGGTTAAGACATCATTTTCAGACCAAATTGCTGCGACTTGTGAGGCTGAAGGTTGATTGTAGACTCTCTGATCTAACGATACATCAGATTTAATAATAATTTGTGCAGAGTTCAAATAATCTATGTGTTCTAATCTCCTGAAGAAGATTTATAGCGATCCCGGTTTCCCTTTTATTGGTTGTTGTATACATCTCGTTTACATCCTTTACTCTTTGTATTTGAGTCTTGGGTTGTGTTGGGCAGGTGTATAACAGGTTGGTTGAGCTTAGGAACCAAGTGTAGTTGCCTAGATTTTGGCCTTCACGCTCGAGCGAGGATTTTGACGCTCGAGCGGGCCCGTCGTTGTTGTCTGTCTGCTCGAGCGGGGTTTCTGACGCTCGAGCGTAGTTTTCCATCTTCCAGTATCTCCTTTGCAGTGTTGTGCGCTTGAGCGGGAGTTTTGACGCTCGAGCGGGAGAGTTGACGCTCGAGCGGAGACCTGGTTCTGTAAAAGTTCTGGAAGTGTGTATCCGCCGCTCGAGCGGGATTGTTGACGCTTGAGCGGGAGTTTGTGAGTGACGCTCGAGTGGGGCGACTTTTATAAAAATTCGAGATCCGACTTTTGGATCACTTTTTCAACTCCTTTTCTCTCTCTTACTTTTCAAAACCTCCATTTGAGAGCTCCTCTCACTAGAACCTCAACTTCTCTCTAGGTATTGATCTAGTTAGGGTGTATTCCTCACCTTTGGTCTTTACAAAAGTTGGGTTGATCGTCGAGGGCTTTACATTGATTCGAAAATTTCGAGTTTTGGAGCACGTTGAGTTTCTTCATCTTCACCCCTTGAGCTCTGAATTTGAGGTAGGGATATCCTACTCCTCTTTATGAGTTTTGTCTTTAAATTTTGACATTTCGATATGTTGGGAGTTGTTGGGTAATTTTGAGAAAGTCGGGCCTTTGTGTAATTTTACGAAAGTTGGGGTTTTAATCATGTAAAACCTAAATGCATGTTTGGCATGGAAAAGTGAAATTAATGTTAAAACATTAATGAAAATGGAACCTAAGGGTTGTGATGTTAATTATGGAATATGCCCTAATTACATTGGTTAATTAATTTGTATAATTAATTGTTGGAAATGAGGAATTGAATTGAGAATGTTGAAATCGGGAATGTATGGGACTAAAGAGTGTGGTTGGATCATTTATTGCTCACCTAATTGAAATTTCGATTTAATATCCATTTTGTGCATTTATTTTCTATTTAGAAATAACTGCTTTGGGCTATCGGTGGAGGATAGTCTTGATTGTTGTAGACAATGCATGATGATTAGGCAAACTAAAACCAATCGAGTGAATGTGTCATAGAGTATGACGGTGAATTGAATACATTAATTCTATGTATTGATTGATTATGTATAGAACCCTTGTGTTTATATGCATTGTGTGTAGAGGAGGAGATGAGGGATGTACTCCGCGGTTTAGGGGAAGATGGGGGATGTACCTCTAAACCGGATAGGATTGGGAGGAGATGGGGGATAAACTCCGTAGACACAGCTCATATGCTTGTCTAGAGAAGTGAAGATACAGCTCATAGGCTTATCTTTAAGAAGTGTAGATACAGCTCATATGCTTGTCTAGTGAAGTGTAGATACAGCTCATATGCTTGTCTAGTGAAGTGTAGATACAGCTCATATGCTTGTCTAGTGAAGTGTGGATACAGCTTATATGCTTATCCATTGATGCGTAAGATGTTTATCTGTTGATGTGTTGATATAGCTAATATGCTTATCTATTAAATAAGGATGGAAAATGGAAAGTGACATAGACTCGTATGTTATGAAATTGTGACGTGATATATGTGGATGTATCGGTGTTGGCCATCTATCAATTGCTAATCTTTTAGTCATTGCTCATAGTTGGTTTAGTGTATCTCTGCTGGGCTGTGGCTCACCCTATATGGGAACATCATTTTCAGGTACAGGTAGCATGCCACCTCCAAAGACGTAGCTTGGGAGGCTAGAGGCGGGCAGACTTTTGTTGTCTTTTCCCTTTTGATGTATTACATGTATATTCAAGCCAAGGGCTTAATGTGTAAATGAGTTAGTACTCTTTTGTTGTAACCAAGTGTTAGCTTGGAAAGCTGTAAGCCTTTAGGGCATTTGCTTTTGTCGTTAACATGTAATACTTTTTGTAATGAAACTCTGATGAATAGAAGAATGTGGAGCTTTTATATATATCAATGTATGTCTATATTGATGGGTTTAATGTTATTATTTTGAGGGCGTTACAAGATTGAATATGGATTTAGATGTGAAATATTTATGAGCCTTTCAAGAATAACAGGATTTAGCTTTTCTGAAGATTTCATTCTATTTTGGATTTCTTGATCAGTGTCATAAAAGTAGAGCTGTAGATGACTAAGATTTTCATCAGAAGATGTAAGCTCATTAATGAAGTGATAAACTTGACCTTGTATCCTGAATGTATAGATCCCTTTATTTCTCCGACACAGTTCCTTGTCATATTTGACTCCAAAAGATGTGAAAGCAAAGCAATTGTTATATGTTCGAACATAGGTACGAAATTCTTTTGCTTCCTCAGAGTTAGATGTATATAACCAATCAAGTTCTGGAGGACAGTTACTGGAAACCAAAGAGACTTGTCCAACCATACAACAAAAGCTATTAGGCTCAAGGTAAAACTTTTTCGCACCACAAAAGTTGCAAGGTCTTTGTAGTGGTAAGATAGCAGGTTGAGTTGGAATGCCGCATGTTTTTTTGTTAGAAGCCTTCCATATTCGCGAACTACAATTTTCTATGAAGCGGGAGATATAATTTTGTTATTTAGAAAGTTAAGCAAAGAAATTAATTTGTAAAGAATTTAAATTTAGAATCAACCTGCATCAGGTTTTGAGCGATGATTTGTTTCGGAAGTGGAACCTATGAAAATTAATTTGTGTTAATGTTAGATTTGTTGCTATAATTCTATTAGATAATTTATTTAAAGGAATAAGATTCAAACCTTTTTCATAAATACCGAAATAACTTATGTGGGATTTCCCTCTGTTGTCATGACATGTAACAAAGCCGGATTGAACAGTTGAAACATGATTTCCTAATAAAAATAAGAAGAAAAAGAAAGAAACTACATGAAATGTTTATCATATGATTTTAGAATTACTATGTTATTATGTAATCACGTTCAATATTTTTTCTTATCAGTTACCTATACGCAATTGTTGCTGATTTGAGTTGCTCCCTTGAATCAATAAATCTTTATTTTTTGTTGATGATGTGCGTTTCCTTTTTTTATCTTGACGGACGTCTATGGAATGTACCAGTAATTAATTTGGCAAATATGTTAGATTTACAAGAGATGAAACTTTTAAGCTAAGATTAGTAGTAGGATAACTAATCTTGATTTAAATGTAATGTTGATTTAAAGGAAAAATCAATACCAACAGAGTTTTCAGCTTGTGAAAGTAGATATTGTTTCTTTTTAGGATATGCCTCTCGCAGTCTTCTATTTTTTTCAAGTCTTTGTTTTTCTGTAAGCAGAGGAATAAAGTATATATGTAAAAGGTTAATATTTTAATGTTCTTTTCTTTTATATAAGTTATGGGTAAATATGTATACAACGAATGTTTGAACAGAAGTAAAAAGTTTTAAAGTAAATTGTTTTGTACTTTTAACCAAAGATTGATCTGCATCTTCCTGGTCAGCACATAATCTTCGTTTTCGCATTTTTGTGTTGCACAACTACATATTAAAACTACATAAAAGAACTTTATTTTTGTATTAGTAGAACGAATGGATTGTATCGAGCTATGTCCTATGCTTAACAATACTATTTATGTGGAAAAACATTAAATGGTATTGATTGACATATGTATATCATAATATTCTAAAGATAAATAAATTAAAGAATGATAATTATTTGGAATATAACATGCAAAAAAATTATGAAAGGAACAAATTTTTAATTGTAGCTAAAGAGTTAAAGCAAAGACAGAACCTGGCAAAGCTCAGTTAACTTGGTAGCAGAGTGTGGAATTATGACTACTGCAGATACAAAAAGAAAGGTAGTTTAGAAATTGAAAATAGCCAAATGGTTTAGATTGGACAGAAATCAAAAGATTGATATTTAATTAAAGAATTTTTTTTTTTGTTATAACGCTCAAATAGTGGATATTTTTTTTAATTGTCCTTTATAATTATTAATAATGCTGTAAAAATGAAATTTTCAATTTTAAAGAAAAGCAAAACCCATATTTTAGCAAACAACAGTTATGGAAAAAAAAAAGTAACATTTTATTTTAAGGATTTGTAAGAGAAATTTATAGAAGTTTAATATGCGTATTTATTTTATATCAACTAATTTTAGAAAAATAGTTTTACTTTGAAAATTAGGACTAAATGCTAGAATAAATGAATAAATCATTGAATAAAAAAGTAAACGTTGGTATAGTTTACAATCATGTCAAAGTTGTAATATAAGGATAACAATACTGAGCAAAATGCAAATTGTCTTGGTTAAGAAGGAAAAGAATGTCTTTGACAGTGAAAATGTCCTTGATTTGGTGAAAATTTTAGTTCTCTGTTGATTTTATACAAGTTTGATGAAAGGATTTGACCTCATTTTCACAAAAAAATCATTAAATTTTGGGGTTTGGTGAAGAATCAGAGATGCTGTAAACAGTTAAAAATTAAAGAGTAATAAATATCACTGAGAACTTACAATTCAATGCCGAATACTGCAAAAGAAGAGCTCCTTTGAATTTGCTTTGTAAGAACTACGGACAAGCTTCATTTGCAGCAGAAGTAATTAGAGCAACTGTGATTGTTTTTCCTTCTTAAATATGAATATAATAAGACAAATAGGTCTGTGTATGGTAGTGATCATGACAGGTGTATGGCATAGATGTAAGTTGGTGAATTTTTTATTTTTAGTTTTATTTAAAAATGTAAAATAACAATTACTAATATCAAACCTTACAGATGAAGATCTTTAATTTGGAAATTGATTGGACATATATTTAATGCAAAAATCAACATCAAAAAGAATATATTTTTGTGAAAGTATAATGATAAAAAAAAAGGCAATTAGAGATTAATTGTTTAGATATAATTTTAAATTAACAACACTAAAAAAATAATTTAATTTAATATGTAAATTTAATTTTTTAACAACACTAAAAAAATTTAATTTATAAGGCCATAATTTATAATTTATTATTGTTAATTAAATTTAATTTATAATTTATAATTAAAATTTTTTATTTAATATATAATTTTAAATTAACAACACTAAAAAAATAATTTAATTTAATATGTAAATTTAATTTTTTAACAACACTAAAAAAATTTAATTTATAAGGCCATAATTTATAATTTATTATTTTTAATTAAATTTAATTTATAATTTATAATTAAAATTTTTATTTAATATATAATTTTAAATTAACAACACTAAAAAAATAATTTATAAATGTTCAAAAGACTATATTATGATTTTCTAATTGTTTGTTAAGTAATAGCATAGAGAGTAAAATTGACATTTCACAAAATAATTCCATGGAATACCAATCCCATGGTTTCTATCCCATCTCCCCCCATGGGATAGGATAGTCCCATATTTGTGGGACTAATAGTCCGGGGGAACTATTAGTCCGAAGCAAAAAAAATGAAACAAACAATGGACTATTAGTTTGGTGGCACTAATAGTCCAATCCCACCGCCTAATCCTTCAAAACAAACACACCCTTAGTATATATTACAAATGTGATTGAAATATAAATTTATAAAGAAAAATCAAATATTTAAATATTAAAAAATTTATGCCAAAAAAAAGTTTTTGAGATGTAAACAATTGAATAAAATGTATATTTGAATAATTTATTATTGTTTATAACTTAAAATTTGAACATCTAATTTTTATTGAGAAATTTATATCTAAACACCATTTATGATGTTTATTCAAAATTTGTATGGTGTGTAAATAAAATTCCCTAAGTGGAAATGATTAATTTGTGAATTGATTTGACATTTATTTTAATGGAAAAATCAGTAATAAGAGGAGTATATTTCACTTGGATCACAAAATTATAAAGATTATCTTTCTACAAAAATAAATAAAGGGATAAAATAGTGAAGGGTTTTGATAAGTATGAGATTTCTCTAAAAATATAATGGTAAAAAAAATCAAATAATAATTTCAAAGAGTCAAACATTTTAAGTGGAGCTGATCAATTCATAAATTGATTTGACACGTTTAATGGAAAACCCAGCAGCAAAATTGCTATATTTCACCTGTGGCTAACATGAAAAGCATCTGACATATTAAAAAAAATAATGATTAATGTCCATTTATTGATTGAACACCAAATGGACAATGCAACATGATAAATACTATATTTTTATTTAATATATAAAGATAAATATTGTGATTTATGCAAATTGTAATGTATATATAAACAACAATTAAAAATAATTTGGTTGCATTTTGTTAATATAAGTATTAACATTTAACTTAATGCATAAATTTAATTAATTGTTTTCTTGGGGGTATATATTTGACTGAAATTTATCTAATTTATTTACTTTTGGATATTTTATATTTTTTAAACTAAAATAGTCAAATAGCAAGGTTTAATTTAATGTATACTCTCATAAATATTATAAAACATCCTGGTTCAAAAGGACAAGATTAGAACTTGATTTTATAAATAAATATTATATATTTGGTACAAATTAGCGATGGTATAGCAACAACTCACTGCTCAAACCTTCGGAAAAAAACATAGCATAGCCAAAATGAGACAATATGACATGCAAATCAATAGGAATTTTAATAATATATTAATCTAAGAAAAAAAAAAATTAATTAAGCATATTAAATCTAGAAGAAAAATTTATATGCATTAAACTTAGCACAGGGTATGAGCACCTTAATAAAAGGTAACACTGTACTTGAAAAAGTTTAAATGCAATTGAAATAGGAGAGTATTAGAAAAAGAAAAAAACATAAATACAGAGAGTAGAAGAAAAATAAAGAATGCATACAAAAAAGTAGTACAACTTTTTACATGTGTATAAATACAAAAGCCAACAACTATAACTATTTAAAATATTTGAAAATTATGTTTGGATCTTTATAACAAGCACACTGAACAACATATAATATATATCTAGATATAAAGAACCACATAATACAAAAATCTAAGACAAAACTAAGATGAGGCACTACTTTCATCATAACGCAACTCAAATTCAGAACTATCATATCTCTTTATAAATTCTTCTTTTTTTTTTAGCAATATCTTCTGAGATCTTTTTTTCATATTGAATAAGTAGCTCTAGCTTTGGGTATTCGGTGAGTAGAGCCGGCAAAGTTCCAGTTGATGCCTTGTTATAATAGATCTCCTCCCTCTTAAATCGTCGAAAGAACTCCTCAATTTCTTGTTTTAACTGAACGAATTCATTGATAGGTTCACTTGATATAGATGGCTTGGAAATCTCAGAACAATCGGGATTAAGGGCAACACAACAAGTTGTTGATTGATTAGTTGATGGAGAAAATGCAGCCTTTTGCTTGCTATTGCCTCCAGTAAGAGGCCATGAATGACCTTTCATATTTAATATATGATTGCTGGAAGCAAGATAAAAAATAAACAAAAGGGACAAATATGAATATTTTGAAAAAACTGTTAAAAATATAATGAATTTAAATAGACAACATTCACATTAGTTTTTAACATTATGTATTTTCAACCAAGACATTTTAATGAATATGAATACGATTCAAAGGCAATAAGTTTATCAAAGAATATTTCTTTCACAATGCGAAAGAAAAAAGAAAAAAGAAGAAAGAAAAAAGGAAAAGATAAACAATTCATTCCTATGTTTGATTGTACACTTTGAAATACACATTCATTCCTATGTTCTAAGCACATTCATTCAAGTTTTTATCAAAACCAGTCCACCAATGTAACCGCCCATTAACAGTCCCAAGTATAACCCATTGAACACCCCAACATCTCATAATTTCAGACCAAACCACCCATCCAAAGAATTTGGATATAATAAAAATTATTTTACAATATACATAATTCATCTCCTATCCTAAACATATTATATCTCATTATATCCAAATCCAATCTGGACAACTAAACAAGGCCTAGATGGCTAGCACCAACCAACAAATAGAATAATCCAGTTTACAACTTAATTATTGGACTACAATTAACTACAAAACAAAGTTAACAATGCAATTAATCCAGAATAATGTTGGCACTGTTGACACTGTCTGTAGTGCTACTGATCAATTAATCTAAACAAACAAGTGAATTTGTGATTACTGATAAACTAATCCAGAGACACAAGTGAATTTGTGATTTTTGACAATTTAGGATCATGTAAGTCTTGGTGGGTATTTCATTTATAAATTGACTGGATAACTAATTATACACATCATATTTTAGACATACTTCAATCTGTATTTTTTTGAAATATCACTAACTTGGTTGTTATTGTGTGACTCAGGAGGATTTCCTTTGGACTTTTTTAACTGTTGAAGTAAGGACACTACATATTGTGCAGAAGCAAAAGCAAGCTACAGGCACACACTTCTTATACACCCATATTTTTACGTTACATAAACTTATGATATATATATATGGTCCACTATAAAAACAAAAAAAAAAAAAATACTTATTCTAATATTATATTACATGACAAAGGCATGGATGCGGTTTTTAAGGTGTATCCTCTTTTTTTCATTTATTTTTCCCCCTTTTTTCAAAGTCAATTGATTGACTTTGTGAAGCCGTAAGAGAGAGAGAGAGAGAGAGACTGATGTTTGTTTATGTTATGCCTCTTTTCTTCATTATACTTAATTTGTTTAAAGCAGCAGCTTTGTTTGATAATGTACATTGAAGGAGTCTTTGTTTTATTGTATTTGTAATGAACAAGCTCAGTTCGAATTGGAAAAAGTGTGCAACTGCTTCTGTGTGCTTCTCTGATATTTGCAATGAATATTTATTTGATTTATTATGTCTCTGCTCTAATTCTCAATTTGTCTGGATTGAACAATTGTGCACCACAAAACTTAGATCAATAGAATGTCATGCCCATGGGAAATGAGTTTTGGTTTCTTTGAGGTACTCTATTAAAAGTAACATACATTTTATTGAATAAATTTTTTTACCTTTTAAGTACTTTTCGTCCTTACGAGTAAACAGAGTTGATTAATCAAAATTTAGCTAGGCTTGATAAAGATGTTTGAAACAATTAGTTTTGGTTGCTTCAATATGGACCTCCCGTTTTGGTGGGTATTGTATGTTATTTATCTTTGTGTTTTCTTACCATGTGCACTAATTTTAATTTCTTTGACCTTACTATAAAGGATGTATATCAGAATTGTAAGGTTTATTATATTTTTTTCCCCAAAGTGTTAAGGAGGTCAGTGTAATTTACCTTATGTTCTATTTATCTTCAATTTCATTATGTTTTTCTTAAATTTTGCTTATACAGATCTCGTAGTTGTTCATTATATGTGCTATAAGATGCTTTGGTTTGATCTTTTAATGAAGCTAAGTTGAGCTCCATTGCTAGAGGGTGGAGTTTAGCGACACAAAATAGTGATGTGTATTCTCTGAAACTTCTAGATTTTATTTTTTAATTTTTATGGATTTCTTATGTAGTGAAACTTTTGGGTTTTGTGTGGAGAAATAATCAATAGCTAAATTTTGTGATTTAGGAATTTCTGCAGCTTTTCTCCACTTTTATGCCCCACACCTCTTCCCCCCGAACTACCTGGATCTCACAAGTGAATCAAAAGTTCGATCTACATTGAATCTTCACCTGAATTGCACGATTGGCTTTCTAATGAATTTTGCATTGCTGTGTGGGTTTTGCTCAATTTTGAAGTACAATAAAAAACTTTTATGGCATTACATAGTTGGTGATTAATGGGTTTTTGCTAAACTGTTTTTGCGGTTAAATTAAAAATTTGACATGTGGTATTCAGTTTGCTTGGGTATTGTGATTGTGGATTCCTATTTGGTTTCGTAATGAATTTTGCAATACTCTTATCATTTTTAAGAATTGTCAAGTATAATAAAGCCTTCTGTAACATTCTATGATTGGAGATTAATGGGTTCAATTACGCTTTTGTCTTTATGATTAACACGCTTTTGTCTTTATGTGGGTTTTGCTCAATTTTGAAGTATAATAAAAAACTTTTATGGCATTAGAAAATTCAAAATGCAAGGAATTTGTGGTGATGTTAACAATGCATGACCTGGACAAGCATTGAGAAAATTCTCCTTTATTCATTCAAAGACAATTTCTTTATTAAAAATGTATTGTAGCAAACACAAATATTAAAAAATATTGATTAATGGGCAACACAAAAAAGGGGAAAAGAAAAGAAAAAAGGGGAAAAGATGAGAGGAAGCAACGACGTAGATGTAGGGAAGAAATGGGGAACTGTAGACAACCCACATAGTTCTCTTCACTCAAAGTTTGGTTGTACACTGGATGGATAAGAAAAATGAAAACAAAAGTGCAATTGTGAAATTATATCAAATGTTTTAGAGTTGATCATGCGAAATGCAAACATTTGTTTGTTGAAATTAACAAATTGTTTTCTAACTAAAAAGTAGCCTACTTCATAAAGGGAACACTTTTTGTTGTATAATTTATTCAATACAGTTTTTGTTTTGTCTAAGTTGAAATAATGAACATATAATGCTTGAGATCATTATAACAATTATCTAAAACATTATGTGCGCAAATTATCAAGTAACAATTGCCTTTAATTTGTGGTTTCAGAAATTATGATAGCTAAATATTGAAAGGTACTTACCTTGATCTTGTTAATCCTATGTATTTGACAGACTATATTGTTGTAACAAAATCCATTATTTCCCTGCAATAGAGACGAAGAAAGTGTAATCTTAGCCTACAACAACTCTCTTAAATCCCATATTTGTGCACACATAACCAAAGAAAGAAGAAATGCATATCCATGTCTAGATGATTGTTGTTATACACCTACAATTTGTTTATTAAATGCTACACAAATGGAAAAAAAAAAAATATGAAGCAAGTAACAAAATCTACTAAAGGTAAGAGAGGAAATTATAAAATTTATTGCAAACTCACATCAAAAAGAAATATGAAACCACTAAATATGAAACAAACCATTGGCGAAGACTCCAATGGCTGTGCAGTTTTCCTCACATTTCTATTTAACCCTCCATAGTGGCCTAAGGCATTGACCCACCCAAAAAAAAAAAAAGAAAAGAAAAAAGAAGCAATGAAGAAAAAAGATTGGACCTTTAACCATTCAAATCAACGTTTAAAAGTGATCTTAAGAAATAGTTGAGGTTTATTGAACTTTTGACACAGATGATATATTTTTCAATTTAATCAAAGGATTAAAAAAGCAATACAAAGGTAGACCATAATAAAAAAATAAAAAATAAAATGAAAAGAATGTAATGTCAAAAGGGCGTTGTAAGCTTTGCAACCAAAAAGCAATTGGCGCTAATGATTTACACAGTTAATTTGATCATGTGTTAGATTGGTAAGCAAACTAAAGTATCTTGGGTAGATGATGCTACTTTAAATACATTCTTGGCTAATGTTGTTAATCAAAAGAAAAGGGGAGGAGAATGGAACATTATACTCTGACTAAGCATCAACCAACATACTATAATTTAGGTATAAATGAAACTTTATGAAGTTTGATTTAGGCGGTAAGATTTAAAAAGTAGAAAAGAAAGAAACACAAACACCTATTGAAAAATTGATATTCATGAGTAACTAAAATCAATAAAATAAGTTCTTAACTAATATTACATAACACCTAATCTTCCAGATTACAAACACCCGTAAGTCATGATCAAACACAAAAATAAAAAGCTAACCCAGAGATAAGAAAAATTAAATTTTGATAATAAAAAAAACAAAAAAAAAAATCCAACCAAAATGTTTTTAAGTAATTAGGCCAATTCACAAATTTTCCAAAATAATTGAATTGCATCAAATCAAAATGCAAAAGCAAGAAAGAAATTAGCTCACACAAAATTATTTCCTGCAATATACACAAGTGAATTTCAAATGAATATATATATATATATATATATTCACATAATTTATTACAATGATTACATAATAACACATTATCTACACTATATATATACATTTTTTCATTTTTTATTTGTAAATTCTTAAGTAATACTCGTCTCTCTCTCTCTCTAAATAGAAACCCATAAAGTCATCAAATCAAATAAATTGTTCAGTTAACATAAGTGGATGAAAAGAAACAGAGCCAGAGACAGAGTGAACCACCATCGCTTGTTTACATGTCATATGATCTACCAATCAATAAAATCTAATTAGTTTTGAGACCGAATAGCTTAAATTTCGTAACTCGATCAATGTCTACATTTTCAAGGGAAAAAAACAAAACGAGGCAAAAAATAGTGCACTACCTCAAAATGAACAAAACAAAAAAAATCCTAATATTAAGCATAGAATCCCAGAGGCCTCAGCACAGAATATGATCAACAAAATTAATTTTTTAGCTCAAATTGTAAGCCAAATTGCAGAATAAAAATGAAAAATATTAAATTAAATTAACTAATGAGAAAGAAAAAGAACACAGAACCAAAGAAAATTAAAACAATAATAAAATTGAAACCCTAATGAAAAACAAGAAGCCACAAAATATACACACAGTAAACATCATGCAAACAATAATAAAAAGAACAAAACCCCAACTAATTAACAGAACCAAAGAAAATTAAAACACTTTACAAACCCTAACTGGATGAAAATGAACCTAAAATCGAAATACCTAACATTCTTCATCTATGTCTTTACCTTAATAGAAGCTTGTGTCGTATTCTTCCATCCTTGTTTTATTCGCTGGTGAACACTATGAATACCCACAAAATCAAACAAATCGGCACCACAGAGGAGACGTCATCCGTGGTCGCCAGAGGAGAGAGGAGGGAGGAGATCGGTGAGAGTAGGGGGAGGTGCTGGAATATCGGGGTTTGTGGAGGGAGATCGGCTTTGAGAAGAGAAGGGAGGGTGAGATCGGCTTTGAGAAGAGCAGGGAGGGTTATTTGGATAGATTATAGAGAGAGAGTGGGTACATGGATCCTTTGATTTGATAAACAGCTGTAAGTAATTTGAAGATATTTTTCCATCAATACCCTGGCATCCAAAGAACCAAAGCTATAAATCACAAGGGCAAAATCGACTTTTCAACTATTACAAAATACTGTTCATATTTGGCTGAAATTACTGTTCACATTGCATCTGTGCTTTATATATATTGTATAGATATATTTAAAGTTTATTATGTAATTATAGAATATAAATATAAATTAATATTTTTAAATGGCTGGGCTGGGCTGGTCGGAGATGTTATAGAGATCCTCGTTCCAATGGGTTAAAAAACTCAATATATCTTGAGTTTATGGGCCAAATTCTTTTTTAAAACAGTAAAGATATCAAACTGGACTGTGCTTTTGATTTTATGGCCAAATACATTTAAAATTCTAAAAATATTGAACTGGACTGGGCGAATTAAACGGCCCAACTGGCACAGGGTTCAAGAATTGGGCTAATGAGAGATGTGTGTTTGCTTGAATAATGGCTAAAATTTTTAAGATACGAATGTGATACAAATAAGATACAAAATTAAGGCTTGGTTTTAAGTCCTAAGGTCACAGGTTTAATTTTTTTTCTCTTTGGGCCAATTTCCTGGGCAAAGTACAATTGGTTAAGAGGTTAGACCTCAAGTTGTCTAATCAGCACTTGGTGTGGGTTCAATGCTCTCCCGCCGTGCGAGTCCTGACTTAAGCAGAACTTGTCATGGGAGGTCGGGGCAAGTTCCCAGGTTATAGTCTCCTCGCTCGGAACGGCTAACAGGACACCATGGTGATCTCTGCAAGGGGCGCTACCTTGGACCTATTGGAGAGTGGGGAGGATTTTCCTGTAACAAAAAAAAAAAAAAAAGAAGAAGAAGAAGATACAAAATTAAGGTGGAGAGATGATTAATATATAAAAAAAATAAAAAATAATAATTAGATTGAAGATTAATTTTTATGTTTTCAAAATAAGAAATTGGTAAATTTATCAAACAATAGCTTATAATTTATATTACAAAAAATAAAAAATAAAAAAAATGCGATCATTGGTTGAAGATTAAAAATAAAACAAATTTATTGACTTGCTAAATAAAATGCAACGTTAAAAGTACGATTTGAGTTGCATTTTGAGCTTATATATTCACAAAATACAAATTCAAATTGAATCTAACCTCAATATGTCACATCATCAACAAAAATATTTAAAGTGATTAGGTGAATAGTAGACCTAATTTAATGACTATTACTATTATGCTATCTAAGAAGATATTTAATTTGATTAACGAAATGGCCTTTGATAGGGTCGTGTGGAGAAAAAAGATTCATGTAGCCGATCCTATTTGATGGGACTTAAGACTTGGTTTGGTTTGATTGGGGTTACTATTACATTATCTGTAAATTTTGACTTTTATCGAACAAGTAAGGTAAATTTGCATTTAGCGTAGATGCCAAGTATGGATTAGACTGTTCCAGTGTAGTAGCTAGCTAGAGATGATTTGGATTTTGTCACTTTGTTTATGAGATAAAGATTGCAAAACGTTACACTTGAATTTGAGTTTTATTTTGATACTTGGGATTGTGGGGCTTTAGTTTACCAATCCCGTTCCCTATCCCCTCCCACAATAATAACAATAATAATAATAATAATAATAATAATGATTTTTTTGGGGGGAGAAATATAGTTGAAAAAAAAAAATTCACATTCATAGTTAAAGTTTATAAACTTTAATTATTAAAGTCATATGAGTATGTAATTATTTTTAAAAATTACACTTGATTTATAATTTTTTATTTTTTTCAATGAAGCTCCAAATCACAGTATAGATGGATGCTCTTATCGCTTGACATAAAGAGATTGCTTGGTGCAATTTATTATAGGTTAAAAATTAATAATTAAAAAATAGAAGTTAAAAGTACTCGTCCCTTAGCTTTCAAATAATTAGTTTCTATTCAATTTATTCAAATTATTTCTCTCTAATACATTGTAAGCATAAATTATACCAAACAATCTGATATAATCTCTTAAAATAAAAAAATAAAAAAATAAAAGTAGTTTAAATAAACTACGCCAAGCAACTTAAGAGAAATGTTGTCAATAGTGCTTTTTCCCTTTGGGCCATTTCAGATTTCAACACGGAGTCAAGTTTGCCACTTCGGGCCATATTTGGTGTAATTTATGGTGTTTTTATTTATTTATTTATTTTTTAAAGATGTAATTCAAATTATTTGGTGTATCTTTTATTATAATTTATAGGACAATGATATTATAGCTTACTTTTTAAATTCATTTTCTAAACTTAATGATATGTAAGTGATATGATTGGTTAATAATTAGAAAAGATATGAGAGAGAATGATGTCTTACATATTCTCATTGATTATCATATCACTGAGCTTGAAAATTGAATGTAATTTTTGGAATTGTATAGTAATACTCTAATTTATAAGACAAAAATAATTTATATAAACACAAGAAAACTAATTATCGAAAAGCACGAAAAATGATGCTTAACTTCTAGTTTTTGGTTTTTAATTTTAACTTTCAAAACTTAAACAAAATAAACCCATAGTTTAGAATCCATAAACCCATAATTTAGAATCCATTAAAAAAAAAAAAAAAAAACATTTCAGGTGAAGTCCCAATTGCTCAAAGGCCCTAAGGCAATTGCTTAAATTGGGTTACTCAGTTTCAAAGTGATCCTCAAATCAAGAAGAAAAAAAAAAGTTTCAAAGTAATCCAATTGTTAAAGAAATTAATTATGTAATCCATAAAAAAATTTTGGTAACCTCCCTCACAACTCAAATATTTTAAAAGCCACTACCTAGCTTAGAAATTTATTGAGCAAAAGATTTACTCGAGCCATCAAATTCATGTCAAAAAAAAAAGAAAAGAAAAAAAGAAAAAGAAAATATAAGAAGGTAAATTTCACTAATCTCTATAAGAAAATTTAAATAAAAACAAGAAAATTGATGATAAATCCAATCTAAAAGAGTATATAGCAAGTTGGGTTGGGGCTAAAATAGCCACAAAAGACAAAACAGGCTATTTTAGCCACAACAAACAAAACATCACATCCAACCCATAATCATTACACTCTTCTCTCACAAAAAAAATCAAAAAAACCAAAAAGCCAAAAAGCCCTTCCCAAACCAAACTTTTTAGCCCAGGCTAAAATAGCCAAAAAAGCCAAAAAGTCAAAAAACCAACCCACTTCCCAAACGGAGGCTAAGGCATTAGGTTTGGTAGATATTTTTTATTGGTGAGAAGTACACATTTTGTGAAATAATTTAGTGAGAAGTATCGAATGATATTTTGTTTTCAATTTTACCTCTTAACTTTTTTTTTATTTGTTTGACTTTTCGTTGACTATTTGTTCAAATATTTTGTCTATCGATTCAAATTTATATCTATCTGTTAATTTTTTTTCCTTAAATTCTATCTATCTGTTCAAATTTTCTTATCTGTTAAAATAACAATTTCTTATTTGTTACTAAAATTTGAAAGCCCATTTTTCCTATCTATTTGAAATTCACAAACTAATTTTTCTATCTGTTGGAATTATCCACTACTAGCAATCAAATATTATACAAAAATTCACAAATTATTCATAAACTAATTTTTATATTTGTTGAAATTATCCACCACTAGCAATCAATTATTATACAAAAATTCACAAATTATTATTATCTGTTCAAATTTTGAACCAAAACAACAACTAAAAAATAATAATCAACAACTAAAAAGAGAAAAAGAAAAAAAGTAGAGATCTGTTCTATTGAACAAATCGGCGGCCTTCTCCACAGATCCAGATCTATCACACAAATATGCACCATCACCATTCAAATTAAAAATAATCTATCAAAACATACAATTAAAAAAAAAAAAACATAGATCCAGATCGACATTTGTGTAACTTTAAGATATGAGAAAATGATAATCGATCTATATATTCTCAGAGAGAGACAGAGAGAGAGAGAGAGAGAGTCTAGAAAAGAGATAACTCTAAATCTGATGTCAGCAACGACATATGAGGTGGAGCTGGAAAGGGCCAGCAACGGAGGAGAGGTGGTGGTGGCGGAACTCACAGGTACAAAGAATGTTTGAAAAACCACGTCGTCAACATCGGTGGATATACGGTGGATGGTTGTGGCGAGTTCATGGCTGTCAGTGAGGATGGAACCCTAGACGCCTTGAGCAGCGGTGGTTCACGATGGCGGGCGATCGTGGCGTGGGTGGGGTGGAGAAGGGGCGGCGGTTTAGGGAGGGTATGAGAAGGGAGGGAGAGAGAGAGAGAGAGAAAGAGAGAGAGAGAGAGAGAATGTGTGTGCGTGTGCGTGTGTGTATGTGCGAGGGTTAGGGTTTGGTTCTAGAATGAGGTTAAACAATATATATATACGAGATAGTTTGGTTATTTTGTTAGAAGTTGTCCTTATGAACAAAGAAAATCAGCACTGGACATTTGGATAAAATAATAATAATTTTAGACTTTTGACTCGAATGCCCTAAAAACAACCACCACCTTAGTTAGAAATCTCTTGTTAAATAAGATATATTTTTCACAAGAATATTTTTTTATATAAAAAAAGTCATCAATAATGATGTAACAGTAGCATTTTAAAAATTTGTGAGTTACAATATATCTAGCAAGTGTTTTAACTTAAAATGAAATGACCATAAAAGATTATATTCGAGAATTTTGTACACACAAAAAATAATTATTTGTATACATTACACTAAGAAGTATGGACACAGACAAGCGACACAACATAAATACGATACCAACACATCAATTTTTTAAAAATGCAAAACACAGAACGTGAGAAGCACGTCCGAAACATATAATTTTATATATTTATTATATATCATATATATGAATATATCATTAAAAGATAATAAAAAATATAATAGAACACTTATTTTATAAATTTATGTTATTTTTTCTTTCATTATTGTATCCTAAGTTATCTAGTTTATGTTGGAACAATCTTTTGTGTAAATAAATAAGTTGAAACCAAAATGAACAAATAAAATAAGTTACTTACAGAATTTGTTTACCGAAATGAATAAGTACAAAATTAGATCAAGTCGAGTGTGTGACACTCTATCCTTAAGACAGATTCGTCCCACTTCGGTGCTTACAGATAAAAGGCGTTTATCTCTTAAGATATAATGATCTACACAAATTGTAGTAGCACTCCAAACAATTTGTACAGCGAATTAGAACCTGTGTTCTATACTCTCTGAAGTTTTCTCTAAAATTAGTATGTAGAATAATGCAAAGAGAGTACAAAGGAAAGCAAGAAAAAATGAATTTCGATATGAGAAAGCTGCTAGAAATGTCCTGGTATTTATAGGGTTGAACAGGTATGAAATTCAAACCCGAACAGATCTATTTTTAAATGAACAGCTACAGTTACTGTTTGAACAGATAACTGCTGGCAGTTTCAATATGCTAGAAATTGCTAGCAGTTTGAAACCTGTCCTGGAAAAACTGAATCTGTTTAGTCTGTTTGAACCTGCTGGAACTTGGACTGAAGGACTATTTTGGACAGAAAATTTCGTTCAGGAAAATTAATTTTTCCCGCAAGAATTTTTTGGAAAAAATTCATATAAATTTTTGTCCAAAAAATTAATATTACAATTGACCTGATCCACAACCCACATATAGCGATCCCGGGTTTACCCTTGTTGTACAGTGATCCGGACATGTGTCCGTGGATGTTGGTAGTTGATTATTATCTTGTTTGCATCCTTTTTACTTTGTATTTGAGTTATAGGATGTGTTGGGCAGGTTTGTTACAGGTTGGTTGAGTTTAGAAACCAAAACTAGTTGCCCAGATTTTGACCTGTTCGCTCGAGCGGGGGTTTGGGCGCTCGAGCGGGAATTGCACCTATCCTGTATATCCTGTGCAGTGTTGGACGCTCGAGCGTGTAGTTGGCCGCTCGAGCGGGGTTGTGTGAGTGCCGCTCGAGCGGGGAGTTGGAAGCTCGAGCGAAGACCTGGTTCTGTAAAAGTTCTGGGAGTGTGTATCCGCCGCTCGAGCGGGATTGTTGGCGCTCGAGCGGGAGTCTGTGAGTGACGCTCGAGCGGGGTGTTTGACGCTTGAGCGGGTCGACTGGGTTTAAGTTCCGTGTTTTGACCTTTCAAATCACTTTGTCTATAACTCTTCCCTTCTACAAACTTGGGGTGCCCCTTGGGGCCCAACCTAAGTGTTGCCATCTAGAATTTATATACACACATAAGTTCTCTTAAGTTTCCAATGTGGGACAAGCCTTGCAAGGAAACCCACATTTTATTTTTTATTTGTCCATTCCACGAACCTGAAAATGACTTCAACTTCCCATTCACTCATAAATGGTTTTGACAAACCGTCTTCACCGTGTAATTTGCCATGAGACAAGGAACACATCACCTCTTGGACCTACCCCAAAAGACGTGTGGGTCCCACTCAAATTTGGCCCAAATTAATCCTATAAAAAACCATATTTTTCCAACAGTTTAAACTTATAAATAGTTTCATATGTGTCTAATTGGTGAATACATGTGTTTAATCAAAGGATACAAATGTCTTAAAGTTGTCGAATCTAAAAAACTTTTTAAAAAATAGGACACATTTTGACGCATGTTAGACACGTATTATGAAGTGTCCAATGAATGTTAGTGTTTGACATGGACACAACACAAACACGACACAGATACGTCACATTCTTATAAGTGTCTTTGCTTCTTAAACTTTACATTACATGTTAAATAAAAATGAAATAGAATTTTCCATTTTTATAGAAACAATACTCTTACATAATTTAATTTATGCGAAAGAGGTCACGAGAATAGTGTGATGTTGATGTAGAACAAAATTCTATAATTTTGATATTTGTTAATTTTTTTATTTTGGAATTAGATTTTGACAATGATTTTAAATAGTTTAGAATTTTAGTTTCCTATTCTCTCAGGTTTCCTAATTTGTGTTGATTTAAGTTTCCTAGTTTATTTTAGAATTACTTTTCTTACAAGTATTAGGTTTAGTTTATTATAAATAAGCCTACGAGCATATGTAATGGATTCATTCAATCAATAATATTTTAAAGAGTTTTTCTTCTATCTTCCTTGTGGATTCAATGGTGTTCTTGTGGATTCAATAATTCTCATCAACTAGAACGATATCTAGTCTCGTGTGATTTATTTCGCTACATCAAGTGGTATCAGAGCAAGGTTTTTCCTGGCTCGATGTCATTCATCGAAGGAGGAAGCATAAGCTCTATTGACGATGAGCGTAGAGAAAGATCTAATAAGATTCGAGTCAAGGGACTTGCCCAAGGCCAACCTATTAGTCACAACGTTAATAGGAACCGCGCTATGGGATTTGCCCAAGGCCAACCTATTAACTACAACATCTTGAGACAATCTTCTCGTTATCAATACGATAGTGAAGATGAATCTGAAGATGAGTTATTTGAGGATTATGCTGAATACCAGTCGGTAAGGCAACAACGAAGATTCAATAATGTGTTTAATAGCAATAATTGCATCAATCATGACTTTTCAGATTATCAAGTACAACCAGAAATTCCCTATTTTAATGCTTCTTGTCATGCTGAGGATTTTATTTATTGGTTTCACAAAGTTGACAATTTTCTTGAGTGTATGGAAATCTCTGAAGAAAAGCAAGCCAAATATGTCGCACGTAAGTTACAAGGTTATGTTTCCATATGGTGGAAACAATTATAGTGTGATCGAAGGCGACAATACAAACAACCCATTAGGACGTGGCATAAGATGATGAAGTTGATGAGTTCTAGATTCCTTTAGTCAAATCATGGACAAATATTGTATGAACAATATCAAAGAAAGCTTGAATCGAAACAATTGTTCCAGAGTAATTTTGCTTCATAATATTCTTCACAATTCAATAATTATTATGCAATTGTGGATATAGATTATTCGAGGAACATGACTATGGTTCTGTCAAGTTTGGGTCAATTAAGTCTTGTAGGTCAACAAATTTGTTACGCTTCACCACGCATTGAAGAAGAAAAGATTTTGAGTATCTTAATGTTTGAAATTTTTGAAGACCCAAACAGACATTCAATTGAAGTAGAAAATCAAGTTGATTTCAACAACGGTGAGAACGTTGAAATTGATGAAAGAGAGGTCACTGAAATCACTTTGATCAAGACGTTTAAAGAAGACGATGAAGACGTGTGTAGACACCCCATTTTTGACCGTCCTTAAGACTTGGACGTCACCGTTTGAACACTCGGTGATTATCCATATTTGTGTTCGTTTGGAGTTCCCGGAGGTCTCGGCTCGCGCGCCTTGCCTCAGGATCTCCGAACTTGACTGTTTAGTGTCTGATTTCACACCAAACACTTGTGTCTTGCCTTTGAGAGGCAGGGTAGGGCTTGTAGACCATCCCCACCCACCACCGGCAATGGCTAGAGGCCACCGGCACTTTTTATTGCCGGCCGGCACTTTTTGTTGCCGGTCAGCACTATTTAGTGCCGGTCGGCACTACTTTTGGCCAAGATGGCATTTTTGGCCGGCCGACTACTGTGCATCTGCTTTTGCAGATATTTTAAGACAGCTGTCTTGCTTTTTGCTCCCCTCCATACATGTGTATGGAGGGATCTCCCTCTTATGAAGCTTGTCTTGTAAGCTTTACAAGACAAGAAGTTCCATAAAGGGAGGGGCTTGTCTCTTGGCTTGGGAGGTTAGACACTTGAGATATTTTGAGAGCTTAGACAACCATTGTTAAGCTCTGGTTTTAGGGTTAGGGTTAGATACACATCCTACCTCTCTTTCTCTCTCTTTTGTGCTCTAGGTGTTTTGTGTCTTACTATTGCACATAAACACCTAGTGTTTCACCTTTGTCTAGCTATTGAGGTTCTAAGGGACTGATTTTGAAGTTTTGGTGTTAGATTCAAGCCAAGGGAGGCCATTGGAGCACCATTGTTGAAGGGGTCATCAAGGGTAAGAAACTAACACCTTTATTCCCCATTTTTGCATTGATTTTCTACCTATCTTAGAGCTGTTTTTGTGCTTATTGTATAACACAAAAAAGTTCTGTTTTTAGACCCTCTTGGTTGTTTATTAAGGGTGTTTTGTGATTTGAGGGTGTTTGACCCCTCTTAAGCCTTGAAAGGCCTTATTTTGTGCTATTTTGTGCTAGTTTCGGGACTTTGGTGTTTGGGCCTCTTCACCACTGAAATCTTGAGGGATTTCAGTGGTGGAGATGGTGCCTTGAAGTCTCTAAAGGGAGAGGGCCACCCCATCTCCTTGTTGTCCTTGAAAAGGGCATGTTTTGGCCTCTAAAGGGAGCCTATGTTTGAGTGTGTGTTGAGCATGTATAGACTGTTTTTCATGCTTATTTTTCCATAATATAACATGATTTTAAATTGATTTTGGTACTCCATGCATGCTTAGCATAGTTGCCATGTAATGCCTTGTGATTCCTTAACATGTCTTAGGTCGTGTGCCTTTGTTTCTAGCATGTTTTAGGCTTACATTTGTGAAGATTTTGTGCTTATCTTGACATGTTCTAGGTCTGTCCTAGGTTGTATGGGTCGGATTTGGCGTGCATCATATAGCCTCTTTGCATTTTGGCTTGTTGGCCTTAAGTATGTGAGTGTGTAGCATGCCATTTTTGCATTGATTTGGTGTTTTGGAATCATCCACCATGTCATTTCAGTCCTATCTGCATGCCTATATGTTTACCTTGGATGCATCTTTAATGCCTCATAAGCTTGTGTAGCAATGCTCCTTGTTTTGGCACTTGTGCATGCCTTTGTTTTTGAGTCATTTGGATGCCATCTAAGTGATCCTTAGGCCTTGTATTAATGTGCTAAAACTCTGTTTTTGGTCAATAAGTTCATGCCATGTTTGGTCTTGCTAGGTGTAGTTCAATACTCCATTGGTTTGCTTTGAGCACTTAGGCCATTAGTTGCACGTTTGGCTTGATTTATTGCTTGGTTTGGCACCATGTTTTAGCATGATTTTAGGGCTCATGTTGCATGCTAATTGTCCATGAAATCTCTTTTCGAGTGTGCTTGAATGTTGCTTGCTCAATGCTTGAGGTTTGGACCATAACATGTGTATGTGTGCATGTGTGTTTAGCCTCCATTTTTGGGCATTTTGGCCACTGTTTTAGGACCATTTAGGGCTGCCTAATTCATGCTTTAGTCCATCCTCTATTTGGTTTGCATGCTTACCTTGCATGTTTGCTTGTATGCTTTGCATAAGTACATTGCATTGTTCATGTTGCATGAATGATAACATGCTTAGGTTGCATTACATCAACATGCATTCCTTGCCCCTTGATTTGGTGATAGGGATTAGGACTTTGGTTTGATTTGGTTTGCATGCATTTGAAATCAAAGCTGCATACTTGATCACTTGGGCCATCATGCATGAGAATGTGTGATTGGTGGTCCGGGAATCGAGACACATGCCCCTTTGAGTCATTACCATGATAAGGGACATGGTTGGTGCATATATGCCTTGAATTGTGCTGCCATGCTTTGCCTTGCCCTTTGTTGCTGTCATTTGCAGATTCTGCAGGAACACTCTGCCGACCGGCAGTGTAAAGTGCCGACCGGCAATCATTTCCCTGCCGACAGCTTAACTTTGTGCCGGTGGCCACATCCCACTGCCGGTGGCAATTCCATGCAGCCGGTGATGTCTCCCAGCATCCAAGGAAGCAGTCCTGAGGTTTTGGCAACCTCCAGAGGGGTGAAGGAAGGAAAACAGAGGCAGTTCACGCATGGCGGCGCATTTCCCGAGGCGATTTACCGTTTTCTTAGTTTAATTAAATTTGCTTAGTTGATTAGGCAATTTGTAATATTAATTAGCTTGCGTAGTTAATTAATTTGTAATATTTATTTGGTCCCTCCGAGTGAGGGCAAATTTGTAATAAGTGTGTGTGGGTGGTGTGTATGTCTTCCAATCCCCACTTCTTTCTTCCCTTTTATTTACCTGCTTATGATGGTAGATTAGGGCATCTTTAAAATTAGCATACCTTATGCTATGCATGCGTGCATCCATACATTTGTATTACATACATTAGGCTCGGTACATCACGCTAACTGCATCTGTACTTCAATTCACAAATTGAATATGTGGTAGTTGATCGCATTTCACATGCCATGTTTAGGGTTAGCCGAGCCTGCCTAGATTGCATTTTTACATGTGATGCATCAGCCATTTTTTTTAACATGAACTAGGACATGCATGTCTGCTAACTAGTTTACTGTTTTGGCACGGAGTATGATGTAAGTATTTATGCTTTAGCATCCCGCATGTGTGTGAGTGTTGCCATGACAGCATGTTTACCATGTGGCTAGATGCTTATGTGATAAACTGTTTTGATGCCTGTGGGTGAAGGTTGGGTTGTTTGAGTTGGGAAAACTCGTTGAAATCCGTGTTTTAAGCCTACTTGCGAGTAGCAAATTCCAAAGCGTTTTTTTTTTAAAAAAAAAAAACGGATATGCGATGCTTATTTCCAAATTAGGCAATCTAGTCTATACTTGTTTGCTGCGCGCATAACATAGTAATTCTAGGCTAATAAATGGAATAAGAACACGTAATGTTTTCAAAATTGGATATCATGGTTAGTAGAGGCCGGTCTTCGGACCGGGCGAAAGGGGGTGCTCATAGCTGACCTTCCCCGATCGTACCCAAGCTCCCGAGCCGAGACAACTCCGGTGATGACGGACATGTGGCCTTCGGCACCGAGTCAGGGTTTCCTAAATTTCCCCATTTTAAAAATATTTAGGTGGCGACTCTGTATCTGGCAAAGCAGTCCATGTTTGGCACTACTTTTTCCAAAAATCTGTTTCTCAAAACGATTTGCCAGATTTGGACTCTTTGGTTCAGATTAAGAACCGCGACAACAAAATCGCGAGTCCGAACTGTAGTAGCATAAGGCCCCCCCCCTCCGCGGGCGCGTCTACAACGTGAAGCAAGAGAAAAACGTTGAAGTTAACCAAGAGCTTCTAATGACAGAACTATTATATCTTGATTATTATGATGGTGTTATGAGATTGTAAAAGAAGGAGATCAAGTTGAACACAATGAAAAAGAAGAAACAAAAGATGAGGTAATAAAGTTGACATATGCACTAGAGAAGTTGATTGAGGATGCAATTGATGTTTGAAAGATGATAATTGAATATCCAACTAAATTTAAGATAGAGCAAAGTCTAGAGAGTATCCAACATCAACATAAAATACACTTTATTGATTTTCTTGGTGTGGAGCAATTTAATTTGATTTTCAATACTTGTCTAATTAATCTTGTCAACTAGTTAAAGCATATAGTGAAAAACTTTTAGAAAGAAAACTTTTCTATATACAACTTTTGAAAAATGGCAAACAACTGAAATATTCAAAATATCTCTTTATTTGGCATGGAAGATGACAGATCTCTAGTTTGAACTCGAGGACAAGTTCTTTTAAAGAAGAGGAGTATGATGTAGAACAAAATTTTATAATTTTATAATTTTTATATTTCTTAATTTTATTATTTTGGAATTATATTTTGACAAGGATTTTAAATAGTTTAGAATTTTAGTTTCCTATTCTCTTAGGTTTTCTAATTTGTGTTGATATAAATAAGCCTACAAGCATATGTAATGGATTCATTCAATCAATAATATTTTAAAGAGTTTTTCTTCTATCTTCCTTGTGAATTTAAGAGTGTTCTTGTATATTCAAGAATTCTTGTCTACTAGAATGGATATCTAGTCTCGTGTGATTTATTCCGCTGCACCAGACGTAGTCTTTTTGTAATAGCAATGTGACTGAGAAGAGTTTACTGAATTTGAAATATTTGTATTAAATTCATAATGAGTGTAATCCCATATTACACTAATTCAAATTAACATCTTACTGTCAAAATTTGAATATTTTAAAGCATTTTTGAATTTCTGTTTTGAGTAGGTAATATTTTTATTTTTTATAATAAAATCCATCTTAACTGTTATTTTTTTGGAAGAGAAATACTGATATCGAACAACATTATTCTATACAAAAGTTTTGCATATAGGGTCTCACTACTAATCCTGGGACCAAAAAATAAAATAAAATAAAAAAATGAACAATGTAATACATTTTTTTACTAATTTTAAAATACTTTATAATTTATTTCAAATTTTTTCTTTTTAACCATTTTCAATTTTCAAGACACTTTTACACATTCAAATACTAATGGTCAAGCACTTAATTAGCATTTACCACTTATAGATATACATGTTCCACACACACATATATATATATATATATATATATTTTGAATATGCTATATTTATTTATTTTATTTTGTTTATTATATTTTCTTACATTTAGACACAAGTTAGTAAATTCTATATCCATTTATTAATGTGGATTTCATTACATTTGAGTGATTGAAAAGAGGGTTTTTTTTTTGGCTTTTTGGACTAAAATAACACTAAAAGGCAAAATAAGTTAAAATAATTAATAAGACAAAATATCACATCAAATTCATAACTATTTCACTTTTTGCTCTCACAAACATCCCATACAACTATAAAAAAAATTTAATTATTTTTCCAAACACAACTATTTTAATCAGATTAAAATAATCAACTATTAAAATAACCAACTCCCCAAATGGGCCATTATATCTAATGGGTCGATTTTGCCCTGATGTTGTTCTGTATTTATCTCATTGATTGATGGTAATTCCCTTGATAGTATGTCAATAAATTTATTTCTTAATCAAAAGAAAAAATAAATAAAATGAGATTACGTATTACTCATTTATTTTTATTAACATTATATTTATTTATTAAAGTATTGCAGGAATTAGCCAAGTGTAATCATTTTCTACACTAAATATTGTGTAGACCCCACTTTCATCTATGTAACTTGGAAAATTATTTTTTTGCTTTTAGGACAAGTTGACGTGGTGCTTTTAACTTAATTTTTATTGTTTGAAATAATGGGCCCTACCATCTTTTTATCTTACTTTAGGAGATAATTACAAAAATGTCTCTTAATAAATGATGTGAAACAATACTTTAAGGTCTCGTTTGGAAACAGATTTTTTTAGTAATTTTTTGACTTTTTAACTAAAATGTGATGTAAAAAAAATTAGTATGTTTGTGATAATTTTTTAACTTTTTACGAAAAGATGTGTAAAAAATAGAGAGAAAATGAAATCTTTGACCTTTTGATATGGAATGAATTGTTGATTTTTTGATTTTTTTAGTAACTTTTTGACTTTTTGATTAAAATAGCCACTTGCCAAATGAGGCCTAAGACTATTAAAAAATTAACTCACCCTTGAAAAATAAAATAAATTTTTTTGGTGAATAAAATACAATAAGAAATCAAGAAATTATTTGATGATTTTCAAGTATTTAAGCACGGTTAGTTTTAATTAATAAAATTCAATTTCAACAAGAGTAAGAGTAAATATCCAAAACTTAGATTTACTTTTCAAATTTAGTAATGTTATAGTATATTAAAATATTTAAGATGATAATTTTTTTTATATCTTCTGTGATCATCTATTTGATACATCATTGAATTTGTAAAGCGGATTTATATATCAAAATACAATTAAAAAAAAATTAGCAATTAAGATAGAGACAAGAGTTTAGGTCCAAATGGCGACGGTTTTGTGAAAATCACACGTGAAGGAGCATCTCTGTCCACTTGAAGACAGTTTATAAGCATAAGCACTCTTGCTAAACCAATCCACACCATCATCTCTCTCTCTCTCTCTTCGTTTTTCATGGCAACCAACAAAAACAACTGTGGTGGTTCTAGTGATGGCTGTGATAGAAATGAAAGTGAGGATACCAGGCGTAAGTGTAGAGAGTTGTTGTTTAGCCATTCGGTAACAGTAAACTTCTCTGCCGTAGATTCATGTCCTGTTTTTTTTACCCAAGCCTCATTGTAGACCGCCCGAACTCACTCCGCACGCAAGGGCGCGAATTGGGTTCTAGCTACTACAGTTCGGACTCCTATCACGGTTCTGCATCTAATCTCACAAAGTGCAATGTAAGATTGATAAATCACCAAAGAGTCCAAATCCGGCAAATCGTTTTGGAAAATTGATTTTAAACAAAAAGCACCAAACATGGACTACTTTGCCAGATTTCAGAGTCGCCACTTAAATATTTTATTTTGAGAATTTTAGGAAACCCTGACTCGTGCCTAAGGCCACGTGTCCGTCATCACCAAAGTTGCCTCGGCTCGGGAACTTGGGTACGAAGGGGGGAAGGTCATGAAATGAGCACCCCCGCTCGCCCGATCAAAGGATTGACCTCTACTAAACATGATATGTTATTTTGAAAACATATGTGCTCTTATTCCGGTTTATTAGCTAACCTTACTATGTGATGCGCACAACATACAAGTATAGACTCAATCATGCGGATTGGAACAAAACAACTCATATTTGTTTTTGAAAGTGCTACTCGCAAGTAGGCTAAAGCGCGGATTTGCCACCCTCAAGTGGGCTTAGAAAAACATGATTTTGCCACTCCGCAAAGTGGGTTTAAAACTCACAATCATCGAGTTGTTCCAATTCAGGCAATCAAACCTTCATCCATAGGCATTCATACAGTTTAGCATTTAAGCAAATAGCCTCATAGCAAGCATGCTGTCATGGCAACACTCACACTCATGCAAGGATGCTAAAGCATAAACACTTACAGTGCACTCTGAGCCAAAACAGAAGCTAGTTAGAAATATGCATAATCCTAGCTATGTTAAGATGCCTAATACAACACATGCAAAAATGCAACTAAAATAGGTTCGGCTATTCTAAGATAGCATATGAATGCAACACTCGATAACATGCTTTGAAACACGTATTCAAGAAAGTGTATTGAAATACAATGCAGTTTGAATGATGCGCCGAGCCCGGTGCATGCAATACAAATGAATGATGCACGCATGCAAAGCATAAGTATGCTAATTGAAACATGCCCTAAAACTAACCATCGAAAGTTGAAAAGTAAAAGCGAGAAAGAAATGGGATTGGAAGACATACATCACACACACGCACACTTATTACAACATTTGCCCTCTTGACGGAAGGTTCGAATAATAAGCTAACTAGCTATGCTAATTAAACTAATTATTACAAACCAAAACCAATTAATTATTCCTAGTTAACTAATTATTACAAAACAAATCGATTAATTAAGCACATTAACTAATTAAGTACAAAACCGACGAATTAGCAAACTAAGTAAAGCAGCTAAAGCAGTTAAAAGAGGTCCTCGGGGCGAGGGGTGCATGCATGCTCGATCGCCTCGCTTGGAAATCCATTGCTATGCCCAGAATTGCCTTTGTTTGCATTTGATTTGATCTCTTCAGATTGCTTCTGCTCCAATATGGAGACCTCCTGGTGGGCTGTCGACCAAAAAAGGGGCTGTAGACTAGAAAAAATGGTTGTAGACCAGAAAAAGTGGTCGGTCGACCACCCCTACTGGTCGGTCGACCAGTTGATTTGCCAAGCTCCATTTTTGCTGCAACAGAGAACAATAAGGGGCATAGCAGTGTATTTGCAAGATATGTGTGTACAACCACCCTCCCTATCACTTCTTAAGCTCAAAGGAGTGCGGTACTTGACTCTCGGGCCACCAACCGAGCATCGCAATGCACGATGGCCAAGAAGCCAAGTTTGCACAAGTCAATGTCAATGAATGCACAAATAACACATAAGGGCCTGCACCTCTATCATGCTTGATCAACAGGGTCGCGACCAAGAAATGATACACATTTCATCACTTTGAGTATGAAACGTGCGACATTCCTCGTGTTTGGATTAACGTCCAATCCAAACACATGCAACGCAAACAAGATGATCAACCTTCAATGCTAAAGTGACATGCGCAAGACTCTATCATGTAAGAAATGCATGCATGGCATGTTTAAAAGCTAAGTGTAGATGTCCCCGAACATCCTGGGAGAAATCCCGTTTTGTTCTTTTGGGCTCACTACAGTTCGGACTTAAATGTCACGGTTCTTAATCTGATCTCACAAAGTGCAATGCGAGATTGATAAATCACCAAAGAGTCCAAATCCGGCAAATCGTTTTGAAAAACTAATTTTTAGTAAGAAGTGCCAAACATAGACTGCTTTGTCAGATACAGAGTCGCCACCTAAATGTTTTATTTTGGAAAATTTTGGAAACCCTAACTCGTGCCTAAGGCCACGTATCTGTCATCACTGAAGTTGCCTCGGCTCGGGAACTTGGGTACGATTGGGGAAGGTCATTTCATGAGCACACCCGCTCGCCCGATCAAAGATCGGCCACTACTAAGCATGATATTCTTGCTTTTGAAAACACATGTGCTTTTATTCCGGTTTATTAGCCTAGAATTACTATGTGATGCGCATAGCATACAAGTATAGACTGGGTCGCCTGAATTGGAACAAAACATCTCATGTTCATTTTGAAAACGGGTTGCTACTCGCGAGTAGGCTAAAATACCGGTTTTGCCACCCTCAGGTGGGCTTAAGAAACATGGTGATTTGCCACTCTCAAGTGGGCTTAAAATTCGCAATCGATGAATTGTTCCAATCCAAATAACCCAACCTTCACCCACAGGCATTCAAGCAGTTATATCACATAAGCAAATAGCCTCATGGTAAGCATGCTATCATGGCAGTCACTCACACACATGCAAGGATGCTAAAGCATAAACACTTACTGAGTACTCCAAGCCAAAATAGGAACTAGTTAGTAATCAATGCATGATCCTAGTTCATGTTAAGATGGCTAATGCAACACATGCAAAATGCAACTAAGATAGGCTCAACTATTCTACAATGGCATGTGAAATGCAACACTTAACATGTATTCAACTCAGAATTGAAATACAATGCAGTTAGTATCATGCGCCGAGCCCGGTGCATGCAAGACAGATGAATGGATGCAAACATGCGAGCATAAGTATGCTAATTGAAACGTACCCTAAACTAACCATCATAAGTTAGTAAATACGTGGGGTTGGAAGACATGCATCATACACACGCACACTTATTACAACATTGCCCTCTCTCGGAGGATCCGAATAAATATTACACAACCAAAATGAATAACTAATTACAGCTCATTATTACACAACATTAATTAATTAACAAATTAACTAAGAAAGCGAATAAACTAGCATGCAATGCTACATGAAATGGATTGCCTTAGCTCTGCTCGGAATGATGAAGGATGCATGCATGCTCGAGTCGCCTTGTCGGGAAATCCATCGTGATGCCCCGATTTGCCTCTATTTGCAACTGGTCCCAGAACACTGTACAAAGCTCCAGAAGGCTGCTGACCAGGTTTTGCTGCTGGTTTCCGGTTTGCTACAACAGAGAGCGAGAAAGGGGCATGGCAAAGTATTTTCAACATATGTGTGCATGACCGCTCTCCCCATCAATGCATAAGCTCTAAGGGGTGTAATCCTCGATCCTCGTGCCACCAATCACGCATCTCGATGCATGATGGCCGAGGGGTCGGCTTGCACGACTCGATGTAAAATGAATGCACATATAAACACAAAAAGGCCTAAACTCCATCATGGGTAATCCGGAGTGTCGGTGACCGAGAATCGAGGCACGTTTCGTCACTTGGAGTACAAAACGTCCCTCGTTTCCCGTGTTTGGACTAAACCCTATTCCAAACACAATGCAACAAACATGGCATACACAATACGACTAGCATGCGACCCTAAACACAATGCAACCTAATTATGCTAGCATGCGAGGGATGATATGCAAACATGCAACTAGCATACACAATGCTATGAACTAAGAATGGCATACTCAATGCACATGAACTGTATGGCATACACAATGCACATACGAAGATGGATATGCATGGAGACATGAACAAGGCATACACAATGCAACGATCAAGCATGCGACAACATGGATATGACATACATAATGCACGATGGATTTAAACTAAAATGAATGGGCCTCAGCCACACTCAAATCAGTGGCCATACATGATGAAATGAGGCAACCAAAATACATGCAAACATGCACAAATGCAAGGGACCAAACCTAAGGCACTGAATGTAATTCTACCGAAGCATGGAAAGGATGAAATGTGGCATACAATGGCACATTTTTCAACTCTGAAATGACATGCAAGATGGTCCCGAAACGTGCAAACACCTCACATAATGCATACTAGATGGCTCGGATACCGAAACTAGTGAAGTGCATTACACTAGAGGTATGCAAAGCAATGCACAAATGACCAAACTAACCCCAAAAAGTCCCTATGCAGGCCCAAAACAGTAGGAAAATGGACTAAAATGATGGCTCGAAAGGCATGGAAATGAAGCTCATGTAATGGCCCATAAATGAGGTATTTAAGCACGACTCTCAAACACATTTAAAGAGTGAAAAACATGGGAATATGACACAAGTATAGGCTCTAAAATGACATGCTCAATGACCCCAAAACATGAAAACACCACCACTCAAGCATGCAAGAAGCTTCAAAACTCAAAGCTAGGCATGGGCATTACACTACAAGCATGCATAGAAAGCATCATTCAACCATGGGACCTCAAAATAGAGCTAAGGTAGTCCAAAACATGTACAAAATTAGTTCAAGGCGTGGCCAAAAAGTGCTGGAATCAAAGGCCAAAATAGCATGCAATGTAAGCTAGCAAAGAGGATTTGCACTACAAGCACGTGAGGCAATCAAGAGACCACTAAACCAGCAAAAGTTAGAGGTATGCCATGCCAAATAAAGTCCAAAAATCCACTGAAACATGGTTAATGCATGCAAGAATGAGATGTTCTTTGATAGGCTACAAAGAGGGTTGTTCTACACATGCAAAATGGACATCCAATATGGAAAAACAAGCACTAGAAAGAGCCTATGTAGGTCCTAAAACTCACTGAAAAAGGCCTGAAACATGGCTTGGAAGCATGAAAATAAGGGCTCCTTTGTTAGGCCAAATATGCTAGGAAACAAAACAAGGGGAGAGAGGGTCACCCCTCTCTCATTTTGGCACTCAAAACAACATGCTAGCCACTAAAAATCCACTGGATTTCAGTGGCTAGAAGGCCAAACAAAGGTCAATGCAAAGGCCCTAATGCATGGCTCAAAATGAGGCAAAATGAGGCATGTAAGGGGGTAGATGACCCCCAACAGAAAAATGATCTTAAACAAACATGTTAAGAACCTCAAAATAAGACTTTTTTCAGTTTATGATAAAGCTCAAATATTCTTTCAAGTATAGCTAAAAGATGAAGCAAAATAAAGCCTAAAAGAGGGAATAGGGTGTTACCCTTGTAGCTCAGCAACTCCAGCAGCTTATGGACCAAAAATGCAGCTCCTTAGGACCTCTCAAGACCCTCCAAGAATCTTAGGTTGGTGTTGGAGGTGTTAGGCCAAGAGGTAGTGTGCAAAGGGGCAAGAACTTAGCACTTTTGAGACCGAAATAGAGATATAGAGAGGGAGGTATATGTGTATGCCTTAGGGAAATTCTGAACCTTCTACAAGGAAGGGGAGGCCTTCCTTTATAGAACAAGGAGTCTAAATCTTCTCAAATAAGCTTCAAACCAAGGGCAAAGATCCTCCATACACATGTATGGAGGATCAAGTCTGTGCCTTCCAGCTGGCACAGTTGGCAAGCATTCAGGGAGACAGAACTGCAGAGAGCTGGCTGACCAGTTCAAAAGGGTCAAGGTGGTTGGCAGCCTCCCAGGGTGGTCTCCACACTCAATGCAAGCAAGTGGTGGTATGGGAGACCAGTAAATGTGACCCAAAAACCAAAAAAACCAGCTTCCCGATAAGAAAACCTGAAAATCGACAAGCGGGGGGGAAATGTGGTCTCCAAGGAGAAAAGGTGGTCTCCCACCCTTGTACCACCTCCCAAACAATGAAAATAGGGTCCATGCCAAAAATGGACCAACACCGATGCAAAACAAGGGTTTGGGGGTCAAAATGCGCAGCCGGGTGCCCCGAAAATAGGCTATTGAGCACCGAAGGTGGTGTATGACCACAAAGGTGGTCTCTCGGGCCACAGTGTCCCTCTAGACAGAGGAAACAAGGCGTGTGCCAAAAACTGGAGGAAACGGAGAATGCTAAGCAGTCTCGAACCGAGGCGCACGGCCGACGGCTCTGAAAACCAAAAACTGGTCTCCAAACAAGAACAGTGGTCTACGACCACGAAAAGTAGCCTACGGCCACTGAGAGATGGTCTATGAGACCTCTCTCTCCCTTGGGGAATAGAAAATAGAACCTGATTCGCAAATCGAGGCAAAGCACAAAAGATCCCGAGGTTCGGGGGTAAGGCTCTCAGCCAAAACTCCGAAACCTCAGAATGAGCACGACATGCGCGATCACCGAGCGCTCAACCGATGACGTCTGAGTCTTAAGGTCGGTCAAAAATGGGGTGTCTACACTAAGGCATCAAAGCTAATGAAACATATTACACATGAGGCATGCACTATCAATCTCAAATGGTAAAACCAACCCTGGACAGAGGTCAAACATGCCAAAACAGTGGTTGAAATATGTTAAGATCAAGGCATATAACACAAGGAGAACAGGCTCATTTGATGGCTCATTAACAATGCACAAAGACACAACTCTCAAAAGCTCTCAAGGAATGAAAGAAGTGAGAACATGGCACACATATATGCTCTGAAATAACATGTTAAACGCTGTCTAAACATGCAACCATCACAAATATAGCGTAGTAGGGTGCTCAAAACTCAAGACTAGCTAAGGTACTTGCACCATAGCCATATCAAGCAAGCCCCAAAGGGCCAAGATGACTCAAAATAGTCCCAAGGCAGGTCAAAACAATGCCAAAACATGCATGAAGTAGAGTTAACACATGCTAGAATGGGAGGCATAAAGCATGACGCATGCAAGGACAATGAGTGAGATTACACTACACATACCAAAATCAAGCATGAGGTGACTTCACCAACAAAAATCAGAGTTGTAACATGGTAAAATAACACCAAAAACATGCTGAGATGGTAGCCCAAAAGCTTAGGCAAGCATGCATACATATTGGCTCATAAGTGAAGCATAAGGCTCAACCCTCAAACACAACAAAGGGATGATAAATGTGAGAATATGGTAGAGGTATATGGTCTGAAATAACATGCCAAATGATGCCATGCCATGCAAAAAGCTCAAATATGACATGCTAGAGGTCTCAAAGCTTAAGGCTAGCAAAGCCAAATGAACTATAGCTATGCAAAGCCAAGCATGCATGACCAAAACTACTCAAATTAGACCTAAAGCATGTTAAATCAAAGCCAAAAATGTGCTGGAGTAAAGCATACACATACTAGATCAATAGGCCAAAACACCAAACAAGCTAGGCTAGTGAACAAGCTTGCACTACAAGTGCATAAACCATGCAAGAGGTGACTTTGTTGACCAAAATCAGAGCTAAGGCATGCCAAAATATGAGTAAAAGCCTACTGGAGTGGAGCCAAAAGCATGCTAAAATGGTGGTCCAAAGCACAGAGCATGTTAGGCTAACTAAGAGGATTGCATTACAAGTACATGAAGCATGTAAGAAGCAACCAAAACAACCCAAAACAGAGTTATATCATGTTAGAATAAGGCCTAAAACATGCTAAGATAGAGCCTTTTGAAGGTAGAAAAGCATGCCAAAGTGTTCAGCCAACAACACATGCAAATAAAACACAAAGGGGGGGAGCACCCCCATCCATTTTGGGTCTCAAAACCCACTTTCCACTACTGAAATTCCTCTGGAATTCAGTGGTTAAAAGGCCAAAATAAGGTGGTTTGAAAGGCCTTAAGAGATAGAACAAAGCAAAGGAAAATAAGCCACCAAAGGGGGTAAACCACCCCTAACTCAAACAAAGCCTCAAACAAACATTTCAAACACTTAGAAACAAGATTTTTTGTAGTTGAAAGTAAGGCCTAAAAGAGCATGCAAGGATGGCCAAATACTTAAGCAAAACAAGGCTTAAAGAGGGTAACTACTCATCCTTGAAGAACAACTTCAAAACCAGCCACTTCTGAGGCAAAACCAAGCCAAAATCACTCAAATCCAACCTCCAAGAACCTCAGTTCAAGAGTGAAGGTGTTTCACTAGGTGTTTTAGTGCAAAAGTGTGAAAAAAACTCACTTTAAGGCACAAAATAGCACAAATATAGAGAGAAAGGGAGAATCAGAGAGAGAGAGAGAGAGAGAGAGAGAGGGATATGTTTAGCCCCAATCAAATTTTTGAACCTTGAACAAGGGGAAGGAAGCTCCCCTTATATAGAATTTCTTGCCTCAAGCTTGTTAGACAAGCTAGAGGCTTGGTGCAATCCCTCCATATGGAGGGTGCCTTCTGTGCCCAACAGCTGGCACAGCTGGCAAGGAAAATATATGTAGAAAGTGCAGAAATGCCGCCGACCAGTTAAAGTGGTTGACCGACCACCTCCCCTAGTCGACCGACCACCTCAAGTGGTCTACAGGGGAGAAAATTGGTCGGCAAGGGAGAAAAGGGGTCTACAAAGAGAGGAGAAGGTGGTGGCATGCTGCCGACCACCTTAGGTGGTCTACATATCACCCACCCTAGCTAATCGACCACCAAAAGTGGTCTATAAGGAAAAAAAGTGGTCTATAGGGGAGAAAACTGGTCTACACCCCTGTTCCACCCTCCAGGCAAGGGGTAACAAGGTTTGGTTCAAAACAAACCAAAAAGGAAGAAAGACAAGAGTCCGCAGGACAAGGCACTCAGCCGGAAGCCCCGAAAACTAGTCTACGGGCCACTACAAGTGGCCGATGAGAGGGAAAGGTAGCCTACGGCGACAAACAGTGGCCTACAGGCCTTTGTTTCCCTTTAGGCAAAGGCAGCAAGGCATGGTCCAAAAACCAGGCCAAGAGGAGAAAGTTAAGAGGTCCCGAGACAAGGCGCTCAGCCGAAGGCTCCAGAAACTCAAAACGAGCACAAACATGCACAATCACCGAGTGCACAGACGATGACGTCTGAGTCTTAAGGTCGGTCAAAAATGGGGTGTCTACACTCATGCAACACTCCCAAGTCCATCTTCTGCTCTTTGTGTGGTTGTCATCGCAATGCCCACAAGGTCAATGATGTTCTTGTTCACCCCCTCCTCCTCCTTCTCCTTCTGTATCTCGTCTTCCCTTTTACTTCTGCCACCCCCGCCCCCGTCCCCGCCCCCGCCCCTAGGAAACACTGCCACTACCACTTCCACCCCCATCTCTGCCTCGCTCTGGTAGCCAAACAACACCACCATCTCCGCCTTGTTTAGTCTTTCCAGTGAAGAGGTACCGCAAGGCCCCTCACAGATATGACCCCTTTCTTTCACCACCATCTTGGCATCACTCTGGCCTCTTAACGAAGAGGCCCCGCAAGGCCCCTCGCAAATATGATATCTCTTCTTTACCACCATCTTGGCGTCACTCGGAGAGGCCTCACAAGGCCCCCCGTAGACTTGGCTACACTTCTTCACCACCTTCTCCACCTCACTCTATTGGCCAAACTAAGCAGGTCCACAAGTCCTCCCCACAAACTTGACTCCTCTTCTCCTCCACCACCACCACCACCACCATCTTTGACTCACTCTGGTCTCTCGGTGAAGTAGGTCCACAAAGTCCTCAGCAAACTTGACCCCTCTCCTCCACTACCACATCACCATCTCAGTCTCATTCTAGTCAGGGGAAGCGGGTCCAGAAGGCCTTTCACAAATCTGGCCTCCCTCCTCTGCGACCATCACTATCACCAGAGCCAAAACTCAAGCTAGCTGCTGATGTGTAGCAAGAAAACAAGAAAAAGGAGAAGCAACTGGCTGTTGATAAGGAGCACCAAAAGAAGAAAAAGAAGAAGCTGGAGCAGGCTGCTGATGGGGAGCAGCAAGAGTGGAAAAAGAAGAAGAAGAAGCGAAACCTGGTTGCTGATGGGAAGCCCGCTGCTAATGGACATGACAAAAACAAGAAAAAGGAGAACCTGACCCGAACCCTAATTCGGTTGGTGATGGCAAGAAAGAGAAAAAAAACAAAAAGCCAAAGATGAAGTTCACAGAGGAACAAAAAGGCAAAATGAGAAATTTTGCTGATGAGTTGGGTTGGAGACCGATGAGGTACCACCACAAAGCCTTTATAAGCTTCTATTAAGAAATGAAAATAGAGCCACAGGTCTATAAGATTTGGATCACCAACAACCGTGAGAGCTATATGCAGACTGCCAGAGGTGAACTGTCCTCTTCATCTACTCTAAACATGAACAAGAACTAAATTAGGGTTTCTATGTTTGGTCTGTTTTGTTTGCTTTCATTTAAAAAGTTCAATCGAGTTTGTGTGTTTTAGGGTTTGTTTTGTTTTATTTTTATGGTGTCTTTTAGCTTAACTGTGTTTGAGCTTATTATCTCAATCAGTTATGTATTTCGCTTGTTTTCTTGCAATAGTATTGTTTTGGTATTGTAGCACGTCCGCGAGGGACCCCGCTACAGTTCGGACTCGATTTTGTGTCACAGTTCTTAATCTGAACCAAAGAGTCCAAATCTGGAAAATCGTTTTGAGAAACAGATTTTTTTTTGAAAAGAAGTGCCAAACATGGACTGCTTTGCCAGATACAGAGTCGCCACCTAAATATTTTTTATGGGGAATTTAGGAAACCCTGACTCGGTGCCGAAGGCCACATGTCAGTCATCACCAGAGTTGCCTCGGCTCGGGAGCTAGGGTACGATTGGGGAAGGTCAGCTATGAGCACCCCCTCTCGCCTGATCCGAAGATCGGCCTCTACTAACCGTGATATCTGTTTTTGAAAACGTTATGTGTTCTTAAACCAATTATTAGCCTAGCGTTACTATGTTATGCGCGCAGCAAACAAGTATAGACTAGATTGCCTAATTTGGAAAGAAACATTGCATATCCGTTTGTTTTGGAAAATGTTTTGGAATTTGCTACTCGTAAGTAGGCTAAAATACGGATTTCAACAAGTTTTTCCAACTCAAACAATCTAACCTTCACCCACAGGCATTCAAACAGTTTATCACATAAGCATCTAGCCACATGGTGAGCATACTGTCATGATAGCATTCACACGCATGCGGTATGCTAAAGCATAAATACTTACATCGTACTCCGTGCCAAAACAATAAACCAGTTAGCAAACATGCGTGATCCTAGTTCATGTTAAGTTGACTAATGCAGCACATGCAAGATGCAATTAGAGTAGGCTCGGCTAACCTAAACATGGCATGTGAAATGCAACCAATTAATGCACGTATTCAATTTGGGATTGAAATACAAATGCAGTTAGAATGATATACCGAGCCCGGTGTATGCAGGACAAATGTATGAATGCACGCATGCATAGCATAAGGTATGCTAATTTAAACATGCCCTAATCTACCATCATAAGCAGGTAAATAAAAGGGAAGAAAGAAGTGGGGGTTGGAAGACTTTCACACACTCACCCACACTTATTACAGAATTGCCCTCACTCGGAGGGTCCAAATAAATAATACAATTTGAATAACGAATTAACTAACCTAGCTAATTAATTATTACAAATTACCTAATTAGTTAACAAACTAACTAAGCTAGAAAAAAAAACAGTAAACTGCCTCGGGAAGGGAGCTCAATGCACGCGTACTCGGGTCTTGCTCGGAAGTGCACCGCCATGCATAGGCTGCCTCTGTTTTCCTTTCTTTACTCCTCTGGAGGCTGCCAAAACCTCAGGATTGCTTCTCTGGATACTGGGGAATGCCATCGGCTGGGTGGAATGCCCACCGGCAGTGGCATGTGATCACCGGCCATTGGTGAAGCTATCGGCAGAGGGAGGATTGCCGGTCGGCACTTAGCACTGTCGGTCGGCAGAAAGCTCCTGCAGAATCTACAATTGACAGCAACAGAGGGCAAGGCAGAGCATGGCAATACAATTCAAGGCATGTATGCACCAATCACGTCCCTTATCATGTTAGTGACTCAAAGGGACATGCTCCTTGGTTCTCGGACCATCAATCGCGCATTTCCATGTGTGATGGCCCAAAGGACCAAGGGTGCACATTTTGATGTCAAATGCAATGCAAATCAACAAACCAAAGTCCAATTTCTATCACTAGATCAAGGAACAAGACATGCATGCTAGATGCAATGCAACCTAGGCATACAAGCTAAGGATGCAACATGAAAGTGCAAGACGTACATGCAAGCATGCAAAGAACATGCAAGGTAAGCATGCAAGCAAACAAATAATGGACTTAAACATGATTTGGGCAGCTCTAATAAGGCCCAAAACAATGGCCAAAGTGACCAAAATAAAAGACTAAATACACATACACACATGCACATGTTAAAGGGCCAACACTTAGGCACAAATGGGGAAACTCTCAAGCACATTTGAAAGAGGCATAATGTGGACTAATGGCATGCAAGATAAGCATTGGAAATCATATTAAGATGGTGTCAAACCAAGCAAACAAAATAGACTAAGCATGCAATAAATGGCCCAAGTATTTGAAGCAAGTCAAAGGGGCTTGAACCATGACCAAGTCAACCAAGCCTCACAAGGCTAAGAGGACTTAAAATAGGTTCAAGGCAGACCTAGACCATGCAAAGGGGGCCCCCTAGATGGCATCTAAGTGGCTCAAATTCAAAGACATGTACAATGGTCAAAACATGGAGCATATAACACATGCTCATAAGGCATCAAAGAGACATCCAAGGCAAGCATACAAGCATGCTAAGGGGACTGAAATGATGCTATAAATGATGCCAAACCATTAAAACAAGACAAGTAATGCATGCTACATACTCACACACTTAAGGCCAACAAGCCAGAATGCAAAGGGGCTATACTAAGCATGCCAAAGCCGACCCAAACCACTATGGACAGACCTTAAACATGGCAAAACATGCACAAAAGCTTCATAAGGCTAAGCCTAAAACATGCTTGAACAAGGGTTTACAACCTAAGGTATGTTAAGGCCTAAACATGGCATTACAAGGTAGGTATGCTAAGCATGCATGGTGTACCAAAACCAACAATAAACAGAGGCATATTATGATATAATAGGCACAAAAAATAGTCAAGGCATGGTCAACATGAAGCTTAGCTAGATGCTCCCTCAAGAGGCCAAAAATGGTCCATTTCAAGGACAATAAGGAGAGGGGGTGACCCTCTCCTTCTTGGGACCTCAAGGCACCATCCTCACCTCTGAAATCCCTCAAGATTTCAGTGGTGAGGAGGCCCAAACATCAAGGTCTCGGAACTCACTCAAAATAGCACAAAAGGGGGCCTTTCAAGGCCTAAGAGGGGTCAAACACCTCCAAACCACAAAACACTCTAAACAAACTATTTAGAGGGCCTAAAAACAGAACTTTTTTGTATTATACACTAAGCACAAAAATAGTTCTAAGATAGCTAAAAAACAATGCAAAAATGGGGAATATAAAGGCAAGTTTCTTACCCTTGAAGACTTTCTTCAAAAATGGTGGACCAGCTGGTTCTTCAAGCTCAAAACCACCCAAGAACTTCAAGAACAACCTCTTGGAACCTCAGTAGCCAAGGGAAGGTGTAATACTATGTGCTTGTGTGCAATAGTAAGACACAAATGCACCTAGACACACACAAGAGGGAAAAAGAGAGAGAGAATGTGTATCAAACCCTAACCCTAAAACTAGAGCTCTTCTCTGTATTTTTTATCTCTAAAAATCCCAACCTCAAGCCAAGAGGGGAGGGCTCCTCTTATAGAGGAGCCAATCTTGCAAAGCTTACAAGGTAAGCTAACAAGGAAGCCATCCCTCCATACACGTGTATGGAGAGGAACAAAATGCCATACAGCTGTCCTAAAATATCTGCAAAAGCAGATGAATAGTAGTTGGCTGGCCAAAAATGTCATTTTGACAAAAATGACTGTCGACCGGCAAAAAAGAGTGCCGACCGGCCACATACATTGCCGATGGCAACAAAAACCAGCCGGTGGCCTCTAGCCACTGCCGGTGGTGTGTGAGAATGCCTCACAAGGCATTCCCTGCCCCCTCCAAGGCAAAACACAAGTGTTTGGTGCAAAACCAGACACAAAACGGTCGAATTCGGAGATCCTGAGGCAGGGCGTGTAGCCGAGACCTCCGGGAACTCCAAACGAACACAAACATGGATAATCACCGAGTGTTCAAACGGTGACGTCCAAGTCTTGAGGACGGTCGAAAATGAGGTGTCTACAGGTATGCTTCTTTATTTTCTGAGAAACAAATACTTTCCTGGGAAAATATATCAATGTGGTTTTCTATGGAAGCAAACAGATGGGAAAGCCATAGGGTCTTAGCTGTTACAAGAAAATAAAAGTAAAAAAAATGAACAAATTAGAAAGTAAAAAAAACCCAAATATTTAGGTAAGGCAATATTTAGGTAAGGCATAAAAGTTTCTCATTATTAATGTAAATTGACTTTTGATTATTTATTTATTAAATACATTATAGAACTTAACATTTTAGTCTTTTGTTGCTGGATTTTAATCTTAAATTTTTAATGCTAGTCACTCTTGCATTTAAAAATTGAATCGCTTTGAAAAGCTTGAAGCTTCAAGATCTCACTTTAAAAACAAAACATGTTATTTGGTGTTAATAAAATTTTATATTGACATAAAAAAAAAAAACAAATAAAACCCCAAGAATTCCATGTGGGATTCAAGCAATTTTTTTTGAAATAAATTGTTTGGTGGAAAAGATGATATTTAAAATAAAAAAGAGAGAAGCAAATACGTAGTATATATATAACAACATTAGTTGCAATTTAGAACAAGAAAACCAAGTCTAGGGAGTTTTATTTATTTATTTTTGGATCGGTCCTCCTATGTCGTTTAATTACTCTATTATAAGGTATGAATGAATAAAACCTTTCATTTTTTTTTCCAACTTAAAACTAATACATTCTTTTCATCTATTCTTGAGTCAATGATTGTGATTCCAATTTGATAATATTGTTTCTTAAGTAGACTTATTGATACTCGCGTTTAACATTTTAGTTTTTGAAATTTAGTGGACTATACCAATGGAAGAGTAAAAAACAATATGAATAAATAGATAAATTGGAGTGCTAATTATACTACAATTTCTACAAATTTCTAAGTTCTTGTATATATATTTGATATTTTTGAACCCTTGCCTATAATGGCAGTCATAGAATTCTCACAATAATTAAGCTTAACACAACAAGATAGAAAGGAATATAGTTGATTGTCATTTCTTAATGGTTAAATAATAAAGAAAAAACAATAGGATAAATGATCTCAAATAGAAAGATCACTACAACAATTTAAATTTTTGGGACCAAATTTGGCGACTAAAAGGGATTTGTCCCCAAAAGTTCAATTTTTGGCTACTAAAAATTATTTTGGTCACCGTTGGTTCAAGTTTTTGCTACTAAAATATTTTAGTCGATGTATATTATTTATTGGTGACTGAAAAAAACATTGGTCATTAAATTTTTCACAATAGGTGACTAAAAAAATTATCAGTCGCCGTTACTCTAGCTTTTTAGCTACTAAATTTTATTTTAGTCATAGTATACTAATTTTTGCCGACTAAAATAAATTTAGTCGCCAAATAATAGCCACATCTGCACTGTTACTCTTTGGTGACTAAGAATTTAGTCGGCAAATATGCAGTTTTGGCGACTGAAAAATATTTAGTCGCGGTATACTCAATTTTTTCCTACAAAAGAACAATTAGTCACCAAATAGTCAACTTATGGCGACTAAAAAACATTTTAGTCGCTAAAAGATTTATAATATTTAGTAGGAACATATTTTAGGCACCTAGATTTAGGCGCCCAGATTTGAGTCCCTTTCCTCTATCTCTTTTTCACACAGAGAGAACCTCACCTCCTCACTTCACCGAAGTCCCTCACCACCGTTGCTCACGTCTGTTATGGAACACATGTTCGTGTTAAAGTATCTAGCAAGGATGCGCCGAGATATCGTGGTAGAAAAGGTTACCCTACACAAAATGTATTGGCTGCATGTTCATTTGACTTAAAATTCACTTATGTCTTACTTGGATGGGAGGGGACTGCATCTGACTCAAGGATCATAAAAAATGCACTCACTAGAGAAGATAAACTGAAAATACCCAATGGTAATTCATGCTTAGATAATATGAAACTTTTGTTAAATTATATAGATTTGGGGTTTAACATAGTGATGTGTTTTGTTTTAAATAGGCAAATTTTATCTTGTTGATGCGGGGTATATGTTAAGGAGTTCCCTTATCCCTCCTTACAGAGGTGTGCGTTATCACTTGAAAGAGTATTCCAACCATCCACCGGAAAATGCTCGAGAGTTGTTTAACCACCGACATGCTTCTTTACGCAATGCCATTGAGAGAGCTTTTGGTGTGCTAAAGAAACGATTTCCCATCATAGCAAGCACAACTGAGCCTACTTACTCAGTTAGCACACAATCAAATATCGTAATAGCATGTTGCATCTTACATAAATTTTTAATGGGTGTTGATCTAGATGAAAACATTATTGCTGAAGTAGACAAAGAGCTTGAAAATCAATGTCAAACTCAACAATCGACTCGTGCACCAAGGGATATTGATGAGGATGCAAAACAATGGGACCTCATTAGAAATATGATAGCAGCTACAATGTGGTCTGATTATGTTGCTAATCAATAGTGATATTTTAGTTTTTAAATGTTTGGTAGCCATCTTGATTTTATGTGATAAGTACTTGAACATCGGATCAGATATATCCATAACTTTGCTATTGTGATGACATTATTGTGGTTTATGATATTACTTTGAATTTATTTTGTTATAGATTCGGATATATCCACAACTTTGCTATTGTGATGACATTATTGTGGCTTATGATGTTACTTTGAATTTATTTTGTTGTAGATTCGGATGTATCCATAACTTTGCTATTGTGGTGACATTATTGTAGTTTATGATGTTACTCTGAATTTATTTTGATGTAGATTTTATAAATGGGTAAAAAAACACAGAAGTTCGAAGATTCTAAGAGAGAAAAACTTTCATGGACAAATCAAATGGATGATGCATTGATTGATGCATTGTATCACCAACATGTTGAAGGAAATAGGGTCAATGGAACTTTCACTACTTCAGCATATGACAAAATAGTAAAGGAATTACGTGAGATATACAACTTGGACTTAGATAAGGCCAAAGTCAAGAATAGGCTGAAAACTATCAAAGAGCATTTTGCTGAGTGCTATGATTTATTCAAACATACTAGTGGTTTTGCTTGGAGCCCGGTTACAAGGATGTTCACTGCTGAACCTGAAGTTTGGGAGGCATTGATTGATGTACTTCAATTAATTTCAGTTCATGTTGATTTTTTTTTAAAAAAAATAGAAAAACATAACTTATATTTAACTGTAACTTTTCTATTTTGTTTTTTTGGGTAAAAGGTGAAACCACATGCTGAGAAATGGAAATGTACACCCACTGGCAACTATGAAAAGCTGGCTGAGATCTATGGAAAGGATAGGGCAACTGGTGTAGGTGCTGAAACTGCTAAGGAAAAAGTACGACGATGGGCCAACTCATCAAATAATGATCATGTAGATAGAATTGAAGTCATTGATGAACTGGTGCACCAAAATGAAGCAAACTTGGAAAGTTTTGTTATGGATCAAGATGATGTTGTACTGTCTCCTAAAAGTGGAACATCTTCGAAGGCAAAGAAAAGAAAGCTCTCAAATAATGGTGAGAGGGACGTTGACATACTGAAAACAGCATTGCAGGATATTGCATCAGCTATAGGAGAGGGAAATGCTTCTATGGAGAAATCCCAAGGATGTTTTCCAAGAGGAGAGTTGCATAAAGCATTAGAGGAAATTGGAATTGCGCCACACTTATTTACTGAGGCATACCTTTTTCTTACCAAGAAATCTGAGAGGATGATGCAATTCTTTGGTTTCCCAGTAGAGTATCGCAAGGAAACTTTAGAGAGCATGATGTATGACCCTGAGAATCGTTGGTAACTCTTCTATAGATGGGATCGAACTTTATTTGAAAGGAAAATTAGAGATGTCTATCGTATTTTATACTTGATTCAATTTAGGATGTGGTGTCTTTTGTGGATGACTTTGAACTTATTTTGGATTTTTTGTGGATGATTTTAACTCTTTTTGGATCTTTTGTGGAGATAGCGTTGGTAACTCTTCTATAGATGGGATTGTACTTTCTTTGAAGGGGACATTAGAGATGTTTATCGTATTTTGTACCTGACTCCATATAGGATATGGTGTTTTTTGTGGATGACTTTGAACTTATTTTGGATCTTTTGTAGATGATTTTAACTCTTTTTGGATCTTTTGTGGATGATGAATTCCTTGCTTTAATACCCATTTTTCTTGACTCAATTTCATACTGTTTCCTTGATTGGTCTCAAGATGTTGGGGATGATTTTAACTCTTTTAATTCTTACTTTTGGAAGATTACCTAATACACTCTCACTCGTACCCATGACATCTTCATTGTTGAAAATTCTCCTTTGCGTTGAATTATAAGTCTATGATGCTGCTTAGATCCAGTTAAAATTATAACAATCACATAAAAAAATAAATAAAAGAAAAAAAAATATGAATTTTTTTTCTCAAAATTGAATGAAAAAAAAAAGGAAAAAAAAGTGAAGATTAGAGATGCTCTTATATAGTGACAAAATATAAAAAGGTTATTTTGGTAATATAACGTAAAACAGTTTCTTTTCTTTTCTCTTATGAAATCTAACCAAACAAGAAGGAGAGAAATCACAATCATTTCTTTCTTTTATTTCTTACTTATCCAAACAAGAAGGAGAGAAATTACAATCATTTCTTTTCTTTTCTTTTCTCTTATAACTTAAGTAATCATTTCTTTTCTTTTCTCTCTTAGGTACCCAAACATAGTGTAATTTCGTGTTGATTTCTGAAATGGGTTTGGTTTAAGTGGTTTGATTTCTAGGGTTTTATGGGTTTGATGTGGTAAATAGGTTTGATTTAGGTGGTTTGATACCTTTTCCCCTCTTTTCCTTTCTCTCTCATTATGCTTAAACCCCTAATCCAATTCATTGTGTATGTATTTCCATGAATGGCTGCTCATTAGTTTCAAATTGTGTATGTATTTGCATGTATGGTTGCTCATTGATTGTGTATGTATTCTGATTATTTGAATTGAAATTTGATGCTATGATTATATTAGTAAAGAATTTATTTGCTTCCCTGTTATGATTATGTCTCAGGGAATTTGGTGGTATTAAACTAAGTTCAAAATATTGTGGTTTGAGGCTGGTTTTGGGTTCTTCTAACCATTTCATATAATACAATAGATGTTTTATATCTCTTCTTACATAAAGAAGATATTGATTTGGGTATAAAGTGTGAAATGGTGTCTAATTTACATCATCTGTGGATGGAGTATTAGCTTAGCAGCCTTGTGGTGTAGAAGTGTGCAATTAGCGTATAATAGTTCTTGATGTTTCCTTACAGATACTTCTGCGACTAATTGAGAGCCAATGTGTTCAACATTTGGCAGACAACATTCTTGTGGCCATCTCTGATTACATTGTTGCATCTGTATGTGAAAATTTGCTAACTATCTGTTTAGAAATGTGATGGCTATTGGCAACTCCCTATTTAGACACATCTCATATTCTGATTGGACCAGCTTTGACATTACTACAAAATTAAGTTTTCAATAATTAATTGATAATCTCCACCCACTCTTCTGGAACCTACATTTCAGATACATTTGATCAGATGATGGGAAACGTCAAGGTGAAGTGGAGGGGAAGGGTTGTTAGTGTATTGTTATAGAAAGCATTTTGACATCTCAAAGTCTGCATTATTCCTCAATTCTAGATTGGAGAAACAAACACAAACGTAACGGTGATGCTGAGTGAAGCTTTTCCATTATTATTGGAAAGCTCTTTTGCATAATTTGCAAAATTGTTTATTGGCTTGTTTAATGCAGTAAATTAAGCTTTTTAATGCATAGGAAGATGAAATTAAAAAAAAAAAAAAAATTGCTATCTAATGCAGAAAGTATATAGAATTATTTACATTTTTTTAATGCATAGGAAGATGAAATCAAGTCTAATTAGGAAATTCAATAAATCATGTAAAGTGGTTGGGCTAAATTATAGAAATTACATTGTTTTTTCATTTTGGATCGCCTCTGTCAACATGGTGGAAAGCATACATTTCCACTCACCTATTTTATTATCAATAATAAGTTGCATGTGTGTATCCTCGTAGTTTTGTTCTTACTAACTCTTTCTTTTCTTTTTTTTTTTCCCTATTTTTTTCCTTTTTGGTCACTAAATGTTAAATATTGCCAAAGTATAGAACAAATGCATGACACACGCATAAATGCACATATTATGCATTTGCATACATATAATTACATACATACTTGTATGAATGAGAGTAATTAATAGTCAGTTCTCTGTTATATATGTCATGTTGGAATGAACTTAAATATGCTTATTTGAATGTATGAAAACTCAATATATTTGATCATTGGCTAAATTTAGCTATTTTTGCTGATTTAGTTGTCATACATCACAAACCTATATAGTTCTGGTGTTACATTAACTAGGGCCATAGGGCAGAGGCACTTGGCTTATTCTTTGATTTCCCTCTCCCAAATAAACTTGTTCTACGTAACACCTTCAGTAACCTGCTCGCATACTTTCTGTGGGAAGCAAAATTCACAGGATCAATGCAAGCACTCACTTGTCCAAGTGGGTTTCTCTTCTTGCTCAATGTTCTTCCCTCCAAACCATAAGGCCTCAAGCCCTGCCAATTAGTAGAATTTGGTTATGATTTCTTTGAAATCGGTTCTTTTTTTGCAAAGATGTTTTGTATTTGAAGGCTTTTCTTCAAGGACATGAGTTCTTGTTCAAGACTCTGAATTCTGAAGCTTGTGGATTTGTATTCCTTCCTCGACAACTCAGACCTATGAATTGCTGCATCTTTTTGTAGTAAGAAGCTGATGGGTCTACTACTAACTGCTTTGCCTCCGTCTATATATGGACTCTCGCCTAGGTTCTGGCTTTTGGAGTTTGCATATCTTGAGCTTGAGAGGCTACTGGAGAATTCCCCACAATGTGCCCACCTAAATGAGTCTGAGCATTCTTTGAAGGCTTTATGCATGTTTAGTTGCTGAACAAAAAGTACCTGGACAATCAGACGCAATGGCATCAACTCATTCTGAACTGCTTCAATCCATATCTCTTGTGATAGTTTTTGGCAATTGAGGTATTTGCACACTAACCCTTTCTCATCTTGTGATATGCCTTGGTGTGCCTGAAGATCAGAGAACTAGGTCTTAGAAATTAGGCTGAAACATGGATTCAAAACTTATATATATTTATGATCTTGTTGATAAGGTGAACCAATGTCAATTTGAATTAATTAAGATTGAGCCTAAGAAATGGCCTATATAGACACATCATTTTTGTGTAAAATATGATTTGCTTTAGGTCTATAATGTAAATCTTATCTTGTCTAGCAAAATTGCTTGGATTTCATTTAGAAATAGGGTCTATGTTGATTTCAGGTAGTTCAAATGAGCTGAAACATATGAAACCTTACCTGTAGGAACAACATATTCAATACTTCTCACGTATGCTGCTATTCCAGATTTTAACATGTAAGTCTCAACATATTCAATGCTTCTCACGTATGTCATTTTCCTGAATATTTGATGTGCTTTGTGATTTTTCCCTTTTAAAAGAAGTCAAGGTTGTTTACAGTTGAAAAGTGCCATAATAAAAAGCTGGCAATCTTTAAACAAATATTGATTGTGTCATGGACTTTGTTTTACAAGCTTGGTCATTCACCCATAATTTAAGAATAAAATAATCAAAGTACATGTTACCAAGATTCTGGAAATATAAAGCTAGTGAAGGACTTCAAAGTTTGAAATGATTGAAAATATCAGGACTATACAGCATAATAGATAATACTTAAGAGGCAATATATGATCATCACTATTTCTAACTGTTATATTTGCATATGATGAACATTCTAACTTTACAGTGTGCTTGTAGATGTCATGAAACTGACTGATCAATATTACAGATCATGAGAAGCCTTTCCACTTCTTACTCCAAGTTGCGTAACATCTTCTTAATTTCCCAACTCCTATGTTTTGATATTGTATTTCCATCCTTTGTTATTTCATCAATGTACTTCCAACTATGGTAAACATATTACTTTAACTTTGTACTTGTAGAGTGATGGACAACAACAGACTTCAAGGTCAAATTCCAGTCGCTCTCTTCAGCCTTCCTCAGTTACAGACTCTATAAATTTCAGTTCAATCTCATTTGGTATTACATTTCATATAATGCTTTAGAATCCAAAGTAAGATGTAACCTCCCTAGGCTTAACATAATTGATTCTGCTTAAATAACTTGTATCATGAACATTATAATAAAAAAATAATTTGCTTTTGGCATGTGGTGGCAATGTATTGAGCTACAACCAGCTTAATGGCATTTTGGATGTTAGAGGCCTCTGAAATCACGGGACTAGAGGCCTAGGCTTAACATAACTAATTACATCTACACTTATTTTAAAATGACCTCTGAAGCTAGAGGCCTCTGAAATCATGGCACTAGACTGCCCTAGATTAAACAAAATAGGCCATTAAAATAAGGAAGGGCTTTGAGATTAGGTTCAACATGGTTTGCCAGTGTGCCAACATCTGTAGGGAAGTGTGAATAATTTACTTTCTTGAAGATAAGTATCCATGTCAGTCTTTTCTATAAAAAATTGAAAATGTGTATTAAATTTGTGAATTTGCTCAGAGCCATAAAGGATTGGGAACCACTTGCCAACTTTCCTTTGCTTGTTGAAATGGGTTGGTATGAAATGCAGTGTTTAGTAAGTGTATTGGTGCTTATAGGGATGGCAATTTGTGAATTTGTTTAGAAAGTGATATATTGACATTTAACCACTTTAACAGCTGACTTAAGAACAATCATAGTGTACTTGTTAACACCAAAACTAGGATTTGTTAAGAAAGTGATATATATATTTTTGGATAATTTTGTGATTGGATCAATTTATGCGCACCTCGATTAAGTCTAAGGACCTATGGGGAAAGACGAGATAGGGCCTATGGGGATAGACGGGATGTAATTAGCACACGTAGGTTGGGAGTTGGCATGAAAAATGCCATAAACTTAGTCGAAAAAGGCCTTTCGGGGCTGAAAATTCACAACAACCCTGAACCACTCTATGGATGCCACAGGTAGTTTCCTCATGTGAAATAGGACCTATGGGGATAGGCGGGATGTAATTAGCACACGTAGGTTGGGAGTTGGCATGAAAAACGCCATAAACTTAGCTGAAAAAAGCCTTTTGGGGTCGAAAATTCACAATAGCCCCCGAACCACTCTATGGATGCCATGGGTAGCTTCCTCGTGTGAAATAGGACTAGTGGGGATAGACGGGATGTAATTAGCACGCGTCATTTGGGAGTTGGTGTCAAAAACGCCATAAGCTTAGCCGGAAAAGGCCTTTCGGGGCCGAAAATTCAAAGCAGCCCCCGAACCACTCTATGGATGCCATGAGTAGCTTTCTCGTGTCAAATAGGACCTATGGGGACAGACGGATGTAATTAGCATGCGTAGGTTGGGAGTTGGCATCAAAAACGCCATAAACTTAGCCGAAAAAGGCCTTTCGGGGCCGAAAATTCAAAGTAGCCCCCCGAACCACTCTATGGATGCCACGGGTAGCTTCCTCGTGTCAAATGGAACCTATGGGGACAGACGGCATGTAATTAGCATGGAACACCCCGAAATAATCCAACATATATAAAACATCAACCCACATCCACTAAATACTAAAGGCAAATCTCCAACCCTTACATCATTAATCAATAGAGTTATTACAAAAGTTCCATATGCGATTTATACATTCAACGGTATGAAAACACATGAATCTATAGCATGTGAAGCATCAAATCTCAAAGGTAAATAAAATACCCCCATGGGCTTACAACTTCCAAGGCTTAAGCCTAGTTACACAAAGTGGCCTCTCGGACCCATACATGAATAGCCCTTGGCTAGCAAAATAAATACAACAAAATAGAGTCATCTACTCTTCACAAAAACATGTCCACGCCCTCAACTCGGCGGGATCACCACATCTTCACCTGCACCGAATCCCATAGGGTTGGGCATAAAGCCCAGCAGAGAAATCCTTAACAAGTATATACAGTTATGCAAAATTTTCAACATTTAATGCAAATGCAAATGCCATGCAATGTCGTTTCAAGATAATCTCATTTCATGCTCTTCTTGAAAACCATCATGTTTTCTATAACATCTTGCAATCTTATCAATTTCAAATTTCCACTTTAATCATTAGGAGTGGTAAATACGACTCAGGTAATTCCTAGGTTGGTGTCTGCAAGTAGGCTCAACATGCACTACCAATAACCTCACTTTACTGGTTGCTAACGGGAAGGGAAGTGGTACCTCCTCCGCGCGTGTTTTCGGTCTTTCACCTCGGACACTCAGGCCAACTTATCAATTTCATCTACACCTCCTATCCGGACTTACCCACGTATTTACCCCTTAAACATTTCCATAGTTCTCATTACAATATAATCTTTTCTCAAAGTAAATGTTTCCAAATCAATTCAAGATGCGCAACAATGATAAATAATTGATGAGAATATGATGCAATAAGTAACATCTCATAACATTTCTTTATCTTTCCTCCCTCCAATGCCATTTCACAAAAATACCCATATTCTCAATCGATGTTATCAACGCAATTTTTAGCATTTTAGTCACTTCAAGACTATATGTAATTTTTCAAACATCAATATCCAAGGTTTCAATTCCCATAATCCATGGTGCTCAAAAATTGTCATCTCACAACTATACATGTTCATGCATTTAACAATAGTTTTTTTTTTTTTGAAAATAATTTCTCAATCCTCATACATCAAGAGGATTGTCATTTTGCAAACCATATGATGAAATCTACACTACATCATTCATTGAACACAGGAAGAAAGAAAATCCATAGGTTTTTCCCATATGTTCCAAAACTGCCAAATTTCTAGGGTACTTCATCAAAACCAAAACATCTCCCCATTTTCTTGGTGAAATCCCATCAAAAACATCTTTCTTAAATTAATAGAAATGAAGCCCTCACGGATCAACTTAGAAGCATTTGAAATTTTAAACCCTCTATTGAAAAATTTCTACACTCTTGAGCCACAAACCAAACTCTCAAAATAAATTCAAGAGAAACATAAAATCAACATTTATTCTTGCAAAACATGTATATATAACTCAAGAAAGTCCCTACCTCAAGGTTTGATGAAGAAAAGAAGATGAAACCCTAGCTTTGGTGGTGTTGAAAAGAGATCTCCACCGCACACAATGTGGTTCTCAAGAGGCTCTACAATGTTGATGAAGAAACTATGGACCAATTTCTAATGGATGGTGAAGGATCAAGGATTTGATCTTGTTTTTGAGGTAGAAATATAGAGAGAGGGGAGAGCAATGTATTTATAGCGATCCCGGGTTTACCCTTGTTGTACAGTGATCCGGACATGTGTCCGTGGATGTTGAAAGTTGTTTATTATCTAGTTTGCATCCTCTTTTCTTTGTTTATTGAGTTATAGGATGTGTTGGGCAGGTTTGTTTCAGGTTGGTTATGTTTGGGAGCCTAGTGTTGCTGCCCAGATTTTTGGACCTTCGCTCGAGCCAGGAGTTTGTCGCTCGAGCGAGAGTCGAGTTTGTGTCTGGTGGGTCGAGCCAGAGTGGCTTCACTCGAGCGAGTGTTTGCACCTGGTTCTGGACCTGAGAGTTGTGTTTCTTGGCTCGAGCGAGCTTTTCTTGGCTCGAGCAATCTGGTTTGTTCTTCGCTCGAGCGAGGAGTTGGTCGCTCGAGCGTGCTTCTGGTTGCAGACCTGAGGGTTTGAGTTGTTGGCTCGAGCGAGCATTCTTTGGCTCGAGCGCACTTTTGAGTTTTTGGCTCGAGCGAGAGTTCCTTGGCTCGAGCAAGAGTTTCTGTGTCTGGTCGCTCGAGCGACCAAGTCTTCGCTCGAGCGAGAGTGTTTTATATCAGCGGACAGTAGCGTTTTGAACATCACTTTTTCATCTTCTTTTTTTTGATCAAACCTAGATCCGAGACTCTCTCTCTCTACACTTATATTCTCTCTAAGAATTGATCTCCCTAGAGTGTGAATCTAGCCTAGGGCCTTTGTTAAAAAGATAGAGGGCATTGAGAGCTTTGTTTTAATCTGAAAAAGTTTGGATTTGGAGCACGTTGGTCTTCGAGTCTTCATCTCCTTTTTGGCTCAAACTTCGAGGTAGGGATATCCTACTCCTCTCTATGGATTTTGTCTTTAAATTTTAGTATTTTGAGATGTTGGGGTTGGTTTGGTAATTTTGTGAAAGTTTGGGACTTTTGTGCAATTTTACAAAAGTTGGGGTTTTACTCATAATAAACCTAGATGCATGTTTGGCATAGAGAAATGGAATGAATGTTGAATTATTGATGAAAATGGGACCTAAGGGTTGAAATGTTAATTATGGGAATTGACCTAATTACATTGTTTAATTAATTGGGATAATTAATTGTGAGAAATGAGGAAATGAAATGTTGATTGAATATCCATTTGTGCATTTATTTTCTGTTTAGAAATAACTGCTTTGGGCTATCGGTGGAGGATAGTCGTGATTGTTGTAGACAATGCATGATGATTAGGCAAACTTAAACTAATCAATGAAGTGTGTCATGGAACTTGACGGTTGATAGAATACATTAACTATATGTATTGAGTGATTGTATATAGAACCATTGTGTTTGTATACGTTATGTGTAGAGGAGGAGATGAGGGATGTACTCTGCGGTTTAGGGGAAGATAGGGGATGTACCTCTAAACCGGATAGTGTTGGGAGAAGATAGGGGATGAACTCCGTAGATACAGCTCATATGCTTGTCTAAAGAAGTGAAGATAGAGCTTATATGCTTATCTTTGTGATGTGTGGATATAGCTTTTATGCTTATCTGTGGATATTGTGGTTATACATATCTGTTGTAGAATGTGGATATAGCTTATTTGCTTATTTGAGAATGTGGATATTGTTGTTATACATATCTGTTGAGAATGTGGTTAGTGCTTATATGCCTATCCGTTGAAAAAGGGAAAATGAAAGGAAACTTGGACTCATAAGTCGTATGACATAAATATGTGATTTATGTGAATGTATCAGTGTTGGCCATCTATCAATTGCTAATATTTTAGTCATTGTTCATGGTTGGTTTAGTGTATTTCTACTGGGCTATGGCTCACCCTATATGGGAATATCATTTTCAGGTGCAGGAAACATGCCACCTCCAAGGACATAGCTTGGGAGGCTAGGGGCGGACATACTAATGTCGTTATCTTTTTGATGTATTACATGTAATTTCAAGCCAAGGGCTTTATGTGTAAACGAGTTAGAACTCTTTTGTTGTAACCAAGTGTTAACTTGGAAAGCTGTAAGCCTGTAAGGCATTTTGCTTTTGTTGTTAACATGTAATGCTTTTTGTAATGAAACTCTGAGAAATGAAAGAATGTGGAACTTTTGAATATCAATACATGTCTTATTTGTTGGGTTTAATGTATTATTTTGAGGGCGTTACAGTATTTTTAGAGAGAGAGAGAGACAAGACAAATGATATACAGAGTTTTCTCAAAAGAGAAGAAAAACAGAGTCTTCTCAAACTCAGGCCGATCGCACGTGCGGCACTTGCCCCCGCACGTGCGGAGCGTGCCTCCCGCACGTGCGACTCTGATCCCCGCACGTGCAGCTGCCTCCGCACCTCCTCATCTGCACCTCCTCCTCCGTACCTACAATTTAGGCAGTGTGCAACTCTCTGAAACTCACCTCTCCTCGCACGTGCGGCCCACATGCGGCCCCACTCCACACATGCGGCCCTGGCCCAGTAGCCCAGAATTTTTTGGTTCAATTTTCGGGCACTCCGGACTCGATCGAGCACCCTCCGGTACGTGTAAAAATCAGTCACTAAAAAGACAAGAACAAGGTTTTGTGAAACTCCCTAATGCAACAACCCAAACTGCTAACAGGGTTCCAAGTCAAACCGGCACCCCGACAAGATGACCTAAGGTTAATGAAGGGAAAACGAAACGAGTGACACACCCGGTCATCACATAGGACGCGTAGGTTGGGAGTTGGCGTCAAAAACGCCATAAACTTAGTCGAAAAAGGCCTTTCGGGCCTGACTATGTTGCACAACCTTACATTGATTGTAATTTTTTAGGGGCTACATGTTTTCTCATCACTGCTGAATATGCTGCACAACCTTAAATTGATTTTCATTTTTAAGGGGCTACATTTTTCCTCATAACTGTTGAATATATATGCTGCACAACCTTACATTGATTGTCATTTTTTGGATACCAATGGATTTTTAATCCTGTGCACTTTGTGTTGTTTTGGTTTGTAACATTTCAATAATGTTAATTTCATTTTCAAAATATTATGATTGAGGGATAAAACCACCTCAGCCAAAAATTCAAAATGAAAAACGAAAAACGAAAAAATCCCTTTACAGCTCTATTAACTTTTTTTTTTTTTTTTTTTTTTTTTTTTTTTTTTTTTTTTGCGTGGTCTTATGCTAAAATGCTATATGGAGCTAATGAGTGTAATTTTTGTTTTGTATATGGCTTTTGGCATTGACATGTGGATCTTCCATTTTTTTGTACGGAGGATAATTTACACTTTTGAACAGTTGGGAAGTTTTTTGTCGTCCTTTGCCTTTTGTGTGGAATTTGGATGAATCGTACATATAATTTTTGGCGGGATACATAATAATTTTTGGTATGCTTATTTGTTATGTATGACGTTTTTATTTCTAATTGAAATATATATAGTTGGTTTGTATATAAGTTTACATTAAAAGGTATTCTTTTTTGTTTGATGGTTGTAAGTGAAATATGTGTTATGGAATGGGTGATGATATATACATATTGTTTTGTTTGTATATCTATTGCAGGTTGCGGTGGATATATATAGGTTATGGAAAAATTAATTAAAATGAAAAAAAAAATGATGTTTTTGGCGACAAAACAATTGGTAGCCAAAAATGGAGTTAAATATTTTTAGTGACTAAATAGTTAGTAGCAAAAAAAGAATTAAATCTTTTGGCGACTGAAAATTTAGTAGCCAAAAAAAGAAAAAAACACTTTTGGCAACTAAATATTTAGTCGCCAAAACATAACAATTATATTATCGGTGACAAAAACCTTTGGCAGCTAAAAAAAATTATACTTTGGTCGACTAACCTTTGTAGTAGCTAACAAGAAATTGGACTTTCGGCGACTAAACATTTAGTAGCTAAAAAAATGTAGATGCACAAGAACAACTATTGGCAACTAAAACTTTGGTCTCCCTAAATACTTGAATTTTTTGCGACAAAAAATTTTAGTAGCTAAAAATGTGATTTAAATTAAATTAGTAGCCTTTGGGCGACTAACAGATTAGTTGCCAATTTGCTTCATCAGCGACAAAAGGTTATTTTGTCGCCAATAGCTTTTACTTTTGCCTACTAAAACATTAGTCGCCATTTATAAGACTTTTGGCGACTAAATATTTTTTTGTCTCCAATACCTTTCCCGACAATCTTCCTGCGACAAATCTACTGACCGAAATATTTAGTCGGGAAAATATTTCGGCGACTAAAACCTTACTTTTGGCGACTAAAAATTTAGTCGTCAAAAGTGCAATTTCTTATAATGGATGTATGATTAGACAAAGATACGGTAGAGAACGATGTACGACTAGACAAAGATACTGGGAGCTTACCAACATTCATAACTAAACTTAGTTGAATTTCTAAAACGTTAACGGTACTCTATAATGTCTCCTAGCACAATTAATATATCAGATTGAAGGATGTTAATATCGTGAAAGGAAGAAATTATAATGTTAGTTAATACTAACGGTGTTCGATTTAGTCGTTTATCATTTATAAATGTTTTTGTTTTGTTTTGTTTTGTTTTTTTTTTTTTTGACAATGCAAGCAAAAAGGAAATTAGTGACATTGATAATGTTAGTTAAAAATAACGATATTGTAACTAACCTTAGTTGAATTTATAAAGCGTTAATGATACTCTATAATGTCTCCTAGCACAATAATATCTTAGATTAAAGGATGTCAAGATCGTGAAACGGTGTTCTATTTTGTCGTTTATCATTTCTAAATGCATTTTTTTTTGTGACAATGCAAGCAAAAAAGAAATTAGTGACATTGATAATGTTAGTTAAAAATAATTGTATTATATTTTCTCGTTTAGCATTTATAAATGGTGTGGTGTTCTATTTTGTCATTTAGCATATATAAATACGGCCCTTTTTCATGCTAGGGGGAATTTAGTGACGTTGACAATGTTAGTTAATACTAACGGTATTTTTGTCGTTGATAATGTTAGCTAATACCAACGGTATTCTACTTTTGTGGTTGATAATGCACTCTTGACATTATTGTTTAACAACAAATTTTGTAAAATGGTTTATGTAAAAGGATTGATAAAGACTAATATTGCAAATTCTTTTTCCATGAAAAGGCTCCTATAAAATTACGAATGGTTGATCAAAAAAAATTATGAAATGGTTAGGCGGAGTAAAACCATTATTAGTTTTATAAAAAATACAAATAAGGATGTTTTCCTCCTTTGATTCTTCTACATCCTAGTCCATATAATCATTGTGATCACCCCGGAAATTATTAATTTTTTTATAATTAAGGCTTTTCTATATATATATATATATATTGGTTTTCATGAAGCTGTACGTTATTTGTAAAGAGGCATTTTTTCTTGCTTTGTTGTTCACACTATAAATGGACAACTGGAAGGGAAAATGGTACATCACTTGTAGGGGTTTTCTTCAGATAGAATTGGATCCAAGTATGTTTGGAATTAAAAAAACTATATAAAATGATATGGTAAAATTGTGAGCCTTAATACACTACAAAAAAAGACTTATCAAGATATTACTTCAGAAACTTTTGAAAAGTTATTTTATGTTCCAATTTCTGTTCTCTTTCATTTCTGAGTATTCTTAGGCACACATTGAGCACCCTAAATGAATTAAAGGGCATGAAAGAAGCCTAAGAAAGTTAAGTAAACTAAAGAATGGATTGAATTGTATTATGACCCAATGTGTTATGAATTATATAGGGTCAAGTATAAGGACGAATCAAGCATCGGAACACTGTGAGTAATATCTTAGTAAAGATATTTTTGTGTATGCATTATTTTCTAAATGTTACCTATGTGGTAAGTTTCTGAAATGAGTATTCCATCTGCCTAATTTGCAATGAAAAATGTGAAGTGATTGATGTATGAATATGAAATGGGCCCAAGGCCGTTCAGTTTATTAGATGAGGATATAAATTGGGCCTAAGGCCGTTTTGTATGACTGTTAAATGGGCCAAAGGCCATTTTGAATAAGGAATTGGTTAGAACTAAGGTCGTTTTGAATATGAAGGCGAATGTGAACATGATCATGGATCTAAAAGTGTGCACAAATGTGAATATGAAATGTTGGACCCAAGGTCGTTTTGCTACAATGGACCCAAGGTCATTTTGTATATGAATTGGACCCAAGGTCATTGTGCACATAATAGACCCAAGGTCATTTTGTATATTCGTTGGACCTGAGGTCATTTTTTATGTGGATATGATATATTGGACCTGAGGTCATTTTGCCGGATATTAAACAACAAGTATGTTTTTTCAATTTTGATTTAATGATTTTCATTCATGAACCCCTTTACTTTGGTATTATTCACTGGGCATTAGCTCATTCTTTATTTATATGTATGTGGGTGAGTAGCGGGAAGTCCAGCCCTAGCCTTAGCCCCAGTGATGTGTGACAAAATCGAGTTTTGAGAAGTCAACCAAGGTCGCCTCACGCAAGAGGCCTTACTTTTGTTTTGTGTTTCCTTTTTTTCTTTTGGGGTCGTATGTGACCAAATTTGTGTATAATCATGGTTTTTGTTAAGACCGAATTTAGAATGATCCTGAATATATGCATTTTCATACTCTGAATGTTTGTATGGTGTGAGTTATAGTATAAATGTGAAAAGTTTTTGTTATGCCATGTATGGATAGCTCATTGGACAAACATTACAAGTTCTGCTTCCGTATTTTGGCCCCGAATTATTAAATATGATTTGATTATTTTGAGGCCGTAGGCAATCTCATGATTATTGGCCGGTTATGAACCTAATCCATAGGGGTTGGTTCGGGTCATGACACTACTGACACGAAAAATTTCACGTGATTTCGAGCCCAACCCATTTTTGGCTTTTGCATTGCTTGTCCATTTGATCCAAAAATTGTTGGGCCATGCATGCTGCATCATTATGGATCCTTCCTAAAATCATGTTTTTTTACTAACATGCCAAATTTCACGCGATTTCGAACCAGGCCCCTTTTTGGCTTTGCATTGCCTATCCATTTGATCCAAGAATCATACAGCCATACACACTTCATACAGCCATACACGCTACATCATCATGGATCCTGCCAAAAATCACATTTTCTACAGACTAGCCAAATTTCACGTGATAATGAGCCCGACCCATTTTTGGCATTCACAATGCTTGTCCAATTGATCCAAGAATCGTTTAGCCATGCATGCTGCATCATCATGGATACTACCTAAAATCACGTTTTCTACTAACTCAAAAAATTTCATGTGATTTCGAGTCCGAGCTATTTTTGGCTTTCGCATTGCAAGTCTATTTGATCCAAGAAACGTATGGCCATGCTAGCTACATCATCATGGCTCCTTCCTAAAATCACCTTTTCTACTAACCCGCCAAATTTCATGCGATTCCTAGCATGGCCCGTTTTTCGATTTCGCATGGCCTATCCAATTGATCCAAGAATCGTATGGCCAAGCATGCTGCATTATAATGGATCCTTCGTAAAATCACATTGTGTACAGACTCGCCAAATTTCACACGATTCCGAGACAGGCCCATTTTTTGCTTTTACAATGCTTGTCCATTTGATCCAAGAATCGTATGGCCATGCATGCTGCATTATCATAGATCCTAACTATAATCATGTTTTCAACTGATCCACCAAGTTTGACGCGATTCCAAGCATGACTAGTTTTTGGCTTTTGTATTGCCTGTCCATTTGATCCAAGAATCGTATAGCCATGCATGCTGCATCATCATTGATCCTTCCTAAGATCACGTTTTCTACTGACCCGCCAAATTTTAGACGGTTCCGAGCATGGCTCATTTTTGGCTTTCACATTGTCTGTCCATTTGATCCAAGAATTGTATGGCCATGCATGCTGCATCATTGTGGATCCTTCCTAAAATCATATTTTCTATTGACCTGCCAAATTTCATTTGATTCTAAGTCCGACCCATTTTTGGATTTCGCATTGCCTGTCCATTTGATCCAAAAAATGTATGGCCATGCATACTGCATCATCATGGATCCTTTCCAAAATCACGTTTTCTACAGACCCACCAATTTTCATGTGATTTCGAGCTCGACCCTATTTTGGCTTTCGCATTGCTTGTCCAATTGATCCAAGATTCGTATGACCATGCATGCTTTATCGTCATGGATCCTTCCTAAAATCTGGTTTTATCACACGATTCCAAGCCCCGACCCATTTTTTCTTTTGAGTTGCTTGTCCATTTGATCCAAGAATTGTCTGGCCAATCAAGCTACTTCAACATGGATCCTTCCTAAAATCACATTTTCTACTGACCCACCAAATTTCACACGATTCCGAGCCTGGCTCGTTTTTTGCTTTCGCATTGCCTATCTATTTGATCCAAAAATTGTATCGCTATGCATGCTGCATCATCATGGACCCTTCTTAAAATCACATTTTTTACTGACTCGCCAAATGTCACGCGATTTCAAGCCCGACTTGTTTTTGGCAATCACATTACCTGTCCATTTGATCCAAGAATCGTATGGCCATGCATGCTAAATCATCAAGGCTCTTTCCTGAAATCACCTTTTTTGCTGACCTATGAAATTTCACGCGATTCTGAGCCCGACCCGTTTTTGGCTATCACATTGCATGTCCATTTGATCCAAGAAACACATGGCCATGCATGCTGCATTATCATTGTGGGGGCCGAATAATTTTGATAGTGGAGATACGGGGTACACACTTAGAAAATCAGGATATATATTATATTCGGCTCCGTCCTGTACGATCCAGACGCCGAATATCTAATCGGCTATAGAACCAGTTGAATAAAAAGCCGAGTGAGAATTGGCATACGACAGAAGGGGCCGAATGAACAACCACACAATGGATTAAGAGCGGGCCTGACTCTAGGGCCCAACATGGAATATAAATAGAGGAGCATCAACCAAAAAAAGGTATGTGAGAACAAATCCAAAAAACTTAAGCCTCAAGTAAACAATAGACTTACACTAACTTGTCCATCGGAGTGTTAATTTCGGCACCCCCGACTGGAGTGTTAATCCCTTTTTCAGGTGATGATCAGAGGATTAGGGACGTGCTTCAGGATCCAAGAGTTTTTTCCAAACCTACTTCTCTACAATCATTGATCATTCCTAAAATAAAGTTTTCTATTGACCTACCAAATTTCACGTGATTTTGAGCTTGGCACATTTTTGGCTATCGTATTGTCTGTCCATTTGATCCAAAAATCGTATGGCCATGCATGCTGCATCATCATGGATCCTTCCTAAAATCAGGTTTTCTACTGAGCTACCAAATTTCACATGATTTTGAGTCTGACCCGTTTTTCTCTTTCGCGTTGCCTGTCCATTTGATCCAAAAATTGTATGGCTATGCATGCTGCATTATCATGGATCCTTCTTAAAATCAGGTTTTCTAAAGACTCGCCAATATTCATGCGATTCTGAGCCCAACCCAATCTTGGCTTTTGTATTGCCGTTCCAATTGATCCAAGATTCCTATGACCATGCATGCTGCATTATCATGGATCTTTCCTAAAATAACGTTCTCTACTGCCCGCCAAATTTCACGCGATTCCAAGCCCGACCCATTTATGGCTTTCGCATTGCTTGTCCATTTGATCCAAGAATCGTATGGGCATGGTTGCTGCATCATCATGGATCCTTTTTAAAATCACGTTTTCTACAAACTCGTCAAATTTCACACGATTCCGAGCCCGGCCCGTTTTTGGCTTACGCATTGCCCATCCATTTGATCAGAGAATTATATGGCCATGCATGCTGCATCATCATGGACCCTTCCTAAAATCACATTTTCTACTAACCCACAAAATTTCAAGCAATTCTGAGCCTGGTCCATTTTGAACTGTCACATTGCCTACCCATTTGATCCAAGAATCATATGGCCATGCATGCTACATCATCATGGATCCATCGTAGAATCACATTTTCAACTGACTTGCCAAATTTCAGTCGATTCCAAGCCTGACTTATTTTTGGCTATCGCATTGCCTGTCGATTTGATTAAAGAATTGTACAGCCGTGCATGCTACATTGTCATGGCTCCTTCCTAAGATCACATTTTCTACTGACCCACCAAATTTAATGCGATTCTGAGCCTGGCCTGTTTTTAGCTTATGCATTGCCTGTCCAATTGATCCATGAATCGTATGGCAATGCATGATGAATCATTATGCAACCTTCTTAAAATCACGTTTTCTATTGACTCGCCAAATTTCACTCGATTCCAAGCCTGACCAATTTTTGGCTATCGCATTGCTTGTCAATTTGATCCTAGAATCGTATGGCCGTGCATGCTGCATTATCATGGATCCTTCCTATAATCACGTTTTCTATTGAACCGCCAAATTTCACGCGATTCCAAGCCTGACCAGTTTTTGACATTCGCATTGCCTGTCCATTTGATCCAAGAATCGTATGGCCATGCATGCTGCATCATCATTGATCCTTTCTAAAATCATATTTTCTACTAACCGGTCAAATTTCACGCTATTCGGAGCACGACCCGTTTTTGGTTTTCGAATTGACAGTCCATTTGATCCAATAATTGTATGGACATGCATGCTGCATCATCGTGGATCCTTCCTAAAATCACATTTTATACTGACCCGCTAAATTTAAAGCGATTCTGAGCTCAGCCTATTTTTGGCTTTCGCATTGCCTGTCCATTTGATCCAATAATCAAATGGGCATAAAAGCTGCATCATCATGGATCCTTCTTAAAATCACGTTTTCTACTAACTTGCCAAATTCCAAGCGATTTCGAACCTGGTCCGTTTTTGGCTTTCGCATTACCTGTCCATTTGATCCAAGAATCATATGGCCATGCATGCTGCATCATCATGGAACCTTGTTAAAATCACGTTTTTTACTGACCCACCAAATTTAACTCGATTTCGAGCCCGACCTATTTTTGGCTATCGCATTGCCTGCCCATTTGATCTAAGAATCGTATGGCCATGCATGTTGCCTCATCATGGATCCTTCCAGAAATCATGTTTTCTACTAACTTGCCAAATTTTACGTGATTCAGAATCCGACCCCTTTTTGGCTTTCGCATTGCCTATCTAATTGATCCAAAAATTGTATGGCCATGCTAGCTGCATCATCATTGATCATTTCTCAAATCACGTTTTCCACAGACCCACCAATTTTCATGGGATTCCAAGACCAATCTAAGTATGCGTGACAACACAAGCAATGTGTAAGGAATAAACACATGTAAGTAAAGCATGCGCGACAATGCATATAATGTGTAAGGAACAAACACATGTAAGTAAAGCATGCGCGACAACGCATACAATGTGTATAGAATAAACACATATAAGTAAAACATGCGCGACAACGCAAGCAATGTGTAAGGAATAAACACATGTAAGTAAAGCATGCGCGACAACGCATACAATGTGTGAGGAATAAACACATGTAAGTAAAGCATGTACGACAACGCATACAATGTGTAAGGAATAAACACATGTAACACATGTAAGTAAAGCATGCGCGACAATGCATAGAATGTGTAACGAATAAACACATGTAAGTAAAGCATGCACGACAACGCATACAATGTGTAAAGCAGGAATAAACACATGTAAGTAAAGCATGCGCGACAGCGCAAGCAATGTGTAAGGAATAAACACATGTAAGTAAAGCATGCGCGACAACGCATACAATGTGTGAGGAATAAACACATGTAAGTAAAGCATGCGCGACAACGCATACAATGTGTAAGGAATAAACACATGTAAGTAAAGCATGCGCGACAACGCATACATTGTGTAAAGCATGTGCGATACAACGCATAAGGGAATGCATGACAATGCATGTATTGAAATGCATGAACTGAAATGCATGACAATGCCTGTAATGGGCATGACAATGCTCGAACTGAAATGCATGATAATACATAAACTGAAATGCATGACAATGCATGAACTGAAATGCATAACAATGCATGTGAGATATCCATGACAATGCTTATACTGAAATGCATGACAATGCTTGTACTGAAATGCATGACAATGCATGAACTGAAATGCATAACAATGCATGTGAGATATGCATGACAATGTATGAACTGAAATGCATAACAATGCATGAGCTGAAGTGCATGACAATGCAAATGAGCTGAAATGCATGACAATGCAAATGAGCTGAAATGCATGACAATGCATGGGAGACGTGCATGACACTGCATGAACTGAAATGCATTACAATGCATGTAAGATGTGCATGACGATGCACGTACCGAAATGCATGACAATGCAAATAAATTGAAATGCATGACAATGCATGTAAGATGTGCATGACGATGCACATATCGAAATACATGAAAATGCAAATGAACTGAAATGCATGACAATGCATGTAATATGATAAGGTGTATGATGATGCAAATGGGACATGCGAAACAACGCGGATGAAGGGGCACAAGATAATGCGACCCACAGGATGTGCATGGCAATGCGAGCATGACGTGCATGGTAACATATAAGGGAGGTGCATAACAATGCGAGTGTGGTGTGCACTATAACGCATAGAGACGTGCATAACAATGCAAGAGACGTGCGCTACAACGCATATAGACGTGCATGACAATGCAAGAGACGTGCGCTACAACGCATATAGACGTGCATGACAATGCAAGAGACGTGCGCTACAACGCATATAGACGTGCATGACAATGCAAGAGATGTGCGCTACAATGCATATAGACATGCATGACAATGCAAGAGACGTGCGCTACAACGCATATAGACATGCATAACAATGCAAGAGACGTGCGCTACAATGCATATAGACATGCATGACAATACAAGAGACGGTGATTATCACAAGCAAGACAAAACATTGTAATGCAAGGTATTTAAAGCAATTTTTGAATCTCGGAAGATACAAAAGGATACGAAAAAGGATACACCTTGCGTATACCGAGCATCGCACACAGAAGACACGATTTGAGGCGAACACGGAGGCCAGTTGAGCTTCAACAGTCTATTTTCTTGCACTGTCTTGAAGAATGGAGGTTCGAAACATTATATCTGACCCAAACATGGGTGTAGTAGGTGCATCGACCACAAGGGGAGGCCACCAGCCATCAATCGGCCACGAAATAATTTCATCGGCCAAATATTTAGCCGACCGGCCAACAATTTGGCCGACCGGCCAAAAATGGTAGTTTTGGGGGCAATTTTGACATTTGGCCACAGGTCTTTAAATATGGGGTTCCAAACCCCATATTTTCACTTCGCCCTAGCTCAAAAATCTTCCCTCTTTCTCTCTAGGTGCTTTTCCTCGCCTCGATCTTCATTTTTCTCTTGTTTTCGACACTTTTTCATCGTTCGATTCGTGAAACCCTTCCCGTCTCGCACACTTTAAACTGAACAAATCACATTTTCAGTATACTTTTCTCGGTTTCCACCACTTGGGGTTTGTTTCTCCTGAGTTTACTTGGTTTTCGTGCCTTTTCCACACTCCGACCTTTCCTTCTATTTTTCACCCTCTCGGGGTTGACTTTTGGGTTGACCTTTCAAATTCTCGCCCATTTCACACTTTTGGCCATTTTCGTACTCTCCTTGAGATGGCAGACAACGTTCCATGTGGTGGGACTCCCCCGGAGCTGGACATGGACCCTGAGGCCGAGCTCTTGCCTCTCAGTGTCAGACCATTTGACCCGGCGACCTACAGGCCAGCGATACATGTGCTTCCTCCTGATAGCATCCGCCACTTCAGGAGCTATGCGCGGGGCGTGCCACTGGAGCTTCTGTTGCGCGAGCCTGAGTCACACCTCTCATTCGGTGCCTCCAAGGTACACTCTTCCTCTTTGCTTTCTGCAATGTAAACTGTATAACTTCAATAGTCAATACTGTTCTTTACCTGTGTAACTCAGATACACTGATATATCACGTGTTGTAGTTCACTGTGAGCACACCCACACCCAATATTTGTGTATACTTGAGCACATGCACCCGCACTGCATTTTCATTAATCGAATAACCCAAACATACTGATACATCGTATGCTTAGTTCACCGAGAGCACACCCGCACCCGATATTTGTGTAGATTTGAACATATGCACACACACTACATTTTCAACTGCTCTGAACACATACAAACACTGTATTTCTAATACTACTTCGCACTGTTTGTTTGTTTGTTTGTTTTTTTTTTTTTTTGATCACAAGGAGATTCCCATGCCTTCCGGGGGTATGGGAATGTCGTTGCTCGAGGATGGTATATGGAGTTGCCCGATGCAGTCCGCCAGATTGTCGATCAGGCCGGCTTCGGCACCTTCTGCATGGGACTTTTGCGCCTCACTGCGAGCAGGCCCCTTCTTGCTGCTTTGGTGGAGAGGTGATGGGACACCACTGACTCCTTCCACCTTTCTGCCACTGGGGAGATGACGATGACTCCCTTTGACTTCTCGATGCTCACCGGCGTCGGGGTAGGGGGTGATCCGATCCCTTTTGATACTGATATGGAGGAGTCAGACGCCGCTCAGCTATACTTGCTTGGCATTCAGCCACCTCTTGCCCGGCCAGGGTTTGTGAGGTACTCATGGTTCGAAGATCACTTCCGGATCCAGGCGCCTACTACTCAGGAGAAGGAGGAGCAGTATGTCCGTGGCTTCATCATGTTCCTACTGGGGACCACGCTTTTCGCCGATCGGGCGAACACCATCACCCTTTATCTATTGAGCGCGCTTGTGGACGTGATGCAGATCCGCCGCTATGACTGGGGTGGTGCAAGCTTGGCCACCTTTTACGGATATATGAGCTCATCCTCCCGCCGCAGCGGGTGGTTGCTTAGAGGCTATTGGCGAGCCTGGGAGGTACACATTCCCTTTCTGTCCTTTCAATTCTACTTTTCATTATCTGTGCACCACACACACTACGCATACGCAATCTGCTTTACACTGGCTGTACACTGCACACACTACACAACACACTGCACACTGTTCTCTAATTTCTACTTTTATCTATATACTGCTTTATCTGAGAAGCATACTCATGTCTGCTCTGTTGCATTCTATAGTTGTGGGTGTATGCCTACTTTCCTAGGCTTGCCCCAGTGCTAGACGTAGAGACGTCCCTCATGGTTCCATTTTCCCACCGCTTCGATGTGAGGTGCGAGCGGAGGCCCCGGGAGTCTTTCATGTTCTTCTGCCGTTATTTCGATACCATCACCGCAACCGAGGTATGTTAAACTTTACAGTTCATTTAAGCTTCGCTTTACATTGTACTTTCAATAACGGTAGATAACAAACTATATATTATTTACAGATCACCTGGTAGCCGTGGGCCCCGTTGCCTGACGCGGTTCAGGAGCAGTGCGCCGGTGCTCGAGAGATTGCCCGTTGTAGGATCTTGCTGGAGGGCCCGGTCTGTCGGGCTTGGTATTTTGGGGAGCGCTTCTTGCGCCAGACCTTGGGCTTACCGGAGCAGCCAGTTCCAGCGCCTCCTCCTACCCACGTGAGGTATACCGAGAGGTACACCTTAGATGAGATGGTGGACTACACCATTGGCTGGGGCTATGAGCGCTTTAGAGACGAGGGTGACAATACGGAGTACATCCAGGCTTATATCATGCCGTCTTTGACCGATGCTCGCCGAGTCGAGAGAGAGAGACCAGCGGCACCAGTAGCAGGAGCAGGGGCACCGAGGGCATCTCAAGCCCGTAGCAGGAGTGGGTCTCGGAGCGGGCATGGATTCGGATGGCCAGAGCTGCCCACGATGATGACATGCCGAGGGCAGGGTGGGGAGACTTACCAGATACCCATCGCTCCTCCTCCGGCCGATCATGAGCTTGTCGGAGTCTATTGCTCGACCCCGGTATGTACTACCACACTTTGCATTCTCTACAGCCATTCCATTTCATTTGATATCCCGCAGAATACTAATGCCTTCAACACTTTTGCAGGCTTCCATCGAGTACACTCGCCAGTCTCTGGAGCTGAATGCCTCCATGATGGGGATGCTGCAGCGGGGCATCGATCTACTGACCATCTACGGCATCCCGGTAAGTTCTTTCAACTGCAGTCTCAAACTTTGCACAATCTGTTCCATACATGATCTGACGCATCGTACTATCAATACGGCACTTGATACACAGCACTGACACACTATAATCATACACTGCTCACAGCATTGCTCACGGCATTCACACACTGTACTCAGACACTGCATTCTATACTGACATACTGTTCATAGCATTCATACTGATACCCTGCTCACAGCATTAATACACTGTACTTACACACTGTATTCGGTATTCATACTCTACATTGCGTAGCATAACTGGTGCATTTGCCATCTGTTCGTTTCAGGGCCCATTCCAGATTTCGGCCGCGGGAGGTGCTCCAGCTGGACCATCTGTTCCTACTCGAGGAGGAAGGGGAGCCGGGCGAGGGATGACATTCCACAGCTGAGGCAGACATAGGCGCACCCATGCTGGGAGCAGTTCTCGAGAGTCCTCCCTCGATGATTCTAACGAGGAGGCAGAGTGGTCCCAGGGCGAGGCCGGAGATAGCTCGGACTCTGACTTTGGAGATGGTGGTGGTGATCCTGGACCCTCGTCCAGGAAGAGGACTAAGACAGACTCCCGCACTCGAGATAACTGATATTGATCCAGACTTTTGTTGTTTTTCTTCTTTTTCTTGCTTTGTTCAGACACTTTGTAGCTTCTCCCTTTTTGTTTTACTTTTCTTTTTACTTGTAGTTTGAGCACATTGTACTGCCTCAGGCAGGTTTTTGTTTTCTTCAAAACTATGTACTTTTGTAAGAAGATGATATGATGAAATGAAACAGCTATTTTGTTCAAAAAGTGTTACATCTGTACATTCTGTGCATCGCATTGCATAACAATGAAAATGGGATTGAACTTTTGTTTTGAAAACCAAACACTCGAATTGCAATTAATCAGGTAGTGAACCAACTAACAACAAAACAACTCGATAAACAAAACAAAGACCTTGACGAGCTAACCAAGTGTAAATACAACTCGATAAGCAAAACAAAGACTTAAAGAGGACGAAATACAACTCAATAAACAAATGTACAACAACTCGATAAGCAAATCGAAGTAGCACAAGCATGGAGAATGGCACAGCACTCTGAGCACAAAACGATCTATTTTTGAAATTAAGAAATGAATTCTTAACCGGGTATTGAGCCTACAACTGACCACAGTCAAAACGACTCAATAGGGAAAACAAAAGGCACACAACCTAAACACATCGAGTAACACTCGAAACGACTTGAAACAAGAATCGAGAGAAAGCAAAAGACACGACACTCAGATGTATTGAAAAGGCGAGAGACCTCTCAGATCGCGAGGAGCCAGTTTCTTCGGGTAGTATTTCCCACCCTTTTCTCATTTGTGATTCTCACATCACTCGGCCCTCAAGCTCTGTTTTTCACGAAAAAGCCCTTTTCTCACTTTTTCTCTTAGCGCACATCTCTCTATTCTTCAATCTCTCATTTTTTTATCCCTCCCCTGGGTGGTTGATGAATAAACAAGACGTTGCGGGCTCTTGCCCCTAGCATTCTGCTAGATTCTCTTTTTTCGCTCACAACAGTGAACTTTCCCACAGAGGGGCTGCGCTACAACTAGGTGTGTAACAAATCTGTAGCTAACATCGGTTGACGATGCTCTGCTAGGGAGTTTGGACGTGATCAAATCCATCCAGATGAGGGAGTGAAATATCTTGATCCATTCTCGTTTGTGCTTCGCACTTGGCTTGATACCTCGTTGCTTGGAGGATAAGAGAGCTTTCAGCCCTTTACTGTTAACTTCAGCTGTGCCCTTTTCTGGAAGGTAGAGTGCCCTTCCTGGCAAATGTGTTTGACAATGGGGAAAAGACAGGAAACTAGACTCAACTGTGCCCCTAGTTCATCATTTTGACCATTTTTTTGTTTTTGGTTTTCTACTAAAACAATTTTGACCAATATGAGAGTTAGATTAACATACTTGTTCAACTTTTTGATTTGAAATCATGCAAGTTAGGTTATGAGCACTGGTTGCTCTGAACTGAATCTCTAAACTGAAAGAGAAAACAGGTAGCGTCTCAGCCCAATCAATACAGACATGAACATAGCTGAATAACTGTAGTCGACCACTGATCACCGTTCCCCGAATTGCTGCCCCAAAACTGAATCTGATACCCACATATACAACTGATTCTCAAAACACTGATGCCCGCAGGCCTGATACCCAGACTTACAAACTGATTTATGCATTCTTGTAGAGACACACTCTAAAAGCACATAGCAAGCAAGTGAGAGCAAAAACACCCCTACATTAGGGTAGGGTTTCCCTGTCCTATTTTGTCAGGAGCTAGGGTTTCACTACGTACGCAGCGGTTTCAAACAACCTATAATCGGGTAAGTAGCCTGTCCTAGTTTGGAATAGTCACTACAGATTTTGATATGCACTAGGTCGAATGGTCAAAAAGGGTGCCCCGGTAAAAATTGAGGTTTGTGTTCCCATCGTGGCAGAGCCCGTAACCGGTCAGCCTTATGGCACGCTTCTCAAAGCGAGCCTCCAGCAAACCATTCAGGAATAGCAGACGGTAAACACGGTGTCCTAGGCGCACCAATGCAAATGCAATTAAAAGAGACACATAAGTGTAGTGAAAACAAGATATCATGAGTTCGAGTCAAGTTCTCTAAATCCCAGCAGAGTCGCCAGAAACTGTGGACATGCCCTGGGAGAGGCCTATGCTTTTCCACAGTTTGGACTCAATTGTGTCACGATTCTTAATCTGATCTTGCAAAGTGCAATGCAAGACTAATAAATCACCAAAGAGTCCAAATCCAGCAAATCATTTTGGAAAACTGATTTTTAAGAAAGAAATGCCAAACATGGATTGCTTTGCCAGATACAGAGTCGCCACCTAAATATTTTATTTTGGGGTAATTTAGGAAACCCTGACTCGTGCCTAAGGCCACGTGTCCGTCATCACCAAAGTTACCTCGCCTCGGGAACTTGGGTACGATTGGAGAAGGTCATCTATGAGCACCCCCGCTCGCTTGATCAAAGATCGGCCACTACAAAACATGATATCTTGTTTTTTAAAACACATGCATTCTTATTCCGATTAATTAGCTAATCCTTACTACGGTATGCGCACAACAAAACAAGTATAGACTAGATTGCCTAAGTTGGAATAAAGCATCGCATATCTGTTTGTTTGGGAAATGGTTTGAGTTTTTGCTACTCGCAAGTAGGCTAAAATACAGATTTCAATGAATTGATCCAATTCAAACAATCTAACCATCACCCACAGGCATTCAGACAGTTATATCATATATGCAATTAGCCTCATGGCAAGCATGCTGTCACGTTAACACTTACACACATGCAAGATGCTAAAGCATAAACACTTACAGTGTACTCCGAGCCAAAACAAGAAGCTAGTTAGTAATCAATGCGTGATCCTAGTTCATGTTAGCAATGGCTAATGCATCACATGAAAATGCAACTAGAATAGGCTCGGCTAATCTAAAATGGCATATGAGATGCGCAACAGTTGATACATGTATTCAAATTGGAATTGAAATACAATGCGGTTAGTATGATGCGCCGAACCCGGTGCGTGCAATACAAATAAATGAATGCAAACATGCATAGCATAAGGATGCTAAATGAAACATGTCCTAGAACTAACCATCGTAAGCGGTTAAGTAAAAGGGAGAAAGAAGTGGGGGTTGGAAGACATGCATCACACACACACATGCTTATTACACAATTGCGCCCTCTCGAGGGAGGGACCGAAAGAATAATACAAATTAACTAACTAACAAGCCAATTAAATATTACACAATACTTAACTAATTAAATGAATCAATTAAGCTACTGGAAAAAAAAGTAAAACAGCCTCGGGAAGAGGGACGAATGCATGCATGCTCGGTACCACTTGGAAATCTATTGCCATGCCACATGCTGCCTCTGTTTGCACTGCTCTACACCTCTGGAAACTACACAAGTCTCAAGGATGCTTCTAAACCACTTTCTGGGTGCTGTGAGATTTCACCGGCCAAAAGATGAGGCCACCGGCCAGGGATAACTGGTCATCGACCACATATGAGGCTCTCGGCCAACAATTTATAGCCGGCAGGCACTGGAGATGGCCGATCAGCCATCTATTCCTGCTGGATGTTGTTTTGCTGTAGCAGAGGACAAACAGAGCATGGCACAACCACTCTTCTTATCATGTTATGGACTCAAGGGAGTATGGCTCTTGACTCTCGGATCACCAATCACGCATTTCAATGCATGATGGCCGAAGAAGCCAAGTGTGATATTTCAATATCAAATGAAATGCACACAAACACATAAGGGGCCCCAACCTCTATCATGGTTAATCAAGAGGCAAGAGATGCAAACATGCAAGCAAAACTAATGCAACATGAGCATGTTAATGGCAATGCCATAAAAGGCTAATGGTAACAAGCATGCCAAATGCGATGCAACCTAAACAAGTATGTGACAATATGCAAACTAACAAGCATGCAAAATGCAAGCTTAACATACAGACATGCATGGCATGCAACAATGTGCAAAGATGGACGAGCATGCAACAACATGCAACCTAGCAAACATGTAACAACATGCAACATCTCAAGTATGCAACAACATGCAAGGCGAGCATGCAACAACATGCGGGAATGGTCTTAAACCAAAATGGGTAGCTCTCAAATAGGCCCAAATCAGTGGCCAACATGCTATGGGATAAAGGACAAAATCACATACAAACATTCATGGTAATTGGCCTAACACCAAAGCATAAAAGTGGTTCAGAAAAAAGAGGCTTGAGAGTTATACATACATACTTGTATCTATCTTGCTCTTGTTCTTCATTTTGTGCCTTAAAAGTGTAGTTTTACCACACTTTAACACACAAACACGCACTCAAACACCATCCTTTTGTTGCTGAGGCTTCTTGAGGTTGTTTTTGGTGCTTTTGGACTGGTTTTGATCCAAGAAAGCTGTTGGAGTTGTAGCCTTGAAGAGGTTCTACAAGAGTGAGTCAACTAACCCTTTAACTCTTTGTTTTGCTTAAGCTTTTGGACCCATTTGCATGCTGTTTTAAGCTTAACTTCCTACTGCAAAAATTTCTATTTTTTAGTCCTTAAAATGTTTGTTTAAGGTCACTTTTTTGTTGGGGGTGGTCTACCCCCTCTTAGGCCTTGTTTTGAGCCATCCCTTTTGGCTCTTGTTCTAGCCTTTGCATGACCTTTCTACCACTGAAATCCGAAGGATTCTCAGTAGAGGAAAGGTGGTTTTGGGGTCTCAAATAGGAGAGGGTCATCCCCTCTCCTTGTGTTTTGTAAGCTTTCTTTGAGTGCCTCATGTTTGAGCATGTCTATTAAGCTTGTGTTGACTTGTTCTTAGCATGTATTTGGGGTTATTTAGACATGTCATACCACTATCTTGGTTTGGTTTTGTCACCTCATGCATGCATAATACACTTGTAGTGTAATTTTCATAAACTAGTCTTGTATGCACCATGAAGTAGCATGTCATTCTAGCTTGATTTGAGTCCATCTCAGCATGTTTTTGGTGGTATTTTACCATGATATACCTCTGTTAGGGCTTGGTTTGATGGCCCCTTGCATGCTCCATGCACTTGTAGTGCATTTCCATGAATTAGCCTAATGTGTCTCATGCTTTAACATGTCATTTTAGCATGCTTTTGGCTTAACTATAAGAAGCTTTTGTCTATGTTTTAGCATGCTCTAGCTCTGATTTGTGTTGTTTTGGCCATGCATGCCATACTTTGTATAGCTATAGTGCATTCTAGCTTGTTAGCTTTGTGTATCAAGTCCACTAGCATGCATTGCTTGGCCTATTTGAATGATTTGGCATCATTTATTATGAGATTTCAGTGCATGTTTCATGGTCATGCACTTGTATTTTTCATCTATTCAATGCGTTGGAGGGTTTGCCCTTTATGCCTTAACATGAGCCATTGTGTATGCCTTCATGCCTAAGCTTGCGAGCTATCATTTCAGTATGTTTTTGGGGTTATTTTGCCATGATATAACTCTAATTTTTCTTGGTTGAGTCATCCCATGCTTGGTCTTGGTAAGTGTAGTGTAATCCTTCCTTTTGGCCTTGCATATTCCATGCTTCATGCTCACCATGCTAGCTTATTTTGGCTTCCTTCCAAACATGTTTTAGACTCATTTTGACATGTTCTAGGACTATTTTGGGTTTCCTTAACAACATGCTTCATGTTTTGCATAGGTATAGTACAAGTGCTCTTGCTAGCTTCAAGCTTTGGGCTTCATAACATGCTTCATTTGTATCATGTACTTGATTTGGCATCACTTAACATGTTATTTCAGAGTGTATAACATTGCCGTGTTCCCATTTCTTTCACCCTTTGAGTGCCTCTAAGGGTTGTGCATTGTTGCCTCTTTTATGGCTTAGTGTGTATGCTTGCATGCCTAGGCCTTTTGAGCCCTCATCTCAGCATGTTTTGGTCCTTGCTTAGACCTATTTGAGCTCTGGCCATGTTTGGTTCATGCCTTTATGCCATGTATTGCATGCCCCCTTTGAAGTCCTCTTTGCTAGCTTTAATGCTTAAGGACCTTAGCATGCTATACTTGTGTTATTTGAATGATTTGGCATCATTTCTTACCTAATTTCAGAGCCTATAGTGTTGTTACACTTCCATGTTTATCATTCCTTGAGCACTCTTGAGGGTTGTGCTCTTAAGTCTACTTGATGGGCCATTGCATGCGCATGCTTGTGTATGCTTTTGGTGCCTTTGTTTTGGTGTTATGGCCACTAATTTTGGACATGACTGAGGTCTATCCTTTTTTGGTTTAAGTCCATTTAGCATGTTTATTTGCATGTTGTTTGCATGCTTGTGTTGCCTTGCATTAAGTATGCATGTCCCTAGCATTGATAAGTTGCCCTTGTTGCATTGCATTGTGCATGCATGCATTACATTGTGTTTAGAATCTTGTCTTGCCTTGCATTGACTATGCATGCCATTTGGATTGGTAGTTTGATCATGTTGCATTGCATGGTGTTGTATGCTTGTCCCTTGCATTGTCTATGCCATGTAGTTGCATTGTGTTTTGCATGCCTTGCATTGCATGTTTGCATGCTTAAGTTGCATTGCATGTTTGCATGTTACTTGTTGCATTGTTGTTTGGATTAAGTGTTAATCCGAGCACGAGAAACGAGGGACATTTCATACTTGAAGTGATGAAACGTTTCTCAATTCTCAGCCGCCGATGCTCTTGATCATACATGACAGAGTTTTAGGCCTTATGTGTTTATTTGTGCATTCATTTTATATTGAATTGTGCAATTCGGCTTCTCGGCCATCATGCATCGAGATGCGTGATTGGTGGCCCGAGGGTCGAGAACCACACTCCCTTGAGCCTAGGAAATGATGGGGAGGGTGGTTGTGCACACATACCTTGCAAATACATTGCCATGCCCTTATGCCCTTTCTTGCTCTCTGTTGCAGCAAATTGCAGTTTGGCAGCAACAACTGGTCGGCCGACCAGTAATACTAGCTGGTCGACCACTTTTTTTGGTTTTTCAGCACAGAAAGTGGTCGGCAGGTGGTCTCCAACCTCAACAACTGGTGCAAGATTCTGAGAACAATTGCAAATAGAGGCAAGTTGGGGCATCGCGACAGATTTCAAAACGAAGCGACCAGGCATGCATGCATTCTTCTCCCTCTGAGGCTCCTATTTTATTGCTTTACTTAGCTAATTTGCTTAGCTAGTTTATGCTTTGGTTTTGTACCTTTTAATAGTTAATGCGTTTAGCTATTTCAATTTGTTTTGTAATAATTAGTTAACTAGGAATAGTTAATTAGTTTGTGATGTAATAATTAGTTAAATTAGCTTAGATTAGCTAGTTAGCTTCTTATTCGGTCGCTCCGTCGAGAGGGCGTACTATTGTAATAAGCGTGCGTGTGTGTGATGCATGTCTTCCAACCCCCATTTCTTTCTCCCTTTTAATTAACCACTTACGATGGTTAGTTTTAGGGCATATTTTGTTTAGCATACTTATGCTTTGCATGGGTGCATCCATTCATCTGTTTTGCATGAATCGGGCTCGGCGCATCATACTTACTACATTGTATTTCAATTCCGATTTGAATACATGTACCAAGTTGCATTTCACATGACATCTTAGGATAGCCGAGCCTATCGTAGTAGCATTTTCGCATGTGCTGCATTAGCCATCTTAACATGAACTAGAATCATGCATGATTTCTAACTGGTTCTCTGTTTTGGCTCGAAGTACACTATGAGTGTTTACGCTTTAGCATACTGCATGTGTGTTAATGTTTCCATGAAAGCATGCTTGTCATGAGGCTAACTGCTTATTTGATATAACTACCTGAATGCCTGTGGGTGAAGGTTGGATTACATGAATTGGAACAATTCATTGAAATCCGTGATTTAGCCTACTTGCGAGTAGCAAACTTCAAACCCATTTTCAAACAAACGAACATGCAATGTTTTGTTCTAACTTAGGTGATCTAGTCTATACTTGTATGTTGTGAGCATCACATAGTAATTCTAGGTTAATAAACGGAATAAGAACACATGTGTTTTTGAAAAACAACATATCATGTTAGTAAAGGCCGATCTTTGATCGGGCGAGCGGGGGTGCTCATTGCATGACCTTGCTCTCTCGTACCCAAGTTCCTGAGCCGAGGCAACTTTGGTGATGACGAACACGTGGCCTTAGGCACGAGTCAGAGTTTCCTAAATTTCCCCCAAAATAAAATATTTAGGTGGCGACTCTGTATCTGGCAAAGCAGTCCATGTTTGGCACTTCTTTATTAAAATCAGTTTTCCAAAATGATTTGCCAGATTTGGACTCTTTGGTGATTTATCGGTCTCACATTGCACTTTGTGAGATCAGATTCAGAACCATGACATTTGAGTCCAAACTGTAGTAGCTAATGAAAAAAAAGAATTCGCGCCTTCGCAGCGCGGAGCCGTGACGTTCGGGCGGTCTACAGTTTTTGGTGACTCTGCTGGGGATTTAGAGAACTTGACTCGAACTCATGATATCTTGTTTTGATTACACTTATGTGTCTCTTTGCATTACATTTGCATTGGTGCGCCTAAGACACCGTGTTCGCTATCTGCTATTCCTGAACGGTTTGCCTGAGGCAGCGCGCCATAAGGCAGACTGGTTACGGGCTCTGCCACGATGGGAACACAAACCCCGGTTGTTACTGGGGCACCCTTTTGACCATTCAACCTAGTGCATATCGGAATCCATAGTGACTATTCCAAGATAGGACAGGTTGCTTACCTGATTGCAGGTTATTTGAAACAGCTGTATGCGTAGTGAAACCCTAGCTCCTGACAAAATAGGACAGGGAAACCCTACCCCACCATAGGGGTGTTTTGACTCTCATTTGCTTGCTACGTGCTTTTAGAGTATACCTCTGCAGGAATGCACGTATTAGTTTGCAAGTCTGAGTATCAAGTCTGCGGACATCAGTATTCGGGGAATCAGTTTTACCTGAGGGTATCAGATTTGGGACATCAATTTGGGCATAGTAAACTGTGTTTGGGAACAGTTTGTTCAGCTTACAAATGCCAACTGTGTGTTGTCAGGCCAACTGCGTGTTGTCTTTTATTTATTCAGCTCATAACATAGCACACTGCATTCTTTTTGGTTGTTTATTTCCTTATTATGCTTTATTTATCTTTTTGCAAGGTAGTTTAGCACAATTGCATCCGATCAGGCAGATATTCCCCGAGCACTCTGGGTTAGAGGTCGAAGACTTAATCGATCTGAGGATCTGATAGACGGACAACCAGTGTTCCATTCCTTACCCCCGGTTACTAGATGAAGGTCAGTAAGGCACAGTGTATCGGTACAGCGGTTGCCAGATCAGTGGTCCTTCTCGCTAGTGAGTAGTCAGACTGAGGTTTCTGAGTCTACCACAGAAACAGATATACCGGTTATTCAGCTAGATCAGCATAATATGGCAAAAATGGAAGAGATGATGCGTCAGCTCCAGGAAAGTATGCAGGCCATGCAGCAGGATGCCGCCCACCAGGCAGAAGTGGCTGCACTGCAAGCAGAGGTAGTGGTCCAGCAGGCAGAGTTAATTTCCAGGCTACAGCAGCAAACCGGAGCATCTGCTTCACACCCAGCTCCTCCCCCACCAGGAGTTCCAACACCCGGGGAGACAGTAAATGTCCAGGACAATACGGACGTCCCAACGGGGCCGGCTTCGCCCCCAATCCTACCCCAACTGTCCAAAGTGCCCACCAACTTAGTGGATTCACCGTTTGAGTTCGAGGTGGATCCAACGGCGTTAAAAGTGAGCAAGTTGGAAAAGCTCTTCAAGAAGTCTCAAGGTGTGAAATCCATTATGGATATAGAGGATGGATATACCGACTTGGCCGTGACGTTGCTGGACCGGTTTAAAATGCCGCACATAGACTGCTTTGATGGGTCTGGGGATCCTATGGTACACCTACGGCTGTTCTCGGATGTCCTAAGGCCGATGGGCCTCTCCAGATTGTAGAAGCTTTCCCTGTTTGGCCGGACCCTATCGGGTGCAGCGGTTATTTGGTACGCAAAATTGGAGGACTCTATTAAGAGAAGTTGGGAGGAGATGGCTAAGGCCTTCATAGCTCAATACTCCTACAACACGTAGATTGAGATTACAACTCGTGATCTTGAGACAACCAGGTAGGAACCGAATGAGAGCTTCTCCGACTTCGTAACCTGTGGGAGGGCTAGAGCCTCGATGATGACCATCATGCCGGTTGACAAAGATTAGATACGGATGGTTGGGCGCAACCTCCAGGCCAAGCTTATGCAAAAGATGATCGTCCTCCCCCTTCCTACCTTTGCAGATCTACATGAGATTGGGGTGCAAATCGAGGACGCCATGAAACAGGGCCTCATTGATCATGAGAAAGAGCAGCCCAAGAAGGCATTCAACCGCAGTACGAATGTAGGCACAAGCAGTACTGCAGCTACCAGATCTTCAGATGTGGGTATGGTCACCACCACCACCCCAAAAACCTTTACAGCTACACCATTTACCGGTGCATCCGGATGTAGCTCACAAACAGCTAGGTATGCACCCCGAGACCAGAGAGCCTTCACTCAACTATACATGCCCTTGTCCAAAGCTTTGGGGGTTTTGATCAAGAAAGGGCACTTGAAGCCCCTAGAGCCGCGACCATTGCCAGATAAACTTCCTCCCTCCCATAACCCAGCTAAATATTGTGCCTTCCACCAACAGCATGGTCACGAAACTAACCAGTGCTTTAGATTACATCACGAGATCCAATACCTCGTTGACAATAAGGTGATTGCACCTTTGAAAAAACCAAATGTCACAACCAACCCTCTCCCACCACATAACCCAGCTCCACCTCCCAAACGCATTAACCTAACCCAAACTGGGGTTGTGTCATACGACCCTAGCATATATATCACACCCTCCCACCTACCTAAGCCGGAGGTGTTCATTCCGGAAAGCACAGATTTGTGCATGTTGAGCACCTCCCTAATCTAACCCGAACCAGTGGTGGTGAGTATCAAAGATAGAATCGAGATGATTATGGGAGCAAATGGGAATGATGGTTCAGAGCCTGAGGGGTCTGCGAGCGTTGAGTACAACCTGAGTGGTTACATCACGTCAATGGGTCAGATTAAGTCGAGGATAGAACTGCTGACTGGGGCAGAGATCTGTGTAGTTTGAGAGGATGGACCTAATCAGGGGCTAGATGACCTAGCGGACTTGGAAGAGGATATCGTGAATCTACAATTCTTTAATGAATAGGATTTGGGGGACGTGACTGTCAATTGGTTTGATTTAGATGGGTCAGCAGAAGCTACTGGATGGTTCAGTGACGAGTCAGATGTTACTAAGCAGCCTCAACCCGAACAAGGATCGCCAGAAACAGAGATATTGGCAGTGGCCGGAATGGTCGAGAATCAGCAAGTACTGCCGGAGAGCACCGATGTTAAGAATTTTGCTCAGAATATGAGCAATTTGAGTACGAAAGATGCTGAATAGTAGGCTACACTAAAGCAGTTTGAGCGGGAAAAGATCAAAGATCTGGAAAGGGCTAGAAAGGCCAAAGCCCCTGAGGGGACAGAATGTGCTGTGCGCATAGAAGTAGTTGTAATGGAACCGGACAGGTGTCTGTCGGTTGCCGATGGTATGTGGTGGGAAGATGACGACCCATGTCTTGCCCACACAGACGAAGATTGGGGACGGAACCAACCGGATGATACCTAGTATGTGGAGGAAGTGGACCACATGACTAGGAGTGGGCGGTATTTCAAGCCCCCGCACTTGGATCAACCAGAGGCGTCCGGAAAGGACAAAGAGGCAGGGAAGCAGAAGGAGAAACTGCTCAAAGAGGAGGTTGTGTTGAAACAACTGAAGAAAATCCAAGCAGACATCTCCATTTGGGGACTGCTGATGGCTTCAAGAGTTCATAGACAAACCGTTCTTCCTGCAATGGACAGGGTCAAACTCTCAATCGATACCACGCCTGAGCAGCTGGTGCGGTTGGTGTTTCCGGGAGGAGCTTCCCCGACGTTGACGTTTACTGACAAGGAACTGCCACTTGAGGGGGCAAATCATAACAAACCACTCTATATCTCTGTTGAGTGTAGAGACCAATGGGTACTAGTGGTTCTTGTTGACACAGGATCTGCTATCAATGTGTGCTCGTCGAGGATGACATATGCTATCGGGCTGAAACCAGTGGATTTTGTGCCAACTGCCTAGGTGATAATGGCATATGAAAATACGAGCAGAGAGGTGATGGGGATTGTACAGATTCCGACTCAGGTTGGTCCAGGACAACACGATATTGATTTTCATGTCTTGGATGTTCCCGCAACCTTCAATCTACTTCTGGGGCGGCCATGGCTGCACCAGGTGAAGGCAGTCTCTTCCACCTTACACCAGATGCTCAAATACCCCCACGGGAAGGGGGTGGCGATCGTTTTCAGGAATTCTTCAATCCATCCGCCACCAGAGGTTTCTACACCAGTTCTGGAAATTGAACATGGCACGGAGGATGTGTTCTTGTCAGGATTTACCTTAGCCGAGGCTCGGGTTGTACAGAGTATCTTAGCTGTTGATGAGGGGCTCTACGTGAGCGCACAATCAGTCTACCTTATGAACAAGCTACAACATATCCCCAGGATGGGATTAGGGTGCAGTGGCCGGAAAGGCGTCGCAACATCGGCCGAAGTGTCGCATAACCCACATACCTTTGGTTTAGGTTATCTGCTTACCAAGGAAAACTAGGTGAGGAAGGGGAAAGGGATGGCTGGAAGAGCCAGAGCCAAGCAGGCGGGGAAGCATTATGAGTTGATGCACCAGCCCATCCCGGGTACCCTAAACGGACGCTTTATCCAAGAGGGGGAGGACTTCCCGTTCTGCGGCTTTCCAAAGCCATGGCTAAATGTAGAGAGACGGCGCCTATCGGGATTTGAGATTTTCTTTGATTTGTAATTGTCCGGGGATAATGTTGCCGAGGAGCAGACAGACCCGATAGCTGAGGCTAAGCAGCGCAAAGAGGAGATTTCCAAGAGCGCAGAGATTGAAATGGGGGTAACATTGGCTTGTCTACTCTCAGATCCTCAGATAGTACAAGAGTGCTTGGGGAATGACCTCTCATTGTCCATGATTGGGAATGAAGCGGCTGTGAGCCTATCTTCAAACATTTTGGATGCATCCATCGTACCCTCCCTTGTCTGGCAATACAAGGAGGGTTTCTTATCGAACAACACCGGGTTAGGTAGCGAGCCAGAATCTGATTCCACTGAGTCTATAGAGTCAGAATCAGGTTCCAGCTCGTCTAAGTCTGAGTCCAGTATTCCTGGGGGTGACAACCCGGATACCACAGTCCTGTCTAGGTCGTCTTTTTCTTTCTCCTTTGAGTCTGTTGTAACAGAGGAATCAGATGGACTGGATGTTGTGACTAATGAGAATGGAATGGCTGTGGCTTCTAAGTACTTTTCTGTGCCCTTAATTTATTGCATTAATCAAGACTTTCAAAATTTTGATGAAAACGAAGAGGAAGAAATTCCTCCGGTTTTGCAATTTTTGCTTGATCAAGAGCAGGAGACGTTTGTTAAACCCTTGGTTGATGAAATCACCAAAATTAATGTTGGTACTGAAAAGGACCCGCGGCTGGTCCAGATTGGGTCCACGTTGTCTTCGGAGGAGCGCGAGCACTTAGTCATTTTGTTAAAAGATTTCGAAGATGTTTTTGCGTGGTCCTACGAAGACATGCCTGGAATTGATCCAGAGATTGTACAGCACCGGATCCCTCTTGACCCAGAGGCCCGACCAGTTAAGCAAAAGATAAGAAGGATCCGCCCAGATTGGGCTCTTAAGATCAAAGAAGTGGTCACCAAGCAAATTGATGCAGGGTTCCTGCTGGTATCTGAATACCCAACTTGGTTGGCCAATATCGTTCCGGTGCCGAAGAAAGACGGCAGAATTCGGGTATGTGTGGACTTTAGGGATTTGAACAAAGCCAATCCGAAGGACGACTTTCCTCTGCCGCATATTGATGAATTAGTAGATTTCATTGCTGGGCATGCGTTGCTCTCGTTCATGGATGGATTTTCAGGCTACAATCAGATATTGATGGTACCCGAAGACCGGGAGATGACTGCTTTTACCACCCTGTGGGGAACCTATTGTTATAGGGTAATGCCATTTGGGCTGAAGAATGCTGGGGCTACGTATCAATGGGCTGCGACCACAATATTGCATGACATGATCCATAAAGAGGTTGAGGTGTATGTGGATGACATGATTGTCAAGTCCAAGGAAAGAGAGGGCCACTGCACTGCCTTGCAAAAATTCTTCCAATGGATCAGAGAGTATCGGTTGCGGCTGAATCCTTAGAAGTGTATGTTTGGTGTTACAGCAGGGAAAATGGTGGGGTTCTTGATCACACAAAGAGGTATCGAGGTCGATCCTTCCAAAATCAAGGTCATCTTATAAATGCCACCACCAAGGACTGAAAAGGAGGTGCGAGGCTTTCTAGGTAAAGTGCAATTCATAAGATGGTTTATTTCAAAATTAACCTTGACTTGTAAACCATTCTTTGGTCTCTTGAAGAAAGGAAAGAAATTCCAATGGGACGGCCGATGCCAAGCAGCTTTCGAGCAGATCAAACAATATCTACAGAACCCACTTGTGTTGTCACCGCCTGAGCTAGGGAAACCGTTGATTCTGTATCTTTCAGTGACTGAAACTACAATGGGCTGCATGCTCGCACAGGAGTCTGAGGACAAAGTGGAGAAAGCTATCTACTACCTGAGCAAGAAAATGCTGGATTACGAGACCCGCTACACTTCGCTGGAGAAGGCTTGTCTGGCCTTGGTATGGGCTACCAAGAAGCTGCGGCACTACCTATTAGCTCACTCCATAATATTGGTTTCGAGATTAGATCCCATCAAATATCTCTTCGAGAAACTGGCACTTACGGGTAGGCTAGCTCGTTGGTTGCTTCTGCTTTCAGAATTTGATCTGAAGTATGTGACGTGCAAGTCAGTGAAAGGGAGAGCGGTAGCGAAGTTCTTAGCTGATCACCCAGTTGAAGGGGATGATGCAGTTGAGTATCTGTTCCCAGACGAGGCCATTCTGTATGTCGAAGAAGAGACTTGGACGATGTACTTTGACAGAGCGTCAAACCAATACGGGTATAGGATATGGGTGTTGCTGATAGCGCCCGACAATTCTCGCATACCTCTAGCATTCAAAGTCCGGTTCAAAGTGTCGAACAATGAGGCAGAATATGAGGCATGTATTGCTGGACTAGAAGCCGCCCTAGAACTAGGGGCAAAACGGTTGGATGTCATCAGGGACTCGAACCTTGTTGTATCTCAAGCTAAAGGAGATTGGAAAGTTAAAGAAGAAAAGATGAGAATCTATCACCAGACCTTGGACATGTTGATTCCTCGGTTTGAGAAACTGAATTTTGCCCATCTGTTAAGAGAGAACAACAGGTTTGTTAATTCATTAGCAACTCTATCTTCTATGATAGACGTTCCTTTCGGAGTCCGGATGCGTCCGATCATCATTGAATAGAAATTTGTGCCGACCTACGAGCTGATTGCTGCCATAGATGAGGTACAAGATGAGAATCCCTAGTATTACGACATCTGGAACTTCTTGGAAAAGGAATCCACCAGGGGCAAATGCTAAAGATAAGAGGGCAATTCAAAGAATGGCTGCTCAGTTCATCGTCGGTGGGGGTAAACTATACAAGAAAGGTCATCTCGGGATGCATAAGCTGCGTGTTGATGCTGAAGAATCCAAACGCCTAATGGAGGCCATCTATGGAGGAGAGTGCGGAGCGCACATGAACAGGGTATTGCTAGCCTGGAAGATCCTTAGGCAGGGTTATTATTGGTCCACCATGGAAAAGGATTGTATTGGCTTTGTCCGGCGATGCCACAAGTGTTAGATCCATGTAAACCGCATGAACATTCCGCCGTCGAAGCTGTACAACATGACTTCGCCATGGCCATTTTCAGTCTGGGGGATTGATGTGATTGGGACTGTCACTCCGAAGGGGTCCAATGGGCATGAGTACATTTTGGTAGGGATAGACTACTTCACAAAGTGGGATGAGGCCCAATCTTACGCAGTGTTGAAGGCATCGCATGTCGCTAAGTTCATCAGAAACAGCATTATCTATCGCTACGGGGTCCCGAACAAGATTATTTTAGATAATGGTTCCCATTTCAAGAAGGAAGTGATCGACTTGTTGGACAAGTACAACGTGGCTTTTCATAAGTCATCTACATATCGACCACAGACCAACGGAGCTGTTGAGGCCGCTAACAAGAACATCAAGCATATTCTGCGGAAGATGGTGGAGATCTACCGGGACTAGCCAGATAAGTTGCCATTTGCTCTGTCGGGCTGCCAGACTTCAATTCGAACTTCTACTAGAGCAACTCCGTATTCCTTGGTCTACGGGATGGAGGCTGTTTTGCCTATCGAAGTTGAGGTTCCGTCGTTACGGGTATTGGCTGAGTGTCAGATAGCTGAGGCAGATTGGCAGCAAAGCAGGTTCGAAGAACTCATGCTCTTTGATGAAAGAAGGCTGAAAGCACTGTATCATGTTCGGGGTTATGAACGAAGAATTGCCAGGGCTTTCAACAAGAAGGTTAAGTCCAGGAATTTGAAGGAAGGGGATCTAGTGCTCAAAGACAACAGAGCTCCCATCCACGATCCTAGGGGCAAGTTCAGACCCAATTGGACTGGCCCTTACATCATCAAGTCCATCTAGTCGGGTGGAGCTATTGTTCTGATGGACCTAGATGGCCTAGAGTTCTCCCAACCGATCAACATGGACAAGTTGAAGAAATACTTTCCCTGAGTGGCTCGCTAGGCCGAAAACCCGAAAGGGCGACCTAGGCAAAAGTTAGAGCATGAAAAATTTGAAATTATAAAAATTGAGCTCGCAAGGTTGTAAACCCAGAAAGGGGCGGCCTTGGCAAAAGTTAGAGCTCAAAAGGAGAGTGTCAATACACGAGTGAACCCGAGCCGAACTACGTAAGGCTTGATTCCCATCTTTGGGATACGTAGGCAACTTCATTCTAAAGTCCAGCCATAAACACTTCCCCGATCAACTTTGTCTATGTGATCAGCTTGGTCATCTTTGTCTATTCTGCATTCAAGAGCTCGGTTGTGATCTCCAGTGCAGTGTTATTCAGACTAGGGGCAACTTTCCAGTCGACGGGATCCAGGGTTGTGCATCTCAGTGATAGATCTTAGGCTTGTCCAATTCTGATCCATATTGAAAATGGTTTTGAAAAGTTTTAACAAAAGTTGATTTTGCTCAAATTAATCTTTTTACGGCTTAGAACATTTTTTGACCAAACGGAAAATTTTCAGTACCCACAACCTTCAATTACATTGATTTCAGTACAGAGTTCTCCTACTCTTGAATACAAATTGAAGTTGCTTTTTATTACATTCATAAAGAAAACTTGAAAGTACTGATAAAGCAATAAATTCGGGGCATGGATAAGTCAGGTGTTCCTGCGCCCCTCCCAGAGCTGGTCGAAGCCTCTAATGCCAAAGTAGGCCCAACCTGCGCCTCCTCATCAAGCCAAGCTATGCACTCATCAAAGATGGTGCAACTGAAAGTGGGAGCGGGGGCCAGAAGCTCTCTAGTCCTCCATGTTGTGGCATACCGAGCTAGCTGAATGCCTCGGACTGGAAATGTAGCAAGGTACTCTATCCCCTCTTCCGGACAAGTCTGATCATGGCTGAATTGGCGTCGGAATTGGAATGGGAAGTAAAAGACACAGTGTGTCAGGGCGATCAACTGAATCCCGGGCTGGCGAGACATGCTGTAACCCATTGCCAGCAGATTGAGCCAAGGGCAGCACCAAGCAATACTGGTAGCAGATAGACTGCACCTCCATTCACACCACCATCCCTCATCAGGGGCATCGACTAGACGTCGTTGGAAGAAATAGCCGCGAGTTGAATATTCTGGGCATGAGTCCACAATCTTTAACTTATCCATCAACCATATCTGGGAAGGGATGAAAAATAAGAGATTAAAGAATAGAGAGATGTACGTGGAGAGAAAAGTGAGGAAAAGGTTTTGAGAGAAAAACTGAGCCTGAGGGCCGAGTGATGTGAGAAATATATGTGAGATAGGGTAGGAAACGTTACCTGCAGTAGTAGTGGACTCCTCGCGAATCTAGCCGTCTCCCGGTGATGAAAAGCATCTAAACCCATCAATGTCTCAGCTAATGTCATGGCGATGCAGCTCTTGCCCTCTCTTAAGCCTTGGCCAACCTCAATCAAATGGATGCTAGACCCTCCGGAGCCTGAGGCAAGCAAGAAATGAGACAACATGCACAAGCAAAGCGCATGTCGCCGAAAACCCTGCCAGTGATGATCGCCGCGGTCACCGGCATCAGAAAATCGATGAACCAAGCTGGGGATGTCCAATGCTCCATCATGGATCAAAGACCGAGCGTCATGCATAGTGAGACCGCACATCCGTCCCAAGGCTTAGATATGGCCAATGCGGAATTGTGGCAAAATCTATTCCTCGCGTTCGGATTCCATAAAAGCTTGGAAGTCTTTGAAAGTCGGGTACATTTCTTGTGCACCAAAGCTAAAAATGTGTGTTACCAGATTCCAAAACCTTGCCGCGGCATGAAGGAATGGAAGACGCAGTGGGGTGCAACTCAGCATGAATAGTGCATTTATGCCGAAGTCTCAGAAATTCACCTTTTTCGAGCCATCCAAGGTAGCAATCCAATTTGTGAGATTTTGGATGAGAAATGCCTCCATTTTGGTGCAAAACTGAGTTAGAATGAGGGAACTACGAAGCTGGAACCTTTATAGAGGATAAGGCGCTGTTTGGAGGACAAGTGTTAGAAAACTGGAGGTCCCCAGGAAAACTGGTCGGCCAGCTACTTTTCTGGTCTGTAGACCAAGAAAGTGGTTGGCCAGCCCCTTTTGATGGTCGACCATGGAGCAAAAGTGGTCTGCAGCCTTTTCCTTGCCTCCAGAAGAGACTCTCTAGCTTTCTTGTGTGCTGAGAGTGTTGAAGGTCCGAGTTTACCTCTGTTTCGGATGCGTTCCGTCGCCTTGTTTGTCCGAAATACATTTGCTTATCAAGTTGTTGCTCATTTGTTTATCGAGTTGTTGCTCTTTGTTTATCGAGTTGTTTCTTATTTGTTTATCGAGTTGTTAATTCGTTTAACGAATTGAGTTGAGTTGTGTTGTTGCGTTGGTTCACTACCTAACTTGGCAATACACGATGATCAATTTCCATTCAATCTCATTTTTGTGCAAAATGATGCGATGTGATGCTTAGAATACAAGCACAACACTTTTTGAACAAAAAAGCCTTTTTCATTCCATCATGTACTCGTTTTACAACATTTTACAACAGGGTACAAGTTTTGAAGAAAATAAAACTGCCTAAGCTATACAATGTGCTACAACTACATGTAAAAAGAAAAATAAAGCAGGAGCATCTGCATCAGTGCTAACAAGCTCAAGACCGAGAGGCCCTCTTCACCCTCTTCGGCTAAACGGCCTCTGTGCCACCATCGTCGGCATCTCCATCTGAATCGGAACCGCTATCCTCGGAAGCCTCCTCGGTGTCGCCTCCACCCTCCGAACCGGAACTAGAGTCATCATCTCTACCCGTGGATGTCTCCGACTGAGGATAAGCTGACTCCTCCTCCTCGCTGGACTCGTAATCCTGTCTGGCAGGTGCTCGAGAAGGCCTGGATGGCCCGGGCTATACAGGTGCGACCTGAAAAGACAGTTTGAATACATCAGCTAGAGTATGTATATCAGATGCAAGAATGATGCATGGAGTGAGTGCATGCAGATATAGTGTGTGAATGTGATGTGACAGATGTGCTCTACACATGCAATGAATCAATGTATTGAAGTTTTCAGTTTCGTATGTCATTAGAAGTATGATAAATGCAAGGAGACTGGAAAATACCGGGATACTGTAGGAGTGCAGCAGTGTCTCCCTCCGCAAGACCATGCCCTCGAGCGAGGCCACCACCCTGAGCAATCCCTTGGTATACTCTCTGGGAGGCTGCAGACACAAGTTCAAGTCATCAGTGAATGAATGAATGTCTAAATATTTGAATGATAAATGAAGACTGTGGAGCATACCAGTGGTGAGTCAGGGTCGCTGACGTATCGGTGATTGGGCAATGGAGGCTCCAATGGAATCTGCTATGGTGTCCCATACTGCCAGCCTGTCAGCTCGGCCGGAAGGTCTAGCCACCCGGCACACTGCCAAGTCGAGGGCATCCCTCTAGTCCCGCCCCTCTATGTGCTGGCCCCGCTGGTCAAAGGAATGTCTCCAGCTCGGGCGCGACTTGAGGAAGGCATGTCAGCAGCTCTCCTCCTGGGGGTACGGACACCTGACAGCGGAGGCATCAGGTACGTATGGACGTATATCGTGTAATCCTCCTTCTCCAGGAAAAGAACCGCGTCAATACCCAACATAAGGTCCTCCGCCTTCCGGGGTGTGAGAACCCCTGCGGACCGTATCTCCGGTGGGGGTAGTGAGGGGATGTCCTGATCGGAGTTGCTTATCGTCTGGCGCATGAAGCGCTCTCCGAGAAACTAGGCTCTGCCGACCGGTCCCTCAAGCAAAACCCTGTATCGCGAGGTACCCCATGCCCCAGCCAACAGAAATCAAGAATTCCCTGGCATGTCGAGCCAAGGCTGCTAGGTGACCTACGTGTAGCAAATGTACGAAATGATTAGATGTCATAATGAATCAAAGCTGAAAGCATGAAGAACTGAGAGTTCTGGATTACTTCCGTCGCTCGTACAGTGTCGAAGAACTGTCGGAGGTATGGTAGAGTCTCCTGGGGCTTGGGCTGGCACCAACCCTCAAATCTGCATGAGTAAGGGATCTCAAGAGGTGCCTCGACCTCCAGCTCAGGGGCCAGTGTCGGGAAGTACGCGTAAACCCACAGCTGTGAAAGGCAAGGCAGTGGCTTTCAGAATACAGAATGTATAGAAAATACAGAATGCTGAGTGTAGAATGTGAATACAGAATATACAGAAAATACAGAATGCTGAGTGCAGAATGTAGAGTACAGAATGTAATGTGTGTCGTATGCAGTTTACAGATAATGAAAAATAGAAATGTAAATCAAGAGGGCAGAATGTACCTCCTAGGCTCGCCAGTAGCCTCCAACTATGGTCCCTCGCTCACGGGAGGTCGCTCTCATGTAGCAGTAAAGGGTAGCGAGGGAAGCACCACCCCAATCAAAATGCCGGACCTGTGATAGGTCCACCAGAGCATTGAGCAGATAAAGCCCGACTGTGTTTCCCCTGTCAGAGAACAATGTGGTCCCGAGGAGGAACATTAAAAATCCCCGGGCATACTGCTGTATGGCCTCGATGGTCTGGGGCGTAGTCCTCCGATACTGCTCGGCGAACCAGGTGTACCTAACCCTGCTTGATGATCTGTCGATCGACGGACGGGCTCCAAGCAGATAAATCCAAGCGGCCTCCCACTCACCCATATCTGCATCGTATGGGATCGGCCGACCTCCCACGTCAAGGCCCGTCAATATGGAGAAGTCATATGGGGTCATCGTCATGTCCTCGGTGGCTGAAAAATGAAAGGAATTGGTGGTGTCCCCCCATCTCTCTACAAGTGCACCCATGAGGGTCCTTCTCACTGGATGACGTGACAATCCCGCACAGAATGGACCAAACCCTGCCTCATCCACAATATGTCGGACAGCATCTGGGAGCTCCATATACCACTCCCTCACAAGGATCGATCCATAACCCCGTGTGAAACGGGAGGATACCTGTATTCAAAATGAAAAATATGAGCTGTGTGTTCAGAATGAAGTATGAGCTGTGTGTTTAGAATGAAAAATGTGAGCTGTGTGTTCAGAATGAAAAATATGAGCTGTGTGTTCAAAATGAAATATATGAGCCGTGTGTTCAGAATGAAATGTATTGAACTGCGTGAAAATTAAACCGAATACTGTGTTATGAACTGCATGTTCAGATTGAGCAGTGTGCTAAGTTATGAAAAAGTGTACTGTGTTATGAATTGCGTGTTCAAATTGAGCAGTGTGCTATGTTTTGAAAAAGTATACTATGTTATGAACTGCGTGTTCAGATTGAGCAGTGTGCTATGTTATGAAAAAGTATATCGTGTTATGAACTGCGTATTCAGATTGAGTGGTGTGCTATGTTATGACATTAAACCGAATACTGTGTTATGAACTGTGTGTTCAGATTGAGCGGTGTGCTATGTTATGACATTAAACCGAATACTGTGTTATGAACTACGTGTTCAGATTGAGCAGTGTGCTATGTCATTTAAACCGAATGTTGTATTATGAACTGCGTGTTCAGATTGAACAGTGTGCTATGATGCGTGCAAATTAAACCGAATACTGTGTTATGAACTGCGTGTTCAGATTGAGTAGTGTGCTAAGTTATTTAAACCAAATGCTGTGTTATGAACTGCGTGTTCAGATTGAACAGTGTGCTATGATGCGTGCAAATTAAACCAAAGACTGCGTTATGAACTATGTGTTCAGATTGAGCAAAAGACTACGTTATGAACTGTGTGTTCAGATTGAGCAAAGACTGCGTTATGAACTGTGTGTTCAGATTGTGCAAAGACTGCGTTATGAACTATGTGTTCAGATTGAGCAAAAGACTGCGTTATGAACTGTGTGTTCAGATTGAGCAAAAGACTGCGTTATGAACTGTGTGTTCAGATGGAGCAAAGATTGTGTTATGAACTATGTGTTCAGATTGAGCAAAAACTGCGTTATGAACCGTGTGTTCAAATTGAGCAAAAACTACGTTATGAACTGAGCAAAAACTGCATTATAAACTATGTGTTTAGACTGAGCAAAAACTGCGTTATGAACCGTGTGTTCAGATTGAGCAAAAAACTGCGTTATGAACTGTGTGTTCAGATTGAGCAAAGACTGCGTTATGAACTATGTGTTCAGATTGAGCAAAAACTGCATTATGAATCGTGTGTTCAGATTGAGCAAAAACTGCGTTATGAACTGTGTGTTCAGATTGAGCAAACACTGCGTTATGAATTGTGTGTTCAGATTAAGCAAAGACTGCGTTATGAACTGTGTGTTCAGATGAGCAGTGTTATGAGTTGTGTGTTCAGATTAAACAGAATGCTGTATTATGAACTGTGTGTTCAGATTGAGTAGTGTTATGGACTATGTGTTCAGATTAAATAGAATACTATGTTATGAACCGTGTGTTTAGATCGAGCAGTGTTATGTGCTGTGTGCCCAAATATGTTGTGTGCCCGAAATGAGCTGTGTGCCAAGTCAGCATTATGCTAAGTATGAATTGTGCGTTCAGGATGAGTGAAGTGTTGTGTGTGTTCAGAACGAGCAGATATGATACATATCGAAAGCATGAAATGTGCAAGAAGTGCAAAATGCATCGCAGAAATGAAAAAGTAAAGTACGCACCTCATGCACGCGATGAGACAGGTGAGACTCCGGCTCCCGTAGCAGCAGGTCTACGGGTGCCCGTCGCGCGAAGTCCTTGAAGTGGTGGAAGGTGCTAGGAGGTAGGATATGCTCCTGCGGGTGGTATTCCTCCGGGTCGAACGACCGTATTCTCGGAGGCAACGGTATAATGTCGGGCTCATCCTCTGCATATGGAGAACCTCCGCCATACGGAATATCGTCGGCCATCTGAAGAAATTTGCAAAAGATGCAAAAATGAGCAAAATGGGCCAAAATTGCAAAAAGTCAACTCTCGGGAAGAGAAAAAGTAAACAAAAGTCAACGCCCGAGAAAAGGTGCTAAACTTTGAGACAACATACCTCAAGTGGTGAAAATCGAGAAAGAAGCTCCGAAAATAAATTCTAATCGGTTCAAAACGAAGAGAATCGAAAGTTTTCGTGAAACAACTTCGCGTGGGGCATTGGAAAACGCGTATAAAGTGCAGATTTGAGAGACAAAAGGGTCTAGGAGCAAAGGAGAATGTATTTCGGCCTTGTGGTTGTGAGCAAAACTGATTTGGAGTTGTGTACTTAAAGTACCGAAGCTAAAAGACCAAAATTGCCCCTGTTTCATAAACTGGTCGGCCAGCCAATTTTTCTGGTCGGCCGACCACTTTGGTGGTCAACAACTGGTCGGCCAACTTCCTAGGTGGTCGGCCATCCCTCCTGGGAGGTCCCCAAGGTTCAATTGTTTTCCCTGTGTGTTTTGGTGATGATTGGAGTCCTCGGCTCTCGAGAGAGTATAAGAAAAGTACACTTTTCGGCTAAAAAATGTCCCTACGGGAACCTGAATTCAAGTCTTCGATGCGTGGCTCATCGTTACTCGTCAAGAGCAAGGTGTATCCTCTTTGAGTACACGTCACCCCTCCGAGAGGTAAATCAGAGTGTAGACACCCCCTTTTTGACCGTCCTCAAGACTTGGACGTCACTGTTTGAACACTCGGTGATTATCCTTGTTTGTGTTCGTTTGGAGTTCCCGGAGGTCTCGGCTCACGCGCCTTGCCTCAGGATCCCCGAACTCGACCGTTTAGTGTCTGGTTTTGCACCAAACACTTGCATCTTGCCTTTGAGAGGCAGGGTAGGGCTTGTAGACCATCCCTACCCACCACCGGCAGTGGCTAGATGCCACCGGCTGGTTTTTGTTGCCACCGGCAATATAGTTTGCCGGCCGGCACTCTTTGTTGCCGGTCAGCACTATTTGTTGCCGACCGGCACTCTTTTTGGCCAAGATGGCATTTTTGGCCGGCCGATTGCTGTTCATCTGCTTTTGCAGATATTTTTAGACAGCTGTATTGCTTTTGCTCCCCTCCATACACGTGTATGGAGGGATCTTCCTCTTGCAAAGCTTGTCTTGTAAGCTTTACAAGAGGCATATAGAGAGGAACTCTCTCTAAGGCAAGAGAAAGAAGGCTTTAGACATTTTTGAGAGAGGAAAAATACAGAGGAGAGCTCTGGTTTTCTAGGGTTAGGGTTAGACATACACAACCTATCTCTCTTTCCCTCTCATTTTGCACACTAGGTGTTTTGTGTCTCACTATTGCACACAAACACCTAGTGTTTCACCTTCCTCTTGGAGCTGAGGTTCTAAAGAGTGTGTTTTGAAGTTTTGGTGTTGAATTCAAGCTCAAGGAGGCCATTGGAGCACCATTGTTGAAGAGGACTACAAGGGTGAGAAACTAGTCCCCTTTTTCCCCCATTTTTGCATTGATTTTCTACTAGTCTTAGAGCTGTTTTTGTGATTATTGTATAACATAAAAAAGTTCTGTTTTTAAGCCCTCTTTGTTGTTTATTAAGAGTGTTTTGTTGTTTGAGGGTTGTTGACCACCCTTAGGCCTCAAAAGGCCTCATTTTGAGCCATTTTGTGTTAGCTCCGGGATTTTGGTGTTGAGGTCTCTTCACCACTGAAATCTTGAGGGATTTCAGTGGTGAAGATGATGCTTTGAAGTCCCAAGGAGGAGAGGGCCACCCCCTCTCCTTGTTGTCCTTGAAAAGGGCATATTTTGGCCTCCTAAGGAAGCCTATGCTTGAGTGTGTGTTGAGCATATTTGATTTGTTTTTCATGCGCATATATCCATGATATAACATGATTTCAAGTTGGTTTTGGAACTTCATGCATGTTTAGCATAGTTGCCATGTAATGCCTTATTTGTGCCTTAACATGTTCTAGGTTGTTAGCCTTTGTTGGAGCATGTTTTAGGCTTGCATTTGTGAAGTTTATGTGCTTATTTTGCCATGTTCTAGGTCTGTCCATAAGTATTTGGGTTGATTTTTGCATGCATTATATAGCTCCTTTGTATTTGGGCTTGTTGGCCTTGAGTATGTGCATGTGTAGCATGATATCTTTGCATTGTTTTGATTATTTGGAATCATCCTACATGCCATTTCAGTCCCATTCCCATGCTCGTTGGATTGCCTCGCATGTCTCTTTAATGCTTTGAAAGCATGTGTTGCAATGCTCCATGTTTTGGCCATGGTGTATGTCTTTGTATTTGGGCCATTTAGATGCCATCTAAGTAGTCCTTTAGCTTTGTTTTAACATGCTAAACCTCTGATTTTGGTCCCTCTTTGCATGCCATGTTTGGTCTTGCTAAGTGTAGTTCAATGCCTCATTGATTTGCTTTGAACATTTAGGCCTTTTGGTGCATGCTTGGCTTGATTTGTTGCTTGGTTTGGCACCATGTGTTAGCATGATTTTAGAGCTTATAATGCATGCTAATTGCTCTTGTTCATCCCTTTCAAGTGTGCTTGATTGTTGCTTGATTTGTGCCCAAGCGTAGGCCTTCCATTATGTGTATATGTGCATGTGTTTTGGCTTCTTGTTTTGGTTATTATGGCCACTGTTTTAGGCCTTATTAGAGCTGCCTAATTCATGTATAAGTCCATCTTTCCATTTATTTGCATTGCCATATGTATGCTTGTATGCTTGCATAAGTGCCTTGCCATGCCATGTTGCATTCCTAGCTTGTATGCCTAGGTTGCATTGCATCTTGCATGCATTCCTTGTCCCTTGACTTGGGTGATAGGGATTGGGAGTTTTGTTTGATTGGTTTGCATTGCATTTGAAACCAAAGTTGCATACTTGGTTCTTTGGGCCATCATGCATGGAAATGCGTGATTGGTGGTCCGAGAACCGAGGCACATGTCCCTTTGAGTCATTACAATGATAAGAGACATGGTTGGTGCATACATGCTTTGAATTGTGCTGCCATGCCTTGTTTTGCCCTCTGTTGCTGTGAGTTGCAGGTCCAGCAGACTTTCTTTGCCGACCGGCAGTGTAATGTGCCGACCGGCACCATTTTCTCTGCCGACAGCTTCAATTTTGTGCCGATGGCCATACCACACTGCCGGTGGCAATTTCAATCAGCCGGTGGTGATCCTCTCTGTCCAAGGGATCAGTCCTGAGGCTTTGACAGTCTCCAGAGGAGGAAAGGAAGGAAAACAGAGGCAGCTTGCGCATGGCGGCGCGCTTCCCGAGGCGTTTTCCTGTTTTAATTAGTCTATTTAATTTGTTAATTAAATTAGGAAATTTGTAATATTAATTAGCTGGTGTAGTTAATTAATTTGTAATATTTATTCGGTCCCTCCGAGTGAGGGCAAATCTGTAATAAGTGTGTGTGGGTGGTGTGTATGTCTTCCAACCTCACTTCTTTCTTCCCTTTTATTTACCTGCTTACGATGGTAGATTAGGGCACGTTTAATTTAGCATACCTCATGCTGTGCATGTGTGCATCCATGCATTTGTATTGCATGCACTAGGCTCGGTACATCACGCTAATTGCATCAATGCTTCAATTCCCAAACTGAATACGTGATAATTGTGCATTTTCACATGACATGTTTAGGATAGCCGAGCCTATTCTAGTAAACATTTTGTATGCGATGCATTAGGCACTTCACATGGACTTGGATCATGCATGTTTGCTAACAAGTTCTTTGTTTTGGCACGGAGTACGATGTAAGTATTGCCGCTTTAGCATGTCGCATGAGTGTGAATGTTGCCATGTCAGCATGCTTAACATGTGGCCAGATGCTTATGTGTTATAAACTGCCTGAATGCCTGTGGGTGAAGGTTGGATTGTTTGAGTTGGAAAAACTCGTTGAAATCCGTGTTTTAGCCTACTTGCGAGTAGCAAATTCCAAAGCATTTTCAAACCGAACGAATATGCAATGTTTATTTCCAAATTAGGCAATCTAGTCTATACTTGTTTGCTGTGCGCATAACATAGTAATTCTAGGCTAATAATGGGATAAGAACACGTAAAGTTTTCAAAAACGGATATCACGGTTAGTAGAGGCCGGTCTTCGGACCGGGCGAAAGGGGGTGCTCATAGCTGACCTTCCCCGATCGTACCCAAGCTCCCGAGCCGAGACAACTCCGGTGATGACGGACATGTGGCCTTCGGCACCGAGTCAGGGTTTCCTAAATTCCCCCATTTTAAAATATTTAGGTGGCGACTCTGTATCTGGCAAAGCAGTCCATGTTTGGCACTACTTTTTCAAAAATCTGTTTCTCAAAACGATTTGCCAGATTTGGACTCTTTGGTTCAGATTTAGAACCGTGACACAAATCGAGTCCGAACTGTAGCATGAGGCCCACGCCGGCGCTATTACACGGAGGTTACGGTTGAGTTTCTCTCTTTAAGGCTTGTACTTCTTTATTCAGCATTTTGCTTCAAACACGCTATTGAAGTCACACTTCCCTCCTGTTGTTATGCACACTTTCCTCTTTTGAATTTGCTATGCACACCACTTGTCGCATTGTTATGCACCCACATTTTGCTTGCATTGTTATGCACATTTCGCTTGTGTTGTCGCATACACTTTTCTCGCATTGTTATGCGTCACACTTAGGTTGCATTGTCATGCACCCCTTTCACTCGCATTGTTGTGCGTCACACTTAGGTTGCATTGTCATGCACCCCTTCCACCCGCATTGTTGTGCACTTTTCACTTGGTATTTTGTATGCACGCGTTTATCTCGCATTGGAATTGTACCATGGTGTAACGTGGAGCATGTGTTTCTAACTATATTGTACCTGTTAAGTTTCTTTCTTATGTAGGCATGATATTGTATGTACAGTTCATTTGAAGCTGGTGCGACCAGACGATATTGTATGTACGGTTCATTTGAAGCTGGTGCGACAAGACGATATTGTATGTACTCCGTGTGAGACGCAGTGAGAATTGCATAATTCTCTTGTATCCTTTTTGCATGAGTTGTAGTTTGGTTTGAATTCTTTCGCTTAAACTATTGCATTTATTTTGCATAATTGCTTCGTTATAGCTTTCTTTGCATGATCATAAGTTATGTTCGGCTTTGTGCATGTCATTTGCATCTTGCCCCAGCCTGCGGGCGCATCTCTTTGTTATCTTGCCTGTTTGTCTAAGTCTTCGGCCTTGTCAAAAATGGGTCGACTTTGGGCTTTGACATTCACTCCCGTCACCTTTTGACTTCCGAGTTCTATCAAAGAGGGGTAACTGTAGACACCCTATTTTTAACTGACCTTAAGACTCAGACGTCATCGATTGAGCGCTCGGTGATTATGCATGTTTGAGCTCGTTTTGAGTTTTTGGGGTTTTTGGCTGGATGCCTTGCCTCCGGACCTCTGAACTCTTTGTGCTTTGGCTCAGTTTGTGGACTGAATCTTGTTTTCTCTTCCCTAGAGAGAGGGAGAGGTCTTGTAGACCTTCCTGTTGTGGTTGTAGACCACTTTTCCCATTTGGAGACCAGTTTCTGATTTTCGGAGCCTTCGGCTGTGCGCCTTGTCTCGAGACCGCTTAACGTTCTCTGTTTGGCGTGGTTTTTGAACCACCCCTTGTTGCCTCTACCTAGAGGCACACTGTGGTCCGGGAGACCACTTTTGTGGTCACAGACCACTTTTGATGCCTGTAGGCCAGTTTTCGAGGCTCTCAGCTGAGCGCCTTGCCTCCCGATCTCTCGTCTTGCATCCTTTTTGGTTTGTTTTTGGTACAAAGCTTGTTTTCCTTGTTTGGAAGGTGGTACAAGGGTGGGAGACCAGTTTTTCCCGTTGGAGACCACTTTTCTTCCTGCCAGCCAGTTTTCTTGTCAGCTAACTAGTTTTCTTGGTCTTTGGACCATTTTTTCTGGTCGGCCACCACACCTCCACCTTACTTTCAGTTTGTAGACCTCTCCTACCCATGGCCGACCAGTTTGCTTCTTGGGAGACACTTGTAGTGGTTGGCCGACCACTTCAAATAGCTGGCCGACCACTTCAAGTGGTCGGCTACTTTTTGTCACCTTGTTGGAGATATTTTCTTCCAGCTGGCACAGCTGGAAGGCACTAGAACCATCCTCCATACACGTGTATGGAGGGATGGCCTTTGAACCTTAGCTTCTTTAAGAAGCTTTGCTTTTGGTTCTCTATAAGAGAGAACCTCCTCCTCCCTCCTCTAGGTTTAGAAAAAAGAGGCTTGAGAGTTATATATACATACTTGTATCTATCTTGCTCTTCTTCTTCATTTTGTGCCTTAAAAGTGTAGTTTTACCACACTTTAACACACAAACACACGCTCAAACACCATCCTTTTGTTGCTGAGGCTTCTCGAGGTTGTTTTTGGTGCTTTTGGACTGGTTTTGATCCAAGAAAGTTGCTGGAGTTGCAGCCTTGAAGAGGTTCTACAAGGGTGAGTCAACTAACCCTTTAACTCTTTGTTTTGCTCAAGCTTTTGGACCCATTTGCATGCTGTTTTAAGCTTAACTTCCTACTGCAAAAATTTCTGTTTTTAAGTCCTTAAAATGTTTGTTTAAGGTCACTTTTTTGTTGGGGGTGGTCTACCCCCTCTTAGGCCTTGTTTTGAGCCATCCCTTTTGGCTCTTGTTCTAGCCTTTGCATGACCTTTCTACCACTGAAATCCAGAGGATTTTCAGTAGAGGAAAGGTGGTTTTGGGGTCTCAAATAGGAGAGGGTCATTCCCTCTCCTTGTGTTTTGTAAGCTTGCTTTGAGTGCCTCATGTTTGAGCATGTTTATTAAGCTTTTGTTGACTTGTTCTTAGCATGTATTTGGGGTTATTTCAATATGTCATACCATTGTTTTGGTTTGGTTTTGTCACCTCATGCATGCATAATACACTTGTAGTGTAATTTTCATAAACTAGTCTTATATGCTTCATGAAGTAGCATGTCATTCTAGCTTGATTTGAGTCCATCTCAGCATGTTTTTGGTGGTATTTTACCATGATATACCTCTGTTAGGGCTTGGTTTGATGGCCCCTTGCATGCTCTATGCACTTGTAGTGCATTTCCATGAATTAGCCTAATGTGTCTCATGCTTTAACATGTCATTTTAGCATGCTTTTGGCTTAAATATAAGAAGCTTTTGTCCATGTTTTAGCATGCTCTAGCTCTGATTTGTGTTGTTTTGGCCATGCATGCCATGCTTTGTATAGTTATAGTGCATTCTAGCTTGTTAGCTTTGTGTATCAAGTCCACTAGCATGCATTGCTTAGCCTATTTGAATAATTTGGCATCATTTATTATGAGATTTTAGTGCATGTTTCATGGTCATGCACTTGTATTTGTCATCTATTCAATGAGTTGGAGGGTTTGCCCTTTATGCCTTAACATGAGCCATTGTGTATGCCTTCATGCCTAAGCTTGTGAGCTATCATTTCAGTATGTTTTTGGGGTTATTTTGCCATGATATAACTCTAATTTTTGTTGGTTGAGTCATCCCATGTTTGGTCTTGGTAGGTGTAGTGTAATCCTTCCTTTTGGCCTTGCATATTCCATGCTTCATGCTCACCATGCTAGCTTATTTTGGCTTCCTTCCAAACATGTTTTAGACTCATTTTGACATGTTCTAGGACTATTTTGGGTTTCCTTAACCACATGCTTCATGTTTTGCATAGCTATAGTACAAGTGCTCTTGCTAGCTTCAAGCTTTGGGCTTCATAACATGCTTCATTTGTATCATGTACTTGATTTGGCATCACTTAACATGTTATTTCAGAGTGTATAACATTTCCATGTTCCCATTTCTTTCACCCTTTGAGTGCCTCTAAGGGTTGTGCATTGTTGCCTCTTTTGTGGCTTAGTGTGTATGCTTGCATGCCTAGGCCTTTGAGCCCTCATCTCAACATGTTTTGGTCCTTGCTTAGACCTATTTGAGCTCTGTCCATGTTTAGTTCATGCCTTTATGCCACGTATTGCATGCCCCCTTTGTAGTCCTCTTTGCTAGCTTTAATGCTTAAGGACCTTAGCATGCTATACTTGTGTTGTTTGAATGATTTGGCATCATTTCTTACCTAATTTCAGAGCCTATAGTGTTGTTACACTTCAATGTTTATCACTCCATGAGAGCTCTTGAGGGTTGTGCTCTTAAGCCTACTTGATGGGCCATTGCATGTGCATGCTTATGTATGCTTTTGGTGCCTTTGTTTTGGTGTTATGGCCACTGATTTTGGACATGACTGAGGTCTATCCTTTTTTGGTTTAAGTCCATTTAGCATGTTTATTTGGATGTTGTTTGCATGCTTGTGTTGCCTTGGATTAAGTATACATGTCCCTAGCATTGATAAGTTGCCCTTGTTGCATTGCATTGTGCATGCATGCATTACATTGTGTTTAGAATCTTGTCTTGCCTTGCATTGACTATGCATGCCATTTGTATTGGTAGTTTGATCATGTTGCATTGCATGTTGTTGCATACTTGTCCCTTGCATTGTGTATGCCATGTAGTTGCATTGTGTTTTGCATGCCTTGCATTGCATGATTGCATGTTTGCATGCTTAAGTTGCATTTCATGTTTGCATGTTACTTGTTGCATTGTTGTTTGGATTAAGCGTTAATTCGAGCACGAGAAATGAGGGACGTTTCATACTTGAAGTGATGAAACATGTCTCAATTCTCGGTCACCGACGCTATTGATCATACATGATAGAGTTTTAGGCCTTATGTGTTTATTTGTGCATTCATTTTATATTGAATTGTGCAATTCGGCGTCTCGGCCATCATGCACTGAGATGCTTGATTGGTGGCCTGAGGGTCGAGAACCACACTCCCTTGAGCCTAAGAAATGATAGGGAGGGTGGTTGTGCACACATACCTTGCAAATACATTGCCATGCCCTTATGCCCTTTCTTGCTCTCTGTTGCAGCAAATTGCAGTTTGGCAGCAACAACTGGTTGGCCGACCAGTAATACTAGCTGGCCGACCACTTTTTTTGGTTTTTCAGCACAGAGAGTGGTCGGCAGGTGGTCTCCAACCTCAACAACTGGTCGGCAGCCCTCCTACAGGTCTCCAAGGTGAGTTGGAACCTTTCTGGAGCTTGGTGCAAGATTCTGAGAACAATTGCAAATAGAAGCAAGTTGGTGCATCGCGACGGATTTCAAAACAAAGCGACCGGGCATGCATGCATTCTTCTCCCTTTGAGGCTCCTATTTTATTGCTTTACTTAGCTAATTTGCTTAGCTAGTTTATGCTTTGGTTTTGTACCTTTTAATAGTTAATGCGTTTAGCTATTTCAATTTGTTTTGTAATAATTAGTTAACTAGGAATAGTTAGTTAGTTTGTGGTGTAATAATTAGTTTAATTAGCTTAGATTAGCTAGTTAGCTTCTTATTCGGTCCCTCCGTTGAGAGCGCGTACTGTTGTAATAAGCGTGCGTGTGTGTGATGCGTGACCCCCATTTCTTTCTCCCTTTTACTTAACCACTTACGATGGTTAGTTTTAGGGCATATTTTGTTTAGCGTCCTTATGCTTCGCATGCGTGCATCCATTCATCTGTTTTGCATGCACCAGGCTCGGCGCATCATACTAACTGCATTGTATTTCAATTTTGATTTGAATACATGTACCAAGTTGCATTTCACATGACATCTTAGGATAGCCGAGCCTATCTTAGTAGCATTTTCGCATGTGTTGCATTAGCCATCTTAACCTGAACTAGAATCATGCATGATTTCTAACTAGTTCTCTATTTTGGCTCGGAGTACACTGTGAGTGTTTACGCTTTAGCATACTGCATGTGTGTTAATGTTGCCATGAAAGCATGCTTGCTATGAGGCTAACTGTTTATTTGATATAACTGCCTGAATGCTTGTGGGTGAAGGTTGGATTACTTGAATTGGAACAATTCATCGAAATCCGTGATATAGCCTACTTGCGAGTAGCAAACTTCAAACCCATTTTCAAACAAACGAACATGCAATGTTTTGTTCCAACTTAGGCGATCTAGTCTATACTTGTATGCTGTGCGCATCACATAGTAATTCTAGGTTAATAAATGGAATAAGAACACATGTGTTTTTCAAAAACAACATATCATGTTAGTAAAGGCCAATCTTCGATCGGGCGAGCGGGGGGTGCTCATTGGATGACCTTCCCCTCTCGTACCTAAGTTCCCGAGCCGAGGCAACTTTGGTGATGATGGACACGTGGCCTTAGGCACGAGTCAGGGTTTCCTAAATTTCTCCCAAAATAAAATATTTAGGTGACGACTCTATATCTGGCAAAGCAGTCCATGTTTGGCACTTCTTTTATTAAAATCAGTTTTCCAAAATGACTTGCCGGGTTTGGACTCTTTGGTGATTTATCGGTCTCACATTGCACTTTGTGAGATTAGATTCAGAACCATGACATTTGAGTCCGAATTGTAGTAGCTAATGAACAAAACGAATTCACGCCTTCGCAGCGCGGAGCCGTGACGTTCGGGCAGTCTACAGGGGGTCATCCCCTCTCCTTGTGTCTTGCATGCTTGTATAGATGGCTCATCAAAGTAGCATGTTTGTCTAGCATGTTTTGGTTCCATTTCAGCAAGTTTTTGGTGTTATTTTGGCATGCCTCAACTCTGTTTTAGGTTGGTTTGATAGCATCTTGCATGCTTCACATACTTGTAGTGCAATCTTGCATGATAGCCTAACATGCATCATGTGTCCGAACCATCATTCTAGCATATTTTGGCTCAACTCCAAGAAGCTTTTAGCCTTGATTTACCATACTTAAGCTTTGATTTGTGTTGTTTTGATCATGCATGCCATGTTTTGTATAGCCATAGTGCATTCTAGCTTGTTAGCTTTGAGTTTCCAAGCCACTAGCATGCATTACTTGGACTACTTTCATGATTTGGTATCATTTGAAATGTGATTTCAGCACATGTAGTGTGGTCATACACTTGCATTTGTCACTCTTTCCATGCTTTGAGGAGTTGGTTCTTTATGCCTTAAGAATGAGCCATTGCGTATGCCATTTTGGCTAAGCTTGTAAGCTGCCATATCAGTGTGTATTTGGTCTCATTTTGCCATGATATAGCTCTGATTTTTGTTGGTGAAGCCACCTCATGATTGGTTTTGTTGGGTGTAGTGCAATACTCCTTATTAGCCTTGCAAATTCATGCTTCATGCACTTCATGTTAGCTTGTTTTGGTGATGCCCCATGCATGTTTTAGACTCATTTTGGCATGATCTAGGACTGTTTTGGGTTGGCTTGGCTATATGTTTCATGTATTGCATAGCTATGGTGTAAGTCCTTTGGCTAGCTTTAAGCTTTGAGCCCACTAGCATGTTTTTTTTGTCATATGTGCATGATTTAGTCTCATTTGGAATGAAATTTCAGAGTTCACTTCATTGCCACACTTTCACATTTGTCACTTCTTGGTTGTGTTTAAGAGTTGTCCTCTTGTGCCTAGTTGATGAGCCATCACATGAGTGTTTGTTTTTGACCCTTTTGTGCCTAAATCTTGGTGTGTTGGCCACTGTTTTAGACCTTCTTAGGTCTTTCCATATGTGGTTTGGTCCATTGAGTATTGCATTTTATGGCCTTTCCCATTGCATGTTTGTTTACATATTGTTGCATGACATTGTTGCATGTTGTTGCATGCCATGTTGTTTGCATGCTTGTCATTTGCATTGTGTTTAGCATACCTTGCATTGCATTGCGTTTGGATAGGGCATTAGTCCAGACAAGAGGAACGAGGGACGTTTCATACTTGAAGTGATGAAACGTGCCTCAATTCTCGGTCACCGACCCTCTTGATCAAGCATGATAGAGGTTAAGACATTTATGTGTTTTTGTGCATTCATTTGACATTGATTTGTGCAACTCGGCCTCTTTGGCCATCATGCATCGAAATGCGTGATTGATGGCTCGAGAGCCGAGCACTACACACCTTTGAGCCTTAGACAGGATAAGGGGCGTAGTTGCACACACATTTTCTTGCAAATACATTGCCATGCCTCTGTTTGTGCTCTGTTGCAGCAAAAGGAGAGTTTGCAGGAAGAATTGGCCGATCGGCTATCTAGTGTGCCGATCGGCTATCAAAGTTGGCCGATAGCCTTGAAATTTGGCTGATGACCATTAAACTTGGCCGATGGCCTTTCCTCTTGGCCGACCACCTTTCAGATTGTTCCTAAGGTGGGTCAAAAGCACTATGGAAGTTGGCACAATTTTCAGAGATACATAAGTGTGCAAACAGAGGCAACATGAGGCACGGTAGTGGATTTCCAAGCGAAGTCGACCGAGCATGCATATACCCCTCTCCTCGAGGCTGTTTTAACTACTTTGTGTAGTTAGTTAATTTACTGTTTAATTAGTTGATGTATTTGCTAATTGATTCCATCATTGTAAATTCTTAATTAGCTTAGCATAACTAATTTTCAATTCGGTGTTGTAATAATTAGTCTAATTAGATAATTAGATTAGTTGCTTAGCTTAGCGTAGCTAACTTAGTGTACTCATTCGGACCCTCCGTCGAGAGGGTGAATTTTGTAATAAGTGTGCGTGAGTGTGTGAATGTCTTCCAACCCCACGTCTTTCTCCCTTTTTACTTATCAGCTTTTGATGGTTAGTTTTAGGACATATTTAAATTGGCATCCTTATGCTTCGCATGCGTGCATCATTCATCTGTCTTGCATGCACCGAGCTCGGCGCATCATACAAACCGCATTGTATTTCAATACATCTACTTGAATACGTGTTCAACAACATGTTATCAAGTTGCATCTCATATGCCATCTTAGAATAGTCGAGCCTATTTCTAGTTGCATTTTGTATGTGTTGCATTAGCCATCTTAATACGAACTAGGATCATGCATGATTTCTAACTAGTTCTCTATTTTGGCTCGGAGTACACTATAAGTGTTTATGCTTTAGCATCTTGCATGAATGTGAGCATTGCCATGATAGCATGTTTGCCATGAGGCTAACTGCTTAAGTGTTTAATTGCATGAATGCCTGTGGATGAAGGTTAGATTGCTTGAATTGGAACAATTCATCGAAATGCGAGTTTTAAGCCCACTTGAGGTGGCAAAATCATGTTTTCTAAGCCCACTCGAGGGTGGCAAATCCACGTCTTAGCCTACTTGCAAGTAGCACCTTCAAACCATTTTCAAACAAACAAACATGAGATGCTTTGTTTCAACTTAGGCGGTTTAGTCTATACTTGTGTGCAGTGCGCATCACGTAGTAATGATAGATTAATAAATCGGAATAAGAACACATGTACTTTCAAAAACAAAATATCATGTTAGTAAAGGCCGATCTTTAGATCGGGCGAGCGGGGGTGCTCATTGCATGACCTTCCCCTCTCGTACCCAAGTTCCCAAGCCGAGGCAACTTTGGTGATGACGGACACATGGCCTTAGGCACGAGTCAGGGTTTCCTAAATTTTCCAAGTAAAACATTTAGGTGGCGACTCTGTATCCGGCAAAGCAGTCCATGTTTGGCACTTCTTTATAAAAATCAGTTTTCCAAAACGATTTGTCGGATTTGGACTCTTTGGTGATTTATCGGTCTTGCATTGCACTTTGCGAGATTAGATTCAGAACCGTGACATTGAGTCTGAGCTGTAGTAGCTTAAGAACAAAACAATTTTGCGCCTTCGCGCGCGGAGCTGGGACGTTCGGGCACTTCTATACTATGACATTGCCAGTCCATTTGGTCGAAGAACCGTATGGCCGTGCATGCTGCCTCATCATGGGTCCTTCCTGAAATCATGTTTTCTACTGACTTGCCAAATTTCAAGTGATTCTGAGTTTGGCTCGTATTTAGCTTTCGCATTACCCGTCTAATTGATCTAAAATTATATGGCCATGCTTGCTATATCATTATTGATCATTTCTAAAATCACATTTTCTATAGACTCGCCAATTTTCATGGGATTCAGAGACCAACCCATTTTTTGCTTTCGTATTGCCCGTCCAGTTGATCGAAGATTCTTATGACCATGCATGCTGCATCGTCATGGATGCTTCCTAAAATCACGTTTTCTACTGACCCGTTAAATTTCACGCGATTCCAAGCCCAGCCCATTTTTGGTTTTCGCATTACCTGTCCATTTGATCAAAGAATCGTATTGGCATGGTTGGTGCATCATCATCGATCCTTCCTAAAATCATGTATTCTATTAACCTACAAAATTTCAAGCGATTCCGAGCTTGGTCCATTTTTGGCTTTCGCATTGCTTATCCATTTGATCCAAGAATCGTATAGCCATGCATATTGCATCATCATGGATCCTTCTTAAAATCACGTTTTCTGCTGACTCGTCAAATTTAACTCGATTTCGAGGTTGACCTATTTTTGGATTTCGCATTGCCTGTTCATTTGATCCAAGAATCGTATGGCTATGCATACTACATCATCATGGATCCTTCCTGAAATCATGTTTTCTATTGACCTGCCAAATTTCACGTGATTCTGAGTTCGGCTCGTTTTTGGCTTTCACATTGCCTGTCCATTTGATCCAAAATTGTATGGCCATGCTTACTGCATCATCATGGATCATTTCTAAAATCACGTTTTACAAACCCGCCAATTTTCATGGGATTTCGAGGCAAAACCATGTTTGGCTTTCGTATTGCCTGTCCAATTGATCAAAGATTCGTATGACCATGCCTGATGCATCATCATGGATCCTTCCTAAAATCACGTTTTGTGTTGACTTGCAAAATTTAACGTAATTTTGAGCCCGTCCTATTTGTGGTTTTCGCATTACCTGTGCATTTGATCCAAGAATCGTATGGGCATTCTTGCTGCATCATCATTGATCTTTCCTAAAATCACGTTTTCTGCTGACCCACCAAATTTCATGCAATTCCGAGCTCGGCCCATTTTTGGCTTACGCATTGCCTTTCCATTTGATCAAAGAATTGTATGGCCATGCATGCTGCATCATCATGGATCCAACCTAAAATCACGTTTTCTACTAACCGGCCAAATTTTAAGCGATTTCAAGCCTGGTCCGTTTTTGGCTTTCTCATTGCCTATCTATTTGATCGAAGAATCGTATGGCCATGCATCCTACATCATCATGGATCCTTTTTAAAATAAGGTTTTGTACTAACCTGCCTAATTTCACTCGATTCCGAGCATGACCTATTTTTGGCTATAGCATTGCCTATCCATTTGATCCAAGAATCATAAGGCCATGCTTGCTACATTATCATGGCTCCTTCTTAGGATAATCTTTTCTACTGACCTGCCAAATTTCACGCAATTCAAAGCCTATCTCATTTTTAGCTTTCGCATTGCCTATCTATTTGATCCAAGAATCGTACAGCCATGCATGCAGCGTCATCATGGATCCATCTTAAAATCACATTTTCTACTGACCTGCCAAGTTTCACTCAATTCCGACCGTGACCTATTTTTGGCTATCCCATTGCCTATCCATTTGATCCAAGAATCGTATGGCCGTGCATGCAACATTATCATGGATCCTTCCTATATCACGTTTTCTACTGAACTGGCAAATTGCACGTGATTCAAAGCCTGACCAGTTTTTGGCATTCGCATTGCCTGTCCATCTGGTCCAAGAATCGTATGGCCATGCATGCTGCATAATCATTGATCCTTCTTAAAATTATGTTTTCTACTGACCCATCAAATTTCACGCGATTAGGAGCACGACCCATTTTTGGCTTTTGCATTGAAAGTCCATTTGATCCAAGAATCATATGGACATGCATGCTACATCATCATTGATCCTTATCACGTTTTCTACTGACCTGCTAAATTTAACGTGATTTCGAGGCTGACTCGTTTTTGGCTTTCGCATTGCCTGTCCATTTGATGAAACAATCATATGGCCATGCAAGCTGCATCATAATGGATCCTTTCTAAAATCACGTTTTCTACTAACCCGCCAAATTTCAAGCGATTCTGAGCCTGGTCTATTTTTGGATTTCACATTGCCTGTACATTTGATCCAAGAATCGTATGGCCATGCATGCTGCATCATTATGGATCCTTCTTAAAATCACGTTTTCTACTAACCCGCCAAATTTCACTCGATTCCGAGCCCGACCTATTTTTTACTATCGCATTGCAAGTCCATTTGATCTAAGAATCGTATGGCCGTGCATGCTACATAATCATGGCTCTTTCATAAGATCACCTTTTCTACTGACCCACCAAATTTCATGCGATTTAGAGCCAGGACTGTTTTTAGCTTTCGCATTGCCTACCCATTTGATCCAAGAATCGTATGGCCATGCTTCCTGCATCATCATGGACCCTTCATAAAATCCTATTTTCTACTAACTCGCCAAATTATAAGTGATTCTTAGCTGGGTCCGTTTTTGGCTTTTGTATTGCCTGTCCATTTGATCCAAGAAAATCGTATGGCCAAGTATGCTGCATCATCATGCATCCTTCTTAAAATGACATTTTCTGCACGCCCACTAAATTTCACATGATCTGAGCTCGGCACATTTTTGGCATTGACATTGCCTGTCCAATTGAGCTTGGAATCGTATAACCATGTATGCTACATCATTATGGATCCTTCCTAAAATCATTTTTTCTACCGACCCGCCAAATTTCATGCGATTTCGAGCCCGACCCGATTTTGGCTTTCGCATTGCCTGTCCATTTGATCCAAGAATCGTATGGCCATGTATGCTGCATCATCATGGATTCTTTATAAAATCACGTTTTCTACTGACTCGCCAAATTTCAAGCGATTTTGAGCTTGGTCTGTTTTCGCCTTTCCCATTGCCTGTCTATTTGATCTAATAATCATATGGCCATGCTTGTTGCATCATCATCGATCCTTCCTAAAATCACATTTTCCACTAACCCGCCAAATTTCACACGATTACGAGCCTGACCCGTTTTTGGCTAACGTATTTCCTGTCCATTTGATCCAAAAATAGTATGGCCATGCAAGCTGCATCATCACGGATCCATCCTAGTATCACGTTTTCTACTGACCTGCTAAATTTTAAGCGATTCCTAGCCAGGTCCAATTTTGGCTTTTGCATTGCCAGTCCATTTGATCCAGCAATCATATGGCCATGTGCGCTGCATCATCATGCATCCTTTGTAAAATCACCTTTTCTGCTGACCCACCAAATTTCACGCGATTCCGAGCATAGCCTATTTTTTGCTTTGGCATTGCCAGTCCATTTGAGCCTAGAATTGTATGACCATGCATGCTACATCATCATGGATCCTTCATAAAATCACATTTTCTATTGACTCGCCAAATTTCATGCGATTCCGAACCTGGCACGTTTTTGGCTTTCGCATTGGCTGTCCATTTGATCCAAGAATTGTATGGCCAAGCATGCCGCATCATCATGGATACTTCTTAAAATCACATTTTCTACTGACTCGCCAAATTTCATGCTATTCAAAGCCTAGCCTGTTTTTGGCTTTCGCATTGCATGTCCATTTGATCCAAGAATCGTATGGCCATGCATGCTGCATCATCATAGATCTTTCTTAAAATCACGTTTTTCACTGACTCGCCAAATTTCACGAGATTCTAAGCCTGGCCTATTTTTGGCTTTCGGATTGCCAGTCCAATTGATCAAAGAATTGCATGGCCATGCATGCTCCATCATCATGGCTCCTTCCTAAAATCACATTTTCTTCTAACCCACGAAATTTCACGAGGTTCTAAGCTCGGCCCATTTTTGGCTTTCTCATTGCCTGTCCATTTCATCCAAGAAACGTATGGCCCTGCTTGTTGCATCATCATGGATGCTTCCTAAAATCACGTTTTCTACTAACCTGCCAAATTTCATGCGATTCTGAGCTCTTCCCATTTTTAGCTTTTGCATTGCCTGTCCATTTGATCCAAGAATCGTATGGCTGTGTGTGCTACATCATCGTGGCTCCTTCCTAAGATCACCTTTTCTGCGAACCCACCAAATTTCAAGCGATTCAAAGCCTGGCCTATTTCTGGCTTTCGCATTGTTTGTCCATTTGATCCAAGAATCGTATGGCCATGCATGTTGCATCATCATGGATCCTTCAAAAAAACATGTTTTCTACTAACCTGTCAATTTTCACACGATTCTGAACCCACCCTTTTTTAGCTTTTGCATTGACTGTCCATTTAATCCATGACTTGTAAACACATGCATGTTGTATCATCACAGATCTTTCCTAAAATCATGTTTTCTATTGAATTGCCAGATTTCGCACGATTCTGAGCCCGACCTGTTTTTTGATTTCGTATTTCCAGTCCATTTGATCCACGAATCGTATGGCCATGCTTGCTACATCATCATGGCTCCTTCCTAATATCATCTTTTCTACTGACCCGCGAAATTTCACGCCATTCCTATCCCGGCCTGTCTTTGCCTTTCGGATTTCCTGTCCATTTGATCCAAGATACGTATGGCCATGCATGCTGCATCATCATCGATGCTTCCTAAAATCACATTTTCTTCTAACCCGTGTAATTTGAGGCGATTTCGAGGCTAGGTCATTTTTGGCTTTCACATTGCCTATCTATTTGATCTAAGAATCGTACAGCCATGCATGCTGCATTATCGTTGATCCTTTCTAAAATCGTAATTTCTACTAACTCACCGAATTTTACATGATTCTGATCCAACCCCATTTTTGGCTTTCGCATTGCTTGTCCATTTGATCCAAGAATCGTATGGCCATGCAAGTTGCATCATCATGGAGCCTTCCTAAAATAATGTTTTCCACTGACCTACCAAATTTCCCGTGATTTTAAGTCTGGCTCGTTTTTTCCTTGTCATTGCCTGTCCACTTAATCAAAAAATTGTATGGCCATGTATGCTGCATCATCATGGATCTTTTCTAAAATCATGTTTTCTATAGACCTGCCAATTTTCATGTGATTCCGAGCCCGAACCATTTTTGACTTTCGTATTTCCTGTCAATTGATCCAAGATTCGTATGACCATGCATGCTGCATCGTCATGGATCCTTTCTAAAATTGTGTTTTCTACCGACCCGTCAAATTTCACGCAATTTCGAGCCCGACCCATTTTTGACTTTTGCATTGCCTGTCCATTTGATCCAAGAATCGTATGGCCATGCATGCAACAATATCATGGCTTCTTCTTAAGATCATCTTTTCTACTGACCCGCCAAATTTCACACGATTTCGAGGTCGCCCCATTTTTGGCTTTTGCATTGACTGTCCATTTGACCCAAGAATCGTAAGGCCATGCATGCTGCATCATCATTGATCCTTCCTAAAAGCACATTTTCTACTGACTAGGCAAATTTCAAATGATTCTCAGTTCGGCCTGTTTTTGGCTTTCGTGTTGCCTGTCCATTTGTTCCAAGAATCATATCGCCATGCATGTTGCATCATCATGGATCCTTCTTAAAATCAAGTTTCCTACTGACCCGCCAAATTTTACGCGATTCCGAGCCTGACTCATTTTTGGTTTTCGCATTGCCAGTCCATTTGATCCAAGAATCATTTGGCCATGCGTGCTACATCATCATGGCACCTTCATAAGATCACCTTTTCTACTGACCTGCCAAATTTCACGTCATTCAGAATTTGGACCATTTTTGTCTTTCGCATTGCCTGCCTAATTGATCCAAAAATTGTATGGCCATGCTAGCTGCATCAACATTGATCATTTCTAAAATCACATTTTCTACAATCCTACTAATTTTTATGTGATTCCGAGACCAAATCATTTTTGACCTTCGCATTGCCTGTTTAATTGATCCAAGATTCGTACGACCATCTATGCTGCATCGTCAAGGATCCTTCCTAAAATCACATTTTCAACTGACCCGCTAAATTTCATGCGATTTTGAGGCTGTCCCGTTTTTAGTTTTTGCATTACCTTTCCATTTGATCCAAGTATTGTATTGGCATGCTTGGTGCATCATCATTGATCCTTCCTAAAATCACGTTTTCTATTAACACGCCAAATTTCAAGCGATTCTGAACCTAGTTCGTTTTTGGCTTTCGCATTGCCTGTCCATTTGATCCAAGAAACGTATGGCCATGCATGCTGCATCATCGTCAATGCTTCCTAAAATCACATTTTCTACTAATCCGCCAAATTTCACGCGATTCCGAGATCGGGCCGTTTTTGGCTTTCGCATTACCTATCTATTTGATCCAAGAATCGTACTGCCAACCATGCTGCATTATCATTGATCCTTTCTAAAAGCACGTTTTCTACTAACCCACCAAATTTTACATGATTCTAAGCCTGCCCCATTTTTAGCTTTCGCATTGCCTGTCCATTTGATCGAAGAATCGTACGGCCACGTAAGCTGTATCATCATGGAGCCTTTCTAAAATAATATTTTCTACTGACATGCCAAATTTCATGTGATTCTGAGTCTGGCCCCTTTTTGGCTTTCACATTTCCTTTCCATTTGATCCAAAAATTGTATGGCCATGCACGATGTATCATCATGTATCCTTTCTAAAATTATGTTTTTTATAAAGCCGCCAATTTTCATGCGATTCTGAGCTAGACCCGTTTTTGGCTTTTGCATTGCCTGTCAATTGATCTAAGATTCGTATGACCATGCATGCTGCATCGTCATGGATCCTTTTTAAAATCGTGTTTTCTACTGACCCGCCAAATTTCACGCAATTCCGAGCCCGACCCATTTTTGACTTTTGCATTGCTTGTTCATTTGAACCAAGAATCTTATGGGCATGCTTGCTGTGTCATCATGGATCCTTCCAAAAATCACGTTTTCTACTGACTAGCCAAATTTCATGCGATTTCGAGCCCGACCCGTTTTTGGCTTACGCATTGCTTGTCCATTTGACACAACAATTGTATGGTCATGCATGCTGCATCATCGTGGATCCTTCTTAAAATCATATTTTCTACTAACCCGCCAAATTTCAAGCGATTCCGAGCCTAGTCTATTTTTGGCTTTCACAATGCTTGTCCATTTGACCCAAAATCGTATGGCCATCCACGCTGCATCATCATGGATCCTTCTTAAAATCATGTTTTCTATTGACCCGCCAAATTTCACTCGATTTCGAGCCCGAACTATTTTTGGCTATCGCATTATCTGTCCGTTTGATATAAGAATTGTATGGCCGTGCATGCTACATTATCATGGCTCATTCCTAAGGTCACCTTTTCTACAGACCTGCCAAATTTCACACAATTCTGATCCCAGCTTGATTTTAGCTTTTACATTGCCTAACCATTTGATCCAAGAATCGTATGGTCATGCATGCTGCATCATTATGGATCCTTCATAAAATCACGTTTTCTATGGACCTGCCAAATGTCACGCGATTCCGAGCCTGTCCCGTTTTTGGCTTTCGTATTGCCTGTCCATTTGATCCAAGAATTGTATGGCCATGCATGTTGTTTCATCATGGATTCTTCCTAAAATAACATTTTCTACTGACCCGCAAAATTTCACGCGTTACCAAGCCTGGTCCGTTTTAGGCTTTCGCATTGCCTGTGCATTTGATCCAAGCATCGTGTGGCCAAGCATGCTACAGTATCATGGCTCCTTTTTAAGATCACCTTTTCTACTGACTTGCCAAATTTCATGCGATTGCATGCCCAGCCCATTTTTGGCTTTCGCATTGCTTGTCCATTTGAGCCTAGAATTGTATGACCATGCACACTGCATCATCATGGATTCTTCTTAAAATCACATTTTCTACTGACCCGCCAAATTTCATGTGATTTCGAGCCCGACCCATTTTTTTGCTTACGCATTGCCTGTCCATTTGATCCAAGAATCGTGTGACCATGCATCATCGTGGATCCTTCCTAAAATCACGTTTTCTACTGACCTACCAAATTTTAAGCGATTTTGAGCTTGGTCCGTTTTTGGCTTTCGCATTGCCTGTCCATTTGATCCAAGAATCGTATGGCCATGCATGCTGCATCATCGTGCATCCTTCTTAAAATCACATTTTCTACTGACCCGCCAAATTTCACCATATTCCGAACCCGGCCCATTTTTGGCTATCGCATTGCCTATCCATTTGATCCAAGAATCGGTTGCCCATGCATGCAATAATATCATGGCTTCTTCTTAAGATCATCTTTTCCACTGACCCGCCGAATTTCACATTTTCTATTGAACCTCCAAATTTAACGTCATTCCGAGCCCGACTCGTTTTTGGCTTTCGCATTGCCTATCCAATTGATCCAAGAATCGTGTGGCCATGCATGCTGTCTCATCATGGATCCTTCCTAAAATCATGTTTTCCACTGACCCGCCAAATTTCACGCGATTCTGAGCCCATACTATTTTTGGCTTTCGTATTGCCAGTCCATTTGATCAAAGAATCATATGGCCATGTATGCTACGTCATCGTTGCTCCTTCCTAAAATCACCTTTTCTACTGACCCACCAAATTTTGTGTGATTCCGAGCCCGACCTGTTTTTGTCTTTCGTAATGCTTGTCCGTTTGATCCAAGAATCGTATGGCCATTCATCCTGCATTATCATGGATCTCTCCTAAAATCACGTTTTTGACTAACCCACCAAATGTCAAACGATTATGAGCCTAGTCTGTTTTTGGCATTCGCATTGACTATCCATTTGATCCAAGAATTGAATGGACATGCCTACTGCATTATCATGGATTCTTTAAAAAATCACGTTTTCTTTTAAACCGACAAATTTCACGCAATTCCGAGCATGACTGTTTTTGGCTTTCACATTGCCTGTCCATTTGATCCAAGAATCGTATGGCCATTCAAGCTACATCATCATGGATCCTTTAAAAAATAACATTTTCTACAAACCCGCCAAATTTCTCGAGGTTCCAAGCCCGTCCCCTTTTCGCTTTTGCATTGCCTATCCACTTGATTTAAGAATCGTATGGCAAAGCATGCATCAACATGACGACTCATTCCAAAAATCACATTTTCTACCGACCCGCCAAATTTCACGCGATTCTGAGCCCGGCCTGTATTTGGGTTTTGCATTGCCAGTCCAATTGATCCAGGAATCATATGGCCATGTTGGTTGCATCATCAGGGATCATTCCTAAAATAATGTTTTCTATTGACTCGCCAAATTTCACGTGATTCCGGGCCTGGCCCATTTTTGGCTTTCACATTGCCTGCCCATTTGATCAAAGAATCGCATGGCCGTGCATGATACATCATGATGGCTCCTTCCTAAAGTCAAATTTTCTACGGACCCACCAAAGTTCACGCAATTCTAAACCTGGCTCGTTTTCGGGTTTCGCATTAGTTGTCCATTTGATCCAAGAATCGTACGGCCATGCATGCTGCATCATCATGGATCCTTCCAAAAATCACATTTTCTGCTGACCCGTTAAATTTCACATGAATCCTAGCTCGGCCTATTTTTGGCTGTCGCATTACCTGTCCATTTGATCCACAACTCGGATGGCCATGCATGCTATATCATCATTGATCCTTCCTAAAATCACGTTTTCTAATGACCCGCCACATTTCACGTTATTCCAAGACCTGCCCATTTTCAGCATTTGCATTGCCTGTCGATTTAATCCAAGAATCATATGGCCATGCATGCTACATCGTAAAGTAACCTTCTTGAAATCACATTTTCCATTGACCCACCAAATTTCACGTGATTCCGATTAGACCCCATTTTTAGCTCCTACATTACCTGTCCATTTGATCCAAGAATCGTATGGCCATGCATGCTACATCATCATGGATCCTTCCTAAAATCATGTTTTCTACTGACCCCCCAAATTTGACCTGATTATGAGCCTGACCTGTTTTTGGCTGTCGCATTGCCTAACCAATTGATGCAAGAATTGTATGGCCATGCAAGCCACATCATCATTGATCCTTCCTAAAATCGCGATTTCTACTGACCTGCTAAATTTCACGCGATTCTGAGCCCTACCCGTTTTTGGCTTTCACATATGTCAATTTGATCCAAGAATCGCATCGCCATGCATGGTACATCATTATGAATCCTTCCTAAAATCACGTTCTACACTGACACACAAAATTTCACGCGATTCTGAGTCCGACTCGTTTTTGGCTTTCGCAATGCCTTTCCATTTTATCTAAGAATCATATAGCCATGCATGCTACATCGTCATATCTTTCCTAAAATCAAGTTTTCTGCCAACCAGCCAAATTTCACTCGATTTCGAGTCTGGCCCGTTTTTGGGTTTCACATTCCATTTGATCCAAGAATTGTATGGCCTTGCTTCCTACCTTATCACGAATCCTTCCAAAAATCACATTTTCCACTGACCTGCCAAATATCACGCAATTTAAATCCTGACCGAATTTTGGCTTTCGCAATGCCTTTCCATTTGATCCTAGAATCGTATAGCCATGCATGCTACATCATCATTGATCTTTCCTAAAATCATGTTTTCCACCAACCAGTCAAATTTCACGCGATTCCGAGCCCAACCCATTTTTTGCTTTCCTAATGCCTACCCATTTGATCCAAGAATCATTTGACCTTGCATGCTATATCACCATAGATCCTTTCAAAAATCATGTGATCCACTGACCTGCCAAATTTCACACGATTCTCAACGCGACCGATTTTTGGCTTTTGCATTGCTCTTCCATTTGATCCAAGAATCGTATGGCCAAGCAAGCTACACCATCACGGATCCTTCCAAAAATCAAGTTTTCTACGAACCCGCAAAATTTTACTCGATTCTGAGCCCGGCCCATTTTTGACTTTCTCATTACCTGTCCATTTGATCCAAGAATCGTATGGCCATGCATGATAAATCATCATGGATCTTTCCTAAAAATACGTTTTTCGAGCCTGGTCTGTTTTTGGCTTTTGCGTTGCCTGTCCAATTGATCCAAGAATCGTATGGCCACGCAAGCTACATCAAGGATCTTTTCTATGATCACTATTTCCACATACCCACCACATTTCACGCGATTCTGATCCTGACCCCTTTTTGGCTTTTGTATTGCTTGTCCATTTGATCCCAAAATTGTATGGCCATGCATGCTACATCATCATGTATCCTTCCTAAAATCTCATTTTTTATAAACCTGCCAAATGTCACGCGATTCCAACCTCTGCTTGTTTGTGGCTTTCGTATTGCCTGTCCATTTGATTCAAGAATCATAAGGCCATGCATGCTACATCATCATGGATCCTTTCTAAAATCTCGTTTTCCACTGACCTGCCAAATTCCACGCAATTCTAAGGCCGACCCATTTTTGGCTTTCTTATTGCCTGTCCATTTGATCTAAGAATAGTATGGCATGCATGCTACATCATCATGGATCATTTCTAAAATCACGTTTTCCACTGACCCACCAAATTTCACACGATTCCGAGCCTGGCTCATTTTTGGCTTTTGCATTGCCTGTCCAATTGATCCAAGAATCCTATGATATATTGTCATGCAAACTTCCCAAAATCACGTTTTCCACAGACCCGCTACATTTCACGCGATTTCGAGTCTGTGCCATTTTTGACTTTCACATTGCCTATCCATTTGATCCAAGAATCATATGGCCAAGCATGTTACATCGTCATGGATCTTTTCTAAAATCATGATTTCTACTGTCCTGCCAAATTTCACGCGATTCCTAGTGCAACTCATTTTTAGCTTTCGCATTGCCAGTCCAATTGATCTGAGAATCGCATGGCCACGCATGCTACATCATCATGGATACGTCCTAAAACCACGTTTTCCACTGACCCGCTAAATTTCATGCAATTCTGAGCCCATCTCATTTTTGACATTCGCATTGCCTATTTGATCCAAGAATTGTATGGCCATGCATGCTACATCATCGTGGATATTTCCCAAAATCACGTTTGCTGCTGACCCTCCAAATTTCAAGTGATTTTGACCCTGTCCCTTTTTTGGCTTTGACATTGCCTGTTCAATTGATCCATTTTATTGCCATGCAAGCTACATCATCATGGATACTTCCTAAAATCATGTTATCTATAGACCCGAAAAATTTCATGTGAATTCGAGCCTGGCCCATTTTTGGCTATTGCATTCTCTATTCATTTGATGCAAGAATCATATGGCCATGCACCCCAAATCATCATGGATCCTTCCTAAAATCACATTTTCTATAGACTTGCAAAATTTCTCACGAATCCCATTCTGACCCATTTTTGGCTTTTGAATTGCTTGCCCATTTGATCCGGGAATCGTATGGCCATGAATGCTACTTTATCAAGGATCCTTTCTAAAATCATGTTTTCTACTGACCTCCCAAATATCACGCAATTTCGAGCCAAGCCCGTATGTGGCTTTTGCATTGCCTGTCCATTTGATTAAAGAATCATATAGGCATGCATGCTACATCATCATGGATGTTTTCGAAAATAACATTTTCTACTAACCCATCAAATTTCTCGCGATTCTGAGCCCGGCCAGTTTTGGGCTTTCGCATTGCCTGTCCAATTGATCCAAGAATCTTATGGCAATGCAAGCTACATCATCATGGATTCCTTCTCAAATCATGTTTTCTACTGACCCGCCAAATTTTCTGCGATTCCTAGCCCGACCCGTTTTTTTGCTTTTGCATTGCCTGTCCATTTGATCCAAGAATCGTATGGCCATGCATGCTACATCCTCATGGATCCTTCCCAAAATCATGTTTTCTATTGACCCGGCAAATCGTACGCTATTCCGAGGCTAGCTCTTTTTTGGCTTTCGCATTGCCTGTCCATTTGATCGAAGAATCATATGGCCATGTATGCAACATCATCATGGATCCTTCCCCAAATCGCATTTTCTACTGACCTGTCAAATCACAAGTGATTTTGAGCTCGCCCATTTTTGGCTTTCACATTGTTTGTCCATTAGATTCAAGAATCATATGGCCACGCATGCTACATCATTATGGATCTTTCCTAGAATCACGTTTTCTATTGACCAGCCAAATTTCTCGCTATTCTGAGCCTGACCCAGGAAACATCATTACGGATCCTTTTCTAAATAATGTTTTCTACTGACCCGCTAAATTTCACGCGATTCTAAGCTGGGCCTATTTTTGGCTTTCACAATGTCTGTCCATTCGATCCAATAATTGTATGGGCATGCATGCTACATCATTATGGATCTTTACTTAAATCACGTTTTCTAATGACCTGCCAAAATTGACACGATTCCGAGCCTGACCCGTTTTTGGCTTTTGCATTGCCTGTCCAATTGATCGGAGAATCGTATGGCCATGCATGCTACATCAACATGGATCCTTCCTAGAATCACGTTTTCTACTGACCCGCCAAATTTCACACGATTCCAAGCACGATCCGTATTTGGTTTTCATATTGCCTGTCCATTTGATCTAAGAATCGTTTGGCCATGCATGCTACATCATTATGGATCCTTCCTAAAATCACGTTTTCCACTGATACTCCAAATTTCACGTGATTCCTAGCCTGGTCCATTTTTGGCTTTCGCATTGCCTCTCAATTTAATCCAAGAATCATACGGCCATGCATTTTACATCATCATGGATCCTTCCTAAAATCACGTTTTCTACTGACCCACCAAATTTCATGCCATTCCAAGCCCAGCCCGTTTTTGGCTTTCGCATTGCTTATCTGTTTGATCCAACAATCGTATGGCCATGCAAGCTACATCATCATGGATCCTTCCTAAACTCACATTTTCTATTGACCCGCCAAATTTCATGAGATTCTGAGCCCGACCCATTTTTGGCTTTTACATTGCTTGTATATTTGATCCAAGAATCATTTAGCCATGCATGCTACATTATCATGGATTCGTCCTAAAATCACGTTTTCTACTGATTCGATAAATTTCACACGATTCTGAGCTCGACCAGTTTTTGGCTTTCACATTGCCTGTCCAATTGATCCAAGAATTATATGGCCTTGCAAACTATATCGTCACGGATACTTCCTACAATCACATTTTCTACTAACCCGCCAAATTTCACGCTATTTCGAGCTCGGCCCATTTTTTGATTTCGCATTGCCTGTACATTTGATCAAAGAATCGGTTAACCATGCATGCTACATCATCGTGGATCTTTCTTAAAATCACGTTTTCTACAGGCTCGCCAAAGTTCACGCGATTTCAAGCACAGCTTGTTTTTGGCTTTCGCATTGTCTATCCATTTGATCCAAGAATCATATGGCTTTGCATGCTACATCATAATGGATCTTTCCTAAAATCACGTTTTCCACTGATCGGCCAAATTTCCAGCGATTCCGAGCCCGACCGATTTTTAGTTTTCGCATTACCTGTTTGATTGATCTAAGAATCGTCTGGACATGCATGCTACATCATCACAGATTCTTCCTAGAATAAGGTTTTCTGCTAACCTGTCAAATTTCACACAATCCCAAGCTCGACTCGTATTTAGCTTTCGTATTGCTTGTCCATTTGATCTAAGAATCGCATGGCAATGCATTCTACATTATCATGGATCTTTCCTAACTTGACGTTTTCCACTGACCCTCCAAATTTCACGAGATTCCGAACCAGATCCGTTTATGGCTTTCATATTGCTTGTCTATTAAATCCAAGAATCATATGGCCATGTATGTTATATCATATCATCGTTCCTTCCTGAAATCAAGTTTTATACTGACCCGCCAAATTTCAAGCGATTCCGAGCTTGGCCCATTTTTGGCTTTCGCATTGCCTGTACATTGGATCCAAGAATCGTTCAGCCATGCATGCTACATTATTATGGATCTTTCCTGAAATCACATTTTTGACTGACTCGGCAAATTTCACGCGGTTCTGAGCCCGGCCCATTTTTGGCTTTCGCATTGTCAGTCCATTTTATCCAAGAATCATATGGCCTTGCATGCTACATCATCATGGATCTTTCATAAAATCACGTTTTCTACTGACCCACCAAATTTCCATCAATTCCGAACTCGGCCTGTTTTTTGCTTTTGCATTGCCTGTCTTCCATTTCATCCAAGAATCGCATGGCCATGCATGCAACATCAACATGGATCCTTTCCAAAATCACGTTTTCCAATGACCTACCACATTTCACACGATTCTTAGCCAGGCCCGTTTTTGGCTTTCACATTGCCTGTCTAATAGATCCAAGAATCATTTGGCCATGCAAACTATATCACAATGGATCCTTTCTAAAATCACATTTTCTACTGACTCGTCAAATTCCACGCGATTCCGAGCCCGGCCCATTTTTTGGCCTTTACATTGCCTGTACATTTGGTCCAAGAATCGTTTAGCCATGCATGCTACATCATCGTGGATCATTCCCAAAATCACATTTTCTACAGACTCACCAAATTTCACATGATTCCATGCCTAACCCAATTTTGGGTTTCGCATTAACTGTCCGTTTGATCTAAGAATCATATGGCCTTGCATGTTACATCATCATGGATCTTTCCTAAAATCATGTTTTCTATTAGCCCACCAAATTTCTAGCAATTTCGAGCCCGACCCATTTTTGGCTTTCACATTGCCTGTCCATTTAATCCAAGAAGCATATTGCCATGGATGCTACATTATCACGATCCTTCCTAAAATCACATTTTCTTCCAACCCGCCAAGTCTTACGCTATTCCGACGTCGGCCCTTTTCTAGCTTTCGTATTGCCTGTCCATTTGATCCAAGGATCATGTGGCCATGTATGCAACATCATTATGGATGCTTCCTAAAATCACATTTTCTATTCACCTGTAATAACCCAACCCTCGTATATGCTTTAAGCTTTTAATTATATGAGTAATTATACGCTTAATGGTGAAATTGTGTTTACTTATGCAATTTATATGATTATAACATTATATATGTCGATTATTAGAAAAATATATTAAAATTGAGACCTTTGGTTTGGAAATAGAAAGCCTTAGAGGTGCGATAACCCAAAATTGACTTTATAATTATGATTAGCATGATTTTTAGGTTATAATATAAAGTTTTGTAAAAATTTGATTCGTAAAGAATTAAATTGATTAATTTGGGTTTAAGCCTTAAATAGGCCACTAGGCCCATGACTTAGTTATTGTTCAACACAAAATATCTCCTGGGAAAGAAGAAAAGGAGAATAGAAGAGAGAGAGAGAGAGAGAAAGGGGAAATCAAGTAAGAGCTTAAAGAATTTGAGAAAACTCCAGATTAAAGGTCAAGGTGAGTGAAAAACACTCAAAAACCCTAAATCTCCCTTTGATTGATGAACACCAATCACTAAAATGAAGTTTTATAATCACCTAAGTTAGGGTTTTGAGTTAAAGAACTTGTTCAAAGTAAAATCCATGAAAATCATCAAGTTTCATTGTGTTATTTAAATTGAGAGTTAATTCTTGTATTCTGGGTTGTTTTGAATTAGCTTGTGAAAATAGCTTCAAGGTTTCATGTTTTGGTCTCTGTATATATGTACATATATTATATTCCTTTTGAGTTCATTATGACAAGATGAAAAGAATATGAACCTCAAGTTATAAAGATTACCTTTTAATGAATTATGATCTATTTAGGTTTGGGATTCATGTATATTATGTTCCTATATTGTGTTATTGAAAAGAATTTTACTTGTATTTGAGCCTTGAGGTACCTTGGAAAGCAAAGTTTTTGATGAATTTCAGACTGTCGAAAACAGAGCATGCGACCACACGTGTGGGAGGCACAGCCGTTCATGCGGGGATCACAGTCACACGTGCGGAACATAGGGGAGACCAAGATTGCATTATGAAATAAATGCACGTGTGGCGCACCTTTCTGCACGTACGACGAAGGACTTCCACACGTGCGGCCAAAGATGGAAAATCCTGTTACTTTCTTTTGCTCTTTTCAACCCTCTGAACGTGTTAATATGCCTATTTGATGTTTCTGTAATGCGTTTAATTGCATGGGATTTAGCGAATCGGACATAGAAGAAAAAGGAGAAAACTAAAGAAAAGTGATGTACTTACGAGTTGTGTGTTCTGTATAGGGCACGTGCAGGAGGGGACTATCGTTCAACTGTATCACTGTGAGTAATAATAGTGTAACGATATATGTATATATTTATTCTTATATTTTTGTTTATGAATTACGCACCTTGGCTGTACTTAGCACGTTCAAGATTATGGTTTATACATTATGATGGTAAACGACATATGTGGAATAAATGGTGTTGTAATCCATGTATTCCTGCTAGTGAGTGTAGCATTGTACATATATGTTCCTTTATACTTATTTGGATACATAACTATTGTGACGACCTGGAAATTACGTTATATGTGAATGAATGGGTTGCAAGATCTGTAATATGGAATATAGATCTGAAATGTGAGATGTTTATAATATGATATGATGGGCCTAAGGCCGTTCCGTTTATACTATGACGTGATATGAACCGTCCGGTCTTTAAGACTCATGAGTTTTGGGTATGGAACAAAGTGTTGTACGAAACTAAGTGCTACAATGGGAGTTACCTCTAGGATCCGTACGAGTCACCTCTTAGGTCCATACATACATGCATTGTGTGACATCCCTGTTCTGTATTATGCTAATTGGTCCTTAAGTTGGTTATGGTTATGTGTTTAGCATGGTTTTGTATGCCATTATGTGAAAATATGTGGTTTTGAATTTCTATCTGTTCACCATAGGAATATCTGTTTGGTTTTACCGCTTCGGAAATTAAATTGGAGGCCTTATCGGTCATAGAACCCAAAATTGATTATGCCATTGTGATTGGCATAATTTTTAGAGCCTACGGTGAAATCTAATTAGAAATTGATCCTGGTCAGATTAAACTGATTAAATTGATGAATTAAGTGCCCAAATATTTTATATTAGAATATTATATTAGTGGGGCTTGTTGTATGATAGCACTACACTCCCCTTTAACTCTTATGAACTCAAAAATCTGAGGGATTCAATTGTGAGAGAGTGAGGGCCGGCCTTGGTGAGAGAAAGGGAGAGAAATTGTGCAATTTGGCTTAAAGCTTGGAAATTTTGGGGATTTAGCTCAAGAATTGACTAGAGCTTAGAAGATCAAAGTTTCTAGGTGAGTAATTCTTGGATTATAGTTCGTAATTTTGTGTGTTCAAGCTAATTTGGTGATCAAGAGTAAGATTGAAATGAAATTGTGTTGGAATTGTTGAATTGAAGCTTAATATGTGCATGCATGTAAGAAATTACTTTGAAATTGCATGTTTGAGCACAAATGTGTGTAATGTTAAAGGAAACTCATGTTTTGATCACCATTTGGGTTATCCAAGTTGAGAATGTGGCTAATTCATCACATGCATGTACAATTTGAGAAGATATGAGCTTGAATGCATGAATTTGTTATGTTGATGTTGAGTTTGACACATTTTGGGACATGCATGTAGATAAATCAAGAAGTTGAGCTTCATAATGTTATAATCTTGCATTGGTACCATGTTGGTATGATTATATTTGAGATTTGAGCCATTGCATGCAAGTAATGTAGCTGGAAAATCGAATTGGAGCTCAAGAACACAGTTCTGGGTTTTCCAGAATTTTGAGGTCCGCTCGAGCGGGGAACCTGACGCTCGAGCGGGAAATGCGTGCTCCCAGTACTTTTTTGCAGACTTCATGTCCGCTCGAGCGGGGTAATTCACGCTCGAGCGGGGGAGCTATTTTGACAGGCCTTCCGCTCGAGCGCCCTATTTAACGCTCGAGCGTATTTTTGATGCAACCAGCACTTTTGCAGGCCTATAGGGTCCGCTCGAGCGGGGAAGTCCACGCTCGAGCGGGTACCCTGTTTTCTGAAATTTTGTTCATGCGTTCTGTGTTTCGTTTCCTGTTCTCTTTCACTTGTAAGCACTCTTAGGCATATGTTAAGCATTGTAAATGAGTTGATAAGATAAGAATAAAGCCTAAAGAGGAATATGTGAATTAAGGAACGGATTGAATGGTTAATGACCCTTTTGTGTTCATGGAATGTGTAGGGTCAAGCTCCAGGGCGAATCCACAAGCCGATCACTGTGAGTAATATCGATATTTGAATGCTTGTGAATGTCCAATTGTCTATTCCCTTATACGCTTTATGAATTGCTAAATTGGGATTATGGACGTAAGTCTGATATGAATAAACATAAATGGACCCAAGGTCGTTTTGATAAACATAAATGGGTCAAAGGTCGTTCTGATAAACATAAATCTACCAAAGGTCGTTCTGATAAACATAAATGGACCAAAGGTCGTTTGATGAACATAAATGGACCAAAGGTCGTTCTGATAAACATAAATGGACCAAAGGTCGTTCTGATAGAAATGAGTGGACCGAAGGTCGTTTTGACATGAATGAGTGGGCCGAAGGCCGTTTTGACAGAAATGAATGGACCGAAGGTCGTTCTGATAGGAATGAGTGGACCGAAGGTCGTTTTGACATGAATGAGTGGGCCGAAGGCCGTTTTGATAGAAATGAATGGACCGAAGGTCGATTTGATAGAAATGAGTGGGCCGAAGGCCGTTTTGACATGAATGTATGGGCCGAAGGCCGTTTTGACGTAAATGAATGGACCGAAGGTCGTTTTGATAGAAATGAATGGGCCGAAGGCCGTTTTGACGTAAATGAATGGGCCGAAGGCCGTTTTGACATGAATGGAAATCTGAATGGGCCAAAGGCCAGAATGTTTGGAACTACAGTCACTTGATTTGAATCTCGTATAGTTATATATCTATTAAATGGAAGTATGAATTGGGCCTAAGGCCGTTTGGAACGTGTTGTTCTACATTGTTATGTAACTTCTGTATTTGATTTGATATTATTCACTGGGCTTTCGCTCACGCTCATTCATGTGTTTGTAGGTGAGCCAAGAGAAGTCCAGACCCAGCCTCAGTGAAGCCTGTATGGAACAACTAAGGTTTTGAGAGAGAGTCAGCCCTTGTGTCTCACGCACGAGACCCGTCTTCGCCCTTTTGTTATGTATTTACATTTTGTCAGGTTGGCGAAGTTTTGTATATGTCTGCTTATAGTTTTTATGGGTTGACTTAGTTTTGGATGATCCTGTCTGTACAGAACCTATGTTGCTATGTTTCTGTTGTGAGTTATTAATGTGCATATGTATGGTTTGTTTTGTTGTGTCATGTAAGCACAGCTCTATGGACAAAGTTTTAAATTTTGCTTCCCTTTTGGCCCCTTTACTCTGATGTGTTAAGTCTGTTTTGGTTTGAGGCCGTAGGTAATCTTAGGATTACTGGCCGGTTACGTCCTTAACCCATAGGGGCGGGTTCGGGTCGTGACACATTGGGCCCAAGGAGAGGCAGAGACATGTCGATGTTCCGTCTGCTCCATGATAAGATATAGTGACATGATAAGATTCGGTTAGACCTGAGGCCATTTTGTATTATGTTGGGCCCGAGGCCGTTTTGTAGTATGATGAAGGAGACCCTAAATGTTAAATAAATATTCTCCAAGACACATGCCTAACTACCTGATTCGCTTTACATTATTATTATTCACTGAGCCTTGCTCACTTTGTTTTATATATGTTTATGTAGGTAAATTATGGACTGTATATGACGTATATATCTATACATGATGTCATATGTTTTGAATCCTGGCATTTACGCACTGCTCAATGGACGTGTTGTTGTCATTAGCTTCCACTTTAGGCCTCGTTTTTGTACGAATATTTTGTCAGACTTTTGTTTTGAGGCCAAGTATTGGCCGGTCATGACCTAAACTTTTAGGGGCGGGTTCGGGTCATGACAGTTGGTATCAGAGCATGAGTTACTCCCCAACACATGGGTCCATTGGAGCTATAGAATGTTCTAGAAAAGACTTAGGAGCATTGCATTGGCATGTGTGCGTGTGTGAATTGTCATGAACACGACCATGTGAACTGTTGTGAAGACATCTGAAATGAAATGAAGTAAATGCATGTGAACTGGTGGAATATATTTGAACTACACTATATATATAAAAAGGGGGGGGGGCACTTACTAAATTAAATTTGCTGAAGAAATTGGAGTAAAATTGTTTCATTAATCTATGATGGGTACATAGACTAACCAAACTTTAAATGAGGAGTACCCCCGAAATGAATTGCTTGACTGAATTTTTACATACAATCCTCTTACTGAAATTTGTTAATAGGTTACCTTTACTACGGACAAGGTTACGGACGAGGTTACGGACAAGCTTGAACTTGTAATTTTGTTACTTTATTAGATTGGTTCTCACACTATGTACCAACATTTTGATACGAACTGATATATATGACACCTTGATCTACGTCGGCACTAATTGGGCATTGGAATATAGTATTGATAGTAGTGGCAAGAATATATGTGTGTCGACCTTTCTTAGAATCTGGTAAAGGGACCAATGGCATTGATTTTAATTTTGCCTTTGATCAACTAGCATACAAAAAAAAAAAAAAAAATTGTAAAGAATTACTAGCCTATGGTTATGAAATGTGCCATTGAGAACGGTCAATGGAAAGACAAATGAGGTGGAATGTGTGAACACGTTTTCAAAGAAATAAGAGCGGAAACTACGAAAATGAAAGTAGTGTGTATTCGTGTTGTGCTAATGCTAATATTGAAAATGAACTAGGGGAATGCATGTAGAAGTACGAGTATTGTTTCAGTACGTATTCGAAGGTTGTGTAGGCACATGCATGATTCTAATCTTGTCGTTGATGTGAACATAAGAGATAAATTGTCATGTGAAAGTGTACAAGCAAGTGTTGTTTTGATATAATGCAAGTATATGACCATGTGAATCATAAATTGTTGCTTTTGTGCATTTCAATGTTACAAAGAGGTGTATATAAAAACTATGAATATGGGTAGGTGTGTAATTGTCTAGTATGTATTCAGTCTGATAAGTATGCAATCATTATTATGCATATGCTTATAGATGTTGCAATGATATGTAAATCATATACCCATGTGTATCAGTGTTTATCTTACGTAATACGAGTGTGACTAGATCATGGAAGAACTAAGGGAAAATGAGGTACAAAGCTCCTTCACAACCCGACTCGATAGACTGGAAGGTATAGTACAAGAAATGGTGGAGATCCTAAGACCACAAAATTAGTTATCGCTACGACAACGACAAGAATCATTGCCACCACTAGCGCGAGAGTACCAAGGTTATGGGTTGAAAGTCACAAGGAAGAGATCCTTTAAAAAGCAAAATGTGGGGTCATCACACACTCCAAACTCTACAAGGAATACAACACCAATATGTAACGAATGTAGTAAGAAACATCGAGGAGCCTGTCACCGAATTTCTAGAGCTTGCTACAGATGTGGTGAAATGGACCATATGATAAGGAACTGTTCTCAAATTACTAATCAAGATAGAGCAATTGCACTTGTGTAAGAAAACACCCAGAACCCTGAACTTGTCGATCCAGGTATTTATACTGTTTATAATCGAATGCCGATCTGTTATTTGATTTTGACCTAGTACATGTATACATCCTTGCTTGGAATATTATTTGATATGGATATCCACAACATGTGTGTTAGATTGGTGAGCCACAGGATTAACCCTTTTTTTTATATGCGACGTTATGTGTGAAAAATTGATTTAAGGAAATCTATATATCCTCTTACATGAAATGTAATGGTAATTAGACGATTGATTTTATGTTCGATATTTTGATATTATTGCTGTGAAATGGTATTAGAATTGCATACTCTTGAATCTCTACTAATCGACAACTTTTATGTTTAACCCTATGAGCATGCAGAATATGTTGATTAGTCCTCATACAGTAGCTGGCAAGTAGTTTATTGAGATGATTATGAGCATAAATGAAACGATTAGTGTAAATATTGTGTAAATAGTTATTTGGTAATTAGAATGGAAATTAAACATTTTGAATTCGAAAAACCTTGGGAACGAGCTGGCTGAACTTAGAAGTTTATTAGACCTACAAACTTGCACCAGTGAAATACTCCATATGTAAAATTTTAGGAGTGGGATGATGAATGAACTTCGGTAGATAAGCAATGCTAGAGGGCTGAGATTAGACTTGTAATTGTGTCGAACATGAGGGAATTGACGTAGGATTTGAAATATTCTTGGGAATTACAGATGAACTCCCAAATTTCAAAAAAAAAAAAAAAAAAAAAAAACAAGAGTATACATACTTGTTTATGAGATTTGATAAACTACGACCTGTTGGAAATTTGTTTACTATCCTATAGAACCGATTTGGTCTAGTATTGCAATATATGACCTTGAACGATAGGTATTATGATTTTGACGGCTTTGCGGCAAAAGGAACTAAATATTACATTTTGAATACTTTGTGAACACATGCTGAATGTAAACAATGAATTACTTCAACCAGAGGCATCTTTCACTTGTGTGCTATTTATGAAAATATACCAACTCACCCATCCTAACTTGTATAAAAATGGCCTAAGAGGACTATGTTATGGAGATGTTACGTATGTATGGAATTGGGATCTAATCTCTAACGTTCTCCTTGAGTTGATAGAACGAAATTTACTTTGGCTACGAATGATAAAGTAAAATGTTGTTGGCTTGAATTGGTAAAACTTATATCTAACTAGATATCATTGTTTTCGTTGATCGGATTATAATCGTTAAAACTTGATCCAAACCTGGTTACAAACATAGTCAAGAATAAAGGTGGAACGCGTTTAAGAGAATGACCACTACCAAGCCACTGTACCTGAAACTTAATGTTATGACACTTATTGACAGGAAACTCTAAGATTATAAACGTTGTCTACTATTGCTACAGCCTTATCTTACTTTACACATGATCCTACAGAATAACCATTTGGAGTTGGTTTAAATTCTATATGACTGAACTTGAACATCCGTGATGGAACTAGATAATGCTAAGTGACTAAGACTTCTGATCTTGTTCTATTATAAATTTGAGGGACCAAACTTATTTAAGGGGGGGAAGAGTGTAACAACCCAACCCTCTTATATGCTTTAAGCCTTTAATTATATGAGTAATTATATGCTTGATGGTGAAATTGTGTTTACTTATGCGATTTATGTGATTATAACATTATATCTGTCGGTTATTAGAAAAATCTGTTAAAATTGAGACCTTTGGTTTGGAAATAGAAAGCCTTAGAGGCGTGATAACCCAAAATTGACTTTACAATTATGATTAGCATGATTTTTAGGTTATAATATAAAGTTTTGTAAAAATTTGATTCGTAATGAATTAAATTGATTAATTTGGGTTTAAGCCTTAAATAGGCTACTAGGCCCATGGCTTAGTTATTGTTCAACACAAAATATCTCCTGGGAAAGAAGAAAAGGAGAATAGAAGAGAGAGAGAGAGAGAGAGAAAGGGGAAATCAAGTAAGAGCTAAAAGAATTTGAGAAAACTCTAGGTTGAAGGTCAAGGTGAGTGAAAAACACTCAAAAACCCTAAATCTCCCTTTGATTTATGAATACCAATCACTAAAATGAAGTTTTATAATCACCTAAGTTAGGGTTTTGAGTTAAAGAACTTGTTTGAAGCAAAATCCATGAAAATCATCAAGTTTCATTGTGTTATTTAAATTGAGAGTTAACTCTTGTATTCTGGGTTGTTTTAAATTAGCTTGTGAAAATAGCTTCAAGGTTTCATGTTTTGGTCTCTATATATATGTACATATATTATATTCCTTTTGAGTTCATTATGAAAAGATGAAAAGAATATGAACCTCAAGTTATAAAGATAGCCTTTAAATGAATTATGATCTATTTAGGTTTGGGATTCATGTATGTTATGTTCCTATATTATGTTATTGAAAAGAATTTTACTTGTATTTGAGCCTTGAGGCACTACAACAAAAACATACTTTAGTGGCACTACACTAGTGGCATATTTTTAGAAAATGCCACAAAAAATGATATTTAGTGGCACGTTTTTGAAAAATGCCACAAAACGACAAACATAAAAGGCTCTAGTGACATTTCAATGAACAAGTGTCACAAAACTACAACAAAAACATACTTTCGTGGCACTACACTAGTGGCATATTTTTAGAAAATGCCACAAAAATGATATTTAGTGGCACGTTTTTGAAAAATGCCACAAAACGACAAACATAAAAGGCTCTAGTGACATTTCAATAAACAAGTGTCACAAAACTACAACAAAAACACACTTTAGTGACACTATACTGGTGGCATGTTTTTAGAAAATGCCACAAAAATAATATTTGGTGACACATTTAGATAAATGCCACAAAGCCACAAACATATAAGGCTCTAGTGGCATTTTAATAAAGAAATATCACATCAATTTTATGGCATTTTATAAAATAATGACACAAAAAATTATGTTCGTGACATTTACCAACAGATGCCACTAAACTTTAGTAGCAATGGCATTTTTTAAAAAATGTCAGGACACTAGGTAAGTGCAAATTACTTTTTATGGCACTTAGGTGAAAAGTTTCATAAATAAATATTTTATAGCATTTTGAGAAATGCCACTAAGTCAAAAACTTTCCAAGCTTATAATGGCATTTTTGAAAAAACAAAAAATGCCAATATATTTTTAAAAGTTTTAGAATGCAGTAAATGATTAAAAATAAATAAATTAAACTCAATATACACTACAGGAAAAAGCATATTCGGCGACTAAATTTCCTGACCAAAAAAAATTTGGTCGCTGAAAGTATAGTTTTCAGCAACCAAAACAGTATTAGTAGCCAAAACTAAAGCTTTTTGGCGACTAAACAATTTTAGTAGCCAAAGGTCTACAATTGGCGCCAAAACTAAGTTTGGTCGCTGATTATATGGGTTTTAGTGACAAAAAAATTTTTAGTAGCCTAAAGTAAAGCTTTTTGGTGACTAAAAAAATTTAGTAGCCAAAAGTCTACAATTGGCAACTAAAAATAAGTTTGGTCATTGATTATATGGATTTTACTGACTAAAAAAATTTTAGTAGCCAAAAGTAAAGCTTTTTGGTGACTAAAAAAATTTTAGTAGCCAAAAGTCTACAATTGGCGACTAAAAAATAGGTTTAGTCGCCAAAAGTGGTTATTTTTAGCGCGGGAGAACTAAAATCCTAAGGCGGGAATTAAATTTTTTGGCGACCAAAATTTTGGTAGTTGAAAGTGCATCTTCGGTGACCAAATCCGATTTTGGTCGGCAAAAGTTAAGTTTTTTAGCAACTAAAAAACAATTAGTAGCCAAAAGTATAGAATAGGCGACTAAAAAATATTTTTAGTCGCCAAAAGTGGTCCTTTTTTATTGTACTAGTAAATAGTTTATTTTACATAAATTATGTTCAATAAAATAATTATGTTTATACATATACTTTTATATTAATATAGATGTATGTACTATATAAATAATATATGTTGCATATATAATCATATGGTGCTATAGAGGTGTAGTGGGAACAGTGTGGTGTATAAGGTTTATGGTGCGGGAGGTTGGCGGTTCGAGTCTCTGCATGAGCGGATCAAAGTGTTCTACAATGAATTATCGTCACGAATGGCACTTGATAGCGTCACGAATAGTGCCTACCATGACATTAAAGTGTCACTGAAAGGTTTTAGTCTTGATGGTGTAATGACACTTATAAGTGTCACTAACTTTTTTTTTAATGGCGCTTGACAGTGCCACAAATAATATCTACCATGACATTAAAATGTCATTGAAAGTTTTTAGCCATGATGGTGCAGTGGCACCTGCAAGTATCTACCGTGGCACTTGTTCAAAATGCCACAAGACCAAAAAATGTTATTAGAAGAATAGTTTTGCGGCACTTTCAAATGTCACTAAACTAAGAAATGTTGTAGTGAGGTACCTTGGAAAGCTAAGTTTTTGATGAATTTCGGACTGCTGAAAACAGAGCATGCGAAGCATGCGACCGCACGTACGGGGCCCATGGCTGCACGTGTAGAAGGCACAGCCTCATGTGCGGGGATCACAGTCGCACGTTCAGAAAACAGGAGGGACCAAGATTGCATTCTGAAATAAATGCACGTGCGGAGCCGCACGTGCGACCCACCTTTCCGCACTTGCGGCCAAAGATGGAAAATCCTGTTACTTTCTTTTGCTCTTTTCAACCCTCTGAACGTGTTAATATGCCTATTTGATGTTTCTGTAATGCGTTTAATTGCATGGGATTTAGCGAATCGGACATAGAAGAAAAAGGAGAAAACTAAAGAAAAGTGATGTACTTACGAGTTGTGTGTTCTGTATAGGGCACGTGCAGGAGGGGACCATCGTTCAACCGTATCACTGTGAGTAATAATAGTGTAACGATATATGTATACATTTATTCTTATATTTTTTGTTTATGAATTACGCACCTTGGCTGTACTTAGCATGTTCAAGATTATGGTTTATACATTATGATGGTGAACGACATATGTGGAATAAATGGTGTTGTAATCCATGTATTCCTACTGGTGAGTGTAGCATTGTACATATATGTTCATTTATATTTATTTGGATACATAACTATTGTGATGACCTGGAAATTACGTTATATGTGAATGAATGGGTTGCAAGATCTGTAATATGGAATATAGATATGAAATGTGAGATGTTTATAATATGATATGGTGGGCATAAGGCCGTTCCGTTTATACTATGACGTGATATGAACCGTTCGGTCTTTAAGACTCATGAGTTTTGGGTATGGAACAAAGTGTTGTACGAAACTAAGTGCTACAATGGGAGTTACCTCTAGGGTCCGTACGAGTCACCTCTTGGGTCCATACATACATGCATTGGGCCTAAGGAGAGGCGAAGACATGTCGATGTTCTGTCTGCCCCATGATAAGATACAGTGACACGATAAGATAAGGTTAGGCCCGAGGCCGTTTTGTATTATGTTGGGCCCGTGGCCGTTTTGTAGTATGACGAAGGAGACCGTAAATGTTAAATAAACATTCTCCAAGACACATGCCTAACTACTCGATTCGCTTTACATTATTATTATTCATTGAGCCTTGCTCACTTTGTTTTTATATCGAGGAGCCTTCTTGACCCTGTTATATCGAGCCTCCCCAAGTGGAAGCCTTTTGCCTTTTGTGGAATTTCTCTGATATCACACATTGTTGGGTCATCGGTTTGGTTGATTATTTGTTTAATATGTATAACTTTCAAATTATTAACTTTTGTACATAACTGAACTAGTAAATTGTGGACTGTATATGACGTATATATCTATACATGATGTCATATGTTTTGAATCCTGGCATTTACGCACTACTCAGTGGATGTGTTGTTATCATTAGCTTCTGCTTTAGGCCCCATTTTTGTACAAATATTTTGTCAGACTTTTGTTTTGAGGCCAAGTATTGGCCGGTCATGACCTAAACTTTTAGGGGCGGGTTCGGGTCGTGACATGACCCGCCAAAATTCACGCGATTTCGAGTTGGCTCATTTTTGGCTTTTGCATTATCTATCCATTTGATCCAAGAATCATATGGTCATGCATGCTACATCAACATGGATCTTTCCTAGAATCACATTTTCTATTGACTTGCCAAATTTCACGCGATTCTGAGCCCGACCCATGCAACATCATCACAAATCCTTCTTAAAATAAAGTTTTCCACTGGCCAGCTAAATTTCATGCGATTTCGAGCCGAGCCCATTTTTGGCTTTTGCATTGCCTGTCCATTTGATCCAAGAATCTTATGGTCGTGCATGCTACATCATCATGGATCTTTACCTAAATCACATTTTCTACTAACTTGCCAAATTTCACACGATTATGAGCCCGACCCGTTTTTGGCTTTCGCATTGTCTGTCCATTTGATCTAAGAATCGCATGGCCATGCATGCTACATTATCATGGATCTTTCCTAAAATCACGTTTTCTACTTACCCGCCAAATTTCCTGCGATTCCAACATCACTAAGTGATCGGCCATGCTCCTGGAGATTCCCATGGTGGAGCAAAAGCTATCTGGTGCTTTGTACAGTGTTCTGAGAACAATTGAAAATAGAGGCAAGTTGGGGCATCGCAATGGATTTCCGAACGAGGCGACCGAGCATGCATACACTCTTCTCCCTCCAAGGACATCTCTTTACTGCTTTACTTAGCTTCTTAGCTTAGCTAGCTATTTGGTTTTGTACTTAAATCAGTTAATGCGCTTAGCTATTCAATTTGTCTTGTAATAACTAGTTAGTTAACTTGTTAGTTAATTAGCTTGTCTTGTAATAATTAGTTAACTAGGATTAGTTAATTAGTTGGCTTGTAATAATTAGTTTAATTAGCTTAGATTAGCTAGTTAGCTTATTATTCAGACCCTCCGTCGAGAGGGCAAAACTGTTGTAATAAGCATGCGTGTGTGTGATGCATGTCTTCCAACACCCATTTCTTTCTCCCTTTTACTTACCTGCTTTCGATGGTTAGTTTTAGGGCACATTTCAATTAGCATCCTTATGCTTCGCATGCGTGCATCCATTCATCTGTTTTGCATGCACCGGGCTCGGCGCATCATACTAACTGCATTGTATTTCAATACATTTACTTGAATACGTGTTCAACAGCATGTTATCAAGTTGCATTCACATGACATTTTAGAATAAGCCGAGCCTATCTTAGTTACATGTGTTGCATTAGCCATCCTAACCTGAACTAGGATCTTGCATGATTTCTAACTAGTTCTCTGTTTTGACTCGGAGTACACTGTGAGTGTTTATACTTTAGCATACTGCATGAGATGTGTATGCTGCCATGTTAGCATGCTTGCCATGAGGCTAATTGCTTAAGTGATTAACTGCTTGAATGCCTGTGGGTGAAGGTTGGATTACTTGAATTGGAACAATTCATCGAAATGTGAGTTTTAAGCCCATTTGAGAGTGGCAAATCCACGACTTAGCCTACTTGCGAGTAGCACCTCTAAATCGTTTTCAAACAAATGAACATGAAATGTTTTGTTCCAACTTAGGCGATCTAGTCTATATTTGTATGTTGTGCGCATCACATAGTAATTCTAGGTTAATAACCAGGATAAGAACACATGTGTTTTCAAAAACAACATATCATGTTAGTAAAGGCTGATCTTTGATCGGGCGAACGGGAGTGCTCATTGCATGATCTTCCCTTCTCGTACCCAAGTTCCTGAGCCGAGGCAACTTTGGTGATGACGGACACGTGGCCTTAGGCACGAGTCAGGGTTTCCTAAATTTCTCAAAATAAAACATTTAGGTGGCGACTCTGTATCTGGCAAAAAAGTCCATGTTTGGCACTTCTTTATTAAAATCAATTTTCCAAAATGATTTGCCGGACTTGGACTCTTTGGTGATTTGTCAGTCTTACATTGCACTTTGTGAGATTAGATTCAGAACCGTGACAGGAGTCCGAACTGCAGTAGCTAGAACCACAATTCGTGCCCTTACGCACGGAGCCGGGAGTTCTCGGGCGGTCTACACATAACCCCCTAACTTAATCGCAATATCCCTTCTTTGTCCATTAATGGTTGTATTTCCTTCTGCTATTAATCTTCAAATTTCCTTTTGTATTGCTTACTGATCTAGTGCTGGGCTCTTTATCATGGGCTTCAGACATGCTTGAATTTCTAATACCAAGCCCTACTGCCCCATTCCTTACAGTTGTGTTAGTAACTTGTACTGTAGGCCCATTTTGAACATGTTATAGCCCATGTACTTGACCTGATAATTGATTGTGGCCCAATACCACTTCAATATTCACTCCAGGTCTAAACAGACTTGACCCACTCAAACTTCTAATATAACCAGGCATGAGTAGTTGGCCAGCAATTCTCTGACACCCACCCACTTTATCTATAGAGCCGTTTATTTGGTTTCTCGCCTCCATCATTGTGTTACAACCCTTTGTATTGGCCACTTTTCCCACGCCACTTCTTGACTCTGCAATTTCAGTCTCACTCTTCCATCTCACCTCCTTCTCTATCTTCTCACTCCTACTCTACCCACCTGGCTCATGATCTTGTGCCACATTAGACATATGTTCCAGTTCATGGGCTAACTCATCCTCCATGTCATCATCACCTTCCTCTTCACTGCTACCTCCATCCATGACATCATCATCTTCCTCTTCATTGTTCTCTTCCATAACTTGAGGCTTATTACACCCACACTTCCTTTTCACTATTTTCACCATTACCAGTTGCTCCTCACATACTCTCACTGGATGCAGTGCACTTCTGCTTTTCAGATAAACAACCTTATTAATTGGCTCCATAAAGCTGGTTGAGATCTTCTTCTTAGCACACAGAAATGCCTCTGGCTAGTTTATATCACTATCGAAGTGTATAACTTGTCCCCACAATCCACCAATCCTTTGTAGGTTAGTACTGTTCCATAGATTTAGTGGAATGCCATAGCAACTAATCCAGACATTTCTCTCTTGCTCCAGCACTAATCCTGGTTTCCCTTCATAAATATGATCACACCAGTCCAATATTAACTCCTTTATTGGCTTTAGTTTTAGTTCCATATCTTCCTTTGATTTGAATGTTATAACTACATCTCGTCCTCTACTTTTTCTTACCAGAATATCCTCAATACCAACTGATTCAAGCTCCTTTTTCAAGCTAATATTAGCATATTTAGCCTTCAGACACACAGCTATACTTTCATACAGTCACCTATTTCCAAATTCCTCTGCCTTTAAAGTAATGTTTCCACCATCAACACTCTTCTTGCCTGTTATAACCTCTGCATATGATCTCTGATCTGTGAAGGGTGTTACTTCACTTCTTCCTATCCCACCTTGGACCTTTTGATTCTTAGTTTGGGTACATACTGGACCTCTTACAACTTTATCATTTACTTTTTCCTTGCCAAAATTTGCAAACTCTACCTCTAAAGCTTTATCATCCACCCAAAGACCGTTTGCCTTTTGAACTGCTAGCCACAATGCAATCAAACCTCACAAATCCGAATCTTGTATTCGTAGCCCTTCTTCGCTTATGTGGAATAAAAACATCCTTTACACCCAAAACTTTGTAAAAAGATTGGAGAGACCCTTTGAATTCACTGAATTTGGTAAGTTGACCACGAACACAGTGAAGATATCTGTGCTGCCTTTCTGTTTCTATGTTCATTGTCTTCCACTTTGCCTCACCACAGGTATCCATTCTCCTTGTTGGGTGCCTTGTGACCTCTATCCTTCTTGTTGGGCGCCAGACGACCTCCATCCTCCTTGTTTAGTCATTCCAATGTATATGAAGAAACTTAACTGGGAATTGTGTTGAAGCAATTCTTACCACATAACTGAAAAAAATTACCATTATCTAAAAATTAAATGTCATATCAATAATTTGAAAATTTTTAAATGAATTAATACAAATATTGAAGATTGTAATTTTTTTTTAACACTATTGAAGGAGGAATCAGTGTGTTTGGTTTCAGTTTTCTAAAAACTGAGTTTTTTGTTTTTCGTGTTTTTTTTGTTTTTAGTGAATATTTTTAAAATTTTAAGTAATTTTTTTTTTACTTTTTTAGATGCACCTTACTTAGATGTATCTAAAATAGTAAAATACTTGTGAAAAAATATTTTAAAAAATTAATAAATATACAAAAATATGAAAATGTATTGAATTTTTGTATTTTTTTTTAAATATTTTTTGGTATTTAGTGTATTTTTTAAAGATTTTTTTCATAAATATTATAATTTTTAAGTGTATTTATGTTAGGTGTGTCTAACAATTAAAACAAAATGCTTAAAATATTAAAAAAATTCATTGAAAACATCAAAATACGAAAAATAAAAAAGTAAATTTTTTTGAAAACTAGAACCAAACAAGCTGAATGATTCTGTATTTCAAGAATTCTAATTAAATTATGTATCCACATGATAATAGTGATTACTTTTTGTAATATACAGAAAAAAAAAGTAACGGATATATAACTAATAAAATTGTAATAACATATATGACTCAGAATATGAGTGGACACAAGGGCGGAGGCAGCATAGGCCGAGGGGGTCACGTCCCCCCCTCAGTTTTGTATTTTTTTTTTTTTGTTATTGTCATGAATAAAATGTATTTTTTTTCTTAACATGTTCTTTGCCTAATGATTTATTATATTGTTCAGAACAAGTAGTTATTTGATACTTTGAAAACACTATGTGGTATTATTTGTGTAGTAGTTTAAATCAATAGTGTAGTAAAAAATATTATAGATTAGATATAATGAACTCATTATTTTCAAGTAGTTGACATACTACTTAGTATGATTTGTGATTTTCTATGCTTTGTGCATCACGTTGGTAACGTCATATGGAACTCTAAGACTGTTTAATAATTTTCATTCAAAACACATCATTTATAAGCAATGTCATCTCTTTAGTATTTGTCTGTCAAATAAAAATTAAATAGATTCTATAATAATTTGTGCAATAAATGATGTGTTTTTATTTTTTAAAATTAAGAATTTTGATCCATAATTTTTTGTGGTAAAATTGCAAACTTACATCATCATGTCACACTGAGCTATTCCACACTATTATAGAATTTTGATTTATTCTTATAAATAATGAATATGTAATATTTTATGTTTAAATTTATCTCATAAAATGATTATTATTTTAATGGTGCTTATGAATTTTTTTTAAATAAAAAATTATAATTAATAAGTGCTTCTCTAACTTAAATTTCTGACTCCGTTACTGAGTGGACGGACGGGTGATAATTTTTCTTATGACTTGTGTGAAAAAATTTGTATATAATTTTTGTGAAGGGAGAGTGGAGCAACAAAAGATGATGGGAAAGCAAGTGGGAGTGGTTGAGAGGTGGCATGGGATTTGATTGATGACGATCATCATCACTACTACCTTTCAGACGTGACAACACAACACATGTTCCTATCATCCACAAGACAAGAGAACTTATAGATATATGGTGGCCCAGCCCAGGCCATAGTCTCTATCCAATTTTTTTCCCTTTTCAGATCCTATGGGGAACTTTAAATCTCAACCGTTCCTCCACTGTAAAATAGAGGCAATCCAGCGGCGGACAAGCAGCCACGTCCGCACGAGAAATAGTTTCGTAAAGATGCCATTTAAAATCAACGAACCAAACAAAACAGAAATTAATCCCTCTTCTCCTCCGTCGGTATCTCTTTCTTTCTTTCTTTACTGTCTTTCTTTCTTTCTTCTGGGTTTGAGAAAGCAATATATTATAATTGACATGGGTAAATCCATAAAGGATATGACTCACCACCTAAGGTCCAATCCATGATTCAAATACTAAAGCCCAACACTCGTGAAACCCAGCGTTGCACCAAACACTAATGACATCTAAACACTTGGAAAGTAGAGAACAACCCACATCAGCTGACAAAGATCCTGCAAAGTTATTGCACCACACATCAGCCATTAATGAGTTTTCCTGCAGCATTTATTGCGATAACCCTTCCCCGTCGGGACAGAACAGCCTCACCATGAACAAGGTAAGCTAGAGCATAGACTTTCGGCCAAGGCGACAGGTCGGAAGGGACAACGAAATGATTAGCAGAGGATATAAGCAGGCATCGAAGAAAAGGAAAGGCTTAAGCTTTTCTATCACTAATCTATCTCTACATTCCATCTCTTTTTCTAATTTGCTCGTCGAAGGGTTCGTTGGGGGACTCCCCGTTCCCCGTTGAACTCTTGTGCAGGTCTCTCTGTGGGCTTGGTACTTTGGGCACCGGTTTGGGAAGCGTGGATCAATCCGACCCGTTCCATCTAGAACACGCTGTATCATCAATAATTATATTATATAGCTGCCTGCCTCCACCTCCATCTTTTCTCTTTGTATTATGGATATACTATTTAGGAAGTTTTCTAGTTTACAAATTTTAAACTCTTTATAGCATTCTTGATCATAAAAAAAAAGAAGATGCTAGAATCAGTTGATCATTACAACATGAATGATTAGATTAGATTAGATTAGATATTGTTCGTTAACAAATGTCTCTCTGCGTGAGAATGGTAAGGGGTTCGCCATGATCATTCATGTTGTTGGATAAAACTCTTCTTCTTCTTCGAGATATTTCTACTCACTCAAAAAAACTCTGTGCTGTGAATCTGGTGATGTGCCTCCATATGTGTAGAGAGGAGAGGAGGATGACTATCAAAAATACCTAAAAATTCTATCAAAATTTTTATTAAATATGATATGGAATTCACATAAAATTATATGGAGTAAATTTCATATTTATATAAAATATTTGATAAAAATTATAATAAAAATTTTGACATCTGTAACATTAGTCTGACGACTACTGTCTGTAGAGGAGTTTTGTTTTTTAATCCGTTTGTTGCTCCAAGGAATGTTCAAATGGGCCCAATGGCTTTCTTGGGCTTTACGAGGCTCCCGCTCGACATAAAATAAAATAAAATAAACAATCCCGCTACAGACCCCCAGCGACTTCCGATCCCCAGTGACATGGTGATGAGGTGGCAGCTGATGTGTAAACACAACTGGAAAAAAGAAAAAGAAAAAGAAAAAAAGATATGGAAAAAGCGGGAACCAAACCTGTAGCTCGTCTATCCTCACCTCTCGCCACCATCCTCGTCTATCCTCGTCTTCCCTCGCCTATCCTCACATCTCTCCGCCATCCTCCTTCTCCGCCATAGCTCGTCGGGAATTTCTGCAAAAGTGTATTTTGGACAACGGCCATAGTTTTGAGCAATATTAGATTACTCGCTCTCATCTATCCTCAGATTACAGAGGTCGTCACAGGTGGCCCATGGTTTTGAGCAAAAGTTTTGAGCAATATCAGATTACACTTTTGAATGGTAATATCTCCATAGCTCGCTCTCATTTATCCTCAATCTTCGTCGCTCTCATCAATCTGTTGTCATCTGTCCATCAATCTGGTTGTGCTCTGTCCGTCTCCCTCTTCTGTTGTGTCTCTGTCTCGCATGTAATCTGGATCGGTGGTTTATGAGGTAAAAAATCAATTTCATATGACTAATCCAGCTTGAGTTCTCTTCCAATTACATGCTAATTCTAAAATCAATTTGGGCAGTGTTATATAATCAATTTGTCAATTATATGCTAATTCTGAAAGAGGTATATGCTAATTATTTTATGACTAATCAATTTGTCATTTTGGACCTATGAAATTTGAAATATGAAATATGAAGTCTGAAATATGAAATTTGGGTAGTGTTATATAATCTGTAATTTGAAATATGAGTAATTTGTAGCTATTTGGGCAGTGTTATATAATTTGTAATCTATCATTTTGTAATCTATAATCTGTAACGTGAAAGTATGAGTAATTTGTCATTTTGTGAAGTTTAGTTCCATACATATATATAAGTAACGTGAAATATGAATTTTGGTTCACAGTGATCATTATGAATGGAGTTTATATAAAATCTGAAATATGAAGTTTAGTTCCATAATCTGTAAACAGTATTTTTGTTTGGGCATTGTTAGGGAACTGATATTTGTTTAATTGCTATTTCAGTACGCAAAGTGGAAGAATGTAGGTTGATTCAAATGTTGGTGAGAATCCTTTAATAAAGGAGGGCGAAGACGTTGAAGAACCTAAAAAGGGTATGCGTTTTAGCTCAAGGGAAGAGGTGTACACATTTTATGGCAAATATTCTAAGCATGTTGGATTTTCTATAGCTCATAGAGCACAACATTTTGGAGATGATGGGCAATTGCTAAACTTTGCAATTGAATGTTCTCGAGCGGGGCAGAGAAAAAAGAAATTAGAAGTCAACCCTCTGAAGCCATGTTTGTCCACAAAAATTGGTTGCACAGCAAGGGTACGAGGTAGTGTACAAAAGGATGGGAGATATAAACTAACCACAGTTAACCTTGAGCATAATCATGATTTGACTTCCACCGACTCACGTCATTTTGCAATGAATAAGAAAATTCTTACTCCTGTGAAGAGAAGATTAGAAATTAATGATCAAGCAGCGATTGGGGTGTCTAGGAACTTTCATTCAATGGTTGTTGAAATGGGGGGATACGAGTCATTGACATTTGACGAGCGAGAAGCAAGAAATTACATTGAGAGAGCTAGAAGGTTGAGGCTTGGGGAAGGTGATGCCAAATCACTTCAAAGTTATTTTATGAGGATGCAAGCACATAGTGAGAGATTCTTTTATGTGATTGATGTTGATGAGGAGTTTTGCATTAGAAACTTGTTTTGGGCTGATGCAAGGAGTCGGGCGACTTATGAAGCATTTGGAGATGTCGTTTCATTTGACACAACTTATTTGACGAACAAATATGACATGCCATTTGCTCCATTTGTCGGAGTTAATCACCGTGGACAGTCCATTTTGCTTGGTTGTGGATTGTTGTCTAGTGAAAACACTAACACATTTGTTTGGCTATTCAAGTCATGGTTAAGTTGCATGTCAAATCATCCGCCAAAAGCTATCATAACTGATCAGTGTAGAGCTATGCAAAATGCTATAGAAATTGTGTTTCCACAAGTTCGACATCTGTGGTGTTTATGGCATATCATGAAGAAAATTCCGGAGAAGTTGAAAGGATATGCTCAGTATAAAGCCATAAAGTTGGCTATGCAAAATGCAGTTTATGACTGTTTGACAAGAGCTGAATTTGAGAGCTAATGGGAAGAGATGCTTGCAACATTCAATCTTTATGATAATGACTGGTTGGAGGTACTATATGATGAGTGGAATCGATGGGTACCTGTCTACGTTAAAGACATTTTTTGGGCTGGCATGTCAACTACACAATGAAGTGAAAGTATGAATGTGTTTTTTGATGGATATGTAAATCCAAAAACTACATTGAAGCAATTCGTTGAACAATATGACAATGTCTTGAGAAATTAGGTAGAGAAAGAGAAGAAAGCAGACTTCAAGTCTCGACACAAATTGTTTGATTGCCTAACTATATATGGTTTTGAGAAGCAATTTCAACAAGCCTACACCAATGCGAAATTCAAAGAAGTTCAAGGAGAGTTGAAGAAATTAGTTTACTGTCAGGCGATGATTGTGAAAGAGAAGGGATCAATTTGTACATATAATGTCCAAGAAGCGATGGTAGTTTGTGAGAAGATGAAGCATGTGGACTTTGTTGTCTATTTTAATTCAATTGAATGTGAAATTCAATGCACGTGTCGGTTGTTTGAGTTTAGAGGCATTATGTGTGCTCATTCACTCGCTGTGCTTGTCAGAAGATGCATAAATGAGGTGCCAAGTAAATACATTTTGCCCCGATGGAGAAAAGATGTGGATAGAGAATACGCATGCATTAAAACCACATACACCGACTTTGGGAATGATTTCAATGCAAGTACCTATGAGAGGATGAACCAAAAATTGATTGTCATTGTACAACTTGCTGGTAACTCTGAAGGCAAAACTAGAATTGTAGATCTTGGGTTGGATGAAATCAAGGAGAGAGTCATGAAAGAAGAATCCGGTGATGGGAGTAATTTACCATGTTCAACAAAAAATCCGATTCAGATCGGTTCTACACAAGGAGGTACTTGTAGGAAGGTGATTAGTCCTTTGGTTGCTCGGCGAAGAGGTCATCCAGTTACGAAACAGAAGGTTGCCAAAGTAGATCAAATTGTTAATCGGTTCAAGGCAACGGAAAAAAAAACAAACAAAAGCAAAGGTAAAATGTGTATTCAAAATTTTTTTTTTTTACAAAGTCTATTCAAGTATGTAAAAGCAATTCATAAATTTCAATCTTTAATTATTCTTCAAAACATACAGGCTGCTAAGTTGCTTCGATTTGAAGCTCAAGCTTAAGCTCAGGCTCAAGCTCACGCTCAAGCTAACGCTACTGCATATACACCGTATTATCCTTATATGGTTGGCACAGAAAATAGTATGTATGGACCGGTACGTGTTCGAAAGAGGCCTTCATGTACTTTTACAAAGTGTATTCCAAAGAGGACTTCATTTACTTTTCAAAGTGTATTATTCTAACATGTACTTTTTGCAATAAATTGTCACAGGTGGCCCATGGTATTGGAGGCTGTAACAGCGCCCGCGGAGGGGGCCTCGTGCTACAGTTCGGACTCGATTTTGTTGTCGCGGTTCTTAATCTGAACCAAAGAGTCCAAATCTGGCAAATCGTTTTGAGAAACAGATTTTTGAAAAAGTAGTGCCAAACATGGACTGCTTTGCCAGATACAGAGTCGCCACCTAAATATTTTAAAATGGGAGAATTTAGGAAACCCTGACTCGGTGCCGAAGGCCACATGTCCGTCATCACCGGAGTTGTCTCGGCTCGGGAGCTTGGGTACGATCGGGGAAGGTCAGCTATGAGCACCCCCTTTCGCCCGGTCCGAAGACCGGCCTCTACTAACCGTGATATCCGTTTTTGAAAACTTTACGTGTTCTTATTCCATTTATTAGCCTAGAATTACTATGTTATGCGCACAGCAAACAAGTATAGACTAGATTGCCTAATTTGGAAATAAACATTGCATATCCGTTTGGTTTGAAAATGCTTTGGAATTTGCTACTCGCAAGTAGGCTAAAATACGGATTTCAACGAGTTTTTCCAACTCAAACAATCTGGCCTTCACCCACAGGCATTCAAAACAGTTTAACACATAAGCATCTAGCCACATGTTAAGCATGCTGTCATGGTAACATTCACACTCATGCGATATGCTAAAGCGGAAATACTTACATAGTACTCCGTGCCAAAACAAAGAACTTGTTAGCAAACATGCATGATCCAAGTCCATGTTAAGTGCCTAATGCATCGCATACAAAGCATTGCTAGAATAGGCTCGGCTATCCTAAACATGTCATGTGAAAATGCACAATTATCACATATTCAGTTCGGAATTGAAGTACTGATGCAGTTAGCGTGATGTACCGAGCCTAATGCATGTAATACGAATGTATGGATGCACGCATGCATAGCATAAGGTATGCTAAATTAAACGTGCCCTAATCTACCATCATAAGCAGGTAAGTAAAAGGGAAGAAAGAAGTGAGGTTGGAAGACATACACACCACCCACACGCACTTATTACAGATTTGCCCTCGCTCGGAGGGACCGAATAATTATTACAAATTAATTAACTACGCAAGCTAATTAAATATTACAAATTAATTAATTAACAAATTAACTAATTTAGGAAAACAGTAAAACGTCTCGAGAAGCGCGCCGCCATGCGCAAGCTGCCTCTGTTTTCCTCCCTTTCCTCCTCTGGAGGTTGTCAAAACCTCAGGACTACATCCTTGGACAGAGGGGATCATCACCGGCTAGATGAAATTTCCACCGGCAGTGTTGTATGGCCATCGGTACAAAGTTAAAGCTGTCGGCAGAGAAAATAGTGCCGGTCGGCACATTACACTGCCGGTCGGCAGAGTATTCCTGCAGAACCTGCAACTCACAGCAACAGAGGGCAAAACAAGGCATGGCAGCACAATTCAAAGCATGTATGCACCAACCATGTCTCTTATCATTGTAATGACTCAAAGGGACATGTGCCTCGGTTCTCGGACCACCAATCACGCATTTCCATGCATGATGGCCCAAGGAACCAAGTATGCAACTTTGATTTCAAATGCATGCAAACCAATCAAACAAATTAGGCCCTATTCCTATCACCAATTCAAGGAACAAGGCATGCATGCAAAATGCAATGCAACCTAGGCATACAAGCTAGGAATGCAACATGGCATGGCAATTAACTCATGCAAGCATACAAGCATGCATATGGCAATGCAAATAAATGGAAAGATGGACTTATACATGAATTAGGCAGCTCTAATAAGGCCTAAAACAGTGGCCATAATGACCAAAACAAGAAGCCAAAACACATGTACACATATACACATGATGGAAGGCCTACACTTGGGCACAAATCAAGCAACAATCAAGCACACTTGAAAGGGATGAACAAGAGCAATTAGCATGCATTATAAGCTCTAAAATCATGCTAATACATGGTGCCAAACCAAGCAACAAATCAAGCCAAGCATGCACCAAATGGCCTAAGTGTTCAAAGCAAATCAATGAGGCATTGAACTACACTTAACAAGACCAAACAAGGCATGCAAAGGAGGACCAAAATCAGAGGTTTAGCATGTTAAAACAAGGCTAAAGGACTCTTTAGATGGCATCTAACTGGCCCAAATACAAAGACGTACACCATGGCCAAAACATGGAGCATTGCAACACATGCTTTCAAAGCATTCAAGAGACATGCGAGGCAATCCAACGAGCATGGGAATGGGACTGAAATGGCATGTAGGATGATTCCAAATCATCAAAACAATGCAAAGATTGCATGCTACACATGCACATATTCAAGGCCAACAAGCCTAAATACAAAGGAGCTATATAATGCATGCAATGATCAACCCAAACGATTATGGACAGAGCTAAAACATGGCAAAATAAGCACATAATCTTCACAAATGCACGCCTAAAACATGCTCCAACAAAGGCTAACAACCTAGAACATGTTAAGGCACAAATAAGGCATTACATGGCAACTATGCTAAACATGCATGAAGTTCCAAAACCAACTTGAAATCATGTTATATTATAGATATATAAGCATGAAAAACAAACCAAACATGCTCAACACACACTCAAGCATAGGCCTCCTTAAGAGGTCAAAATATGCCATTTTCAAGGACAACAAGGAGAGGGGGTGGCCCTCTCCTTCTTGGGACTTCAAAGCATCATCTTCACCACTGAAATCCCTCAAGATTTCAGTGGTGAAGAGACCTCAACACCAAAATCCCGGAGCTAGCACAAAATGGCTCAAAATGAGGCCTTTTGAGGCCTAAGGGTGGTCAACACCCCTCAAACAACAAAACACTCTTAATAAACAATAAAGAGGGCTTAAAAATAGAACTTTTTTATGTTATACAATAATCACAAAAACAGCTCTAAGACTAGTAGAAAATCGATGCAAGAATGGGGAAAGAAAAGGACTAGTTTCTCACCCTTGTAGTCCTCTTCAACAATGGTGCTCCAATGGCCTCCTTGAGCTTGAATCCAACACCAAAACTTCAAAACACACTCTTTAGAACCTCAGCTCCAAGAGGAAGGTGAAACACTAGGTGTTTGTGTGCAATAGTGAGACACAAAACACCTAGTGTACAAAATGAGAGGAAAAGAGAGATAGGTGAGTGTATCTAACCCTAACCCTAGGAAAAACCAGAGCTCTCCTCTGTCTTCTCTCCTCAAAAATGTCTAAAAGCTCTTTTTTTTCCTTAGAGAGAGTTCCTCTCTATATGCCTCTTGTAAAGCTTACAAGACAAGCTTTTCAAGAGGGAGATCCCTCCATACACGTGTATGGAGGGGAGCAAAAACAATACAGCTGTCCAAAAATATCTGCAAAAGCAGATGAACAGCAATCGGCCGGCAAAAAATGCCATCTTGGCCAAACAAAGTGCCGACCGGCACAAAATAGTGCTGACCGGCAACAAAGAGTGCCGGCCGGCAAACTATATTGCCGGTGGCAGCAAAAACCAGCCGGTGGCATCTAGCCACTGCCGGTGATGGGTGGGGATGGTCTACAAGCCCCACCTTGCCTCTCAAGGGCAAGATGCAAGTGTTTGGTGCAAAACCAGACACTAAACGGTCGAGTTCGGGGATCCTGAGGCAAGGCGCACGAGCCGAGGCCTCCGGGAACTCCAAACGAACACAAACATGGAAGATCACCGTGTGTTCAAACAGTGACGTCCAAGTCTTAAGGACGGTCAAAAATGGGGTGTCTACAATTGCCCCTCTTTGACAGAACTCGAAAGTCATAACAATGACGGGAGTGAATGTCAAAGCCCAGAGACGACCCATTTTTGACAAGGCCGAAGACTTAAACAAACATGCAAGACAAAATAAGATATGCGCCCGAAGGCAGGGGCAAAATGCAAGACAATGCAGGAAGCCGAGCATAACTTATGATCATGCAAAGAAAGCTGTAATGAAGCAAACATGCGACAATTTTAAGCTAGCATACCAAACTACACTACAATGCAGAAAGGATGTAAGAGAATTATGGAATTCTCAATACGTCTCACTCGGGAGATACAATACTTGTGCGGCTCGTCTGGTTGCACCAGCTGCAAATGAACCGTACATACAATATCGTGCCTGAAAAGAAAACAAACTTAACAGGTGCAATATTGTTAGCAACATGCATGACAATGCAAAATGGATGCAAAACGAAATGCAATATATACAAAACAATGTATAAACAATGCAAATGAAGATGCAATGTATTTGAAACAATGCAAGCTACATGCAAAGCATTTGAATCGTGATCCAATCACGAACGGTTCGAAACCACACCTGTGTCAAATAGATTGATGGAGGTAACAAGTCTGTCTACCATAGAACGGTCAACTGAACTATGAGTATTGTAGACAGACGCAATAACAAGTATTGGGTGGAATCGACATAAGTGGGGAAACAACCCGCTGGAGAAAGGACTACGATCCTAATGCCGGATGCAAAAATTACACTACAATGTAATGGATGAATATGACACACAGGCCAAACCAAATCTTGCCTAGGAAAGGCATGCATACATACAAGCCATGTGTAACACAGAAAAGGTGCCGCAACCATCAACCAACATATCAACGTGGAATCGGCGCGATACACATACAGAACTGTGTTTTAACATGAAAAGCAAGGGCACATACCGGACCAAGCTCAACCTGGAAAGGCGCAAGCCGAAGGCGGAAGGTGATGCAATGAATGCATGCAAACTACAATGCAATATCTACAAATATGCAATGGAATGGATATGGATACAATGGATATGGCACGCAAGCCAAACCAAATCTTGCCTAGGAAAGGCATGCACACGTACGAGCCATGTGTAACACAGAAAAGGTGCCGCAACCCTCAACCAACATATCAACGTGGAATCGGCGCGATACACATACAGAACTGTGTTTTAACATGAAAAGTAAGGACACATACCAGACCAAGCTCAACCTGGAAAGGCGCAAGCCATAGGCGGAAGGTGATGCAATGAATGCATGCAAACTACAATGCAAATGCATGACAATGCACTATGATTGCAACTTTCCCTATCTTACCAACAGGGTGATATACTAGGTTGGTTCAGTATCCAGAACTGAGGCGTAGACATGCCGCCTCAACCTATGGGGGTTCCATACAGATTTCAAGCCGAGGGTAAACCTCTGGGTATTTAAACCAGACTTTAGTCTCGGAACTCCCGAACCTTTGCGTTCTAGGCATAAGCCGTTCGAACTCTAGTTTCCACCGTCCCAGTTGGTCTTCTAGGAACTCATCGCAAGCACAGACAGGTGGCTTTACCAGACCACCGAAAAGTCGTTCGGGCACGACAAACACCGAAGGAATTGCACCTTCAGAGGATTTAAGGTCTCCTAGACCGGAATGCAAAATGTATGCATGATTATGCACGTTTTTTTTTGTTTTTTTTTTTTTGAAATACAAATGATGCAAGTGATGCATGTTGCATGAAATGCGCGACAACACGCGGCTCTCGAAGTGTACGACAATGCGAACACTAAAGGTCTTACACCTTCCAAGGATTTAAGGTCTCCTAGACCGTACGTGTTTAAGGTCTCGCCAGACCATGCGTGTTTAAGGTCTCGCCAGACCGGCGGTATTGCACGACGGTATGATGCGCAAAATAGCGCAATGCGTTAGGCAACGTGAGTGCACAGGACAGTGCGATGGAATGCATGCAAAATGCAATGAGATGCGCAAAACAGCGCGAAATTGAAATGCACAAAACAGTGCAATGCGCAGAACAGCGCGAGGTTTGAAATGCACAAAACAGTGCAATGCGCAGAACAGCGCGAACAATTTTGAAATGCACAAAACAGTGCAACGCGCAGAACAGCGCGAACAATTTTGAAATGCACAAAACAGTGCAATGCGCAGAACAGCGTGAACAATACAATGCACAAAACAGTGCGATGCGCAGAACAGCGCGAACAATACAATGCACAAAACAGTGCCATGCGCAGAACAGCGCGAACAATACAATGCACAAAACAGTGCAATGCGCAGAACAGCGCGAATAATACAATGCACAAAACAGTGCGATGCGCAGAACAGCGCGAACAATACAATGCACAAAACAGTGCGATGCCAAGTGTGACATGCATGCCACACGGAGTGTAAATGGGCTTGAATGCGCAACAACGCACGTATTCCGGAATGCATGACAATGCAAGGAATGGAAATGCAATGATGATGCATGAGAAATGTGCACGACAATGCAAAGGGATGCGTGTTGCAACGCATGTAACACGTGCATAACAATGCAAATGTGCGGCGCACGACAGTGCGATGTAATGCACAGAAGTAGTGTGATGAACTTGTGCAACACACATGGGGTAGCTTTTGAATTCAAAAGGATACAAAAAGGATACACCTTGCATGAATTCGAGTGCCACGCACTGGAGACACGGCCCGAAGTCAAAACGGAGGCCGGTTGAGCGTCGAAGATGCACTTTCTTGCACTTTCTTGAGCTATAAAGACCCAAAACAGCTCAAATGGCCTAAACAAGGCTGTGGGAACCCAACCGGCCGAAAGATGAGGCCACCGGCTGGCCATCGGCACAAAAACAATTCCATCGGCACAAAAAAGTGCCGGCCGGCACAAAACATTGCCGACCGGCAAACAGTTGCTGGTGCGGGGCAGTTTTGTCTTTTCACCTTGGGTGTTATAAAATAGGGCTTCATGCCCTATTTTCTCACTTCTCCACCGCCGAAATCCCTTCCTCTCTCTCTCTAGGGTATTTCTCTCTCATTTTTCGCCCGTTTCTTCGCGTTCTATGCCCGTTTCGTCGTCGGATTCGCGATCCTCTTCGCGTTTCGGACATTTTCCACCGATCACATTCTCGTTTCGGTGCCTCGTTCGGCGTTCTCGCCTTCTCGGGGTTTGTTCCCCTCACTTTCCTCTTCATTTCCGTGCCTCTTCACATTCCGGCCTCCCCGACCATTTCCGACCCTCTCGGGAGTTGACTTTTCAGTTGACTCTTCGTATTCCGACCCGGTTTTCCTTTTCCGGGCCATTTTCACACCACTCTCTACATGGCGGACGACATTCCACGTGGCGGGACTCCCCCGGACCACGAGATGGATCCCGGGGTCGAGCTCTTACCACTGAGCGAGCGCCCGTTCGACCCGGCGACCTACCGGCCGGCGATCCACGTTCTGCCCCCAGACGGCCTGCGTCAGTTCCGGAGCTTTGAGAGGTACGCGGCGCCTGAGCTACTGCTGCGTGAGCCTACCTCCCACCTTTCATTCGGCACTTCCGAGGTAACTCTTCATCTTCTGCTTTACTTTCTGCAATGTAGGATACAAAACTGCCATAGTTAGCTGTATTCTCTAATTGCTGAAATCTGATATGCCGTAGACCGTAGTTGACTGTAAACATACATACAACTGATATCTGCTTGAGACTGACACATGCACACACACTGCACTAGCCCTGAATCACCCAAACACACGGCACCCACTGTATTTCACTGCATACACACTGGCACCTAGTATTTGTCTGAACCTGACAAACTTGCATACATGCCACATCTGTTCTGAAACACCTAAACACGATGACACAGCACACGTATTTCACTGTAAGCACACCGGCACCCGGTATTTGCCTGAATCTGACAAACTTGCATACATGCCATATCTGTCCTTTCAAAACTGCATGTTGAATATTGTCTTGCAATTGTTGTTTTCTGTTTGCAGGAGGGTTCCCATACCATTCGCGGGTATGGGAATACTGGTGCACGAGAGTGGTATGATGAGCTCCCTGATGCGGTCCAGCGCATCGTGGACCGAGCGGGCTTCGGTACCTTCTGCCGAGGGCTCTCCAGGCTCTCCACATGCAGACCTCTCCTCGCTGCTTTGGCGGAGAGGTGGTGGGACACCACCGATTCTTTCCATTTTTCTGCTGCAGGGGACATGACGATGACCCCTTATGACTTCTCGATGCTCACAGGCATCGGGGTAGGGGGGGATCCGATCCCTTTCGATACCGATATGGATGAGTGGACCGCCGCTCAGGTCCATTTACTGGGGGAGGCCCCACCACTAGCTCGTCCAGGCTTCGTCCGGTACTCCTGGTTCGAGACACAGTTTCGGGTCCAGCCCGCATTGGGGGAGGAGGTGCAGATGACCCCGGAGGACGAGGAGAGGTATGCTCGTGGCTTCCTCATGTTCCTGTTCGGGACTACTATCTTCGCCGACCGGGCGAACACCGTGCCTCTCTACCTTCTCAGCGCACTGGTGGACGTCCGAGATATCTTGCACTATGACTGGGGCGGCGCTGCTCTGGCCACCCTGTACGGCTATATGAGCTCGGCTTCTCGCGGCAGCGGCCAGCTGCTTGGAGGCTACTGGCGGGCTTGGGAGGTACATTTCTTCTCCACTTTTTTCATTCCTGTCTCGTACTTTCTGTACTCTGTACACTGCACACACTGCGGTCTGCTTTACACTCACTGTATACTGTACACACGGCACACACATACATTCTGCTTTACACTTACTGTACACTGCTCACACTGTGCACTGCACACAATACACGGCTCAACACACGGCTCTGCCATTTCTGCTTTATTCTGTATATCCTGCTTTATCTGATGGTCATACTGACATCTGTTTTGCAGTTGTGGGTTTACGCCTACTTTCCTAGGCTTGCACCCGTGCCAGTCGCGGAGCCTCCTCCGGCTGTCCCGTTCTCGAGTCGCTTTGACGGGAGATGCACCCGGCGACCACGGGAGACATTCGGCTTCTTCCGCCGATATTTCGACACCATCACCCCCACAGAGGTATGCTTTACTTTCAGTTCGTTTAGCTTCGCTTTCCCACTGCATGTTTCAATAACAGTAGATAACAAACTGTCTGTTACTTTCAGATCACATGGCGGCCATGGGCTTCGCTGCCGTCGGCGATGCGGGGTCGGTTCCCTGGTGCTGAGGAGACCTCGCGTTTCCGGATTTTGCTTGAGGGCCCGGTCTGTCGGGCTTGGTACCTGGGGGAGCGTTTTCTACGCCAGACCCGCGGGTTACCTGAGCAGATAGTCCCGGTTCACCCTCCTGCAGAGATGAGGGAGACCGAGGGGCTGACCCCTGAGCAGCTGGATGATTACTCCATCGGCTGGGAGGAGGCCGGCTTCCGAGGCACCGGCGACTATCAGGAGTACGTGCGGACGTACTTGATGCGTCCCTTGAGCGGTCGTCGAGCAGGGGGGGCCAGGCCTGTAGCATCGGCGGCTGGGGCCGGAGCGGGAGCAGAGGCTGGATCTTCGAGGAGGGCGCGGGTCCGTGGCAGGGGCGGAGTGCGGGGAGGACGAGGAGCTGGCTGGCCTGCCCTGCCCGCTGTACTGACTTTCCAGGGGCAGGGTGGGTCGACCTATCAGATCCCCTTCGCCCCTCCACCGGCTGGGCACGAGTTCGTTGACGTCCCCGACTTACCTCCGGTATGTACTACTGCACTTTTGTATAGTTATTTCATTTCAGTTTACTTGATATTCCACAGAATACTAATGCATCTGATACCTTTGCAGGCTTCTTCTGAGTACACCCGTTAGTCGTTGGCGATGAATGCCTCGATGATGGGGATGCTCCAGCGGACATTTGACCTCCTAGCCGTCTACAGCATACCGGTATGTCCTTCTGACACTGGCCTCAAACCATTCATACACTGCTTTGCATAATCTGATGCACGGCACAACACCTGATACACTGATCTCACAGTATCTGAACACTGCATTCTGCACTAAACTCTGTACTGATAAACTGCTCACGGCATTCTTACCCTGTACTCATATACTGCATTCTGCACTGATAAACTGTCTACAGTACACTGATGCATTTCACTTTTTGTGAACTTTTCAGCCTCCTTTTCAGATTCCCATGGCGGGAGGTGCTCCAGCTAGACCTTCTATCCCTGCTCGGGGGAGAGATGAGGAGGGCAGGATATTTCCCCGTACTAGGGGAGGGCGTACTCACGTCGGGAGTAGCTCGCGAGCTCCAGTCCCGGACGATGACGACGACGAGGAGTCAGAGGCGGAGGCAGGGTCATCGGAGGAGGAGACCGGAGGCGATTCTAGCTCGGGCTCTAACGACGACGCTGATGATGCCCCTGGACCTTCGTCCAGGAAGAGGACCAGGACGGACTGACGGCCCTTGGAGTGATCGACACAGATGCAGATTTTTGCTGTCTCTTCTTTCTTTCCTTGTACTTTTCTTTTTGTTTGGTAGATAGATTACCTTGTACTGCCGCAGGCAGATTTTTGTTTCCAAAACTTGTACGTTTGAAAAGATAATGAAATGAGACGGACTTTTTATCTGAAAAAGTGTTTACATTTACACATTTCATGCATTGCATCGCATCTCATCATGTTACACCTCAATGTAAACGAAATTGATTGGTTGTCTGGAAATTGAACACTTGCACTGTAATAATCAGATAACTAGACAGCCAACAGCCAAAATAACCCAAGCAACCCACTGCCTGATTCTGGACACACAGCCCTTACTCTATTGGGGATTAACCTGCATATAGCCCATAACACAGCATTCGATTCATTCGGCACACGGCAATTCTAAACAAAACAGCCCAATCTGACAAGACGGACCTCAAAGATGGAACTGGTTGGAGTCGAAACATGTTCAAATGTAGAGAATGGCACAGCATTCTGAGCATAAGCGATTTTTGAAATCGAATAAGGGTTTTTCAGACCGGGATGTCGAGCCTACAACTGAACACAGCGGGGAGGACTCAAACAAAGAGGTACACGACCTAAACACAACGAGACACGCTCGGAAAAGACCAAAGACAAAGGTTGAGGTAAACAAAACCAAAGACACGACATACAGACGCATTAGAGAAGATGGGAGACCTCGGACCACGAGGAGCCAGTTCAATCTGGGTATTGTTTCCCACCCTTTCTGATTTGTGATCCTCACATCACTCGACTCTCAAGCTCGGATTTTCTCTCAAAATCCTTTTCCTCACTTTTCTCTCAACTTACACCTCTCTATTCTTCAATCTCTCATTTTCCATCCCTCCCCGGGGTGATTAATGGATGAATAGGAAGTTGCGGGTTCACGCCTGATGCCGTTAGCTCACAGCTATTTCTTCTGGCGGGCAGAGCGATCTTCTGGCAAGTACGTCGGTGACGGGGGAAAGATAGAACGCCTGGCTCAACTGTGCCCCTAGTTCATCATTTTAACCATTCTTTCGTTTTTGCTTTCTACTAAAACAGTTTTGATCAAAATGAGAGTCGGATTAACGTACTTGTTCAATTTTTGATTTGAAAAGCGTGCGAGTCAGGCCGCAAGCACTGAAAGTTTTCCTTTTGGGGTCCAAGACAATGGTCCAGTTTTGGAAAATAAAACAGTTTTCGAGAAAATAGTCAACCTCAGTAAAAATTTTCAAAAACTATTTTTCAAACAGCTGATGCTCAACAAGCATGGAGCTTACCCTTTGAGATGCGCAACCTTGGATCGGAGGCAATGGAAAATTGCCCCTGGTTTAAAGGGGGTGGGAGGCAACGGAAAGTTGCCCCTAGTTTGAATGGCGGCTCACGGCGGCTCGCGGCAACGGAAAGTTGCCCCTTGTTTGGGATGGTGCCGCAGCAGTCCGCAGACAGTCTTCATTGGCGGTGGTCGAACTCTCAGACACAGAGATGACGAAGACGATCATAACACATATATGGACACAGTCGCCTTGGGAGCGTTGGCGACTGGACTTTGGAATGAAATTGAAACCATTGCATGGACTGAGGCGCTTATGAAAGCGTTGGGGGCTGGACTTCATGATGAAGTTGCCTACGTATCCCAAACATGGGAATCAAGCCTTACGTAGTTCCGGTTAAGGTCCACTCGGGTATTTTAACCTTCACTCTTTTTAGGCTCTCACTTTTGCCAAGGCGCCCAATGCAGGTTTTCGACCTTGCGAGCTTCTTTTCATTTTCTATTTCTTCTTTTTTTGTTGCATTTTTCTTTTTCTTTTTCTTTCTGTATTTTTTTTTCTTTTCTTTCTTTTGTATTTTTCTCTTGCTCTAACTTTTGCCTGGACCGCCCTTCCGGGTTTTCGGCCCAGCGAGCCTCTCAAAGGGTAAAAGTGTAGCAAGTCCATGCCAAATGGTTTTTTGAAATTGAAGCCTCCCTGTGTCTAGGAGAACGGCTGTTGCGCTGATTTGCGGAGAATCCATCCCGGTTGCTCTACGAGCTTCTTCCGACGAGATCTACTCCTTCTGATTCGGCTTTGGTGCCTCTTGCTCGAGGGCTGTTTCGAAACTGGCCACACGGACCTCCATGGAGTTTGTCCGTTGAACTTTCTGAGGGTTCTGAACGGGTTCAAACTCGGAAAACAAATAGGTTGAATCTTGAGGCTGAGAGGGATCCTAGGCTGCGCAATCTCAAGAGCGATTCCACACAGGTCTTCGCAGGGCCGCGTAAAACATTTACTTTTGAAAGTTTTTAAGAAGGCGACGAATCGCTCGCGCCAAAGATAGTGTGGAACCAATCTGGATCAGGCCAGGATCCTTCCCAGTACTCACGCCGACAAGCATGATTTTATTCATAAAAAGGCTTAGCACACCTCTCTTTCTCTCAAAATGATCAAAATTTTGCAAAACCCGAGGAATTCCTTCCTCTTCGTTTTCATCACCGCAGTGTTCAAAAGTTTGTTTTTTGAAAAACTTAGGTTAATGCAATGAATTTGGGCACACAGGAGAGCAGGCGAGATGTACTGTCAGCCCATTCAAATTCTCTGGTCCTTATGCTGAGAGCAAGCATGAAAGTTGAGATAGCAACAGCTGTTTCAATCGGCTCTGTTGGTGCAACTGGCCCCTCGGCAGAAACATACTCAAGACAAAAACAGATAATAATTACAAAACAAAATGGTGTTCGGGACAACAACCCCAGAATCACCAGGTATTATATACAACGGGGACTGACTCGATACAACAAGACAGACCCTTAAGCAAAAAAAAGACTGACTCAAGACAAAGAGACAGACTCAAAACAAAAGACTGACTCGACATCTAAGCCAAGATTTACGAAACTCGGTTTCACCGATGCTCAAAAATGCGTGCCAGACGCTTCATCAAAAGTGTACCAAATGTTGCCCGCAGGCGGTTCACTTTACATACTCGCAGTATCTGAGCCCTCGAAATCCAACAACTGAGTGGTGACGGGCTTGCCTGAGGTGGGTGGTAGGATAACCTTGTTATCAATCAAATCCTGCACTTCATGACGAAGGCGGGAACATCCATCGGTACTGTGACCGGACTGTTGATGGTACGCGCAGTACAAGGTAGCATCATGAGTGGCGGGGAGATTCTTCGGGAGTGGCCGGGACTCCAAAGGCTTAAGATGCCCATTCTTCGCCAATATCAGCAATGCCCTAGACAAAGGCATGTGGAGGTCGTGAAAGACCCTGCGCCCTCGGGGCAGGTACTTTGCAGTTTGAGGATTCTTGCCAGATGCGCTGGCGAAAGGATCAGCTGGCGCTGCCTTGGCTTTTTGAACCTTTCCCGGTGTAGGGGTGGGAGCTACTGGAATTGTCTGGGCATGACGGGGCCCATCCCGGTTTTCTGTCTGGCTTGAACTGCCCTTGGTTGGAGCGGGGAAAGCATCATCTACAGCTTTGGTCACTATTGCAGATGTTTGTTGCTTGTTCATCCCTCTGGCCTTCAAAGCCTCGACTGCCCACAGCAGTTGCTTAATGGGGTCGGCGTCTACCTTTGCCTTGTCCTTTCCCTTGGCCTCAGCCTGATCGAGGGCCTGGGTTGGTGCTGGCATGTCGTGGCTATAGCCGGAAGCCACCTCTGGCTGGCTGAGCTCTATCACAATCCGCCCCAGTAGCGGGGGCTCCTGTGGTACAAAATTCCCGGCATACGGTGCCGCTGGCGGTGAAGCCGACATTCCATAGGCGAGGTCTGCCACAGACCTTTGGAGATCGCCTATCATCCCCATCAATTCGAAGGTGGTGGGCTCACGAGCCTGGTATAACTGGGGAGCCCAAACCGGGTGCACAACGGGCGACCTGGGCGGGTATGACATACTGATGTTGGCCTCACTCTGCGGAGCGGTCCCCTGCTCCAATGCAGCCGTCATAACCACAATTTCTTCTGAACTTTGTGTCGCCATAAATCTTGCCTCAGCAAAAGGGAGACACTGGCTGTTCTGTATCAACTCTGCAACTCCCTGAACTGAAAGAAAAACAGACAGTGTTTCAGCCCAAACTGATCGAATACGGGTGTAGCCAAACAACTGTACCCTACTGCTGATCACTGTTCCCAGATTTCTGTTCCCAAAAACTGAACCCGATACCCGCAGATAACTGATTCCTGATAACTGATTCTCAGCAATACTGATTATGGTGCCCTCGGGCCTGATACTCAAACTCGCAAACTGGCATGTGCGTTTCCTGTAGAAACAAATTCTAGAAGCACATAGCAAGTAAAGAGAGCTCAATCACCCCTATGTTGGGGTAGGGTCTCCCTGTCCTATTTTGTCAGGAGCTAGGGTTTCACTACGCACACAGCGGTTCTCAAACAACTTAGCATCGGGTAAGCAACCTGTCCTAGCTTGGAATGGTCACTATGGTTCTGAATATGCACTAGGTCGAATGGTCAAAAAGGGTGCCTCGGTAAAACCGGGGTTTGTGTTCCCATACTGTCAGAGCCCATAGCCGGTCAGCCTTATGGACATGCCTTGACAAGACAAGCCTCCGGCAAACCGTTCAGGAATGGCAGATGGCAAACACTGTGTTCCTAGGCGCACCAATGGACATGCAATGCAAAGAAACACATAAATGAAGTCAAAACAGGATATCACGAGTTCGAGTCAAACTCTCTAAATTTCCCCAGCAGAGTCGCCAGAAACTGTAACAGCGCCCGCGGAGGGGGCCTCGTGCTACAGTTCGGACTCGATTTTGTTGTCGCGGTTCTTAATCTGAACCAAAGAGTCCAAATCTGGCAAATCGTTTTGAGAAACAGATTTTTGAAAAAGTAGTGCCAAACATGGACTGCTTTGCCAGATACAGAGTCGCCACCTAAATATTTTAAAATGGGAGAATTTAGGAAACCCTGACTCGGTGCCGAAGGCCACATGTCCGTCATCACCGGAGTTGTCTCGGCTCGGTAGCTTGGGTACGATCGGGGAAGGTCAGCTATGAGCACCCCCTTTCGCCCGGTCCGAAGACCGGCCTCTACTAACCGTGATATCCGTTTTTGAAAACTTTACGTGTTCTTATTCCATTTATTAGCCTAGAATTACTATGTTATGCGCACAGCAAACAAGTATAGACTAGATTGCCTAATTTGGAAATAAACATTGCATATCCGTTTGGTTTGAAAATGCTTTGGAATTTGCTACTCGCAAGTAGGCTAAAATACGGATTTCAACGAGTTTTTCCAACTCAAACAATCTGGCCTTCACCCACAGGCATTCAAAACAGTTTAACACATAAGCATCTAGCCACATGTTAAGCATGCTGTCATGGTAACATTCACACTCATGCGATATGCTAAAGCGGAAATACTTACATAGTACTCCGTGCCAAAACAAAGAACTTGTTAGCAAACATGCATGATCCAAGTCCATGTTAAGTGCCTAATGCATCGCATACAAAGCATTGCTAGAATAGGCTCGGCTATCCTAAACATGTCATGTGAAAATGCACAATTATCACATATTCAGTTCGGAATTGAAGTACTGATGCAGTTAGCGTGATGTACCGAGCCTAATGCATGTAATACGAATGCATGGATGCACGCATGCATAGCATAAGGTATGCTAAATTAAACGTGCCCTAATCTACCATCATAAGCAGGTAAGTAAAAGGGAAGAAAGAAGTGAGGTTGGAAGACATACACACCACCCACACGCACTTATTACAGATTTGCCCTCGCTCGGAGGGACCGAATAATTATTACAAATTAATTAACTACGCAAGCTAATTAAATATTACAAATTAATTAATTAACAAATTAACTAATTTAGGAAAACAGTAAAACGTCTCGAGAAGCGCGCCGCCATGCGCAAGCTGCCTCTGTTTTCCTCCCTTTCCTCCTCTGGAGGTTGTCAAAACCTCAGGACTACATCCTTGGACAGAGGGGATCATCACCGGCTAGATGAAATTTCCACCGGCAGTGTTGTATGGCCATCGGCACAAAGTTGAAGCTGTCGGCAGAGAAAATAGTGCCGGTCGGCACATTACACTGTCGGTCGGCAGAGTATTCCTGCAGAACCTGCAACTCACAGCAACAGAGGGCAAAACAAGGCATGGCAGCACAATTCAAAGCATGTATGCACCAACCATGTCTCTTATCATTGTAATGACTCAAAGGGACATGTGCCTCGGTTCTCGGACCACCAATCACGCATTTCCATGCATGATGGCCCAAGGAACCAAGTATGCAACTTTGATTTCAAATGCATGCAAACCAATCAAACAAATTAGGCCCTATTCCTATCACCAATTCAAGGAACAAGGCATCCATGCAAAATGCAATGCAACCTAGGCATACATGCTAGGAATGCAACATGGCATGGCAATTAACTCATGCAAGCATACAAGCATGCATATGGCAATGCAAATAAATGGAAAGTTGGACTTATACATGAATTAGGCAGCTCTAATAAGGCCTAAAACAGTGGCCATAATGACCAAAACAAGAAGCCAAAACACATGTACACATATACACATGATGGAAGGCCTACACTTGGGCACAAATCAAGCAACAATCAAGCACACTTGAAAGGGATGAACAAGAGCAATTAGCATGCATTATAAGCTCTAAAATCATGCTAATACATGGTGCCAAACCAAGCAACAAATCAAGCCAAGCATGCACCAAATGGCCTAAGTGTTCAAAGCAAATCAATGAGGCATTGAACTACACTTAACAAGACCAAACAAGGCATGCAAAGGAGGACCAAAATCAGAGGTTTAGCATGTTAAAACAAGGCTAAAGGACTCTTTAGATGGCATCTAACTGGCCCAAATACAAAGACGTACACCATGGCCAAAACATGGAGCATTGCAACACATGCTTTCAAAGCATTCAAGAGACATGCGAGGCAATCCAACGAGCATGGGAATGGGACTGAAATGGCATGTAGGATGATTCCAAATCATCAAAACAATGCAAAGATTGCATGCTACACATGCACATATTCAAGGCCAACAAGCCTAAATACAAAGGAGCTATATAATGCATGCAATGATCAACCCAAACGATTATGGACAGAGCTAAAACATGGCAAAATAAGCACATAATCTTCACAAATGCACGCCTAAAACATGCTCCAACAAAGGCTAACAACCTAGAACATGTTAAGGCACAAATAAGGCATTACATGGCAACTATGCTAAACATGCATGAAGTTCCAAAACCAACTTGAAATCATGTTATATTATAGATATATAAGCATGAAAAACAAACCAAACATGCTCAACACACACTCAAGCATAGGCCTCCTTAAGAGGTCAAAATATGCCATTTTCAAGGACAACAAGGAGAGGGGGTGGCCCTCTCCTTCTTGGGACTTCAAAGCATCATCTTCACCACTGAAATCCCTCAAGATTTCAGTGGTGAAGAGACCTCAACACCAAAATCCCGGAGCTAGCACAAAATGGCTCAAAATGAGGCCTTTTGAGGCCTAAGGGTGGTCAACACCCCTCAAACAACAAAACACTCTTAATAAACAATAAAGAGGGCTTAAAAATAAAACTTTTTTATGTTATACAATAATCACAAAAACATCTCTAAGACTAGTAGAAAATCGATGCAAGAATGGGGAAAAAAAAGGACTAGTTTCTCACCCTTGTAGTCCTCTTCAACAATGGTGCTCCAATGGCCTCCTTGAGCTTGAATCCAACACCAAAACTTCAAAACACACTCTTTAGAACCTCAGCTCCAAGAGGAAGGTGAAACACTAGGTGTTTGTGTGCAATAGTGAGACACAAAACACCTAGTGTACAAAATGAGAGGAAAAGAGAGATAGGTGAGTGTATCTAACCCTAGCCCTAGGAAAAACCAGAGCTCTCCTCTGTCTTCTCTCCTCAAAAATGTCTAAAAGCTCTTTTTTTTCCTTAGAGAGAGTTCCTCTCTATATGCCTCTTGTAAAGCTTACAAGACAAGCTTTTCAAGAGGGAGATCCCTCCATACACGTGTATGGAGGGGAGCAAAAACAATACAGCTGTCCAAAAATATCTGCAAAAGCAGATGAACAGCAATCGGCCGGCAAAAAATGCCATCTTGGCCAAACAAAGTGCCGACCGGCACAAAATAGTGCTGACCGGCAACAAAGAGTGCCGGCCGGCAAACTATATTGCCGGTGGCAGCAAAAACCAGCCGGTGGCATCTAGCCACTGCCGGTGATGGGTGGGGATGGTCTACAAGCCCCACCTTGCCTCTCAAGGGCAAGATGCAAGTGTTTGGTGCAAAACCAGACACTAAACAGTCGAGTTCGGGGATCCTGAGGCAAGGCGCGCGAGCCGAGGCCTCTGGGAACTCCAAACGAACACAAACATGGAAGATCACCGTGTGTTCAAACAGTGACGTCCAAGTCTTGAGGACGGTCAAAAATGGGGTGTCTACAGAGGCACGTCTCTTACTCCATCGGACTTCATAAGTGGCACACAGGGAAGTTTGATGAGTGCTCCAACTCAGATTTATGGTTCTGCATCTCTAACCCCATCAGCTTCTCATGCATGCACACTGGAAAGCTTGGATATTACAGACTTGTTTGACTAGTTTCTATGTATTCCAACTATTTGTTTTTTAGATTGGAAATTATGTAGTTTATTAATCTGAGTTTCAAACTTTGTTTTTGAGATTGTAGCTTATGTTACAACTTTGTTATTGAGATTCAGCATGTGGATTTGTAAAACATGTGGTGTACTAATTATTAATGAAGTTATGTTATTATTATTATTATTATTTGTTATGTAATGAAGATGTTGCAATATTTAGTAATGAATAATGTTTATTTAGCAGTTCTTTGTATTCAACAATGTTTATTGAACAGTTTTCATGTATTCAACCATATGTATTCAATAGTTTCCCTGTGATGAACAATGTATATTCAGTAATTTCCCTGTATTGAACAATGTATATTCAATGGTTTCCCTGCATTCAACAATGTATACTAAATAGTTTCGCTGTATTCAACCATGTATATTCAATAGTTTACCTGTATTCAACAATAGTTACCTTGTATTCAACAATTTCCTATATTTAACAATGTCGATTCAATGAGTATTGAAGAAAGTATACAAGTTTGAACAAGTCATTTTCCATTCCACTCACCACAAAAGAGGTACAATAATTAGGTTTCAATATACAACAAAACATAACTTCCTCAAAAACATCACAAAAGTATTTAGTCTACTTGAACTTGTACATGGACATCTACTTCTACTTCTAACTTACATATATGTATATATATGTTATTACATATACATAAGTTTAAAGGCACCAATTACAAGCAACACGGACAATATATATATCAACTTTTGCATCTTCGCGTTCTGAATTCGAAGTTGTTCCGTCATCTCTATTTGTTGTTCGGTCATAGCTCGAAGTTGTTCAGTCATAACTTCTTCGCCGACAGTTGACACTTCGTCTCTTGGAATTTGATGACCTCTATATTCTGGATTCGTAGGTAAACACCATCCGATAAAACCACAATTATTACAAGAGTAGAATAACTTGTTTTTGTTTCGATCGGTTTGTGATATTAAAATGGTGGCCTTTTTATTACATGTACGATAATTTCTGTTGACGTATGTCAACTAATCTGAGCTACTGCCACTGACACTTGAACTTGACATCTACAAAAAGGGACAAATAGCAAGTTATGAAGGGTAATAAACTATTGTAGTAAGTTAAGTAAAGTTAATAAGCTAAGTTAAGGGAGAAATAGCAACACTGGTTATGAACTATTTTAGTGTAAGTTAATAAGTTAAGTTAAGTTAAGTAAACTATTGCAATACTCTTGTTGGTTGCATTTATTTGAAAAGGGAGAAATAGCAACACTGGTTTGATGTTAAGTTAATAAGCAACACTAGTTTGATGTTAAGTTATTTACAATCTCATCAGTTGGAAGCTTTCTGGACTGCAATTTCATAAACCAGGTAGCTTTATGCTCTCAAGCAATGTGTTTGTGAATGAACTTCTAACACCCAACTCTTCTTAGTCATCATGTAGCAGAAATATCCTTTAATTGAATGTAGTTTGGTCTTGTTGTACAATGCTGGAATTATTGCCTTAAAAGTATTTCTGATGAAAAATAATTTGGTAAAAAAGAGATCTTGAAATTAGAAAAATGGTATGAAGTCGACAAATCGGTGGTTCTTTTATGAAAATGAATGAATCCTTTCAATGTGATCCTTTGTTTCAGCTTCACAAGGCTGAAAGTGATAGAGGAGTCCTGTAGCTGATCCATTATCCAAGTAGAAGAAGTTCTTATACAATGCCCTCTGCTCAATTAAGTTTGAAAGTGTTTGATTTATCAAAAAAAAAAAAAGAAGTTTAAAAGTGTTTGCTTTTTCAAAAAAAGTAAAGGGGGAGAAACAAGAAATTGATGCCTTCCAAGCAACTGCTTTGCATGACACTAGCCCCTCAAGCAGTGACTTAGTTGAGGATGGGGATTTCAGCCAACAAGGGATGGATGTTGTGTCACATATAGTGAACAGTTCTGATTTAACTCAAAAGTTGGGGGCTATGAAGCACGGACACCTCTCCGAGGGCTCCGTACCAGTGTCGGACACATATCGGACACGGACACGCGTTGGACACGCGGTGGACACGTTTCCGACACGCACTAGAGAGTATCCAATTTTTTTTTATTTTTTCTGAAGCCGGACACGTCCAGGACACGTTATGGACACTTTCGGACACGCACGGGGCCAATTTCAGAATTTACAAAACATTTTTAGGGTCAATTTCAGAATTTACAAAATATTTTTGGGAGTGAGAGTGGGAGTGGAAGTGCGCCTGGGAGTGGGAGTGCTATTGAGAAAGCATTCAACATGAAGGATAGAGAGCAATTACATTTTGAAATTGCTAGGATGTTCTACTCAGGGGGGGTACCATTTAATCTTGCAAGAAATCCTTACTATGTTAGCTCTTACACATTTGCTACAAACCATAATATTCCTGGATATTTGCCTCCCGGTTATAATTTGTTACGAACCACATTACATCAAAAGGAGAGGGCAAATATTGATAGATTGTTACAACCAATTAGGGGTACATGGAAGGAAAAAGGGGTGAGCATTGTTAGTGATGGTTGGAGTGATTCTCAAAGGAGGCCTTTGATTAATTTTATGGCGGTGAGTGAAAGTGGGCCTATGTTTATTAAGGCAGTTGATTGTTCTGGAGAAACTAAAGACAAATATTTTATTGCAAATTTGATGAAAGAAGTGATTAATGAGGTTGGGGCTAGTAATGTTGTTCAAGTCATCACGGATAATACTCCTAATTGTAAGGTAGCTGGACAACTCATTGAAGCTCAATTCTCTCATATTCTGTGGACTCCTTGTGTAGTGCACACATTAAATCTAGCTTTGAAAAATATTTGTGCGGCAAAGAATATTGAGAGGAATGAGGTCACATATGAAGAGTGTAGTTGGATTAGTGATATTGCTGGAGATGGTTTGATGATTAAAAATTTTATCTCTAATCACTCAATGCGATTGGCTATGTACAATGAATTTGTGTCATTGAAGTTGCTATCGGTTGCCGAAACACGATTTGCCTCCACAATTGTGATGCTCAAGAGGTTGAAGCTTATAAAACATGGGCTTCAAGCAATGGTAATTAGTGACAAGTGGAATTGCTATAGAGAGGATGATGTTGGGAAGGCCAAATTTGTAAAAGAAAAGATTTTGGATGATGTGTGGTGGGACTACATTGATTATATTCTTTCCTTCACGGGTCCTATATATGACATGCTTAGGGCTTGTGATACGGACAAACCTTGCCTTCACTTAGTGTATGATGTGTGGGACACAATGATAGAGAAAGTGAAGATGACAATATATAGGCATGAAGGGAAAAGAATAGATGAGGAATCTACATTTTACAATGTGGTACATCAAATTCTCGTGGATCGTTGGAATAAAAACAATACTCCTCTCCATTGTATGGCACATTCATTGAATCCAAAGTAAGTATCACATTTAAATTTGTTGTAGATATTTCATTTTAATGGACTTATCTAGTCTTTCTTGAAATAATTATTTTTTCCTATTTTGTATTGTAGATATTATAGTGATGAGTGGCTCCATGAGGATCAAAATAGAGTTCCTCCACATAGGGATGAAGAGGTGACACGTGAGAGGAACAAGTGTTTTAAGAGGTATTTTGAAGATATCACAGAGCGAACCAAGGTGATAACTGAGTTTGGAAAATTTTCGGGTTATGTTGAAGCATTCTCGGAGTATGATTCTATTCATAATAGGTGGCACATGGACCCTTATACTTGGTGGTGTGCATATGGTGCATATGCACCATCTCTTCAAAAACTAGCTTTGAGATTACTTGTGCAACCCGCCTCTTCATCTTGTTGTGAGAGAAATTGGAGTACTTACTCCTTTATTCACTCAGTGAGAAGGAACAAAATGGTCCCTCAAAGAGCGGAGGACTTGGTGTTCATTCATAGCAATCTTCGTCTTTTATCAAGGAGGAGCTCCCAATACTTGCAAGGATAGACAAAAATGTGGGACATTGTTGGAGATAACTTTGACTCACTTGATGATATTGAAATGCTTGGGATAGCTAACCTCTCACTTGATGAACCGGCTATGGAGGCGGTCCTATTTACAGATGAAGGAGAAGATGGAGGTGGTGGTGAAGATGTTGTAATAGTTTCCTCTACTTAAATTCACATTTTCTGATATTTATGGATTTTGTAATAGATGATAGTTATTGGTACATTGGATAATTTTATATTTTATGGTTTGATTTTCATGCATTTTGTAACAAATGATGGTTGGTAGCTTCAAATGACATGTTATGTATTGATGGAATGCAATTTTATGTTATTTCAATGTTTTTTTAATTATTTTTTAATAATTTTATGACATATAATAAATAAAATTAATTATATATATTGAACGTGTCCCCAGCGTGTCGTGTCCCCCATTTTTTGAAAATTTGCGTGTCGGCGTGTCCGTGTCGTGTCGCGTGTCCGTGTCCGTGCTTCATAGGTTGGGGGCAATTTCTGAAATTTCTAAGAGAGTTAAAGTGAAGCTGATGGATTTTCAGGCTCCAGAAGTTGATGGTTTCATCCTTGATTCAACAAGTTATTGTTCTGACATGCCACAGTCTTTGTCAGAAGGTGTGTCTTGTTTGTGATTTATGTTTCATTATTTAATATCATGACATATGGTTTTGAATTTTCCTACATTAGCAGGAGTTGTGTTTTTTAAGTAAATTACTGATCAGGTCCAGTTGCAGCATGCATACACAGGTCCAGCTGCAAGTATACACAGGCATGCATCTCCAAATAGATGTGCCAAAGAATAAATGCATCTCCAAATAACAACCACAAATGAAAGAAACAGAATCAATGGGAAAAAAATTATCAAAAAAAAGTCTTTTGATATACAAACAACTTACCAATGTTGCACATTCATGCTGCAGTTGATGAATGTGTTTTTTAAGAAAAATCTGAAAAATTAATGATTTTTCAGGTAAATTACCTGTTAATAGATACATAGATACTTTTTTGGTTCCTTGCTTTTTCAGGTTTTTAGGTTTGATAGATAGATAGATAGATAGATAGATACAGGTTAACAGGTTTTTGATAGATTTCGGGTTAATAGATTGATACAGGTAAATTGCTTGATTTCGGGTTAACAGGTTTTCATATACAAGTTAACAGGCAAATTTTCAGGTTTTCATAATTGCTTATTCTAGCTTTTTCAGGTTTTCAAATCAAGGATAGATAGATAGATACAGGTTTATGAAACATTTCGTTGGAATATGTTTTTCAGGTTTATGAACAGGTTTTCATAATTTCAAATCAAGGATAGTAGCTTTTTCAGGTCTTCATAATTTAAACATTTCGTTGAGGAATTTCATCGAACAGGTTTATGGCAATGTAAGACTCCAAATGAAAAGGCCGCAATTCCTAAATTAAAAGGCCACAATTCCCAAATGAAAAGGAAATTTATGAAAAGGAATTTCAAATCAAGGTTTTCATCAAACAGGAAATTTACGCAGACGTAGATATACACAGATAGATAGATAGATAGATATATATATATATATATACGCAGATATACATAGAGACAGTCGGGTTTTCACAGATAGATATATATACAGAAAGGGAAAGAGAGAGTGAAATTTACGTAGATATACCTGTTATATATACGCAGATAAATTATAACATTCAGTTTCGACTGAGTTTACCTCTTAATCTCGTCCTTCGTCGGATAAGAGGGAAAGAGAGACAGAGAGATTCGCGAGTGAAGGGAACGAGCTGTCTGTGTCGTAGTAAAAGGAATGAGTGGTTGCCGGCGTCGGAATGGGGGGTCAGTAGCTGTTACCGTTGGAGCGAAGACATACGCGTTTGAGGGGGGAAAATTTCAAAATGAAATGTTAAGCTGTGTTTGGGTCTTACAATCACATGACAATCACGTGAGTGCCACCTCAGCTGGGGGTCACTGGGGGTCGGCAAAACTGGGGGTGCGAATCATTTTTCTAAAATAAAACAATGACAATGTTTCTTTTTAGAAGCTCCTACTTCTTAAGCAAATGTGATCATTTATGATTTACTACTTATTATTAAGTTATTATATAAGTTATACAATTTAAAAGTTCTTTAATTTTTGTTCATTCTCCAACACTTACGCTGTGTTTAGTTACGAAATTGGAAAAAGAATTTGAAGAGAAAAATGAAAAATGAAGGTAAAATGTAAATAAAATATATTTATATTTCACTTATTTTCACACATGTTTTCTCTTTTTTTTTTCAAATCTCTTCCCAAATTCTCTAACCAAATACAACATTAGGTCATCTCAAACATTAAAAAACATGTATTTAAGAATTTTAATTTTTTTAGGTGATTATGTATTTTTTTAATTAAATTTTTATCTAAAAATATATTCTCTAACTTTTTAAAAGAATCTATTATACTTGGATCTCTAAAAAAAAGATTGAATAAAAGAATTCTATTATTTTAATATTTTTATACTTTATGTTTTTAGTTTAAAAAAGGGTAAATTACTAATACCTCTCGTGATTTGACTAAAATATGGATTTCTCTTGAGATTTGAGAAATTATCTGCCGCCTCATGAGGTTTATATTTTCATAACAAATTATCTCCTCATTTGTTAAGTAAATATAAACCTTAAAGGGAAATTTGTAATTTTCTAAACTTTAGGGGGAATCCGTATTTTACTCAAACCTCGAGGGGACTGTTGGTAATTTGTCCTTTAAAAAATGATTATAATTTTTTTTTTTATATTGAAATTCGGAAAAAAAAAATTATTTGATATGAACCACTCCAATATACAAACCCAAATTTAAGTATAAATTTGAATAAAAACTTTATTATGAAAGGAGTAAATTTGAGAGTCATCAAATAATTTTAAAAAATTTGAGTAAGAATTTGAGTCTCACTTAATTTGGATAAATATCTGAATAAAATTTAATTTATTATAAATTTGAGTCAAGGAGTGAAACATATTTTGAATATTTTTACTCAACTTTTTTAATGGGACCTAAATTTAAATTTAATATGAGTTTGAATCAGTAATTGAAGATGCCTAATGAGATATAATGAAAATGACTTAAAAGTAAACAAGCACGAGTAAAATAAAATAAAAAATTGTAAAGATTATTCACTTACTACAATATTTTAGGATTAGTTTAGTGACCTAAGTCTAATTTCATAGAGATCCTTTAGAATTTAATAATATTTTGTTTTACAGTAATAAACTTTTTTGAAATTAGATTCTTAAAAATATATTTCCTTTAACGTTATTTGAAAATTGAATAGATTTTTATTTATGTAATTAGTGGTCAATCATTTATTGTCATATCCAGTAGGATATAAGAACCCTTACTAGTACAGGTTCTGGGCTAAGGTCACTGAAGTCTGTGCCTTAGGCTCTAAAAGTTTGGCCCAAAATAGGAGCTCCAAATTTAGTAAGGTATTATAATACAGGGTAAATTACAAATACACTTCTTGAAGTTTGCTTAAAATACAAATTGCCCTTTGTAGTTTGTAAAATTATAAAACATTTTCCATAAAGAAAAGATATAAAACGTGTACCATAAGATGAGAACTTTTCCAAGAATTTATTACGTTTGTCACAAAAAAAAATGAGCAGTCTGTGTCTTCTATTTTTTTAAAGAAAAATATAATAAATTGAATATGTTACGATTATCAGATTAATTAATTTATTTATTTTTTGTAAATAATATATACGAATGATATTAAAAAATGAATGATTCGAACCATTAAAATGATATTCGTAATATGCTTCACAGGCCATATAGCATCCTCTAGACCCATTTGAATTTTCGATTTGAAAAGAAAGAAAAATGAAATGAAAATGGAACTACTGATATTTATTCATTTTGCATGAGTAAATAAACGAAAATTGGACTCTTTAGGAAAAAATATATAGCAATCTCTCCTCATGATGAGATTTTACAACAATAAAGTTTCGCAGACTAGTTTGGATCCAGAATACCCCCAATTGTTAGCACTGTTATGTTATTTTCGAATAATTTGAAAATTTAAAAAATCAATAATTTTGATTTAAATTTCTATCTTTTTATAAAAATAAAATTTGTGTTTTGGAATCCTCTCATTAAATAAAAACTATCAAATGAGAATTATAATGAATATGAAGTTTTGAATGGAAAAAAAATAAAAATAAAAAATCATTATATTTATTGTTATCACTTAGTGAAATTTTATCTTACCTCATCTAATTTAAAATTTTAAAAATGTTTATATGGAAAGTCCAAATATAATTGTAATTATTATATCTAAATCATATTAAATTTGAAATTTAAAAATCTTTAAGTGGTAAGTCTAACATAAAATTTAAATTAAAATATATATATTAAAAACTATTTAATATATATATTAACACAATTCAAAGTACTAATTTAAATTTATTTATAAAAATTAGTATATTGGCTCATGAATCATATCAAATTTAAAATATTTTAAAAATTTACAAGAAAAGTTCAATCACCGGACCCCCCCCCCCTCCCTTTTTTTCCTTGACACATTTTTTTCCTTGACACAGTGCAGTGTTGACACTCCTCAATCTAGTCCAACTTATGCTAACACAACGAAGTAACATGACAAAAAATTGTCTCTGGGACATCTGTTTTCAGGTTGTAAGAAATAGATAAGATGAAAAGGAATTGAAGAAGAAATATATCACCCAACATGAATTGGAATTGCATACACCATACTAAGCTCTCTTACGTTGTGTTTTGTTGGGAGATTTGGGAAGATAGAGGAAAAAGATAAGTAAAATGTGAATAAAATATATCTACATTTCACCTAATTTTAGATACCTTTTATTTTTTTATTTTTTTAATTCCTTTCCAAATCCTCTAACCAAACCCAACGTTAAGGATTTGGATAATGTGAATGGTACAATGAATAGGACATGAAATTCATCCATGAGTCTTTTATGTTAGTCTGTCAGACAGGAGGCTATGGAAATACTTTTATCCTCATATGAGGCATTATCTTTTTACCTAAAATGCATTACAGAGACAACAACAATTCCAGTGGCATTTAAGGAGAGGAAGAAAGTGTATAAACCTTAAGAATTGAAAACCAGATTGATGTTGATGACCAAAAAAGAAGAATGTCTCTGTGGAAGAAAGGGCTAAAACTCAAGATTTTTCTGATAAAACCAAATGCTAATTATATATATAGTTTTTAGTAGAAGCCTTTCAAAGAAAGTGTAACAGATTATAAAAATTCATTATAGAACTGCAAATGGACTTTCATCTCTGCGAACATGAAAATGTACAACTTAGAGTACATGTCACCAAGCCAATCAAGCGGACACTACTACTAAAATCAAACAAGGATACAAACCAAGCTTTTTAATTGAAAGCTGTAGTTACCCATTTAAAAATCACCACTTGGAAATTTTCCTCACAAAAATGCCAATGATGATTTCAGTGTTTTTTTTGTTTTTTTCAAACGAACAGAGAAGCACATCAAATGTTCCCCTAGTCTGTCATACTCTGTGACTGATGTACTACTTGAAAATCTAAATCTAAATGAAGAATAAATAAAGAAAGAGAGTATAGAAAAATTATAATAATGAGAATAATTGGTATCTTCATATCTTCCAGTTGACCAATCTGAAGAAGAACTAAGAGTCCTAGGAGGTATTGAAGGAAAGAATTTGAAGAATGGTTGCCCAAAACTGTGCAGCAACTATTAAAAGTCCAGCAACTATGGCAAAAAGAGAAATCAATTGTAGATATATGTATACACTTTTCAAAGATTTGTATTTATTCAATTTCAATGTACAGACAAAATCATTATGCATAAAGTTTGTCAGTTTGACAATTTTGAGTGATAAGGGAAGAAAAACAAAAATCGATATCACTATCATGAGCTCTCCTGCTTCATGCATATCCAAAAATATGAACAGGCTTCTGTATTTTCTTCTTGCAAGCAATATGACATTCAAAAAATAAAACGTCTTCTGATGTAATAGGAAGTTTTTACATGCTTCTCTTAAGCAAGAGGTACGTCCATGGGACCGAAGTCTGATTTCATTATCAACAAATGAGTTTAAAGAGACAGAGAGGTCTTACTCACAAGCACCCTTAGGTGAATTTCAAACAAACCACAACAAGAAGAGGAAAGACCTTACCATATGGCAGCAAAGAATGACTCGAAAGCCTGTTGAGATAGGCACCAAAATGATACGAATCAGCTACCAAATAATAGGATAAGTTCCTGAAATTAGCTGCTAAATTATATAGCAAAAATGATCTTCAACTAAAGGCAGAGGAGAGGGTTGGAACATGTGCCAAAGCGAGCTGGCACATTGAGATCTTTTAGAATTTTGGTGGCTGATTTGTACATAATCTTCTTCGCTAATGTGCAGCAGTGGTGGGTAAGGTAGATGGCGGTTTCTGTGGTATTGCCTTGACAGGTTTGGGTTGATGATTTGCAATAAAATATTCGATCGTCATTTGCTTCAAGCCTGCAACTGAACTTGGCATCATCCGTTTCCTCCTTTTGTGATCTTGTGTCGTTGTCTCATCATCCATAGCCAGACTCACAGGTCTCTTTTTATGATCTTCAGCTTCAGGCACAGAACTTGACTCATCTGACCAGGACTCATCTGACAAGCACAATCCTGAGTTGACCTCCTTTGGATCAAAACTCCCCCATTTTAATACTTCAGCTTTTGCATCCTCATCTACATCCTCTAGTGCTTCAGATGAAGGACTAATTGAGTGATCCTCATCCTCTTCTTCCTCTATGGTTTCATCTTCATCGCTATCATTATCAGTATCTGACATTGAGCTGGCCCCCTGAGTATCCGAACTCTTTTTTAATGATGCTTCAACTTCTTCATGTTCATCATCAGCGTCTACACCCTCAAGTGCTTCTGCTTCTGATGAAGGACAAATGGAGGGCTCTTCTTCGTCTTCAGGTATAATACCTGGCTCATCCATCAAACAGTCATTGTCGTACTCGCAACAAATGGAGGGCTCTTCTTTTTCTTCTTCTTCAGATATAATCCTCGGCTCATCAACTAATGAAGAAGAGTCATTATTGTCTTCAGACATCATAGTTGGCTCAACTAACCAAGAGTCATCCTCATCATCAGTCTCGGAAAGTGACAGCATTGTGCTGACCCCTTGTGCATCCAAACTCTCCTTCAAATTCAGATTCAGTACTTTGACTTTTTGTGCATCTTCTTCATCGTCATCTTCTTCTGCTTGTGAGACAAATGGAAGTTTCAATAACATATCAGCAGTCAATCTATCAGCAGGCTTCCTCACAAAGCACCCCTTCAAGAAATCTTTTCCCTCTTCTGATATGGAACTTGGAATTTCAGGTAAATCGGACCCATAGCCAATGTTGTAGAGGAGTTTCTCGGTGTTCCCATGAACTTTCCTGTCCCAAACCCTCTTCCCGGTAAGCATCTCAAGAACCACGCAGCCAATAGCCCAAATGTCAGAGGGAGCCTCTTGTATGCCATCAGCCACAGCTTCAGGGGACATGTACAAAGCAGTCCCTCTCAGGTAATAATAGCTCGACTCACTCTTCTTCTTCTTCTTGCTATTCTTCTTATTGATTTGTTGTTTCACCATTTTTGCCAACCCAAAATCACAGACTTTTGCCATAAACTTCTTGTTCTTATTATTGGCAGCTTTAACTTCAGTAGTAGCAGGGGTAGAAGTAGTAGTTTTACCTTGACTTTTTGTAGGCACAAGTAAGATGTTGTCAGGCTTGAGATCAAGGTGGACATAGCCAGAGTCATGAACATGTTTAATGGCACGAAGAATGGACCTGGCATAACGCCTGACATCCGAATCCTGCAATCCAAACCCATTTGATTTCTCGATCAGATCACGTAGGGAACCTCCAGAAGCATATTCCAGCAACAAATTATAAACAGTCTCGCCTGTTTGGCTGGTAGTAGTCTCTTCTCCAAAGCACTGAATGATATAAGGGCAGCCTTGAAGATTGTTGAAAACCTTTCTCTCTTCTTGAAGTGATTTCGAAACAGACAACTCCGCAGATTTCACAGCCATCAGCAGCTGCGACTTGTTGGGGGGTGGTTTCTTCAAAGTAGCCAAATACACCGACCCAAAACTTCCTTTGCCGATCATCTTCCCTCTCCTCCATGTCACTCCATCTTCAACATTTTCTTTCACTGTCTTCTTCTTCTTCATCTGCTCCTCCTCCTCCTCCTCTTCCTCAATCCCTTTCATCTTCCTTGTCACTGCCATCATCTTTTTCTTCATTCCAAATCAATTTACACGAATATCTGTATGACGTTTCTTTGAATTAGGGTTCTTTAATTAGGGTTTTTAAGATTAAATACTAATTGATTCTGTGAAGAAACTTCTCATTCAAGCAACCCAATACATTACAAACACCTTGTCCTGTTCCTCATAGAATTCCTTCTTAGACAAAATTAGTTAGTTGGATTTTTATACAACCGTTAGGATTTTTATATATTTACTTTGGATAAATTGCACTTTGCCTTTATGTTTGGCCATTTTTCTTATTTTGCCCCTTTAAATTTATTCTTTTCTCCACTTTAACCATTCACATTTCAAGTTTTTCTCTATTTACTCTAGTGCTCAAAATTAGATAAAAAAATGGCACATTAACACTTATGTTGCATAAAAACATTTTATTATAAAAAATTCACACCTGTTACACAAATCAAAATTTTAATGAATATATATATTTTTATGTTATGTGATAGTTAATGTAATATTTTTTTTATCTAATTTTGAACAAAAGTTAGCTTTAGGAGTAAACTGAAAAAAAAAAAAAAAAAATATTGAAACATGAAAGATCAAATTGAAAAAAAAAAAACTTCAAGAATTAAAGTGAAAAAATGACCAAATATAATGGGGAAAGCATAAATTACCATATATTTTTTACTTTACTAGTTTTTCAACTTTTAACAAAAGTAAAAAAAAAAAAAAAAAGGAAGACTTATTTATAAGTCATTTTTCAGACACTTATGGTAGGCTAAGTCCTGTGTAATTTCTTATAGAGTCTCAAGTCCTATTTAGATAGGAATGTATTCCACAAGATCCTACATAAACATAACGTGACGTGACACTTACATAAACGTAACGTAACGTGACACCTACATAAACGTAACGTAACGTAACGTAACGTGTCACGTTACGTTTCGCAAACTTAATGAGTTTTTATTTTTTTAAATTGAATGTGAAAATGTTGCTAGTTTATGTTGATGTCACGTCACGTTTCATATAAATATGATCTACGGTAACATTCAATTTCCTATATAGAAAATTGAAAGTTGCCATAGATCATAGGTGTCACGTTACGTTTATGTAGGTGTCACGTTACGTTACGTTTATGTAGATATGATCTATGGTAACATGCAATTTCCTATATAGGTAATTGCATGTTACCATAGATCATAGGTGTCGCGTTATGTTTATGAAGGTGTCACGTTATGTTTATGTAGGTGTCATATAGTGGTGGGTGCGGGTCGGTTGCGGCCATGAAATCTCAAATCCGCCATCCGTCCGCCAATCCGGTGAATGTGGATTGAGCGAATTGGCGGTTTAAAATTTTATAAATTTTCAACATAATTCAACTTGTGCACTTCCTCAAAAAAAAAAAAAAAAAAAAAGAAGAAGAAAGTATTACAATCAATGACTTAAAAAAATATTACAATCATTGCATGCCTCATCCAAAGCAAGAAAGTTTGAAACTTTAGAATATCACAATCACAACATGCCTCATCCACAAAGTATTACAATCTATGGTTCTTAAAATATAAAAACAATTCAAACCACCAAACCATAAACAGAGCAATAGTAGAGATTGTATGTCTCTGTATTGTTACATCTATATCTGTTTTTGAAAACAAAAACCAATCAGCATATATCATATTTTCTATTTATTATTTTTAGAGATAGATTTAAAAACCAAAAAAATAGATAAATAATACGTTTATTTTTTTTCAATTTAAAAAAGATATTCAAGTTGAAAACTTTTTTTCAGCAGAGTATTTAAACTTTTATTTAATTGAAAACACAAATAGAATATTTAAACAAACTGAAAACATAAAGTCTTATAAATTATTAAGGGTGCTCGCGGTTTGACAGTTCGGTTACGGCCAAAGGAATCTCAAATCCGCCATCCGTCTGCCAGATTGGCGGATTGCAGAAAATCAATCTGCAACCGCCCGCTCCTTATCACGCATCCGTCCAAAATGCAGCGGATCGGATCGGTTCGGTTCGGTCGGTTTTGACGGATCAGTATATCCGCTGCTCACCACTAGTGTCACGTTATGTTACGTTTATATAGATATGATCTATGGTAACATTCAATTTCCTATATATGGTTTTACTATTATTTATGATATTAACAACTAATATTTAGGGAAAATGTGTCAATAAACTTCCCACAGGACTTATGGGAACATAAGTTTTTTAGTAGGATCATATGTAGCATAAGTCTCCCTCATAGGACTTATAAATAATTTTTCCTAAAAAGAAGCAAACAAATAACAATAAATTAAAAAAAGAAAATATCAAGTTAGTGTAATTTTGTAAAAATAATTATAAATTAGTGATTTTTTTTTATAAATATTAATAAGTGAAATTATAATTTTTTTTTTATGAATTTATAATTTTTTTTCTTCAGAATCTTATTACGATGCAATTATCCTCCCCCCTCCCTCCAAAAAAAATCCATTGCAAAATAATAATAATAATAATAAGTGCTCGTTTGACCTATCACATTTGAGCTAAAATAGTCATAAAAAGACAAAATAGATTAAAAAGTTAATAAGACAAAATGTTACATTTAAACTATAATCATTTCAATTTTTCTCATAAAAGTCAAAAAGGCCCATCCTAAATGAGATTTTTTTAATCTAAACTAAAATAGCTAAAAAGTCAAAAAGTTAAAAAATCAATTCACATCTCAAATGAACCCTAATAATAATCACGGTATGTCAACGACAATACTTGGGTTTGATAACAGAAAGGAGTAGTGTTTTGGCGTCTCTGGCGGAATTTCGGCCAGTATGTGCATTGGGATTGGAGATTTCAGTGGGTATGATGAACCGTCGGAAGGGCACGCTTCACCAAAATAAGAGTTCTTAGTTAAAATTTTGAGATATATATATAAGAAAGAAAAATAAATAAATAAATAAAATTCAGTGCACTTATTTAAAAGATGTCAAACAAGCTTTAAGTGGCAATTAAGACCGGGCAAACATCCGTCCGATATATTGGGTGGACAGATGCAAGTCTATAAATTTTTTTTTTAAAAAAGTCAAATTTTAGTTGGGCAATAAATATATAAGTTTCAATCCACGAAACCTGACTAAATCTCATAAAATTAGGAATTCTTCATACATATTTTTGTTGGCCAATAAGTATACAAGTTTCAATCGACGAAACTCACCCAATCTCATGAAATTGGAAATTCTTCATACATATTATATACTATTTATTTAATAAATGACGTATTGAAATTTAAAGTGAACGTTAAAAGTAGATTCCTCCCTCTTCTCTCATATGGAATTGGGGTGGGTGTTGTACCGTGCGTAATAGTCACTGTTATTAGACTCATTTTGAAATTTATTTTAATAATTTAAAACATTTACTTTTTAAAATATATTGACTAGGACATATTTATAAAAAAAAATTAATTGGATATCAATAATTTTTTCATTAAGTTGTATTTATATTTAAAATAATAATAATAATAATAATAACAATAATGTATTGGGAAGATGACAGCCCTATTAACATAAACCGTCACAGTTGGTTGTTATTGAAGCATTATTATTACTGTTATTAGTATTATTATTCAAAGTAATTAGAGATTGAGTATTGATGTACATCTACTCTCGTATCGAGTCCGGATTATCTGCGGTGTTTTGTTGCGGTGGTATCTACGGTGTCCCAAAACGACAAAATTTAAAAAAAAAAAAAAGAACCAGAGAAAGAGAAACAAAAGAAGAAAGAACAGAACGAGAAAAAGAGAAACAAGGAAGAAGAAAGAGGGCATCCCCAATCTTCAATATCTTAACATCTCAAGAGGCAAAATCGAAGGAAATTCAAAACCCATTTTGATTCTTCATTCATTGAATCACATTGATTTGTCAAACAATAAAATGACTTTTTATTTTTTATTTTTTTTATTTTTAATAAACCTCTCACTCAACAGCTTCAATGGTCAAGAGATTTGGAAACTTTGCTTTTCTTCATGCTCATAATTTCAATTTCAACATTTCAAACACCAAAAATTTCATAAATTCATCTCACAAATCACCCAAAATTATATAAAATCAAAGAAATCTGAAAGATTATAAAACCAAAGAAATCAAATATATATATATACATAAAATATAAAGAAGCAGAACTTATTCCAGTCGTCATTCGTCCATCATCGGTTGTCACCGGTTGAATATCAATCAAGAAAGGAAAATAAACCCAAAACTGAGATTGAAAAAATATGAGCAAAACATGATAAACAATAACAAATAATCGAAAGAGTGTTTGGGTAAACATGATAAACAACAAATAATCAAATAGATAGGTACATTTATGATGAATATCATTGAAAAAAAAGAAAAGAAAACCAAAAACTAAAAACCCAAATTGTCCCCATGAGGGTTCAAGAGAGAGAAAGCCGAAACAATTCTGAAAAGAATGGTATTTATAGAGAGAGAAGCAGAGAGGCTTGTAGAGAGAGAACATGAGGAAGAAAAACAGAGGAAGATGAGAGGGTTAGTTCGGATCATCTTCCGTCGCTGTCGTTTGGCCTTGCTACCGCCGTCGCCTAGTTTCGCCTCGCTACCGTCTTTGTGGCCTCACTTCATCGTCGTTTGTGGTGTATAGGTTAGGTTCTCAACTCTCAATGAAAATGACAACCAAAAAAAAAGAAAAACAAACTCAAAATGATGTCGTTTTGAACCATGGCAGAAAACGCCGCAGGAAAACACAGCGGGGGATTTGAACTTGTATCCTCGCGTATCAGTCCAAAACCTTCCAACATTCATCTACATTTTTTTTTAATGCATAATTTTAATTTTCTAAGTCATAAAAAAAAAAAATATATCATAACTAAATATAACATAAGGTATAAAGAATTTATGAGTCATAATTAAAATAATATCATAACTAAAAAAAAAAAAATCATAACTAAAGTGCATGTGGTACATCTTTTTAAAATGGTGTATATTAAAATTTCCCTAGATATATATATAGGGTAAATTATATTGACACCCCCTGAAGTTTATCTTTATTACAATTCCTCCCTCACCTTTTGAAAATTGTATCCTTCTTCCTAAGGTTTAAAGTTTCATTACAGATTGCTCCCTCAGTTAGTTGACTGTTAAGTCAACTAACAGATATTGCTGATGTCAGCAATTTAATTTTTTAAAATACCAATTTTTCCCTCACTGGGTAAATTACATTGACATCCCTCACATTTTAGAAATTACAATTCCCTTCCCAAGGTTTAAAGTAGCATTACCAATTGCCCCTCAGTTAGTATTAGTTGAAAAAAAAATTAATTGGAAAAAAAATTAATTAAAAAAAATTTGTTAGTCAAAATTTTAAATTTCTGTTTAAAAACCAAGGTAAACTCATTTTTTGAATTTAAGTTTTTTCCCAAATTTACAAACTGAGATAACCATTTATAAACCAAAAAATTATCAATCAAGTTTTTATGATGGTTTTTAAATTTTTTGTAAATATAAATTGAAAACTGAAAACGAAATAGTTACTAAATAGGCCTTAGATGGTAAAAATATCATAAAATTAATAAATAATTAAATAAGTTACCAACGTAAGAAATGACTTATCAAAAGATTCTTAGGTTATGTATGGTTTGATTTTTAGATTTTTTTTTAAAAAAAATTAAAAATTAATTTGGTTAAGAAATAAAAAATAAAAAATAATTATCATTTTTATATAATTTTTATCTTTCGAGTGGTTAGAAATAATTTTTTACAAATTAAATATATTTCTTCATATTTATTTTTATTAAATTAGTTTTTTTTTTTAAATGTCAAGGAAGATCTGTATTAAATTAAAATCTCAGGAGGTGTCAGTGTAATTTACCCTTTAAAGTATATGTAAAGGTTAAAGGTAAATATGTCATTTTAACTTAAAAGTTAACACTGTCAAATAATTACACTGACAAAGGGGGGTCAGTGTAATTTCTCAAATGTGAAGAGAAACTATAATAAATATAAACCTCAAGAAATGCCAGTGTAATTGTGACGCCCTCAAAATAAAAACATTAACCCATCAATATAAACATGCATTTATATATAAAGAAAATCCACATTCTTCAATTCATCAGAGTATTTCATTACAAAAGTATTATATGTTAATAACAAGAGCAAGTGCCCTACGGGCTTACAGCTTTCCAAGTTAACACTTGGTTACAAAAGGGAGTACTAACTCAATTACACATTAAGCCCTTGGCTTGAATCTATGTGTAATACAATCAAGAAAGAATAAGACAACAAAAGTATGTCTTCCTCTAGCCTCCCAAGCTATGTCCTCAGAGGTGGCATGCTACCTGTACCTGAAAATGATGTTCCCATATAGGGTGAGCCACAGCCCAGTAGAAATATACTAAACCGACTATGAACAATGCCTAAAAGATTAGCAACTAATAGATGGTCAATACTTACACTTCCATTTACATCTTATTACAATTCCATGACAGCCAAGTCTATGTTACAATTCACTTTCCATTTCTTATTCAACTTTGAGTTCGAAAATAAGGCTCAGTACTCTAGCCAAAACATTTGATGAGATTATAGTTCATCACTAGAACACTTTCAAAATCCAAGGTGGATACACATTTTGGTGTTGTATCAATAACACATAAACTACTTCCATACTTCGCAAACGATGATGATATACATTTTAGTGCTATATCAAATCAACAAACTTTTCAATAGATAAGCATATGAGCTATATCACTACTACAACAGATAAGCATATGAGCTATATCAAAACTTCAATAGATAAGCATAAGAGCTATATCAATACTACAACAGATAAGCATATAAGCTGTATCCACACTTCACTAGACAAGCATATGAGCTGTATCTACACTTCTCAAAGATAAGCCTATGAGCTGTATCTTCACTTCTCTAGACAAGCATATGAGCTGTGTCTACGGAGTTCATCCCCTATCTCCTCCAATCCTATCCGGTTTAGAGATACATCCCCAATCTTCCCCTAAACCGCGGAGTACATCCCCCATCTCCTCCTCTACACACAATGCATATAAACACAAGGGTTCTATACACAATCAATCAATACATAGAATTAATGTATTCAATCAACTGTCTACACATAATGCATATAAACACATTGGCCATATGCACAATCAACCAACACGTAAAGTTAATGTATTCTATCAACCGTCATACTCTATGACACATCCAATTGATTAGTTTTAGTTTGCCTAATCATCATGCATTGTCTACAACAATCAACACTAACCTCCACCGTTAGCCCAAAGCAATTATTTCTAAGCAGGAAATAAATGCACAAATGGATAATATATCAACATTTCAACTAGATGTGCAATAAAAGATTCGACTACACTCTTTAGTCCTATACATTCCCAATTTCAACATTCTCAATTCAATTCCTCGTTTTCTTCAATTAATTATGTGTTAATTAATTAAACTAATTAGGGCAAATTACCATAATTCACAAAACAATCCTAAGGTCCCATTTCCATCAATGCCCCAACATTAATCTCATTTCGAATGATGGGGCTCAACGAAGGAGATGAAGAAACGGAAATGCTCCAAATCCCAAAATTTTCAGATTAAAAGATAGCCCTCGACGATCAACACAACTTTTGTAAAGGCCCAAGGTGAGAAAACAACTCCTACTAGATCAATCCTAAGAGAGAAGTTAGGGTTTTAGTGAGAGGAACTCTCAAAATAGCTTTTTGGAAAAGTAAGAGAGAGAAAGGATGTTGAAAGATGAACAAAAGGATCGGATCTCGACTTTATATAAAAGTCGCCCCGCTCGAGCGTCCAACGCCCCGCTCGAGCGTCACTCACAGACTCCCGCTCGAGCATCAACAATCCCACTCGAGCGGAGGATACACACTTCCAGAACTTTTACAGAACCAGGTCTCCGCTCGAGCGTCAACTCTCCCGCTCGAGCGTCACACACAACATCCCGCTCGAGCGTCAAAATCCCGCTCGAGTGTACAACACTGCAGAGGAGATACTGGAAGATGGAAAACTACGCTCGAGCGTCAAAAACCCCGCTCGAGCGGACAGACAACAACGAAGGGCTCGCTGCGTCAAAATCTCCGCTCGAGCGTGAAGGCCAAAATCTGGGCAACTACTCTTGGTTTCCAAGTTCAACCATCCTGTTTCAAACCTGCCCAACACAACCCAAGACTCAAACACAAGTAGTAAAGGGATAGAAAGAGGATAAGACAACAGCACCCTTACGAAACCGAATCCGGATTATAGTTAAACACGAAAGGGAAAACCGGGATCGCTATAGTAATTTACTCATATATATATATATATATATTCCCTGTATATGTATTCCCTTTTTTTATATTGAGATGGTTTGAAAAGTTAGCTATTATAATTAATTTTTTAATTTTTTGACTATTTTAGTATGACTAAAAAATTATGTTGAGATGATGTATTGTTTGATTTTTAATTTTTTATAATTGATTTAATGATTGTGTAAAAAAAAATAGTATAATTATAATTTAAATATAATATTTCATCTTATAGACTATTTTACCTTATTTTATTTTATTAGTTATTTGAACCTAAATCTACCTATCTAAAAAAGAGCCCGTGAAAAATAGTTGATTGGAAAGCATTAAATAAGTATATTTTTAAACTTTTTTAAAAAGTTTATAAAAAGAAGTAAAAAAATAATATAATTTAAAAAAATAATAAATAAAAAGATAAAAAAAAAAAATTCAAACGGTAGCACCTTCTAAACAAGCCCTAAGTGGGCGAACACCCCATTATTCCATTCATTGATCTTTTCCAAATTCTGTCTGTCCTTTAATTTCTGTGTGTCTGCCGAAGTTGGTTGGCTTGGCTGGTTGTTTTGAGTGAGAAAGAAAGAAGCAAAATTGTAATTGTAGTAGTTGTTGTTGTTGGAGAAGTTTGGAAGTGAAGAAGAAGAAGAAGAGATGTTTAAACTGAGCAACAACCTGATTGGGATTCTGAATTTTCTGACATTCCTCTTCTCCATACCAATCCTGTGGACAGGGATATGGCTGAGCCGACAGAGGTCAACAGACTGCGAGAAGTTCCTGGAGAAGCCCCTCATCGCTATTGGGATAGTCCTGATGGTGGTCTCTCTCGCCGGTCTCATTGGCGCTTGCTGTCGGGTCTCATGGCTTCTCTGGTTCTACCTCCTCGTCATGTTCCTCCTAATCCTCCTCATTTTCTGCTTCACCATCTTGGCCTTTGTCGTCACCAACAAGGGAGCCGGAGAGGCTTTGTCAGGGAAGGGCTACAAGGAGTATAGACTCGGGGACTACTCCAATTGGTTGCAGAAGAGGGTTAATAGTACCAAGAATTGGACCAAGATCAAGAGTTGCTTGCAGGACGGTAAGGTTTGCCAAAGCTTGATTGATGCTGCCTCTAACACCACGGTTACCCAGTTCTATCTCGAGAACTTGTCCTCTGTTCAGGTATATGTATATATATATATATCTATATAATAAAGGAGAAGGGTTTTTGAAAATGTATAAAATGTATGAGAGACATATTTCCTTTACATGACTCAGATCAATTCTAATATCTACCCATGCCTCAAATCAATTCTTCAGATGATGTTCCCGCCCAACACTCTACCGTCTGTTTCTCCACTCTTCTCCCTCAGTTTCTAACCTTTGTCTCCCCATCTACCCTCTGTCTACCCACCTTCCCTCTCTATTTGTCTGCCTACCCTCTCTATCTCTCTCTTCCTCTCTGTTCTTCTTCTTGATTTTTTTTTGAAAATCTCAGCTTTTGTTTTCATCAGAGCTTACACCGTTCTCACTCTGGCACTCCGGCACTTTAGCACCGTTGTTCACTCCGGCACTTTGGCACTGGGTTAGTTTTTTTTTTGCTTTGGTAACTGAAGAATAAGAATAAAATTGACTCAATCATCAATCTGTTTTTTATTAGTCATCAGTGCTTCTACGTTTTTTATTAGTCATCTACGTTTTTTATTAGTCATCAATCTGTTTTTTATTAGTCTGAATTCAGAATTTGGAGCTGATTTTTATTAGTCACCAATCTATTTTTTTATTAGTCATTCTAATTGCCTAAGCCATGGTCCTTGCTCTTCAGAGCCGTAAACAATGCCGAAATAGCTCCAGTCGCCATTTTCACAAACAATAGATAAAATTTGGAGTTCCTCATTTTCTCTAATACATGTTTTCTGGGTTTGTTTTCTCGGTCTTCGAGGTTAGATCTACCATCATTTCCATTTGTTCATCGTGAATCTGATTTATCAAATCGATTTACCCATGTCAGAATGATAATATGCTTAATATTTGGAAAATTTGAAGCTTTTGATATTTTTTTAGTTGTGTTTCATTAAGTTCTGATTTGTGATTCTCATTTTTGTTTCTTTCAAAGCAAATAGCGCTCCAATTAAATTTTCCAGGAATAAAATTTGTTCTTTCATAAGATGATATTGGATTTGAATATATTTCTTTCTCTGTCTGGGATTCAATGTATTTTGATTTATCAATTTATGTTTAAATCTCGCTGTCTATCAATCAGCACTTTCATTTTCTGATGTTGTTGTTTTAGCTTCTAATCATTTGCTTTCCATTTCATTAAACCATAAGATTCTAATTGAATTTAGTTGTGTTTGATTTTATTCTGATTTGTAATTCTCATTTGATGACTTTAGATCTCATGTGTTTGTTCTTTACATTTCGAGCAATTTTAGTGTCATGAGTTCCAAACAGTTCACTTATTTCTCTTGGCCTTATTATTATTGCATCATACCAGAATAGATCTATATTTCATTTGTTTTAGTTTCATTCTTTTTTTTTTTTTTGGTTTGTCTTTCGGGTAAAACAACCAGAACAACTAGAACAACTAAGAACAACCAACAATATGAACAACCAACCAACGAGAAGAACAACTAGAATGGATTGAATACGATTGGACAAAACATAGAAAATCATTAACACAAAATCATCTGCATTTTCAGCTGGAGTGATCCATTCAGCAACATCTTTCATGTCTTTCATGTCTTGGCCTGTAGTGTTGATTTTTTTGATCAATCATCCTCCACAATTAACTAGTTTTGTAATGACCCCAAAGTGCGTATAGGAAGTAATCCTTATTTAATTAGGGGTTAATGTGTTTGCTATCGGAATTGAAGAACGATCCGTTGGGTTATGCCTTTGAAACCGGAATTTGTGACCTTTACCAAAGAATCTGGAACTTTTTCCCTCCGCTCGAGCGGAGCAGTAGGCGCTCGAGCGTACTTTTGGGGTTTCCAGCAAATTGTGCAGACGGCCTGAGATTCTGGGAGTTGTGATTTTCCGCTCGAGCGGGGGAGTTGACGCTCGAGTGGACGTCTTTGTTGATCTTCGCGCTCGAGCGCAAGGTTGGGCGCTCGAGCGGGTCTCCAAGTTGAGTTGTATTTATGAGGCACAGGGGTTCATTTTTGGACATTTTTATTAGTGTTTTGGAACTTTCTATTTTATTTTGGAGTATTGGTTGAGGTGGTAATATGATGGTAAAGTAAGATTGGACCAAAAGCTTGAATAGAATGATTTGTCTGCGACCAGCCATCACTCTTTTGTCCTTTTCTTTTTCCACACTTTGAATCTGGATGTGAGGTTAGAACCATTGGAAAGCTTATTTCCGGGGCTTCAATTTGGACACAAGAACGACCTAAAACGGAGTTCGGATGGGAGAGTTACATCTGTTTGAAGTTTTGGAATCTGTGCTGAGAGCAGGTCCGCTCGAGCGGGAATAGGGACGCTCGAGCGGGATTTTCGGGACAGCAGCTTAAAATCGGGATTTCTAGATCATTCTTGATATTTTATTTTCCCCTCTTCTTTCCTCTCATTCTAGGTCCGAAACCCTAGCCCCAAAACCTTGATTTCCTTTACTTTGATCAACAATCCACCATGATTCTTGCATCAAGGATGGAGAACAAGAGAGGATCAACACTTTTAACCGATTGGAATTCAGGATTGCGAAGGATTCTTCTCAAAGCTTACTTTTCTTGCTTGGTTCTTGAGGTAGGGGTTCTAATCCCCTTCAATACTTATATTGATAGGTAGATTTATGGTATTTTCATTATATAAATGTACAAATTTCCATTTTGAGCATGTAGTGTATGGTATGAGAATTGGGGGTTTTAGGGTTTGTGATGTTGGGAGTTAAATTGGTGGGTTTAAATGATGGATTGGGAATCCTAGATGTAGAATCATTGGGAAAATTGGAATTAAAAGTGATGATTTAAGAAGTTTGATTTTTTTGTTAAAAATCCTCATTTCCTTAAAACCCTAGGTTGACTAATGATGATAACCAATGAATTGGCCCAAATTGAAAGTAGAGTAATGAAATTGAGATATTGAATTAGATGTGTTCAAGTTTAATTGGAATTTGGAAATATTTGGAAATTATGTTTAAAATTTGCGAATGAACTTTGTTATAAATGTTGAAATTCATGCTATCATGGAAAGGAAAAATTAGGGGAATAATTTAGTAAGGATATGGATGACATGAACTCGGTTTTGAAATGTTAAAATGAGATTCAAGGGTTTATTTTGTATTATGTTGAATTGCAAATGGTGTTAATGAACTAAATGATGTTGTACTATGATGAATCATGTTTGAATTACGTGACTTGTGTAGGATTAGCTACAAGGACGGACCACGCACCTGAACACTGTGAGTAGTAGTACGCTTTACCACCGCTAATGCTTGCCATTAGTATTCTGTTAATTCCATTACTTATGTATGTTAATGTTTCAAGGAAGATAAATGTTATATGTATATAAATGATTCAAGGAAGATAAATGTTATGTGTATATAAATGATTCAAGGAAGATGAATGTTATATGTTTATGCAAATGATTCAAGGAAGATAAATGTTATATGTTTATGTAAATGATTCAAGGAAGGTACATAAGTAAGAGAAAGAATGAAACAACCCTCATATGATTCTGGAATTCTGTAAGACTCTGAAGTAAGTTTGCTATGATAATGTTTGGGCTAAATGCCAACAAGTTTAATGCCAATACATGTAAGAGCTAAAGGCCAACAAGTCTAAATAATCAAGAAATGCTCTAGTTATGATATGTTACATTTGAATTAATGAATTCATGATATTCTTAGCACATGGCCCTTACCCGGGGATAATAATACTGTGGATTAAATAATTAAGTTACAAGTGTATGTACGTTACAAGTTCACGTATATTACAAGTATAAGCATGTTACAAGTTTACGTATGTTATAAATTTAAGTATGTTACAAGTTTGAGTACAATGCAAGCTTAAGTATGTTACAAGCTATGTTACAAGTTTACGTATGTACAAGTTCAAGTATGTTCCGAGCATATGTTACAAGGGCTTTATGCCACAAGTTACAAGGGCCTCGTGCCACCATGTTTTAAAGGCTTTATAGCCATTATGTTTATGTTGCAGGATTGGGCCTAAGGCCGTTATGTACTTTGCACAGATTCAGACTAACTATGTGAACTCTGCACCTTTTTATTCATTGATATGAATTATGCTTCAAGTTAAGCATTGGTTTATTTATGTATTACTATTCACTGAGCCCGACTCACCCTCTGTTATGTCTGTTTCTGTAGGTCACCAATCAGGCGGTCAGTCCTAGCCAAGATGCCGCTTCCTTTTGTCAATCTTCATATGTTCAGGCACTGTCCAAGTCATTTAATTTCTTAAGATGTCAAGATGTTGGTTTCCTTATGAATGTCCATCTAAGGTTGTTGTATATACCTTTCATGTTTGTTTTTGTATACGCCCGACTTTAGGGCTGGAACTGTAAATGTGTATGTACATACTCTGGGATATAGTTTGGAACTTTATTTATCCGGTATAATGCATGTGATGAATGAGATCCTGGCATGTAGGAGTAGCTCAATGGAGTTTAATTGTTCATTATTATTTATCTATTTATTTTTGTGCTTCTGATAAGGCCCCGTATGTTATATTACCAGGTTACATGTCCGTCTCTAAAGTGGTCATGCCCAAACTTTTAGGGACGGGTTTGGGGTGTGACAGGTTTTTCCCTTTTTCTACTCTTTTTCTGCTTAATCATCCCTTTTTTCTGCTCCGAAATAGTAGACCTGATTGAACAAAAAGGGCAAGACTTGGTGTATAGCTTAATTCTAAAATAAAGGAAACAGAGTATTGGTGTATAGTCCTTGGATATATGTATTGGAAACATGAGTACTGGATATATGTATTTGAACTGGTTTCTGAATAATGAAACATGAGAAAAAGTACTTTCTAATTCAAAATAAGTCCTAAGGACTTTCTATTTTCTTGGATATATGTATAAAGGAAACATATATTGAAAATCAATATCCTTAATAATATTTTGAATTCTGAATTTCTGTTTCCTTGGACTTTATGTTTGCTTGAATTCTGAATTTTGACTATTTTGAATTCTGAATCCTTCATTCTGAATTTTGAATATTTTGAATTCTGAATCCTTCATTCTAAATTTTGAATTTGTTGTTTAAATTATTTGGATTTGTTGGTGATAGTTGCAGATGAGTTGCTACATCAACTTATCTTAAAGTATTCATATCTAATAAACATATATGTATGGTAAAAGAGGTTTTTTTTTTTTTTTTTTTTCTTTCTTTCTTTTTCTTCTTGATTCCAATGCAATCATATAACAAGATCTAATTATATAACGAAATAGAATCTTTGCAACTATTATATAACGAAGTAGTTGTTTGGATTTGTTGTTTACATTCTCCATGGTTTTGTAGTTTACGGTGGTGGTGTATCATATTGGTTTGGAATTTTTGTCCAATTCTCCATGGTTTTTTAGTTTAGGTGGATGTTCATTGACATCTATTATTTTTGCAGTGGCATTTCATTGACATCTGTGAGTCCTTCATATTGGTTTGGAATTTTATTCTCATTTTATGAAATTATATTTTATTCTCATTAGCCTCATTTCAAAAGCAGCAGTTAATGTGTCTTGGAAAGCTAATCTTTATTCTCAAAATTTAATCAATAAGTAAATTTTTGGTTACAAAATTCTTGATGGTTTACATTTTTCAATTATAAAATCCAAGTAACATCTAACATACTCTCAAAATTATTGATTAGTTGAGAAGAAAATTGTATAGTACATCATATGCCAAATTATGATTTTGTGGTCTTTTGGTTACTTCCTATGTTATGACCTGGTCATGGCTGGTGTTTATGACCTATTGTGATTAGGAAAATGATATAGAAGCTTATTTTTTAGACTTACTTTTTAGATGCAATGATGTGTGGAAGAGATGATTGGAGATGATTAGACACTACTATCAGGATTATTATTTTGTTGGTTATGACCTATGGTGATCTTGGTTATAATTGAAAATGACTTTGGATATATTTTCGTGGTGTTTGGTTATGACACTTTTTTTGAAGTTATGATTGAAAATGATTTAGTTATGACATTTATGTAATTAATATAAAAAATGTACATATGGTAAGGCTCTGTATTCTAGAATGACCCCATTGTAAGTACACTAATATTGTAGATGGTTCAAATGTCAAAGATTGTTGGTTCAGATATTGTGTAATTGTGCGCATAATGTAATTTTAGAGAGGTTCAGTTGTACTGTGATGATGTGCGTGGTCTGGTTTATATGTGTTTTTGGTTAGGGTTTGTTTAGGTTAGAATGTGTGGTGGTTTGGAGGGTTGGTCCCTTGTGGGTAATTGTAATTTAGTCAAATTGTCAATTGTAAACCAGTACAAAGCTCAAGGGTTGGTGGTGGCTGCATGTTGTGGCTTTAAATCTCAGATGTGGGTTCATGGATTTTGTTTCAGTGTTGCAGCAGAGTAAAGATTCTTGATTCCTCTGTGCTAGCTGGAGAGGATGAATTTTAGCGGCCTGATCATTTGAAGGAATAAATTCATGCATTGCAAAAAAGAATTTTTTTTCCGTCATGTTGATGCAGAAGAGAGGAGACAGTACTTTCTTATGTGGTGAACTCATAATTTTTTTCTGCTATTTCTTTGATGCTGCGTATTTTTTTAGCTAATGTGACAGATTTTGAATTGCATTGGTTCTGACTTTGGGTTGAGCATGTCTAATTTAAATCTTGATTCTTCATGTGTAGATTTTGTGGTGTGAACATTATTTTTTTGGCAGAGATGTGGAGTCCTTCATATTGGTTTGGTTTGTAAACTGTGTTCACATACTAATTTTTGGTTTGGAATTGTTTTGCTTCCGCTACTATGAAACATTATTTGGCCATTTTCGCCTTATCTTCTACACTTAAATTAGGGCTTTCTTTTTCTTTGAGAGATTTCTTTTTCTTCTTTTTCTTTTTTCCTAGAGAGATTTCTTTTCTTCTTTTTCTTTTTTCCTTCAATTTGTGTAGTGGATTACAAATATTTACTTTTAGATTTGTGGATTATGCTGATTAAGTTATACAACTATTTCTCTTTTGATCTACAAAACATGCTGATGTACACATTGCTGGATGGATGTTGTTGTGGTCGTTGCTTTATTGTTCCAGTCCCTTGATCCAATTTCACGGTGTGTTCATCTGAGCAAACCAAATGGATAGTTTTATTTGATTTTTTTTTTTAATTTTTTTTTATCAGTTGTTCATAGCATTTTAGTGCACAACGTTAACTCATTAATATTCTTTAATATGATGCTTGGGTTCTATTGGGAATTAAATTGTTTAATCTATTTTTAGTTTACAATTATTTTTTTTTAAAATTTAATATTATCATAACTTAAGGAAACAGAGAGTCTTCATTTGAGAAGAGAGAGGAACAGGGGGATATCAGTCGGTGAGAGAGAAAGAGACAGTTGAGAAGATTAATGTTTTACAGTCTTTGGGGGAGAGAGACTGGGGTAATAGAGAAGAGGAGAGAAAGTGGGTGAGAAAATTGAGAGATTGCAATTTGGGGGAAGTGCAATTTATCTTGGGAAGATTTTTTTTTTATTAAAATATAAAAAATGCTACATATTCTTAAAAAAATACAATTTTATAACTCTCACTCACCTGTGATTGGTTCAGGAAGGAAATAAAACAATAAAAATATATGATTGGTTTACATTATTTTGGGAGTCATGGAGGTTCCTAATTTTAAGGGTTCCGGAAATTTATTTGGATTACTAATAAATTGGTGCTTCATTTGAGTTTCATGTCTTCATTTAGGAATTTTTCTCCTTCCTGTGAATTCATTATCTACTCTTTGAAAAGAAAAGAAAAAAAACAAAAAACAATAAATTTGAATACATTCCTCTCTAATTTTGATTTATATTTTAATCTCATCATTAATTGTACCGTGCCTTCAGGCACGGGCATACGCTAATCTATATAATAAGGTAAGAGGCTTTTTGAAAATGTCTTCAAATGCATGAGAGATACATTTCAATTCAACAGCTGAGATGAGTTGTTTTTAACCATTGAGGGCTGAGATGCTTTGTAATATTTTCAATTCCCGCCCAAAACAATCCCCTCTCTCTCCCTTGTGTTCCACCCACTCTAAACATTATTTGCACACTTCTCTCTCTCTCTCTCTCTCTCTCTCTCTCTCTCTCCAACTTCTCAGGTCTCTTAGAGTTTTTTCACAGAATTGGCATTCTTGACAGTAGTGTTTCGATCCTCTGCCCTTTCTGTAGCTCTGAAACTAAATCTGCTGTTCATGTTTTGCTCCATTACCTTTTCTCTTGGTTGATTTGGTCTACAGTGATTCAAGATTGGGGGTTTCATTGGTGCATTCTAAAATTAGTAGATGTTCTCCTCAATTGGTGGATGGGTGGAAAATTTAAGAACCTTGACAGGTTAATTTGGAAAGCCATCCCCTTAGTTGTTCTTTGGTGTCTTTGGAAGCATAGGAATGAATGTGTATTCTCTGAGGCATAACCCAATTTATCTGATCTGTGTCACGCCCCAATTTTTAATTACTTGGAATCATTACCAAAAGCCTTTAATTTAGGTCCATTTTTTTCCCAAAACAAATATCTATTACTCTTGATTAATAGAAATATAATAACACTTGTTCCCTCTCTCAATGAACACAACAATAATAACAATACATGGCAACTCCCACTGCGGGGTACAATTAAATAATTACAAATATCAATATACAATATTTATTTCCTTCACATCCACAACGAAAGTACACAAAAGAGACTCATTGACTTCTTAACCCTCCAATCAATAAATCCGGATTTGCTTCCTATAAAAAAATAAAAATAAAAATAACAACAAGGGATGAGCACAATTGCCTAGTAGGGATCTCATAGTTCTAAAACAATAACTATTCGATAGATAGAAATGATCATGCATGGAAGGTGATACCATATAGTAAGGCGACATTTTGTAAGTTCAAAATATTATATATAGAGTATCTTTTTCTTAAAATTTATTTGGGCATTTAAGGAAAACCTTCAGCCATAAAAATTATCTTTTATCATCAGAAAGCCATAAATCCTTTTTGAACACAAATATGTTCATGGAACAACATAATTTTAAATTTATTAAACAATTCCAAAATATTCCTCACTTAATTTCCATTTTAATTTTCCTCTTTTTATTTCCATTTTTCTTTTACTAATTCCCATCATTATAACTCCAAATCCCCTTTATATTCAATAACAATTTTCCTACACCCAACTCCTATTTGTCTAACAACTACATTACATCCACATTAGCATTATCAATTATGATTCAACATGACAAAAGAATAATAAACCCATTTAATTCAATTTCTCAATTAATTATGAAACAAAACTCTTAATCTTCCTTTATAATCATGCGCATTCCAGTGAGTTCATCTTCACCAACCCCTAATCCCATTGCAATTTCATTTCCCATTCTTTCAAATAATTTCATATCAATTACCAGATCCATTAGCAAGTCATCTCCATGAGTCACACGCTTTACTAGTCACAAGTCGGAAAGAATGCGTAACCTCATGCTTTGTCACGACCCAAACCCGCCACTAAAAGTTTGGTCCATGACCAACCTGTACTTAGGCCTCAAAACAAAATTTCACGAATATTTATTCAAATACAGGGCCTTAAGTGAAAGCAAATACCAACATAAATATAATGCCCATTGAGCTTGTGCATACATGAAGACTTAGATTAGTTTAAGCATTTAAATACACTTTCCATATATATATATATATAATCACAGAACTTATACAGATCTCACACACATATACATAAGACTTAATAAAATACATAATTCTCTAATACAAAGTTAAAGCCTCGACACAGAGGCATAACCCGGGCGGTTTGATAGAGAGACGGACCTCGATACAACTCTAGTGTTGGTCCGCGATGGCTCACCTACATATATATAAAATAAAAGGGTGAGCTAATGCCCAGTGAGTAATATTAAAGTAAAGAGGTTAATGAATGATGTCCTTAACATTAGGAAAACATATTTCATAATTTTGAAACGTATCTTAAATCATTTCAAAAGAACATTTATCGTATCATAATCCATGCCTTTTCAAATGGAATACATATTTGAAACTATTACAAAACATTTTACGTGGTACATGGTACTCTCACTTATACAAAAGGTTAGAAGCACATTTCAAAATAGAACATCCATTCATGCATATAAAATAACACATCGTAACATGAGTCATATAGCGATGTAAAAACATCTATATTCATATCATATGTTCTGAATGACCTCGGGTCCACATATATCAAAACGGCTTTGGGCCCAAACATATATCAAAACGACCATAGGTCCAAACGTATCATATCATATCGTATCACTATATCTGATCATGGAGCAAATGGAACATTGACATGTCTCCACCTCTCCTTGGGCCCAATTCATGTATGTATGGACCCAAGAGGTGACTCGTATGGATTTTAGAGATGACTCTCACTGTAGCACTTAGTTCCGTACAACACTTTGTTCCATACCAAAGTCAATAGGTCTTAAAGACCGAACAATTCATATCATGCCATAGCATAAGTGGAACGGATAAACGAAATAGCCTTGGGCCTACCATATCATATTATAAAAAATTCACATTTCTTGGAAATTTGTGCATTTAGATAAAATGTAACATTTAGATAATCATGTCATACATAAATCAAGATAAATAATAAGAAACATATCTTTACTATACTATTACTCACAATGATGGGCTTTTGGTAGCAGTTGGACAATGTCCTCGTCTTGACCTGCAATCACAATTACATAACACAATATATGAATATAACCGATCCTTTTCTTTACTCTTTAATCAATTAGTTATATTGGTTCTAAACTCATTAGTCCTCAATAGGTCATAATCTGTGTCTAGGAAAGTAGGAGGAAACGAAAGGAAACTGGGTTAGATGAAAAATTAACATGAAATCGATAGACAGAAAGTGAACAACCTTCGCTAATTTGAGAATATCTATTTGTGTACTTAGAATTTGGATGTGAGACCACCCCCAATGGAAACTAGACTTCCGGGGGTTGAATTTAGGTTCAAGAATCACTTAAAATGGAGTCCGGATGAGAGAGATATGCTTAGTTGAATGTGGGCTAAAATAGAGGTGCCCCGCACCTGCGGGAAACAGGGCTACACGTGCGAGACAACATGCTTTTATTTCAGAATCAATTTAGGTACTGGAAGTGGACTACCGCACGTGCGGGAAGCCATGCCGCACGTGCGGCTCTGAGCAAAATTTGCTGTCCGAAAATCGTTGTTAGCTCTAACACTTGTTTTTCCACTTTCTAAGCTAGGTTTCAACTCTAATCACTCAAAAACATGTAAAATTACCCCACAACATGATAAACTAACATCATTTAAGTGTAATTTCATCTCAAACAAATCAATCTTTGCCTCAAGTTCAAGATTAATGTTTCATCTTTCATAATCTTGAAAGTTTCCAAAACACAACCCACAAACCCACTTGATCCTTGCATAAATCTTGTTCTATGGACAATCTAGAGTTTATTTCACATGTTATTCACAAGATTGAGCTCAAATCATAAACAAAATCAAAGGACCCAAGTTTTAATTTCTTAAATTTGGCTCAATTAAATACATAACACAAAACCCTAACCCAAATGGGTTTCAAATCTTCCAATCTCATTATGATTTCATGAAATTGATGAATTAATCATAAGGATTCAAGATAGATTTCCATACCTTAGTTCAATCTTTGCTTTTCCCCTTAACTCTCTTCAATTTTCCCAAGCTTTCATGGTTGATCTTCTTCCTTCCTCTTAAATCTCTTCAATTTGTCTTCAAATCCCAGGAATGTTGAGCTCTCTCTCTTAGAGAAGCTTTCTCTCTCTTTTTCCCCCTCTCTCTCTCTCTCCCTCTCCCTTAGATATTTTTGGGCTCAAAAGTGATGAGTTCAACTCATATATCATATATATATATATATACATAAGCTTATCACAATTAGGGAGAGCCAAACGCACCCTTACGAATTGAATGAAATCAAATTTCAATTAAACTTCCCAGATGACTCTAAAAATCATACTGATCATAACTATGTACTCCGATCTGGTTTCTGAAGCCTCTAAGGCCTTCAATTCGCAGTGCAAAGTTAACCACCTAAACACACCTTAACAAATCAGACAAAATAAATTTCCAATTAATTTTCCAAAATGGCTCTAAAAATTCCCATTAGTATATCTATGTACTCAATTTTGATTTTTGAACCCATAAAGGTCAGTAATTTTAGTTTCAAGGTCTTAACTCAACAGATAATTCCTCAATTCAAACAGATATACTTAAATTAAAGCACATTAACCCATAATTAAATAAAGATAATTTCTTATACGCATTTTGGGGTCATTATACGCTTTACCTGTGGTCACAAACCGGAAGGAACGCAAAACCTCACACTTTACCGATCACAAGCCGGAAGAAACACGGAACCTTAACATATCCCAACATACCACATGCTTTACCGGGCGCTACTTAGGAAGGAAGGCGGAACCTAATTTAAGCACCACGCTTTGCCGGCTCAAAATACGGCGGGAAATGGACCCCGAAACAACATTACATTCCATAAATTCTCTCGAGTCATCCGTCATTGTGATGAGTGGGCAAAGCCGACACATTATCCATTATTCCCGTAACACATTAGTTCAAACACATCCACCATATGTTAAAATTCCATTTACATAACAAGTACACATTATGTTCTACCCCCTTCTTTGTTATCCATCAAATTATTCATTGTTTTCATTACAAAAATATAACAGCACATCCATAGAGGTATAAGATTCATCTTTAAAAGGTCCACTATTTTTGGGGTCAAACTATTTCTTTACTCTTCCATATTATTATCAAGTCTTCAACTTCAATTTTCACAACACATAGATTATCAATTACTACGCGAGGCTATAAATTAAATCTCCAACGTTAATTTCTTTGATAAAACTCCTTCATATAACACCGTCATATTTCACAATCTCCCATTTATTATCACTCATACTCATCTTAACCCAACCTAGACTTAACACAATTTAACATAACACAATGAAATTCTTAAACCTCCACATCATCATTTCATCACAAAGCTCATATCATCTATACCATTAGTAATTTCTTTCCCGCAAATTTGGTTTCATATTATATCATAATTTAAAACATAAACATTAAGAGTTCAATCACAACTTCTACATAAATTTTCAAACTCTTTAAAATTTCAATTAAACTTGGATATGTGTAATTTAACACCTCAATTTCATGATAGTACTTTCAATTTAAGCAAAATCATCATCTATCTTCATGAATCAAACTAGGGTTTTAAGAGAAATTAAAGCTTTTCACAAAACACCTTTTTATTCTAATTCCCCTATTGATTATACACCCAAATTCATAATCCAAAATCATAACACAACAAGTAAACCTCAATTCTTCAAACCCTAAACCCCCAATCTTCTGATTTATTCATGTTATGCTTAAAAATATAAATTTTGCATTTATATAAAGCAAATACCGCAAATATATCTATAAATGAGGGTATTGAAGGAGAACTAGAAACCCCTACCTCTTGAAGCAAAGAGATGACAACCCAAAAATCACCGGCGATGAAACCACAAAACTCTTGGATCAAAAGGAAGCCCTTGGTAAGATCTACAATCTTTCTCAAAGGACGAAGGTGAAAAGATCACTCTAGGTGAGTAGATCTAGAGATCTAAGTGAAAAAGTTTGAGTTTAGAGAGAGAGAAGAGAACTCACTGCTTATGAGGAGAAAAGAGATGAAAAATAATGAGAGAGAAGTGTTTTGGGTCTATTTATAGTAGTAGAAAAGTAGCCCTAAGGTCAATAAAAAAGAATAAGTCCGAAAACCCCCCAAAGGTAGAGCTCATTCAGACCCAAATTTCTAAAAATAAACACGCAAGGGTCAACTCCTGGTGTGATGGTGTCGACCCTTCAGGAAGAAATGACAATGTTGTCAAGACAAGGTGTTGACCCTGGGACAGGAAGAGTCGACACCAAATTTCAGCACCTAAACTCATATTCTGCAATATACAAGGGTCAACCCTTCCCAAACTGGTGTCGACCCTTGTGGACAGCAACAAGAGACAGGTGTCAACACCACCAAGGCTAGTGTCGACCCTAAATTCTAACAACACTTCAAGAAATTTCATCAACAAGGGTCGACCCTTAGGAAGGCTAGTGTAGACCCCAAAACAGAGATTCTAAGTTCCCAAGGAACTTTTTGACAAGAACAAGCACGAACAAACAAACCCAATAAGTCTAAATCGAATTATACTCCTCCAAACCAAGGTACAACAACCCCAAAGCCTCCTAAAATTAAAATAATGAAATTAAATACACTCTCTAATAATTTAAAGGACATAAGTGTTAAAGTTTAAGTGAACACATCAAAATCAAAACTTCCCTTTGGCTCGAAGCATCCATTAAGGATTTCCCCTGCTCAGTTAATGAGTTGGTCTTCAAGTAGAGACAGATCAAGGGCAATGTTTGATTCTTCAACTGGAATTGTTTCATTGTTTCATTGCTTCTGTTCCCCTTTCTTCTTCTATTCTCTTTGGTTGGTTCCTTATCAACCTTGGAGAGGTTGCATTTGCTTGAGTTTGTGTGTTCTCTCGCTCTTTGCTGCTCCTTTCCTTTATTGATTGTATCTTTGTTCTTTTGTTTCTCCAATCAATAAAGTTTTCTTTGTCAATTAAAAAAAAAAAAGTGCTTGTGCACAATAAAATTATATATATACATATTCTATAGATGTGGCCTACAAACTTTCAATTCATAACAAAATATGTATTAGATAGCATTTAAATATAAAAATATTAATCTTTTTTTAATTTTTTTTCAATAAGCATATTCACACTTTAACATCACACTCTAGTAAAAATTAAGTATTGCATTGTTATCACCTGTCGGGATTATGAACTTATAAAAAAACATTCTATTGCGATAATGAGGATTGAAATAGTAGAAAATAAGGTGTGTCCAACTCAATTTTACTTGTGATTTTTTTATTTACTTTCATTTTTGTCTTTTAACCAACTGACATGTGAGAAGTTAAAAGTGAAGTATTATTATTATTATTTTTTCCCCTAAAGATGATAATGTTTACAAACCTGAATGTTTTACCAAAAAAGTGTCTACATTATTCTACAAATTTTTGTGGACAGTGTAACATTCATTTTGGACGGATTCACACTTTTACAAATTTATGTGGACAATGTTACATTCATTTTTGATAGGTGTAGACTGCGTTACATTAATTTTTCTACAATTTTCTATGGACAACTTTACATTCATTTAGGAAGGATCCATGATGATTTATACGATTCTTGGATCAATTGGACAAGCAATGCAAAAGCCAAAAACTGGCCAGGCTTCGAATCGCTTGAAATTTGGCAGGTCAGTAGAAAATGTGATTTTATGAAGGATCCATGATGATGCAACATATATGGCCATACGATTCTCGAATCAGATGGATAGGCAATGCGAAAGGCAAAAATGGACTGGGCACGGAATCACATGAAATTTGGCGGGTTACTTGAAAATGTGATTTTAGAAAGGACCCATGATGATACTGCATGCATGGTGTAACACGCCCGCGAGGGACCCCGCTACAGTTCGGACTCGATTTGTGTCACGGTTCTTAATCTTGAACCAAAGAGTCCAAATCTGGCAAATCGTTTTGAGAAAACAGATTTTAGGAAAGAAGTGCCAAACATGGACTGCTTTGCCAGATACAGAGTCGCCACCTAAATATTTTTTATGGGGGAATTTAGGAAACCCTGACTCGGTGCCGAAGGCCACATGTCCGTCATCACCGAAGCTGTCTCGCCTCGGGAGCTTGGGTACGATCGGGGAAGGTCAGCTATGAGCACCCCCTTTCGCCCGGTCCGAAAACCGGCCTCTACTAACCATGATATCCGATTTTGAAAACGTTATGTGTTCTTAAACCAATTATTAGCCTAGTGTTACTATGTTATGCGCGCAGCAAACAAGTATAGACTAGATTGCCTAATTTGGAAATAAGCATTGCATATCCGTTTGTCTTAAAAAAAAGTACTTTGGAATTTGCTACTCGCAAGTAGGCTAAAATACGGATTTCAATGAGTTTTTCCAACTCAAACAATCCAACCTTCACCCACAGGCATTCAAACAATTTATACACATAAGCATCTAGCCACATGGTAAGCATGCTTTCATGATAGCATTCACATGCATGCGATATGCTAAAGTATAAATACTTACATCGTACTCCGTGCTAAAAACAGGAACATGTTAGCAATCAATGCATGATCCAAGTCCATGTTAAGTGCCTAATGCATCGCATACAAAATGTTACTAGATTGGGCTCGGCTAACCTAAGCATGGCATGTGAAATGCAATCAATTTGATTCACGTATTCAATTTGAAATTGAAGTACAAATGCAGTTAGCGTGATGCGCCGAGCCCGGTGCATGCAAAGCAAATGTATGAATGCACGCATGCATTGCATAAGGTATGCTGATTTAAACGTGCCCTAATACTAACCATCAAAGCAGGTAAATAAAAGGAAAGAAAGAAGTGGGGATTGGAAGACATACACACCACTCACACACACTTATTACAGATTTGCCCTCGCCCGGAGGGACCAAATAAATAATACAAATTAATTAACTACGCAAGCTAATTAAATATTACAAATTGCCTAATCAGCTAACAAACTAACTAAGCTAGGAAAAGCAGTAAACCGCCTCGGGAGGAGAGCCAGATGCAGCGTGTGCTCGGGTCTTGCTCGGAAGTGCACGGCCATGCATAGTCTGCCTCTGTTTTCCCTGCTCTGCCTCTCTGAAGATTGCCAAAGTCTCAAGGATGCCTCTCTGGATACTGGGAATCACCACCGACTGAGTAGAATTACCACCGGCAGTGGTATGTGGTCACCGGCACAAAATGAATCCATCGGCTGGTGATTTACTGCCGGTCGGCAATTTATACTGTCGGTCGGCAAAGAATGCCTGCAGAACCTGCAACTCACAGTAGCAGAGGACAGAACTTGCATGGCAATACAATTCAAGCAATGTATGCACCAATCATGTCCCCTATCATGTTTGTGACTCAAAAGGACATGTGTCTCGATTCTCGGACTGCCAATCACGCATTTCCATGCATGACGGCCCAAAGAATCAAGTGTGCAACTTTCATGTCAAATGAAATGCAAACCAAACAAACAAACCAAGGCCCAATTCCTATCACCAAGTCAAGGAATAAGGCATGCATGCAAGATGCAATGAAACCTAGGCATGCGAGCTAAGGATGCAACATGGCATGGCAAGACACTTATGCAAGCATACAAGCAAACATGAGGCAATGCAAATTGATGGAAAGGTGGACTTATACATGATTTAGGCAACTCTAAATAGGCCTAAAACAGTGGCCAAAGTGACCAAAATAAAGGACTAGACACATACACACACGCACATGTTAAATGAGCCAACACTTAGGCACAAATGGGACAACTCTCAAACACATTTGAAAGAAGGTAATCATGGTCATATGGCATGCAAGGTAAGCATTGAAAATCATGTTAAAACATGGTGCCAAACCAAGTAACAAGTCAAGCTAAACATGCAACAAATGGCCCAAGTGCTTGAAGCAAATCAAAGGGGCTTGAACCATGACCAAGCCAACCAAGCCTAACAAGGCTAAGAGGACTTAAAATAGGTTCAAGGCAGACCTAGACCATGCAAAGGGGACCCTAGATGGCATCTAAATGGCTCAAAATCAAAAGCATGCACAATGACCAAAACATGGAACATGCTACACAAGCTTTCAAAGCATTAAGGAGACATCCAAGGCAAACATATAGGCATGCAAAGGGGACTGAAATGACATGGTGGATAGTTCCAAACCACTAAATCAATGCAAGAATGTCATGCTATACATTCATACACTTAAGGCCAACAAGCCGGAATGCAAAGGAGCTATACTAAGCATGCCAAATCCGACCCAAACAACCTAGGACAGACCTTAAACATGGAAAAATGAGCACAAAACCTTCACAAGGCTAAGCCTAAAACATGCCAGAACAAAGGCTAACAACCTAAGGCATATTAAGGCAATAACATGGCATTACATGGTAGGTATGCTAAGCATGCATGGTGTACCAAAACCAACACACAACAAGGTTATATCATGGCATAATAAGCATGGAAAACAGCCAAGACATTATCAATACACACTCTAACATGATGCTCTCTCAAGAGGCCAAAAAGGGTCCCTTTCAAGGACAACAAGGAGAGGGGGTGGCCCTCCCCTTTTGGAGACTTCAAGGCACCATCTCCGCCACTGAAATCCCTCAAGATTTCAGTGGTGAAGAGGCCCAAACACCAAAGTCTCGAAACTTGCACAAAATAGCACAAAATGGGGCCTTTCAAGGCCTAAGAGGGGTCAAACACCTCCAAACCACAAAACACTCTAAACAAACAATTTAGAGGGCCTAAAAACAGAACTTTTTTGTATTATACACTAAGCTCAAAAACGATTTTAAGATAGGTAGAAAAGCAACGCAAAAATGGGGAATAAAAGGGAAGTTTCTCACCCTTGTAGACCACCTTCACAAATGATGCTCCAACAGCCCCTTTTAGGTTGAAAACAGCTCCAAAACTTCAAAACCAGCCTCTTAGAACCTCAGTAGCTAAGAGAAGGTGAAACACTATGTGTTTGTGTGCAATAGTAAGACACAAACACAATTTAACACACACAAGAGAGAGATATAGAGATAGAAAGTGTATGGATTCTAACCCTAGAACTCAAAACCCTAAAATGGCTGTCTAAAAATATCTAAAGTGTCTTAAGTGTCTAACCCTAAAGCCAAGAGAGAAGGCTCTCTCTTATAGAGCCTTTTGTCTTGTAAAGCTTACAAGACAAGCTTCTAAAGAGAGAGATCCCTCCATACACGTGTATGGAGGGGAGCCAAAAGCAAGACAGCTGTGATAAAATATCTGCAAAAGCAGATGCACAGTAGTCGGCCGGCCAAAGATGCCATTTTGGCAAAAGTGAGTGCCGACCGGCAACAAATAGTGCCGACCGGCAACAAAAAGTGCCGATGGCAGCAAAAACCAGCCGGTGACCTCTAGCCACTGCCGGTGGTGTGTGGGGATGCCTCACAAGGCATTCCCTGCCCCTCCAAGGCAAAACACAAGTGTTTGGTGCAAAACCAGACACAAAACGGTCAAGTTCGGAGATCCTGAGGCAGGGCGCGTAGCCGAGACCTCCGGGAACTCCAAACGAACACAAACATGGATGATCACCGAGTGTTCAAACAGTGACGTCCAAGTCTTGAGGACGGTCAAAAATGGGGTGTCTACACATGGCCATACGATTCTTGGATCAAATGCAGGCAATGTTTAAGCTAAAAAATAGGTCGGGCTCAAAATTGTGTGAATTTAGCAGTTCAATGGAAAAAGTGATTTTAGGAAGGATCCATGATGATGCAGCATAAATGGCCATACGATTGTTGGATCAAATGGATAGGCAATGCGAAAGCCAAAAACTAGTCGGCCTCAGAATCGCCTGAAATTTGGCGAATAAGTAGAAAATGGGATTTTAGAAAGGATCCACGATGATGCAGAATGCATGGCCATACGATTCTTGGATCAATTGCACAGACAATACAAATGCCAAAAACAACTCAGGCTCGGAATCACGTGAAATTTGGCAGGTCAATAGAAAAGAAGATTATAGGAAGGAGCCATGATGATGTAGCATGCATGGTCATACGATTCTTGGATCAAATGGATAGGCAATGCGAAAGCGAAAAACTGGCCTAGCTCGAAATCGCATGAAATTTGGTAGATCTATGGAAAACGTGATTTTAGGAAGGATCCATGATGATACATCATGCATGGCTATACAATTCTTGAATCAAATGTTGAGGCAATACGAAAGCCAAAAACGAGCCTGGCTCGAAATCGAGTCAAATTTGGCGGGTCAGGTGAAAAGGTGATTTTAGGAAAGAGACACGATGATGTAGCATGCACGGCCATACGATTCTTGGATCAAATGCGACAACCAAAAATGGACCCGGCTCGGAATCGCTTGAAATTTGGCGGGTCTGTAGAAAATGTGATTTTAGGAAGTATCCATGATGATGCAGCATGCAGGGCCATACGATTCTTGGATCAATTGGACAGGGAATGTGAAAGCCAAAAACAGACCAGGCTCAGAATTGCATGAAATTTGACAAGTCACTAGAAAATGTTATTTTAGGAAGGATCCACGATGGTGCAGCATGCATGTCCATACAATTCTTAGATCAAATGCTGGCAATATGAAAGCTAAAAGTGGACTAGGCTCGAAATCACGTGAAATTTGGCAGGTCAGTAGAAAACAAGACTTTAGGAAGGACCCATTATTATGCAGCATGCATGGCCATACGATTCTGGGATCAAATGGACAGGCAATGTGAAAGCCAAACACACACCGGGAGCGGAATCGCGTGAAATTTGGCGAGTCTGTAGAAAACGTGATTTTTGGAAGGATCCATGATGTTGCACCATGCATGGCTATACAATTCTTGGACCACATGGATAGGCACTACCAAAGCCAAAAATGGGCCAGGTTCCAAATCATGTGAAATTTGGCAGGTCAGCCGAAAATGTGATTTTAGGAAGAATTCATGACAATGCAACATGCAGGGCCGTACGATTCTTGGATCAAATGGATAAGCAATACGAATGTCAAAAATGGGCCGTGCTTGGAATCATGTGAAATTTGCTGGGTCAATACAAAACGTGATTTTAGGAAGGATCCATGATGATGCAGCATGAATGGCTATACGATTCTAGGATCAAATGGACAGAAATTGCAAAACCCAAAAGCGGGCCATGCTCGGAATCGTGTCAAATTTAGCGGGTCAATAGAAGAGGTGATTTTAAAAAGGAGCCATGATGAAGTAGCAAGCATGGTAGTACGATTCTTGGATCAAATGGAAAGGCAATACAAAAACCAAAACGAGCTAGGCTCAGAATCAAGTGAAAATTGGCGGGTCTGTACAAAACGTGATTTTAGGAACGATCCGTGATGATGTAGCGTGCATGCCCATGAAATTATTAGATCAAATGGACAGGCAATGCGAAAGCCAAAAATGACCCAGGCTCTAAATTGCGTGAAATTTGGCAGGTTAGCAAAAAACGTGATTTTAGGAAGGATCCATAATGACACAGTACATCAAATGGACAAGCATTACGAAAGCCAAAAATGGGTTAGGCTCGGAATCACCTGAAATTTGGTGGGTCAGTAGAAAACTAGATTTTAGGAAGGATCCATGATGATGCAGCATGCATAGCCACACAATTCTTGGATCAAATGGACAAGTAATGCGGAAGCCAAAAACGGGCCAGCTTCAGAATCGCGTGAAACTTAGCGGGTCAGTAGAAAATGTGATTTTAGAAAGGATCCATGATGTTGTAGCATGCATGGTCATACGATTCATGGATCAAATGGACAAACAATGCGAAAGCCAAAAACTAACCGGGCTGGGAACTGCGTGAAATTTGGTGGGTCAGTAGAAAAGGTGATTTTAGGAAGGAGCAATGATGATGTAGCATGCAAGGCCGTACAATTCTCAGATCAAATGGATAGGCAATACGAAAGCCAATAATGGGCCGGGCTCAAAATCGCATAAAATTTGTCGGGTCTATAGAAAATGTTATTTTGGGAAGGATCCATGAGGATGCTGCATGCATGGCCATACAATTCTTGGATCAAATAGACAGGCAATGCGGAATCTATAAACGGGCCATGCTCCAAATCGTATGAAATTTGGCGGGTCAGTAGATGACGTGATTTTAGGAAGGATCCATAATGATTCAACGTGCATGGCTAGACGATTCTTGGATCAAATGGAAAGCCAATGCGAAAGCCAAAAATAGGTGGAGCTCGGAATCGCGTGAAATTTTGCTGGTCAGTAGAAAACATGTTTTTAGGAAGGATCCTTGATGATGCAGCATCTATGGCCATATGATTTTTGGATCAAATGGACAGGGCAATGTTAAATCCAAAACAGGCTAGGCTCAGAATCATGTGAAATTTGGCGAGTTAGTAGAAAACATAATTTTTGGAAGGATCCATGATGATGCAACATGCATGACCATACGATTCTTGGATCAAATGGACAGGTGGCCTGGATTCACATGAAATTTGGCAGGTTAGAAGAAATTGTGATTTTAGGAAGGATCCATAATGATGTAGCATGCATGGCCATACAATTCTTGGATCAAATGGACAGGCAATGTGAAAGCCAAAAACGGGCCAGGCTCTAAATCGCGTGAAATATGGCAAGTCAGCAGAAAACGTGATTTAAAAAAGGATCCATGATGATGCAGCATGGACGGCCATACGATTCTTGGATTTGATAAATAGGCAATGTGAAAGCCAAAAATGGAAAGGGCTTAGAATCGCGTGAAATTTTGGCAGGTCAGTAGAAAACATGATTTTAGGAAGGATCCATGATGATGCAGCATTCATCGCCATAATATTGTTGGATAAAATGGATTAGCAATGCGAAATGAAAAAAACTGGCTGGGCTATGAATCGCGTCAAATTTGGCTGGTCAGTAGAAAATGTGATTTCAGAAAGGATCCATGATATTGCAACGTGTATGGCCATACTATTTTTGGATCAAATAGATAGGCAATGTGAAATCCAAAAGTGGGCCAGGCTCAGAATCGCATGAAATTTGGCAGGTTAGTAGAAAACGTGATTTCAAGAAGGATCCATGATGAATCAGCATGCATGGCCATATGGTTTTGAATCAAATGGACAGGCAATGCGGAAGGCAAAAATGGGACATGCTTGAAATCACGTGCAATTTGGCGTGTCAGTAGAAAACGTGATTTTAAGAAGGATCCATGATGATCCACCATGCATGGGCATACGATTCTTCGATCAAATTGACTGGCAATGTGAAAGCCAAGAAAGGGTCGGGCTCGGAATCTCGTGAAATTTGGCGGTTCAGTAGAAAATGTGATTTTATGAAGGATCCATGATGATGTAGCATGCATGGCCATAAAATTCTAGGATGAAATGGACAAGCAATGCAAAACTGAAAAATGGACCGAGCTTGAAATCGCGTCAAATTTGGCTAGTCAGTAGAAAACATCATTTTAGGAAGGATCGATGGTGATGCTGCATGCATGGCAATACAATTCTTGGATCAAATGGATAGGCAATGCGAAAGGCAAAAATAGCCCAGGCTCGAAATCGTGTGAAATTTGGCTGGTCAGTAGAAAACGTGATTTTAGAAAGGATCCATGATGATGCAGCAGGCATATTTGTCTGACTTTTGGATCAAATGGACAGGCAATGCGAAATCCAAGAAGTCGGACAGGCAATGTACAGGCATGGCCATACGATTTTGGATCAAATGGACAAGCAATGTAAAATTCAAAAGTGGGACAGGCTCGGAATCGCGTGAAATTTGGCGCTTCAATAGAAAACGTAATTCCAAGAAGGATCCATGATGAAGAAGCAAACATGGCCATACGATTTTGGATCAAATGAACAAGCAATGCGGAAGCCAAAAACTGGCCACACTTGAAATAACGTGAAATTTAGCATGTCAGTAGAAAATGTCATTTTAGGAAGGATCCATGATGATGCAGCATGCATGACCATACGATTCTTCGATCAAATTGATAGGCAATGCAAAAGCCAAAAACGGTCCAGGCTCGGAATTGCGTGAAATTTGGTTGGTCAATAGAAAACATGATTTTAGGAAGGATGTATGGTGATGCTGCATCCATAGCCATACAATTCCTGGATCAAATGGACAGACAATGCGAAAGCCAAAAATGGGCCGAGCTCGGAATCACTTGAAATTTTGCGGGTCTGAAGAAAACGTGATTTTAGGAAGGATCCATGATGATGCAACATGCATGGCCATACGATTCTTAGATAATTTAGACAGGCAATGTGAAAGACAAAAATGGACCCAGCTCGGAATCGCGTGAAATTTGGCGGGTCAAGGATCCGTGATGATGCAGTGTGCATGGCCATACGATTTTTGGATCAAATGGATCGGCAATGCTACAGCCAAAAACACTCAGGCTCAGAATCACGTGAAATTTGGCGGTTTAGTTGATTTTAAAGAAAAACAAATTAATTTGTTACAAAAAGAAATTAGTTTTTTAACTACAGAACAAAGACTCCAACAGTCTTCTTTTCAGCAAAAAATCAAATCACTTGAAAAAGAGTTTCAAGATGAAATATGCAGTGACATTCCTAATGCTTTTTGGGATAGGAAGAAACACATCGTTTCTCTTCCTTATGAACCAGGCTACGATGAGCGTAAAATTCCAACCAGAGTTCGTCCCAGTCAAATGAAAAAAGAGTATTTAGAACTTTGTAAAACAGAGATTAATACTCTTCTCTAGAAAAAACTTATTCGATCTAGTAAATCTCCTTGGAGTTGTACAACATTTTATGTCAATAAAAATGCAGAAATTGAGAGAGGTGTGCCAAGATTGGTCATTAATTATAAGTTTCTTAATGATGCCTTGCAATGGATTAGGTATCCAGTTCTGAATAAAAAAGATCTTTTAGATTGTCTCCAGGATGCTATCATATTTTCAGAATTTGATATGAAGTCAAGTTATTGGCAAGTCCAAGTAGCTGAAAAAGACAGATATAAAACTGCTTTTACAGTACCCTTTGGGCATTTTGAATGGAATGTTATGCCATTTGGATTAAAAAATGTACCATCTGAATTCCAACATATTATGAATGATATTTTTAATCCTTATACAGAATTTGCAATTTGTTATATTGATGATGTTCTTATCTTTTCATCTTCAATAGACCAGCATATGAAACATCTTAATATTTTTAACCATGTTATCATCATAAATGGATTGGTAGTTTCTGCATCAAAAATGAAACTTTTCCAAACTACAGTCAGATTTTTGGGCCATAACATTCATAATGGCACCATTATTCCAATTAACAGAAGCATGGAATTTGCATCTAAATTTCCAGATGAAATTAAAGACAAAACTCAATTACAGAGATTTTTGGGTAGTTTAAATTATATTCATGATTACTATCCTAACCTTGCTACTGATGCAGCAATTTTATATTCCAGACTTAGAAAAAATCCTCCACCTTGGGGTCCAGAACATACAGAAGCTGTTCAGAAGATTAAAGCTAGAGTGAAAACTCTACGTTGTCTTTCTTTACTAAATCCATAATGGATGAAAATTGTTGAAAATGATGCCTCTAATCTTGGTTATGGTGGCATACTTAAACAATTTAATCCTAACAGTAAAAGAGAAGAACTTTAAGGTTTACTTCTGGTATTTGGCATCAAGCTGCCAAAAATTATCCGACAATTAAACAAGAATGTTTAGCAATTGTTAAATGTGTTTTTAAATTCCAGGATGATTTATTAAATCAATATTTTTTAATAAGAGTTGATTGTTCTGCTGCTAAACAGATTTTGAAAAAAGATGTTAAAAGTCTGGCTCAAAAACAAATTTTTGCCACATGGCAGGGCCAACTTTCAGTATTTGATTTTGATATTGAATATATCAAAGGAGAAAATAATTCTCTTTCCGATTTTCTAACCCGCGAATATTTGCAAGGTCCCAATGCAAAATAGAGGCCGGGGCTCCGGCAGAAGGGGCCGAAGTAGGGGCAATCCCTACAATATAGAATTTCCAGGGCTTCATGCCTCTTCCAGTAAAAAAGGGGAATCTAGCCGCACGGGTAAAGATGTCCTCCTTGCTCCAGAATCATCTTATTTCCAGAATACTATTGTAGACGAAACTGTTCTCTACATCAATATAGAAACATCCAGTGCATCAATGATCCTTGGGAAATTAAAAGGCGGTATTTGACTACTCAAAATTCTCTACCACACTTTGATCAATATAGATATATTTTCGAGCAAATTCTTACTGAACTTGCGTCGATTGATTTTAAGTATACATTGGCTGAACCCAATCGCACTGCTAGTCCCATTAATTACAGCAAAGCTACTATCCAGTCTATTTTGCCTATGCAATCTTGGGGTATGCATCCCCATGTTGCCCGTACCATTGAGATCCGCAATAAGGAGTCTCGCTACAGCTATTGGGATTATATAGATGCTTTCACTCAAGCATTTTACTATATGAATCCTCCACGGAGCCATTCTTGGTTCTTCCATATCCTTCCCGAAATTCTCAAAAATGATCTCCCAAACTGGTTTCTCGTTTGGTGGGATAAATTTGGGTTATAGTTAGATGCTTTTCCAGAACCAATTCGTCTTGCATTCAATGAATGGGAAGTTTCTTACAGTCAAATTCTAGTATACAAGGATATTTCAATGTCCAAATCTACAGTCCATTTTGTTATCAGATTTGGAATTCCATGGATATGGAAATGGGATTTCCAGAACAAAATTCCCCGTTTAAAAAGAGTTTTCTTTTTATAAATGGTGGAATAAGATGGATGATCCTAAACCCCATCAAGAACTCCTGTAGAAAATCAAAGCCCATACTCAGGCTTGCTGGGATGCTACTCCTAAACTCATCCTAGTTGCTCCAGTACAAAACCCTTTTGTCCAAATTCAAAATGAATTAAGACAGAAGTTTCCAGGATTATCTGAGTAAGAATTAGTTATTAAAAGCATGGATTTTATGAAGGAACAATTCTTGTAGTCATTTTCCAGATATGATACCGGCATGAAGTTTGGTTCCAGTAGCCATGGCGGCCATGAAGAAGATGAACATTTTGATCCATTATTGGATGAAAATGAGTTTACAGAATTAGTAGGTGAATCACAAGACCCTACAGACACAGATCCCAACTTTGGTGATTTTTGGGATTCTCTCACAGGACTGATCGCAGAAAAGATGAGTCAGGACAAGCATGATAAAGGAAAAGGACAAGTAGATTGATGCTTTGTCCCCCACTCTACTCCAGCAACTTTCCAGCACAACAAAATGACAAATCTACTTTTGGCTAAAGTAGATTCCTCTGTCTACCATCATAACAACTGGCCATCCAGCTATCCTCTGCCGACAAATAAAGATAAGGGAATCACAAGGAGATAAGGATGATCGACTCCAAACCAACCAGGACACGCCACTTGTCTGCCTCATTCTTATCATGTTTATTTTTAGTATCTATATAAGGGATGCCTCACCCTTGTTGAGTTAATTTTCAGTTTTTCAGTTTATAAGAGTGTATTCTCTCTCTCTCTCTCTCTCTCTCTTAGTGTGTACTCTCTCTACAAGTTTGAAGTGTAATAAAAGTCTAAAGTACTGATTGTAAGTATTACTTCTTTTGTATTTCTTCTAATGAATGTCTGTTTATACTCTTGTTATATTAAATGATATATTAGATTTTCATATTATAAGAAAAAGTAATATTGGAAATTATTTATCTATTTGGCCTAATGACCCTTGGGGTTTCTAGCAATTAGAAACTTGTAATCAACAGATCACAACTCTAGACCCAAATGCAAGAACAAATTTGCCTTTTGGCTATGGCTGTTAGGCCTTCCCCTCCGGCACAATAGATCATGAGACCATATATGGCATAATTAAGATAAAATAAAATAAAACTATAATTAATGTTATTCTTGGGTTAGTGCTTATGATGGGTAGAACAGTGTTAGGGTTAGTGGGACGTCACCCAACTCGCGTAGGGTCAGTCCATTAGCAGGGATTGCGGTTAGGACTTTTGATCTTGTAAACCGTTGACAGACGTGCTGGCTTTATCTGTGTCAAGCACCATGATGAAGATGAAATTGCAGCTTCATATTCGTCAGATACTGATAATAATTCTGACCAATCTCTAGAAATTTGTGATGTAAAAATCACATAAATAAAATTTCCGATGAAGTTAACTATTGGAAAGCAATAGTTGAAATGAATGGACTTGATATTGGAGGATCTAGTATTAATGTCCTTACAGAAACAGAACAAAATATGATTAATATAGCTGATCAGATTTCTAATCCAAAAATGAAACTAAAATTCCTGGAATTATGTTTACAGCAACAGAAGAAGGAAGAAATTCTTCCTCCTAAACATTACAGTATGAAAGAGGTTTTCCAAAAACTCTAGCTTGTTACTGAGGAAAAACCTTTAACAATCCAGGATTTAAAAATGGAAGTTAATGCTTTAAAAGTTGAAATCAAACATTTGCAAACTTCTAATATTGCTATTAATTCTGAACTCAAAAGAATTAATAGTAAAATTCAGAATAAAGATAAAGGTATCCAGATTTTTGAATCTAGTCAACAGACTCAAACTGAGCCTGATTATCTCATGCTCATGAATACAGTTACTTTCCAGAAATGGTATATCAGAATTACATTCATGATAAAACTTGATTTTATTATCAAAGACGCCATTGCTCTTGTTGATAGTGGAGTTGATATGAATTGTATTAAGGAAGGATTGATTCCTACTAAATACTTTCATAAAACAACTCAATCACTTACAAGTGCAAGTGGTAATTCTTTGTATATCCAGTACAAACTTCCAGAAGTTTTAATCTGTAATCAAGGATTATGCCTTCCCACTTCTTTTGTTCTTATTAAGAACATGCCTCAGGCCATAATCCTAGGTACACCATTCCTGTGTTTACTAATGCCAATTGTGAAGATTGACTCTCTTGGCATTCACACAACCTTAAATAATCAGCAGCTTATTTTTGAGTTTACTACAGAACCTTATACCAAAGAATTAGATCAGATTAAAGATCTTCATATAGGAGAAGATGCATCACCGTACGACTTTTGGGTCAAATGGACAAGCAATGCGAAATCCAAAAATGGGCCGGGCATAGAATCATGTGAAATTTGGCGGGTCAGTAGAAAATGACATTTTACAAAGCATCCAAGATGATGCAGCATGCATGGCCATATGATTCTTTGATCAAATCGATAGGCAATGCAAAAGCCAAAAACGGTCCAGGCTCGGAATCGCTTGAAATTTGGTTGGTCAATAGAAAACGTGATTTTAGGAAGTATCCACAGTGATGCTGCATCCATGGCCATACAATTCTTGGATTAAATGGACAAACAATGCAAAAGCCAAAAATGGACCGAGCTCGGAATCACATGAAATTTTGCGGGTCTGAAGAAAATGTGATTTTAGGAAGGATCCATGATGATGCAACATGCATGGCCATAAGATTCTTAGATAAGTTAGACAGGCAATGTGAAAGACAAAAACAGACCCAGCTTGGAATCGCGTGAAATTTGGCGGGTCAGTAGAAAATGTGATTTTAGGAAGGATCCGTGATGATGCAGTGTGCATGGCCATATGATTTTTGGATCAAATGGATCGACAATGCTATAGCCAAAAACAGTCGGGCTCAGAATCACGTGAAATTTGGCGGTTTAGTTGAAATTATGATTTTATGAAGGATCCATGATGATGCAACATGCTTTTCCATACGACTTTTGGGTGAAATGGACGGGCAATGCGAAATAAAAAAATGGGCAGGGCACAAAATCATGTGAAATTTGGCAGGTCAGTAGAAAATGACATTTTACAAAGCATCCAAGATGATGCAGCATGCATGGCCATACGATTCTTGGATCGAATGGACAAGCAATGCGAAAGCCAAAAACAAGCCAGGCTCGAAATTGCGTGAAATTTGGCGGGTTTGCAAAAAATGTGATTTTAAAAGTGATCCATGATGATATAGCATGCATGCCATATGATTCTTGGATCAAATGGACCGTTAATAGGAAAGTGAAAAACAAGCTGGTCATAGAATCACGAGGAATTTGGCGAGTTAGTAGAAAACGTGATTTTAGGAAGGATCCATGATGATAAAGCATGCATGGCCATACGGTTTTTGGATCAAATGGACAAGCACTGCAAAAGCCAAAAATGAACTGAGCTCCAAATCACTCGAAATTTGGCTGGTCAGCAGAAAACGTGACTTTAGAATGGATCCATGATGATGCAAAATGTATGGCCAGACGATTCTTGGATCAAATGGACAGTTAATGTAACGATCCCAAAATGCGTATAAAAAGTCATCCTTATTTAACAAGGGGATAATGTGTTATATCTATTGGAATTGAAGAACTATCTGTTGAGTTATGACTTTAAAACTGGAATTGACGACCTTTACGGATTCAGAAATCAAAATTGGGTACTTGGGTATGTTAATGGGAATTTGTAGAACTATTTGGGAAAATTAATTGGAATTCTAATTTGTCTAATTCATTAATGCACGTTTGAGTGGTTAATTTTGTACTGCAAAATTGAAGGCCGTAGAGGCTTCAGAAACCGGAGCAGAGGACATATTTATGATCAGCATAATTTTTAGAGTCAGCTGGGAAGTTTAATTAAAATTTGATTTTGTACGATTCGTAAGGGCACATTTGGTTCCCCTTATTATGGTGAACTTATGTGTGTATTATATATGCATACATATATATATGAGTTGTTGAACTCATCACTTTGGAAAAATATCTAAGGGAGAGAGAAAGTAAATCGTGAGAGAGAGAAGGAGAGGCAAAACTCAACATCCATGGGGGATTTGAGAGTGATTGAAGAAAGTAGAAGAGAGAGGAAGGAGATCAACGAAGAAGCTAGGGAAAATTGAAGAGATTAAAGGGAAGAACAAGGATTTGGGTAAGGTATGTGGCTCTAACTACTATCCTTGTAGAGAATCCATCTATATGAGTGGATTGGGTTGAATATAAGGAATTAAGCCTTGAGTTTCTTTAATTTGTTTGATGTGGGTTCAATTTTAGGAATGATTTATAGAATAACAAGGTTTAATGTTAGAATCAACCATGGGTAAGATGTATGAGCATAATCTTGAGCATATGTTATGGAAGTTTGAATATATGGAAAAGATGAGACTTGGATTCCTAACTTGAGGCAAAGATTGATTTATTTGAGATGAGATTACACTTGGTTGATTTTAGTTTATTATGTTATTAGGCAATTTTACATGTTTTTGAGTGATTTATGTTTAGAACCAAGCTTAAGAATGGGAAGAATCAAGTGTTGGAGCAAAAGAGCTATTTTCGGACTGGTTTTTCTTGCCCAGACCGCACGAGGGGCCACGGGCACTGCACAAGTGGAGCATGAGGGAAAAAAAGAGGTTTTCATTCTGCTTTTGACCACACGAGCAGCCGGGGTTCTCCGCTCGAGTGGAATTGGGCCGCTCGAGCGGCCAACCTTGTTTCAGCTTATACCTTGTAACTTTGAACAAGCATATCTTTTTGCATCTGGACTCCGTTTTGAGTGATTCTTGAGCCTAAACTCAATCCCCGGAAGTCTAGTTTCCAATGGTGGTGGTCTCACTCCCAAATTCTAAGTACATAAATAGTTGTGCCCAAATTAGTGACAACTGCTCACTTTCTGTCTACTGTGTTTGTACCGTTTCTTCGTTTGAACCTTCCTCCTATCGATTCCTCCTATCTTATGAGGCATGGATTATAACCTATGGAGGACTAACGAGTCTAGAACCACCATAGCTATTGAGTAAGGAATAAAAAAATATTGGTTTTATTCTCATAATCTGTTATGTGCATTGTGTTGTAGGTCAAGACGAGGATCGTTCCACCGCTACCAAAGACCTACCACTATAAGTAGTAGTCCTGTAATCGTACATTTACTTACCGTTAATAATTCTTATTATTAACATTCTGTTCCTTGCAAGTGATTACGTTATCATTTATGTTAATTGGAAATCGGTGCACACTTGGATAAATGTTGAAAGAGTTGGGTATATTGGTATGACTCTGGAATTACTCTGCATTCCAGTTACAGTTAATGATTATCTATAATGCGCTACAATCTGTAAATTGCCTATGATTCCGCATAGGAATTGCATGCAAACTATTAATACTGTGAAGTTGGTTAACATAAAGAAATCGTGAATGGAAACTTCACTTACTGGGAATATAGTATTCTGAATGCCTATCAAAGACTCATACTGTTTGGTTGGTTTAATACATATCTTATGATATAGATATCCGCCTAAAACCGATCATCGGAGGGAATAAGTAGATAGAACTACGGGTTGACCTAAGAATGACTCAACTTGAGAAAAGAATTGAATATCAATGACATTGTTATGTGATTTACGCTGTGATGTGAATTGTTCTGTCTCGACGAATAGTACTGTAATGGCCCATGTGTAATCTATGGAATATGCTGTACTTGTTATTAATAATTATTATTAGTACTCTGTCAAACGCCAACTAACTATGTTAATGCATGCGAATGATTGGGAGAATCTGGGTGCCTCTGTGTAACTTTGAGAATAGTCTGTTCTGATGATAGCTGGGATTATTTCATCCTGTTATTTGTTCCGTTTATGCTTTGACACGATAAGATCTAATGATTTCTGGTATGGAACAAACTGTTGTACGAAACTAAGTGCTGTAATGCGAGTCATCTCTAGAATCCGTACGAGCCACCTCTTGAGTCCGTACATATATGAACTGGGCTTGAAGCCAATCTGGTCCCTTTATGGGTCATCTGGTTAAGTGGTCCCCTTATGGGTCATCTGGTTATGTGGTCCCTTTATGGGTCATCTGGGTCATCTAGTTTGTCAACATTAATGAATGTACCACGTATGATTACATGTAAATTGTGAATGTTGGCAGAAACAAATGATTATAGGTGTGTATATGAAGCTGTTATATCTGGGCCGGGGGGGGGGGGGGGGAGGGGGGAATCTGTGAAATCTGTGAGCCTATGGATAATTTGTAACTTTGTTAGGCTTAAAGATGCTCTGATTAAAGACTGGGCCCAAGGCCGTTCTGGAAACAATTAGAGGAAGAGTATCCATAAGTTCTTTGCATTTATAAACATTATAATTCAAGTTAAATATTGGATTGCTTATGTACTATTATTCACTAAGCCTAGCTCACTCTGTGTTTTGTCTGCTTCTGTAGGTCATCTACCTGGTGCCCAATCTTAACCCTAATGCTTGTACCTTATTGTCAACTACAGTGTGTCCAGGCACTTAGAGGAAGCTGTTCACTGTGTGGAGTTTGTTAAGCTTTTGGCTTTAGTTGAAATGTTTGTAATCCCTTTCTTGACCAATGTTTTATCATACGCCCAATTATGGGGCCGAGTTGGTGTATGTATATGTCTATAAACCTAGCTATCTAGTGTATGTCACTGTATGATTATTCGCCTTATGTATTGTTTGTGATCCTGGCATAGTAGTGGTAGCTCAATGGATGTTATTTTATATTTTTGTATGATATTAAATGCTTCCGTTCATGCCCCATATGATATGTATATCAGGTTAAGTGTCCGTTTCTGAATAGGTCATGCCCGAACTTTTAGGGACAAGTTCGCGGCATGACAAGTGGTATCAGAGCACGAGTTGCTATCTCACACACGAGTCCATTGAGCCTTTGGATGTCTAGAAAAGACTTAGGCATCATGCATAACATTTTGAATGTAAATGGAAAGACTGATGGCAATGTTAAATGTACTCTGTTAACGCTAACGATTATAATCCATATCCATTGTATATTCTTTGTGCATAGTGTGATTGATTGTTATGCAGAACATGGCAAGACATGCAGATGGGATTAAATCAGCAGAATTGCACTGTGGAAGCGTGGTAAGGGATCGAGCTGATCGGTAAGACAATCTATATGCCAATGATTAAATAAGATGTATGTTATCGGTTGTTATTTGTGGATTGGAAGTTACTTATCATCAGTTTAGATGAAGACCCTAAGTATGGAATATTACTAAGACTAAAGAGAATGATATAGTCTTCCTTGTCATAACAATGTTTAGATCTGTGATTTTGAGCAATTACTGCATATGAGTATTTTGATAAGATGTGTTTGTGTGCTAACTGAAATTGTGTTGAGTACGATTGGCTGTAAGAAGAAGTTATGCATATGATAACCCCTTTTGGAACTGTGTAATTTATTTATGGAAACCCGTGACCTGAAATTTGTAAGCTGGAAGCTGTACCTTGTCATTTGTAATCTGTTTTGTTTTGTGTAAATTGTAATCCGTCATTAGGATTTCTTATAAAGAATGGTTGAACAACATGAAGGACCTACCCACATTACGTGTCTGCTTACATTAGACTTGTAAAAGAGAGGCAATAATGGACTATCGCAGGAATTAAAATCCTGTTTCTGTATATCAATGACTTAAGATTGAGAAATCATGTCTGTGAAATATTTTTGTGTAAATTTGCAAAGGTTAGATATTGCAAATTGTTCAATTAATCTTTGTTATGTCTTTGAAGGATATAATGTAAACTGTTCTTCATGACACTGTGAACTTTGAAAAAAAAAAAAACAAAAAAAAAAAAAAAAACAAAAAAGAAAAGAAAAGAGAAGAGGACGTTACATCTTACTGTTATAACTGGTTAATTAAATGTCTATCATGGCACGTCTGTATGAATTTGTAAAAGTATATGATACTAGTTTTGGTATTGTCGTAACTGTTTGACTTGGAGCATGGTTCTCTTGTGTTACTAAACGTAGAAGTAATGCTATTCAGGATGTGTACTGTGATCTTTCTTTCTATTGTATTGACTGTGTTACGAACTATTGCATATCATTCTGAATTAATATACTGTTATGACTCTGAAGTGCTTTTGGGAACAAGGGAATATTACAAATGAATTATAAAGCTAAGGGATGCGTACGTAAACAATTTATTTGTGACTATTGGAATGAAATATGCCTTGTTAATTAGGGAAAACCTTGTTGGTAGGCTCTGATATTTGATTTCATTATGCATAACCGAATTTGGATCTAACCACGTAATTAATTTAATTATTTTGGAACTTATTGAATAAAATAAGGCTCTGAACATGTTTCTGTATCATGTTTCCAAGCAAAGATGGATTTTTAAATGATTATACCTTACTGTAATTTGGGAATTGTGACCATTAAGGTTTGATCCGTATTTGATTTTACTAATAATTTACTCTGAACATGTAATTCCTTGATATGGGATTTGAGTTGTTATTTGGAGTCTGTTAGAAATCTGATTTGAACTGATAAGTCTAATTCTGATAGTGAGCAAAGAGCCATGAAATCATTGATTTAGAACTTATTTGTTATTCTGGGTTTAATTGTTGTAAGATGCATATGCCTTTGAAACATGATTATGTAGTAAATGTTTCCTTAACCTTTGAGAAAGTAGGATAGTTGGGGTTGTTTGTGAACCTAAAGAGTTTGAACTATGTATGATAGCTTATGAGGCACATGTAATCGAATACTTGAGTGAACCCATTTCTGAATGCCCTTAAGTTGTTATAGTATTTGGAAGGTATGACCTTTGGATCAATAAATTGAAATGTACCAGGATTGTGAATAATGAGACAATGCTTTGATGGTATTAAGTATTATTATCAATTGGGTTACCAATTAGTCAGTAAAGATGAATTACTTGTGATTTTGGGAGCAAACTCCATTAAAATTGACTGTATAGGATTGTGAATGGCTAAATGATTGAGAAATGTTATATGTCCAGGACGGAACTAGACTTGTGACAAGGTGAATCAAGTTTGGAGGACCAAACTTCTTAAGGTGGGGAGAATGTAACGACCCCAAAATGCGTATAAGAAGTCATTGTTATTTAACTAGGGGATAATATGTTATATCTATTGGAATTGAAGAACTATCTGTTGAGTTATGACTTTAAAACTGGAATTGACGACCTTTACGAGTTCAGAAATCAAAATTGGGTACTTGGGTATGTTAATGGGAATTTGTAGAACTATTTGGGAAAATTAATTGGAGTTCTAATTTGTCTGATTCATTAATGCACGTTTGAGTGGTTAATTTTGTACTGCAAAATTAAAGGCCGTAGAGCTTCAGAAATCGGAGCAGAGGACATATTTATGATCAGTATAATTTTTAGAGTCATCTGGGAAGTTTAATTGAAATTTGATTTTGTGCGATTCGTAAGGGCACGTTTGGTTTCCCCTATTATGGTGAACTTATGTGTGTATTATATATGCATAGATATATGAGTTGTTGAACTCATCACTTTGGAAAAATATCTAAGGGAGAGAGGAAGTAAATCGTGAGAGAGAGAAGGAGAGGCAAAACTCAACATCCATAGGGGATTTAAGAGTGATTGAAGAAAGTAGAAGAGAGAGGAAGGAGATCAACGAAGAAGCTTGGGAAAATTGAAGAGATTAAAGGGAAGAACAAGGATTTGGGTAAGGTATGTGGCTCTAACTACTATCCTTGTAGAGAATCCATCTATATGAGTGGATTGGGTTGAATATAAGGAATTAAGCCTTGAGTTTCTTTAATTTGTTTTATGTGGGTTCAATCTTAGGAATGATTTATAGAATAACAAGGTTTAATGTTAGAATCAACCATGGGTAAGATATATTAGCATAATTTTGAGCATATGTTATGGAAGTTTGAATATATGGAAAAGATGAGACTTGGATTCCTAACTTGAGGCAAAGATTGATTTATTTGAGATGAGATTACACTTGGTTGATTTTAGTTTATTATGTTATTAGGCAATTTTACATGTTTTTGAGTGATTTATGTTTAGAACCAAGCTTAAGAATGGGAATAATCAAGTGTTGGAGCAAAAGAGCTATTTTCGGACTGGTTTTTCTTGCCCAGACCACACGAGCGGCCACGGGCACCGCACGAGCGGAGCATGAGGGAAAAAAAGAGGTTTTCATTCTGCTTTTGACCACACGAGCTGCCGGGGTTCTCCGCTCGTGCGGAATTGGACCGCACAAGCGGTCCAATTGGGCGCACGTGCGGCTAACCCTGTTTTAGCTTATACCTTGTAACTTTGAACAAGCATATCGTTTGCATCCGGACTCCGTTTTGAGTGATTCTTGAGCCTAAAATGAATCCCCAGAAGTCTAGTTTCCAATGGTGGTGGTCTCACTCCCAAATTCTAAGTACAGAAATAGTTGTGTCCAAATTAATGACAACTGCTCACTTTCTGTCTACTGGGTTTGTACCGTTTCTTCGTCTGAACCTTCCTCCTATCGATTCCTCCTATCTTATGAGGCATGGATTATAACCTATGGAGGACTAACGAATCTAGAACCACCATAGCTATTGAGTAAGGAATAAAAAAAGATTGGTTTTATTCTCATAATCTGTTATGGGCATTGTGTTGTAGGTCAAGATGAGGACATCGTTCCACCGCTACCAGAGACCTACCACTATAAGTAGTAGTACTGTAATCGTACATTTACTTACCGTTAATAATTCTTATTATTAACATTCTGTTCCTTGCAAGTGATTACGTTATCATTTATGTCAATTGGAAATCGGTGCACACTTGGATAAATGTTGAAAGAGTTGGGTACATTGGTATGACTCTGGAATTACTCTACATTCCAGTTACAGTTAATGATTATCTGTAATGCGCTACAATCTGTAAATTGCCTGTGATTCCGCATAAGAATTGCATGCAAACTATTAATACTGTGAAGTTGGTTAACAGAAAGAAATCGTGAATGGAAACTTCACTTACTGGGAATATAGTATTCTGAATGCCTATCAAAGACTCCTACTGTTTGGTTGGTTTAATACATATCTTATGATATAGATATCCGCCTAAAACGGATCATCAGAGGGAATAATTAGATAGAACTACGGGTTGACCTAAGAATGACTCAACTTGAGAAAAGAATTGAATATCAATGACATTGTTATGTGATTTACGCTGTGATGTGAATTGTTCTGTCCCTACGAATAGTACTGTAATGGCCCATGTGTAATCTGTGGAATATGCTGTACTTATTATTAATAATTATTATTAGTACTCTGTCAAACGCCAACTAACTATGTTAATGCATGCGAATGATTGGGAGAATCTTGGTGCCTCTGTATAACTTTGAGAATAGTCTGTTTTGATGATAGCTGGGATTATTTCATCCTGTTATTTGTTCCGTTTATGCTATGACACGATAAGATCTAATGATTTCTGGTATGGAACAAAGTGTTGTACGAAACTAAGTGCTGTAATGCGAGTCATCTCTAGAATCCGTACGAGCCACCTCTTGATTCCGTACATATATGAACTGGGCTTGAAGCCAATCTGGTCCCTTTATGGGTCATCTGGTTATCTTGTCCCCTTACTGGTCATCTGGTCATCTGGTCCTGTTATGGGTCATCTGGTCCCTTTATGGGTCATCTGGTTTGTCAACATTAATGAATGTACCACGTATGATTATATGTAAATTGTGAATGTTGGCAGAAACAAATGATTATAGGTGTGTATATGAAGTTGTTATATCTGGGCCGGGGGGGGGGGGGGAGGGGGGAATCTGTGAAATCTGTGAGCCTATGGATAATTTGTAACTTTGTTAGGCTTAAAGACGCTCTGATTAAAGACTGGGCCCAAGGCCGTTCTGGAAACAATTACAGGAAGAGTATCCATAAGTTCTTTGCATTTATAAACATTATAATTCAAGTTAAATATTGGATTGCTTACGTATTATTATTCACTAAGCCTGGCTCACTCTATATTTTGTCTGCTTCTGTAGGTCATCTACCTGGTGCCCAGTCTTAACCCTGATGCTTGTACCTTATCGTCAACCGCAGTGTGTCCAGGCACTTAGAGGAAGCTGTTCAATGTGTGGAGTTTATTAAGATTTTGGCTTTAGTTGAAATGTTTGTAATCCCTTTCTTTACCAATGTTTTATCATACGCCCAATTATGGGGCCGAGTTTGTGTATTTATATGTCTATAAACCTAGCTATCTAGTGCATGTCACTGTATGATTATTCGCCTTATGTATTGTTTGTGATCCTGGCATAGTAGTGGTAGCTTAATGGATGTTATTTTATATTTTTGTATGATATTAAATGCTTCCGTTCAGACCGCATATGATATGTATATCATGTTAACTGTCCATTTCTGAATAGGTCATGCCCGAACTTCTAGGGGCAAGTTTGGGGCGTGACAGTTAATGCGAAAGCCAAAAATGGGTCAAGCTCGGAATCGCATGAAATTTGAAGGGTCCATAGAAAACGTGATTTCAAGAAGGATCCATGATGATGCATCATGCATGGCCATATGATTCTTCAATCAAGTGGACAGGCAATGCGAAAGCCGAAAACGGGCTGAGCTCATAATCGCGTTAAAATTAGCGAGTCTGTAGAAACTGCGATTTTAGAAAACATCCCGGATGATGTAGCGTGCATGGCCATATGATTCTTACATCAAATGGACAGGCATTGCGAAAACCGAAAACGAGCCAAGCTCTAAATCGTGTGAAATTTGGTGGGTCAGTAGAAAACTTGATTTTATGAATGATTCATGACGATGCAGTGTACATGTCCATACGATTCTTGAATCAAATGGACTGCCAATGCGAAAGATAAAAATAGGCTGAGCTCATGAAATTTGGTGGGTCAATAGAAAACGTGATTTTAAAAAGGATCCATGATGATGTAGCATGCATGGTCGTACAATTCTTGGATCAAATGGACAAATAATGTGAAACCCAAAAACGGGCCGTGCTTAAAATCACATGAAATTTGGCGGGTCACCAAAAAACGTGATTTTAGAAAGGATCCATGATGATGCAGCATGCATGGCCATACGATTCTTGGATCAAGTGTTCTGGCAATGCGAAAGCCAAGAACGGGTTGGGCTCAGAATTGCCTATTATTTGGCGGGTCTGTAGAAAACGTGATTTTAGGAAGTATTCATGATGATATATGTTGCACGAGCAAATGATTCTTGGATCAATTGGACAGGAAATGGGAAAGCCGAAAACGAGCCAGACTCAGAATCACCTGATATTTGGCTGGTCAGTAGAAAACATTAATTTTTGAAGGATCCATGATGATGCAGCATGCATGGCCATATGATTCTTAGATCGAATGCAGGCAATGTGAAAGCAAAAAATGGGCCAGGCTCAGAATCACGTGAAATTTGGTGCATTAGTAGGAAACGTGATTTTAGAAAGGATCCATAGTGATGCAGCATCCATGGCCATCAATTCTTGGATCAAATGGACAGGCAATGTGAAAGCCAAAAATGGGCTAGGTGATAAATCGCCCGGAATTTGGCGGGATAGACGAAAACGTGATTTTAGTAATGATCCATGATGAAGCAGCATGCATGGCCATACGATTCTTAGGTCAAATGGATAGGCAATGCCAAAGCCAAAAATGGGTCGGCCTCAGAATCGCGTAAAATTTGATGGGTCAGTAGAAAACATGATTTTAGGAAGGATCCACAAGGATATAGCATGCATGGCCATATGATTCTTGGATCAAATGTACAGGCAATACGAAAGCCAAATACGGGCCGGGCTCAGAATCGCGTGAAATTTGGCAAGTCAGTAGTAAACATGATTTTAGAAGGGAACCATGATGACGTAGCATGCATGGGCAGATGATTCTTGGATCAAATGGCCAGACAATCTTAAAGCCAAAAATGGACTGAGCTCAGAATCGTGTGAAATTTGGCGGGTTAATAGAAAAGGTGATTTTAGGAAGGAACCATGATGATGTAGCATGCATCAATGTATGATTCTTAGATCAAATGGATAGGCATTGCGAAGGCCAAAATAGTGCGAGATCGGAATCGCATGAAATTTTGGAGGGTCTATATAAAACGTGATTTTAGGAAGGTTTCGTGCTGATGCAGTATGACTGGTTATACAATTCTTGGATCAAATGGACAGGCAATATGAAAGCCAAAAACAGGCCAAGCTCCAAATCGCGTGAAATTTGGCTGGTCAATAGAAAACATGACTTTAGGAAGGATCCATGATGATGCAACATGTGTGGCCATATGATTCTTGGATCAAATGGACAGGCAACGCAAAAGCCAAAAATGGGTTGGGCTCGGAATGGCGTGAAATTTGAAGGGTCTGTAGAAAACGTGATTTTAAGAAGGACCCAAGATGATGCATCATGCATGGTCATACGATTCTTTGATCAAGTGGATAGGTAATGCGAAAGCCAAAAAATGGGCCGAGCTCAAAATCACATTAAAATTGGTGGGTCTGTAGAAAACGCGATTTTAGAAAGCATCCCTGATAATGCAGCTTGCATGGCCATCTGATTGTTGGATCAAATGGATAGGCATTGTGAAAGGCAAAAACGAGCCAAGCTCCAAATCACGTAAAATTTGGTAGGTCTGCTGAAAACGTTATTTTAGGAAGGATTCATGACAATACAACATACATGTCCTTACGATTCTTGGATCAAATGGACTGCCAATGCGAAAGACAAAAATAGGCCGAGCTCGAAATCACATGAAATTTGGTGGGTCAGTAGAAAACGCGATTTTAAGAAGGATCCACGATGATGCAGCATGCATGGTCGTACAATTCTTGGATCAAATGGACAAGTAATGTGAAAACCAAAAACGGGCCGTGCTCAAAATCATGTGAAATTTGCCGGGTCACCAGAAAACGTGATTTTAGAAAGGATCCACGATGATGCAGCATTCATGGCCATACGATTCTTGGATCAAATGGACAGACATTGCAAAAGCCAAAAATGAGCCTGGCTCAGAATCACGTGAAATTTGGCTGGTCAGTAGAAAAGGTGATTTTAGGAAGGAGACATGGTGATATAGTGTCCATGAACATACGATTGTTGGATCAAATGGACAAGTAATGCGAAAGCCAAAACAGGGCGTGCTCAGAATTGCGTAAAATTTGGTGGGCCTGTGGCAAATGTGATTTTAGGAAGGTTCCATGATGATGCAGCATGCATGGCCATACAATTCTTAGATCAAATGGATACGCAATGCAAAAGCCAAAAACAGGCTAGGCTCAAAATCACTTGAAATTTGGTAGGTCATTAGAAAATGAGATTTTAGAAAGCATCCATAATGATGCAGCATGCATGGCCATATCATTCTCGGATCAAATGGACAGGCAATGCAAAAGCTAAAAACGGGTCAGGCTCGGAATCGCGTCAAATTTGGCGAGTCAGTAGAAAAGTTGATTTTTGGAAGGAGCCATGATGATGTAGCATACATGGCCATACGATTCTTAGATCAAGTTGACAAGCAATGTGAAAGCCAAAATCGGGCCGGGTTCAGAATTGCATAAAATTTGGCAGGTTTGTAGAAAATGGGATTTTAGGAGGGATGCATGATGGTGCAGAATGCGTGGCCATATGATTCTTGGATTAAATGCAGGCAATGTGAAAGGTAAAAAGGGGTCAGGCTCAGATTCACGTGAAATTTGGTGGGTCAATGGAAAACATGATTTTAGGAAGGATCCATGATGATGTAGCATGAATGGTCATACGATTCTTGGATCAAATGGACAGGCAATGCGAAAGCCAAAAATCGGCCAGGCTCTTAATCGTGTAAAATTTTACGGGTTAGTAGAAAACGAGAGTTTTGAAAGGATCCATGATGATGCAACATGCATGGCCATTTTACGAGGGATCCATGATGTTGCAGCATGCATGGCCATATGAATTTTAGATCAAATGGACAAGCAATCCGAAATCCAAAAATGGGTCGAGCTTGGAATCACGTGAAGTTTGACGAGTCAGTAGAAAATGAGATTTTAGGAAGGATCCATGATGATGCAGCATGCATAGCAAAATGATTCTTAGATCAACTGGATAAGCGATAAGAACACCAAAAACGGGCCAAGCTCGGAATCGCATGAAATTTGGCAGGTCAGTAGAAAACGTGATTTTAAGCGTGATCGATGATATGTAGCATGCAGGCCATACAATTCGTGCATCAAATGGACAAGCAATGGGAACGACAAAAACGGGCCAGTCTCAGAATCGAGTGAAATTTACGAGCCCGTTGAAAATGTGATTTTGGGAAGGATCCATGATGATGCACCATGCGTAGCAGTACGATTTTTGGGTCAAATGTATAGGCCATGCGAAAGCCAAAACAGGCCGAGCTCGGATTCACGTGAAATTTGGTGGGTCTGTATAAAACGTGATTTTCGGAAGGTTCCACGATGATGCCGCATGCATGGCCATACAATTCTTGGATCAGGTGGACAAGCAATCTGAAAGCCAAAAATGGGCCAGCCTCTAAACAGAGTGAAATTTGGCGGGCTAGCAGAAAACGTGATTTTAAGAAGGATCCATGATGATGCAGCATGCACGGCCATACGATTCTCGGATCAAACGGTTAGCCAACGCGAAAGCCAAAAATAGGCCAGGCTCAGAATCAAAGGAAATTTTAGTGGGTCAGTAGATAATGTGATTTTAGAAATCATCCATGATGATACAGGATGCATGGCCATACGATTCTTGGATCAAACGGATAGGCAATGCGAAAGCCAAAAACAAACTGGGCTCGAAATCGTGTCAAATTTGGCAGGTCAGCAGAAAAGGTGATTTTAGGAAGGGGCCATGATGATGCAGAATGGATGGCCATGCAAATTTTGGATCAATTGGACTGGCAATGCGAAAGCCAAAAACGTGTCAGGATCGAAATCGGGTGAAATTTGGGGGGTCAGTAGAAAATGTAATTTTATCGTAGATCCATGATGATGCAGCATGCACAGCCATAGAATTTTTTGATCGATTGTACAGGCAATGCGGAACCAAAAAACGGGTCGGGCTAGGAATCACGTGAAATTTGTAGGGTCTGTGGGAAACGTGATTTTAGGAAGGATCCATGATGATATAACATGCATGGCCAAACAATTCTTCGATCAAATGAAAAGGCAATGCGAAAGCCAAAAACGGGTGGGGTTCAGAATCACATGAATTTTGGAGAGTCAGTAGAAAATGTGATTTTAGGAAGGATCCGTGATGATCCAACAAGCATGGCCATACAATTCTTGGATCAAATGGACAGGCAATGCAAAAGCAAAAAACTGATTGGGCTCAGAATTGCGTGAAGTTTGGCGTGTCACTAGAAAAAGTGATTTTAGGAAGGATCCATGATGATGCAACATGCATGGCCACACGATTCTTGGATCCAATGTAGCTAATGTGAAAGAAGAAAATGGGTCGAACTTGGAATCGAGTAAAATTAGACGGGTAAGTAGAAAACGTGACTTAAGAAAAAATCCACGATGATGTAGCATGAATGGCCATACCATTCTTGGATCAAATAAACAAGCAATGCAAAAGCCAAAAATGGGCAGGGCATGGAATTGCGTGAAATTTAGCGGCTCAGAAGAAAACGTGATTTTAAAAAGGATCCATGATGATGCAGAATGCATAGGCATACGATTCTTTGATCGAATGGACAGGCAATGCGAAAGCCAAAGATAGGCCAGGCTCAGAATCACATGAAATTTGGTAGATCTGTAGAAAACATGATTTTAAGACGAATCCATGATGAGGCAACATGAATGGCCATACAATTCTTGGATCAAATGGACAGGCAATGGGAAAGCCAAAAGTGGGTCGGGCTCGAAATATTGTGAAATTTGGTGGGTCAGTAGAAAATGTGACTATAGGAAGGATCCATGATGATACAGCATACATGGCCACACAATTTCTAGATCAAATAGACAGGCAATGTGAAAGCCAAAAATTGGCTGTGCTCGTAATCTCGTGAAATTTGGGGGTCAATGGAAAATGTGATTTTAGAAAGGATCCATGATGATGCAATATATATGGACATTCAATTTTTGGATTAAATGTACAGGCAATGCGCATGCCAAAAACATACCAGGGAGGCACATGAAATTTTTAGGGTCAGTAGAAAATGTGATTTTAGGAAAGATCCTTGGTCATGCAGCTGGCATGGCCATACAATTTCTGGATCAAATAGATAGGCAATAAGAAAGCCAAAGAGGGGCCAGGCCTACAATCACGTGAAATTTGGCAGGTCAGTAGATAACTTGATTTCAGGAAGGTGCCCTGATGTCAGCTTGCATGGCCATACGATTCTTTGATCAATTGGAAAGGCAACGAGAATGCCAAAAACGGGACGAGCTCTGAATCGCCTGAAATTTGGCGGGTCAGTAACCAACGTCATTTTTTCGAAGGATCTAAGATGATGCAGCATGCATGGCCATACGATTCTTGGATCAAATGGACAGGCAATGCGAAAGCCAAAAACTTACCAAGCTCCAAATTGGGTGTCATTTGTCGAGTCAGTAAAAAACATTATTTTCGCAAGTATCCATGTTGACGTAGCATGCATGGCCATACGATTCTTGGATCAACTGGACAGGCAACGCCAAAGCCAAAAATGGTCCGAGCTCGAGATTGCGTGAAATTTGGCGAGTTAATAGAAAACTTGATTTTAGAAAGGATCCATGATGATGCATCATTCATGGCCATACGATTCTTGGATCAAATGGATAGGCAATGAGAAAGCCAAAAACGGGCCGGGCTCGAAAATGCATGAAATTTGGCGGGTCAGTAAAAACGTGATTTTAAGTAAGATCTGTGATGATACAGCATGCATGCCCATACAAATTCTTAGATCAAATAAAGAGGCAATAGGAAAGCCAAAAATAGGTCGGGCTCGGAATTGCTTGAAATTTGGTGGATCATTAGAAAATGTGATTTTAGGAAGGATCCATGATGATGCTACATTAATGGCCATATGATTTTTTGATCAAGCGAAAGCCAAAACGGGGCCAGGCTCATAATCTAATGAAATTTGGCGAGTCAGTAGAAAACGTAATTTTTTGAAGGATCCATGGTGATGTGGCATTCGTAGCCATACGATTTTTGGATCAAATGGGCAGGTAATTCGAAAGCCAAAAACTGCTCAGGGTCGGAATCATATGAAATTTTATGGGTCAGTAGAAAACGTGATTTTATCAAGGATCCATAATGATGCAGCATGCATGGCCATACGATTCTTTGATCAAATGGAAACAAATGCGAAAGGAAAAAACGAGGCCAGGCTCAAAATCCTTGAAATTTGGCAGGTCTGTAGAAAATGAGATTTTTTGAAGGATCCACGATTATACAGCATGCGTGGCCACAAAATTTTTGGGTCAAATGGACAGGCAATGCGGAATCCAAAAATGGGTCCGGTTCGGAATCATGTGAAATCTGGCGGCTCAATAGAAAATGTGATTTTAGGAAGGATCCGTGATGATACAACATGCATGGCCATACAATTCTTGGATCAAATGGAGTTGCAATGCGAAAGCCAAAAAAGGACCAGGTTCCAAATCGCGTGAAATTTTGAGGGTTAGTAGAAAACGTGATTTTTGAAAGGATGCATATTGATGCAACATGCATGGCCATACAATTTTTGGATCAAATGGATAGACAGTTCAAAATCCAAAAACAGGTTAGGCTCATTAACGTGTGAAATCTGGCGGGTCAATAGAAAATGTGATTTTAGGAAGGATCCATGATGAAATAGCATGCAGTAGCATACGATTCTTGGATAAAATGCACAAGCAATGCGAAAGCAAAAAATGAGTCGTGCTCAGAATTGCATGAAATTTGGCAGGTCAGTAGAAAGCGTGATTTTAAGAAGGATCGTTGATGAAGCAGCTTGCATGGCCATACGATTCTTAGATCAAATGGACAGGTAATTGGATATCCAAAAATAGGCCTTGCACAGAATTACGTGAAATTTGGTTGGTCAGTAGAAAACGTGATTTTAGGAAGGATCTGTGATATTGCCGCATGCATGGCCATACGATTTTTGGACCAAATGGATAGGCAATGCGGAAGGCAAAAATAGGTCAGGCTTCAAATCACGTGAAATTTGGCGGAGTCAGTAGAAAATGTGATTTTAGAAAGGATTCTTAATGCTGCAGCATACATTGCCATATGATTCTTGGATAAAACAGACAGGTAATATGAAAGCCAAACACAGACGAAGCTCCCAATTATGTTAAATTTGGCGGCTCAGTAGAAAACGTGATTTTTGGAAGAATCCAGGATGATGCAGCATGCATGGCCATACGATTTTTGTATCAAATGGACAGGCGATATGAAATCCAAAAATGGGACGGGTTCAGAATCGTGTCCAATTTGGCGGGTCTGTAGAAAACGAGATTTTAGGAATGATCCATGATGATGCAGCATGCATGGCCATACGATTCTTGGATCAAATGGACAAGATTTTAGGAATGATCCATGATGATGTAGCATGCATGGCCATACGATTCTTGGATCAAATGGACAAGCAATGTGAAAGCCAAAAACGGGCTAAGCTCGAAATTGCATGAAATTTGGCAGGTCAAAAGACAACATGGCTTTAGGAAGGATCCATGGTGATGCAGCATGCATGGCCACATGATTTTTGGATCAAATGGACATAAAATGCGAAAGCCAAAAACGGGTTGGGCTCGGAATCGCATGAAATTTGGCAGGTTAGCAGAAAATGTGATTTTAGGACAGATGCATGATGATGCAACATGCATGGCCTTACAATTCTTGGATCAAACGGATAGGAAATGCTAAAGCCAAAAATGGGCCGAGCTTGGAATCCCGTGAAATTTGGCGGGTCAATTCAAAATGTGATTTTAGAAATGATCCAAACGATGATGTAGCATGCAATGCCATACGATTCTTGGATCAAATGGATAGTCAATAGGAAAGTCAAAATCGAGTTAGGCTGGGAATCGCATGAAATTTGGCAGGTTAGTAGAAAACGTGATTTTAGCAAGGATCCAAGATTATACAGCATGCATGCCCATACGATTCTTGGATCAAATAGACAGGCAATGAGAAAGGTAAAATTGGGCCAGGCTTGGAATCGCGTGAAATTTGGCAGATCAGTAAAAAACGTGATTTTAGGAATGTTCCTTGATGATGCAACATGCATGGCCATACGATTCTTGGATCATATGGACAAGCAATGGGAAAGCCAAAAAAATGATCGAGCTTAGAATTGCGTGAAATTTGGCGGGTTAGTAGAAAATGTGATTTTAAAGAGGATTAATGATGATGCAGCACGCATGGCCAAACGATTCTTGGATCAGATGGACAGGCAGCGCAGAAGGCAAAACCGAGTCAAGCATGGAATCGCGTGAAATTTGTTGGGGTGTAGTAGAAAACACGAATTTAAGAAGTATCTAGATGATGCAGCATGCATGGCCATACAAATTTTTGATAAAATGGACAGGCAATTAGAAATCTAAATATGGGTAGGGCTCGGAATCTTGTGAAATTTGGTGAGTCAATAGAAAACGTGATTTTAGGAAGGATCCATGATGATGCAGCATGCATGGTCATACGATTCGTGAATGAAATAGACAGGCAATGCGAAAGCAAAAAATGAGCTGGACTCAAAATATCGTGAAATTTGGTAGGTCAACATAAAACGTGATTTTAAGAAGGATCCTTGATGATGCGGCATGCATGGCCGCACGATTCTTGGATAAAATGGACAGCCAATGGGAAAGCTTAAAATGGGCCGGGATCAGAATCATGTGAAATTTGGCAGGTCCGTAGAAAACGTGATTTTAGGATATGTCCATGACGATGCTGCATGCATGGCCGTATGATTCTTGGATCAGATGGACAAGCAATACGAAAACGAAAAATGAACAGAGCTCGGAATCGGGTGAAATTTGGCGGGTTAGTAGAAAAACGTGATTTTAGAAAGGAACCATGATGATGCAGGATGCATGGCCATACGATTCTTGGACCAAATCGACAAGCAATACGAAAACCAAAAACAGGCCAAGCTTATAATCGCATGAAATTTGGCTGGTAAGTAAAAGAGGTGATTTTAGGAAGGAGCCATGATGATGCAACATGCATGTCCATACTACTCTCGGAACAAATGGACAGGCAATGCGAAAGCCAAAAATGGCTTGGGCTTGGATTCGTGTGAAATTTGGCAGGTCAATAGAAAACATGATTTTAGAAAGGATCCGTGATGATACAGCATGCATGACTGTGTGATTCTTAGATCACATGGACAGGCAATGGGAAAGCCAAAGACGGGTTAGTAGAGCACGTGATTTTAAGAAGGATCTGTGATGATGCCTCATGCATGGCTGTACGAATCTTAGATCAATATGGCAGGCAATAAGAAAACCAAAAATGGGTTTGGCTCAGAATCGTGTGAAACTTGGCGGGTCAATAGAAAACGTAATTTTAGGAAAGATCCCTAATGATGCCGCATGCATGGACATACCATTTTCAGATCAAACGGACAGGAATTGTGAAAGTCCAAAACGAGTCAAACTCCGCATCACGTGAAATTTGGCGGGTTGGTAGAAAACATGATTTTAGGAAAGGTCTCCGATAATGCAACATGCATGGGCATACGATTTTTGGATCAAATGGATAGGCAATACAAAAGTCTAAATGGGCCAGGCCCGGAATTTCGTAAAATTTGGCGAGTCTCTAGAAAACGTGATTTTAGGAAGGATCCATAATGGTGCAGGATGCATGGCTATACGATCGCTAGATCAAATGGACAGGCAATGCGAATGCCAAAAATGGGCCAGGCTCCAAACAGAGTGAAATTTGGCGGGTTAGCAGAAAATGTGATTTAGAAGGATCCATGATGATGCAACATGCACGACCATACGATTCTTGGATCAAATGGTTAGCTAACGTGAAAGCCAAAAATAGGACAGGCTCGGAATCACAGGAAATTTTGGTTGGTCAGTAGATAATGCGATTTTAGAAATCATCCATGATGATACAGCATGCATGGCCATACGATTCTTGGATCAAACGGATAGGCAATGCGGAAGCCAAAAATAAACCGGGCTCGGAATCTCATCAAATTTGGCGGGTTAGCAGAAAAGGTGATTTTAGGAAGGAGCCATGATGATGTAGAATGGATGGCCTTGCGAATTTTGGATTAATTGGACTAGCAATGCGATAGCCAAAAACGTGTCGGGATCGAAATCGGGTGAAATTTGGGGGTTCAGTAGAAAACGTAATTTTAGCGTAGATCCATGATGATGCAGCATGCACGGCCATACAACTTTTTGAACGATTGTATAGGCAATGCGGAAGCAAAAAATAGGTCGGGCTAGGACTCATGTGAAATTTTTAGGGTCTGTGGAAAACATGATTTTAGGAAAGATCCTTGATGATATAGAATGCATGGCCAAACGATTATTCGATTGAACGGAAAGGCAATGCGAAATCCAAAAACGGGTCGGGCTTGGGGTCACGTGAATTTTGGTGGGTTAGTAGAAAATGTGATTTTAGGAAGGATCCGTGATGATGATGCAGCAAGCATGGCCATACAATTCTTGGATCAAATGGATAGGCAATGCAAAAAACTGTTCAAGCTCAGAATTGCGTAAAATTTGGCGTGTCACGAGAAAAAGTGATTTTAGTAAGGATCCATGACGATGCAACATGCATGGCCACACGATTCTTAGATCCAATGTAGCTAATGTGAAAGAAGAAAATGGTTCGGACTCGGAATTGAGTAAAATTAGACGGGTAAGTAGAAAATGTGACTTAAGGAAAGATCCACGATGATGTAGCATGAATGGGCATATGATTCTTGGATCAAATGGACAAGCAATGCGAAAGCCAGATATGGGCGGGGCATGGAATTGCGTGAAATTTAGCGGGTTAGTAGAAAATGTGATTTTAAAAGGATCCATGATGATACAGCATGCATAGGCATACGATTCTTTGATCGAATGGACAGGCAATGCGAAAGACAAAGATGGGCCAGGCTTAGAATCACGCAAAATTTGACAGGTCTGTAGAAAACATGATTTTAAGACGAATCCATGATGAGGCAACATGCATGGCCATACAATTCTAGGATCAAATGGATAGGCAATAGGAAAGCCAATAGTGGGTCGGGCTCGAAATAGAGTGAAATTTGGTGGGCCAGTAGAAAACGTGACCATAGGAAGGACCACGATGATATAGCATACATGGCCACATAATCTTTAGATCAAATAGACGGGCAATGCGAAAGCCAAAAATTGGCTATGCTCGTAATCTCGTGAAATTTGGGGGGTCAGTAGAAAACGTGATTTTATGAAGGATGCATGATGATGGAATATATATGGCCATACGATTTTTGGATTAAATTTATAGGCAATGCACATGCCAAAAACAGACCGGAGTCGGAATCACATGAAATTTTTAGGGTCAATAGAAAACGTGATTTTAGGAAAGATCCTTGGTGATGCAGCTAGCATGGCCATACAATTTAGGGTCAGTAGATAACTTTATTTTAGGAAGGAGCCCTAATGTCAGCTTGCATGGCCACACGATTCTTCGATCAAATGGAAAGGCAATGAGAATGCCAAAAATGGGACGGGCTCGGAATCGCCTGAAATTTGACAAGTGAGTAGCAAACGTCATTTTGTGAAGGATCTAAGATGATGCAGCATGCATGGCCATATGATTCTTAGATCAAATGGACAAGCAATGCGAAAGCCAAAACCTTACCAGGCTCCAAATCGGGTGTCATTTGCCGAGTCAGTAGAAAACATTATTTTATTAAGTATCCATGTTGATGCAGCATGCATGGCTATACGATTCTTGGATCAAATGGACAGGCAATGCCAAAGCCAAAAATGGCCCGGGCTCGGGATCGCGTGAAATTTTGCAGGTCAGTAGAAAACATGATTTTAGAAGGGATCCATGATGATGCATCATGCATGGCCATACGATTGTTGGATCAAATGGATAGGCAATGCGAAAGCCAAAAACGGGCCAGGCTCGAAAATGCATGAAATTTGAGGGGTCAATAAAATCGTGATTTTAAGTAAGATCTGTGATGATACATGATGCTTGCCCATACGATTCTTGGATCAAATGGAGAGGCAATAGGAAAGGCAAAAATGGGTCGGGCTCGGAATTGCTTGAAATTTGGTGGATCATTAGAAAATGTTATTTTAGGAAGGATCCATGATGATGCTACATTAATGGCCATATGATTTTTTGATCAAACGGACAGGCAATGCGATAGCCAAAAACGGGCCGCGCTCAGAATCTAATGAAATTTGGCGAGTCAGTAGAAAACGTAATTTTTTGAAGGATCCGTGGTGATGTTGCATTCCTAGCCATACAATTTTTGGATCAAGTGGACAGGTAATTCGACAGTCAAAAACTAGTCGGGGTCAGAATCATATGAAATTTTATGGGTCAGTACAAAATGTGATTTTAGCAAGGATCCATGATGATGCAGCATGAATGGCCATATGATTCTTCGATCAAATGGAAACGTAATGTGAAAGGAAAAAACGGGGCTGGGCTTTGAATCTCTTGAAATTTGGTAGGTCTGTAGAAAATGAGATTTTTTGAAGGATCCACGATTATACAGCATGCATGGCTATATGATTTTTGGATCAAATGGACAGGCAATGCGAAACCTAAAAACAGGTTCGGCTCGAAATCACGTGAAATTTGGCGGCTCAATAAAAAACGTGATTTTAGGAAGGATTCGTGATGATACAACATGCATGTCCGTACAATTCTTGGATCAAATGGACTTGCAATGCGAAAGCAAAAAATGGACAAGGCTCCGAATCGCGTGAAATTTTGAGGGTTAGCAGAAAATGTGATTTTCGAAAGGATGCACGTTGACGCAGCATGCATGGCCATACAATTTTTGGATCAAATGGACAGGCAATTCAAAATCCAAAAATGGGTTGGGCTCAGTATCGTGTGAAACCTGGTGGGTCAACAGAAAACATGATTTTAAGAAGGATCCATGATGAACTAGCATGCATTGCCATACAATTCTTGGATAAAATGCACAGGCAATGCGAAAGCAAAAAACGAGTGGCGCTCAGAATCACATGAAATTTGGCAGGTCTGTAGAAAACGTGATTTTAAGAAGGATTCATGATGAAGCAGCTTGCATGGCCATACGATTCTTAGATCAAATGGACAGGTAATAGGATATCAAAAAATAGGCCTTGCATGGAATTGCATGAAATTTGGTAGGTCTGTAGAAAACGTGATTTTAGGAAGGATCTGTGATGTTGCCGCATGCATGGTGTGGACCACCCGAACTCTCTCGCGTGCACCCCCCCTTTTGGAGAGGGCGCGAATCGGGTTCTAGCTACTACAGTTCGAACTCCTGTCACGGTTCCGAATCCAATCTCACAAAGTGCAATGTAAGATTGATAAATCACCAAAGAGTCCAAATCCGGCAAATCGTTTTGGAAAATCGATTTTAATCAAAAAGTACCACACATGGATTGCTTTACCAAATTTCAGAGTCGCCCCCTAAATATTTTATGTTGGGAAATTTAGGAAACCCTGACTCGTGCCTAAGGCCACGTGTCCGTCATCACTAAAGTTGCCTCAGCTCGGGAACTTGGGTATGAGGGGGGAAGGTCATGAAATGAGCACCCCCGCTCGCCCGATCAAAGGATCGACCTCTACTAATCATGATATGTTGTTTTGAAAACACATGTGTTCTTATTCCGGTTTATTAGCTAACTTACTACGTGATGCGCACCGCATACAAATATAGACTCAATCACACGGATTGAAACAAAACAATTTAGGTTTGTTTTTGAAAGTGGTTTGAAAGTGCTACTCGCAAGTAGGCTAAAGCGCGGATTTTCCACCCTCAAGTGGGTTTAGAAAAACATGATTTTGCACTCCGCAAAGTGGGCTTAAAACTCACAATCATCGAGTTGTTCGAATTTAGGCAATGAAGCCTCCACCCACAAGCATTCAAGTAGTTAATCACTTAAGCAAATAGCCTCATGGCAAGCATGCTATCATGGCAATACTCACACTCATGCAAGGATGCTAAAGCGTAAACACTTACAGTGTACTCCGAGCCAAAACAGAAGCTAATTAGAAATCATGCATGATCCTAACTATGTTAAAATGCCTAATGCAACACATGCAAAATGCATTTAATAGGCTCAGCTATCTAAGATGGCATATGAAATGCAGCAAGTGATACATGTATTCAAATAGGAATTGAGATACGATGCAGTTTGAATGATTCGCCGAGCCTGGTGCATGCAAGACAAATGGATGATGCACGCATGCAAAGCATAAGGTATGCTAATTGAAATATGCCCTAAAACTAACCATTGAAATCGGTAAGTAAAAGGGAGAAAGAAATGGGGTTAGGAGACATGCACACACACACACCCTTATTACAACATTTGCCCTCTCGAAGGAGGGTCCGAATAAACTAAGCTAATTTAAGCTAAGCTACCCTAACTAATCTAATTAAGCTAATTAGACTAATTATTACAAACCAATAAAGAAATAGCTAAACTAAGCTACTTAATTATTACAACACTTAATTAATTAACAAATTAATCAAATTTAAAAATCCAAATGCCAACTAACAAGTAAGCATAAAACTAAGCTACTCCAGCTCTGTTCGAAGAAGAAGGGGATGTATGCTCGATTGCCGCCCCGAAAAGCTCTCCAGTTGCTCTCTTAAGGCTCTGTTTGCAGGGTGTCTTCAAGATCTTGCTGCTGAAACTTACCAAAACAGAGCTGGGGAGTGCACCAGTGGCCTGCCAGCCATGAATGGCGGTTGTTGGCCACCTGCCGGCCAAAGATGGGCCACTGCCGACCAAGGATGGAAGGGTGCTGGCCACCAATGTGGTCCTGTCAGCCACTAGTGTGCTGTGACACCATTCTGCAACAGAGCACAAGAATAGAGGAAAGGGAGGGTCTCCCAAGGGTATGTACGTACTATTCCATTCCATATCACCTCAAAACATCAAGGGAGAGGCATAATTGAATCCAAGACCATCGATCAAGCATGCAATGCATGATGGCCAAAGATCCAATCTCGCACAAATTCAATAAATGCAATGCAAACAAGACTCTAAGACCACGACCTTATCATGAGTGATCAAAGGCAATGGAGACAACGGGGATTGACTCACTTTCATCACTTTGAGTATGAAGTGGACCAATCCACCTTGTGTTCAACATAACGTCCGGTTGAACACGATGCAATGCAAAATGCAACATGCTCATCTATCAATGTTAAGGTGGCATGCATAAGACTCTATCATGGAAGCAATGCATGCAAAACATGTTATGGAGCCAAGAGCATTAAAGCAAGTAAAGAGCATTTCAGAAGAGACACACGATACTAAGCCTAAATGACCAAACCAACCCCAGACAGAGCTTAAACATGCCAAAACAGAGGCCTAATCATGATGAAATGGGAGCTCAAAGTGCTAGAAGAATGTGCACACATGTTGGCCTATGAGCAAGGCATGATACACAACCCTCAAAAGCTATGAAGAAGTGAAGTGTATGAGAGTGTGACTACACTATATACATTGAAATTACATGTCAAATGGTGCCATACCATGCAAACATCACATACGCAACATGTTAAAGGCCCCAAAACTCAAAGCTAGTCAAGGCCTTTTACACTATAACCATGCTAAGCAATGCTCAAATGACCCTAACCATTCAAAACAGATCTAAAGCAGGTCAAAATAGTGGCAAAAACATGCTAGACTCACAGCATAGATGGCAAGAAAAATATGCTCATGTATTAGCTCACAAACAAGGCATAAAGGCATAACTCTTAAACATAATGAAAGAGTGATAAACATGAGAGTATGACAGTGATACATGCTCTGAAATTACATACCAAATGATGCTATATCACATAAACATCACAAATAAGGCATTCTAGGGGTCTCAAAACACAAGGCTAGTAAAGCCAACTATACCATAGCTATACAAAGCAAGCCATACATGACCAAGACCACTTGGAACAGAGTTTAAGCATGCTAAAACAAGTCTAAAAGCATGCTGAAGTAGAGCTAAAACAAGCTAGATCAATACGCTAAAACACCAAACATGCTAGGCTAGTGAACAAAATCGCACTACAAGTGCAAGAAGCATGCAAGAGGTAACCAAACCAGCCAAAAATAGAGTCATATCATGGGAAATCAGTGGCAAAAACATGCTTAAACCAAGCTTCAAAAGGGTAGAAAGGCATGCTCATTTAATAGGCCATCAACACATGCAAACAAGAGAAGAGAAGGGGGGGACTACCCCTACCTATTTGGGACCTCAAAACCATCTTTCCACCACTGAAATTCCTCTGAGTTTCAATGGTAGAAAGGCCATGCAAAGGCCAATGCAAAAGCTTCAAAGGATGGCTCAAAAGCTTAACAAATAAGGCACACAAGGGGGTGAAACATCCCCAACTCCCACAAGGCCTTAAACAACCATTTTAAAAACTTAAAAATAAAGATTTTTGTAGTTAACAACCAAGCCTAAAATAGCATGCAAATGTGGCTAAGATGGTATACAAAAATGAGCTTAAAAGGGAAACATGCTCACCCTTGGAGCACAACAGCAAAACAACAAGTTCTCTGAGCCAAAACCAGTTTTTTTTAGTCCAAACAAGACCCTCAAGTACCTCAGCAACAAGGTGATGGTGTTTTACTAGGCGTTGTAGTGCAAAAGTGTGAAGAAAATACACTTTAAAGCACTATTGAGCACAATATATAGAGAGAGAGAGTGAGGGTTCTAGAGAGAGATATTTTAGCTCTCAAATTTTCAGAACCTCTGGAAAGGGAGAGGGGCCTCCCCTTACATAGAATAAGCAAGCCAAAGCTTCCTTGACAAGCAAGAAGCTTGTTTGAATCCATCCATACACGTGTGTGGAGGATACACCCAGTGTGCAACAGTTGGCTCAAAAATATCTGCAAAATATCTACTGAACAGTTGGTGTCCTGCCGGCCATCAGTGGTGGCCGGCAGTGCCTCATTGATGGTCGACAGGCCTCATCAATGGCCAGTAGGCACAAATTGATGGCCGGCAGTCCTCTCTGATGGCTGGCAGGCCACCTAGAATACCACAAAGGAAAGACCAACACATGGTTCAAAAATGAGACCGAATGAAAATAGTGTTTGGAAGGGTCAAACCTGGAGCATTCTGTCGCGAAAGTCGAACACTCGACGAGCAATCAACCTTGTTGCTGGATGTTCCTGGAAGCATATCCAAGTCTTGAGGATGGTAAAAAATGGGGTGCCTACACATGGCCATACGATTTTTGGATCAAATGGACAGGCCATGGGGAAGGCAAAAATGGGTCGGGCTTTGAATCACGTGAAATTTGGTGGGGTCCGTAGAAAATGTGATTTTAGAAAGGATTCTTAATGCTGCAGCATGCATGGCCATATGATTCTTGGATCAAACAGACAGGTAATATGAAATCCAAAAATGAACCAAGCTCCCAATTATGTTAAATTTGGCAGCTCAGGAAAAAACGTGATTTTCGGAAGAATCAATGATGATGCAGCATGCATGGCCATATGATTTTTGGATCAAATGGACAGGCAATACAAAATCCAAAAATGGGACGGGTTCAAAATCGCGTCAAATTTGGCTGGTCTGTAGAAAACGAGATTTTAGAAATGATCCGTGATGATGCAGCATGCGTGGCCATACAATTCTTGGATCAAATGGACAAGCAATGAGAAAGCCAAAAGTGGGCTAAGCTCGAAATCGCATGAAATTTGGCAGGTAAAAAAAAAACGTGGCTTTAGGGAGGATCCATGGTGATGCAGCATGCATGGCCACATGATTTTTGGATCAAATGGACATAAAATGCGAAAGCCAAAAACGGGTCGGGCTCGAACTCCCCTGAAATTTGGCAAGTTAGCAGAAAACGTGATTTTAGGACAGATGCATGACGATGCAGCATGCATGGCCTTACAAAGTCTTGGATCAAACGGATAGGAAATGCTAAAGCAAAAAATGGGCCGAGCTTGGAATCCCGTGAAATTTGGCCGGTCAATTCAAAATGTGATTTTAGAAAGGATCCAAACGATGATGCAGCATACAATGCCATACGATTCTTCGATAAAATGGACAGTTAATGGGAAAGTCAAAATCGAGTTGGGCTGGGAATCACGTGAAATTTGGCGAGTTAGTAGAAAATGTGATTTTAGCAAGGATCTAAGATGATACAGCATGCATGCCCATACAATTCTTGGATCAAATAGACAGGCAATGCGAAAGCGAAAATTGGGCCAGGCTTGGAATCGCGTGAAATTTTACGGATCAGTAGAAAACTTGATTTTAGGAATGTTCCTTGATTATGTAGCATGTATGGCCATACGATTCTTGGATCATATGGACCGGCAATGGGAAAGCCAAAAATGGATCGAGCATCGAATTGTGTGAAATTTGGCAGGTTAGTAGAAAACTTGATTTTAAGGAGGATTAATGATGATGCAGCATGCACGGCCAAACGATTCTTGGATCATATGGACATGCAACGCGGAAGGCAAAATCGAGTCGAGCTTGGAATCGCGTGAAATTTGTTGGGTTAGTAGAAAACACGAATTTAAGAAGTATCCAGATGATGCAGCATGCATGGCCATACGATTTTTTGATAAAATGGACAGGCAATTAGAAATCCAAATATGGGTAGGGCTCGGAATCGCGTGAAATTTGGCGGGTCAGTAGAAAACGTGATTTTAGGAAGGATCCATGATGATGCAGCATGCATGGCCACACGATTTGTGAATGAAATGGACAGGCAATACGAAATCCAAAAACGGGCTGGACTCGAAATAGCATGAAATTTGGCAGGTCAATAGGAAATGTGATGTTAAGAAGGATCCTTGACGATGCGGCATGTATGGCCGCATGATTCTTGGATAAAATGGACAGCCATTGGGAAAGCCTAAAATGGGCGGGGATCGGAATCATGTGAAATTTAGCGGGTCTGTAGAAAACGTGATTTTAGGATATGTCCATGACGATGTCGCATGCATGGCCGTACGATTCTTGGATCAGATGGACAAGCAAAGCAAAAGCCAAAAACAGGCGGAGCTCGGAATCGGGTGAAATTTGGCGGGTTAGTAGAAAACGTGATTTTAGAAGGATCCATGATGATGTAGGATGCATGGCCATACGATTCTTGGACCAAATCAACAAGAAATACGAAAACCAAAAAATAGGCTCGGCTTATAATCGCGTGAAATTTGGCTGGTTCGTAGAAGAGGTGATTTTAGGAAGGAGCCATTATGATTCAACATGCATGGGCATACTATTCCTGGAACAAATGCATAGGCAATGCGAAAGCTAAAAATGGCCCAGGCTTGGATTTCGTGAAATTTGGCAGGTCAATAGAAAACATGATTTTAGAAAGGATCCATGATGATACAGCATGCATGGCTGTATGATTCTTGGATCACATGGACAGGCAATGGGAAAGCCAAAAATGGGTCAGTAGAGAACGTAATTTTAGGAAGGATCTGTGATGATGCCTCATGCATGGCTGTACGAGTCTTGGATCAATAGGGCAGGCAATAAGAAATCTAGAAATAGGTCAGGCTCAGAATTGCGTGAAACTTGCCAGGTCAATAGAAAACGTAATTTTAGGAAAGATCCCTGATGATGCAGCATGCATGGCCATATGATTTTCAGATCAAATGGATAGGAATTGGGATAGCCCAAAACGAGTCAAGCTCTACATCACGTGAAATTTGGCGAGTTAGTAGAAAATGTGATTTTAGGAAAGGTCTCCGATAATGCAACATGCATGGCCATATGATTTTTGGATCAAATGGACAAGCAATACGAAAGTCTAAAATGGGCCAGGCCCAGAATTTCATAAAATTTGGCGAGTCTCTAGAAAACGTGATTTCAGGAAGGATCCATGATGGTACAGGATGAATGGCCATACGACTGTTGGATCAAATGGACAGGCAATGCGAAAGCCAAAAATGGGCCAGGCTCCAAACAGAGTGATATTTGGCGGGTTAGCAGAAAATGTGATTTTAGGAAGGATACATGATGATGCAGCATGCACGGCTATACGATTCTTAGATCAAATGGTTAGCCAACGTGAAAGCCAAAAATGGACCAGGCTTAGAATCATAGAAAATTTTGATGGGTAAGTAGATAATGTGATTTTAGAAATCATCCATGATGATACAGCATGCGTGGCCATACAATTCTTGGATCAAATGGATAGGCAATGCGAAAGCCAAAAATAAACCCGTCTCGAAATCGCGTCAAATTTGGCGGGTCAGCAAAAAAAGGTGATTTTAGGAAGGAGCCATGATGATGTAGAATGGATGGCCACGCGAATTTTGGATCAATTGGACTGGCAATGTGAATGCCAAAAACGTGTCGGGATCGAAATTGGGTGAAATTTGGGGGGTCAGTAGAAAACGTAATTTTAGCATAGATCCATGATGATGCAGCATGCACGACCAAGCAATTTTTTGATAGATTTTATAGACAATGTGGAAGCAAAAAATGGGTCGGGCTAGGAATCACATAAAATTTGTAGGGTCTGTGGAAAACATGATTTTAAGAAGGATCCATGATGATATAGCATGCATGGCCAAATGATTCTTCGATCAAATGAAAAGGCAATGCGAAAGCCAAAAATGGGTCGGGCTCAGAATCACGTGAATTTTGGCAGGTCAATAGAAAATGTGATTTTAGGAAGGATCCGTGATGATGCAGCAAGTATGGCCATACAATTCTTGGATCAAATGGACAGGCAATGCAAAAGCAAAAAACTGATCGGGCTCAGAATTGTGTGAAATTTGGCGTGTCACTAGAAAAAGTGATTTGAGGAAGGATCCATGTTGATGCAACATGCATGGCCACACGATTCTTGGATCCAATGTAGCTAATGTGAAAGAAGAAAATGGGTCGGACTCGGAATCGAGTAAAATTAGACGGGTAAGTAGAAAACGTGACTTAAGGAAAGATCCACGATGATGTAGCATGAATGGCCACACGATTCTTGGATAATATAGACAAGCAATGCGAAAGCCAAAAATGGGCGGGGCATGGAATTGCGTGAAATTTAGCGGGTCAGTAGAAAACGTGATTTTAAAAAGGATCCATGATGATGTAGCATGCATAGGCATACGATTCTTTGATCGAATGGACAGGCAATGCGAAAGCCAAAGATGGGCCAGGCTCAGAATCACGTGAAATTTGGCAGGTCTGTAGAAAACATGATTTTAAGACGAATCCATGATGAGGCAACATGCATGGCCATACAATTCTAGGATCAAATGGTCAGGTAATGGGAAAGCCAAAATTGGGTCAGACTCAAAATAGAGTGAAATTTTGTGGGTCAGTAGAAAACATGACTATAGGAAGGATCCATGATGATACAGCATACATGGCGACACAATTTTTAAATCAAATAGACAGGCCAGGCGAAAGCCAAAAATAGGCTGTGCTCATAATCTTGTGAAATTTGGGGGGTCAGTAAAAAACGTGATTTTAGAAAGGATCCATGATGATGCAATATATATGGCCATACGATTTTTTGATTAAATGTACAGGCAATGCGCATGCCAAAAACAGACCGAGGTTGGAATCACATGAAATTTTTAGGGTCAGTAGAAAGCGTGATTTTCGGAAAGATCCTTGGTGATGCAGCTAGCATGGCCATACAATTTCTGGATCAAATAGATAGGCAACCAGAAAGCCAAAGACGGGCTAGGCCTAGAATCACATGAAATTTGGCGGGTCAGTAGATAACTTGATTTTAGGAAGGAGCCATGATGTCAGCCTGCATGGCCATACGATTCTTCGATCAAATGGAAAGGCAATGAGAATGCCAAAAACGGGGACGGGCTCAGAATCGCCTAAAATTTGGCGGGTCAGTAGCAAACGTCATTTTGCGAAGGATCTAAGATGATGCAGCATGCATGGCCATATGATTCTTGGATCAAATGGACAGGCAATGCGAAAGCCAAAAACTTACCAGGCTCCAAATCAGGTGTCATTTGTTGAGTCAGTAGAAAACATCATTTTAGGAAGTATCCATGTTGATGCAACATGCATGGCCATACGATTCTTGGATCAAATGGATAGGGAATGCCAAAGCCAAAAATGGCCCGAGCTCGGGATCGCGTGAAATTTGGCGGGTCAGTAGAAAACGTGATTTTAGAAAGGATCCATGATGATGCATCATGCATGGCCATACGACTCTTGGATCGAATGGATAGGCAATGCGAAAGCCAAAAACGGGCAGGGCTCGAAAATGCATGAAATTTGGCTGGTCAGTAAAAACATGATTTAAAGTAAGATCTGTGATGATACAGCATGCGTACCAATATGATTCTTGGATCAAATAGAGAGGCAATAGGAAAGCCAAAATTGGGCCGGGTTCAGAATTGCTTGAAATTTGGTGGATCATTAGAAAATGTGATTTTAGGAAGGATCCATGATGATGCTACACTAATGGCCATATGATTTTTTGATCAAATGGACAGGCAATGAGAAAGCCAAAAACGGGCTGTGCTCAGAATCTAATGAAATTTGGCAAGTCAGTAGAAAACGTAATTTTTGGAAGGATCCATGGTGATGTTGCATTCCTAGCCATACGATTTTTGGATCAAATGGATAGGTAATTCGACAACTAAAAACTGGTCGGGGTCGGAATCATATGAAATTTTATAGGTCTGTAGAAAACGTGATTTTAGAGAGGATGCATGATGATGCCGCATGCATGGCCATATGATTCTTCCATCAAATGGAAACGCAATGTGAAAGGAAAAAATGGGACCGTGCTCAGAATCTGTAGAAAATGAGATTTTTGAAGGATCAACGATTATACAGCATGCATGGCCATAAAATTTTTGGGTCAAATGGATAGGCAATGCGGAATCCAAAAATGGGTCTGGTTCGGAATCACGTGAAATTTGGCGGCTCAATAGAAAATGTGATTTTAGGAAGGATGCGTGATGATACAACATGCATGGCCATAAAATTCTTGGATCAAATGGAGTTGCAATGCGAAAGCCAAAAAAGGACCAGGTTCCAAATCGCGTGAAATTTTGAGGGTTAGCAGAAAACGTGATTTTTGAAAGGATGCATATTGATGCAGCATGCATGGCCATACAATTTTTGGATCAAATGGATAGGCAATTCAAAATCCAAAAATGGGTTAGGCTCATTAACGCGTGAAATCTGGCGGGTCAATAGAAAACGTGATTTTAGGAAGGATCCATGATGAAATAGCATGCATTGGCATACGATTCTTGGATAAAATGCACAAGCAATGCGAAAGCAAAAAATGGGTCGTGCTCGGAATCGCATGAAATTTGGCAGGTCAGTAGAAAACGTGATTTTAAGAAGGATCGTTGATGAAGCAGGTTGCATGGCCATACGATTCTTAGATCAAATGGACAGGTAATTGGATATCCAAAAATAGGCCTTGCACAGAATTGCCTGAAATTTGGTAAGTCTATAGAAAACGTGATTTTAGGAAGGATCTGTGATGTTGCTGCATGCATGGCCATACGATTTTTGGATCAAATGGATAGGCAATGCGGAAGGAAAAAATGGGTCAGGCTTCGAATCACGTGAAATTTGGTGGGGTCTGTAGAAAACGTGATTTTAGAAAGGATTCTTAATGCTGCAGCATGCATGGCTATTTGATTTTTGGATCAAACGGACAGGTAATACGAAATCCAAAAATGGACCAAGCTCCCAATTATGTTAAATTTGGCAGCTCAGTAGAAAACGTGATTTTCGGAAGAATCCATGATGATGCAGCTTGCATGCACATATGATTTTTGGATCAAATGGACAGGCAATACAAAATCCAAAAATGGGACGGGTTTAAAATCGCGTCAAATTTGTCGAGTCTGTTGAAAACGAGATTTTAGGAATGATCCATAATGATGCAGCATGCATGGCCATACGATTCTTGGATCAAATGGACAAGTAATGAGAAAGCCAAAAACGGGCTAAGCTCAAAATCGCATGAAATTTGGCAGGTCAAAAGAAAACGTGGCTTTAGGAAGGATCCATTGTGATGCAGCATGCATGGCCACATGATTTTTGGATCAAATGGACATAAAATGCGAAAGCAAAAAATGGGTCGGGCTTGAAATCCTCTGAAATTTGGCAAGTTAGCAGAAAACGTGATTTTAGGACAGATGCATGACGATGCAGCATGCATGGCCTTACAAATTCTTGGGTCAAACGGATAGGAAATGCTAAAGCCAAAAATGGGCCGAGCTTGAAATCCCGTGAAATTTGGCGGGTCAATTCAAAATGTGATTTTAGAAAGGATCCAAACGATGATGCAGCATGCAATGCCATACGATTCTTGGATCAAATGGACAGTCAATGGGAAAGGCCAAATCGAGTTGGGCTGGGAATCGCGTGAAATTTGGCGAGTTAGTAGAAAATGTGATTTTAGCAAGGATCCAAGATGATATAGTATGCATGCCCAAACGATTCTTGGATCAAATAGACAGGCAATGCAAAAGCGAAAATTGGGCCAGGCTTGGAATCGCGTGAAATTTTGCGGATCAATAGAAAACGTGATTTTAGGAATGTTGCTTGATTATGAAACATGCATGGCCATACGATTCTTGGGTCATATGGAAAGGCAATGGGAAAGCCAAAAACGGATCGAGCTTGGAATTGCGTAAAATTTGGCGGGTTAGTAGAAAACGTCATTTTAAGGAGGATTAATGATGATTCAGCATGCATGGCCAAACGATTCTTGGATCAGATGGACAGGCAACGTGGAAGGCAAAATCGAGTCGAGCATGGAATTGCGTGAAATTTGTTGGGTTAGTAGAAAACACGAATTTAAGAAGTGTCTAGATGATGCAGCGTGCATGGCTATACGATTTTTTGATAAAATGGATAGACAATTAGAAATCCAAAAATGGGGAGGGCTCGAAATCGCGTGAAATTTGGCGGGTCAGTAGAAAACGTGATTTTAGGAAGGATCCATGATGATGCAGCATGCATGGCCACACGATTCGTGAATGAAATGGACAGGCAATACGAAAGTAAAAAATGAGCTGGACTCGAAATAGGATGAAATTTGGCAGGTCAATAGAAAACGTGATTCTAAGAAGGATCCTTGATGATGTGGCATGCATGGCCGCATGATTCTTGGGTAAAATGGATAGCCAATGGGAAAGCCTAAAATGGGTCGGGATCATAATCACGTGAAATTTGGCGGGTCCGTAGAAAACGTGATTTGAGGATATGTCCACGACGATGCTGCATGCATGGCCGTACGATTCTTGGATCAGATGGACAATCAATGCGAAAGCCCAAAAGGGGCAGAGCTCGGATTCGTGTGAAATTTGGCAGGTCAATAGAAAACATGATTTTAGAAAGGATCCATGACGACACAACATTCATGGCCGTATGATTCTTGGATCACATGGACAGGCAATAGGAAAGCCAAAAACGGGTCAGTAGAGAACGTAATTTTAAGAAGGATCTGTGATGATGCCTCATGTATGGCTGTACGAGTCTTGGATCAATAGGGCAGGCAATAAGAAATCCAGAAATGGGTCGGCCTCAGAATCATGTCAAACTTGGTAGGTCAATAGAAAACGTAATTTTAGGAAAGATCCCTGATGGGGCAGCATGCATGGCCATACGATTTTCAGATCAAATGGACAGGAATTAGGAAAGCCCAAAACGAGTCAAGCTCCGCATCACGTGAAATTTGGCGGGTTAGTAGAAAACGTGATTTTAGGAAAGGTCTTCAATAATGCAGCATGCATGGCCATATGATTTTTGGATCAAATGGACAGGCAATACGAAAGTCTAAAATGGGCCAGGCCCGGAATTTCGTAAATTTTGGTGAGTCTCTAGAAAACGTGATTTTAGGAAGGATCCATGATGGTACAGGATGCATGGCCATACGATTGTTGGATTAAATGGACAGGCAATGCGAAAGGCAAAAATGGGCCAGGCTCCAAACAAAGTGAAATTTGGCGGGTTAGCAGAAAACGTGATTTTAGGATGGATCCATGATGATGCAGTATGCACGACCATACGTTTCTTGGATCGAATGGTTAGCCAACGCGAAAGCCAAAAATAGGCCAGGCTCGAAATCACAGGAAATTTTGGTGGGTCAGTAGATAATGTGATTTTAGAAATCATCCATGATGATACAGCATGCATGGCCATACGATTCTTGGATCAAATGGATAGGCAATGCGAAAGCCAAAAATAAACCGGGCTCGGAATCTCGTCAAATTTGGCGGGTCAGTAGAAAAGGTGATTTTAGGAAGGAGCCATGATGATGTAGAATGGATGGCCATGCAAATTTTGGATCAATTTGGCTGGCAATGCGAATGCCAGAAACGCTTCGGGATCGAAATCAGGTGAAATTTGGGGGGTCAGTAGAAAACGTAAGTTTAGCCTAGATCCACGATGATGCAGCATGCATGGCCATACAATTTTTTGATCAATTATACAGACAATACGGAAGCAAAAAATGGGTCGGGCTAGGAATCACGTGAAATTTGTAGGGTTTGTGGAAAACGTGATTTTACGAAGGATCCATGATGATATAGCATGCATGGCTAAACAATTCTTTGATCGAATGGAAAGGTCATGCGAAAGCCAAAAACGGGTCGGGCTCAGAATCACGTGAATTATGGCGGGTCAATAGAAAACATGATTTTAGGAAGGATCCGTTATGATGTAGCAAGCATGGCCATACAATTCTCGGATCAAATGGACAGGCAATGCAAAAGAAAAAAACTGATCGGGCTCAGAATTACGTGAAATTTGGCATGTCACTAGAAAAAGTGATTTTAGGATGGATCCATGATGATGCAACATGCATGGCCACACGATTCTTGGATCCAATGTAGCTAATGTGAAAGAAGAAAATGGGTCGGACTCGGAATTGAGTAAAATCAGACGGGTAAGTAGAAAACGTGACTAAGGAAAGATCCACGATGATGTAGCATGAATGGCCACACGATTCTTGGATCAAATGGACAAGCAATGCGAAAGCCAAAAATGGGTGGGGCATGAAATTGCGCGAAATTTAGCGGGTCTGTAGAAAACGTGATTTTAAAAAGGATCCATGATGATGCAGCATAGGCATACGATTCTTTGATCGAATGGACAGGCAATGCAAAAGCCAAAGATGGGCCAGGCTCCGAATCACGTGAAATTTGGCTGGTTTGTAGAAAACATGATTTTAAGACAAATCCATGATGAGGCAACATGCATGGCCATACAATTCTAGGATCAAATGGATAGGCAATGGGAAATCCAAAAGTGGGTTGGGCTCGAAATGGAGTGAAATTTGGTGGGTCAGTAGAAAATGTGACTATAGGAAGGATCCATGATGATACAGCATACATGGCCACACAATTTTTAGATCAAATAGACATGCAATACGAAAGCCAAAAATTGGCTGTGCTCTTAATCTTGTGAAATTTGGGGGGTCAGTAGAAAACATGATTTTAGGAAGGATTCAAGATGATGAAATATATATGGCCATACGATTTTTGGATTAAATGTACAGGCAATGCGCATGCCAAAAACAGACCAGGGTCAGAATCACATGAAATCTTTAGGGTCAGTAGAAAACGTGATTTTAGGAAAGATCCTTGGTCATGCAGCTAGTATGGCCATACAATTTATGGATCAAATAGATAGGCAATAAGAAAGCGAAAGACGGGCCCGACCTAGAATCACGTGAAATTTGGCGGGTCAGTAGATAACTTGATTTTAGGAAGGAGCCCTGATGTCAGCTTGCATGGCCATACAACTGTTTGATCAAATGGAAAGGCAATGAGAATGCCAAAAACGAGACGAGCTCGGAATCGCCTGAAATTTGGTAGGTCAGTAGCGAACGTCATTTTACGAAGGATCTAAGTTGATGCAGCATGCATGGCCATACGATTCTTGGATCAAATGGACAAACAATATGAAAGCCAAAAACTTACCAGGCTCCAAATCGGGTGTCATTTGTCGAGTCAGTAGAAAACATTAATTTAAGAGGTATCCATGTTGATGCAGCATGCATGGCCATATGATTCTTGGACCAAATGGACAGGCAATGCCAAAGCCAAAAATGGCCCGGGCTCGGGATCGCATGAAATTTGGCGGGTCAGTAGAAAATGTTATTTTAGAAAGGATCCATGATGATGCATCATGAATGGCTATACGATTCTTGGATCAAATGGATAGGCAATGCGAAAGCGAAAAACGAGCCGGACTTGAAAACGCATGAAATTTGGCGGGTCAGTAAAAACGTGATTTTAAGTAAAATCTGTGATGATATGGCATGCATGCCCATACAATTGTTAGATCAAATGGAGAGGCAATAGGAAAGCCAAAAATGGGTTAGGCTCGGAATTGCTTGAAATTTGGTGGATCATTAGAAAATGTGATTTTAGGAAGGATCCATGATGATGCTACATTAATGGCCATATGATTTTTTGATCAAATGGACAGGCAATACGAAAGCCAAAAACAGGCCGAGTTCAGAATCTAATGAAATTTGCCGAGTTAGTAGAAAACGTAATTTTTGGAAGGATCCATGGTGATTTTGCATTCCTAGCCATATGATTTTTGGATCTAATGGATAGGTAATTCAACAGCCAAAAACTGGTCGGGGTCGGAATCATATGAAATTTTATGGGTCAGTAGAAAATGTGATTTCAGCAAGGATCCATGATGATGCAGCGTGCATGGCCATACGATTCTTCGATCAAATGGAAACGCAATATGAAAGGAAAAAATGAGGTCGGGCTCAGAATCTCTTGAAATTTGGCAGGTCTGTAGAAAATGAGATTTTTTGAAGGATCCATGATTATACAGCATGCATGGCCATACAATTTTTGGATCAAATGGATAGGCAATGCGGAATCCAAAAACGGGTCCGGCTTGAAATCACGTGAAATCTGGCGGCTCAATAGAAAATGTGATTTTACGAAGGATCTGTGATGATGTAACATGCATGGCCATACGAATCTTGGATCAAATGGACTTGCAATGCGCAAGCCTAAATTGGACTAGGCTCCGAATCGCGTGAAATTTTGAGGGTTAGCAGAAAACGTGATTTTCGAAAGGATGCATGTTGATGTAGCATTCATGGCCATACAATTTTTGGAACAATGGACAGGAAATTCAAAATCCAAAAATGGGTTGGGCTCAGTATCACGTGAAATCTGGCGGGTGAACAAAAAACGTGATTTTAGGAAGGATCCATGATGAAATAGCATGCATTGCCATACGATTCTTGGATAAAATGCATAGGCAATGCGAAAGCAAAAAATGAGTCGTGCTCGGAATCGCATGAAATTTAGCAGGTCAGTAAAAAACGTGATTTTAAGAAGGATCCTTGATGAAGTACCTTGTATGGCCAAACGATTCTTAGATCAAATGGACAAGTAATAGGATATCCAAAAATAGACCTTGCATGAAATTGCATGAAATTTGGCAGATCTGTAGAAAACGTGATTTTAGGAAGGATCTGTGATGTTGCTGCATGCATGGCCGTGCGATTTTTGGATTAAATGGACAGGCAAAGCGGAAGGCAAAAATGGGTCAGGCTTCGAATCACATGAAATTTGGCGAGGTTCGTAGAAAACGTGATTTTAGAAAGGATTCTTAATGCTGCAGCATGCATGGCCATAAGATTCTTGGATCAAACGGACAGGTAATATGAAAGCCAAAAACGGACCATGCTCCCAATTATGTTGAATTTGGTGGGTCAGTAGAAAACGTGATTTTCGGAAGAATCCATCATGATGCAGCGTGCATGGCCATACGATTTTTGGATCAAATAGATAGGCAATACGAAATCCAAAAATGGGACAGTTCCAAAATCGCGTCAAATTTGGCAAGCCTGTAGAAAACAAGATTTTAGGAATGATCCATGATGATGCAGAATGCATGGCCATACGATTCTTGGATCAAATGGACAAGCAATGAGAAAGCCAAAAACGGGCTAAGCTCGAAATTGCATGAAATTTGGTAGGTCAAAGGAAAACGTGGCTTTAGGAAGATCCATGGTGATGCAGCATGCATGGCCGCATGATTTTTGGATCAAATGGACATAAAATGCGAAAGCCAAAAATGGGTCGGGCTTAGAATCGCATGAAATTTTGTAGGTTAGCAGAAAACTTGATTGTAGGACATATGCATGACGATGCAGTATGCATGGCCTTACAAATTCTTGGATCAAACGGATAGGAAATGCTAAAGCCAAAAATGGGCCGAGCTTGGAATCACGTGAAATTTGGCGGGTTAATTCAAAATATGATTTTAGAAAGCATCCAAATGATGATGTAGCATGCAATGCCATACGATTCTTGGATCAAATGGACAGTCAATGGGAAAGTCAAAATCGAGTTGGGTTGGGAATCGCGCGAAATTTGGCCGGTTAGTAGAAAATGCGATTTTCACAAGGATCCAAGATGATACAGCATGCATGCCTATACGATTCTTGGTTCAAATAGACAGGCAATGCGGAAGCAAAAATTGGGCCATGCTTTGAATTGCGTCAAATTTGGCGGATTAGTAGAAAACGTGATTTTAGGATTGTTCCTTGATGTTGCAGCATGCATGGCCATACGATTCTTGGATCATATGGACAGACAACGGGAAAGCAAAAAATGAATCGAGCTTGGAATTGCGTGAAATTTTGCGGGTTAGTAGAAAACCTGGTTTTAAGGAGGATCAGTGTTGATGCAGCATGCACGGCCAAGCGATTCTTAGATCAGATGGTCAAGCAACGCGGAAGGTAAAACTGAGCCGAGCATGGAATCACGTGAAATTTGTTGGGTTAGTAGAAAACACGAATTTAAGAGGTATCCAGATGATGCAGCATGCATGGCCATACGATTTTTTTGATAAAATGGACAGGTAATTAGAAATCCAAAAATGGGTAGGTTGAAATTTGGTGGGTCAGTAGAAAACGTGATTTTAGGAAGGATCCATGATGATGCAGCATGCATGGCCATACGATTCGTGAATGAAATGGGCAGGCAATGCGAAAGCCAAAAATGAGCTGGACTCGAAATAACATGAAATTTGGCAGGTCAATAGAAAACATGATTTTAAGAAGGATCCTTGATAATGCTGCATGCATGGCCGCACGATTCTTGGATAAAATGGACAGCCAATGGGAAAGCCTAAAATGGGCCGGGATCGGAATCATGTGAAATTTGGCGGGTCCGTAGAAAATGTGATTTTAGGATATGTCCATGATGATGCTGCATGCATGGCCGTACGATTCTTGGATCAGATGGACAAGCAATGCAAAAGCCAAAAACGAGCGGAGCTTGGAATCGGGTGAAATTTGGCAAGTTAGTAGAAAATGTGATTTTAGAAAGAATCCATGATGATGCAGGATGCATGGCCATACGATTCTTGGACCAAATCGATAAGCAATACGAAAGCCAAAAACAAACCAGGCTCATAATTACATGAAATTTGGCTGGTTAGTAGAAGAGGTGATTTTAGGAAGGAGCCATGATGATGCAACATGCATGGCCATACCACTCCTGGAACAAATGGACAGGGAAAGCGAAAGCCAAAAATGGCCCGGGCTTGGATTCGCGTGAAATTTGGCAGCTCAATAGAAAACATGATTTTTCCATAAGGCTGACCGGTTACGAGCTCTGCCGCGATGGGAACACAAACCTAGATTTTTACCGAGGCACCCTTTTTTACCATTCGACCTAGTGCATATCGGAATCTGTAGAGACCATTCCAAACTGGGACAGGTTGCTTACTTGATTGTAGGTCATTTGAAACCGTTGCGTGCGTAGTGAAACCCTAGCTCCTAACAAGATAGGCCAGGGAAACCCTACCCTTCCATAGGGGTGTTTTGGCACTCACTTTCTTGCTATGTGCTTTTAGAGTGTGTCTCTAAAGGAATGCATGTATCAGTTCGCAAGTCTGAGTATCAGTCTGAGGACATCAGTATTTGGGGTATCAGATTTGGGGTAGTGATTTGGGGGCAGTGATCAGTGTTGAGAACAGTGTGTTTAGCTTACAATATTAACTGTGTGTTGTGTTTATTTAAAGCCGAAATGCTGTCCATTTTTCTGGTTGTTTGTTTCCTTATTTTGCTTTATTTATCTTTTTGCAAGATAGTATTGCATCATTGCTTCTGAAAAGGCAGATACCCCCCAAGCACTTTGGACCAGAGATAGAAGACTTTCCCGATCTGAGGATCTAGTTGACGTACAACCAGTGTTTGTGACATTACCCCCAGTTGCGAGATGGAGGTCATGCAGGCACAGATCACCTGTACAGCAGTTACCAGTTCAGAGGTCTTTATCTATCCACCTGTGCACAGTAGGGATTAGATTTTTGTTTCTACCACAGAGAGAGGTACACTTGTTCAGTTAGATCAGCATCTTATGGCAAGTATAGAGGACAGGATGCATCAGCTCCAAGAGACCATGCAAGCCATGCAGCGGGATGCTGCCCGCCAGGCAAACTTTGCTGCGCGTCAGGCAGAGGTTGTAGCTCAACAGACAGAGCTGATTGCCAGATTTCAGTAACAGCAGCCACCACAACAAGCTGGAGCATCTACTTTGTATCCACCCTACCCCAACCTAGAATTCTAACACTCGGGGATACTGCAAACGTCCAGGAAGATACAGACGCCCCAACAGGACCAGTCCCGCCACCAGTTCTACCGCAGATTTCAAAGACACCGGCCTTCTCAATAGATACACCATTTGAATCTGAGATGGACCCAACCATTCTGAAGGTCAGTAAGCTTGAAAAGCTATTCAAGAGGGCTTAAGGTGTGAATTCCATTCCGGACATAGGGGGTGGATACACCGATTCGGCGGTGACTTTGCCAGACCGATTCAAGATGCCACATATAGACCATTTTGATGGTTCTGGGGATCCCATGGTACACCTGCGGTTGTTCTCAGATATCATAAGGCCGATGGGCCTCTCTAGACTGCAAAAGCTTTCCCTCTTCGGCCAGACCCTGTCGGGTGTCGCAGCCATCTGGTATACGAAGTTGGAAGATTCTATCAAGAGAAGTTGGAAAGAAATGGCCGAGGCCTTCATTGCCAAGTACTCATAAAACACACAGATCGAGATCACAACTCGTGATCTCGAGACAACTAGACAGGAGCCAAAAGAGGGCTTCTCTGACTTTGTAACCCGTTGGAGGGCCAAAGCTTCTATGATGACCACTAGGCCGGTCGAGAAGGATCAGATACGGATGGTTGTGCGCAACCTCCAACCCAAACTGATACAAAAGATGATCGTCTTACCCCTCTCCACCTTTGTTGATTTGCACGAGATTGAGGTACAGATTGAGGATGCTATGAAGCAGAGTCTGATCAACCAAGATAGGGAACAGCCCAAGCGGGCATTTACACGTAGTTCGAATGCAGGCACGAGTAGTGCTACAGCTGCCAGAACTTCTGATGTGGGCATGGTCACCACTGCCGCCCCAAAAACAACGACACCTTTCACCAGTATCACCAGTACATCCAGAACCGCCTCTCAACCAGCAAATTATCCACCCCGAGGAAAGAGGGTTTTTACCCCACTTTATATGCCTTTGTCTAAAGCTCTAGGGGTCTTACTCAGGAAAGGACATCTGAAACCGTTAGAGCAATGGCCTTTACCCGATCCTCTCCCTCCAAAGCATGACCCGACTAAATACTGTGCATTCCATCAACAGCAAGGTCACGACACCGACTTTTGCTTTCGACTACGTCATGAGATCCAGGATCTTTTTGACAACAAGGTGATTGTACCCCCAGACAAACCAAATGTCACCACCAACCCACTCCCACCACATAACCAAGCTCCTCCACCCAAACACATCAACCTGATACAAACCACGACCATTCCATATGACCCAAGCGTATATATCACACCCTCTCACTTACCCAAGCCTGAGATGTTCATCCCAGACAGAACGAACTTGTGCATGTTGAGCATCTCCCAAACCTAACTTGAACCAGTGGTGTGACTGTTAAAGACAGAACCGAGATGACTTTGGAGACAGATGGGAATGTTCATTTAGGGCCTGAGGGGTCTGGGAACTTTGCGTACAACCCGAGTGGTTATATCATATCAACAAATCAGGTTAAGCTGAGGGTAGAGTTACCAGCTGGGGCAGAAATCAGTGTGGTCCGCGAAGATGGACCAAGTCAGGGGTTAGATGACCTAGCAGAGCTGGAAGAGGATATCACCAATCTGCAGTTCCTCAACGAGCAGGACTCAGGGGATGTGAACATCAATTGGTTCGACTTGGATGGATCAGTAGAAAATACTAGGTGGCTCAGCGATGAGCCAGATGTTATTGAGGTGTCTCAGCCAAAACAGGGGCAATCAGAAGCCGGAACATTAGCAGTGGCCGGAATGGCTGAGAATCAGAAGGAATCGCCGGAGAGCACTGGTGCTACGAATTTTGCTCGGGATTTGGGCAATTTGAGTACAGTAGATACTGAACATGAGGCTACATTGAAGCAGCTTGAGGAAGAAAAGATTGAGGATCTTGAGAGGGCTAGGAAGGCCAAAGCCCCTGCGGGGATGAAATGTGCTGTGAGCACAGAAACAGTTGCAACAGGACCGGACAGTTGTCTGTCGGTTGCTGACGGGATGTGGTGGAAAGACGACGACTTACGTCTTGCCCACACCGACAAAGATTGGGGGCGGAACAAACCGGATGACACTTAGTATATTGAGGAGGTAGACCATATGACCAGGAGTGGGCGGTATTTCAGGCCACCACACTTGGACCAGCCGGAGGCGTCCGGGAAGGACGAAGAAGCAGAGAGGCAGAAAGAAAAGCTGCTGGAGGAGGAGGCTGTACTGAAGCAGCTTAAGAAAATCCAAGCAGACATCTCCATCTGGGGATTGCTCATGGCCTCGAGGGTTCATAGAAAGGCCGTCCTTACAGCCATGGATAAGGCCAAACTTTCAATCGATATAACTCCAGAGCAGTTGGTAGGACTGGTTTTCCAGGGAGGAGCTTCCCCGACCTTGACCTTCACCGACAAGGAACTTCCGCCTGAGGGCTCAGATCACAACAAACCACTCTACATCTCTGTGGAGTGTAGAGAGAAGTGGATACCAGTGGTCCTGCTTGACATGGGGTCCGCAATCAATGTATGTCCGTTAAGAACGGTGTATGATATCGGGTTGAAGCCCACGGATTTTGTGCCTACGGCCCAGGTGAAACGGGCCAATGATAATACCAGCCGAGAGGTGATGGGGACTGTACAGACTAAGACTCAGGTTGGCCTAGGGCAACAGGACATTGAGTTTCATGTCTTGGATGTTCCCGCAATCTTTAATCTACTCATTGGGCGGCCGTGGCTGCACCAGGTGAAAGCCGTCTCTTCTACCTTACACCAAATGCTAAAGTACCCCCACAGGAAGGGGGTGGCCATCGTTTTTGGAAATTCTTCAATACATCCGCCGCCAGAGGTTTCTACACCAGTCCTGGAGATTGAGCATGGCGCGGAGGATGTTTTTCTATCAGGATTCACCTTAGTTGAGGCCCGGGTTGTACATGATATGCTAGCTGTTGATGAGGGGCCATACGTCAGTGCACAGTCTGTCTACCTTATGAACAAGCTTTAGCACATGCCCGGGATGGGATTGGGCCGAAGTGGCTAGAAGGGCGTCACAGCATCGGCCAAAGTGCCGCATAACCCATATACCTTTGGCTTAGGTTATCTGCCTACCAAAGAAGATTGGGCGAGGAAAGGAAGAGAGATGGCCGGAAGAGCCAGGGCAAAGCAAACCGGGAAGCATTATAAGTTGGTGCACCGGCCTATCGAGGGGACCCTGAACGGACACTTTGTCCGGGAGGGGGAAGACTTCCCATTCTGTGGCTTTCTGGAGCCTTGGATGAATTCAGAGAAGCGGTGCTTGCCCGGCTTCGAAATCTTTTTTGATCTTCAGTTCTCCGGGGATGAAGTTGCCGAAGAGCAGACAGACCCACCAGCTGAGGCTGAGCAGTGCAAAGAGGAGGATTCCGAGAGCACAGAAATTGAGATGGGGGTAGCGCTGGCTTGTCTCCTCTCAGATCCTTAGATCGTATCGGAGTGCATGGGGGATAACTTCTCAGTTTCCATGATCGGGGATAAAGCGGCTGTGGGCCCATCTTTAGGCATTCTCGATGCATCCATCACACCCTCCCTCATCTGGCAATATGAGGAGGGATTTTTATCGAGCAGTTCCGGGTCAGGTAGTGAGCCGAAATCTAATTCCACTAAGTCTGTGGAGTCAGAATCAGGTTGAGTCTGAGTCCGGTATTCTTGGGGGTGATAACCCAGATGCCACTGTCCTGTCCAGGTCGTCTTTTTCTTTTTCCTTTAAGTCTGTTGTAACAGAGGAATCAAGCGGACTGGATGTTATTAACAAGAATGCTAGGGCTGTGGCTTCCGAGTACTTTTATGTGCCCTTAATTTATTACATTAATCAGGACTTTCAAAATTTTGATGAAAATGACGAGGAAGAAATTCCTCCGATTTTACAACGTTTGATTGATCAAGAGTAAGAGAAGTTTGTAAAACCGTTGGTTGATGAAATCACCATAATTAATGTTGGTACTGAGAAGGACCCGTGGCTGGTCCAGATTGAGTCCACGTTGTCTTCGAAGGAGCACGACCACTTAGTAGCTTTATTAAAAGATTTCAAAGATGTTTTCGCGCAGTCCTACGAAGACATGCCAGGAATCGATTCTGAGATTGTACAGCACCAGATCCCTCTTGACCCAGAGGCCCGACCTCTTAAGCAGAAGCTCCGAAGGATCCGCCCGGACTGGGCTCTAAAAATCAAAGAAGAGGTCACCAAGAAGATCGATGCAGGGTTCCTGTTAGTATCTTAGTATCCAACTTGGTTGGCCAATATAGTCCCGGTGCCGAAGAAGGACGACAAAATTCGGGTATGTGTGGACTTCAGGGATTTGAGCAAAGCCAGTCTGAAGGACGACTTTCCTCTGTCGCATATTGACGAATTAGTGGACTTCATTGCTGGGCATGCGTTGCTCTCGTTCATGGATGGGTTTTCAGGCTACAATCAAATTTTGATGGCACCCGAAGACAGGGAGAATACTGCTTTCACCACCCCATGGGGAACCTATTGTTCTAGGGTGATGTCGTTTAGGCTGAAGAATGCTGGGGCTACATATCAACGAGTTGTAACCACAATCTTGTACGATATGATCCTTAAAGAGGTTGAGGTGTACGTGGACGACAAGGAAAGAGAGGGCCACAACACCGCCTTGCAGAAATTTTTCCAACGGATCAAAGAATATCGGTTGCGGCTGAATCCTCAGAAATGTACTTTCGGTGTTACAACAGGGAAAATGCTGGGGTTCTTGATCACACAAAGGGGTATCGAGATCGATCCTTCCAAAATCAAGGCCATCTTAGAAATGCCACCACCGAGGACTGAAAAGGAGGTGCGAGGCTTTCTGGGCAAAGTGAAATTCATAAGGCGATTTATTGCAAAATTAACCTTGACTTGTGAATCACTGTTTGGTCTCTTGAAGAAAGGAAAGACGGTCCAATGGGATGACCGATGCCATGTTGCTTTCGAGCAAATCAAGCAATATTTACAAAACCCACCTGTGTTGTCACCGCTTGAGCCGCGGAAATTGTTGATTCTGTACCGTCTGTGACTGAAACGACAATGGGCTGCATGCTTGCACAGGAGTCTGAGGACAAAATGGAGAAGGCTATCTACTACCTGAGCAAGAAAATGCTGGATTACGAGACACTCCACTGGAGAAAGCTTTTCTGGCCTTGGTATGGGCTACTAGGAAGTTGAGGCACTACTTGTTAGCTCACTCTGTAATACTGGTTTCGAGATTAGATCCCATCAAATGTCTCTTCGAGAAACCGGCACTTACGGGTAGGCTAGCTCGTTGGTTGTTTCTGCTTTCTGAATTTGATCTAAAGTACGTGACGTGCAAGTCAGTGAAAGGGGGAGCAGTAGCGGAGTTCCTAGCCGACCACCCAGTTAAAGAGGATGAAGTAGTTGACTATCTATTCCCAGACGAGGCCATTCTGTATGTCGAAGAAGAGACTTGGACGATGTACTTTGACAGAGCGTCAAACCAATACGGGTATGGGATAGGGGTGTTGCTGATAGCACCCGACAATTCCCGCATACCCTTAACATTCAAACTCCGGTTCAAAGTGTCGAATAATGAGGCAGAGTATGAGGCATGTATTGTTAGATTAGAAGCCTCACTGGAACTAGGGGCAAAACGGTTGGATGTCATTGGGGACTCGAACCTTGTTGTATCTCAAACTAAAGGCGATTGGAAAGTCAAAGAAGAAAATATGAGAATTTATCACCAGACCTTGGACGCTCCGATTCCTCGGTTTGAGAAACTGAACTTTGCTCATCTGTTAAGAGAGAATAATAGGTTCCCTGATTCTTTAGCAACTCTATCTTCTATGATAGACATTCCTTTTGGAGTCCGAATGCGTTCGATCATCATTGAACAGAAATTCGTGCTGGCCTACGAGCTGATTGCTGCCATAAATGAGGTACAAGATGAGAATCCCTGGTATTACGACATCTGTAACTTCTTGGAAAAGGAGATGTATCCACCAGGGACAAATGCCAAAGATAAGAGGGCAATTCGAAGAATGGCTGCTCAGTTCATCGTCTGCGGGGGTAAACTGTACAAACGGGGTCATCTCGGGATGCATAAGCTGTGTGTTGATGCTGAAGAGTCCAAGAGGAGAGTGTGGAGCGCACATTAGCGGGTTGATGCTAGCCTGGAGGATCATAGACAGGGTTATTATTGGTCAACCATGGTGGAGGACTGCATTGTCTTTGTTCGGCGATGCCACAAATGCCAAATCCATGCAAACCGTATGAACATTCCGCCGTCGAAGCTGTACAACATGATTTCACCGTGGCCGTTTTCAGTCAGGGGGATTGATGTAATTGGGGCTGTCACTCCAAAGGGGTCCAACGGGCATGAGTACATTCTGGTAGCGATAGACTACTTCACGAAGTGGGTTGAGGCCCAATCTTACGCAGTGTTGAAGGCGTCACATGTTGCTAAGTTCATCAGGAACAACATCATCTGTCGCTACAGGGTCTCGAACGAGATTATTTCGGATAATGGTTGCCACTTCAAGAAGGAGGTGATTGACTTGTTGGAGAAGTACAACGTGGCTTTTCATAAGTCATCTACATATCGGCTGCAAACCAATGGAGTAGTTAAGGCCTCCAACAAGAACATCAAGCACATTCTGCAGAAGATGGTATGTAACAAGCATGCAAAATGCAAAGCAACCTAGACATGCAAACATGCAAAGTACCAAACATGCAAGACAAGCATGCAACAACATGCAAAGATGGACTTAAACCAAAATGGACAGACCTCGATCATGCCCAAATCAGTGGCCAAAACACCGAAACAAAGGCACCAAAAGACAAGGCATGCATGCACAATGCATTGACCAATCAACTAGGCCTAAGAGCACAACTCTCAAGTGTGCTCAAGAAGTGATAAGCATGGAAGTGTGACAACACTATAAGCTCTGAAATGAAGTAAGAAAATGATGCCAAATCACTCAAACGATATAAGCATAACATACTAGAGTCCTTAAGGCATAAGGCTAGCAAAGAGCAATATATAGGAGGCATGTAATACATGGCAAATATGCATGAACCAACCACAAATAGAGCTCAGGTAGGTCAAGAGAATAACCAAAACATGCTAAGATGGAGGCTCAAAGACCTAGGCATGTGAGCATACACACTAGGCCACAAACTAGACAACAATGCACAACACTCAGAGGCACTTAAGGAGTGAATGAAGTGGGAACATAGCCATGCTATAAGCTCTGAAATAACATGTTAAGTGATGCCAAATCATGTATACAACAAAAATGAAGCATGCTATGGTGCTCGAAGCTTGAAGTTAGCATAGGCACTTGTACTACAACTATGCAAAACATGAAGCATGTGATTAACGCAACCAAAAACAGTCCTAGAACATGTCAAAATGAGTCTAAAACATGCAAGGAAGGAGGCAAAAATAAGCTAGCACGAAGGGCATAAGACATGATGCATACGAGGCAAATAAGGTGGATTACACTACACCTATTAAGACCAAGCATGGGATGACTTAACCAACAAAAATTAGAGTTATATCATGGCAAAATAACCCCAAAAACACACCGAAATGGTAGCTCGCAAGCTTAGGCATGAAGGCATACGCAATGACCCATGTTAAGGCATAAATGGGCAAACCCTCCAACGCATTGAATGAGTGATAAATGCAAGTGCATGACCATGAAACATGTACTGAAATCATATAAAAATTGATGCCAAATCATTTGAATAGGCCAAGCAAAGCATGCTAGTGGACTCGATACACAAAGCTAACACGCTAGATTGAACCATGGCTATACAAAGCAAGTCATGCATGACCAAACAACCAAAATCAAAGCTAAAGCATGTTAAAATATGGACAAAAGCTTCTTGAAGTTAAGCCAAAAGCATGCTATAATGACATGTCAAAGCATGATGCATGTTAGGGTATTTCATGGAATTGCACTACAAGTGCAAGGAGCATGCAAGAGGCTACCAAACCAACCCAAATCAGAGTTATGACATGTCAAATGATGGCCAAAAACCTATTGAAATGGAGCCAATACATGCTAGAAAGACACGCTGCTTTGATGAGCCACAAATGGGATTACACTACACATACAAGAAGCATGCATAACGTGACCAAACCAGCCATGGAAAGAGTTAAGGCAGGTCCTAAAAGTCACAAAAAGGTGCCTGAACTAAGCTCTAAAATGGTAGAAACACATGCTCATTTGATAGGCCAATAAGACAAGCAAACAAAACAAGAAGAGAGGGGATCACCCCCCTCTGATTTGAGGCCTCAAAACCACATGTCTACCATTGAAAATCTATTTGATTTCAGTGGCTAGAAGGCCAAACAAAGACTAACTCAAAGGCCTTAAGACATGGTTTAAAACAAGGCCAAACAAGGCATACAAGAGAGTAGAACACCCTCAACACCAAAGAGACCTTAAACAATCATCAAAAGCACTTAAATACAAAACTTTTTTTAGTTGAAAGTAAGGCCTGCAACAATATGCAAGGATGGCCAAAATGGGATACAAGCGAAGGCTTAAAAGGGAAATATACTCACCCTTGATGCTCAACTTTGAAACCAGCAAACTTTGAGGCCAAAAACCAATTTTCAAAGCTCAAATAACACTCCTAAGAACCTCAGCTCAAAGATGGTGGTGTATCACTATGTGCTGTAGTGCAAAAGTGAGAGAAAAATGCACTTTAAGGCACAAACAAACAACAATATAGAGAGAGAGAATGAGAACTATAGAGAGAGAGATATATATATATCTCTTGAAAAGTTGCTGACCCTTTGTAAGGGAGGAAGAGCTACTCCTTATATAGAAGAATGCAATGCAAAGCTTGTTAAACAAGCTTGAAAAGGGCTTCATCCCTCCATACACGTGGAGAAGGGATGAGTGAAAACCAGCTGGCTCAAAAGATCTAGAGTGAAATCTGTTGAGAGAAGGTGTTCAGCCGGCCATCAGTAGTGGCCGGCAGTGCCTCATTGATGGCCGACAGGCTTCATTAATGGTAGGCAGGGACAAATGCATGGCCGGCAGTGGCAGAGAGTGGCCGGCAGTGCACCATGAGAAGCACGCTGGAAGGACCCACACATGGTCCAAAAATGGGGCAGAAAGGATACAGGGTTTGGAAAGCTCAAACCTGTGACGTTCCGCCGCGAAAGTCGAGTACCCGATGAGCAATTGAACTTGTGGCTGGATGTACCTACAAACACAACCAAGTCTTGAGGACGGTCAAAAATGGGGTGTCTACAGTGCATGACAACGCAACCTAAGTGTACGCATAACATTGCAGAGGGGGTGCATAACAATGCATCCTAAGTGTGACGCATACCAATGCGAAAGGGGTGCATGACAATGCAACCTAAGTGTGACGCATAACAATGTGGGTAAAACAAGCATAACAATGCAAGTGAAGTGTACATAACAATGCAATGCACTAACAAGTGCAGGTAAGGTGAGCAAGATAGCGCGAACAATGCAATGCACTAACAAGTGCAGATGAAGCGCGCAAAATAGCGCGAACAATGCAATGCACTAACAAGTGTAGATGAGGTGCACAAAATAGCACGAACAATGCATGAAACAGTGTGATGCGCAAAATAGCACTATAAAATGCATGCACAATGCAAGTAAGGTGTACGAAACAGTGCGATGCGCAAAATAGCGCGATAAAATGCATGCGCAATGCAAATAAAGTGCACAAAACAGTGCGATGCACAAAATAGCGCGATAAAATGCATGTACAATGCAAGTAAAGTGCACAAAACAGTACGATGCGTAAAATAGCACGATAAAATGCATGCACAATGCAAGTAAGGTGCACAAAACAGTGCGATGCGCAAAATAGCGCGATAAAATGCACGCACAATGCAAGTAAGGTGCACAAAACAGTGCAATGCACAAAATAGCGCGATAAAATGCATGCACAATGCAAGTAAGGTGCACAAAATAGTGCGATGCACAAAATAGCACGATAAAATGCATGCATAATGCAAGTAAGTTGCACAAAACAGTGCGATGAAATGATAATATAGTAGATACAAAAAGGGCGACATACTCCAACCATGCTGGAATCATGAGAGGAGGTGCTAAAACAAACAATCAGGAGTGTGCACAACACAACGTGAGATAATTTCCAAACACACTGAAATCGTGTGAGGAAAGGGACGCTCAAACCACGCTGAAATTGTAAGAGGAGGTCCAAAACAAACAATCAGCAGCGTGCATGACACAACCTGAGATAATTTCCAAACATGCTGAAATCGTGTGAGGAAAGGGGACGCTCAAACCACGCTGAAATCGTGAGAGGAGCTCCAAAACGAACCGCCCAGGCGCGTACACGATGCAACCTGAGATAAATTCCAAACACGCTGAAATTGTATGAGGAAAGGGATAGAGGGAGAAACATAGGGACATACCCCGCGTTTCGAAAAGAAGGAGAAACATGGGGACATATCCCCGCGTTTCCCGAAGGAAAGAGAAACATAGGGACATATCCCCGCGTTTCGAAAAAAAAGAAGAAGCATAGGGACGCATCCCTGGGTTTCAGAAGGAAAGAGAAACATAGGGACATATCCCCGTGTTTCCCAAAGGAAGGAGAGTGCAAAACAATGCAACAAGAGGAAAGGCACACCTCTCAGCGTATCAAACGCAAGAGAAGAAAGGGAAAATCTCTCAGCGTATCACACGCGAGAGAGAAAAGGGAAAACCTCTCAACGTACCACATGCCAGAGGAAAGAAAGCATCTCTCAGCGTATCACACGCAAGAGAGGAAAGGTATCCAAACGCGCGCCAAACGCGAGAGGAGAAAGGTATCAGTCAAACTGAACCGGAACTTCTCTGAATGAACAGTACATATAATACCGTATATAAATGAGAAAGAAACTTGATAGGTAGAAATGCAATACAATGCACGATAATAAAGGAATGCAACAAACGGACAAAGTGGTGCTTTAGAAAGCAACTCTTGAGGTGTGGGGCGGTGAACCGCTCTACTCTAACGGAGATCTCCCCTTGTGTTCTTTGAACTCTTACCTTCAACTCACAGTACAAACGTCCTGAAATGTTGACAAGGAGCAACGTCTGCTGGGGAAACCATGGATGCCGCTTTTCTTCCTGATCATACTCACAACTTTCCCTACTCTCCAACGGGGTGACAGACTAGGTTGGTTCAGTATCTAGAATCGAGATGCATACCCGCTACCTCAACCTATGGGGCTTCCATATAGATTTCAAGCCGGGGATACACCCTGGGTATTTAAATCAGACTTTAGCCTCGAAAATTCCAAACCTTTGTGTTCTAGGCATCAGCCATTCAAACTCTAGTTTCCACCGTCGCAGTTGATCTCCTAGGAACTCATTGCAAACACAACCAAGATGCCTCTGGTAGGGATTGGTACTCCGGGAGAGCACTTCTGATTGCTATTCTGGCATGAAAATAGTCGACACAGTATTCTATTCACTTTGAACACACAGCTCGTACCGCGCATTGCTCATTCTGAACACACAGCTCATAACATAGTACTCTGTTTATTTGGCACACAACTCTTACAGTACACTGCTCACTCTGAACACACAACACATCTCATAATACCGCTCAATTTGAACACGCAGCTCATTCTGAACATACAAGATGTAATGACGGGACTTGCAGAAGTTGAAACAAACTCAGATGCTCCAAATTTTCCCTCTTTTCTTTTGCTTTGCAGTCTAGAACCTATGTAGCTTCGGATAGGTCCTGGTTCTACTATTCTCACATGACCTGGGTTAAACCCTGCAGTTTTATGAAAGAACAAATCCTGTTTTGCACAAATATGGAGAATAGCACAGCATTCCTGAGCACAAAACGATTCACTTTTGAAATTAAGAAATGAGTTCTTAACCGGGTATTGAGCCTATGACTGAACACAGCGCAGTACGAATCAACAAAGAAAAACAAAAGGTAAACAACCTAAACACATCGAGAAACACTCAAAACGACTCCAAACAAGAATTGAGACAAAACAAAAGACATGACACTCAGACGTGCACAGGGAGCCTGTTTCTCTAGGTATTGCTTCCTACCCTTTCTCATTTGTGATTCTCACATTACTCGGCCCTTACGCTCTGTTTTTCTGAAAAAACCCTTGTCCTCACTTTTTCTCTCAGCGCACATCTCTCTATTCTTCAATCTCTCTTCTTTTCTTTTTATCCCTCCCCTGGGTGGTTGATGAATAAACAAGAAGTTGCGGGCTCTTGCCCCTAGCATTCTGCTAGATTCTTCCTCTTCTGCTCACAACAGTGAACTTTCTCACAAAGGGGTTACGCTACAACTGGGAGTGTAGCAAATCTGCAACTGACATCGTTTGATGATGTCCTTGGCCAGTTTGGATGCGATCAGATGTGTCCCTATAAGAGAGTGGAATATCTTGATCCATTCTAGTTCGTGCTTCGCACTTGGCTTGATACCTCGTTGCTTGGAGGATGAGATAGCTTTCGGCATTTTACTGTTAGCTTTAGTTGTGCCCTTTTCTGGCAAGTAGAGTGACAATGGGGAAAAGACAGAACACCTGACTCAACTGTGCCCCTAGGTCATCATTTTGACCATTTTTTTGTTTTGGTTTTCTACTAAAACAATTTTGACTAATATGAGAGTTAGATTAACATACTTGTTCACCTTTTGATTCGAAATCATGCAAGTTAGGTTGTGAGTACTGAAAATTTTCCTTTTTTGGGTCCAAAAAATGGTCTAGTTTTGGAAAAATGAAATAATTTTCGAGAGAATTAGCCAACCTTAGTAAAAAATTGTCAAAAACTATTTTTGCAAATGGTCACTGCTCGACCAACACGGAATTTACTCTTGAGATGCACAACTTCAGATCCAAAACAATGGAAAATTGCCCCTTGCCTAAATGGCACTGCATGGCAACGGAAAGTTCCCCTTGTCTGAATGGCACTACAGCGCACTGTAATCAATCCTCAAAGTAACCATCACAACCGAACTCTCGGATACAGAGAAGACAAAGATGATCAGAACCATTACATGGACACAGTTGATTTGGAAGTGTTTATGGCTGGACTTCAGAATGAAGCTGCCTACGTATCCCAAACATGGGAATCAAGCCTTACGTAGTTCGGGGTTAAGGTACACTCGGGTATTAACCTCTCCTTTTATGCTCTAACTTTTGCCAAGGCTGCCCTTCTAGGTTTTCAACCTTGTGAGCTTTGTTTTTTCTTTTCTATTCATTTCTTTTCATTCTTTTCATTTTTTTATTTCTTTTCATCTTTGCATTTTTATTTATTTATTTTTTGTTCTTTTCTTTTTTCTTTTTTCATTTGCTCTAACTTTTGCCTGGGTCTCCCTTCCAGGTTTTCGGCCCAGCGAGCCTCTCAAGGGTAGAAGTGCAGCTTTGTCCATGTCAAATGGTTTTAGGATCTCGAGGCCATCTGAATCCAGGAGAATGGCTGTTGTTTACTGATGATGTTGGAGTCCATCCTATGGGGGTAGAATTTGCCCCTAGTGTTATGGATAGGAACTTGGTTATCCTTCAGCAATACTTTCTTCTTTCCTACCTTCTGGGATTTAGCATTCTTGCCGATCTTCATCTTTGACTCTTCGATCATAATCTGACATCTTTTGCTCCTAGTGCGAGGGGCGTTCCTGATCTAGCTTTGCAAGCTTCTTTTGATCACATCTGATATTCTCGTCCCTAGTTCATAGGCTGCTTCTGATCCGGCCACACGGGCCTTACATTGTGGTTGACCGTTGAATATTCTGAATCTAAGTTCAAGGTCTGAAAGCCAGGGGTCGAGTCTCGGGGCTGAGAGCAATCCTAGGCTGCATAATCTCAAGAGCGATTCTACACAGGTCTTCGCAGGACCGCGAAAAACATTTTTTTTGAAATCTTTTAAGAAAGCGACAAATCGCTCGCGCTGAAGACAGTGCAAAACCAATCTGGATCAAGCTAGGATCCTTCTCAGTACTCACATTAACAAATATGATCTCAATCATTAAGGGTTTAGCACGCCTTTCTTTCTCTCAATTGATCAAATTTTGCAAACCCCGAGTAATTTCTTCCTCTTTGTTTTCATCACAATGTTCAAAAGGTTTTGAAAAACTTAGGTCAATGCAATAATTTCAAGGCACAGAAGAGCATGTGAAAAGCACTGCCGTTTCATTCAGATTTTCTGGCACAACTGGCTCCGAGGCAGAAGCAAACACAGGAGTGTGAAAATCACTGATGTTTCATTCAAAATCTGTTGGCACAACTGGCTCCAAGGCATAAACAGACTCAAAAGAAAGCGGAAAGACAAACAGAAAACAAGCAAGTGATATCCGAGGTAACACCCCCAAAATCACCCGACTCTAACCAAACAGGACAGACCCTATACAACAAGACAGACCCGACTGACATAATACAAAAAGACTGACTATATACAAGATAACAAAATTGACTGAATACCCAAGTCAGAAAGTACAAAAACTAGCATTCGCAAATGCTCAAAATAGTACGTGCCATACGCCACATCTGAAGTAAACTGAGCGCCGCCCGCTGGTGGTTCATCCCCTGATCATATCACATTATCCCCCAAGTTCACTGATCCAGTGATGATAGACTTTGCTGAGCTTGGTGGGATGATGACCTTGTTGTCAAACAAATCTTGTACTTTGCGACGACGATGGAAGCAATTGTCGGTGCTATGCCCAGTTGTTGATGGTATGCACAGTACTGGGTAGCGTCACGACCAGGTGGAAGACGACCAGGGAGAGGCCGAGGCTCGAGGGGTTTGAGATGCCCCTTTTTAGCAAGGATTTGAAGAGCCTTGGACAAAGGCATATAGAGGGCATGGAAGACCCTGCGACCTCGGGGTAGATACTTCGAGGTTTGTGGATTTTTGCTGGGTACACTAACAAAAAAGGTCGGCAGGTACTGGCTTGGTCTGCTAATCTTTCCTGAGTGTAGAATTAGGGTTGGAAGGAACAGTTCTGGTACGACGGCCCTTCTTCCGATTTTCTCCTTGGCTCGAACTACCCTCATTCTAAGTGGCAAAAGTGTCATCCACAGTTTTTGCAGCAACTGCAAGCACCTGTTGTTTGTTCTATCCCCCAGCTTTCAAAGCCTCAACGGCCTACAGAAGTTGTTCATAGGGATCAGTGTCTGCCCCCACCTTGTTCTTACCACTCGCCTTAGCTTGGTCGAAGGTTTAGGTTGCTACATCAGTGCGAAGCCCTGTTGTTGTTGACATGTCATTGCCGAAACTTGGGATGGCTTCAGGTTGGCTGAGTTCAATTACAATTCGCCCCAATAGTGGGGGCTCTTTTGGCATGAAATTTTTGGCATGTGATATGGTCGATAGCGGAGCCAACATTCCGAAGGCTAGATCGGCCACAGATCTCTGAAGATCGCCGATCATTCCCATTAGCTCGAAAGTAGTGGGCTCATGAGTTTGAAATGATTGGGGTTCAAAGACTGCATATGCGGTAGGTGACCCAGATGGGCGTTGCATTTCAGCATCGGTCTCACCCTGCATGGTGATTTCCTGGTTTAAAGCCATTGTCCTGACCACAATCTCTTCTAAATTCTGCGTCATCATGAGTTTTCTAAATTGAACAGGGGTGATGTAACTGGTGACTAACGGATCAGGTGAATTGGTGAGCCTTGACTGGCCTTTCTCTATCTTGCCTCAGCGAAGGAATACTGGCTACTCTGAACCGAATCTCTGACCTGACAAAGTCTATCGGCACAAGTCTAATGTACCCGGGGGATATCGGAGCCTTCTGAAGCTACGGTTCCAAAACTACCGTAGCAAAAGAGAAAACAGGCAGCATCTTAGCCCAATTTCACTAGAACAGATACAAGCATAGCTAAATGACTGCACTCTCTACTGAATTCTGCCTGTAAATTAATACCCTCAAGTAAAACTGATTCCCCCAAAATAATGTCCTCAGGCCTGATACCCAGACTTGCAAATTGATATATGCAACCTTGTAGAGACACACTCTAAAAGCACATAGCAAGCAAATGAGAGCCAAAACACCCCTATGTTGGGGTAGGGTTTCCCTGTCCTATTTTGTCAGGAGCTAAGGTTTCACTATGCACACAGCGGTTTCAAACAACCTACAATCGAGTAAGCAACCTGTCTTAGTTTGGAATAGTCACTACAGTTTCCGATATGCACTTGGTCAAATTGTCAAAAAGGGTGCCCCGGTAAAAACTGAGGTTTGTGTTCCCATCGTGGCAAAGCCCGCAACCGGTCAACCTTATGGCACGCTTTTCCAAGCAAGCCTCCGGCAAACCGTTCAGGAATAGCATACGGCAAACACAGTGTCCTAGGTGCACCAATGCAAATGCAATGCAAAGAGACACATAAGTGTAGTCAAAACAAGATATCACGAGTTCGAGTCAAGTTCTCTAAATCCCAAGCAGAGTCGCCAGAAACTGTAGACATGCCCGAACGTCACGAGATCCGCGCGCAAAAGGGTGCGAAATCCGTTTTGTTCATTAGCTTACTACAGTTCGGACTTAATGTCACGGTTCTAAATCTAATTTCGCAAAGTGCAATGCAAGACCAATAAATCACCAAAGAGTCCAAATCCGGCAAATAGTTTTGGAAAATTGATTTTTAAAGAAGTGCCAAACATGGACTACTTTGTCAGATGCAGAGTCGCCACCTAAATGTTTTGTTTTTGGGAAATTTAGGAAACCCTGACTCTTGCCTAAGGCCACGTGCCCATCATCACCAAAGTTGCCTCGGCTCGGGAACTTGGGTACGAGAGGGGAAGGTCATGCAATGAACACCCCCGCTCGCCTGATCAAAGATCGGCCTTTACTAACATGATATCTTGTTTTTGAAAACACATGCATTCTTATTCCGGTTATTAACCTAGAATTACTATGTGATGCGCATAGCACACAAGTATAGACTAGATCGCCTAAGTTGAAACAAAACATTGCATATCCGTTTGTTTGAAAATGGTTTAAAGTTTGCTACTCGCAAGTAGGCTAAAACAAGGATTTGATGAATTGTTCCAATTCAAATAATCCAACCTTCACCCACAGGCATTCAGGCAGTTTATATCAACTAAGCAGTTAGCCTCATGGCAAGCATGCTTTCATGGCAATCAATAACACACATGCAGTATGCTAAAGCGTAAAAGGTTACCTAGTACTCCGAGCCAAAACAATAGCTGGTTAGTAATCAATGCATGATCCTAGCTATACTAAGATGGCTAATGCAACACATGCAAAATGCAACTAGAAATAGGCTCGGCTATTCTAAAATGGCATATGAGATGCAACTTGATAATCATGTATTCAAATTGGTATTGAAATACAATGCAGTTAGTATGATGCGCCGAGCCCGGTGCATGTAATACAGATGAATGGATGCACGCATGCAAGCATAAGGATGCTAATTGAAACATGCCCTAAATCTAACCATCGTAAGCGGTTAAGTAAAAAGGAGAAAGAAATGGGGGTTGGAAGACATGCATCGCACACACGCACGCTTATTACAAAATTCGCCCTCTCGACGGAGGGTCCGAATAGAAGCTACACTAAGCTACACAACTAATCTAATAATCTAATTAGACTAATTATTACACAACCAAAATGAATAACTAGCTACAACTAATTATTATAAAACTTTAACTAATCAAACAAATTAATTAAGTTACAACATCGAATGCTAAGTATTAAAACATGCAGACTTGGCCGCCTCAGCTCTGCCATGAAGAAGTTGAAGATGCATGCTCGATTCCCGTCCTGAAAACTCTCCAAATGCTCTTTAGAGGCTCTGTCTGCAGGGTGTCCTTGAGAACTAGCTGTTGGATCTTACCAAAAACATGCTGGGGAGTGCACCAGTGGCCTGCCGACCATGAGGAGCTGCTGCCGACCACCCAGCCGGCCACAAATAAAGAGCTGCCGGCCATCTGTCTGGCACTACCGGCCACTGGTGTGTTGTGACACCAAGCTGCAACAGAGCACAAAACAGAGGAAAGGGAGGGTCTCCCAAGGGTATGTACGCACTATGCCACCCCATATCACCTCAAAACATCAAGGGAGAGGCATAATCGGATCCAAGACCATCAATCACGTATCTCAATGCATGATGGCTAAAGATCCAACTTGTGCACTTCAATATAAAATGAATGCACAAAAACACATAAATGCCTAGAACTCTATCATGCATTGTCAAGAGCGTCGACGACCGAGAATTGAGGCACGTTTCATCACTTCAAGTATGAAACGTCCCTCATTTCTCGTGTTTGGCTTAACACCCAAGCCAAACACAATGAAATGCATGCAACATGGAGATGCCATGCAATGCAACATAAGCATGCCAAATGCAATGTAACAAGCATGCAAAATGCAAAGCAACCTAAACATGCAAACATGCAAAGTGCCAAGCATGCAACAACATGCAAAAATCCTGCAATGCGTGACAAGCATGCAACAACGACAAAATGGAACAAGCATGCAACAACATGCAAGACAAGCATGCAACAACATGCAAAGATGGACTTAAACCAAAATGGATAGACTTCAATCATGCCCAAATCAATGGCCATGACACAAAAATGAAGGCACCAAAAGCATATATAAGCATGCATATGCAATGGCCCATCAAAGAGGCCTACGAGCACAACTCTCAAGAGTGCTCAAAGAGTGATAAACATGGAAGTGTGACAACACTAAATGCACTGAAATAAGGTATGAAATGATGCCAAATAATTCAAACAACAGAAGCATAGCATGCAAAGGTCCTCAAAGCATGAAGCTAGTAAAGAGGACTACAAAAGGGGCATGCAATATATGGCACAAGTGCATGAACCAAACATGGACAGCGCTAGCATAGGTCAAAACAATGACTAAAACATGCTAAGATTGAGGCTCAAAGACCTAGGCATGCTGGCATACAAGCTAAGCCACAAACAAGGCAACAATGCACAATACTCAAAAGGCATTTAAAACATGAAAGAAGTGGGAATATAGTCATGCTATAAGCTCTAAAATGAAATATTAAATGATGTCAAATCATCTAAATAGCTCAAAGATAGCATGCAAGAGTAATCAAAACACAAAGCTAGCAAGGCCAATTGCACTATAGCTATACAAAGCATGAAGCATATGGCAAAGGCAACCCAAAATAGTCCTAAAACATGTTAAAGTGATACTAAAGCATGTATAGAAGGAAGCCAAAACAAGCTAACATGAAGGGCATAAGGCACAACGCATACAAGGCAAATACGGTGGATTACACTACACCTATTAAGACCAAGCATGGAATGACTTAAGCAACAAAAATCAGAGTTATATCATGGCATAATAACCCCAAAAATACATTGAAATGATAGCTCGCAAGCTTAGGCGTGAAGGCATACGCAATGACCCATGTTAAGGCATAAAGGGGCAAACCCTCCAACGCATTGAATGAGTGATAAATGCAAGTGCATGACCATGAAACATGTACTGAAATCATATAAAAAATGATGCCAAATCATTTGAATAGGCCAAGCAAAGCATGCTAGTGGACTCGATACACAAAGCTAACAAGCTAGATTGAACCATGGCTATACAAAGCAAGTCATGCATGACCAAAAAAACCAAAATCAGAGCTAAAGCATGTTAAAACATTGACAAAATCTTCTTGAAGTTAAGCCTAAACATAGCTAGAATGACATGTTAAAGCATGATGCATGTTAGGCTATTTAATGGAATTGCACTACAAGTGCATGAGGCATGTAAGGGCCAACCAAACCAAATCTAATCAGAGGTATGACATAACAAAACATCACTAAAAACATGCTGGAATGGACTCAAATCAAGCTAGAATGACATGCTACTTCATGAAGCATACAAAGCTAGTTTTCGAGATTTACACTACAAGTGTATTATGCGTGCATGGAGTGACAAAACCAAGTAAAAATAGTAGTATGCCACAACAAAATAACCCCAAATACATGCTAATATATGGCCAACATAAACTTAACAAACATGCTCACACATGAGGCATTAAAGACAAGTATTGAAGACACAAGGAGAGGGGATGACCCTCTCCCATTTGGGACCTCAAAACACCACTTCCACCACTAAAATTCCTCTGATTTTCAGTGGTGAGAAGGTCAAACAAGGTGGTCCCAAAAGCTCACAAAGAAGGCACAAAAGCAAGGCCAAACAAGGCCTAAGAGGGGGTAAACAACCCCAAATACAAAAGTGACCTTAAACAAAGATCTTAAGCACACAAAAATAGAACTTTTTTCAGTAGGAAGTTAAGCTCAAAAAAGCATGCAAATAGGTTCAAAAGCTTAAGCAAGAATGGGGGTTTAAGAGGTTAGTTTCTCACCCATGAAGACTACCTTCCAAACCAAAACTCCAACAACTTTTCTGAGTTCAAACTAGTCCAAGAACACCAAAAACAACCTCAAGAAACCTCAACAACAAAAGGATGGTGTTTGAGTGTGTGTTTGTGCGTTAAAGTGAGACAAAATGACACTTTTAAGGCACAAAACAAGAACAAAAGAGAAATATAGATACAAATGTGTATGGGTAACTCAAACCACAAAATTATGAACCTCTGTAAGGGAGGAGGAGCCTCTCCTTATATAGAAGAATGCAATGCAAAGCTTGTTAAACAAGCTTGAAAAGAGCTTCATCCCTGTATGGAGGAGGGATGAGTGAAAAGTAGCTGGCTCAAAAGATCTGGCGTGAAATCTACTGAGACAAGGTGTCATGCCGGCAATCAGTGGTGGCCGACAGTGCCTCATTGATGGCCGGCAGGCTTCATCAATGGCAGGCAGGGACAAATGCATGGCCGGCAGAGGCAGAGAGTGGCTGGTAATGAACCATGAGAATCATGCTGAAAGGACCAACACATGGCCCAAAAATGGGGCAGAAAGGATACAGGGTGTGGAAAGCTCAAACCTGTGACGTTCCGTCGCGAAAGTCGAGTACTCAACGAGCAATCGAACTTGTGGCTGGATGTACCTGCAAGCACAACCAAGTCTTGAGGACGGTCAGAGATGGGGTGTCTACAAATATCTGCCATCACACAAGAGGGCTTGAATAAGTGTCCGAGTGTTCAAACCCTAATCGATGAGAAATGGTAAGTAAATACCATAATTACATATTCATCATCATGCAAGAGGGTTCGAATAAGTGTCCGAGTGTTCGAATCCTAATGCATGAGAAATGGTAAGTAAACAACAAAATTACATGTTTGCCATTACGCAAGAGGGTCTGAATAAGTGTCCGACTGTTCGAACCCTAATGCATGAGAAATTGAAAGTAAACACCATAATTAGATATCTGCCATCATACAAGAGGGTTCGAACAAGTGTCCGAGGGTTCAAACCCTAATGCATGAGAAATGGTAAGTAAACACCATAATTACATATCTGCAATCATACAAGAGGGTCCGAATAAGTGTCTAAGTGTTCGAACCCTAATGCGTGAGAAATGGCAAGTAAACACCACAATTTCATATCTGCTATCTTGTAAGAGAGTCTGAATAAGTGTCCTTGGGTTCAAACCCTAATGCATGAGCAATGGTAGGTAAGCACCATAATTTCATATCTGCCATCATACAAGAGGGTCTTAATAAGTGTCTTAGTGTTCGAACCCTAAAGCATGAGAAATGGTAACTAAATACCACAGTTACATATCTGCCATCAAGCAAGAGGGTCTGAATAAGTGTCTGAGTGTTCGAACCCTAATACATAAGAAATGGTAAGTAAACACCGTAATTAAATATCTGCCATCATGCAAGAGGGTCCGAACAAGTGTCCGAGGGTTCAAACCCTAATGCATGAGAAATGGTAAGTAAACACCATAATTACATATCTTCCATCATACAAGTGGGTCCGAATAAGTGTCTTAGTGTTCGAATCCTAATGCGTGAAAAATGGTAAGTAAACACCACAATTACATATCCGCCATCATTCAAGAGGGTCTGAATAAGTGTCCGAGTGTTTGAAACCTAATACATGAGAAATTGTAAGTAAACACCAGAACTACATATCTGCCATCACGCAAGAGGGTCCGAATGAGTGTCCGAGTGTTTGAAGCCTAATGCACGAGAAATGGTTAGTAAACACCATAATTACATGTCTGCCATCATGGAAGAGGGTCCGAACCTGTGTCCGAGGGTTCAAACCTGATGCATGAGAAATGTTAAGTAAACACCATAATGACATATCTACCATCACGCAAGAGGGTCCAAATAAGTGTCCGAGTGTTTGAAGCGTAATGCATGAGAAACGGAAGTAAATACCATAACTACATATTCGCCATCATGCAGGAGGGACCGAATAATTGTCTGAGTGTTTGAATGCTAATGCATGAGAAATGATAAGTAAATACCATAATTGCATATTCGTCATCATGTAAGGGGGTTCGAATAAGTGTCCGAGTGTTCAAACCCTAATGCATGAGAAATGGTAAGTAAACAAGATAATTACATATTTGCCATCACGGAAGAGGGTTCGAATAAGTGTCTGAGTGTTCGAAGCGTAATGCATGGGAAATGGTAAGTGTCACGACCCAAACCCACCCCTAAAAGTTTGGTCCATGACCGGCCTGTACATAGGCCTCAAAACAGAATTTTAGAATAATATTTAACCACATACGGGGCCTTAAGCGGAAGCAATATCAATAAAAGACAACATCCATTGAGCTCGTGCATACATGATGGTTTTATTGGATTTAGGCATTTAAATACATTTCCATAGTTACATATACAATCACGGAATTTATATAGATCTCACACACATTTACATAGGACTTAATAATTTATATGACGCCCAACACAAATTAAGGTCTCCACATGGAGACATACCGCAAGTGACTTGGCGGACAGGCGAACGTCAGTACCACTCTAGTGTCGATCTCCGATGGCTCACCTACATAAATATACATAATGACGGGGTGAGCCAGGCTCAGTGAATAATAGTAGTGTAAGGAGGTTAATTAAATAAGCAAAACCCTAGATAAATTAAATAGACAGATACCAAACTACACACAGATCTTATCCATAACTATATTTCAATGCGGTCTCAGGCTCACATGTAATGCAGACTGGCTTCAAGCCCATATGTAACACAGACCGGCCTTAGGCCCATGCAGAATACAAAACAGCCTGAGGCCCAACAGATTATACAGAACGGCCTCAGGCCTAACAGATCTTACAGATCGGCCTCGAGCCCATGTATCAACAGATTGGCCTCTGGCCTAGATATTAACAGATTGAACGATTCCAGAGACACAAAGATATCATAGTTCCATTATGCACATACGTTCCATTTGTTCATCATGAATCAATACAGTTAACTTGCAGATAACAGAATGTTAATATTAACTATTAATAGTAAGCAAAACTACTACAGTACTACTACTCAGTAGTGCACATAGATTTTCCCATGGTTTATTATAAGTCAACATAGTTGTCCCGCAAATAACAAAACATTAATAATAACGATTAACGTAAGGCAAATGTATCACTATATTAATAGGGACAGAACAATTCACATCATAACGGCCTCGGGCCCACGTCTATTACTAGGGACAAAACGACCTTAAGTCCATATCAACGCCATTATTCACTCATATCCATTAATTTGATCAAAGCATAATATCAATGGAATAGGCCATTCACAAATAACAATACATAAATCATAACCATAGAAGGTAATTGAAACAAATCGTTACACTACTATTACTCACAGTGATCGGCTCCCAGTAGTAATAGGATGATGTCCTTGTCTGGACCTACAACACAATGCACATAGCATTATAAGAACATACCTGATTCCTGAGTTTACTCTTTAATCAGTTTGTCATATTGATACTAAACTCATTAGTCTTTAATAAGTCATAATCCATGTCACAGAAGATAGGAGGAATCGATAGAAAAATGGTTCAGACGAGGAAACGGTACAAACCGGTAAACAAAAAGTGAACAACTGTTACTAATTTGGGCATAACTATTTTTGTATTTAGAATCTAGGAGTGAGACCACCACCATTGGAAACTAGACTTCTGGGGCTTGATTTTAGGCTCAAGAATCACTCAAACCGGTGTCTGGATGCAAAAGATATGCTTGTTCAAAGTTGACTAAGCAGAGTTGTCCCCCACACGTGCAGGAAACAGGGCCGCACGTGCGGGACGAAGTGCTTTTTTAGCAGATTGAACTTTGTTTTGGGGCATAGACTACCGTACGTACGGGAAGACTCGCCGCACGTGCAGCTCTGGAAAATTTTCAGTCCGAAAATGGCTCTTTTTGCTCCAACACTTGGTTTTTCCATTTTTAAGCTTGGTTCTTAACATAAATCACTCAAAAACATGTAAAATTATCTCATAACATGACAAACTAACATCAATCAAGTGTAATTCCATTTTAAACAAATCAATCCTTGCCTCAAAAATAGAAATTCAAGTCTCATCTTCTATATAATCAAAACTTCTATAATATATACCCCAAAATCATACAAATACATCTTACACATGGTTGATCTTCACACCAAAACTTGGTATTCCATGAATCATTCTTAATATTGAACCCAATTCAAGCAAATTTAAGGAAATCAAGGTTCAATTCCTTGAGTTTAACTCATTTCATTCACAACCCAACACACTTGTTCATTTACATATTAATTTTTCCAAGTCAATCCTTGATTTCATGTAGAAGATGAATTATTTACAAAGATAATAGTTGAAGCCACATACCTTAACTCAATTCCTTGTTTTTCCCTTTAATCTCTTCAATTTTCCAAGCTTCCATGGATGATCTTCTTTCCCCATTTTCTCTCTCTTTCATGGTTCTCTCTCTCTCTCTCTCTCTCTCTCTCTCTCTCTCCCTTAGATATTTTGTTTGACTTCAAAATGATAAGCTCCCAACTCACATGGCCTATCCATATATGTATACATCACACACTTAAGCTTTTCACAAAAAAGGAGGGCCAAACACGCCCTTATGAATCGCACAAAATCAAATTTCAATTAAACTTCCTAGATGACTCTAAAAATTATGCTAATCATAAATATGTCCTCTATTCTGATTTCTGAAGCCTCTAAGGTCTTCAATTTACAGTACAAAGTTAACCACCGTAACGTGCATTAACGAGTCAGACGAATTAACTTTCCAATTAATTTTCCCAATTAGTTCTAAAAATTCCCATTAACATATCCAAATATTCAATTTTAATTTCTGAACCCATAAAGGCCAGTACTTTCAATATTAAAGCCGTAATTCAACAAATAATTCCCCAATTCAAACAGATATCATTAAATTACAATGCATTAACCCACAAGACCATAAAGGCAATTTCCGATGCGGATTTTGGTGTCATTACAGTAAGTAAATACCACAATTACATATTCGTCGTCATGCAAGAGGGTTCGAATAAATGTCCGAGTGTTCGAACCCTAATGCATGAGAAATGGTAAGTAAACACCATAATTACATATCTGCTATCATGCAAGAGGGTCCGAACGAGTGTCCTAGGGTTCAAACCCTAATGCATGAGAAATGGTAAGCAAACACCATAATTACATATCTGCCATCACACAAGAGGGTCCAAATAAGTGTCCAAGTGTTCGAACCCTAACGCATGATAAATGGTAAGTAAACACCACAATTACATATCTACCATCATGCAAAAGGGTCTGAATAAGTGTCCGAGGGTACAAACCCTAATGCATGAGAATGGTAAGTAAAGACCATAGTTACATATCTGCCATCATACAAGAGGGTCTGAATAAGTGTTCGAGTGTTCGAACACTAATGCGCGAGAAATGGTAAGTAAACACCACAATTACATATCTACCATCATGCAAGAGGGTCTAAATAAGTGTTCAAGTGTTTGAACCCTAACACATGAGAAATGGTAAGTAAACACCATAATTACATATCTGCCATCATGCAAGAGGGTCCAAACAAGTGTCTGAGGGTTCAAACCCTAATGCATGAGAAATTGTATTTAAACACCATAATTACATATCTGCCATCATACAAGAGGGCTCGAATAAGTGTTCGAGTGTTCAAACCCTAATTCGTGAGAAATGGTAAGTAAACACCACAGTTACTTATTTGCCATCACACAAGAAGGTCTGAATAAGTGTCCAAGTGTTCGAACCCTAATACATGAGAAATGGTAAGTAAACACAATAATTACATATCTGGCATCATGCAAGGGGGTCTGAATAAGTGTTCGAGTGTTCAAAGCCTAACACATGAGAAATGGTAACTAAATACCATAATTACATATTTGCCATCATGCAAGAGGGACCAAATAAGTGTCTGAGTGCTCCTCAAGACTTGGACGTCATCGTTTGAACACTCGGTGATCATCCATGCTTGTGTTTGTTTTGAGTTTTTGGAGGTCTCGGCCACGCGCATTTCCTCAAGATCTGTCAACTTGTTTGTTTTGTGCTTGGTTGTGGACCAAACACTTGTGTTTTTGCTTCTAAGGGAAGAGGGCAGCTTGTTGGCCATCCCTACAACCCATCGGCCAAGGCATGGTGCCATCGGCCAAAAGTGTTGGCCGATCGGCACTATTTTTGGTTGGTCGGCCCCTTTTCTAGTCGATCTGCCACCTTTTTGAGCCGAGACCTTTCCATCTGCTTTTTGCAGATATTTTCTGCCAACTGTGACAGCTGGTATGCACAATTGACATCCTCCATACAAAAGCGTGTTCAACAAGCTTGAGAATTGAAATTCTATAAAAAAGGAGCCTCCCCTCCCTTTCCAGAGGTTCAGAAAATTGGTTCTTGAGAGATAGATATATATTTGTATCTATATTTCCTTGTTTGACCTTGTTTTGTGCTCTAAAGTGTCATTTTGTCTTACTATTGCACACAAACACCTAGTAGAACACCATCCTTTCGTTGCTGAGGTCCTTAGGAGTTGGTTTTAGTGTTCTTGGGCTGGTTTTGATCAGAGGAAGTTGCTGGAGTAGTGTTCTTGAAGGTGTTCTTCAAGGGTGAGTAACTACCTTTTAATCCCTCATTTTTGCTTAAGCTTTTATACCTTCTTGCATACTGTTTTAAGCTTAACTCTTAACTAAAAAAAGTTCTGATTTTGTATGCTTGAGACCTTTGTTTAAGGTCACTTTTTGGTTTGGGGTTGTTTGCCTTCCTCTTAGGCCTTGTTTGGCCTTGCCTTTTGTGCCTTCTTTGTGAGCTTCGGGATGACCTTGTTTTGGCCTCCTCACCACTGAGATTTCAATGGTGAGATTTCAGTGGTGAGGATGGTGTTTTCAGGTCCCAAAAAGGAGAGGGTCATCCCCTCTCCTTGTCTCTTTAATACTTACTTTGAATGCCTCATGTGTAAGCATGTTTGTGAAGCTTGTGTTTGCTTGTTCTTAGCAAATATTTCTGGTTATTTTGTTGTGGCATGTCACTGTTTTTGGTTGTCTTGGTCACCCCATGTATGGTTAATACACTTGTAGTGTAAATCACACACACTAGCTTTGTATGCTTCATGAACTAGCATGTATTTCTAGCTTGCTTGGAGTCCTTATCAACATGTTTTAGGTGATGTTTTGCCATGCTATACCTTTGTCTAAGGTTAGGTTGATGATCTCTTGCATGCACCATGTACTTGTCTTGCAATCCCCTCTATTGCCCTAACATGTATCTTGTGTTTAGGCCATCATTCTTGCATGTTTTGGCTCAACTCCATGAAGCTTTTAGCCTTGTTTTACCATGCTTTAGCTCTGATTTGTATTGTCTTGGTCATGCTTGCATTGTTTTGTATAGCCATGGTTCATTCTAGCTTGTTAGCTTCGGGTGTCCAAATTACTAGCATGCATTATTTTGGCCATTCTCATGATTTGACATCATTTGAAATGATATTTCAGTCCATGTTTCATGGTCGTATACTTGCATTTGTCATCCTTTCAATGCTTTGAAGAGTTGGTGTTTTATGCCTTAAGAGTGGATCATTGTGCATGCCTCCATGCTTAGGTCTTTGGGATGCCATCTAAGTGGGTTTTTGGGCTTGTTTTGACATGCCATAACTCTGATTTTAATTGGTTAAGTCATGCCATGTTTGGTTGTAATGGGTGTAGTGCAACCCCCTTTGTAGGCCTTACTTGCATCATGACTTATGCCTCTTATGTTGACTTGTTTTGACTTTGGTCCATGCATGTTTTAGACTCACTTTGGTATGCTTTAGGACTGTTTTGGCTTGCTTAGGCCATTTGCTTCATGTTTTGCATAGCCTTAGTGCAAGTCCCTTGATAGTCTTAAGCTTTGAGCCTTATGCATGCTATGCTTATGATTATGCGTGTGATTTGGCATCATTCCCCACATGATTTCAGAGCTTATTGCATTGCCACATTCTCATGTTTGTCACACCTTGCTCATGTTTGAGGATTGTGCATTATTTCATAGTTTATGGACCAATGTGTGCACATGTGTGTTTTGCCCTTTTAGTGCCTTAGTTTTGGTGTTTTGGCCACTGATTTGGGCATGTTTGAGAGTTGTCCATTTTAGTTTAAGTCCATCTTCGCATGTTGTCGCATGCTTGTTGCGTACTTGGTATATTGCATGTTGTTACATCCTGGTTCCATTACATGTTGTTGCATGCTAGTTCATTTGCATCATGCTTACATGTTTGCATAGCATTGTGTGTGCATGCCTTGCCTCTTGATCAAACATGATAGAGGTTAAGGTCCCTTATGTGTTTTGTGCATTTCATTTGATATTGATTTGTGCAACTTGGCTCCTTTGGCCATCATTGATTGGAATGCATGATTGATGGCCCGAGGATCGAGCACCATGCTCCTTTGAGTTTCAAACATGATAAGGGGTGTAGTTGCTCAACATTTTCTTGCAAATGTATTGCCATACCTCTGTTTGTCCTCTGTTCCAGCAAAAAGAGCATTTTACGGGAAAAGATGGCCGATCGGCTATCTGGTGTGCCGATCGGCTAAAAGTGTTTGGCCGATGACCTCATAAATGGCCAATGACACCTTTCCTTTGGCCGATGGCTTCACCATTTGGTCGATGACCTCCCAGAGTACCCAAGGGGTGGTTCAGAAGCATCACAGAGACTTGTGCAGTTTTCAGAGGTGAAAAATAGTGCAAATAGAGGCAACATGAGGCATGGCAACGGATTTCCGAGCGTAGCCGACCGAGCATGCACTTGTTCCTCTTCTCGAGGCTGTTTTAACTGTTTTGTACCTTAATTAATTTGTTTAATTAGTTAAGATTTTTGTAATAATTAATTAGCTTGTTAGTTAGTTAATTAGTTGGTTTGTATTATTTATTCTGACCCTCTGTCGAGAGGGCCAACTTGTGTAACAAGCGTGCGTGAGTGTGTGAATGTCTTCCAACCCCACGCCTTTCTCCCTTTTACTTACCTACTTTTGATGGTTAGTTTTAGGTCATTTTCAATTAGCATCCTTATGCCATGCATGTTTACATCATTCATTTGTATTGCGTGCACCGGGCTTGGCGCATCATACTAATTGCATTGTATTTCAATTCCTACTTGAATACATGTATCGAATTGTCGCATCTCATATGCCATCTTAAAATAGCCGAGCCTATTTCTGGTTACATTTTTGCATGTGTTGCATTAGCCATCTTGACATGAACTAGGATTATACAAGATTTCTAACTAGTTCTTTGTTTTGGCTCGGAGTACACTGTGAGTGTTTACGCTTTAGCATAGTGCATGTGTGTTAATGTTGCCATGAAAGCATGCTTGCCATGAGGCTATGTGCTTATGTGATATAAACTGCCTGAATGCCTGTGGGTGAAGGTTGGATTGCTTGAATTGGAACAATTCATTGAATCCTCAATTTAGCCTACTTGCGAGTAGCAAACTTCAAACCGTTTTCAAAATAAACAAATATGAATTGCTTTATTCCAATTTAGGCGATCTAGTCTATATTATGTGTTATGCGCATCACATAGTAATTCTAGCTAATAATCGGAATAAGAACGCATGTGTTTTCAAAAACAAGATATCATGCTTAGTACAGGCCGATCTTTGATCGGGCGAGCGGGGGTGCTCATTGCATGACCTTCCCCTCTCGAACCCAAGTTCCTGTAACGCCCTCAAAATAATAACATTAAACCCATCAAATGAGACATTCATTGACATAAGAAATAACCACATTCTTCCATTTATCAGAGTTTCATTACAAAAGTATTACATGTTAACAACAAAAGCAAATGCCCTATGGGCTTACAGCTTTCCAAGTTAACACTTGGTTACAACAAAAGAGTGCTAACTCATTTACACGTTAAGCCCTTGGCTTGAATTTACATGTAATACAACAAAAGGACAAAACGACAAAAGTATGTCCGCCTCTAGCCTCCCAAGCTATGTCCTTGGAGGTGGCATGCTACCTGTACCTGAAAATGATATTCCCATATAGGGTGAGCCACAGCCCAGTAGAAATACACTAAACCAACCATGAACAATGACTAAAAGATTAGCAATTGATAGATGGCCAACACTGATACATTCACATAAATCACATATTTATGTCATCCGACTTATGAGTCCAAGTTACTTTTCATTTTCCCTTTTTCAACAGATAAGCATATTAGCTCCGTCATCATTTCAACAGATATGTATAAAAACTATATCCCACATTCACAGATAAGCATATAAGCCGTATCCACACTTCACAAAGATAAGCATATGAGCTCTATCTTCACTTCTCTAGACAAGCATATGAGCTTTATCTACGGAGTTCATCCCCTATCTTCTCCCAATACTTTCTGGTTTAGAGGTACATCCCCCATCTTCCCCTAAACCGCGGAGTACATCCCCCATCTCCTCCTCTACACATAACGTATACAAACACATTGGTTCTATATACAATCACTCAATACATACAGTTAATGTATTCTATCAACCGTCAAATTCCATGACACGTTCCATTGATTAGTTTCCGTTTGCCTAATCATCATGCATTGTCTACAACAATCATGACTATCCTCCACCGATAGCCCAAAGCAATTATTTCTAAACAGAAAGTAAATGCACAAATGGATATTCAATCAACATTTCATTCCGGTGAGTGATAAATAATTCAACTACACCCTTTAACCCTTTGCATTCCCAATCTCAACAATTCCATTTCATTTCCTCATTTCTCACAATTAATTATCCCAATTAATCAAACAATGTAATTAGGTCATTTTCCATAATTAACATTTCAACCCTTAGGTCCCATTTTCATCAATGATTCAACATTTATTCCATTTCTCTATGCCGAACATGCATCTAGGTTTATTATAAATAAAACCCTAACTTTTGTAAAATTACACAAAAGCCCCGAACTTTCACAAAATTACCAAACCAACCCCAACATCTCAAAATACTAAAATTTAAAGACAAAACCCATAGAGAGGAGTAGGATATCCCTACCTCGAAGTTTGAGCCAAAAAGGAGATGAAGACTCGAAGATCAACGTGCTCCAAATCCAAACTTTTTCAGATTAAGTCGAAGCTCTCAATGCCCTCTATCTTTTTAACAAAGGCCCTAGGCTAGATTCACACTCTAGGGAGATCAAATCTTAGAGAGAGTGTAAGTTTAGAGAGAGAGAGTCTCGGATCTAGGGTTTGAAAGAAAAAGAAAGTGAAAAACTGATGTTCAAAAACGCTACTGTCCGCTGATATAAAACATGCTCGCTCTAGCGAAGACTTTGTCGCTCGAGCGACCAGACACAGAAAACTCTCGCTCGAGCCAAGAAGTTCTCGCTTGAGCCGAAAACTCAGAAGTGCGCTCGAGCGAAAGAATGCTCGCTCGAGCCAACAACTCAAACCCTCAGGTCTGCAACCAGAAGCACGCTCGAGCGACAGACTTCTCGCTCGAGCGAAGAACAAACCAGACCGCTCGAGCGAAGAAAACTCACTCGAGCCAAGAAATGCAGCTCTCAGGTCCAGAACCAGACACAATCGCTCGCTCGAGCGAAGCCATTCTGGCTCGATCCACCAGACACGAACTCAACTCTCGCTCGAGCGACCAACTCCTCGCTCGAGCGAAGGTCCAAAAATCTGGGCAGCAGCACTAGGCTCCCAAACACAACCAACCTGTAACAAACCTACCCAACACATCCTATAACTCAATATACAAAGTAGTAATAGATGTAAACAAGACAATAGTCAATTTCTATCACCCACGGACACATGTCCGGATCACTGTACAACAAGGGTAAAACCGGGATCGCTATAACCTCCCCCCCTTAAAGAATTTCGTCCCCGAAATTAAGCACAAGTTTTCAAAAATAGGTTTTTCTCCATTTTAGATAATGTTACATTTTAACATTCAACAATTCGACCCATTACCGGTCATCCCATCCCTTTAACAAGAGGCATTTCACAATATGTAAACAACATATGTACTTTCAACATGCATCAACATTACGCATTATCTTTCCAATTTCAACAATATATTCAACATATATAGTGTTACATTCAACTTCCATATGAGGCAAGTTCCAAAACATACTTCCAATAAACCAAAACATTTTCAATGTTTCACAACTTAAGACATATATAAAAGCTCTTAAGTTCAACAATAGTTCAAAATTTAAATACAAGATTACATATCAACAAACAAGTCCGGATATTTCTCACGGACTTCCAACTCACGTTCCCAAGTGGCTTCCTCCACTCCGTGATGTTTCCACAAGACTTTCACCAAAGGAATGGTCTTGCCACACAGGACCTGATCCCGCCTATCCAAGACCCGAACCGGTCTCTCCTCATACGAGGCATCCTCACCTACCTCTAAATCGGTCCAATCCAACACATGTGATGGATCTGGCTCATACTTCCGAAGCATACTCACATGAAACACGTCATGCACTCCGGACAACTGAGGCGGTAAGGCTAACCGATAAGCAACCTCGCCAATCCTCTCAAGGATCTCAAAAGGACCAATAAACCGAGGGGATAACTTCTCGCTCTTCCTAAACCTCATCAAACCTCGCCTAGGTGATATCTTCAGAAAGACATGATCACCTACCTCAAACGCCAAAGGCCTCCTTCTACGGTCAGCATAAGATTTCTGACGACTCTGGGCAGTAACAAGCCTCCTACGGATAAGTTCAACCTTCTCCGTCGTCTCCCTAACCAACTACGGACCCAACAAAGGTGCATCACCCACCTCGGCCCAACAAACTGGAGACCTACACGGTCGGCCATACAAGGCCTCAAACGGTGCCATACCAATGCTAGACTGAAAACTGTTGTTATAGGCAAACTCTACCAATGGCAAGTGCCTCTCCCACGTCCCGCTAAAGTCAAGGACACAACCCCGAAGCATATCCTCAAGGATCTGAATAGTACGCTCGGACTGCCCGTCAGTCTGAGGATGATAAGCCGTACTAAAGGTCAACTTAGTGCCCAAGGCACTCTGCAAACTCTGCCACAACCTAGCAGTAAAACGAGGATCTCTATCCGAGACGATCGTCACTGGGACCCCGTACAATCTCACTATGTCCCGAATATACAAGTCGGCGAGATGATCCACCAAATCTCTCACGCGCATAGGAATAAAGTGCGCTGACTTAGTCAACCGGTCTACAACCACCCAAATAGCATCACTACCCCGCTGAGTCCTTGGAAGACCTACAACGAAGTCCATAGTGACATGCTCCCACTTCCACTCGGCAATAGGCAAGGGTTGCAACAAACCCGATGGCCTCTGATGCTCGGCCTTCACTTGCTGGCAAGTAAGACACTTCGATACAAAAACAGCCACATCTCTCTTCATACCCCGCCACCAAAACTGGCGACCTAAATCCCGATACATCTTAGTGCCTCCCGGATGCACCGCAAGACGTGAATGGTGAAACTCTCGGAGCACTTCCTCTCGGCAAGACTCCGGTACAAACAAACGGTCTCGGTATCTCACACTCAGGTCGGGATACACCGTCAAACCCTTCTCAACTTTCCCACTGGAGATCTTCTCTCGGAGGGATTCTACCTCAAGGTCACCTCTCTGTGCCTCTAACACTCTAATCACAAGTGTAGGCTGCGCAACAACAGAAAACAAGGCCGCAGCCTCAACAGATTCGCCCAGTAGCAAATCAAACTCGCCAAGTGCTCCCAACATCTCCCATTCTCGGATGGCTATACAAGCTACATCACTAATGGACTTCCTACTAAGGGCATCGGCCACAACATTGGCCTTTCCCGGGTGATAGTGTAACTCAAAATCATAGCCCTCGATGAACTCCATCCATCTCCTCTGCCTCAAATTCAAGTCTCTCTGTGTAAACAGATACTTCAAACTCTTGTGATCCGAGAATACCTCGAACCTCTCACCATAAAGGTAATGCCTCCAAATTTTCAAGGCAAAGATCACTGCTGCTAAGTCTAGGTCGTGTGTGGGGTAATTCTTCTCGTGTATTTTCAACTGACGTAAGCCATAAGCTACCACTTTCCCCTCTTGCATTAACACACTACCCAAACCCTCTCGTGAGGCATCACAATAAACCGCATAACCCAACCCTCTCTCCACAATAATCAACACCGGAGCGGTGGTCAATCTAACTTTCAGCTCTTGGAACGACTTTTCACAAGTCTCACTTCACACAAACTTGACTCCTTTCCGAGTCAGTCTAGTCAACGGTGACGCTAACCTGGAGAAATCTTTCACAAACCGACGGTAATACCCAGCTAATCCCAGAAAACTGCGGATCTCAAACACACTCTTAGGCTGTGCCCAATCTTGCACTGCCTCAACCTTGGATGTATCAACAGACACCCATTCCCTGAATACCACGTGGCCTAAGAATTTGACTTCCCTCAGCCAGAACTCACACTTCCCAAACTTGGCATACAGCCTATGGGCTCTAAGTAACTCAAGTACCACTCTCAAGTGTGCCTCGTGCTCCTCCTCAGAAGGCGAATAGATAAGGATGTCGTTCACAAAAACGACTACAAACCGATCCAAAAATTCCCGGAAGATCCGGTTCATCAAGTCCATAAAGACTGCCGGTGCATTGGTAAGCCCGAATGGCATCAACAGAAACTCGTAATGGCCATACCGCGTACGAAATGCCGTCTTAGGAACATCCTCCTCCCTGACCCTCAACTGGTGGTAACCCGATCTCAAGTCTATCTTAGAGAAACAACGGGAACCCTTCAACTGGTCAAACAGGTCATCTATACGGGGCATAGGATACTTATTCTTAACCGTAGCCCGATTCAACTTCCGGTAGTCAATACACAATCTCAAGGCACCATCTTTCTTTTTAGCAAAGAGGGCCGGTGCTCCCCACGGCGAAACACTAGGGCGAACAAAGCCCTTATCTAGCAATTCCTGGAGCTGAACTTTCAACTCAACCAACTCTGCTGGAGCAAAACGGTAAGGTGCCATAGAAATCGGCGCTGTGCCAGACACTAAATCAATAGAGAACTCTATCTCTCGGTGAGGTGGCAAATTAACAAGGTCTTCGGGAAAGACATCCGAATACTCACAAACCACCCTCGGCAACACAAGCTGGGTCTCACCACTCTCACCACTCTCAAAGCTGGCAAGTAGACTACTAAGTTCACTTCGCCCTCGAGAATCATACCCCGGTGGCAACACACAACCAACCCGGTCTCCCAAGAAATGGAGCCACTCCCCGCTCAAGGTACATAACGTGACCCTCTGGCGGTAGCAATCGATAACAGCCCGGTATGACGATAGCCAGTCCATACCCAAAATAACATCAAAGCCCTTCATGGGCATGACAACAAACGGAAAAGGAAGCCTATAGTCGGCGACCTCTATATCACAACTTCTAACACCTTGTTTCAAGATCAACTCACCACCCAAAGGCGATACCACACAAATAGGAGATGCTAACTGTGCCAACTCCAATTCTAAAACAGATGCAAATGCAGCAGATACAAAAGAATGAGATGCACCCGTGTCAATCAACACACTAGCAACCGAGTTGCAAAACATAAAAGTACCTCTCACTACCGATGGAGCCGGTACTAAATCCTGCGCGGTAACAGCATACACGCGCCCCGTAGGCCCCTGGCCTACCTGCTCACCTCTCGGAGCAAAAGACTGCTGCACAGACTAGGATGACGAAGCTCTCGGATTGGCCCTCGAGGCCTGCACAGACTGAGCTGGCTGAAAACCCTGCGTCTGCCTAGAACCAGACGCTCCCGAAGTGGCACTCAACTGCGGGCAAAACCTCTTCAGGTGCCCAGGCTATCCACACTGATAACAAGACAAGGGCTGCACCCTGCCCAAACTCTGACTCTGCGGTCTAGCTGAAGGAGAAGCAGCTCTCTGACCCCCACCCTTCTGCGGGCAAACTGAAACCTTGTGACCCAGCTGGCCACACTTGTAACAAGCAAACTCCCCCTGATTGCCTCTCCCCGAGCCTGCACTCGGCACTGGAAAGGTCGATCTGGAAACTACACCCTGAGGCCGCTGAGGGTTATAACCCCTCTGCCTCCTGCCATCACTCTGACCATCCTGGCTCCTCTTGGAGCCCCTCTGTTCTTCCTCCTTTTCCTGCATCATAATTTTCATATGAGCAGCAGCATCTACCAGGTGTCTATACTCTCGGATATAAGACCCACCAACTCTCAACTTGAGGCCCCGCCTCAACTTCCGCTCAAACTCATAGCAACGGCGTTCCTCAGACACCACTAGTTCCGGTGCAAACCTGGACAGACTGGTAAAAGTAGCCTCAAACTCGGCCACTGACAAGCCCTGCTGTTTAAGCCGGCTAAACTGGTCCCTCAGCTTCTCCCTAGCTGCTGCAGACAAAAATCTCTCTTGAAAAGCATTCACAAACGCCTCCCAAGTACCACCAACACGAGCCTTCTCGTACTTCCACCATTGACCCGCATCTCCCTTCAGTTGGAAGGATGCCAAGGTCACTTTCAGTGCTCCGTCCTCGATGCCAAGCATCTCGAATTACTCATTTGCTCTAGCCACTCATCAGCCTTCAGTGGCTCCTTCGGATCCCCGATAAACTCATCCGGATTAGACCGGAAAAACTCCCTCTTCAAGAAAGAAGGCCCTGCCTCAGCTGCCTGATTCCCAACTCTAAGAATACCCAAAGCTCCTGCTATCTCTCTGGCCAAGGCACCCATAGCCTGCTGACCTGCTAGCTCGGCCACATTGGCCTGGCCAATTCCCTCCTGCACTGCCGGAATCTCACCCGGTAACGGTACTTCCTGCCTCGCAGGTCTACCACGCCTAGCACCTCTTCCTCGTCCTGACATCCTAATAAAGGAAATACAGAATGTTAGCACATTCACAAATGTGCCAAAACTAAACACTCACGTCCTAATGCATGGACAACTGTAATTCACTCCACGTAAGCACATAAACACATAAGCACTTACGAATTTCATTTCCGGATAATGATAGTCCCGAGGCGTTACTAGAGTTCCGGTTAGAAATAGCATTGATCAAGTGCTTTTCCAAAAAGACTCCCAGAAACCCAAGGATCCAATCAACATCAAATAATAACATTAAACCCATCAAATGAGACATTCATTGACATAAGAAATAACCACATTCTTTCATTTATCAGAGTTTCATTACAAAAGTATTACATGTTAACAACAAAAGCAAATGCCCTATGGGCTTACAGCTTTCCAAGTTAACACTTGGTTACAACAAAAGAGTGCTAACTCATTTACACGTTAAGCCCTTGGCTTGAATTTACATGTAATACAACAAAATGACAAAACGACAAAAGTATGTCCACCTCTAGCCTCCCAAGCTATGTCCTTGGAGGTGGCATGCTACCTGTACCTGAAAATGATATTCCCATATAGGGTGAGCCACAGCCCAGTAGAAATACACTAAACCAACCATGAACAATGACTAAAAGATTAGCAATTGATAGATGGCCAACATTGATACATTCACATAAATCACATATTTATGTCATCCGACTTATGAGTCCAAGTTACTTTCCATTTTCCCTTTTTCAACAGATAAGCATATTAGCTCCGTCATCATTTCAACAGATATGTATAAAAACTATATTCCACATTCACAGATAAGCATATAAGTTGTATCCACACTTCACAAAGATAAGCATATGAGCTCTATCTTCACTTCTCTAGACAAGCATATGAGCTTTATCTACGGAGTTCATCCCCTATCTTCTCCCAATACTATCCGGTTTAGAGGTACATCCCCCATCTTCCCCTAAACCGTGGAGTACATCCCCCATCTCCTTCTCTACACATAACGTATACAAACACATTGGTTCTATATACAATCACTCAATACATACAGTTAATGTATTCTATCAACCGTCAAATTCCATGACACGTTCCATTGAGTAGTTTCTGTTTGCCTAATCATCATGCATTGTCTACAACAATCACGACTATCCTCCACCGATAGCCCAAAGCAATTATTTCTAAACAGAAAGTAAATGCACAAATGGATATTCAATCAACATTTCATTCCGGTGAGTGATAAATAATTCAACTACACCTTTTAACCCTTTGCATTCCCAATCTCAACAATTCCATTTCATTTCCTCATTTCTCACAATTAATTATCCCAATTAATCAAACAACGTAATTAGGTCATTTTCCATAATTAACATTTCAACCCTTAGGTCCCATTTTCATCAATGATTCAACATTTATTCCATTTCTCTATGCCGAACATGCATCTAGGATTATTATAAATAAAACCCCAACTTTTGTAAAATTACACAAAAGCCCCGAACTTTCACAAAATTACCAAACCAACCCCAACATCTCAAAATACTAAAATTTAAAGACAAAACCCATAGAGAGGAGTAGGATATCCCTACCTCGAAGTTTGAGCCAAAAAGGAGATGAAGACTCGAAAATCAACGTGCTCCAAATCCAAACTTTTTCAGATTAAGTCGAAGCTCTCAACGCCCTCTATCTTTTTAACAAAGGCCCTAGGCTTGATTCACACTCTAGGGAGATCAAATCTTAGAGAGAGTGTAAGTTTAGAGAGAGAGAGTCTCGGATCTAGGGTTTGAAAGAAAAAGAAAGTGAAAAACTGATGTTCAAAAACGCTACTGTCCGCTGATATAAAACACGCTCGCTCGAGCGAAGACTTTGTCGCTCGAGCGACCAGACACAGAAAACTCTCGCTCGAGCCAAGAAGTTCTCACTCCCGAGTCGAGGCAACTTTGGTGATGACAGACACATGGCCTTAGGCACAAGTCAGGGTTTCCTAAATTTCCCCAAAATAAAAATTTAGGTGGCGATTCTGTATCTGGCAAAGCAGTCCATGTTTGGCACTTCTTTACAAAAATTAGTTTTCCAAAACGATTTGCCGGATTTGGACTCTTTGGTGATTTATCGGTCTTGCATTGCACTTTGCGAGACCAGATTTAGAACCGTGACACTGAGTCCGAACTGTAGTAAGTCCAATGAACAAAATGGATTTTACGTCGCATTCCTGCTTCGCGTAGCTGTGGACGTTCGGGCGCGTCTACAGTGTTCGAACCCTAATGCATGACAAATGGTAAGCAAACCCCATAACTATATATCTACCATCATGCAAGAGGGTCCGAAGAAGTGTCCGAGTGTTCGAACCCTAATGCCTGACAAATGGTAAGTAACCCCATAATTACATATATGCCATCATGCAAGAGGGTCCGAATAACTGTCGGAGTGTTCAAACCATTATGCATGAGAAATGGTAAGTAAATACCATAATTACATATTTGTCATCATGCAAGAGGGTTCGAATAAGTGTCCGCGTGTTCGAACCCAAATAAATGAGAAATGGTTAGTTCACACCATAATTACATATCTGCGATCATGCAAGAGGGTCCGAATAAGTGTCCGAGTGTTCGAACCCTAATGCATGAGAAATGGTAAGTAAAAACCATAATTACATATCTGCCATCATGGTAGAGGGTCCTAAAAAGTGCCCGAGTGTTCGAAGCCTAATGCATGAGAAATGGTAAGTAAATACCATTGTTACATATTCGCCATCATGCAAGAGGGACCAAATAATTGCCTGAGTGTTCGAACCCAAATGCATGAGAAATGGTAAGTAAACACCGTAATTACATATCTGCCATCATGCAAGAGGGTTCGAATAAGTGTCCGAGTGTTCAAACCCTAATCCATGAGAAATGGTAAGTAAATACCAAAATTACATATTCATCATCATGCGAGAGGGTCCGAATAAGTGTCCGAGTGTTCGAACCCTAATGCATGAGAAATGGTAAGTAAACAAGATAATTACATGTTTGCCATTATGCAACAGGGTCCGAATAAGTGTCCGAGAGTTCGAACCCTAATGCATGAGAAATGGTAAGTAAATACCAAAATTACATATTCGCCGTCATTCAAGAGGGTCCGAATAAATGTCTGAGTGTTCGAACCCTAATGCATGATAAATTAAAAGTAAACAACATAATTACATATCTGCCATCATGCAAGAGGGTCCAAACAAGTGTCCGAGGGTTCGAACCCTAATGCATGAGAAATGGTAAGTAAACACCATAATTACATATCTGCAATCATACAAGAGGGTCCGAATAAGGGTTTGTGGAATAACCCAACCCTCGTACATGATTATGGTATTTTTTCAGCCCTCTATTCTGTGATTTTGAATGCTCATTGTGAAACTCTATGTGAAATTACGTTGAATTAAGTGAAACTTGGAATTATGGAATCCTATCTGTTGAATAAGAAAAATTATCTGTCGCACTTAAACTATTTGAATCTGAAATTGGACACCTTAGAGACTTAATTTTCTGAAATTGATTTGTTATTTGAAATCTGCTTGATTTTTAGGCTATAATGGGATTTTCTGTGAAATTTCAATTTAGGATGCTTAAACGATTAAATTTTTGTCTTATTCTCTTTCAAATATACATTTATGCTCTTTGGATATGTTGACTTAGAAGCCCAACGAAAATATCTCCTGGAAAACAAGTTTAGAGAAGGGTTTGAGAATTAGGAAGGCAAGATCATCAAGAAGGTGGGAAATTGAAAAACTCAAGCCTAAGGTAAACTTATTCTTCATTTATGATCCTCCTTCTATGATTCTCCTTTTGAATTTGAGAGGAGTTTCCCCTTTTATAAAGCTTAGAGTATGAAAAGGAATGGGTATTTGATTCTTGCTTAAAGTGGAACATGGTTTATCACTTTGGTGTTTTGAAACTAAATTGGAGTCCTATGTGTGGGAAGTTATACACTATTCTTTCTATGAGCTTGTTTGAAGGTAAATATGTAGCTATGGCCATGTGTGTATATGTTTCTAAGTGTGTAAGGTTATGTGTTGGTTATGGAATTTATATGATGTTGAACTCAATCCTTGCTTCAAGATCTAGGTTATATGGAATTATCATGTGTTTGAAATGATTTTGGAACTATTTTGGACCTTAATGAAGATCTATTTTGGCCCTTGATAATGCTCATAAAAAGAGGGATTTTTAGGATTTTGGGACTGCCAAACAGGGCCCAGGCCGCACGTGCGGAGGAAAGAAAAACAAACCTGGAAGCATACTGCTTTCTGCCACTCGAGCAGTGGAGAGCACGGTGCATGTCCGCACGAGCGGAAGTGATGGCCGCACGTGCGGCCCAGATTGAGAAGTTCGCTCGCTTCGTTTTACGTGCTTAATTCTCAGCTCTTTTTAGAATTTGTGTTTGATACCTATTTATGATTATGCATGCAATTGAAATGTAAAAATGCAAGAAATGGTTTAAAAGAAGAAAGAAACTAATATGTGTTATCTATGTGTGTAGGACACACCACAGGAGGAATCACCGCTCCGCAACCACACTGTGAGTAATAGTACACGGAATGTACATTTATTTACTATTAATATCTGTTATGACCATTCTGTTTTCTATTAGACATGGCATTAACATATGTATTGATCGGAACTTGGTGACAATGTAAGGTTGACTACATTTCTGTATATTTTTTGGCCGAAAGGCTATTCAGTATATTTATGGGCCGAAAGGCCGTTCAGTATATTTCTGGGCCGAAAGGCTGTTCTGTGCATTTCTGGGCCGAAAGGCTGTTCTGTAATTCTGGGCCAGTAGGCCGTTCTGTTATAACTGTAATACTTGGCCTAAGGCCGTTCTGAAAGAAAAACAATATCAGACTCACTATTTGGATTTCATTTTTGTGAATGAATTGTTATGCATTGTGGTTAAAGTTGGTTATTAAACTGCTTAAGTACTATTATTCACTGAGCTTGTCTCACTCTGTAATTTTGTCTGATTCTATAGGTAATCAACTTGGAGGTCAGTCCTAGCATCGTTATCATCTATCTTTTGTCAACCTAAGGACAACCAGGCACTTGGAGAAGCCCTTTGCATGCTAGTGCAGTTTTGCTAGACTTTGTCATTTTGTACTAATGTTTTGTGGGCTAAAGTCAATTCGTATCTAATGTTCAAACCCCTGGGCTGGACTTGTAAATGTGTATGTAACTTAATCTCAGACGCATGTTCACTAGATGTTTAATTCCGAGTCGTGGTCCTGGCATATTTGTAGTAGCTCAATGGATGTGTCTGCATGTTATTCTATTATAGTAATGCTTCCGTTCAGGCCCCGGATATTTTATGTAGCAGGGTAAGCGTTTGTTTCTGAGTAGGTCATGCCCGAAATTTTAGGGGCAAGTTTGGGGCGTGACATGTGGTATCAGAGCACGAGTTGCTATCTCACACACGGATCCATTGAGCTTCAGGATGTCTAGAAAGATGTAGGCGTCATGTAGTAAAGGAAGATTGATAGCAACGTTAAATGTTTTCTGCTAACGCTAATGATGATGATCAATGTCTATTGTATTCTTTTGTGTATGTTGTAATTGATCGTTTTGTAGACTATGGTGAGAACAAGGACTGAAGATCAGGAAGATGCTACCTCAGCACGGTTGGACAAGATGGAAAGAATGATTATGGAAATGGCGGAAACTCTACGGCAACAACAACAGCAACAGCAGCCACAACCGCCGCTACCACCAGTACCCCCACCTGTAGTGCAAGATTTTCACGCTGAGGACCGCACCATTACACTTACAAGGGAGTTTAAAAAGATGAAACCACCATCGTTTAAAGGAGGAATTGAACCAATGAAGGCTGAGGCATGGGTGTTAGGGATAGAAAAATTGTTCAAAGTTTTCCCTTGCACTGAAGTTCAAAAGGTGCAACTTGCTGCTTTCACTCTTGAAGATGAAGCACGGAGGTGGTGGATGCTTACCAGAACAATGCATTAGGGGTTGACATGGGATAGGTTCTTGGCACTGTTTTATGATAAATATTTTCCCCAGAGTATGCGAGACAAGAAGGTGACCGAATTCGAAACATTGAGACAAGGAAACAAAACTGTTGCCGAATATGAAGCTCAGTTCGTGGAACTAGCCCGGTTTGCACCTCACATGGTAGATACAGAATATAAGAAGGCACGAAAATTCGAAGGAGGATTGTGGGGTACTATTCTGGACCGAGTTAATGTGTTGAAGTTGCCTACCTACGTTGATGTGTTAGAAAGGGCTGTTATAGCAGAAGGGAATATTGCTGCTCAGACCCGGATTTCTAAATGGAAAGGAAAGAGGTAGAACAACCAATGGTTCAAGGGGTCAACTACTCTACCAAACAAGAAGCAAAATTCAAGGACCTCCAGTACTGCTACTCCTCAAAATTCAACTCCTGTGTGTCTAGAATGTGGATGGAAACATCGTGGGATTTGTCACCGATTGTCTGGGGCATGCTTTCGATGTGGCAAAACGGTCCATTTGATAAAAGACTGTCCGCAAAAGAATCAACAAACTGGTAATAAGGCCGTCACAAGCTCAGTAGGGTCTACACCGGCTCCTAATGCTAAGTCAGTTGCTAAACCTACTAACAATAAGGACACTACGAAGCAAGGCAGGGTATTTGCGTTGGTTCCGGGAGATGTACAGAATGCAACAACAGTGGTGTCAGGTACATTTATGGTTCATGGTCATTCTGCTTACGTCTTATTTGATTCTGGCTCTACCTGTTCCTTTGTGTCAAAATTATTTGCTAAACATTTTGATAAACCTGAAGAAGACTTGACTTATGTGCTGTGTGTATCTTCACCTATGGGAAATTCCATGATCTGTACTTCTGTCTATTCTGCTTGTGAACTTCTCATTGGGGATATCCGTGTATATGCTAATCTATTACCACTTGATATGACTTCTTTTGATATTATTCTGGGAATGGATTGGTTGGGTGAATATGGTGCCACTATAGACTGTCTGATGAAGCAAATTAAATTCCACCCTCCGGGACAATCAGAATCTACTTTTCAGGGACAGGGAGTAACTTCTCCACCGTATGTGATTTCTGCAGCAAGGGCTTGTAAATTAATTCAGAATGGGTGTCAGGGGTACTTATGTAGTGTTTTGGAAGGGCCAATAATAAAGAGAATATTGATGCGATCCTAGTTGTCTGTGAATTTCCGGACGTCTTTCCAGAAGAATTGCCAGGAGAATTAGTGGACCGTGAAATTGAGTTCACGATTGAAGTGCTACTGGGAATCCAACCCATTTCTAAAACCCCGTATCGAATGGCACCAGTTGAAATGAGGGAATTGAAGACTCAGTTGCAAGACCTACTGGATAAGGGGTTTATCCGCCCGAATGTTTCTCCGTGGGGTGCACCAGTCCTATTTGTGAAAAAGAAAAACGGAACACTTCGATTATGTATAGACTACCGGGAGCTTAATAAAGTAACAATCAAGAATAAGTATCTATTACCACGGATCGATGATTTATTTGATCAATTACAAGGGGCACTAGTCTTTTCCAAGATTGATTTACGGTCGGGATACCACCAATTGAAAGTTAAAGCTGATGATGTTGAGAAGACAGCTTTCCGAACATGATACGGTCATTATGAATTTCTGGTTATGCCCTTTGGAGTTACTAATGCCTCCGCGGCATTCATGGATTTGATGAATCGTGTCTTTAAGCCCTATCAGGATGAATTTGTTGTGGTCTTTATTGACGACATCCTTATTTATTCAATGAATGAAGACGCTCATGAAAACCATCTTCGTTTAATTCTTCAAACCCCCCGAGAAAAGAAGTTGTACGCAAAGCTAAAGAAGTGTGAATTCTGGCTACGTGAAGTGGCATTTTTGGGGCATGTTATAACTAAGGAAGGAGTTTCTGTGGATCCGAACAAGATTGAGGCAATTGTGAACTGGCCGACTCTGACTAATATGACTGAAGTGCGTAGTTTTATGGGGTTAGCTGGATATTATAGGAGATTTGTTCAGGATTTTTCCAAAATTGCTGTATCACTCACACAGTTGACTAAAAAGGGAGTTGCATTTGAATGGTCGGAACAACGGGAATCTGCTTTTCAAGAATTAAAAATGAAGTTAACTACAGCTCCGGTCCTTGCACTACCATCTGGTACTGAGGGATTTGTGATTTACAGTGATGCTTCACACAAGGGACTTGGTTGTGTGCTTATGCAAAACGGAAGGGTTATCGCTTATTGTAGACGCGTCCCGCGAGGGGGGGGGGCTCGCTGCTACAGTTCGGACTCGCGATTTTCGTTGTCGCGGTTCTTAATCTGAACCAAAGAGTCCAAATCTGGCAAATCGTTTTGAGAAACAGATTTTTGAAAAAGTAGTGCCAAACATGGACTGCTTTGCCAGATACAGAGTCACCATCTAAATATTTTAAAAATGGGGAAATTTAGGAAACCCTGACTCAGTGCCGAAGGCCACATGTCCGTCATCACCGGAGTTGTCTCGGCTCGGGAGCTTGGGTACGATCGGGGAAGGTCAGCTATGAGCACCCCCTTTCGCCCGGTCCGAAGACTGGCCTCTACTAACCATGATATCCGATTTTGAAAACGTTATGTGTTCTTATTCCATTTATTAGCCTAGAATTACTATGTTATGCGCGCAGCAAACAAGTATAGACTAGATTGCCTAATTTGGAAAGAAACATTGCATATCCGTTTATTTTGAAAATGCTTTGGAATTTGCTACTCGCAAGTAGGCTAAAACACGGATTTCAATGAGTTTTTCCAACTCAAACAATCCAAGCTTCACCCACAGGCATTCAAACAGTTTAACACATAAGCATTTAGCCGCATGGCAGGCATACTGTCATGGAAACACTCACACGCATGCGGGATGCTAAAGCGTAAATACTTACATCGTACTCCGTGCCAAAACAGTAAACTAGTTAGCAAACATGCGTGTCCTAGTTCATGTTAAAAATGGCTAATGCATCACGTGCAAAAATGCAATCTAGGCAGGCTCGGCTAACCCTAAACATGGGATGTGAAATGCGGTCAACTACCACATATTCAATTTGTGAATTGAAGTACAGATGCAGTTAGCGTGATGTACCGAGCCTAATGCATGCAATACAAATGCATGGATGCACACATGCATAGCATATGGTATGCTAAATTAAACGTGCCCTAATCTACCATCATAAGCAGGTAAATAAAAGGGAAGAAAGAAGTGGGGATTGGAAGACATACACACCACCCACGCACACTTATTACATATTTGCCCTCACTCGGAGGGGCCAAATAAATATTACAAATAAATTAACTACGCAAGCTAATTAAATATTACAAATTGCCTAATCAACTAAGCAAATTAACTAAAATTAAGGAAAACAGAAAATCACCTCGGGAAACGCGCTGCCATGCATAGGCTGCCTCTGTTTTCCTTTTTTTACTCCTCTGGAGGTTGCTAAAACCTCAGGGCTGCTTCCTTGGATGCTGAGAGACATCACCGGCTGCATGGAATTTCCACCAGCAGTGTGGTGTGGCCACCGGCACAAAACAAAGCTATCGGCAGGGAAATTATTGCCGGTCGGCACCTTACACTACCGGTCGGCAGAGTGTTCCTGCAGAATCTGCAAATGACAGCAATAGAGGGCAAGGCAAAGCATGGCAGCACAATTCAAGGCATATATGCACCAACCATGTCCCTTATCATGATAATGACTCAAAGGGGCATGTGCCTCGATTCTCGGACCACCAATCACGCATTTCCATGCATGATGGCCCAAAGAACCAAGTATGCAACTTTGATTTCAAATGCATGCAAACCAAATCAAACCAAACAAGGCCCAATTCCTATCACTAAGTCAAGGAACAAAGCATGCATGCAAAATGCAATGCAACCTAGGCATGCAAGCTAAGGATGCAACATGGCATGGCGATACACTTATGCAAGCATGCAAGCAAACATGAGGCAATGCTAGCCAATGAAAAGGTGGTCTTAAACATGATTTGGGCAGCTCTAATAGGGCCCAAAACAGTAGCCAAAATGCTATAATATGGGGGGACCAAATACATACACACATGCACATAATTGAGGGCCAACACTTAAGCACAAATTGAACAACCCTCAAACACATTTGAAAGGGGGTAATCATGGACACATTAGCATGCAACATAAGCATTGAAATCATGCTAAAACATGGTGCCAAACCAAGCAATAAATCAAGCCAAGCATGCAACAAATGGCCCAAATGCTCAAAGCAAACCAATAGAGTATTGAACTACACTTAGCAAGACCAAACATGGCATGAACTCATTGACCAAAAACAGAGTTTTGGGACATTAATACAAGGCCTAAGGACCACTTAGATGGCATCCAAATGACTCAAAAACAAAGGCATGCATAAACACCAAAACATGGAGCATTGCTACACAAGCTTATGAGGCATTAAAGATGCATTCAAGGCAAACACATAGGCATGAAAATGGGACTGAAATAACATATAAGGTGACCCCAAATCACCAAATCAATGCAAAGATGTCATGCTATACATTCATATGCTCAAGGCCAACAAGCCCAAATACAAAGGAGCAATACCAAGCATGCCAAAATCAACCCAAACACTTATGGATAGACCTAAAACATGTCAAGATAAGCACAAAATCTTCACAAATGTAAGCCTAAAACATGCTAGAAATAAAGGCACACAACCTAAGACATGTTAAGGTATAACAAGGCATTACATGGCAACTATGCTAAGCATGCATGGAGTACCAAAACCAAGTAAAAACAGAGGCATAACATGACATATTAAGCATAAAAAGAAGCCAAGTCATGGCCAATACACCCTCTAACATGGTGCTCTCTCAAGAGGCCAAAACATGCCCTTTTCAAGGACAACAAGGAGAGGGGGTGGCACTCTCCTTCTTGGGACTTCAAGGCATCACCTTCACCACTGAAATCCCTCAAGATTTCAGTGGTGAAGAGACCCCAACACCAAAATCCCAGAGTTCACACAAAAGGGCACAAAATGAGGCCTTTCAAGGCCTAACGGTATTCAAACTTACCCAAACCACAAAACACTCTTAACAAACAACCAAGAGGGCTTAAAAACAAAAATTTTTGGTATTACACACTAAGCTCAAAAACGAATTTAAGATAGGTAGAAATACAATGCAAAAATGGGGTAAAAAGGGGTGAGATTCTTACCCTTGAAGCCTTCTTCAACAATGATGCTCCAATGGCCTTCCTTGGCTTGAATCCAACACCAAAACTTCAAAATTAGTCCTTTAGAACCTCAGTTCCAAGAGGAAGGTGAAACACTAGGTGCTTGTGTGCAATAGTATGGACTAAAACACACACAAGAGCACAAAAGAGAGAGAAAGAGAGATAGAATGTGTATCTAACCCTAACCCTAGAACTCAAACCCTAACAATGGCTGTCTAAGCTCTCAAAATATCTTAAGTGTCTAACCCCTTAAGCCAAGAGACCCCCCTCTCTCTATATGGCACTTCTTGTCTTGTAAAGCTTACAAGACAAGCTTCATAAGAGAGAGATCCCTCCATACACGTGTATGGAGGGGAGCAAAAAGCAAGACAGCTGTCTTAAAATATCTGCAAAGCAGATGCACAGTAGTCGGCTGGCCAAAAATGCCATCTTGGCCAAAAAGAGTGCCGGCCGACACTAAAAAGTGCTGACCGGCAACAAATAGTGCCGGCCGGCAATATACATTGCCGGTGGCAGCAAAAACTAGCCGGTGGCCTCTAGCCACTGCCGGTGGTGGGTGGGGATGGTCTACAAACCCTACCCTGCCTCTCAAAGGCAAAACACAAGTGTTTGGTGTAAAACCAGACACTAAACGGTCGGGTTCAGAGATCCTGAGACAAGGCGCGCGAGCCGAGACCTCCGGGAACTCCAAACGAACACAAACATGGATAATCACCGATTGTTCAAACGGTGACGTCCAAGTCTTGAGGACGGTCAAAAATGGGGTGTCTACGGTTGCCCCTCTTTGACAGAACTCGAAAGTCATAACAATGATGGGAGTGAATGTCAAAGCCCAGAGACGACCCATTTTTGACAAGGCCGAAGACTTAGACAAACATGCAAGACAATCAAGATATGCGCCCGAAGGCAGGGGCAAAATGCAAGACAATGCACGAAGCCGAGCATAACTTATGATCATGCAAAGAAAGCTGTAACGAAGCATACATGCGACAGTTTTAAGCTAGCATACATCAAACTACACTACAATGCAGAAAGGATGTAAGAGAATTAAGCAATTCTCAATACGTCACACTCGGGAGATACAATACCTATGCGGCTCGTCTGGTTACACCAGCCTCAAATGAACCGTACATACAATATCGTACCTGAAAAGAAAACAAACTTAACAGGTACAATATTGTTAGCAACATGCATGACAATGCAAGAATAGTGGTGTACTCGAAATGCGTAACAGCGCAAAGCAAGTGGGGAGCATAACAATGCTGTGAAAATACAAACATGTAAGTGGAGCATGCGGTCTACGCAGGCAACGAAATTGACCATAAGCATGCGGTCTACGCAGGTAATGAAATCAACAAAAATGTGGTCTACGCAATCAAAACATGCGGTCTACGCAAATAATGAATTAATAATGCGGTCTACGCAATCAAAACATGCGGTCTACGCAGGTAATGAAAATAGATAATCATGCGGTCTACGCCAGCAAAACATGTGGTCTACGCAGGTAATGAAATTGAACAATGATGCGGTCTACTCAATCAAAGCATGCGGTCTACACAGGTGAAGAAATAATGCGGTCTACGCAATCAAAATATGCGGTCTACGCAGGTAATGAAATTAAGATGCGGTCTATGCAATCAAAGCATGCGGTCTACGCAGGTAATGAAGTTAATAAATATGCGGTCTACGCAATCAAAACATGCGGTCTACGCAGGTAATGAAATTAAGATGCGGTCTACGCAATCAAAACATGCGGTCTACGGTGGTAATGAAGTTAATAAATATGCGGTCTACGCAATGAAAACATGCGGTCTACGCAGGTAATGAAGTTAATAAAGATGCGGTCTACGCAATCAAAACATGCGGTCTACGTAGGTAATGAAATTAATAAAGATGCGGTCTACGCAATCAAAACATGCGGTCTACGCAGGTAATGAAATTAATAAAGATGCGGTCTACGCAATCAAAACATGCGGTCTACGCAGGTAATGAAATTGATAAAGATGCGGTCTACGCAGGTAATGAAATTAATAAAGATGCGGTCTACGCAATCAAAACATGCGGTCTACGCAGGTAATGAAATTAATAAAGATGCGGTCTACGCAATCAAAACATACGGTCTATGCAGGTAATGAAATTGATAAAGATGCAGTCTACGCAATCAAAACATGCGGTCTACGTAGGTAATGAAATTAATAAAGATGCGGTCTACGCAATCAAAACATGCGGTCTACGCAGGTAATGAAATTGATAAAGATGTGGTCTACGCAATCAAAACATGCGGTCTACGCAGGTAATGAAATTAATAAATATGCGGTCTACGCAAGTAATGAAAGGTATTGTTACACAGCATGATTGAAACAATTTGTGGAATTCACAAGGCATAAAAAGGATATAGGGCGGGACATTCTTCGCACGCATCTATAACAAGCCCGCGGGGGACCTCGCTACAGCTCGGACTCGATTCGTGTTACGGTTCTAAGTCTGAACCAAAGAGTCCAAATCCGGCAAATCGTTTTGAGAAAACAGATTTTTGAAAGAAGTGCCAAACATGGACTGCTTTTCCAGATACAGAGTCGCCACCTAAATATTTTGTTTTGGGAAATTTAGGAAACCCTGACTCGGTGCCAAAGGCCACGTGTCCGTCATCACCAAAGTTGCCTCGGCTCGGGAACTTGGGTACGATTGGGGAAGGTCACTTCGTGAGCACCCCCGCTCGCCCGATCAAAGATCGGCCTCTACTAACCATGATATCTATTTTTTAAAACTTTGTGTGTCCTTATTCCGGTTATTAGCCTAGGTTACTATGTGATGCACACAACATACAAGTATAGACCAGGTCGCCTGGATTGGAACAAAACATCTCATGTTTGTTTATTTGAAAGGTGGTTTGCTACTCGCAAGTAGGCTTAAAATGCAGATTTTGCCACCCTCGGGTGGGCTTAGAAAAGATGGTTTTGCCACTATCTAGTGGGCTTAAAACAAATAGTTGATGATTTATTCCAATCCAAATAACCCAACCTTCACTCACAGGCATTCAGGCAGTTATATCACATAAGCAAATAGCCTCATGGTAAGCATGCTATCATAGCAGTCACTCACACGCAAGCAAGGATGCTAAAGCATAAAACTCACCGGGTACTCTAAGCCAAAACAGAATTTACATTAGAAATCATGCATGATCCTAAGTATACAAAAATGCCTAATGCAACACATGCAAAAATGCAACTATAGCAGGCTCGGCTATTCTAAACATGGCATATGAAATGCTACAACTAACATGTATTCAATTTGGAATTGAAAAATACAATGCAGTTAGTATGATGCGCCGAGCCCGGTGCATGCAATACAGGTGAATGATGCAAACATGCTGTCATGCTGTATGCTAATTTAAACATGCCCTAATCTAACCATCAAAAGCGGATAAATAAAAGGGAGAAAGACGTAGGGTTGGAAGACATACAACACACACACGCACACTTATTACAGTTGTGCCCTCGCGCAGAGGGTCCGAATAAATAATACAGTCCCAAATAAAAGAATATTACAGTCTGAATATTACAGTCCAAATAATATACAAATTCCTAATTAATTAACAAATCAACTAAGAAAACTGTAAAACTGGCATGCAAGCCAGGGACTGCCTTGCTTCTGATGGATGATGCATGTCCGGGTTGTCTTGCGCGGAAATCCACCGGGATGCCCAATTAGCCTCTGTTTAGCAGTTATTCTTGGAAAGCATGCCAAGCTCCGAAAAGTTGCTGATTCATCATTTTGCTGCAACAGAGAGCAGGAAAGGGGCATGGCAATGTATTTTCACAGATATATGCATGCCTCGATCCTCGTGCCACCAATCACGCATATCGATGCATGATGGCAGAGGAGTCGAAATGTGCAACTCAATATAGAATGAATGCACGTATAAACACAACAAACCCTAACTCCATCATGGGTAATCCGGAGTGTCGATGACTGGGGAATTGAGACACGTTCCGTCACTCGTAGTACGAAACGTACCTCGTTTCCCGTGCCCGGGCTAACTCCTATCCCAGACACGATGCAATATGCATGACATGCATGAAATGCGACTAAGATACGATCCTAACATACACAATGCTATGAAAATGAGATGCCTCGAAATGCGTACACACGGGTACGCAAACCGAGAAAATGACAGAATGCGATCTAAGATACAACCTAGTATGCACTATGCTGTAAAAATGAGATGCCTCGAAATGCGTGCACACGGGCACGCAAACCGAGGCGATGGCATACGCAATGCAATATGGCTAAAATGGCATGGAAAATGTAACATGGACTTATACTAACATGAGAGAGCCTCAGCTACACTCACATAAGAAGCCGGTAGATGAAAATGAAGTGCCTCGAAGTGCGTGCACACGGGCACGCAAACCGAGGCAATGGCATATGCAATGCAATATGGCAAAAATGGCATATAGAATGCAACATGGACTTATACTAACATGAGAGAGCCTCAGCCACACTCACATAAGAGGCCGATGGATGAAAATGAAGTGCCTCGAAACGCGTGCACACGGGCACGCAAACCGAGGCAATGACATATGCAATGCAATGGCATGGAAAAGGCATATAGAATGCAATATGGAATTTAGGCACTGAAATATGGGGGAAAACAGCCCCGAAATGAGGCAAAATCACACCCGATGCATGGAATTTCTCCCGAAATGCAAAATTAGGCACCCGAAATGGCCTATAGCTATACCAAACATGCATAATTGGCACATGGAATGAAAAGACAGAAGCAAGGCAGCCCCGAAATAAGCATTTTACTAGTGCAAAACATGGCCAAACAGCAAGCAAAGATAGGGCAAAATTAGCATGCGAAAATGGCCCTAAACATGAGATTATGAAGCAACTCACAACTGCTAACTCCAAATGGGTTAGGACCCTTCAACAACATTGAAGAGGGACCCAAAATATGATTTTTTCCAGAACTGTAAAAACCCCAAAAACAAACACAGGTATGGCTGCACTCCCATGCAAGAAAAAGGACCAAAAGGTGGCCAAAGAGGCAAGTGGCATATGCAAAGCCCAAACTGAAAAATTCCCTTCTACAACATTGAAGAGGGACCAAAAATAAGCATATTTACAGAACTTTAAAAACTCCAAAACAGTATCCAACATGCTAGAAATGCAATGCAAAATAAAGCTCAAAAGAGGCTATAACATGAGGTATGCAAAATATTTCACAAACAGCCAAAGACCCTTAATGAACCATGAATAATGGGCCAAAATAAGACTATTTTCAGAACTGTAAAATGGCCAAAAACAAAAGCATGATAGGCTAACAAAGCATGCAAGAATGGGGACCAAAAGAGAGATATAACATGAAGTGGCATATGGAGGTCCCAAACCATGAAAGGCCCTAAATGAAACATGAAGAATGGACCAAAATGAGACTATTTTCAGTGCTGTAAAATGGCCAAAAACCAAAGCACAATAGGCTGCCAAAGCATGCAAAAATGGGACCAAAAAGGGAGTATAAAGGCAAGTATAGCATGGAGGTCCCAAACAGTGTTGATCCCTTCTTCAATGTTGAAGAGGGGGTCCAAATAAGCCTATTTACAGTTTACATCATGCTCCAAAACAGATCACACAGAAGCTAAAAAAATCATGCAAGAAAACGGTATTTAAGAAGGGTATTGAAGCGAGTGCAATATGGGGGGCTCAAACAGGGTTGAGCCCTTAAGAAAAAGTGAAAATGAGCTCAAAATATGGCCACTTTCAGTTATGGCCGGAGCTCAAAGCAAAAAGCATATATGGTTAAGAAAAGTTGCAAAAATAAGCCCAAAAAGGGTGAAATAGCAACTCACCCTTGTAGACCAATCTTTGGTTGCTTCTTGGACCAAGTTGCAGCACCTTTAGCCTTTGAGAAGCCCTCCTTGTTGCTGGAAATGGAGTGGTGGTGGTGGTGCTTGGTGGTGGTGAAGGAATGAAGTATAGAACTTGGATGTTTTTGAGGAAATGAGAGAGATAGAGGGAGGTTTGAATGTATATGCTTGAAGGCAATTTCTCTAACCCCTAATACAAGTGTTGGCCCTTGGTTATATGGACCAAAAAGAGGGGCAAAAGGTGGGGGAAAAAGGAGGCAAGCTTTCCCCCACAAAATATCCCCCGGATATAGATATTTTCTGGGGGATAAAGCTATACAGCTGTAAAGTGAACAGTGTGAGGATCATGGCCGGCCAGGTATTTTTGTTGCAGGTGGCCGGCCGGCCACACACCCTAGCCGGCCAGCTAGGGGTCAAAAGGGTCAAGTTGGTTTAGTGGCCGGCCACCACATAATGGTGTCCTCCCATGTGCCCTCAACACAACCCTGTGGTTAAAAGTCCAAGAAAGTGGCTCAAGGGTGTTCAACATTGGCTCGGAAGGAGGGGTTCAAATGGGTCAAGCAACATTAGTGGCCGGCCACCAACTTTTAGGGTCCTCCCATGTGTGTACATCACAAGTATGTGGTTCAAATTTCAAGAAAGTGGGCCCAAGGTGTTCAACATTAGCCCGGAAGGAGGGGTTCAAAAGGGTCAAGTAACATTAGTGGCCGGCCACCAACTTTTAGGGTCCTCCCATGTGTGTACATCACAAGTATGTGGTTCAAAGTTCAAGAAAGTGGGCCCAAGGTGTTCAACATTAGCCCGGAAGTGTGAAAAACGGGCGTCGGAGGGCGTCGGAGGATATATAACTGGTTGCTGCAACAATTACTGGCCTTCCACCCTTCAGTGACCTTCCTAGTGATAAAACAGAGGTACCTGCCAAAAATGAACGAAAACCGTTGCAAAACGAATGTTCGGGGGCCAAAACGCGCAGTTCGAGGTCCCAAAAATGGGCTGTTAAGCATCGAAAGTGGCATTCGGCCACGAAGTAGGTTTCTCAGACCCCAGTGTCCCTCAAAAGGGAGTAGAAAGGAAGTATGCCAAAAATCAGAACAAACGGAGATGGTTAGGCGGTCCCGAACCGAGGCACATGGCCTGACGGCTCCGAAAACCAAGAACCGGACTCCGGAATGGGCAAAATGGCCTGCGGCCACAAAATGTAGCCTACGGCCACTGAGAGATGGTCTACGGCACCTCTCCCTCCCCTCAGAAAAAGGAACAGCGAAAACCGAGCCTGGTTCGCAAACCGAGGCAAAGCGCAAAAGAGGGTTCGGAAGTCCGGAGGTAGGGCTCACGGCCGCGACTCTGAAACTTCTGAACGAGCACATTATGTAATATCACCAAGCACTCAATCGATAACGTCTGAGTCTTAAGGTCGGTCAAAAATGGGGTGTCTACAGTTGCCCCTCTTTGACAGAACTCGGAAGTCACAGGTGACGAGAGTGAATGTCAAAGCCCAGAGACGACCCATTTTTGACAAGGCCGAAGACTTAGACAAACAGACAAGATAGACAGAGATGTGCCCGCAGGCAGGCCCGCTGGCAGGGGGGGCAAAATGCAAAGCGATATGCAAGAAGCCAGACATAACTCAATGATCATGCAAATGCAGCAAGCTGTAATGAAGCAAGTATTCGCAAATAGATGCAACAGTTTTAACCAAGAATGCAAAGCAACAACTACATTTCATGCAGTTAAGAATGCAGAGAATTATTCAATCCTCGCCACGTCTCACACGGAGAAGATATGATACCTGCGCGATTCGTCTGGTCGTACCAGCCCCAAATGAACCGTACATACAATATCGTGCCTGCAAAAGAGAGAAATTGCAACAAGTACAATATGCTACCAACATATATTCAATGTGATTCTGGAAGTTTGACACACGCAGTGCCGGTGAGTGAATGCATCGCAATGCAAGAGTGGGACATGCGTGACAACGCATGCTCAAGCATAGAGGTATGCCAATATCAAGAAATGTGCATAAAAATGTGAGTATGCTCATGAGAATGCAAGTTATGTGCACGATAGTGCAAAACGAGCATAAATCAGGGTGCCCGTTTGTCATGAAATAACGAGTACGGAAATGCGGGTTTCGGCGAAGGCGACTCGATCACGGCTTCCGATCCGCTTCCCGGAAAGGCTACAACTCATTCAAAAAGGATACACACTTTGATTTTGACGAATGATGATGAGACACATGTCAGATCTTGAAGCTGAAGTTCTGGCGGAGCAATTTCGCGACCGGAAGTGTACTTTTCTTGAACTTTTTCAGGTCCCGGGAACTCCAATCTTCCTCAAAATTTGCAAGGAGCTAGGTGAGCCTGTGAGGGACATGGCCGGCCAGTTTTATGAGGGATAGGGGGTGGCCGGCTGGTTTTACAAAAAGTGAATGGCTGGCCGGCCGGTTTTCCAAAAAGGAAATGGCCGGCCGGCTGGAAAAGGTGGCCGGCCGGCTATATGACCAAATCCGAGGGTATTTTGGTCCTTTCACCCCCTTTCTTTATGCCCCTTTATCCCAAGAGTTGGAGCCTATAAATGCAGCCGAGATCCTCTCTTCTCTTGCCTCCTACACCACTTTCTTCTCCAGATCTGAGTTCCATACGCGTTTTCCAACGCCCCACGCAAGTTGTTTTCGGAAAAATATTCAGTTTCAAGCACTTTGAACTGATCAAATTTTGGTTTCGGAGCTTCTTTTCTCATTTCCGCCACTTGAGGTGAGTTTGTCTCAACATTTGGAAAATTTTCCCGGGGGTTGACTTTTGTTGACTTTTTCATTTCCCGAGAGTTGACTTTTGTTGACTTTTTCCAATTTTGGCTCATTTTCGCTCATTTTTGTCCTTTTGCAGATTTTCTGAAAATGGCGGGTCATTCTCCTCATGGTGGAAGCTTTCCAGGTGCCGGAGACGATTTTGATCCTATGACTTTGCCCCCGAGGGTCCGACCTTTTATCCCCGGGAGGTACGCCCCGCCAGCACATGTCCTTCCGCGGGCCGTTTTCCGTCATTTCACTGATTTTGATGAGCGAGCACCTGGGGATCTGCTTTTCCGAGAGCCAGAGCGTCACCTCTCTCATGAGGCCCGAGAGGTATTTACTTCATTTTCTGCATTTTTCGTACATTTCGCAGCTTTGCCATGCTTGAACACGCAGTTTAGCTTATGACATAGTACTTTGCTTGCATCCTGAACACGTAGTTTAAACACTCGAATTTCTGAACACTTGGCTCATTAATTAATTGCGAACGCACAGTACACATTAGTTTAGAGGTGAACACACGGCTCAAACACTGATTTGTAAAGTGAACACACAGCCCACACTTTAAATTTTCTGAACACACAGCCCAGATAAGAATAGTGAACACAAGCCCACACTGATTGAAAGTTGAACACGCAGCCCAAACTTTAAATTTTCTGAACACGTAGCCCAAACTTCAAATTTTCTGAACACGCAGCCCAGATTAGAATAGTGAACACGCAGCCCACACTTTAAATTTTTTGAACACGTAGCCCAGATTGATAATGAACACGCAACCCAGATTGATAATGAACACGCAGCCCACTCTAGTTGAAAGTTGAACACGCAGCCCAAACTTAAATTTTCTGAATACGCAGCCCAGATTGATAATGAACACGCAGCCCACTCTAGTTGAAAGTTGAACACGCAGCCCAAACTTAAATTTTCTGAACACGCAGCCCACACTGATTGAAAGTTGAACACGCAGCCCAAACTTTAAATTTTCTGAACACGCAGCCCAGATTAGAATAGTGAACACGCAACCCACACTGATTGAAAGTTGAACACGCAGCCCAAACTTTAAATTTTCTGAGCACGCAGCCGAGATTAGAATAGTGAACACGCAGCCCACACTGATTGAAAGTTGAACACGCAGCCCAAACTTTAAATTTTCTGAACACGCAGCCCAGATTAGAATAGTGAACACGTAGCCCACACTGATTGAAAGTTGAACACGCAGCCCAAACTTTAAATTTTCTGAACACGCAGCCCAGATTAGAATAGTGAACACGCAGCCCACACTGATTGAAAGTTGAACACACAGCCCAAACTTTAAATTTTCTGAACACGCAGCCCAGATTAGAATAGTGAACACGCAGCCCACACTGATTGAAAGTTGAACACGCAGCCCAAACTTTAAATTTTCTGAACACGCAGCCCAGATTAGAATAGTGAACACGCAGCCCACACTGATTGAAAGTTGAACACGCAGCCCAAACTTTAAATTTTCTGAACACGCAGCCCAGATTAGAATAGTGAACACGCAGCCCACACTGATTGAAAGTTGAACACGCAGCCCAAACTTTAAATTTTCTGAACACGCAGCCCAGATTAGAATAGTGAACACGCAGCCCAGATTAGAATAGTGAACACGCAGCCCACACTGATTGAAAGCTGCTTATACTGAACACACAGTTCGTACACTTCACTTCTGAACACACGGCTACTTCATTTTATTTGCATGCAGCTTATTTCACTTCATCGGCACATAGCCCATTTCATTTCATCGGCTCACAGCCCATTTCACTTCACCGGCACACAGCCCATTTCATTTCATCGGCACACAGCCCATTTCACTTCATCGGCACACAGCCCATTTCACTTCATTAGCACGCAGCCCATTTCATTTCATCGGCACACAGCCCGTCTCATTTCATCGGCACACAGCCCATTTCATTTTATTAGCACGCAGCCTAGAGTTTCCATTATTGACACATGTATTCATTCTGAATGCAGGTTGGTTCTCGCAGTGTACGGGGGTATGGTTCCACCGCCGCGCGGGACTGGTACGCTGAGCTCCCGGAGGGTGTCCGAGATTTAGTAGACTTGGCAGGGTTCGGGGCCTTCTGCATTGGGTTGTCACGTTGTTCTGCCAGGAGGACACTGATGGCGGCATTGGTAGAGAGATGGTGGGACACCACCAGCTCCTTTCATTTCTCTACCACCGGGGACATGACTATGACCCCTCTAGACTTCGCTGTGTTGACCGGCCTAGACATAGGAGGTTGGTCCATCCCCTATGACGAGGACATGGGCGAGTGGGAGGCTGCTTGGACATATCTGCTGGGGGCTCGCCCGCCTGTTGACAGGGTTTCTGGGAGAGTCCGATATACTTGGTTCTCTTCCCACTTCCGGCGGGCGGAGATGGTGCCCGAGACTCCTGAGGAGACGGAGCAGTACGCCCGTGGTTTCCTTATGTTCCTCTTCGGGACTACCCTGTTCGCCGATAGAGGAAACACAGTCGGGCTATACTTACTGAGCGCTCTGGTTGACCTATCAAAGGTCAGTCGATACGACTGGGGTGGCGCCGACCTGGCTACCCTTTACTATTATATGAGCGCCACCTCCCGCGGGCGGGGAGACTTACTTGGCGGTTACTGGCGAGCCTGGGAGGTACTTTTCTGTCCCCTTGATTTACATTTCTGCTCTTCATTACTTGTACATTGCACACACACAGCGCACTCTACAGTCTGTATTCTGTTCTCAGCACTTTGTACTTACATTCTGCACTGCTTTTCTCAGCTATGGGTCTATGTATACTTCCTAGCATTAGCCCCAGAGTTGGAGGTGGCAGGGCCTCCCATGACCCCATATTCATTGGTATTCGAGGGTCCGCACCGGCCGAGACCCCGAGAGACTCTTATTTATCTGTGACAGTATTTTGACACTGTGCGCCCATCGGAGGTACTTCAGAACTTTCAGTTCTTTTTCATTTTCATCTTTGATTTGCTCTGTGTATTCCCGATTTCTGATTGGCTTATGTATTTGTTATCCGCAGATCACATGGCAGCCTTGGGCACCCTTGGGCGATGGTCTTCGATTTCAGTATCCCGGAGGATCGGGCACCTCCCAGTACAGGTTCCTGCTCGAAGGACCTGTTGGCAGGGCATGGTTTCTGGGGGAACGCTTTCTGCGTCAGGTATGGGGGTATCTTTCTCAGGATCCTCCCGCAGTACCCCCAGTCAGTATGCGGACTGCTGACAGGCTCTCTTTCTCAGAGGTAGTCGGCGCCATGCTGGGTAGTGATGCTTTACTATATCTTGAGGAGGGGGACTACGCCACTTACCGTCACACATATTTGATGCCCCCATTGACGGGAGCTCGCACCCCGATGATGAGGTCTGCCGGTATGTCATCCTCGGGCCAGGCCCGGGCTCGGGCTGCAGACGCCCCTTCTACTAGTAGGGCTAGTACATCGAGAGGTGGGGGTAGATCGGTTCCTCCGACTCCTTCGACTTATCCTCATCCTGGATGGCCGGACATGCCGTCCGAGTTGACGGGATGGCGTTTTGGGACTCCTTACCAGATTCCGCTAGAGCCTCCGCTTCCTGACCATAGATATGTCAGGGATCCTGATTCACCATCGGTATGATTTATAGCTTTGATTTATCAGTCGAGTACTTAGACATTCATTCCTTTACTGATAGTTTTGCCTTTGTATCTGCAGCCTCCGGCTGAGTATGTGGACGAGATTCTCGGGGTGATGGCCGCACTCGAGGGCATGGTCCTTCGGAGAGAGACACACTTATCCGTTATGGGTGTGCAGGTACCGTTCATTTTTCTTGTATTTATCACACTTCTGATGACACACTGGTTTTGAGCATTCTTCTGTATTGTAGAGCACATCCAACACACACCCCACTCACATACTGTACTCGTATCTGATTTTCATATTTGAACTGATGTATTGAACTTTTCATTTTCAGATGCCTCCTGTATATGCTCCGCCGCGGGCCGGGCCACCTGGGCCTCCTTGGAGAGCTGGGCCATCTGGGCCTTCTTACGGAGCTGGGCCATCTGGGCCTTCTCAGGGAGCTGGGCCATCTAGGCCTTTTCGAGGAGCTGGGCCATCCAGGCCTTTTCGAGGAGCTCGAGGAGGGTCCTCCCGCAGACGTAGGGCACGTGTTGTAGAGGCGGAGCCCTAGGAGGAGGAGGAGGAGGAGGTTACCGACCGCCAGTCAGAGACATCTGCCGAGGAGGGGGGCTCCAGTCTTGGTTCAGGGAACAGAGGCGAGGCTGAGGGGGATTCTGAGGATGACAGCTCCGACCCGGATGATGATGATGGTGCAGAGGTTGTCCCGCAGAAGAGGTTGAGGAGTGCTTCTCGTTCCCGCTCCCGAGGACATTGATGCTGCTATTTCCTGCTTTACTTTTCTTTTTGCTAGTAGTTTGTAGCACTTTGCATATTGCTAGGCAGTTTTATTTTGTTGTAAAACTTGTACCTTTGTTCATTGTAAAATATGATGGAATGAAACAACTTTCGAAAAGGTGTTTGTATTTTAAACTTTTAGCATCGCATCGCATCATTTTATTTCGCATAAAAATGAAATTGAATGGGAATGTGCATTGTGTAATCACCAAGTCAGGTAGTGAACCGACGCAACAAACTAAGCAACTCAACTTACTAAGATATAACAGGACCTTAGGAAGTTTACAACTTAATAAGCAAAATACAACAGTGTTGACAACGTAAATAAACAAGACTTAAACAAAGATTGTTTAATCAGAGAGCAATGACTCGAAAACACGAAACACGTCCGCTCGATGAACAACTCGATAAGCAAAACAACAACTCGATAAACAAAACTCAGCAACAACAGAGTGTACTTCGGACGATCTGGGCACCGGAACGCATCCGAAACAGAGGGAAATGAAGGCCTTTGACTCTCCTGTTGCATGGAAATGCTTGAAACTTTCCCTCGAAGGGTAAAACAGGGCCAAGGAGGTACACTGGAGCATTGCCGGCCACCTTTGAGAGCCGGCCGGCCAATTTTATGGAGAGTGGGAGCCGGCCGGCCAGTTTTTGAAAAAGAGAATGGCCGGCCCGCCAGAAAAGGTGGCCGGCCGGCCACTTATTCCTGCAGCCACCTGGTTTTTGACACGTGTCCCCGTGAATAGTGTTTTTTTCCTCTATAAAAGCCTCAACTTCGGGAACATTCATTTCATCTTAGTTTTACACAAAGATGGAGGCGTTTCTCGCGGAAAATCTCATATCTTGGATCTCTTCTCTAGATGGCTCGGAAAAGCTGAACTTCCGGGGTTTCGGCTTGAATGCACTATTCACTCTGAGCCGTACTCCGCTACAGCTCCCTTTTCTCCATGCCGCGGCAAGGTTCTGGAACCCAGGGACGAACGTTTTTAGCTTTGGCGGCCAAGAGATGTGTCCCACTTTCGAAGATTTTTAGGTTTTGATGGAGTTTGAATGCTCTGAAGTGATCTTGCCCCAGCTCCGTTTTGGCCATGCTCAGGCTTTAGGGTGGATGTGTGGGCTCACGGCGCATGACGCTCGATCTCTGATCTGTAGTGGGGAACTGGATATTCTCGGCTTGATCCATCGTTTTTCCGACGCCGGTGATCGCAGCAACCATTATTGGTAGGGTTTCCGGCAGCACGCCCTCTGCTTGTGTTTGTTGTCTCACTTTCTGCTTTCCTCAGGCTTCGGCGGGGCTAGCATTCGCCTGATTGAAGTCGCCCAGGGCTTGAGAGAGGGAAAGAGCTGCATCGTTATGACCTTGGCCGAGACGCTGATGGGTTTAGATTCTGTCTATCGCCGGGAGGCGACTAGGTTTGCTGGGAGTCCACTGCTACTGCAGGTAATGTTTCCCACCCAACCTTACAGATATATTTTGCTCACATCACTCGACCCTCAGGCTCGGTTTTTCTCACAAAACCCTTGTCTTACTTTTCTCTCATCGCACATCTCTCTATTCTTTATTCTCTCATTTTCCATCCCTCTCCCAGGTATGGTTAATGGACAAGTTGCAGGTTGTGGACTCTTGCCCGGCCTATTCAGCTCGAGGCTACTTCTTTCGGCAGCGCCTAGTCAATGCTCTTGACGAAAGGTGGTGGTTCGATTGGATGTGCAATTTGTCCGCAGACGGCATTGCTTGGCGTTGTCCTTGGCTCAACCTCCCGGCAATGAGCTATAGTATGTCCCGGCTGATTGGGATTCAATTGATTGGTCTAACCCACTGCGTATTCTATTTTCCGTTCCGGTTCCTGCGTCAGTTCGGTCATGATCAGACCTGCCCACCGGAGGGGATTGAGTACCCAGCTGTTTTCCCGGTCCGGGGTGCACGACTTGCCCGATATGCCACAGCATGGAGGACTAGAGAGCTCCTGGCCCCTGCTTCTACTTTCAGTTGCACTTTGTCCGATGAATGCTTGGATTGGCTCAATGAGGAGGCACAGGTTGGGCCTAGCTTGGCATCAGATGCTTCGTCCAGCTCTGGGAGGGGACGCAGAGATACTTGACTCAACTATGCCCCAAATTTATTGCTTATTTAGCATTTTCAAGTTTTCTTTATGAATGTACTAAAAAACAACCTCGATTATATATAAGAGCAGGAGAACTCTGTTTTGAAATCAATGAAATTGAAGGTTGTGGTACTGAAAATTTTCTGCTTTAGTCCAAAAATGGTCTTAGTCGTAAAAAGATTAATTTGAACAAAGTCGACTTTTATTAAAACTTTTCAAAACTATTTTCGATGTGGATCAGAACTGGACACGCCGAAGATCTGTCACTGAGATGCACAACCCCAGATCCCTGCAACTGGAAAGTTGCCCCTAGTTTGAGTAACTTTGCACCGTTGCGGCAACGGAAAGTTGCCCCTAGTCTGAACAGCACTGTACCGGAGATCGCGATAAATGCTGATGGATAAAGATGACTGAGATGATCAAAATGGACAGAGTTGATCGGGGAAAAGTTTATGGCTGAACTTCAAGGTGAAGTTGCCTACGTATCCCAAAGATGGGAATCAAGCCTTACGTAGTTCAGGCCGAGGTTCACTCGAGTATTTTCACTCTCCTTTTGCGCTCTAACTTTTGCCAAGGCCGCCCTTTGCGGGTTTTCAACCTTGCGAGCTCAGTTTTTATATTTTCTAATTTTTTGTGCTCTGACTTTTGCCTAGGTTGCCCTTTCGGGTTTTCGGCCTAGCGAGCCTCTCAAGGGTAATATTTCTTCAACTTGTCCATATTGATCGGTTGTGAGAACTCCAAGCCATCTAGATCCATCAGAACCACAGCTCCACCTGACCAGATAGCTTTGATGATGTAAGGACCAGTCCAATTGGGTTTGAACTTGCCCCTTGGGTCGTGGATGGGAGCTCGGTTGTCTTTGAGCACCAAATCTCCTTCTTTCAGATTCCTGGACTTAACCTTCTTATTGAAAGCCCGGGAAATTCTGCGTTGATAGCCTTGGATGTGGTACAGTGCTTTCAGTCTTCTTTCATCAAAGAGCATGAGTTCTTCGAATCTGCTTTGCTGCTAATCTGCTTCGGCTATTTGGCATTCAGCCAATACTCGTAATGACGGAACCTCAATCTCGATGGGTAGAACAGCCTCCATTCCATAGACCAATGAATATGGAGTTACTCCAGTAGAAGTTTTGATTGAAGTCCTGTAGCCCCACAGAGAAAATGGCAGCTTGTCTGGCCAATCCCGATAGGTTCCCACCATCTTCTGCAGTATATGCTTGATATTCTTGTTGGCGGCCTCAACCGCTCCGTTGGTCTGCGGCCGGTATGTAGATGACTTATGGAAAGCCACATTGTATTTTTCCAACAAGTCTATCACTTCTTTCTTGAAGTGGGAACCATTATCTGAAATTATCTCGTTTGGCACCCCGTAGCGACAGATGATGTTGTTTCTGATGAACTTTGCGACATGCGACGCCTTCAACACCGCGTATGATTGGGCCTCGACCCACTTTGTGAAATAATCTATCGCTACTAGGATAAACTCATGCCTGTTTGACCCCTTCGGGGTAACCGCTCCGATCACATCAATTCCCCAAACTGAAAAAGGCCATGGTGAAGTCATGTTGTACAGCTTTGACGGCGGGATGTTCATGCGGTTTGCATGAATTTGACACTTGTGGCATCGCCGAACAAAACTAATACAATCCTCCTCCATGGTTGACCAGCAGTAGCCCTGTCTGAGGATCTTTCTGGCCAGCATTACTCCATTCATTTGTGCACCGCACTCCCCCCCATGGATGGCCTCCATCAGGCGCTTCGACTCTTCAGTTTCTACACAGAGCTTATGCATTCCCAGATGACCCCTTTTGTACAGCTTTCCCCCGCAGATAATGAACTGAGCAGCCATTCTTCTGATGGCCCTCTTATCCTTGGCATTTGCCCCTAGTGGATACGTCTGCTTTTCCAAGAAGTTCCAGATGTCGTAATACCAGGGGTTGTCGTCTTGAGCCTCATCTATGGCGGAAATCGACTCGTATGCTGGCGCAAACTTCTGATCAATAATGACTGGACGCATCCGGACTCCGGACGGGATGTCTATCATAGAAGATAGAGTTGCTAGTGAATCTGCGAACCTGTTGTTCTCCCTTACGAGGTGGGTGAAATTTAGCTTCTCAAACCGAGGAATTAACAAATCCAAGGTTTGGTGGTAAATTATCATTCTTTCCTCCTTGACTTTCCAGTCTCCTTTTGCTTGAGACACAACAAGGTTCGAGTCCCCAATGACGTCCAACCGTCTTGCCCCTAGTTCTAGGGCTGCTTCCAGGCCAGCAATACATGCCTCATACTCTGCTTCATTGTTGGAGACCTTGAACCGGAGCTTGAATGCTAAAGGGATACGGGAATCGTCAGGCGCTATCAGCAACACCCCTATCCCATACCCATACTGGTTTGACGCTCCGTCAAAGTACATCGTCCAAGTTTCATCTTCGACGTGCAGAATGGCTTCATCTGGGAATAGGTACTCAACCGCTTCATCCCCCTCAACCGGGTGGTCGGCAAGGAACTCTGCTACCGCTCTTCCTTTTACTGACTTGCGCGTTACATACTTCAAATCAAATTCGGAGAGCAACAGCAGCCAACGAGCTAGCCTACCCGTAAGTGCTAGTTTCTCGAAAAGATATTTGATGGGATCCAATCGTGAAACCAACATTACAGAGTGAGCTAACAGGTAGTGCCGCAACTTCCTGGTTGCCCATACCAAGGCCAAACAAGCCTTCTCCAGCGGTGTATAGCGGGTCTCGTAATCCAGCATCTTTTTGCTCAGATAGTAGATGGCCCTTTCCACTTTGTCTTCTGATTCCTGCGCGAGCATGCAGCCCATGGTAGTCTCAGTTACCGAAAGGTACAATATCAACGGTCTCCCCGGCTCTGGTGGTGACAACACGGGCGGGTTCTGTAGATATTCTTTGATCTGCTCAAAAGCTGCTTGACATCGGCGGTCCCATTGGAATTTCTTTCCTTTCTTTAGGAGACCAAAAAGTGGTTCACAAGTCAAGGTTAATTTAGAAATAAATCGTCTTATGAATTACACTTTACCCAGAAAGCCTCGCACCTCCTTTTCAGTCCTTGGTGGTGGCATTTCTAGGATGGCCTTGATTTTGGAAGGGTCGACCTCGATGCCCCTTTGTGTAATCAGAAACCCTAGCATCTTCCCTGCTGTAACACCAAACGTGCACTTCTGGGGATTCAATCGCAGCCGAAACTCTCTGATCCTTTGAAAGAATTTTTGTAAGGCGGTGTAGTGGCCCTCTCTTTCTTTGGACTTGACAATCATGTCGTCCACATACACCTCGACCTCTTTATGGATCATATCATGCAATATTGTAGTTGCTGCCCGTTGATAAGTAGCTC